>NC_090440.1:667722245-669136412 GCF_031143425.1 Pleurodeles waltl
CACACCCCACTAGGAACCAGGACTCCATGGAGCCCGAATTGCAGATACTGCCGATGCTGGTCTTCCTTCTCTTCTATCAGGAGCACCAAAGACGGAGGCGACGACCACTGTGAGTACTGCACCTACAACACAGGGGAGGGGGGAGGGAAAAGAGAGTGACACATACACGCAACACCCCCACCCCCACCCTCACCCACAACACCATACACACAAATACATGCAGCAACATTACATATGCACCCCTCCCCCACCCCCCCCACACGCCCTGGAAGAACGCAAGGACAAAAGGAAATGATTTGAACGAATGTAATCATGTGAAAGCTCATTATCAAAGTTCAAAATCCAGTAAATACAATTATGTACACCAACTACACAAGTCCGGATAGTGCACCAATCATTGTCCGTGGACCACTGGGCCCAAAATGCATGGGCGAAGCCGACACTAGATACCTGACTGGAAACGGAGAGAACACTGCAGGAGCATCAGATCGAAATGAAACAGGCAATTCTGGGGGGAGACGGAACACCTCAGCCAGATGAACGCACAACGCCACTGCTGCACGAGGGGGCTCCATCCCCATTGCTATATCCTGGGGAGTGCAAAGCCACAGTCTCTCAAGTCTCTCCAGTAGGTGGTTTGCCCACTGCTTTATCCTGGGGAGTGCAAAGCCACAGTCTCTCAAGTCTCTCCAGTGGGTGGTTTGCCCACTGCTTTATCCTGGGGAGTGCAAAGCCACAGTCTCACAAGTCTCTCCAGTGGGTGGTCTGCCCCCTGCTTTATCCTGGGGAGTGCAAAGCCACAGTCTCTCAAGTGGATAACAGTCTCCACGGGTTCTGGAGGGGGCCTGGTGCCCAGAGTGCTTCATCCTGCCAAGGACTGAGGTAGTGGATGTAATACTCCACTGGTTCTGGAGGGGGCCTGGTGCCCAGAGTGCTTCATCCTGCCAAAGACTGAGGTAGTGGATGTGATACTCCACTGGTTCTGGAGAGGGCCTGGTGCCCAGAGTGCTTCATCCTGCCAAGGACTGAGGTAGTGGATGTAATACTCCACTGGTTCTGGAGGGGGCCTGGTGCCCAGAGTGCTTCATCCTGCAAAAGACTGAGGTAGTGGATGTGATACTCTACTGGTTTTGGAGGGGGCATGGTGCCCAGAGTGCTCCACGTGGAGTGTGGCCGGTACAATTCCCTCACCTGGGTGTGCGTGTCATGACATTGGCGAGGTACAGGTAGCATGATACGCCATGGAGGCAGCGACATACCCGACACTGCTGCGGCTTCGCCTTCCACCTGCATGTATTGTATTGTATTGTATTGTAATCGTATTTATATAGCACTTACTACCCCTGACGAGGCGTCGAAGTGCTTTTCGGTGAGTAGCACGCTACTCTGGAACCCAACAAGAATTAGTGATGGATTAGTATCGGGAAATAATAAGTACAGTTTTAATATTATTATGAGTTAATTTGAGCCGCGGATATGAGAGTTTGTTAGTTAGATTGACTGGAGTAATGGAGGGGTGGAGGAGGAAAGAAATCCAGAAGTGTTAATTGGGAGTATATCCTTAATTTTCTCAACCCAAAGGCTTGGGATGAGTAAAAGGGGATGAGGAGGGAAGAGTATGTGGAAGAGTTAGGGAGAGCATAGAAGCAGGGTGAGATAAATGCGGGAGAATTTAGTAGGGTTGTGTGGGAGGTCACGGTAGTAGAGTGAGGTTTGGTGAGTTAGATGTGGAAGCGGAGGGAAGAGCTTAGGCAGAGATATTTAGGAGATGAAAGTAGTAGAAAGGATTTGGGATGAGTTAGAGTGAGAATGGAGGATAGTTTGATAGAGACATGACATATTATGATGGGTAGATAAGTGTGATAAGATGAGAGCAGGAATTCATAGATATCTAGTATAACAACCCACCCAGGAGCCATGCAATGACCCACGAACATGCCAAGCACAGAAACAACATATACACATACATACATATATGGAAAATGTCACTTACCCAGTGTACATCTGTTCGTGGCATGAGATGCTGCAGACCCACATGCTGTGCACCACCCCGCCATCCAGTGCCGGGCCCGGAGTGCCACAAGCCGCCCCTCCCCGAAGAAGTCCCCCCGAGCCACGAGACCGAGGGACTCCTCCCCACCGGCTCCACCGCGCATGGGTGCAGACTCCATCAGTGATGACAGTAATGTGTCATAGAAGCTGCCCAGGGTCCTAGAACTCTCCTCCAGCCTCGGACGACTGACCACTGGGGATGGTAGGCATGTCAGCGATGGTACCACTGTCCGAGGACGTCGCGGGGCCACTGGCGGTGCTTGCAACAGTATTTGTGGCGGCGGTGTTTGCGGCGGTGTCTGTGGTGGCCGTGCTGGCGGCGGGGTCTGTGGCGGTGGGGCTGGCGGCGGTGCATGGGTCAGCACCTGCTGAGGGAAAAAGCAGGACGTCTCCTGCAGCCTTGGATGGCTGCCCACCGGGGAAGGTGGCGGTGCAGGTGGCGGTGCAGCTCGCTGTGTTCACCGCTGTACAGGTTATCGTGGACGTGGACAGAAGGTGTGACACTGTTCCCTCAGTCGGTGCCACCATGCCCTCTCCTGACCTGCCCTTCTGTTTTTGGCCCTTCCCCACCTTTGATGGTGGCACAGTTGTCTTGCCACTATCCCTTTTTGTTTTCGCTGAGCCCTGGGTGGCTGGTAGTTTCGGCTTCTCCCTCTGGGATGTGGGCACCTTTTTCACCTTGGCAGGTGGCGGACTGTCTTTGCCCTCGCTACGTGGCACACTGGCAGCCCTGATGGATAGCGAACTCCATGACCCCGCAGTTGTTGACACCACTGTGCCTGGGGATGTGGTGGCTGAGGTGCTGGGCTGGGACCTGGAAAGCCTGGCCCTAGGGGAAGGACTGGGGGGGTGAGGTGAAGGGAAGAGGTCAAGGTTTGCCAGGAAAAGGTTTTTAGACACACTGGGACGGGTAGATGGAGGGGGTTTGGGAGTGGAGGAAGAGGTATTGGTTGTAGGAGGTGTACGTTTGCTGAATTTGGGTGAAGGTGCATGGGCTGGAGGCTGTTGTGAGGCGTATGGCTGTTGGATGGGTGTGTGCCTGCGTTTGTGTACTTTGGGAGGAGGGCTCACAGACACACTGGTAGAGGACACTGGGGATGTGGGAATGGTAGTGGGGGTGGTGACTGCACGTGAGTGGTGTGTGGTGATGGGCGTGCTGGTGATGGAGGTAGTGGCTGAGGATGTAGTGCATGCAGGTGTGAGTGGAGATGAGACTGGGAGGGAGGAGGGAGACGTGGAGGTGGGGGACACAGTGGAGGAACTGGATGTTGGTATGTGTGCATGGGTATGGTGATTGTGTGAGTGCCTGTGGAATGTGTGGTGCTTATGTTTGCCTGTGCCACTCTTGTTTGTTGATGTGTGTGCATGCTGATCTGATGGTGTGCTTGGGATAGGCAGAGGGACAGGGGATTGGTTCTGGGTGGAGGAGGTTGGAGGTGGGAGGCTGGACACAGGGACAATGGCTGCCATCAGTGCTGAGGCCAGAGCCTGAAATGCTCTCTGTTGGGCTGCCTGGCCAGAATGAATGCCCTCCAGGTATGCATTTGTTTGTTGCATATGCCTCTCAACACCCTGGATGGCATTCACAATAGTAGACTGCTCAACAGCGAGGGATCTCAGGAGGTCAATAGCCTCCTCACTGAGGGCAGTAGGGCTGACTGGGGCAGGGCCTGAGGTGCCTGAGGCAAAGGAGATGCCCACCCTCCTGGGTGAGCAGGCACAGGACAGACACTGAGGAGCTGCTGGGAGGGCGGTGCTGGTAGGGGGGGTGGCGGCTGTACCTGTTGATGCTGTGGGCACAGAGGGGCCCGCCACCACAAGGGAGCTCCCATCAGAGGAGGAGTCGCTGGTCTCCTGTCCCCGTCGTGGAGCTCCCCTCACCCTCCGTCCCACTGGTGGCTTCAGACTCTGTAGCTTCACCCTCCAGGGCCAAGTGGGATGCAGCTCCCTCCTGCTCCGTTGCCAATGCTCCTCCGCCTGATGCTGCTATTGCACACAAGAACAGGGAGACCACAAAAAGTGGGGAGGAAAGACAGAAGAAAGACATGTTCAGTGCATGCAACACCACTACCGTTGGCGGACACACCAGACAGTGAGCAGCCCTCTGCACTATGCCATGCACTTATAGTTCCTAGATTTTTTACATGGCCATGCGGTACGAGGCCTAAGCCCAATTGCTGCACACCTGGAAGTCACAGGAGCCTGACTAGGTGTAGATGGCTCTTACCACTAGTGGGGTTGGGGTGCCACATAGCCGCCTCACAAGGGACCTTGCCTACCAAGATTGCCCTGGCCTAGGGGAACCCACTGCCCACCTCCCCCACCCAGATACCCCATAATGTGCCCAGTCAGCTGTAGGAGAGTGTACTTACCCCCTTGTGGCTGCTGTGATGCCCTCAAGCGCCCATCCAACTCCGGATAGGCCACCGCCAGGATCCTGAACATCAGGGGAGTCATGGTGCGACGGGCACCCCTTCCACGTTGGGAGGCCATCCCCAGCTGGGCCTCCACCGTCTTTTTGCTCCAGCGCAGGTCCTCCCATCTTTTACGGCAGTGGGTGCTCCGTCTGTGGTAGACCACCAGGGTCCGTACATCCTTGGCGATGGCACGCCAAATGGCCTTCTTCTGGTGGGCGAGGACCTAGAGGAATGGTACAGGGGGAAAGGACATTACTCACCCGGCCGGACCATTATACTCATTGCCCACCAGTTCCCACCCATGCCATGATGCAGATACACTCAGCATCCGCACATGTAGGCCTCAGCCCCCCCCCCCATGTTACTTCCAGCCACACCACTCAAAGCAGGCATTGCCTATTCAGCATGCTCACAGTGTACTCACCTGTTTGTCTGGAGGACCGTACAGTTGCGTGTACTGGGGGAGGACCCCCATCGCCTAGTTTCTCCAACTCCTCCGAAGTGGAGGCAGGGGCCCTTTCCCCAGACACTGTAGCCATCGTCGAATCCAGACACAGGTCACAGCAGCACTTGCAGTGTAGGTCCTCTCCTGTTGAAGGTCAGGTATCAAGTGAGTGAACAGACAGAAAATGGCAGTCACGTCCACGGCGGTGCGTACCGTCACCACCGGCGTACATCGTCATTGGCTCCTCGGACCCATAGGGCCCAATGTTAATCAATGCTGAATTGCGCCGCGGTCTTTGACCGCCCACCGCAACGGTGTACAACGCTAGCGCAGTTACCTCATATCCCATTGTCCCACTTTACAGGTCAGGCAGCCGCCATTTCAGGGGGCCACATGGCATTATTAATAACTGCGTCACACCTATCTAGGCCTGGAATACACACAGTTACAGGCACATTGTGGATTAATAAAGTTTCAGCAAATTACATTTTGGGATACCTCAGTGTTGGCTGACTCTCTGCTCGCTGTTCTCCTCCATAGGGCATGTCTGCTGGGGCAGGTGATGAGATGGCGGCATCCTCCGGTGTACAGACCCCTGGTGGACCTGTTGACAATGAAGAGAGACACATCATAGTCACATACAGACTTGATCGTGCAACAATCCAGGAACTGTGTGCCCAGTTGGAGCCAGACCTGATGTCAGCTATCCGCCATCCCACAGGGATACCCCCTCTAGTGCAGGTCCTGTCAGTACTCCATTTCCTGGCAAGTGGTTCCTTTCAAACAACAGTGGCCATTGCATCAGCGATATCCCAGCCAATGTACTCTAACGTGTTGTCCAGAGTGTTGTCTGCCCTGCTGAAACACATGCGCAGCTACATCATGTTCCCTCAGGTGGAGGATTTGCCCACAGTGAAAGGTGACTTCTATGCCCTGGGACATATCCCCAACATCATTGGTGCCATTGATGGGACACATGTGGCATTAGTACCCCCACGCAGGAGTGAACAGGTGTACAGAAACCGGAAGAGCTACCATTCGATGAATGTGCAGATGGTGTGTTTGGCAGACCAGTACATCTGCCATGTGAATGCCAAGTGTCCTGGCTCAGTGCATGACGCTTACATTTTTAGGAATAGCAGCATCCCTTATGTGATGGGGCAACTCTAGAGGCACCGTGTGTGGCTAATAGGTGAGGCCAAGGACCCAATACAGTGTGAATAGGTGTCTGGGGTTGTCCCTACGGGTTAGTGTGTGTCTAACAGTTGTCCCTCGATATTTGCAGGTGACTCTGGTTATCCCAACCTGTCATGGCTACTGACCCCAGAGAGGAATCTCAGGACAAGGGCAGAGGAACGCTACAGTGAGGCACATGGGCGAACTAGAAGGGTGATCAAACGCACCTTCGGCCTCCTGAAGGCCAGATTCCGGTGCCTCCATATTACAGGTGGTTCCCTATACTACTCACCAAAGAAGGTGTGCCAGATCATCGTGGCCTGCTGTATGCTGCACAACCTGGCTTTGTGACTGCAGGTGCCTTTTCTGCAGGTGGATGGGCCAGATGGTGGTCTTGTGGCAGCTGTGGAGCCTGTGGACAGTGAAGAAGAGGAGGCAGAAGAAGAGGATATCGACAACCGAAACAACATAATCATGCAATACTTCCAGTGAGACACAGGTAAGAAAATGTCACTGCCTCCCACATCTCATACTATTGTTTGAGCTAGCTTAAGTCTGTCATTTTCACTCAATGTATGGACCCTGACTTGTCACTTTACCTTTCCATTTCACAGATGTGGCTCCCACTTTGTGCCCTCTGCTATGTTTCCTCCTGGCCTACAGCTGTGTTACATTGGTATGTGCACAAGTAAATTGACATTGCTATATTCCATGGTTATTGCAATTACACATTTGTGAAAGCACAGACTGACTCCAGATTGTTTTGTGATTGAAGTGTGTTTATTTCTGTGCTAATAAGTAGAGGGGGTTGTTAAATGAGCTGGGGGGATGGTGGAGGAATATCCATGGCAGAGTCCAGTCTATGTGTTTCACAGGTGCATTGTCCAAAGGGGCATAGGAAGTGGAGCAATGGCAGTTGAAGGATGGACAGGGTGACAAAGTGGGACAGATGGGTGACATTCAGGGGGGTCTCATTTCCTGGCGGGGGTCTTGGCAATGTTCTCTGTCTTGTTCCTGGATCTCAGGGACTATTTGCAGGGTGGTTCTCCATCTGCAGGGGGTGGGGTGCTAGTGTTGTGTTCCTGTGGCGGTGCCTCCTGTCCACTAGCGCAGACAGAGGTGGAGGGCTTTTCATCGTCCAAGGTAGTGTTCCTCCTGCAACCACTGGGTCTCCTGAAACTTGGCCAGTACCGTTGCCATCGTCTCCTGGGAATGATGGTAAGCTCCCATGATGTTGGAGAGGGCCTCTTGGAGAGTGGGTTCCCTGGGCCTGTCCTCCTCCTGTGTGATGCTATTAATTGTGTTTGACCAATGACTTTGTGTTTCACCACTGCGCATATTAGTTGCTCAATGTTCACCAGTAGCACATTATGGTGGTCATTACAACCGTGGCGGACGGTGTTAAAGCGGCGGTAAGACCGCAAACAGGGAATTATGACCATGGCGGAAACCGCCAACAAAGACAGCCACTTTAACACTCCGACCGCCACGGCGGTAGAAACAAACAGCGCGGCGGTCACACCAACAAACAGGCGGGAGACAAAGTACCGCCCACAGTATCACAACCTACCAATCTGTCACCGTTTCCGGGGCAGATTCACCGTGGATAAAAACACGGCGGAAACAGCCATTTCAATGGGAAAACGCTCACCTCTACACACTCCACGCGGAAGGAGGACACCATGGAACCGGAACTCCAAATACTCCCTGCGATAGTCTTCCTGCTCCTGTACGATCATCAGCAACGCCGGCGCCGAAGACAACGGTGAGTACTGCACCTACGACATAGGGGAGGGGGGAGGCAAAAGTCAGGGACACACACGCGCAACACCCCCACCCCGACCCTCACCCAATACAACACACACACCAATGCATATCCAAACATTACAGTAACAACCCCCCGGAAGAATGCAAAGACAAAAGGAAATGAGTGGAACCATTGTAATATATCAAAATTCGGTTAGCAAATATATGCATATATACACTATTAACAAAATATACATCACGAATATTAGTCCAGGTAATGCACCATTCAAGGTCCGTGGACCACTGGGCCCAAAATGCATGGGCGAGGCCCACACACGATACCTGAGCAAAACGGAGAGAACACTGTTGGGGCATCAGTTAGAAATACAACAGGCACCTCAGGGGGAACGGAAGGGGGGGCACCTCAGCCGGATGACAGCACCACGCCAGATCCACGAGGGGGCTCTATGCCCACTGCCATATCCTGGGGAGTGCAAAGCCACAGTCTCTCAAGTCTCTACAGTGGGTGGGTTGCCCACTGCCATATCCTGGGGAGTGCAAAGCCACAGTCTCTCAAGTCTCTACAGTGGGTGGGTTACCCACTGCCATATCCTGGGGAGTGCTAAGCCACAGTCTCTCAAGTCTCTACAGTGGGTGGCTTGCCCACTGTTCAATCCTGGGGAGTGCAAAGCCACAGTCTCTCAAGTCTCTACAGTGGGTGGCTTGCCCACTGCCATATCCTGGGGAGTGCAAAGCCACAGTCTCTCAAGTCTCTACAGTGGGTAGTTTGCCCACTGTTCAATCCTGTGGAGTGCAAAGCCACAGTCTCTCAAGTCGATAACAGTCTCCACTGGTTCTGGAAGGGGACTGGTGCCCAGAGTGCTTCATCCTGTTAAGGACAGACGGAGTAGATGCTGTTCTCCACTGGTTCTGGAGGGGGACTGGTGCCCAGAGTGCTTCATCCTGTTAAGGACAGACAGAGTGGATGCTGTTCTCCACTGGTTCTGGAGGGGGATTGGTGCCCAGAGTGCATCACTCTCCCCGTGACGGGCCCAGTTCCGTCACTGCCCCTGCCGCACATGGGCTAGCGGTGCTTGAGTTGGCGGTGCTTGCCCTGTTCAGCAGTGCTTGCCCTGTTCAGCGGTGCTTGCCATGGCGGTCTTTGCCCTGTTCAGCGGTGCTTGCCCTGTTCAGCGGTGCTTGACTTTGCTGTCTCTGACCTGTTCAGCGGTGCATGCCATGGCGGTCTTTGCCCTGTTCAGCGATGCTTGCCCTGTTCAGCTGTGCTTGACTTTGCTGTCTCTGACCTGTTCAGAGGTGCATGTCATGGCGGTCTTTGCCTTGTTCAGCGGTGCTTGCCCTGTTCAGCGGTGCTTGCCATGGCGGTCTTTGCCCTGTTCAGCGGTGCTTGCCCTGTTCAGCTGTGCTTGACTTTGCTGTCTCTGACCTGTTCAGCGGTGCATGCCATGGCAGTCTTTGCCCTGTTCAGCGGTGCTTGCCCTGTTCAGCGGTGCTTGACTTAGCTGTCTCTGATCTGTGCAGCAGTGTTTGCCATGGCGGTGCCTCATTGCCCAGCGGTGCTGTGGCTGCCGGGGCCCTCCTGGGCACTGACTCTGGCAGTGGCCTCCTGGCTAGTGACGATGGGACTGCCCTCCTGGGCACTGACTCTGGCGGTGGCCTCCTGGCCAGTGACAATGGGACTGCCCTCCTGGGCACTGACTCTGGTGGTGGCCTCCTGGCCAGTGACGATGGGGCTGGCGGTGGCCTCCTGGGCAGCGGGGATGGGACTGCCCTCCTGGGCACTGACACTGGCGGTGGCCTCCTGGCCAGTGACGATGGGGCTGGCGGTGGCCTCCTGGGCAGCGGGGATGATGGCGGGCTTCTCCGCCGTGCTGCTCTTTCCAGACTTTGGTGCTTTCTTCTGCCCCTTCCCCACCTTGGGAGGAGTCACGGCTGAGTGGACAGTCTCCCCGGGACCCTTGTGAGCGGCTTTGCCGGCTGGACTTTTCCCCCTATCCCGTCGGGCACTGTCCAACTTCTGGTGCTTCACGGGGGGGGACTGGCTGTGCTGTGGCTCCGTGTCACACTGGCTGCCCTGGAGCCCGGTGCACTCCAAATACCTCTAACAGGCACCACTGATACCGGAGACTTTTTGGCTGAGGTGCTAGTACGGGACCTATGAATTGGAGGGGGAGGGGTGGGAAAGAGGTCAAGGTTGCTCAGGAAAAGTTTCTGACGAACACTGGGATGGTTAGCTGGAGGGGGTCTGGGAGTGGAGGAAGAGGAGGTGGTTGTAGGAGGTGTAACTTTTGTTGATTTGGGTGCATGCGCTGGAGGCTGTTGTGAGGTGGATGGATGTTGGGTGGGTGTGTGCCCGCGTTTGTGTACTTTGGGAGGGGGCGTCACAGACACACTGGGAGAGGACACAGGGGACGTGTAAATGGTAGTTGGGGTGGTGAGTGCAGGTCAGCGGGGTGTGCTGGTACGGGACATAGTGGCTGTAGTGGTAGTGCATGCAGGTGAGAGTGTAGAGGACACTGGGAGGGAGGAGGGAGATGAGGAGGAGGGGGACACAGTGGAGGCAGAGGATGTTGGTGTGTCTGTATGTGTGTGATGCTTGCGTGAGTACCTGTGGGATGTGTGGTGCTTATGTTTGCCTGACCTTCCCTTGTGTGTTGACGTGTGTGCAGGCTGGTCTGATGGTGTGCTTGGGATAGGCTGGGGTACAGGGGATTGGGTCTGGGTGGAGGAAGTTGGAGGGGGGAGGCTAGAGACAGGGACAATGGCTGCCATCAGTGCTGAGGCCAGAGATTGCAGGGTTCGATGAAGGGCAGCCTGACCAGAATGAATGCCCTCCAGGAATGCATTACTGTGTTGTAACTCCCTTTCTACACCCTGGATGGCATTCACAATGGTAGACTGCCCAACAGTGAGTGACCTGAGGAGGTCAATGGCCTCCTCACTGAGGGCAGCAGAGGTGACAGGGGCAGGGGCTGAGGTGCCTGGGGCGAAGGTGATGCCCACCCTCCTGGGTGAGCGGGCACAGGGCGAAGGCTGAGGGGCTGCTGGGAGGGCGGTGCTGGTAGGGGGGGTCGGCGGCTGTACCTGTAGAAGTGAGGGGCACACATTTTGCCACCACCTCAAGGGAGCTCCCATCGGAGGACGAGTCCATGTCGCTGGTTGCTGATCCTGTCCCCACCGTGAAGCTCCCCTCGCCCTTCGTCCCACTGGTGTATTCAGAGTCCGTGTTGTGGCCCACCATGGCCATGTGGGATGCAGCTCCCTCGTGCTCCGGTGTCACTGTACCTCTGCCTGATGATGCTGATGCACAAAAGAACAGGGAGAGCACAAAAAGGGGGGGGGGGGGACGACAGAAGAAAGACAGGTTGAGTGCATGGCTTACCGCTACCGTTGGCGGACAATACAGACACAGCAGCCCCCTGCACTACGCCGCGCTGTTGGGCTCTACTGATGCAGTTCTTGGGATATGGCCTACATGGCTATGGTGGACATCAGCACACATAGATGACACAGGGGCATGTATACCTGTACTTGGCACTCTACAGAGGTGGGGTGGAGTGCCACATGGCCTGCATTACGGAGGGGCCTAGCCTACGGAACTCGCCCTGGCCTAGGGAAACCCACAGCCCTCCTCCCCCACCCAGACACCTTCACTGCACGCAAAGTCTGCTGAATGATGTTGTACTCACCCCCTTGTGTCTGCTGTGATGCCCTCAAGCGCCCATCCAACTCAGGGTAGGCCACCGCCAGGATCCGGAACATCAGGGCGGTCATGGTTCGACGGGCACCCCTCCCACGTTGGGAGGCCATCCCCAGCTGAGCCTCCACCGTCTTCTTGCTCCAGCGGCGAATGTCCTCCCATCTTTTCCGGCAGTGGGTGCTCCGTCTTTGGTGGACCCCCAGGGTCCGGACGTCCTTGGCGATGGCACGCCAAATATCCTTCTTCTGGTGGGCGCTGACCTACATGACATGTACAGGGGGAGAAGAGAAGTCATTAGCAACTGCACTGTCGAAGTGAGTGGCCCCCATCCCTACCCTTGCCATGTGGCACATGCATTCACAGTCCTTCATGCTCGCTGAACTCTGCCCCCTTCCTTCTTACAACCAGCCCTCTCCACCCAGGCATAGCCCATACAACTTGCTCCCAGTGTACTCACCTGTTGGTCTGGAGGACCGTAGAGTAGCGTGTACTGGGGAGGACCCCGTCCATGAGCTTCTCCAACTCCTGTGCAGTGAAGGCAGGGGCCCTTTCCCCAGACGCACGAGCCATTGTCTCTTCCAGACCGAGGTCACAGCAGCACTTGCAGTATAGGTCCTCTCCTGTCGAAGATCCGGTATCGAGTGATTCAACAGATAGAAAATGGCGGTCACGTCCGCGGCGGTGCGTATCATCATCGCCGGAGCACTTCGTAATTGGCTCCTGGGACCCACAGGGTCCAATGTTAACCAATGCAGCATTGCGCAGCGGTCTTCGACCGCCTACCGTGACGGTGTACAACGCCAGCGCAGTTACCTCACATTGTCCCACTTTAGAGGTCAGGCAGCCGCCATTTCAGGGGCCCACATGGCTTCATTTTCAACTGCGTCACACATACCTAGGGCTGGACTCAACACACATACAGATACTTTTTGGATTATGTTTCGTGTTCTGTGTAGCTGTGGGTACATACCTCTGAGTTGCTTGACTCTGTGGTCGCTGTTGTTCTTCCTAGGCACCGTCAGCTGGGACATGTGAGGAGATGGCGGAATCCTCCGGTGTACCGACTGCTGGTGGACCTGTTGACAATGGAGGAGCGACATTTAATCATCACCTACAGGTCTAACCGTGCCACAATCCAGGAACTGTGTACCCAGTTGGAGCCTGACCTGATGTCAGCTATCCGCCATCCCACAGGGATCCCCCCTCAAGTGCAGGTGCTATCAGTGCTCCATTTCCTAGCAAGTGGGTCTTTTCAAACAACAGTGGCCATGGCATCAGGGATGTCCCAGCCTATGTTTTCCAACGTGTTGTCCAGAGTGTTGTCTGCCCTGCTGAAACACATGAGGAGCTGCATCGTTTTCCCTCAGGTGGAGAATTTGGCTACTGTTAAAGGTGACTTCTATGCCCTTGGACATATCCCTAACATCATAGGTGCCATTGATGGGACCCATGTGGCTTTGGTCCCCCCCCACAGGAGTGAACAGGTGTACAGGAACCGGAAGAGTTATCATTCGATGAATGTACAGATGGTATGTTTGGCAGACCAGTACATCTCCCAGGTAAATGCTATGTTCCCTGGCTCAGTGCATGACGCCTACATCCTGCGGAATAGCAGCATCCCTTATGTGATGGGTCAACTCCAGAGGCACCGTGTATGGCTATTAGGGGATTCTGGTTACCCCAACCTGTCATGGCTACTGACCCCAGTGAGGAATCCCAGGAACAGGGCAGAGGAACGCTACAATGAGGCCCATGGGCGGACTAGGAGGGTGATCGAACGCACCTTTGGCCTCCTGAAGGCCAGGTTCAGGTTACTCCATATGACAGGTGGTTCCCTATTCTATTCACCAAGGAAGGTGTGCCAGATCATCATTGCCTGCTGTATGCTTCACAATCTTGCTTTGCGACGCCAGGTGCCTTTTCTGCAGGAGGATGGTCCAGATGACGGTGTTGTGGCAGATGTGGAGCCTGTGGACAGTGATGAGGATGAAGCAGAGGAAGAAGACATTGACAACAGAGACTCAGTCATCCAGCAATATTTCCAGTGACACATATGTGAGAACACTTTCTTGCCTACTACAAGTACTTTCACACTTCTACCTCTATCCTGTCTGTCAATTTCAAGCAGTATTTGGTAACTGAGTTGTACATTTCCATTACGGTTTCACAGGTGTGGTTACCAACGTGTGTCATCTGCTTGCATTCTTCATGGACTTGTGATGTGTGACATAGGTATGTTGACATTACATTTGAGAACGGATTTTGTCACTGTCATAGCTAATACACATTTTCAAAACCACAGACTGACTCCAGATTGTTTTGTGCTTCAAGGGTGTTTATTAAAGTGCTCAATATTGGAAGGGGTGGTAAAATGGTGAGGGGTGATGGTGGAGGAATGTCCATGGCAGAGTCCAGTCTATTAGTCTCACAGGCGCACTGCCCATATGGGCATAGGAAGTGGAGCTGGGGCAGTTCCAATATGGACAGGGTTACAAAGTGGGACAGTGGGATGACAATCAGGGTGGTCTCATTTCTTGGCGGGGGTCTTGCCATTGTGCTCTGTCCTGTTCCTGGATCTCAGGGACCGCTTGCGGAGTGGTTCACTGTCTGCAGGGGGTGGGGTGCTGGTGTGGTGGTCCTGTGGCGGGGCGTCCAGTCCACTAGCGCCGGCGGAGGTGGTGGGCAGTTCAGCATCCATGCTAGTGTCAGGGGCCCCTTGGAGTGCCACGGCGTCCCTCATGGTGTTCAGTATGTTCTTCAGCACCCCTACGATGGTGCCCAAGGCAGAGCTGATGGTTCTGAGTTCCTCCCTGAAACCCAAATACTGTTCCTCCTGCATGCGCTGGGTCTCCTGAAACTTGGCCAGGACCGTAGCCATCGTCTCCTGGGAGTGGTGGTATGCTCCCATGATGGAGGAGAGGGCCTCGTGGAGAGTGGGTTCCCTTGGCCTGTCCGCCCCCTGTCGCACGGCGGCCATCCCAGTTCCCCTGTGTTCCTGGGCCTCCGTCCCCTGGACCGTGTGCCCACTACCACTGCCCCCAGGTCCCTGTTGTTGGGGTGGTGGGTTATCCTGGGTTCCCTGTAGTGGTGGACACACAGCTGATTGATGTGTCCTGGGTACGGAGGTATGGGCCCGCTGGGTGGGTGCTGTGCCGGTGTTTCCAGAGGATGGAAGGTCTGTGTTGGGCTGTGCCTGTGCGAGGGGAACCGACTGTCCCGAGGCCCACGATGGTCCGGGCTGGTCATCTGGATCCAGTTGGCCAGAGCTGCTGTCATCACTGTGGGCCTCTTCTGTGGGTGGGGTAGAGATGTCTGGACCCTCCTGTCAGGTGACGTTGGGTAGTGGTCCTGCAGGGGTGTAAAAGCATGATTATTGCATCTGTGTGTGTCATGGTGTACAATGGGTGGGTGAGCATGTACCCCGGTGCAAGCATTCCTGTGTGGGGGCTTGTGTGATGATGGTTGGGGGGGTGTTATGGGTATGTGCAGTGGGCATGCTTTAGTGAGGGGTGTCCATGCTTTGTTGTGTCATGCAGGGCTTGGTGTTGGGATGTGTGGTTTGTGTTATTAGTACATTAGTGAGGAGTTGGAGCGATAGGGGAGGGGGTGAGGGTGGGGTCTGTGATAGCATGCAGGTAGGGTGGGGGATATGATAGTTAAGATTTGACTTACCAGAGTCCATTCCTCCACCGACTCCTCCGAGGCCCTCAGGATGCATAATGGTCAAGACCTGCTCCTCCCATGTTGTTAGTTGTGGGGGAGGAGGTGGGGGTCTGCCGCCAGTCCGCTGTACCGCGATGTTGTGTCTTGAGCCACGGAACGCACCTTTCCCCGTAGGTCGTTCCACCTCTTCCTCATGTCCTCCCGATTTCTTGGGTGCTGTCCCACTGCGTTCACCCTGTCGACTATTCTTCGCCATAGCTCCATCTTCCTAGCTATGGAGGTGTGCTGCACCTGTGATCCAAATAGCTGTGGCTCTACCCGTACGATTTCCTCCACCATGACCCTGAGCTCCCCCTCGGAGAACCAGGGGTGTCTTTGCCGTGCCATGGGGTGGTGTAGGTGATGTGTGGGGTGGTGTATGTGGTGATGAGTGTGGTGATGTGTAGTGGTGTGTGGTGTTTTGTGCGTGGATGTTGTGTGGGTGATGGTGTTGTGTGCCTCTGTGTGGTGGGGTTGTCTATGCTGTGCAGTCTCTCTAGCCTTCGTCAATAATTTTTGGTCGTAGGGGTTTGTGGGTGATGTTGGTGTGTGTTTTATATTGTGTTGGGTGTGTGGGAGTGGTGTTTGTATGTGTATCAGGTGTGTGTATTTCAAATTGTCCAATATGGCGGTGTTTTGGAGATGTGTGTGTATTTTGAGCGCGGCGGTGTGTACTGCCAATGGAATACCGCGGTTGAAAGACCGCTGCGTGGATTCGTGGGTCGGTATAGCATGGGCGTGTTTCTGTTGGCGTGACGATGGAGGTTTTTTTTTCTCCAGTTTATCACTGACCTTTGGTGTGGCGGACTTGTGTGGGTGTCTGAATTTCGGTGGATTCCGAAATGTGGGTCATAATAGCTGTGGCGGATTTCCGCGGCGGTGTATTGGCGGTCTTCTGCACGGCGGTAAGCAGCTTTTACCGCCAATGTTGTGATGACCCCCTATATGTTTTGTTCAGTTTAGCTGCCTATTGGCTTTGACATGGCATTAGCCATTACATTTTGTATTCAGTTCAGCTGCCTATTGGCTTTGACATGACATTTGATATTTAGGTTAGCTGCCTATTGGCTTTGACATGACATTAGACATTACATTTGATATTGAGGTTAGCTGCCTATTGGCTTTAACGTAGGGTTAGACATTGCAGTTGAGACATTACAGATGTCTGTGTTTTTCCAAGCCGTGTTTTTCCACAGGATGGATCGAGCTGTTTTCTTCACACCAGAACCCTAGCTGATAAGAGCACGTAGGATTTTGTGTTTACCTCGCAATCCAGTCTGAGAGCGAATTTGCTCAGGAGAACTGGCCCCTCTCCAAGGTTATTCGGCTCTCACACTGAGTTTGCTTTTAAGGATGACTCTGGGCTACAGTGAGTTAGATTTGCTTGACTTCAGACTGGAACTAGACGTCAGTTGCCAGTCTCCCGTTTGGGTAGAGAATCTCTTTCTCGCAGTTGACCGGAGTCATCAACTTGCAGACCCCAGAAAGATGAAGCTGAGTATAGGCCCTACCGCCTTGCCCATACGGTGATGAATTTGACTTTTATGCTTTGCTTTGCTTTGCAGTTATGTTATACTATAATCACCTATATTTGCTGTGTATATTGCAACTGAGAACTACTTTGATATATTTTGCTTTCATTGTTGCAACTACTTTTGAACGTGTGCTTCCAGTCTAATAATTTCGTCTCGCAGGAACTTGTGGGTGGGGAATTAATAACAATAAATGTCTTCTTTAAACTCAGAAGTGCATTCCAGAGAAGTTCTGTTATGTTATGTTATAACTGCTTATATAGCGCTTAAAACTGCCCAAAGGCCTCGTAGCGCTTATGCTGCAACACGGACAATATCACCGTCTACATTCGTATAGAGATTAAGCTTTAAATAACCAGGTTTTCAGGGCCTTCCTGAACAGAATCTCTTGTGATTTAGATCTAATATTAAAAGGAAGGCTATTCCAAAGTATCGCCCCTTGATACGACAAAGATCTTCCTCCCCATCTTGCTTTCTTTACTGTTGGAACTGTGGCCAGCATAGCTGAGGAGGATCTCAGCGGTCTGGTCGGGATGTGGATAGATGCCAGGGTTTTGAGCATTTCAGGGCCATAGTTAAATATAGCTCTATGAAAGTGGCATAAAGCCTTAAATTGAATCCTTTTATCCACTGGAAGCCAATGTAGGGATGAAATTCCGGCCCATATGGAATGATGTTTAGGGGTGTTTAGAAGTAAACGGGCAGCTGCATTTTGCACCCTCTGCAGCCTTTGAATCACATATCTTGGTGCTCCTACAAACAATGCATTGCTATAGTCCAGACGGGAGCCTATCAGTGCCTGAATAACCAGTCTCCTGGCAAGTAAAGGAAGTATTATTAGAACCTTCCTCAAAGTTCTAAGCAGAGCAAAGGAGGTTCCAGCTATTCTGTTGGCGTGTTGTGACATTGAAAGTTGAGGATCTAACCACACCCCAAGAATTTTAATGAGACATTTAGGGGGCGGGAGAGTAGGAACTCCTATTGATGTGCTTGGATTGATAGGGGAGGCTTTTGGAAGCCCAAAAAACATAACCTCTGTTTTTTCATCATTAAGTTTCAATTTACTTCCTGACATCCATGTCGCAACTGCTTTCAGACAGGGACCCAGTGCTGTCCCCATGTCCGGGTGAGTGTTAGAAAGGGAGACAATCAGTTGAGTATCATCTGCATAGGACACCAACTTCAGTCCAAATGGTTCAACAATTTCCGCTAAAGGTCGCATGTAGACATTAAAAAGTAGCGGGCTTAAGGCAGACCCCTGTGGAACTCCACAGTTGCTGCGGGTACGTCTAGAAGTACACGATCTATCTAGGACCTGGAAGGATCTTCCATGAATGAACGAGAGAATCCACTCCAGTGCGACTCCAGAGATGCCACATCCTTGTAATCTATCTTTAAGGATATTCAGATCAACCGTGTCGAACGCCGCACTCAAATCTAGTAAGATGATGGCGGTTTCCATTCCTTTATCCATCCTCTTTTTTGCTCCTTCTGTAATCGCAATCAAAGCGGTTTCCGTCCCATGCAATGGTCTGAAACCCATCTGGGTGGGATGTAGAAGCTTTTTCTGTTCCATAAGGGTGGATAACTGAGTATGTACATACCTTTCTGTGAGTTTGGCCATTATAGGTAGCAATGAAATCGGTCTGTAATTTGACAGTGTTTTAGAGTCCAGATTAGTTTTTTTTAGGAGAGGCTTGACAATAGCCAATTTCCAGGAATCTGGTACAGTGCCAGAGGCTAGCGAGGTATTAATAAGATTTGTAATTACCAGACCTAGCACTGGAATTCCCATACAGAGAGCAGGGGAGCAGGATCCAGTGGGGAGCCTGATTTAGTTGCACCCAGTAATCTAGTCACTGTGTCCAAACTAATCGGAATAAAATTTGTTAAAATAATTTCTTCCCTGACCTCCAGTTTAACCACTACCTGGTCTCTGGTATGGGTGTTAGGAAAGGAAACATAAATATCCTGAATTTTACTTAGAAAAAAGCTTGCAAGATCCTCCACATGTTGCTGCGGGGACTCCATAATTTCTAGCTCCTCCTTAGGGTGAATAAGGTCTTTTAAGGCATCAAATATTTCCTTAGGAGAGTTAGCTGCAGCTTCAATTCTGCTAGAGTAATAAGTAGCCTGAACCTTTTTAATTTCTAAATGATATACTCAAATCATATTCTTATATTCCTTTTTCAAGGAGTCATCTTGGGTATGCCTCCTTTTTCTTTCTTGCTTCCTACATTCTCTTTTCATCTCAAGCAGGCTTGTAGTAAACCAAGGAGCTGACTTCTTTCGTGGCAATTTTCTCGTGGTAGAGAGGGGTATGATTTCCTCCAGGCTATCTTCTATCCACTTGTTTAGTGAGCGAGTAAGATCAGTTATATTATTTGAATCTAGGTTTCCTGGTTTCTTCTTCTCCAACGAATTAATAAACTCTGTGGCCTTTAGTTTATGCCATTTCCTTCTATGTGGTGGGGGACTAATATTCATAGTTTTATGTCGAGAAATGGTTAGTTCTAGCTCTACCAGAAAATGATCAGACCATGCTAACGGACGGGATGATAAGAATTCTAGATCTAGCACATTGGAGAATACCAAATCAAGTGTTTGACCTCTGTTATGAGTAGGGCCCTGCACTAATTGCACCAGGTCGCAGGCCTTCATATCTGCTATTATCATCTTAGTCGAGGCTTTATCTTCCATTTCTGCATGTAAATTAAAATCTCCCAGCAGTAAGAAGTTGGATTTAGTGCATACCAGTTGTGAGATATTCTCTGCCAGTGAGGTCATAAAGTCTCCAATGGGACCCGGTGGTCGGTAGACCAAGACATCAGAGATTGTATAGTGAGTACACTGATAGAAAAAGACATGCTCTCACATCCTTTAATTAGTGTAGGGGCTGTTATCATCCTACATGTGTCTCTGTAGACAACTGCGATGCCACCGCCTCGGTTCGGTCTGTCAATTCTGCTAAGTTTATAGCCAGTAGGAAGAGCCATTGTAATGTCTGGGCCAGAACTTTCATCAAGTCAAGTTTCGGTAAGAAACAGGGCCAGGGGTTTTATTTGTCCCACCAAAAGGTGGATGTCCATTATATGGGCCCCTAGCGAGCGACAATTAACTAACAAAACGGATAGTTTATCGAACTCCCTATCTTTTTGAGGGTCCATACATAGTTAAGGGGACCACGCACAAGCGGGGCATCTATAACTTTTAACACAGGGATCTATCCTCTGCGTACAACTATTATGATGTTTGTTGTTAAGAGAAAGGAGTGTGTCTTTAGTATAGGTAATCATTACATTCTCTGTGAAATTTAGATCATAGTCTCTTGGCTCTTGGCACGGTCTGGAGCGGACGGGCGCAGACGGGCTTCCCTTTGGCACGCAGCAGTCATGTCGACTAAAAATAGCCCAGCAGCAGTATAAGGCTAGAGCGCTTACCCCGCAAAATGGCGCTCACAGAGGGGAACACTGACCTAAAATGGCGGCGGTATTTCCGGTTTCCTGAGATTAAATAGGTTCAACAATGAAACAGAATATCTATATAAAAAACTATTTTTGTATCAATTTTACAGTTTTTAACGTGCAAATCAGCAAAAGTGCAATAGGAAAAGTGCATTGGGCATCAATACATCAGATTCAATACATAAACTTCAACAGATTAAAAGAATTGATAAAATGGTGACTTGCCGCTTGCAGCAAGCTTAGGTAGTCGGTCAAAAACCTAAGACTACCTTCCGCTGCGCGCCGCGGTCATGTCGACTAAAAATAGCCCAGCAGCAGTAGAAGGCTAGAGCGCTTACCCCGCAAAATGGCGCTCACAGAGGGGAACACTGACCTAAAATGGCGGCAGTATTTCCGGTTTCCTGAGATTAAATAGATTCAACAATGAAACAGAATATCTATATAAAAAAACGATTTTCGTTTCAATTTTACACTTTTTAACGTGCAAATCAGCAAAAGTGCAATAAGAAAAGTGCATCCGTGCATCAATACATCAGATTCAATACATTAACTTCAACAGATTAAAAGAATTGATAAAATTATGACTTGCCGCTTGCAGCAAGCGTAGGTAGTCGGTCAAAAACCTAAGACTACCTTCCGCTGCGTGCCGCGGTCATGTCGACTAAAAATAGCCCAGCAGCAGTAGAAGGCTAGAGCGCTTACCCCGCAAAATGGCGCTCACAGAGGGGAACACTGACCTAAAATGGCGGCAGTATTTCCAGTTTCCTGAGATTAAATAGGTTCAACAATGAAACAGAATATCTATATAAAAAACGATTTTCGTTTCAATTTTACAGTTTTTAACGTGCAAATCAGCAAAAGTGCAATAGGAAAAGTGCATCCGTGCATCAATACATCAAATTCAATACATTAACTTCAACAGATTAAAAGAATTGATAAAATGATGACTTGCCGCTTGCAGCAAGCGTAGGTAGTCGGTCAAAAACCTAAGACTACCTTCCGCTGCGCGCCGCGGTCATGTCGACTAAAAATAGCCCAGCAGCAGTAGAAGGCTAGAGCGCTTACCCCGCAAAATGGCGCTCACAGAGGGGAACACTGACCTAAAATGGTGGCGGTACTTCCGGTTTCCTGAGATTAAATAGGTTCAACAATGAAACAGAATATCTATATAAAAAACGATTTTCGTTTCAATTTTACAGCTTTTAACGTGCAAATCAGCAAAAGTGCAATAGGAAAAGTGCATCCGTGAATCAATACATCAGATTCAATACATTAACTTCAACAGATTAAAAGAATTGATAAAATGGTGACTTGCCGCTTGCAGCAAGTGTAGGTAGTCAGTCAAAAACCTAAGACTACCTTCCGCTGCGCGCCGCGGTCATGTCGACTAAAAATAGCCCAGTAGCAGTAGAAGGCTAGAGCGCTTACCCCACAAAATGGCGCTCACAGAGGGGAACACTGACCTAAAATGGCGGCGGTATTTCCGGTTTCCTGAGATTAAATAGGTTCAACAATGAAACAGAATATGTATATAAAAAACGATTTTTGTATCAATTTTACAGTTTTTAACGTGCAAATCAGCAAAAGTGCAATAGGAAAAGTGCATCTGTGCATCAATACATCAGATTCAATACATTAACTTCAACAGATTAAAAGAATTGATAAAAGGGTGACTTGCCGCTTGCAGCAAGCGTAGGTAGTCGGTCAAAAACCTAAGACTACCTTCCGCTGCGCGCCGCGGTCATGTCGACTAAAAATAGCCCAGCAGCAGTAGAAGGCTAGAGCGCTTACCCTGCAAAATGGCGCTCACAGAGGGGAACACTGACCTAAAATGGCGGCGGTACTTCCGGTTTCCTGAGATTAAATAGGTTCAACAATTAAACAGAATATCTATATAAAAAACGATTTTCGTTTCAATTTTACAGTTTTTAACGTGCAAATCAGCAAAAGTGCAATAGGAAAAGTGCATCCGTGCATCAATACATCAGATTCAATACATTAACTTCAACAGATTAAAAGAATTGATAAAATGATGACTTGCCGCTTGCAGCAAGTGTAGGTAGTCAGTCAAAAACCTAAAACTACCTTCCGCTGCGCGCCGCGGTCATGTCGACTAAAAATAGCCCAGCAGCAGTAGAAGGCTAGAGTGCTTACCCCACAAAATGGCGCTCACAGAGGGGAACACTGACCTAAAATGGCGGCGGTATTTCCGGTTTCCTGAGATTAAATAGGTTCAACAATGAAACAGAATATCTATATAAAAAACGATTTTTGTATCAATTTTACAGTTTTTAACGTGCAAATCAGCAAAAGTGCAATAGGAAAAGTGCATCCGTGCATCAATACATCAGATTCAATACATTAACTTCAACAGATTAAAAGAATTGATAAAATGATGACTTGCCGCTTGCAGCAAGCGTAGGTAGTCGGTCAAAAACCTAAGACTACCTTCCGCTGCGCGCCGCGGTCATGTCGACTAAAAATAGCCCAGCAGCAGTAGAAGGCTAGAGCGCTTACCCCGCAAAATGGCGCTCACAGAGAGGAACACTGACCTAAAATGGTGGCGGTATTTCCGGTTTCCTGAGATTAAATAGGTTCAACAATGAAACAGAATATCTATATAAAAAACGATTTTCGTTTCAATTTTACAGTTTTTAACGTGCAAATCAGCAAAAGTGCAAAAGGAAAAGTGCAACCGTGCAACAATACATCAGATTCAATACATCAACTTCAACAGATTAAAAGAATTGATAAAATGGTGACTTGCCGCTTGCAGCAAGCGTAGGTAGTTGGTCAAAAACCTAAGACTACCTTCCGCTGCGCGCCGCGGTCATGTCGACTAAAAATAGCCCAGCAGCAGTATAAGGCTACAGCACTTACCCCGCAAAATGGCGCTCACAGAGGGGAACACTGACCTAAAATGGCGGCGGTATTTCCGGTTTCCTGAGATTAAATAGGTTCAACAATGAAACAGAATATCTATATAAAAAACGATTTTCGTTTCAATTTTACAGTTTTTAATGTGCAAATCAGCAAAAGTGCAATAGGAAAAGTGCATCCGTGCATCAATACATCAGATTCAATACATTAACTTCAACAGATTAAAAGAATTGATAAAATGGTGACTTGCCGCTTGCAGTAAGCGTAGGTAGTCGGTCAAAAACCTAAGACTACCTTCCTGTAAGCTCAGATATGAGATAAGAGGGAAAGCAGAACACCCTGTTGCACAGCAGTCCTCCCAGCTTCCTTGTTGTCCTGTGCCTCTGTCCCCTGAACCGTGTGCCACTGCCACTGCCCCCGGGTCCCTGATCGTCCTGTGTTAGTGGGGTTGCCGGAGTCCCCTGTAGTGGTGGACACACTGCTGATTGATGTGTCCTGGTGACAGAGGGATGGGCCAGCTGGGTGGGTGCTGTGCTGGTGTTTCCTGAGGGGGGAGGCTCTGTGGTGGCTTGTGACTGTGTCAGGGGAACCGACTGTCCCGAGGTCCCAGATGGGCCGGGCTGGTCATCTTGATCCAGGCGTGCAGAACTGCTGTCATCACTGTGGGTCTCTTCTGTGGGGGGACTGGATATGTCTGGCACCTCCGGTCAGGTGACGTTGGCCAGGGGTCCTTTAGGGGTGTAAAAGCATATTTATTGCATCTGTGTGTGCCATCGTGTGCAATGAGTGATCCTCTACTCCAGTGATTGCATTCTTGGCTTGGTCCTTGTGTGATAGTTGGTTTGGGGTCTGTGTGGGTATCTGTACTGGACATGCTTTGGTGATGGGTGTCCATGCATTGGTGTTACATGCAGGGCTTGTTTTTGGGATGTGTGGGTTGTGTTGGTGGGGTATCTGCGGGGTATTGGGGTGATGGGTGTGAGGGTAAGGGTGGGGTATGTGATGGCATGCAGGTAGGGTGGGGGATAAAGTAGTAAAGATTTGCCTTACCAGAGTCCAGTCCTCCTGCTACTCCTGCAAGGCCCTCAGGATGCAGAATTGCCAAGACTTGCTCCTACCATTTTGTTAGTTGTGGGGGAGGAGGTGGGGGTCCACCGCCAGTCCTCTGTACGGCAATCTGGTGTCTGGAGACCACGGAACGCACCTCTTCCGGATGTCATCCCGTGTTCTTGGATGCTGTCTCACTGCATTGACCCTGTCGACAATTCTCCGCCATAGCTCCATCTTCCTTGCAATGGAGGTCTGCTGCACCTGTGATCCGCATAGCTGTGGTTCTACCCGAACAATTTCCTCCACCATGACCCTGAGCTCCTCCTCAGAGAACCTGGGGTGTCGCTGAAGTGCCATGATGTGGTGTGGGTGATGTGTGAGGTGGTGTCTGTTGTGATGTGTGAGGGGATGTGTTGGTGTGTGTTGTTTGAGGTGCGTGGATGTTGTGTAAGTGATGGTGTTGTGTGTCTGTGGATGCTGCTGTTGTTTAAGGTAGTGTATCTCTCTGGCCTGCTTTAAATTTCCGGTTGTAAGGGTTTGTGGGTAATGTGGGTATGTGTTATATATTGGATTGGGTGTGTGGGTGTGGTGTGTGTATGTGTATCAGGTGTGTGTATTTCAAATTGTCCAATGTGGTGGAGTTTTGTAAGTGTGTGTGTATTTTGAGCGCGGCGGTGTGTACCGCCAATGGTGTGTCCCGCGGTTGAAAGTCTGCCGCGTTGATTCGTGGGTTGTGATAGTGTGGGCGTATTTTTGTTGGCGTGGCGGTGTTGGTTTTGTTATCCCCAGTTTATCACTGACCTTTGGTGTGGCGGACTTGTGTGGTTGTCTGTATTGTGGCGGATTCCGAGCTGTGGGTCGTAATACCTGTAGCGGAATTCCACGGCCGCAGCGGAATGTTGGCGGTCTTCTGCACGGCGGTAAGCGGGATTTACTGGGTTGGGGGTTGTAATGAGGGCCATAATCCTAATGTTTTCCATGGTTGGAAATCATGATTTGCACAGGCGACCCCAAGCTTGTGTTTTGCTGCTTTCTCAAGCCCACAAAACTCTAGTAAAGTGGCTCAGCTTCTGTACTTGCAGGACTTCTTACTTTTTTGCTGGACAGTTCTCAGAACCTGGTGCTATACCGCCATATGGCAATGATTTCTTCTTCTGTTCAATAGCTTATTGGCTCATTTTGGCACCTTTTGCTCGATGCATGTCACAGTGAATGATGTTGGAGTTGACTATCAACTTGCTGAAGTCGCACTTGATTCCTTGTTAGATACTCCCTCCTTATCGGAGCCATTCTTGACATAGTGCAGTTTCGAGCCAGTCCAGGATATTCAGGCTATGATCCTGAACTTTCAGCCTCCATCCTGGATTTCAATCAGACTGACTTGGGCCTCATGGCCTCCTGCATTTTGCTTGTTACTTATGCTCATTGGCATATGTGGGCTCTGCAGTGGGACCTGAAGTCTCAATGGGCTCAGTGCAGCATCAGGGAAATTTCTCTGACATGGTCCAGATCTCAGAAGGATCTGCAAAAGATCTGCAGTGGTGGCTAAAGAATCACAATTGGGTCAATGGCAGACTAATCTCCCTTCCTCAATCCGATTTAACCATGGTGATAGATGTGTTACTCCTAGACTGGGACAGCCATCAGGGAGAGGTGGAGATCTGAGGACTCTGGACTTCAGTGGAAAATAAGCTCCACATCAACCTGTTGGAGCTTTGGGCGATTCCCTTGGTATTGAATGTCTTTCTTCCTTCTATCAGGGGAAGCATGGTGCAGGTGTTCAGGGACTCTACTACTACCATGTGGAACTGCAAAAAACAGTGTGAGGTGGGGTCATGGACCCTCTGTCAAGAGGCCCTATGTCTCTGGACATGGCTGGAACGTCAGGTCATTTTACAGGTGGTTCAGCACCTAGCAGGCTCTCTGAATGCCAGAGTGGAAAAACTTAGCAAAGGAAGCTTAGCAGAACACGAATAGTGTCTCCATCTGGAGGTGGTACAATGTCTCTTTCAGCAGTGGGGACCGCCTTAGTTAGATCTGTTCACCACCATAAAAAACGCACAATGTCAGCAGTTTAGCACACTGGCGTTTCAAAGGGGACTCTCGCTCAGAGACATTTTTCATCTCAAATGGAGCTCCAGCATCCTGTATGCCTTTCCACTAGTACCACTCATGCCCAGAGTTCCGAAGAAGATCAGAAACGACTGGACCCAAGTGTCCCGGGCTGTTGAGCATGACCATCGGTCCTCTAGTCACGCTGCCTCTTTGAGAGGTTCTTCTATTGCAGCAACACAGGAGGGTACTGCACCCAGCCCTGCTCATCCTCCATCTCCATGCATAAAGATTGAGAGATGACAGTTGACAGCTTTTTACCTTCATCCTAAAGTCTGCGATGTAATTCTGGCAGCCAGGTGACCCTCCACCAAATCACCGCTCCAATACATCTGTGTCATGGTATGCTTCCCACAAAGTTGACACCATTTCTAAATCTTTTTTCCAAGGTTCTTTAATTTGCTTTATCTTTGGCTCTGCTTTGGGCACAGTTAACAGTTATTTCTCTGCCGTTTCTGCATTTTTGCGTTTGCCAGAAAACCTTCTCTGTTAAAGTCACCTGTTGTACCTAGTTTCCTTAAAGGCTTGCAGCATATGTTTCCCCTCATGCCGTTCATCATGCTCAGTGGGACCTCAACCTTGTCCTCCCTGATGTAAGCACCATTAGAGCCTCTGCAAAATTGCCTTCTTAGGCTATTGACCACCAAAACTGCCTTTTTAGTGGCTATGAAATCAGCCAGGAGGGTCAGTGAATTACAGGCACACTATGCACCCTCTTCATACCACCTCCTATCTGGACAAACTGGCTCTCCGGACAAGTGCTTCCTTCCTTTAGAAGATTGTCAGTCCCTCCATATAGATCAGGGGAAGCATTGTGGAGGTCTTCATGGACACTACTACCACATGTCGCACTGCAAAAACAGCATAGGTGGGGTCATGGACCCTTTGCCAAGAGCCCCAGTGTCTCTAGACATGGCTGGAATATCATGGCATTTTACTGGTGGTTCAACACCTAGCAGGCTCTCTGAATGCCAGATGCATAGCAGATCATGAATAATGTCTCCATCTGGAGGTGGTGCGAGGTCCCTTTCAGCAGTGGGGAGAGCCTTGGTTAGATCTGTTTGCCATAATAGAGAACGTGCAATATAAGCAGTTTAGTGCAATAGTGTTTCCAAGGCGACTCTCGCTCAGACACTTTTCATCTCAAATGAAGCTACGGCCTCCTGTATGCCTTTCCACCAATACCGCTCCTGCCCAGAGTTCTAAAAAAGATCAGGAACGACTGAGCCACAAGTCATCCTTGTGGCTCCAGATTGGGCACAGAGAGTCTAGTGTCCCGAGCTGCTGAACATGACCTGCAGCATTTGTTTCCTCTCACACCGTTCATCATGCCTCAGTGGGACCTCAATCTTGTCCTCTCCTTTCTGATGTATGCACCATTTGAGCCTTTGCACAATTGCCCTCTTAGGCTATTGACCATCGAAACTGCCTTTTTAGTGGTGATAAAATCAGCCAGCAGGGTCAACGAACTGCAGGCACACTATACCACCTCCTATCCGGACAAGCTGGTTCTCTGGACAAATGCCCCCATCCTTTTAAAGGTTGTCACTCCCTTCTAAGTAGGCCAGAGCATCACCTTGCCTACCTGTTTTCTCTCCTCATCCCTCCAAAGAGGAGGAGAGACTCCACCATGTGGACCCCAAATCGGTATTGGCATTCTATCTTGACTGCACAAAAGAGTTCCGGGCGGAAGATCAACTCTTTGTGAGCTATTTAGGAGCTAAAAAAGGAAATGCTATACAGAAACGGACCATCTTGAGTCTGGTTGTTCTATCCATTAGGATCTGCTGTGCACTGGCCAAAAAGCAACCCCCTAGGGGTTTGTGGGCTCACTCCAACAGAGCCAAGGCTGCAACGACTGCATTA
Source organism: Pleurodeles waltl (assembly GCF_031143425.1). Taxonomy (NCBI): domain Eukaryota; kingdom Metazoa; phylum Chordata; class Amphibia; order Caudata; family Salamandridae; genus Pleurodeles; species Pleurodeles waltl. Next base: position 667,750,409 of record NC_090440.1, read on the forward strand.
GGCGTGGTGTCCCTGTTCTGGACATCTGTCAGACAGTAATGTGGGCACCCCTGTAAATGTTAACCTAGCACCATTGCCTGTTCGGTCAGGGCTGTTGTGATGGGCACTCCATCCGTTTGGTGCTGCAGGACTTTCTAATTTAATTGGCTACGCAGACCCACCCTTGGGGAAGAATTGCTTGAGTATCTATTTTAAGGTAATAGATCTGCAGCTAGAAGTCTTACTTACCATGCCTTATCTGGTAGAGACTCTGTTTAGCTGCAGATTCCTTACCGGCCCTCCCATCCTCCCCGCTCTGCAAACCGATCACGGTGTAAGGGACACCCTTATCAGGGCCTTAGTTTGTCACACCAGTGGTCAGTTCTCATCCTGGCTCAGTGCTCCTGGCATGGAAAGTCACAAAAGTAACTGTTAGCATGCCTGGGTGGCACCTATATAGGGGAGACGCTGAAGTGGAGCCAAACAACACCATTTACCAGCACTCAGAGGTACTTCTCAAAATTCTTCTGGATCCAGTCTGAAACTTCAGGAATATTCTAAGGTAAGGAATCTGCAGCTAGATAGAGTCTCTGCCAGGTAAGGCGTTATCGAAGATAGTTAATATGAGACATAAAAACGTTATGGTCTTGTGTGGTGTTACATGTGCAGAAATATGATACATGCATACTCTTCATCTAATCATATTAGAGCAAAAGGAGCAATGGCCATATTGGAGTGGTTACAGTTTTCACAGACGTTCTCCTACCAGTCCCTCACTAAAAGGTCTTTACAGTATTTTAGATGCAGTGGACTGTTTCTTGACATTGTTGGGTATATTCAGTCCTACGTAGTCTTGAGTTGCATTTTCATTAGAAGTCACTTCTATCAGTGCTTTTTTATGGGTCGCGATCATGCTCCTGTGGTGCTGGTAATTGATCATCCACAGATAATTTGTTGTTCATACAAGTTTAGTCAAAAACATATGCGGCTTTGTATAGATACATTTTAGTAATTTCATCATTTTATCATAGTATGGACAGAAAACATCATAATAAATATAATACTGCATATGGTGTCCTTGAGAAAGTATTAGAGATATTGCTACAGAAATAATTGTAGTGTGTATAGTAAATAATTTATTTCTAGTAGTAATTGCAGATCCTTGCTATAACGAAAATAACAAATTCTATTTGAATAAGGAGACCTAACCCCAAGCAGATATGGGTTTCTTCTACCACACTTTGAGCAAGTTTGTATTTTCTTAGCAGTTTCAAGCTGTTTCCGGGACCGGAATCGATTAGTTCTTGACAGTTTGTTATTGCAGCCAAAAATGCATTTCTGCTTCTTTGTTCAATCCGTTTTAATAGTGTCTTTTATAACAAAAGCACAAAGATACCGAATATGATAGTTTGCTACTGCTTTAAAAAAAATATTTCTCACACAAAGCATGGAGTAGTTTGTAAGCACAAAGTGTAGCACATGAAATATGACTGCATATGCATATATTGTTTCTTAAGACATCTTTATAGCTATGTTTGTTTCTCTCATTTTTTGTCCCTCCTTTTGGCATGTATGTAATGTTTATTTGTATATATCATTTGCTTCTACTTTTATGTTTTTTCTTTGTATGAGATATACGTGAACATGAATGGAATTCCTGTAATTCTGTAACAAGTAATACTTAAACAGCCTTGAAAAAGACCCAGGCCTGTGCACCATTGAGGGGCAAAACATCTGTTGTTTGGCCTAAGTTCTCTGCTACCTTACAATTAAATTGAGACTTTCATTTGTGTTAAACTGTATTAATATGTGACGACTGGTATGTAATCTCTGACCACTGTTTTACTCAAGAAATATCGAATCACATGTTAATTATTGTTAATTAAAATTGCTTACTCTAACTTACTTAAATATCCAGTTCAGAAACCCTACAATGTCACAGTCAAAGGAGAAAAGAATCCCCAAGAGAAGGCACAAGGGAGAAGGAACACATTTCCCCCTTTAATAAATAAACAAACATTTACAGAAAACTCAAGGAGAATAACAAGAAAAAGAATTACATTTGACTTGAAGAAATATATATTATGCTAGAAACAGATCAAAACAAAAACAACACACCCAGCTACAAATTACCTTTCTACATAGTTTTCAGGGATTTTGGTCTCCTGTGTATTCTGCTACCACACCCACCACTTGCAAATAAATCAAGGAAGACACTAATCACCTCATGATCATATTCACATACACCATCTCCACTACCACACAACCTGAGAGTAACTTTATCACACATATAGCCTGCTCATGTTCCAGATCCTTCCATCATTTGTTTGTATAGCCTAATTGAAAAGTAGAACTAGGTGAATGGTTTTGGAATACTTTGACCGAACAGTATTGCCTAAAGGAGACTTCAGGCACACCCAATCTCTCATTTTTACCTTGCAAATCTTGACTCCATGGCACTTGTCACAATGTTCTTTTCTTTTCTCTTTTGCTGTTTCTTCTTTCCTTCTCAAGAGATCATTAATATTCACATACACATCCCCTTCATTTTGAAAAGTTCATCCTGCGATTTAAAGAAAGCAAAGTCGAAGCGTATTAATTGGGCCTTTCTACCCTTGCCTGGCAGTTTCCTCACCAGTTATGGCTGTTTCAAAGCTACTACTGGGGGTTGGCATATAGACACCTTTAGGCCTCGCCACCGCTACAGCAGACATTCCAGGCCTTTATCAAAGACCAGGGATGGGGAACAGGCAGACATCAAGCAGGTCACTAGGGACACCATTCCACTCAGTCTTTCACCCTGGCAGCATAAGCCTCCAAGCTGCTTTAGTTTTCCTTTAGCGGCACAAAGTCACCAAGTGGAAGGCAGGATCAAACATTTTCTCCCTTGGTAGCAGACCATTATATCCAACAGATATGTCATGTAGAGCATCCAACAGGGCTATGTTTTACCATTCTTTTCAGACCCACCTCAACTCCCACCTACATCAGAGCAGCTTGCAGAGGAGCACCTATCCATTTTATTGCAAGAGGTGGTATCTCTGTTGGTCGAAGGGGGCATTGAAAGACTGCCAGTCTCCGAAGTATGGTGAGTTGCTACTCCTATATTTTCTTGTGCTGAAGAAGGATAGAGGTCTTCATCCAGATTTGGTCTCCACTTTATGTAGGGCTTCCTCCTGAAATACAATTTCACACTTTGCCCCAAGTTCTGTCTGTACTGGATACAGCAGATTAGATGGATGCCTTGGACCTGCAGGATGTGTACTTTCATCCACCCATCCTGCAGTCCCACAGACATTATTTGCAGTTTGAGGTGAGCAAGGAGCAATTTCTCCTTCCCATTCTCCCCTTTGGCCTTACCAGTGCAACTCAGGTGTTCATAAAAGTGATGGCATTGGTCACTGCCCATCTTCAGAGGTCAGAGTTATCAGTTTTTTTTCTACCTCAATGACTGGTTGTTTAAGGTGACATTGCCACAGTTGGTTGTGGACCACCTTCAGACAAAGATGAACCACCTGACATTGTTGGGGTTCTAGATCAAAGATCTGAAGTCACACCTGACTCCTTTGCAGAAGCTTTCTTTCATAGGAGCCGTTCTGGACACAGTGCAGTTCAGGGCCTCTCCTCCCTCACAAAGAGTTCAGGGCATTTGAGCTATAATCCAGATGTTTGAGCCTCGGTCCTGGATCTCTGCAAGAGCAGCTCTGAAACTTCTGGGCCTGTTGGCCTCATGCATCCTACTTGTCCACTTGGTCTGGTGGCAGATCTGGACTCTGCAGCGTGATCTGAAGTCTTAGTGGCCCTGTTGTGCAGCCATTTTAGTTATAGCTCCATGCACGTTATTTTAACACACTAGGCCGCTGTGCACTTTAACCTAGATATGTTTTATTCAGCTTCACATTATTATTATTACAATAACCATTTTTACGGTCTTGTTTTATTTTCATATATCTAACTGTTTTGCCTAGGTCAGCACTCTGTTCTCAAACGATAAATTATTGATCACTCTGTGCTTCATTCAAGGCTACAGTTCGGCACATTGCCAGTGAACGTGGTAGAGGTTTAGTCTTCAACATTCGTAGAAAATACACATCCTTACGCAGGGACATTTTCTCAGAACATCAGCTGTTTATTATATAAACACTTCCTTGTCCCTTACACGTTAGAGGGAGATTCCAGCCAGGGAACCACAACTGTATGCTGAATGCTTCGCTACAGATGCTAACGCAGACCACAGGCCTTTGCTCAGGTATGGGGGTTGATGTCTTCCCAGGGGAACCTGAAAGGCAGAACTAGAACTTAACATGCTGTGCTCAAATTATAACTTAGATAGGAAATAGTCCATCAATCATAGTGACAATATGATAGTGTTGTTTTTATGCTTCACTCTTCTCGTCACAATTTTAACACTGTCATGTTGTGTCGTCCTGGTTATTGCAACTCACACTTTGCTATCTAAGATGCAGTCGTTTTATTAAACTCATTATTTAAACATATAGGGCCTGATTCTGACCCCGGCGGTAAGGAACCGCCAGGGCCAGGGTCGGCGGGAGCACCGCCAACAGGCTGGCGGTGCCCCGCAGGGCATTCTGACCGCGGCGGTTTGCCCGCGGTCAGAAGAGGAAAACCGGCGGTCTCCCGCCGGTTTTCCGCTGCCCAGATGAATCCTCCATGGCGGCGCAGCTTGCTGCGCCGCCATGAGGATTCAGACACCCCATACCGCGGTTCACCCGCCAGGAACAGGATGGCAGTATGGGGTGTCGTGGGGCCCCCGTAAGAGGGCCCCACAAAGAATTTAAATGTCTGCTTTGCAGACACTGAAATTCGCGACGGGTGCAACTGCACCCGTCGCACCTTCCCACTCCGCCTGCTCCATTCGGAGCCGGCATCCTCGTGGGAAGGGTGTTTCCCACTGGGTTGGCGGGCGGCCAGAATAACCGCAGCGGTCTTCTGACCGCGGTGCGGTATTCTGGAGGGGGGAACTCTGGCGGGCGGCCTCCGCCGCCCGCCAGGGTTAGAATCACCCCCATACTGCCTCAGTTTGTCGTTTATATATGAGAGTGAATTGTAAATGAGAGAACCGGATGCGACCTGAGTGACCACGACTTCCCTGAGAAGCCTAGTATGTCATGCGCTCGGCTGCCCAATCATCACTATCCTTTGGTAGAGGTGAGGCACTGCTAGTTAGCCGGAGCAAAACCCGGATTGGGGCGAAAGGCGTCACCCGCAGTGTGTTAGACTCAGTCTCCCACAAAGCGGACGATTCTGCTGCTCAAAATCCAGTAGTCTCATTAGAATAATGAGAGCCTGCGCGACATGGCGCCACCAACGTTTGGTCAGGCTCTAATTTTCAGGTCCTCCGGAGTATCTCTGTCTCATTATATATAATGACGCCTCAATACCGTATGCGGAGACGTCCGTGGTGCTGAGGAGTTCCTCCCCAGCTGCGTAGGCTATCCTATTTGCAACCGGAGGTTGTTCAAGCTTGAACTTTAAAAGGAAAGCCCTATTTGGTGTGCCTTCTCTGAACTTATAGTGTCACTACAATGGCGAATCCACAGCAGGTACAAATAGCAGTTAATATGAGACAACCTCTAACTGCACATTTATTAGCAAATGGCCTAACGGACCAGGGGGTCCAGTCACATTTGTGGTGGATGCCCATGCAGCTTATGGAACAGAACTTTTCTATTCTTGGGTCACATTTCCAGCAGTTGATGGGAACACAAATACATTTCACCAATATACACCTGCAAATGTGCCTGGACAATACAGAGCATATGCATATTTAGAGATACCTCTATCTAATCAAGAACATAATAATTGGCTTGATGGCGCCCTACCCCACACAATATTACCAGTAAGGTTAGGTCCTCTAAGTAATGAAGGTTCTACCTGGCCTTTATTGGCCACTTATACACCACATCCTGCGGCTGCAAATTTAGCGGTAGCCGAGGTTCGTCGTTTATATCCTGAACTAATAGCGATGTATAGACGACTAGTACAATTTGTAATGCAAATATTAAATACAAACCCAGCAGGTGCTGCTCCCGCTCACCCACATGCAGCAACGCCAGGTATAAATCCTGCGACTGTACATTCGATTATGGGTAAAGTACCTGCCAAACGAGAGGAAACTCAGTTTTGGTTAGCACAAAAGATCAATGCACTGGAGGCAGTATTTCCACATACGGGACCTCAGGATAAACATAGAATATTAACAATGTGCTGGCCCTTTGGGATGGTCCCTACAGTAGATAACTGTAATTCCTGGGGCACAGTGTTTGCCGCGCTCTATACAACCGCACATGGAACACCGACACTTGCCAATTTACCGGAGGTGTTGAAACAAATTCAAGATGAATACGGAACTTAATTTGGGGTGATGAGGGGTAAGTGGCGCTCTATATCACACTAATTAAATCAAATGTTATTCTTCGGTGTAGCGATACTAGAGCTACACCCCCAGTGGAGCCCTACATGATAACCAATGTTATCTAACAAATTCAAATTGTAGCAGCACACGCTGTAATCTCTAATCAACACAAGTGTAGCAGTACGTACAACAGAACAAAACAGAGTATTGAGATTCCATGTAAAAAGTCCTCATCCAATCAGTTCCATAAACAAATTCTTGTTTAATTCTCCATGTGCTTGTTCCCAATTCCGTCACATAAGTGTGATATAGAGCGCCACTTACCCCTCATCACCCCCAATCAATTAGGTTTTGCATTTGGAGTAGGCAGCTCTATATCCACCCTTTCTATAAAACAAGTGGTCAATACTAAACAAATCAACAAGCAAGATGGACAGGGAAAAGGTAGCAGAAGAACTTTTTAGAAATTTAGATAGTGGACACACAGCATACCAAGCAACAGGTAGTGGAATCCAGAGAACCAAGGAGGGTCTAAGACATAAGTTCTTAAGACTAGAAAAATTAAAAAGAAATAAAATGTCTAGATGGTGGGATGCAGTCACACTCAAACAATACATAAAATTAGATAGAATACCTAGGGGTTTAAGGTCTCATATTTTTCCAACGTATGATGATCTGGACGCAGATCTACTTAGGAAATGGGAGGATGAATTAAAGTCAAATTCAATGAAACTTATGGATATTCTAGTGGAAAATGCAGAGAGGAAGAGCTCAAAATTACAATCCGAGATTGAAATATTAGAAAAATAAATTAGTGAGTTGAATTTAAAAGAGGCAACAGAAAAGAATTATGTAATTTTAAACAAAGTGATAATGAAATTTCAAGATGAGGTCAAATATAGAAAAGCAAGAAAATTAAAGAGAGATGAGTTAGACTATCAAAATGGGAGAGTATTTACCTTTTCAAGGAAATATGATAATCTAGTAAGAAATACTGTAATAACATCAGAATCTACAAGTTCTTTAGAGTCAGCAACAACCTCTAGGTGAACATGGTGAACATATATGATGTTTTGTTGGCCAAACAAGATTGGCCACCTGAATTTGTCCGTACCTGCCCATATGGAGAAGATGTTATTAAACCTTCCTTCTTGCTCCTTGTTCCAGAGGAACTCGACGAATCCTATTCCATTGAATGGGCTTTGGCACAAACACCCGCATTATCCCCTTCGCTGCCACGCCTTTTCCCCCTCCTGTGCCGAGCCTTTTTTTGGCTATTTGGGGCAGTTCGCGCTTAGGCCCTCATAACGTTTTGTTCACATAAGCTACCCACGCCAAATTTGTGTCCTTTTTTTCAAACATCCTAGGGATTCTAGAGGTACCCAAACTTTGTGGGTTCCCCAGAAGGAGGCCAAGAAATTAGCCAAAATACAGTGAAAATTTCTTTTTTTTCAAAAAAATTGGAAAAAGGGGCTGCAGAAGAAGGCTTGTGGTTTTTTCCCTGAAAATGGCATCAACAAAGGGTTTGCAGTGCTAAAATCGCCAGCTTCACAGCTTTCAGGAACAGGCAGACTTGAATCAGAAAACCCAATTTTTCAACACAATTTTGGCATTTTACTGGGACATACCCCATTTTTACGATTTTTGGTGCTTTCAGCCTCCTTCCAGTCAGTGACAGAAATGGGCATGAAACCAATGCTGGATCCCAGAAACCGAAATACTTCTGAAAAGTAGACAAAATTCTGAATTCAGCAAGGGGTAATTTGTGTAGATCCTACAAGGGTTTGATACGGAAAATAACAACTGAAAAAACAAAATATTGAAATTGAGGTGAAAAAAACTGCAATTTTTCTCTACGTTTTACTCTGTAACTTTTTCCTGCAATGTCAGATTTTTGAAAGCAATATACCGTTATGTCTGCTGGACTCTTCTGGTTGCGGGGATATATATAGGGCTTGTAGGTTCATCAAGAACTCTAGGTACCCAGAACCAATAAATGACCTGCACCCTGCAGTGGGTTTTCATTCTATACCGGGTATACAGAAATTAATTTCCTGAAATAAAAAGAGTAAAAAATAACTATCAAGAAAACCTTTGTATTTCCAAAATGGGCACAAGATAAGGTGTTGAGGAGCAGTGGTTATTTGCACATCTCTGAATTCCGGGGTGCCCATACTAGCATGTGAATTACAGGGCATTTCTCAAATAGATGGCTTTCTTACACACTCTCTTATATTTGGAAGGAAATAATGTAGAAAAACACACGGGGCAATAACACTTGTTTTGCTATTCTATGTTCCCCCAAGTCTCCCGACAAAAATGATACCTCACTTGTATGGGTAGGCCTAGCGCCCGCAACACGAAATGCCCAAAACACAACGTGGACACATCCCATTTTTTTACAGAAAACAGAGGTGTTTTTTGCAAAGTGCCTACCTATAGATTTTGGCCTCTAGCTCAGCCGGCACCTAGGGAAACCTACCAAACCTGTGCATTTTTGGAAACTAGAGACCTAAGGGAATCCAAGATGGGGTGACTTGTGGGGCTCTGACCAGGTTCTGTTACCCAGAATCCTTTGCAAACCTCAAAATGCGGCTAAAAAAACACATTTTACTCACATTTCGGTGACAGAAAGTTCTGGAATCTGAGAGGAGCCACACATTTCCTTCCACCCAGCGTTCCCACAAGTCTCCCGATAAAAATGGTACCTCACTTGTGTGGGTAGGCCTAGTGCCCACGAAAGGAAATGGCCCAAAACACAAGGTGGACACATTCCATTTTTTGACAGAAAACAGAGGTGTTTTTTGCAAAGTGCCTACCTGTAGATTTTGGCCTCTAGCTCAGCCGGCACCTAGGGAAACCTACCAAACCTGTGCATTTTTGATAACTAGAGACCTAGGGGAATCCAAGATGGGGTGACTTGTGGGGCTCTGACCACGTTCTGTTACCCAGAATCCTTTGCAAACCTCAAATTATGGCTAAAAAAACAAATTTTCCTCACATTTCGGTGACAGAAAGTTCTGGAATCTGAGAGGAGCCACAAAGTTCCTTCCACCCAGCGTTCCCCCAAGTCGCCCGATAAAAATTATACCTAACTTGTGTGGGTAGGCCTAGCGCCTGCGACAGGAAAAGCCCCAAAACACAACGTGGACTCATCCCATTTTTTGACAGAAAACAGAGGTGTTTTTTGCAAAGTGCCTACTTGTAGATTTTGGCCTCTAGCTCAGCCGGCACCTAGGGAAACCTACCAAACCTGTGTATTTCTGAAAACTAGAGACCTAGGGGAATCCAAGATGGGGTGACTTGTGGGGCTCTGACCAGGTTCTGTTACCCAGAATCCTTTTCGAACCTCAAAATGTGTCTTAAAAAACAAATTTTCCTCACATTTCGGTGACAGAAAGTTCTGGAATCTGAGAAGAAGCCACACATTTCCTTCCACCCAGCGTTCCCCCAAGTCTCCCGATAAAAATGGTTCCTCACTTGTGTGGGTAGGCCTAGTGCCCACAAAAGGAAAGGTCCCAAAACACAACGTGGACACATCCCATTTTTTGACAGAAAACAGAGGTGTTTTTTTGCAAGTGCCTACCTGTAGATTTTGGCACCTAGCTCAGCCGGCACCTAGGGAAACCTACCAAACCTTTGCATTTTTTAAAACTAGAGACCTAGGGGAATCCAAGATGGGGTGACTTGTGGGGCCCTGACCAGGTTCTGTTACCCAGAATACTTTTCAAACCTCAAAATTTGGCTAAAAAACACATTTTCCTCACATTTCGGTGACCGAAAGTTCTGGAATCTGAGAGGAGCCACAAAGTTCCTTCCACCCAGCGTTCCCCCAAGTCTCCCGATAAAAATGGTACCTCACTTGTGTGGGTAGGCCTAGCGCCCACGAAAGGAAACTGCCCAAAACACAACGTGGACACATCCCATTTTTTGGCAGAAAACAGAGGTGTTTTTTGCAAAGTGCCTACCTGTAGATTTTGGCACCTAGCTCAGCCGGCACCTAGGGAAACCTACCAAACCTTTGCATTTTTTAAAACTAGAGACCTAGGGGAATCCAAGATGGGGTGACTTGTGGGGCTCTGACCAGGTTCTGTTACCCAGAATACTTTTCAAACCTCAAAATGTGGCTAAAAAACACATTTTCCTCACATTTCGGTGACCGAACGTTCTGGAATCTGAGAGGAGCTACAAATGTCCTTCCACCCAGCGTTCCCCCAAGTCTCCCGATAAAAATTATACCTCACTTGTGTGGGTAGGCCTAGCGCCTGTGACAGGAAATGCCCCAAAACACAACGTGGACACATCCCATTTTTTGACAGAAAACAGATGTGTTTTTTGCAAAGTGCCTACCTGTAGATTTTGGCCTCTAGCTCAGCCGGCACCTTGGGAAACTTAGCAAACCTGTGCATTTCTGAAAACTAGAGACCTAGGGGAATCCAAGATGGGGCGGCTTGTGGGGCTCTGACCAGGTTCTGTTACCCAGAATCCTTTTCGAACCTCAAAATGTGTCGTAAAAAACACATTTTCCTCACATTTCGGTGACAGAAAGTTCTGGAATCTGAGAGGAGCCACACATTTCCTTCCAACCAGCATTCCCCCAAGTCACCCAATAAAAATGGTACCTCACTTGTGTGGGTAGGCCTAGTGCCCACTAAAGGAAATGGCCCAAAACACAACGTGGACACATTCCATTTTTTGACAGAAAACAGAGGTGTTTTTTGCAAAGTGCCTACCTGTAGATTTTGGCACCTAGCTCAGCCGGCACCTAGGGAAACCTACCAAACCTGTTCATTTTTTAAAACTAGAGACCTAGGGGAATCCAAGATGGGGTGACTTGTGGGGCTCTGACCAGGTTCTGTTACCCAGAATCCTTTTCAAACCTCATAATTTGGCTAAAAAAACACATTTTCCACACATTTCGGTGTCAGAAAGTTCTGGAATCTGAGAGGAGCTACAAATTTCCTTCCACCCAGAGTTCCCCCAAGTCGCCCGATAAAAATTATACCTAACTTGTGTGGGTAGGCTTAGCGCCTGCGACAGGAAAAGCCCCAAAACACAACGTGGACACATCCCATTTTTTGACAGAAAACAGAGGTGTTTTTTGCAAAGTGCATACTTGTAGATTTTGGCCTCTAGCTCAGCCGGCACCTAGGGAAACCTACCAAACCTGTGCATTTCTGAAAACTAGAGACCTAGGGGAATCCAAGATGGGGTGACTTGTGGGGCTCTGACCAGGTTCTGTTACCCAGAATCCTTTTCGAACCTCAAAATGTGTCGTAAAAAACACATTTTCCTCACATTTCGGTGACAGAAAGTTCTGGAATCTGAGAAGAAGCCACACATTTCCTTCCACCCAGCGTTCCCCCAAGTCTCCCGATAAAAATGGTACCTCACTTGTGTGGGTAGGCCTAGTGCCCACAAAAGGAAAGGGCCCAAAACACAACGTGGACACATCCCATTTTTTGACAGAAAACAGAGGTGTTTTTTGCAAAGTGCCTACCTGTAGATTTTGGCACCTAGCTCAGCCGGCACCTAGGGAAACCTACCAAACCTGTGCATTTTTGAAACCTAGAGACTTATGGGAATCCAAGATGGGGTGACTTGTGGGGCTCTGACCAGGTTCTGTTACACAGAATCCTTTACAAACCTCAAAATGTGGCTAAAAAAACACATTTTCCTCACATTTCGGTGACAGAAAGTTCTGGAATCTGAGAGGAGCCACACATTTCCTTCCAACCAGCGTTCCCCCAAGTCACCCAATAAAAATGGTACCTCACTTGTGTGGGTAGGCCTAGTGCCCACTAAAGGAAATGGCCCAAAACACAACGTGGACACATTCCATTTTTTGACAGAAAACAGAGGTGTTTTTTGCAAAGTGCCTACCTGTAGATTTTGGCACCTAGCTCAGCCGGCACCTAGGGAAACCTACCAAACCTGTTCATTTTTTAAAACTAGAGACCTAGGGGAATCCAAGATGGGGTGACTTGTGGGGCTCTGACCAGGTTCTGTTACCCAGAATCCTTTTCAAACCTCATAATTTGGCTAAAAAAACACATTTTCCACACATTTCGGTGTCAGAAAGTTCTGGAATCTGAGAGGAGCTACAAATTTCCTTCCACCCAGAGTTCCCCCAAGTCGCCCGATAAAAATTATACCTAACTTGTGTGGGTAGGCTTAGCGCCTGCGACAGGAAAAGCCCCAAAACACAACGTGGACACATCCCATTTTTTGACAGAAAACAGAGGTGTTTTTTGCAAAGTGCATACTTGTAGATTTTGGCCTCTAGCTCAGCCGGCACCTAGGGAAACCTACCAAACCTGTGCATTTCTGAAAACTAGAGACCTAGGGGAATCCAAGATGGGGTGACTTGTGGGGCTCTGACCAGGTTCTGTTACCCAGAATCCTTTTCGAACCTCAAAATGTGTCGTAAAAAACACATTTTCCTCACATTTCGGTGACAGAAAGTTCTGGAATCTGAGAAGAAGCCACACATTTCCTTCCACCCAGCGTTCCCCCAAGTCTCCCGATAAAAATGGTACCTCACTTGTGTGGGTAGGCCTAGTGCCCACAAAAGGAAAGGGCCCAAAACACAACGTGGACACATCCCATTTTTTGACAGAAAACAGAGGTGTTTTTTGCAAAGTGCCTACCTGTAGATTTTGGCACCTAGCTCAGCCGGCACCTAGGGAAACCTACCAAACCTGTGCATTTTTGAAACCTAGAGACTTATGGGAATCCAAGATGGGGTGACTTGTGGGGCTCTGACCAGGTTCTGTTACACAGAATCCTTTACAAACCTCAAAATGTGGCTAAAAAAACACATTTTCCTCACATTTCGGTGACAGAAAGTTCTGGAATCTGAGAGGAGCCACAAATGTCCTTCCACCCAGCGTTCCCCCAAGTCTCCCGATAAAAATGGTACCTCACTTGTGTGGGTGGGCCTAGCGCCCACGAAAGGAAATGGCCCAAAACACAACGTGTACACATCACATTTTTTCACAGAAAACAGAGGTGTTGGATTTTGGCCTCTAGCTCAGCCGGCCCCAGGGGGGGCAGAAATGGCCTAAAATAAAACTCCCCTTGCGTGACAGCGCAAAAAAAAAGATCCCTGGTGCCTAGTGGTTTCTGCCCCCCCTTGGGGGCAGATTGACCTAAAATCGGCCGATCTGCCCCCAAAGCAGGCAGAAATGGCCTAAATACAATTTGCCCCTCCAGGGGAGCGACGCTTGCCTAAGGGGTCACACCCCATCTCTAAAAAACAAAACAAAAAAAAAACACCAAAAAAATTTAGCCCTGATGCCCAGATCGGCCTAATAATAATAGGCCGATCTGCCCCCAGGGGGCAGAAATGGCCTAAAATAAATTTGCCCCCCAACCCCCCCCCCGGAGAGCGACCCTTGTCTACGGGGTCGCTCCCCTTGCGTGACGGCGCAAAAAAAAAGATCCCTGGTGCCTCCGATCTGCCCCCAAAGCGGGCAGAAATGGCCTAAATACAATTTGCCCCTCCAGGGGAGCGACACTTGCATAAGAGGTCGCTCCCCATCTCTACTAAAAAAAAAAAAATAAAAAAAAAAAAATTGCCCTGGCGCCTAGAGGTTTCTACCCCCGGGGGGGGGCAGAAATGGCATAAAATAAATGTGCCCCCCCACCCCTCCCGGGGAGCGACCCTTGCCTACAGGGTTGCTCCCCTTGCGTGACGGCGCAAAAAAAAAAGACCCCTGGTGCCTAGAGGTTGACTTAAAATCAGCCGATCTGCCCCCAAAGCGGGCAGAAATGGCCTAAATACAATTTGCCCCTCCAGGGGACCGACCCTTGCCTAAGGGGTCGCTCCCCATCTGTAAAACAACAACAACAACAAAAAATCCCCGGGGCCTAGTGGAGCGACCCTTGCCCAAGGGGTCGCTCCCTCATGCCAGTTTTATTTTTTAAAACCAACATCCCTGGTGTCTAGTGGGCGTTTTGACAGCCGGATTGCTTTCAATCCGGCTGCCAAAACGCAGAGAGAGACTTCAAAGGGAAGGAAATAACTTTCCTTCCCTTTGAAGCCTCTCTCGGCCTCCCCCACGTGATCGAAAGAGAAATGCTTTGCATTTCTCTTCCGATCGTGCTGGAAGCTGAGCTACCAGCGCGATGGGAGGAGGCCCTGTGACACAGAGGGCGTGATCGCGCACTGACGTCACAGGGGGGTGGGGGAGGTCAGGGGTGGAAGGAGAAGGGCTTCCCCTTCCATCCCTGCCTTGGGGGGGGAGGGAGGGGAACCCCACAGAGGGAGCGCTAGCGCTCCCTCTGGGCTGTGTGCCCAGGATGTAATGGTTACGTCCTGGGCACAGCAGCACTGTGCCGCAAGACGTAACCATTACGTCCGTGGCACAGAAGGGGTTAAACCGAAATCACGTAGGGTGGGACAAAGAATCTACCATGTAATGGCAATTAAAAATTAACCGCAACCGCAGTATCCTATAAAACACGAAGCAAAAGCACTAGTGAGAGAAATACTCACGCAATTAGAGTACCAGGGAGTAATTGAACCCTGTGTCTCACCAATGAATAATCCATTATTCCCAGTAGCTAAGCCAGACCATTCATATAGAATATTCTTAGACTACAGACATTTAAATAGTCATACAGGCACTTATGCTATCCAAAACTTGCATAGCACAGCACTAATGAACAATATAGTGCGTAAAAAATACAAAACAACACTGGACATTTCCAATGTTTTTTTCTGCCAGAATATAGCGCCTGAGTGTAGAGACTTAACAAGTTTCAGTGCACTAGGCTCTCAGGAAAAATTCTGTTGTTTACCTCAGGGGTATAAGAACAGCCCAGGACTGTTCGCAGCTCGTGTTAGTGCAATTTTGCACGAGATTGACCCTGAAGCATTGTCCTATGTAGATGATATCTATCTTATGGATGATGAATTACTACAACATTTAAGACGGGTAGCCCGCATTGTTGTCGAATTTGCTGAATTTGGCTACAAATTCAACTTCAAAAAAACAAAAATCGCCTTCCTCAGCATCCTGTCCCTAGGATATGAGCTGTCAAGTGAAGGAAAGAGCCTAGTGTCACAATTCTTAGAGAAATGCGCACAGTTACAACCACCAAATACGATTAAAAAACTCCAATTTCTATTGGGTTTTCTACATTTTGGCAGAATTTACATTCCAGATTATGCTACACGCATAAAACCTTTATATGATCTAATACGTCCTAATTTTTCAAGTAAATTCTGGACAATTGAACATTCTCGCATTCTTCGAGAGTTGCAAACAGACATGCTTGTGGCGCAACACTTACACACGAGGGACAACAAAACACATTTGGTCATCAGAGTAATAGCTGGGGCCATCGGTTTCACCTATATGACATTCAATGAAAGTGAGACAGTCCCGATCGCATACAAATCACACTTATATTCAGTGGCAGAACAACGCTTTGCTCCCACTGAGAAAATTCTCGCTGCTGTGCAGATGGCTGTAATTAAAGAAATACCTCTTGCCCAAGGAAAACGCATTATTGTCATTTCTCCGATCCCAGCCCTAGAGGCTGTTACAAAAGCTAGCGTTCCAAACGCAAAAGCATTACATCCACATTGGATACAATGGGCTACGTCTCTGACAGCCACTGATGTAGACTACATTTTTGACCCAAAGTTACAAACTCAATAATTTTTACAATACGAAATAGAATACCCAGTTCCAGCAAATACATTGGCTATTAAACAATACCATAGAGTCATGTACACCGATGGCTCAGCACAATCTGCAATTGGAACTGAGCACCAATATTCTGCTGCTTGCCCAGTCGTAAGTGGCTACATGGAGGGCAATAAATGTTGTCCTCTACGTTCCTCTACGCAAACCCTAGGGGATTGCACAGCACAATTGGCAGAACTAAAAGCTCTGCTGATGGCACTGGAACACACGGATCGTGCACAGCTTACGCTGATTGTTTGTGATTCGTATTATTGTGTCCAGTCCTTTAATGAATACCTGCATTATTGGCGCCAGAATGGGTTCAGAGATTCCAAAGGCAACACCATTAAACACAGACTACTGTGGGGGAAAGTAGCAGATCTGAAAGAGATGCTACCAAATGTCCACGTGGTACACATACTTGGACACCAGCTCGTTGGGATACAAGTTGCTGGAAATACATTGACTGATGAAGCCGCAAAGTCAGCAGTGGCAGTGGCCGCTGTAGCTGCAGTGACTCGTTTGAGTTCCAAACCAGACGCAGACATTTGGGCTGCCGTGACAGCTACAGCTGATGGTAATCCCAAAGGAAATATTCCTACTGAATGGGAGATCGCCTGAACGCTGAAGTTAGAATACCAGGTGTAGGCATAAGGGACATTCCCAACAAAGACATAAGACCAGGGTTGATTAAAGCAGCGCATGAGGGGATGGCATCTGCCCATGTTGGTGTGGCGGCTACAATTTCGATCTTGCAGGCCCGTTATTGGTGGCCAGGTCTTTACAAAGAGACCAAGAAGTATGTCCTTTGTTGTGACATCTGTCAACAAATTAAAGTTTCCACTGCCAAGCGCCCGCCGCAGACACCCCTCTTAATTTCTAACAAACCATTACAATGTGTGTACTTGGACCACTGTGGTCCCCTAACACCAGATAGTACATACAAGTATATTTTAGTTGCTATTGATTCATGCTCCAGTTTTTTATGGGTGTGGCCACCATGCTCGGCTGACGCTCGGACTGTTATTAAAGATTTGTGAGTCTTTATCGTTACATATGCGGTTGCGGCTTTCCATTCGGACCAGGGCCCTGCTTTCGCCTCAAGGGCATTCAGGGACGCCATGGCTTCATTGGGGGTCCAACTCCAGTACTCGTCTCAATTTCATCCCGAGGGAAATAGTGTTGTGAAGCGATTAAACAGTGATTTAAAGCAATCCTTAACAGCCAGAGTCTTAGGTATGGGTCGTAGTTAGCTTAATCACCAATATGGAGTCCAGAGAGCACTAAATAATCTGCCTAGAAGGTCTCTGGGGGGGTCGTACTTCATACGAGTGCCTGTTCGGAACTCAAATGTATGTTCTGGATCTTGATGGTCCTGGCGTGGAGGCAGCAGAAACACCTTTTGACATAAATGAACGTGTCACTGTCTTACAGGAATTGCAACAGTTCCGTCATGATAATTTTTCTAACAGTGCCGCCTCCACAGGAATCAAGGATGTACCTGTAACATCTACCGACTGGATTCCCAAAGTTGGGAATCTTGTACATGAAAAAGTCGCTGTTAAAAAAGGAATTTGGCCCTTCTTATCGAGCACCAGTCCCAGTACTAGGGATACACAGTACCAGAACTGTAATTCTACCACCGTTGGCAGGTGCCAAAGAAATTTTTTTGTCTCCATCGACAATGTCAAATTACACCATGTGGCCGATCCTGCACAGCCGACCAAGAGAAACATCCAGTAGTTCCCGAATCCCTCTTACTACTGGCCCACTACAATTTGTATATACCGACACCTCTCCGACCTTGGGGAGGGTGGAAGATGATCTTGCATTAGTTCCACTAACGTCAAATAATTTAGAAATATTTGACCAACCTGATTCAACTCCAACACAGACGGATGGTGCTATCTATAGTGTGCCACCACAGGAAACACCAACTCCACCACTGACAATGGCTCCGTCATTAGCACGAATTGCCTCTGGATATTTTGCCGACTTCAACAATGAGTTCTCAGACTCATTAGCCTCTTTGACAGCTGACTTGTCAAGTGCACATAAGCTAAAAAACTGGCTTAAAGAAACGTATTTTATCTTTCAAAGGAACTATCTATGCCTCTCTATGACTATTAGCCTTTCTACTTTTGATTGGTTTTATCATCACCTTTTTCTTATTAATACATGGTCACTTTCTTCCTGAAAGATCAACAGTTGAACTGGTGGAGGAGGTTTTAAAACCACATTTTTCATCACATAAAGTCCGAAGAGACTTATCCTTTGTGAACATTTCCGCAGTACCAATTCCTGATGGGATTGTTTGGGACAAAATAATGTTTGATATATATGGTCCCACAGAAGTTATTCAAACACTGTATGTGTTCAAACTATCAATGAATGATATAATAATACCAGGCATTGTTTCTGATGATTGGATATGAAAACAGTTGATTCTATGATGACTGAATTGCAATATTATACTGTCTTTGAAAACAAAGATGTTTACCAATTTAAAGAGAATTATGGTGATATGTTTTGCTATAATTATTATGGGCACCATTTCATACATAGAGCGAGCAGCCCCAGAACTGTTTTTAATTATATGCAATGGGAACATTGCCCAACTCCTCCACAGGGGAGTTCCAAAACATACTCTGAAAAGTCTGCTTATTTTTCTAGGCACAATGTGAAAAATGCTGAGTCATATTATTTTAAAGTACCACCTACTAAGGATATACATATATTAATGACCAATACGAAATGTATATATTCGGAATCCTTTGTTTCCCAGTTGTCGATAGAAGGCTATGAATATTGGCTGAAAACGATTGATCTGAAAAGTGTGTGGGAAACAAGAAATTGGCAAATTAAGGGAAAGGAAGCTTTGTTTAGAGCATGCCTTATTCCTGTATAAATGATCTTTTTAAACGAAACAGTACAACAGACAAGTTGTTTAGGCTTAGCTAAAATTAGGGAATTGAACATGCCCAGTATACCTACCCCGCAAAATTTTATAGATGGCAAAAATATACAAATGCAACAGAAAATCAGCTCGATGAATGGGTCCAGAATGGCATGTTTAATGCATCACTGACACGTCCTGGTGGGTGGGTATTGTGGCCAATAGATACCAACGGGTGTCATCAACGTTTTCTTAACTCCTCGGGGGGCTTTAGGACGAGTAGGCCAGACCCTCGCTATATATCATCCGAACATGCGGGTATAGTTACAACATATAGGCCCTCATTACAACCCTGGTGGTCGGTGGTAAAGCGGTGGTAATACCGTCAACAGGCCGGCGGTAAACAAATTGGAATCATGACCACGGCGGAAACCGCCAACACAGACAGCCACTTTAACATTCCGACCGCCACGGCGGTAGATACAAACACCGCGGCGGTAACCGCCAACAGACAGGCGGAAGACAATGTACCGCCCACACTATTACAAGACACCAATCCGCCAGCTTTTCCAGGGCGGTACCAACACCATCAAAAGCACGGCGGAAACAGTCTGTGGAACGGAAACCACTCACCTCTCGACACCCAACGAGGAACCAGGACGCCATGGAGCCCGAGTTACAGGTGTTACCAATGTTGGTTTACCTCCTCTTTTAACAGGAACATCAAAGACGGCGGCGACGACCACAGTGAGTACTGCACCTAGCACATAGGGGAGGGGGAGAGGAAAAAGAGAGTGACACACACACGCAACACCCCCACCCCTCACCCACAACAATAGACACACAAACACATCCAAACACATCACAAATACACCCCGTCACCCCCTGGAAGATGAAAGGACCAAATGAAATTATTGTAACAAGTGTAATCATCGAAAATCCAGATAGGTCAAGATAACTTTAAAAGATCAGTATATATAAATATTTACAGCAAGTACACAAGTCTGTATACTGTTCCATTAAATGTCCGTGGACCAGTGCTCCCAAAAAGCATGGGCGAAGCCCACACATGACACCTGCCTCAAAACAGAGAGAGCACTGCAGGGGCATCAGGTCGAAAAAACACAGGCACCTCAGGAGGAAGGGAGGGGGGCACCTCAGCCGGATGACGGGATGACACCACTGCTCCACGAGGGGGCTCCATGCCCACTGCTTGCTCCTGGGGAGTGCAAAGCCACAGTCTCCCAAATGGGTGGTTTGCCCACTGCTTGGTCCTGGGGAGTACAAAGCCACAGTCTCTCAAGTGGGTGGTTTGGCCACTGCTTGCTCCTTGGGAGTACAAAGCCACAGTCTCTCAAGTGGGTGGTATGCCCACTGCTTGGTCCTGGGGAGTACAAAGCCACAGTCTCTCAAGTGGGTGGTTTGCCCACTGCTTGGTCCGGGCGAGTGCAAAGCCACAGTCTCTGAAGTGGGTGGTTTGTCCACTGCTTGGTCCTGGGGAGTGCAAGGCCACAGTCTCTCAAGTGGGTGGTTTGCCCACTGCTTGGTCCTGGGGAGTGCAAAGCCACAGTCTCTCAAGTGGATGGCTTCTCCACTGGTTCTGGAGGGGGCTTTGTGCCCAGTGTGCTTCATCCTGACAAGGAGGGGGTGAGTGGATGGCTTCTCTACTGGTTCTAGAGGGGGCTTTTGTGCCCAGTCTGCTTCATCCTGGCATGGAGGGGGTGAGTGGATGCTCTCTTCCACTGGTTCTGGAGGGGGCTTTGTGCCCAATGTGCTTCATCCTGGCAAGGAGGGGTGAGTGGATGCCTTCTTCCACTGGTTCTAGAGAGGGCTTTGTGCCCAGTGCGCTTCATCCTGGCAAGGAGGGGGTGAGTGGATGGCTTCTCCACAGGTTCTGGAGGGGGCTTTGTGCCCAGTGTGCATCATCCTGGCAAGGAGGGGGTGAGTAGATGCCTTCTTCCACTGGTTCTGGAGGGGGCTTTGTGGCCAGTGTGCTTCATCCTGGCAAGGAGGGGGTGAGTGAATGCCTTCTTCCACTGGTTCTGGAGGGGGCTTTGTCCCCTGTGATACAGATCTTGGGGAGTGCAAGGTCACAGTCTCTCACCTGGGTTTCACACCCACACGATTTGCAGGGGTCAGGATGCATTACAGCGAATGGAGTCAGGACTACACACTGCCCGCCGGCGGTGACAGCTGCTCAGTGGTGGCAGTGGCGGTGCTGGTGTCGGGGCTGGGAGTGGTGGGGGGAGGCTCCAGCCCATCCCCTGCAGCCTCGGACGGCTGCCCACTGGGGCTGCTGCTGCTGGCAGCGGTGCTGGTGGCGGGGTAGGTGGTGATGCATGTGGCGGTGCTGGCAGCGGTGGGGTGAGGCTCCAGCCCTTCCCCTGCAGCCTCAGACGGCTGCCCACTGGGGCTGCTGCTGCTGGTGCTGGCTGGTGGCGGTGCTGGCTGGTGGCGGTGATGCCAGTGGTGGGGGGAGGCTCCAGCCCATTCCCTGCAGCCTCAGGTGGCTGCCCACTGGAGCTGCTGCTGCTGGCAGCGGTGCTGGTGGCAGTGCAGGTGGCGGTGCTGGTAGCGGTGGTGGCAGTGGTGGGGGGAGGCTCCAGCCCTTCCCCTGCAGTCTTGGAAGGCTGCCCACTGGGGCTGCTGGCAGCGGTGCTGGTGGTGGTGCTGGCAGTGGTGGGGGAGGCTCCAGCTCGTCCCCTGCAACCTTGGGCGGCTGCCCACTAGGGCTGCTGCTGCTGGCAGTGGTGCTGCTGGCGGTGCAGGGGCGGGGCAGGAGGTGGTGCTGGCAGTGGTGGGGGGAGGCTCCAGCCTTTCCCCTGCAGCCTCGGACGGCTGCCCACTGGGGCTGCTGCTGCTGGCAGCGGTGCTGGTGGCGATGCAGGTGGCGATGCACGTGGTGGTGCTGGCAGCGGTGGGGGGAGGCTCCAGCCCTTCCCCTGCAGCCTCGGACGGCTGCCCACTGGGGCCGCTGCTGCTGGCAGCGGTGCTGGTGGCGGTGCAGGCTGGTGGCGATGATGCCAGTGGTGGGGGGAGGCTCCAGCTCTTCCCCTGCAGCCTCGGATGGCTGCCCACCGGGGCTCCTGCTGCTGGCAGCGGTGCTGGTGGCGGTGATGCCAGTGGTGGGGGGAGGCTCCAGCCCATTCCCTGCAGCCTCGGGTGGCTTCCCACTGGAGCTGCTGCTGCTGGCAGCGGTGCTGGTGGCGGGGTAGGTGGTGATGCATGTGGCGGTGCTGGCAGCGGTGGGGTGAGGCTCCAGCCCTTCCCCTGCAGCCTCAGACGGCTGCCCACTGGGGCTGCTGCTGCTGGCTGGTGGCGGTGCTGGCTGGTGGCGGTGATGCCAGTGGTGGGGGGAGGCTCCAGCCCATTCCCTGCAACCTCAGGTGGCTGCCCACTGGAGCTGCTGCTGCTGGCAGCGGTGCTGGTGGCAGTGCAGGTGGCGGTGCTGGTAGCGGTGGTGGCAGTGGTGGGGGGAGGCTCCAGCCCATTCCCACAGCCTCGGGTGGCTGAACCGCCATGGTTGGTGGTGGGGGCTCAGAATCAGTCCCAGCACCAGGCATCCTGTCCTTCCTGCTTGCAGGTGCAGGCCCTTTGTCCTTGCCCTTGTAAGCTGGTGGTGCTTCCTTGCCATCTGGTGGTGCCTCCTTGCCAGCTGTTGGTGCCTCCTTGCTCTTGGCCTTGCCAGCTGGTGGTGCCTCCTTGCCCTTGCCAGCTGGTGGTGCATCTTTGCCTTTCCCCTTGGCAGCTGGTGCAGGCACACTGCCAGTGCTGATGGGTGGTTCCTTGGAACCTCTCACACCTGCAGTAGCTGCTGACACTACTGTGGCTGTGGACTGGGTAGCTGAGGTGCTAGCCTGGGTTCTGACCACCCTGGCCCGACGTGAAGGACGGGGGGTAGGTAAGAGGGAGGAGGGTGAAAGTTTGGGAGTAGAGGAAGAGGGAGTGGTTGTTGGAGGGGTCTGTCTGCTGTGTTTGGGTGGAGGTGCATGGGCTGGATGCTGTTGTGAGGTGGATGGCTGTTGGGTGTCTGAGTGCTTGCGTTTGTGTACTTTGGGAGGAGGGGGCACAGACACAGTGGGAGAGGACACAGGGGACGTGTCCATGGATGTGGTGACTGCCAGTGAGGGGCCTGTAGTGATAGGTGTGATAGTGATGAAGGCAGTGGATGAGGATGTAGTGCATGCAGGTGTGAGTAGAGATGCTACTGGGAGGGAGGTGGACGATGAGAAGGAGGGGGACACAGTGGAGGCAGTGGATGTTGGTGTGTCTGCAACTGGATGGTGTTTGTGTGAGTGCATGTGGGATGATGTGTGGTGCTTGTGTTTGCCTGAGCCCATCCTGCGTGTTGTCTTGGGTGCATGCTGCTCTGAATGTGTACTTGGGATAGGTTGGGGTTCAGGGGAATGGGACTGGGACTGGGCAGAGGAAATTGGAGGGGGAGGCTAGAGACAGGAACAATGGCTGCCATCAGGTAGGAGGCCAGAGCCTGGATTGATCTCTGTTGGGCAGCCATGCCAGAGCGAATGCCCTACAGTAATACATTTGCTTGTTGCAAATGGGCTGCCAGCCCCTGGATGGCATTCACTATGGTTGACTGCCCAACAGAGATGGATCGCAGGAGGTCAATAGACTCCTCACTCAGGGCAGCAGAGCTAACTGGGGCAGGGCCGGAGGTGCCTGGGGCGAAGGAGATGCCCACCCTCCTGGGTGAGCAGGCACAGGAAACTCGCTGAGGGGCCGCTGGGAGTGCGGTGCTGGTAGGGGGGTTGCGGCTGTACCTGTAGTTGGAGTGGCCACAGAGGTGTCCGCCACCACTAGAGAGCTTCCATCGGAGGAGGTATCACTGTCAGAATTGTCCCCTCCTGTCTCCGCCATGGTGCTCCCCTCACCCTCCGTCCCACTGGTGCCTTCACCGTCGGTGGATTCGGCCTCATTAGCCCTGTGGGGTGCAGCTCCCTCCATCGCCGGTACCTCTGCTCCTCCGCCAGATGATGCTAATGCACAGAAGGACAGGGTGACAAAACAAAAAGGGGGGGGGAGAGACAGAGGATACACTTGGTCAATGGCAGCAACAACACACACAGAGAACCTCTCTACGCACTAGGCAATGCACTACCAGTCACAATGCTAGTCACCAGGCCATGGACAGGAATACCTAATGCCAACTGCAGCATACCTGAGACCCACAGAGCCCTGACCAGTAGTGGATGCCTACTAGCTTGGTTGGAAGTGGTGTTCATCAGCCCTTGCCCAACATGGAACCTAACCTGCAATGTCCGGCCTGGCCTAGGGGCACCAACAGGCCCACATCCCCCACCCGAAGACCACTCCACCACGCACAAGTAGTATAATGTGAAACTGTACTCACCCCCTTGTGGCTGCTGTGATGCCCTCAAGCGCACATCCAGCTCCGGATATGCCACAGACAGTATGTGGAACATCAGGAGGGTCATCCTTGCCCAACGTCTCAGGTCCTACCCCCGTTTGCGACAGTGGGTGCTCCGCCTTTTGTAGACCCCCAGGATCCGCACATCCTTGGCGATGGCACGCCATATACCCTTTTTTCTGATGGGCGCTGACCTGCAGAGAAATAAACATAGTAAAAAGGTATCAATCATACCATCCAGCCTGTTACACTCATGGCCCACCATATCCCTCCCATCCCCTTACGCCCATACATTGCACACCATACATGCAGCACGCTGCCCAGGACCCTTCAACCACCACCCCCATACGAGGCCCTCACATACAGCACTCCATGCCTTCATGCCCCATGCATAGTGCTCACAGTGTACTCACCTGTTGGTCTGGAGGCCCATACAGCATTCGGTACTGGGGTAGGACCCCCATCTACCAGTCTCTCCAAACTCTGCAGTGGTGAAGGCAGTGGCCCTTTCCCCAGTGACACGAGCCATGGTCGGTTCCAGACACAGGTCACAGCAGCACTTGCAGTGTAGGTCCTCTCCTGTTGAAGGTCAGGTAGCAAGTGAGTGAACAGATAGAAAATGGCGGTCACGTCCGCAGCGGTGCGTACTGTCACCCCTGGCGTACATCACCACTGGCCACTGTTACAACCAATGAGGAGTTGCAAGGCGGTACTCTACTGCCTCCCGCAACGGCGCACAATTTCAGCGGCATTACCTCATTTCCACCTGTCCATCCACACAGGACAGGCGGATGCCATTTCGGGGGGGGGCGGCCCTGGCACCTAACTGCGTCACAGCACACATTGGGACCATTTGGGCCTATACAACAACATACTGTTTCAGTTACAACATGCAATGCATGGTACATTTTGGAAATGTTGAATACTGACAGGATGCTCATTGTTTTGCCCCCTAGATTGCAACCGGTGCAGATAAATAGGAGATGGAGACATCCCCCGTGTACAGGCCCCTGGTGGACTTGGCAACAATGGAGGACAGGCACATTATCCTCACCTACAGACTTGACAGGGCCACAATCTAAAAGCTGTGTGCCCAATTTGAGCCAGACCTGATCGCTGCTATTTGTCACCCCCACTGGAATCCCCCCTCTTGCGCACGTGCTATCTGTGCTCCCTTTCTTGGCAACTGGTTCTTTCGAAGTGACAGTGAGCTTGGCAGCAGGAATGTCACAGCCAATGTTCTCAATAGAGCTAACAAGGGTGTTGTCGGCCCTGATGAAACACATGCGCAGCTACATTGTTTTCCTCCAGGTGGAGGATTTGGCCACAGTGAAAGCTGTGGGACATATCCCCATCATCATTGCCTTTGACCCCCCCCCACGGAGAAATTAACCGGTGTTCAGAAATCGAAAGAGCTTTCACTCGATGAATGTGCAGATAGTGTGCATGGCGGACCAGTACATCGCCCATGCCAGTGCAAAGTATCCTGGCTCTGTGCATGATGCCTTTATCCTGAGGAATAGCAGCATCCCATATGTGGTGGCTCAACGTCAGAGGCACCGGGTGTGGCTAACAGGTGAGCCCATGGTTCCCACCAGTATATGTTGGTGTATGGGGTTGGCCCTAAGGGTTAGTGTTTGGCTAACAGGTATCCCTCAATATTAACAGGTGATTCTGGTTACCCGAACCTCTCATGGCTACTGACCCCAGTGAGGAATCCCAGGACAAGGGCAGAGGAATGTTACAATGAGGCACATGGGCGAACAAGAAGAATTATAGAGCAAACATCAGGCCTCCTCCTGAAGACCAGGTTTCGGTGCCTCCATCCAACAGGTGGTTCCCTGTGCTACTCAACCAAGAAGGTGTGCCAGATCATCGTGGCATGTTGCATGTTGCACAACCTTGCCTTACGTCGCCAGGTGCCTTTTCTGCAGGAGGATGAGGCTGGTGATAGGCATGTGACGAAGAGTAGGCTGAGGATGTGGACAATAGAACAGCAATCATACGACAGTACTTCCAGTGACACACAGGTAAGACACTGTAACTTCACCTTCCATTGACAGTTTTGTATTGGATATTGTCACTGGCAGGCTGATAGTCCCACCACTATGGCCACTTACTGTACCCTTTGGCATGTCTATTTATAGATATATGTGCCCCACTCTGGCTCCTGGTGTGTTGACTGCAGCAAACTACAGGTCATACCTATGTATACATTACTATACAGTTGAATTGCAATGTTTACAGATTGTTAAACGAATACATAGTTCAATCAATTGACAGACTCAATACTTGTATTTTTTACAAGGGTGTTTATTTATGTGCTAATAAGTGGATGGGGTATTGCTATAGGCTGGGGTGGTGGTGGAGGAGAGTCCAGGGAAAGGTTCCATTCTATTTGTATCACAGGTGCACTGTCCAAGGGGGGCATAGGAAGTGGAGCAATGGCAGTTCAAGGTGAACTGGGTGACAGAGTAGGATAGAAGGGTGACAATCAGGAGAGTCTTATTCCCTGGCGGGGGTCTTGGCAATGTTCTCTGGCTTCTGCCTGGATCGCAGGGACCGTTTGCGTGGTGGTTCTCCTTCTGCAGGGGAGGGGTGCTGATGGCCTGTTGTTCCTGTAGCAGGGGCCTCCTGTCCACTAGTGTCAGCGGGGATAGAGGGCTGTTCATCGGTGTGGCTAGTGTCAGTGGCCTGGTGGTGTGCCACTGCCTCCCTCATGGTGTTGGCCATGTCTACCAGCACCCCTGCAACCCTGCAATGGTGACCAGGGTGGTGTGCATGTCCCTCAGGTCCTCCCTGATCCCCAGGTACTATCCCTCCTGCAGCCGCTGGATCTCCTGTAACTTGGCAAGTATCTGGCCCATCGTCTCCTGGGAATGGTGGTATGCTCCCAGAAAGTTGGTGAGTGCCTCCTGGAGAGTCGGTTCCCTGGGGCTGTCCTCCCCCGGTCGCACAGCAGTCCTCCCAGCTTCCCTGTTGTCCTGTGCATCTGTCCCATGAACCGTGTGCCCACTGACAATGACCCCAGGTCCCTGATCGTCCAGTGTTTGTTGGGTTGCCTGGAGTACCTTCAGTGGTGGACACACTGCTAATTGACGTGTCCTGGGGACAGAAGTATGGGCCCGCTGGGCGGGTGCTGTGGTGGTGTTTCCTGAGGTGGGAGGATCTGTTGTGGTATGGGACTGTGTCTGGGTAACCAACTGTCTGGAGGTCCCTGATGGTTGGTCATCCTGATCCAGGCATGCAGAACTGCTGTCATCACTGTGGGACGCTTCTGGGGGCGACTGGATGTTGCTGGCACCTCATCTCTGGTGACGTTGTGTGGGGGACCTGTGGGGATGTAAATGCAGTGTTATTGTTTCTGCGTGTGACATCTTGTGCATGGGTGTGTTGCCCTGTATGGTTGTGATTGCCCTGGCAGCTCAGGCTTGTGTGAGTGGTGATTTGGTTGGATAGATGATTGTCTCAAGTGTGCATGCTTTGGTGATGGGTGTCCAGGCATTGGTGTTGCATGCAGGGCTGGCTTGGTAGTGGGAGGGGTGGGTTGTGATGTTGCGGTGTATGTGAGGTGGTGGAGTGATGGGGGTGAGGGTAGGGGTAGGAGTTTGTGATGGCATGCAGTTAGGGGGGGTGATAGTAATAGAGATTTGACTTACCAGAGTCCA
Source organism: Pleurodeles waltl (assembly GCF_031143425.1). NCBI lineage: Eukaryota > Metazoa > Chordata > Amphibia > Caudata > Salamandridae > Pleurodeles > Pleurodeles waltl. The sequence goes on from NC_090440.1 coordinate 667,778,415, forward strand.
GTCCTCCTGCTACTCCTGCCAGGCCCTCTGGAGGCAGTATTGCCAAGACTTGCTCTTCCCATGTTGCTAGTTGTGGGGGAGGAGGTGGGGGTCCACCGCCAGTCCTCGGTACTGCTATCTGGTGTCTTGCTACCACGGAACATACCTTCCCCCGTAGGTCGTTCCACCTCTTCCTGATGTCATCCCTTGTTCTGGGGTGCTGACTCACGGCGTTGACCCTGCCACGATCCTCCGCCATAGCTCCTTCTTCCTGGCAATGGATGTCTGCTGCACCTGTGATCCAAATAGCTGTGGGTCTACCCGGACGATTTCCTCCACTATGACCCTTAGCTCCACCTCTGAGAACCTGGGGTGTCTTTGTGGTGCCATGGGCGTAGTGTGAGTGGTGTGTGTGAGGGTGTGTGGGGTGATGTGTTGGGGTGTGTGCTGTGAGGTGCGTGGATGGTGTATGGGTGATGGTGTTCTGTGGCTCTGGTTCTGTGGGTGCTCTAGGTGTGTCTCTCCCTAAGTTATCAATTTACTTGAGTTGTATAGGGTTGTGGGTAATGTGTGTGTTTTATAGTGGTGTGGGTGTGTGGGGGTGGTGTGTGTATGGGTGTCCGGTGTGTGGTATTTAAAATGTCCAATGTGGTGTTGTTTTGTTAGGTTGTGTGTATTTTGAGTGCAGCAGTATGTACCGCCAATGGTTTAGCACCACTGAATGTCCGTTGCGGTGATTCGTGGGTCATAATGCTGTGGGGGTAGTTCTGATGGTGTAACGAAGTGGATTTTGCTACCAACATTTTATCACTGACCTTTGGGCTGGCGGACTTGTGTGTGTGTCTTTATAGTGACGGATTGCTATGTGTATGTCGTAATATGGGTAGCGGTAAACCACCGCCGCTGTGGTATGTTGGGGGCAGTCGGCATGGCGGTAAGCGGGACTTACCGCCAATGTCATAATGAGGGCCTATGTCTGCTCAGTACAAGAAAACAAATTGAAGAGTTTGTTCTAATAAAAGATGGATCGGATGTAGTGTGCCACCTGGCATCTACATTTAAATGTATCCACATTGCATCCTGAGGGCTGGGCGCGGGTGGTCATTCGAGGCCACTCCTGCATTATCAGTCAAATGTGTGTGTGTGTGAGACTCTGTGTTTGAATGTAAGTGCTGCGCAACAGAGGCCTACCTGTGGGCCTTTGGCCACCTCAATACATCCAACCCAATCATCCAAATATACAAATATTTGTTATCCCTTATGAGGGAAAGTGCCCTCTTTCTTGGCATAGTTACTCCCATTTTCTGCCTGATTGTCAGTGTTTTACTGTGTGCACTGGGATCCTGCTAACCAGGACCCCAGTGGTTATGCTCTCTCCCTTCTAACTTGGTAATTGTACCTTTTTCCCCACAATTGGCATAATGGTCCCCATTGTGAGTGCCTAGTATATGGTACCTAGGTACCCAGGGCATTAGGGTTCCATGGGATCCCTATGGGTTACAGCAGTTATTCTGCCACCCAAAGGGAGCCCATGCAAAGGGTCCTGCAGGCCTGCCATTGCAGTCTGCCTGAAACAGGTGCATGCACCCATTTTCACTACAGGTCACTGCACCAGGTCACTGTAAATCACCCCTATGGTAGGCCCTCTTAGCCCAGAGGGCAGGGTGCAGGTACCTGTGTGTGAGGGCACCCCTGCACTAGCAGAGGTGGCCCCATAAACTCCAGATCAATTTTCCTGGACTTTGTGAGTGCGGGGACGCCATTTTACGTGTGTGCTGGACATAGGTCACTACCTATGTTCAATTACATAATGATAACTCCAAACCTGGGCATGTTTGGTATGAAACATGTTGGAGTCATACCACAATACTGTTGCCAGTGTTGGAAGTATGATTCCATGCACTCTGGGGGCTCTTTAGAGGACCCCCCAGCATTGCTACCAGGGTTTTTCGGGCAGCACCGCTGGTGCTACCCCTCGGACAAGTTTCTGCCCTCCTGCTGCTTGATCTGATCAAGCCCAGGAAGGCAGAACAAAGTATTTCGTTTGGGAGAGGGCAGTAACACACTCTCCCTTTGGAAATAGGTGCGACTGGCTTGGGAGGGGTAGCCTCCGCAAGCCACTGGTATGCTTTGAACTGTACATTTGGTGCCCTTGGTGCACCCACCAGTCCACACAGGTTCAGGGACCCCCAGTCCCTGCTCTGGCGCAAAACTGGACAATGGAAAGGGTAGTGACCCCTACCCTGTCCATCACCACCCCATGGGTGGTGCTCAGAGCTCCTCCAGAGGGTCCCTGGGTTCTGCCGTTTTGTTTCCGAGGTTGGCAGGGAACTCTGTGAGCATCTGAGTGGCCAGACCAGGCAGGTGACGTCAGAGCCCCCTCCTGATAGATGCTTACCTGGTTAGGTGACCAATACCCCTTTCAGGGCTATTTAGGTTCTCTCTCTTGGGTGGGACCTCAGATTCGGCTTGAAAGACTCCACTTTGACTTCTGGCCACTGGAACTGCGACTGGACCCTCCAGGAACCGACAACGCTGCAAACAACGAAGAAGACTCTTCTGCAACATTGTTTCCATGACTCCTGCCAGCTTTGCAGCATTTCCCCGGCCGTGCATCCTCAGAAGACAGCAATTCTTTAGCCTGCACAAGAAGAAGGAATCTCCCTTGGAGTGAAGGAGTCACTCCCCTGCATCCACAGGCACCTGCTGCAACGGCAATTGGCTGCGTGCATCTCCTCTCATCCTGAGCTGCGTGGATCCTGCATTACGGGTGGTGGTCCAGAGTAGTCTTTTGATCCTCTCTGCCAGCTGTGCAACTTTGGTGGAGGTATGCCTTTGCCTTCCCACGCAGGACAGTACTCCCATGCACTGTGTTTTTTGCAGCTACCAGGGCTTATTTCCATCTCCTCCAAGGGATCTTCAGGGGATGTGTAGCTCCAGTCCCCAGTCACTCCTTCCTGTGACGCTCAGCCCTCTGGGTGGTTCTCCTGCGGCGTGGCATCATTTTCTGTAGTGCTGCGTGGGTTCCTTCTACGACTTCTGTGTCCCCATCCTGTGGGTGCTGCCCCTGCTCCTGCGGACTCTCTATGACAATGAGGGACCCTTGCGATTCAACCTCCTGAGGTGAGTCCTTCTGGGCCTTGCTGGTCCCCGGCAGCACCACTTTTCCACTAACTGCGAGTTTGCCTTTGCCAAGGCTTGTTTGTGGAATTCCTGCACCAACACCCATCTGAAATCTTCACTCCAGCATGGGACATCTTCTGCATCCATCAGGAACTCTTCGGCTCCAGAGTTGCAGTGCTGACTTGTTCTTCATCACCATCGACCAACTCCTGCAAGTACAGCTGGGTGGGTAGTAGCTCCTACTCCTCCTGGACTCCAGAGGTATTCTTCTTCAGGAATCCACTGTTGGTTTCTTGCAGTCTTGTCTGGGTGATTTCTTTTCTTCTTTTTCCTCCTTTTTGGGTGGTGTGGGGAACATCCAGTGATTTACTCCTGCTTTCCTGGTCGCTCTGGTGTATTGTGTTACTTACCTCTGTGGTTTTCTAGTATTCCCAGCTCGCCTATACACATTCACTTACCTAGGTGGGGGTCCTGTGTTTGCATTCCATTTTCTTGTATATGGTTTGTGCTCCCCCTAGGAGCAGTATTGGTTATTGCTTTTTGCACTGTTTTCTAACCTTTTCTATGCCTATTTCTGACTACTATATTTAGTGTATTACTTACTTCCTGTTGGAGGGTTGCCTTTCTAGTACTTTGTGGTATTGTGTTCCAAAAAATAAAGAACCTTTATTTTTGTACAACTGAGTGTTTTCTTGTGTATGTGTAAGTGTTGTGTGACTACAGTGGAATTGCATGAGCTTTGCATGTCTCCTAGATAAGACTTGGCTGCTCATCCACAGCTACCTCTAGAGAGCTTGGCATCTAGACACTGCCTACACTTCACTAAGAGGGGATATCTGGACCTGGTATAAGGTGTAAGTACCTTGGGTACCCACCACACATCAGGCCAGCTTCCTACACCTAATTTCTAAAAAAAAAACTACTGAACAAATTTACACCAAATCACAAAAAGCACCCTTTCTCGATCAAGATCTAGCTGCCTGACAAATTTGGTGTATTTCTTTTCAGTATTTTATGCAGTAGCGCTATCCAAAATAGTCTATGGAAAATGCATGTGGATTTTGCGTTTTGGGACCCCCCTTTTTCTCTGCCCCCAGTTGATGGATCACCCTGAAACTTTCCAGAAAGCAGCTGAGATGGCTGAACTTTTTTTTTTTTAAAGTGTCATGAAGATTCGTCAGACAACGACAAAGTTATAAGCAAACCAACTTCTATGGAAATACAAATCTAACTATAATTACACAGTGATTTATATATATATATATATATATATCAGCTTGACCAGTATGTTAATGTCCCAGCCATACGAAAATTGGGAAAATTACCTAAAACCGGTATTTTTGTCCCCTCGTCACTACATAAATAAAGCAGCAAATATAAGATAGCACTTTAATGTGCTTTGGAGCTTCATTTATGATCCGTGACAGATAAAGTAAACAGAAAAACACACATTAAAAGTAGATACGGACTAAGCCTATATCAAATGTTATTTAAGTATCAAGTCCCCGACCCTTTGCAGAATCTTAACACATGAACAAATGGCCGGTATTTTTCTTTCGGAAACTAGGCAACCCTACATTGTCAAGTCGATATGCCAGAGGTGCATTCCAAGTTCCCTCCAGTTTATGGTGCTTGGCTGCAGATAGTCAGATCTCTCAGTCCAACCTTCCTTTATGTCGATGGTGTTTCTCTTCCAGGTGACACCAGTGCGTGTGTTCCAAGCCTCGATGTCATAATTTTAATAGCGTCATAAGAAACGCAACTGTGATTGGACGAGAGCAAGAAGGGGATGGGCTTAGGTATCAGCCGGTTCCACGTACCCGAGATCCGGAGAGGAGCAGGATGGCAGAGTGGGGGAGAGGTGAGGATAGAGCTTCTGCGGCCAGTGAACTTGTTGGAAGTTTATTTGAAAAGAAGTAGCTAAATCGGTGCCAAAACCTTTCTATGGTGTAATTTATAGTACAAAAAAGGAGAGAGAATATATGTGGGAGAGAGTGGTGTTTAATGAATTAAAGGAATGGAGGAGGATGGACTCAGAGCGTTGGGGCAGTCTTTTCGCCTAGTTCTAGTAGGCAATATGAAAGCACCAAAAATCCCAGTCACTTACGGCAAGAGTTGGTAGGTCACGGACTAGAGAACCTTCGAGCATTGTACAGACTGCCAATTAAAGAACCTGCTTTAATTATTTCAATGTGTGATCACAAAGGGGGCAGGTGCAGGTGGTGGGCACTGAGTGTGTCCTTGCGTGTGTCTGAAGGAATGGCATCAAGTGGCCACGATGTAGTGCAATTTACATAGTCTGCAACCCAGGTTGTGGTATAGTAGGTTAATTGGAAACTGTAACACTTTTTTTTGTTATCCCTTTTAGCCAAATTGTGTGCATTTGGGATTATTGTGTGGTTATTCAAACTGACAGTATTATGTGAAGAGGAGGGGGCAGTACTTGTCCTCATGTTCTTCTTACTAAAATGTAAATGGGTGTTAAAGTTATAGCTCTAGGAGCGAGTAGTACTGTGCCTCTTATCTTAAACTGTTTAATCTTGGGCAAGCCACACTGTCCCTGTGCCTCTGTTCACTAATCATATATGAAGTCAAGACAGACGTGACAGTGGAGAGATACTAAGACTGTGGATAGATGGGACAGTGATTAGATGCTGGGCTATGAGTAGATAGGAGAGTGAACCGTTGCGTAGTTCGATGTGAGAGTGATAAGATGCAGTGGGCGTGGGGAAATTATGAGGAGCTGTATCAATGCTAGGGCGTGGAGCGAAAGCGAGGTGAAGGGAAGCAGGGATTGGGAGTGGTGGGATAGTTCAGAGAGGTGCAGAGGACGTGGCAGGATGTAACAGTGCTGAGATAAAGGGGGTATCGAAAGAGGAAGTAAAGAGATGCTGTGTATTTACTGTGGTGGTGAAGAGAGGCAGAGGCTAGATCAGGACCTGCAGTATACAACATGACTGCCGTATTTCAGAGTTGATGTGACATTTTGTAAAATGAGAGTTTGACACTTTATGTCGTTTTCATGTTAGACTTCAAGCCTTCATATTCTACTCACAATGTCAATTCTCCACCTACCAAAAAAAACCATGTTTCTTTCATAACATTACCAAAGGACCCCATGTCACAAAAGATACACTGGTCCATTCCAGAGCTTTCCTTTTAGAAACACTTATAATCCGGTGGTTTAGTCCAGTTTGGTCATTCATGGAAATCAAGGCCATGGGTACCACAATACACTATGTGGTAAAATAAAAGACCAGGACTGGAGCATTGTCTTTTTGGTTCAGTGAAAAAACAAAGGTTACAGAGATGTTATAGTTGGGTTACATTTTACAACACAAAACCATAGAAATTAAGCAGTTACAGTTATACTTATCGTTAGACTTATGTGAAGAATCTATAGCGCATGCTGTTAAGTAACTTTAGGCCACAAGTTATAGTTTCTTAACATAAGCATAACTGTCAGTATGAATCAATCATCATTTTTTTGAAGCGCGTTACTCATCGTAGGGTCTCAAGGCGCTGTGGGGTAAGTCCTCAATGTTCAGTCGAAGAGCCAGGTCTTGATGTCCTTCCTGAATTGAGGTAGTGATGGCGACTGAGGTGGAGAGGTAAGGTGTTCCAACATTTTGCCCCAATCAATCAATCAATCAATTTATAAGGCGCGCTACTCACCCATCAGGGTCTCAAGGCGCTGGGGGAGGGGGGGAGCTACTAGTCGAATAGCCATGTCTTGAGGTGTTTGCTGAAGGTCAGGAGGTCTTGGGTCTGGCGTAGTTGGAGCAGTAGGGAGTTCCAGGTCTTGGTGGCGAGGTGAGAGAGGGATCTTCCTCTGGTGGTGGTGCAGTGAATGCGGGGAACGGAGGCGAGTGCGAGGCTGGCGGAGCGGAGCTGGTGGACGGGGGTGTGGAAGGTGAGTCTGTCGTTGAGGTAGGCAGGACCTGTGTTGTGGAGGGATTTGTGTTCGTAGGTGAGTAGTTTGAAGGTAATCCTCTTCGATACGGGTAGCAAGTGTAGTTCTCTGAGGTGGGCAGAGATGTGGTTGTGGCGTGGGATGTCAAGGATGAGTCGGGCGGAGGCGTTTTGGATACGTTGCATTTTCTTTTGTAGTTTGGCCGTGGTTCCTGCATAGAGTGCGTTGCCGAAGTCCAGTCGGCTGCTGACTACGGCGGGGGTGACTGTTTTTCTGGTTTTGACGGGAATCCACTTGATCTTGTGGAGCATGCGGAGGGTGTTGTAACAGGAAGAGGAGACTGCGTTGACCTGCTGAGTGCTGAGTCGAGGATGAAGCCCAGGTTCCATACTTGGGTGGTGGGGGTCAGGCAGCTCTGAGGGAGGTAGGCCACCAGGAGTCGTTCCAGGCGGAGGGGTTGCTGCCGAGGATGAGGACCTCTGTTTTGTCTGTGTTTAGCTTGAGACGGCCTGACTCCATCCAGTTGGCGATGGCGTGAAGTCCCTTGTGGAGGTTGTTTCTTGCTGTTGTGCGGTCTTTCGTGAGGGAGATGATCAGCTGGGTGTTGTCTTCGTAGGATACTATGTTGATGTGGTGGGATCGAGCGATGTTGGCGAGGGGAGCCATGTAAACGTTAAAGTGTTGGGCTGAGGGAGGATCTTTGTGGGATGCCACAGATGGTTTTCGAAGATTCGGACAGGTAGGGCGGAAGGCAGACTCTCTGGGTTCTGCCAGAGAGGAGATCCAGTCGAGGGCCTTGCCGCGGATTCCAGTGTTGTGGAGGCGTGTTCGAAGGGTGTGGTGACAGATGATGTCGAAAGCTGCGGAAAGGTCCAGGAGGATGAGCGCTGCGGTTTCGCCTTTGTCGAGCATGGTCCTGATGTCATCTATGGCAGCAATGGGTGCGGTCTCCGTGCTGTGGTTCTTGCGAAATCCGGATTGGGAGGTATCGAGCGCTTCGCTGTCTTCCAGGTAGCGGGATATTTGTCTGTTCATGATTTTTTCAATGACCTTCGATGGGAAACGGAGGAGGGAGATGGGCCGGTAGTTTTTGGGGTCATCTGGATCTGCTTTGGGTTTCTTCAATAGGGCATTGACGTCAGCGTGTTTCCATCTCTCCGGGAAGGTGGCTGTCTCGAAGGAGCTGTTCATGATGGGGCAGAGGTGGGGTGCGATGATGTTGCTGGCTTTGTTGAAGATCTGGTGCAGGCACGGGTCCGAGGGGGAGCCGGAGTGGATGGAGGCCATGGTGTCGATGGTGTCTTCGATGGCTAATCCAATGCTTAAAAACTTTGCTGTATAAATGGCAAACAACGTTGTCATTTTCTAGCTCGGCATGGATGGCACTGTTCTAATCTTATGCTTAAAAACTTTGCTAGAAAAAGACATTTGCTGTGAGCAAATCTAGAGTGTCGCTGGTGTTGCAGGGTGCTCTGTACTGGAGCTGCTCTCACCTAAACTTGGGAACTACTTCGAGTTCTCTCTTCTCTTTTATTTTATTTTATATATGTGTGTGTGTGTGTGTGTGTATGTATATATATATATATATATGTATAGATTTCCCAACACACACACACACATCAGTTCTCGCACTGTACTCGCATGTGCCTATTTCTATAAAACAAAATGCATTTATTGGAAATTTGTGTCCTTGAGTATTCACTGCTACCTTACAAAAAATAAGATTTCTTTTCAGTGAAGGTGCCCATGTGCCATAACATACAAGGGAAGTGGAAACTGAGTTTTGTGTCTTCATCTGCCTCCCATACTCCTTACACTTTCCAACCATGCTGCTCTGTGTTTTGGATATTGTTTCACAAGGCTATACTGCTGTGTATTTCCAGATGGAGTGGGTAAGTGGTATTAGTAGCTTTCATCCATGTTTATCTACCGCTGAACTCTTCCGCCCATGTTGCTGAGTATTACTTTGAAAGCTCCTGCTAAGAACAGAAAGCAACTAATGGAACAAACATAACTCAGTGACTGTAACATTGGGATTTTCGCCCAATGCTAACTCATTTGTATTCATCCTGAACAATAAGCTCTCCCTCAAGGAGCACACACTGCCAAAAAACAAACCTCAGAGACCCCTCCATGTGCCCCATAGGGTCAGGATACTTCTAGGGATTCCTTATGTGATTTTCCACTTTCCTAACTCCTCCGCCCTCCCTCCGAGACCCTTTCATGTGTTCTAAGGGGTCAGGATACCTCTATCCTGACACCTTATGTGACCCTTCCCCTCGGGCCAACCGAGAAACAAAATGAAGGTTGCAACTTTTCTCTCCAGTTGTGGCCTGCCAATCTGGGGCTTGCTTTTTGCCCAGGTCCGCGGATCCACAGCAGATGGATCCACGTCCTTAGATATCTATATAAACTGCTGAACAGATCTACACCAAATCACGACAAGCACAATCTGTGTGTCCGAATCTAGCTTTCTGCCAAATTTGGTGTAATTCCATTCAGTGGTTCAGGCTGTAGCCATGTCTGAAAATTGCAAAATCCCCATATACACTGCATGGGGGTAAAGCTTTTTGCCCCCTCCCCCCCCCTCTTTTTCTTGGCCCCACCCTTGACGAATCACCCAGAAACATTTCAAACAGCAGTTGAACTAACTTGCATACTAGTTTTTAAAATCTCATGAAGATTTGTCAAACGGTGCTAAAGTTATTAGCAAAACAAAAACCGCTTTGTCTATCGGAAACATTGGTCCTATCTATAAGCACCTACTGACTATCGCCAGTAGGTAATGTGTATGTATATACACATGTGTGGATGTGCTTGTGCAGCCTAAAAATTTACTTTTGAATAGATGCTGTTTTTCATACTAATTCTCATCCTACATTTCTTAGGCCTGTCTACAATGATAATTGTTCCTGATCTTGGCACTTGGTCATTTTTGTCTAATCATGCAAGTGTTTATTATTTTTGGGCACAATAAAGGTATCGGTTTTAACCCCTTCTGTGCCCAGGACGTAATGGTTACGTCCTGAGGCACAGTGCTGCTGTGCCCAGGACGTAACCATTACGTCCTGTGCACAGAGCCCAGAGGGAGCGCTCTCGCTCCCTCTGTGGGGTTCCCCCCCACCCCCCCAAGTCAGGGATGGAAGGGGAAGCCCTTCCCCTCCCACCCCCGACCCCCCCTGTGACGTCAGCGCGCGAGTGCGCGCTGATTAGTCACAGGGTCTCCCCCATCGCGCTGGAAGCAGAGCTTCCAGCGCGATTGAAAAAGAAATGCTTTTGCATTTCTTTTTCAATCCCATGGGGGAGGCCCCGAGAGGCTTCAAAGGGAAGGAAATGTATTTCCTTCCCTTTGAAGTCTCTCACAGGTTTCAAAAGCCGGATTGCTTGCAATCCGGCTTTTGAAACCCCACTAGACACCAGGGATTTTTTTTTTTCTTCTTGAAATTGGCAAAAGGGAGCGACCCCTTGGGCAAGGGTCGCTCCCAGGGGGGCATTTTTTTAGGAAGGCCTTTTCTGCCCCCCCTGGGGGCAGATTGGCCTATTATTAGGCCGATCTGCCCCCAGGGGGGGCAGAAACCTCTAGGCACCAGGGACCATTTTTTTTTTTTGTTTTTTTTTTTGTGATGAATTCTTTTTTTTTAGGTGGGGAGCGATCCCTTAGGCAAGGGTCGCTCCCCTACGGGGCAATATATATTTAGGCCATTTCTGCCCCCCTTGGGGGCAGATTGGCCTATTTTGATAAGGCCAATCTGCCCCCAAGGGGGGCAGAAACCATTAGACACCAGGGAGTTTTTTTTTGCGCGCGAATGTCACGCAACAAAGCGACCCCTTTGGCAAGGGTCGCTCCCAGGGGGGGCAATTTTTTGGGAAGGCCTTTTCTGCCCCCCCTGGGGGCAGATCGGCCTATTATTAGGCCGATCTGCCCCCAGGGGGGGAAGAAACCTCTAGGCGCCAGGGCAAATTTTTTTTTTTTTTTGTTCTTTTTTTTTTTTTAGAGATGGGGAGCGACCCATCAGGCAAGGGTCGCTCCCCTGGGGGGGCAAATTGTATTTAGACCATTTCTGCCCCCCTGGGGGCAGATTGGCCAATTTTAGGTCAATCTGCCCCCAAGGGGGCAGAAACCACTAGGCACCGGGGATTTGTTTTTTGGCGCCAATGTCACGCAGGGGGAGCGACCCCGTAGGCAAGGGTCGCTCCCGGGGGGGGGGGGGGGGGGGTTGGGGGGGCAAATTTATTTTAGGCCATTTCTGCCCCCCCGGGGGACAGATCGGCCTATTATTAGGCCGAACTGCCCCCGGGGGGGGGGCAGAACACTCTAGGCACCAGGGCAATTTTTTTTTTTTGTTTTTTTTTTTTTTGTTGTTTCTTTTTTTAGAGATGGGGAGCGACCCATCAGGCAAGGGTCGCTCCCCTGGGGGGGCAAATTGTATTTAGACCATTTCTGTCCCCCTGGGGGCAGATTGGCCAATTTTAGGTCAATCTGCCCCCAACGGGGCAGAAACCACTGGGCACCGGGGATTTGTTTTTTGCCACCAATGTCACGCAGGGGGAGCGACCCCGTAGGCAAGGGTCGCTCCCGGGGGGGGGGGGGTGGGGTGTTGGGGGGGCAAATTTATTTTAGGCCATTTCTGCCCCCCCGGGGGACAGATCGGCCTATTATTAGGCCGAACTGCCCCCGGGGGGGGGGCGGAACACTCTAGGCGCCAGGGCAATTTTTTTTTTGTGTTTTTTTTTTTTGTTGTTTCTTTTTTTAGAGATGGGGAGCGACCCATCAGGCAAGGGTCGCTCCCCTGGGGGGGCAAATTGTATTTAGACCATTTCTGCCCCCCTGGGGGCAGATTGGCCAATTTTAGGTCAATCTGCCCCCAAGGGGGCAGAAACCACTAGGCACCGGGGATTTGTTTTTTGGCGCCAATGTCACGCAGGGGGAGCGACCCCGTAGGCAAGGGTCGCTCCCGGGGCGGGGGTGGGGGTTGGGGGGGCAAATTTATTTTAGGCCATTTCTGCCCCCCCGGGGGACAGATCGGCCTATTATTAGGCCGAACTGCCCCCGGGGGGGGGGGCGGAACACTCTAGGCACCAGGGCAATTTTTTTTTTGTTTTTTTTTTTTGTTGTTTCTTTTTTTAGAGATGGGGAGCGACCCATCAGGCAAGGGTCGCTCCCCTGGGGGGGCAAATTGTATTTAGACCATTTCTGTCCCCCTGGGGGCAGATTGGCCAATTTTAGGTCAATCTGCCCCCAAGGGGGCAGAAACCACTAGGCACCGGGGATTTGTTTTTTGGCACCAATGTCACGCAGGGGGAGCGACCCCGTAGGCAAGGGTCGCTCCCGGGGGGGGGGGTGGGGGTTGGAGAGGGAAATTTATTTTAGGCCATTTCTGCCCCCCCCGGGGGACAGATCGGCCTATTATTAGGCCGAACTGCCCCGGGGGGGGGGGGGGCAGAACACTAGGCGCCAGGGCAATTTTTTTTTTGTGTTTTTTTTTTGTTGTTGTTTCTTTTTTTAGAGATGGGGAGCGACCCATCAGGCAAGGGTCGCTCCCCTGGGGGGGCAAATTGTATTTAGACCATTTCTGCCCCCCTGGGGGCAGATTGGCCAATTTTAGGTCAATCTGCCCCCAAGGGGGCAGAAACCACTAGGCACCGGGGATTTGTTTTTTGGCGCCAATGTCACGCAGGGGGAGCGACCCCGTAGGCAAGGGTCGCTCCCGGGGGGGGTTGGGGGGGCAAATTTATTTTAGGCCATTTCTGCCCCCCCCGGGGGACAGATCGGCCTATTATTAGGCCGAACTGCCCCGGGGGGGGGGGGGCAGAACACTAGGCGCCAGGGCAATTTTTTTTTAGTGTTTTTTTTTTTTGTTGTTTCTTTTTTTAGAGATGGGGAGCGACCCATCAGGCAAGGGTCGCTCCCCTGGGGGGGCAAATTGTATTTAGACCATTTCTGTCCCCCTGGGGGCAGATTGGCCAATTTTAGGTCAATCTGCCCCCAAGGGGGCACAAACCACTAGGCACCAGGGATTTGTTTTTTGGCACCAATGTCACGCAGGGGGAGCGACCCCGTAGGCAAGGGTCGCTCCCGGGGGGGGGGGGGGGGTTGGGGGGGCAAATTTATTTTAGGCCATTTCTGCCCCCCCGGGGGACAGATCGGCCTATTATTAGGCCGAACTGCCCCCGGGGGGGGCGGAACACTCTAGGCGCCAGGGCAATTTTTTTTTTGTGTTTTTTTTTTTTGTTGTTTCTTTTTTTAGAGATAGGGAGCGACCCATCAGGCAAGGGTCGCTCCCCTGGGGGGGCAAATTGTATTTAGACCATTTCTGTCCCCCTGGGGGCAGATTGGCCAATTTTAGGTCAATCTGCCCCCAAGGGGGCAGAAACCACTAGGCACCGGGGATTTGTTTTTTGGCACCAATGTCACGCAGGGGGAGCGACCCCGTAGGCAAGGGTCGCTCCCGGGGGGGGGGTGGGGGTCGGGGGGGCAAATTTATTTTAGGCCATTTCTGCCCCCCCCGGGGGACAGATCGGCCTATTATTTGGGGGCAGAAACCTCTAGGCGCCAGGGGAATTTTTCTTTTTTTTGTTTTTTTTTTTTAGAGATGGGGAGCGACCCATCAGGCAAAAGTCGCTCCCCTGGGGGACAAATTGTATTTAGGCCATTTCTGCCCCCCTTGGGGGCAGATTGGCTGAGTTTAGGTCAACCTGCCCCCAAGGGGGCAGAAACCACTAGGCACCGGGGATTTGTTTTTTGGGGCCAATGTCACGCAGGGGGAGCGACCTCGTAGGCAAGGGTCGCTCCCGGCGGGGGAGGGTGGGGGTTGGGGGGGCAAATTTATTTTAGGGCATTTCTGCCCCCCCCCCCTGGGGCCGGCTGAGCTACAGGCCAAACACCACAGGTAGGCACCTTGCAAAAAACACCTCTGTTTTCTGTGAAAAAAATATGTTGTGTCCACGTTGTGTTTTGGGCCATTTCCTTTTGTGGGCGCTAGGCCTACCCACAGAAGTGATGTACCATTTTTATCGAGAGACTTAGGGGAACGCTGGGTGGAAGGAAATTTGTGGCTCCTCTCAGATTCCAGAACTTTCTGTCACCGAAATGAGAGGAAAAAGTGTTTTTTGGGCCAAATTTGGAGGTTTGCAAAGGATTCTGGGTAACATAACCTGGTCAGAGCCCCGCAAGTCACCCCATCTTGGATTCCCCTGGGTTTCTAGTTTTCAAAAATGCACTGGTTTGCTAGGTTTCCTCAGGTCTCGGCTGAGCTACAGGCCAAAATCCACAGGTAGGCACTGCTTTTTATAAAAAAATGTGATGTGTCCACGTTGTGTTTTGGGCCCTTTCCTTTCGTGGGCGCTAGTCCTACCCACACAAGTGAGGTATCATTTTTATCGGGAGACTTGGGGGAACGCTGGGTAGAAGGAAATTTGTGGCTCCTCTCAGATTCCAGAACTTTCTGCCACAGAAATGTGAGTAACATGTGTATTTTTAGCCAAATTTTGAGGTTTGCAAAGGATTCTGGGTAACAGAACCTGGTCCGAGCCCCGCAAGTCACCCCTCCTTGGATTCCCCTAGGTCTCTAGTTTTCAGAAATGCACAGGTTTGGTAGGTTTCCCTAGGTGCCGGCTGAGCTAGAGGCCAAAATCTACAGGTAGGCACTTCGCAAAAAACACCTCTGTTTTTTTCCAACATTTAGGATGTGTCCACGTTGCGCTTTGGGGTGTTTCCTGTCGCCGGCACTAGGCCTACCCACGCAAGTGAGGTATCATTTTTATCGGGAGACTTGGGGGAACGCTGGGTGGAAGGAAATTTGTAGCTCCTCTCAGATTCCAGAACTTTCTGCCACAGAAATGTGAGGGACATGTGTTTTTTTAGCCAAATTTTGAGGTTTGCAAAGGATTCTGGGTAACAGAACCTGGTCCGAGCCACACAAGTCACCCCTTCTTGGATTCCCCTAGGTCTCTAGTTTTCAGAAATGTACAGGTTTGGTAGGTTTCCCTATGTGGCGGCTGAGCTAGAGGCCAAAATCTCCAGGTAGTCACTTTGCTAAAAACAGCTCTGTTTTCTGTGATGTGTCCACGTTGTGTTTTGGGGCATATCCTGTCGCGGGCGCTAGGCCTACCCACACAAGTGAGGTATCATTTTTATCAAGAGACGTGGGGGAACGCTGGGTGGAAGGAAATTTGTGGCTCCTCTCAGATTCCAGAACTTTCTGCCACAGAAATGTGAGGAACATGTGTTTTTTTTAGCCAAATTTTGAGGTTTGCAAAGGATTCTGGGTAACAGAACCTGGTCCGAGCCCCGCAAGTCACCCCTCCTTGGATTCCCCTAGGTCTCTAGTTTTCAGAAATGCACAGGTTTGGTAGGTTTCCCTAGGTGCCGGCTGAGCTAGAGGCCAAAATCTACAGGTAGGCACTTCGCAAAAAACACCTCTGTTTTTTTCCAAAATTTAGGATGTGTCCACGTTGCGCTTTGGGGTGTTTCCTGTCGCCGGCGCTAGGCCTACCCACGCAAGTGAGGTATCATTGTTATCGGGAGACTTGGGGGAACGCTGGGTGGAAGGAAATTTGTAGCCCCTCTCAGATTCCAGAACTTTCTGCCACAGAAATGTGAGGGACATGTGTTTTTTTAGCCAAATTTTGAGGTTTGCAAAGGATTCTGGGTAACAGAACCTGGTCCGAGCCCCACAAGTCACCCCTCCTTGGATTCCCCTAGGTCTCTAGTTTTCAGAAATGTACAGGTTTGGTAGGTTTCCCTAGGTGGCGGCTGAGCTAGAGGCCAAAATCTCCAGGTAGTCACTTTGCTAAAAACAGCTCTGTTTTCTGTGATGTGTCCACGTTGTGTTTTGGGGCATATCCTGTCGCGGGCGCTAGGCCTACCCACACAAGTGAGGTATCATTTTGATCGGGAGACATGGGGGAACGCTGGGTGGAAGGAAATTTGTGGCTCCTCTCAGATTCCAGAACTTTCTGCCACAGAAATATGAGGAACATGTGTTTTTTTAGCCAAATTTTGAGGTTTGCAAAGGATTCTGGGTAACAGAACCTGGTCCGAGCCACACAAGTCACCCCTCCTTGGATTCCCCTAGGTCTCTAGTTTTCAGAAATGCACAGGTTTGGTAGGTTTCCCTAGGTGCCGGCTGAGCTAGAGGCCAAAATCTACAGGTAGTCACTTTGCTAAAAACAGCTCTGTTTTCTGTGATATGTCCACGTTGTGTTTTGGGGCATATCCTGTCGCGGGCGCTAGGCCTACCCACACAAGTGAGGTATCATTTTTATCGGGAGACGTGGGGGAACGCTAGGTGGAAGGAAATTTGTGGCTCCTCTCAGATTCCAGAACTTTCTGCCACAGAAATGTGAGGAACATGTGTTTTTTTAGCCAAATTTTGAGATTTGCAAAGGATTCTGGGTAACAGAACCTGGTCCGAGCCCCGCAGTCACCCCTCCTTGGATTCCCCTAGGTCTCTAGTTTTCAGAAATGTACAGGTTTGGTAGGTTTCCCTAGGTGGCGGCTGAGCTAGAGGCCAAAATCTACAGGTAGTCACTTTGCTAAAAACAGCTCTGTTTTCTGTGATATGTCCACGTTGTGTTTTGGGGCATATCCTGTCGCGGGCGCTAGGCCTACCCACACAAGTGAGGTATCATTTTTATCGGGAGACGTGGGGGAACGCTGGGTGGAAGGAAATTTGTGGCTCCTCTCAGATTCCAGAACTTTCTGCCACAGAAATGTGAGGAACATGTGTTTTTTTAGCCAAATTTTGAGGTTTGCAAAGGATTCTGGGTAACAGAACCTGGTCCGAGCCCCGCAAGTCACCCCTCCTTTGATTCCCCTAGGTCTCTAGTTTTCAGAAATGCACAGGTTTGGTAGGTTTCCCTAGGTGGCGGCTGAGCTAGAGGCCAAAATCTACAGGTAGTCACTTTGCTAAAAACAGCTCTGTTTTCTGTGATATGTCCACGTTGTGTTTTGGGGCATATCCTGTCGCGGGCGCTAGGCCTACCCACACAAGTGAGGTATCATTTTTATCGGGAGATGTGGGGGAACGCTGGGTGGAAGGAAATTTGTGGCTCCTCTCAGATTCCAGAACTTTCTGCCACAGAAATGTGAGGAACATGTGTTTTTTTAGCCAAATTTTGAGATTTGCAAAGGATTCTGGGTAACAGAACCTGGTCCGAGCCCCGCAAGTCACCCCTCCTTGGATTCCCCTAGGTCTCTAGTTTTCAGAAATGCACAGGTTTGGTAGGTTTCCCTAGGTGGCGGCTGAGCTAGAGGCCAAAATCTACAGGTAGTCACTTTGCTAAAAACAGCTCTGTTTTCTGTGATATGTCCACGTTGTGTTTGGGGGCATATCCTGTCGCGGGCGCTAGGCCTACCCACACAAGTGAGGTATCATTTTTATCGGGAGACGTGGGGGAACGCTGGGTGGAAGGAAATTTGTGGCTCCTCTCAGATTCCAGAACTTTCTGCCACAGAAATGTGAGGAACATGTGTTTTTTTAGCCAAATTTTGAGATTTGCAAAGGATTCTGGGTAACAGAACCTGGTCCGAGCCCCGCAGTCACCCCTCCTTGGATTCCCCTAGGTCTCTAGTTTTCAGAAATGCACAGGTTTGGTAGGTTTCCCTAGGTGGCGGCTGAGCTAGAGGCCAAAATCTACAGGTAGTCACTTTGCTAAAAACAGCTCTGTTTTCTGTGATATGTCCACGTTGTGTTTTGGGGCATATCCTGTCGCGGGCGCTAGGCCTACCCACACAAGTGAGGTATCATTTTTATCGGGAGACGTGGGGGAACGCTGGGTGGAAGGAAATTTGTGGCTCCTCTCAGATTCCAGAACTTTCTGCCACAGAAATGTGAGGAACATGTGTTTTTTTAGCCAAATTTTGAGGTTTGCAAAGGATTCTGGGTAACAGAACCTGGTCCGAGCCCCGCAAGTCACCCCTCCTTGGATTCCCCTAGGTCTCTAGTTTTCAGAAATGCACAGGTTTGGTAGGTTTCCCTAGGTGGCGGCTGAGCTAGAGGCCAAAATCTACAGGTAGTCACTTTGCTAAAAACAGCTCTGTTTTCTGTGATGTGTCCACGTTGTGTTTTGGGGCATATCCTGTCGCGGGTGCTAGGCCTACCCACACAAGTGAGGTACCATTTTTATCGGGAGACTTGGGGGAACATAGATTAGCAAAACAAGTACTATTGCCCCTTGTCTTTCTCTACATTTTTTCCTTCCAAATATAGGAGTGTGTGTAAAAAAGACATCTATTTGAGAAATTCCCTGTAATTCACGTGCTACTATGGTCACCCCGGAATTCAGAGATGTGCAAATAACCACTGCTCCTCAACACCTTATCTTGTGCCCTTTTTGGAAATGCAAAGGTTTTCTTGATAGCAATTTTTTACTCCTTATATTTCAGCAAATGAATTGCTGTATACCCGGTATAGAATGAAAACGCACTGCAGGGTGCAGCTCATTTATTGGCTCTGGGTTCCTCGGGTTCTTGATGAACCTACAAACCCTATATATCCCCGCAACCAGAGGAGTCCAGCAGACGTAACGGTATATTGCTTTCGATAATCTGACATTGCAGGGAAAAGTTACAGAGTAAAACGTAGAGAAAAATTGATGGTTTTTTCACCTCAATTTCAATATTTTTCTTTTTCAGCTATTATTTTCTGTAGGAAACCCTTGTAGGATCTACACAAATGACCCCTTGCTGAATTCAGAATTTTGTCTACTTTTCAGAAATGTTTAGGTTTCTGGGATCCAGCATTGGTTTCATGACCATTCCTGTCACTGACTGGAAGGAGGCTGAAAGCACAAAAAATTGCACAAATGGGGTATGCCCCAGTAAAATGCCAAAATTGTGTTGAAAAATTGGGTTTTCTGATTCAAGTCTGCCTGTTCCTGAAAGCTGGGAAGCTGCTGAGTTTAGCACCGCAAACCCTTTGTTGATGCCATTTTCAGGGGAAAAACCACAAGCCTTCTTCTGCAGCCACTTTTTCCAATTTTTTTTGAAAAAAACGAAATTTTCACTGTATTTTGGCCAATTTCTTGGCCTCCTTCAAGGGAACCCACAAAGTCTGGGTACCTCTAGAATCCCTAGGATGTCGGAAAAAAAGGACGCAAATTTGGCTTGGTTAGCTTATGTGGACAAAAAGTTATGAGGGCCTAAGCGCGAACTGCCCCAAATAGGCAAAAAAAGGCCCGGCACAGGAGGGGGAAAAGGCCTGGCAGCGAAGGGGTTAAAGTAGGCCGAGGGGATGTGACAGCATGCTGCACTTCTCTGCTGTCTTGTACTAGAATCCTAAATTTAGAATTTCTGTTTGAGTCAAGTTGGTCCATGGTCTAATCAAGTGTTACATTTAACTTTTGTGATACCTTGTGTTTCTCAGCTGGATACACCTTGGATATTTTCGGACGGGGCTCATATCATGGCAGTAATTGTAAGCTTACACACTTTGGGTATGATGAGAGATGCAGTGGGCTTTTTTTGTGGTGATATTTATGATAGACTAAGTTCAGACTCTTAGGTTTACTGGTCAGCTTGTAATGTTTTAGCTACTTGCCAGTAATGTCCATTACTCTGAGTCTAGACTTCCTCTTTACTATCATTACTTGGTTGAGTCAAGTCCAACTCACTAGCAGGCACCCCAGTGCCATCTTTTACTTTAGCTAAACTTGAAGCGCCTCATCTTTACTCTGGGGCTTCCCATTAGTTATGCTAAAGTGTCAAATCTTTCAGGCCCACACACAAGTATCTTGGGGCAGAGAGATGTATTCATTTTAACAAAGGAGATTGTGATCTCAGCATTGCAAATTACTGGTATGTAGTTGAAACATTCCCTACACTTCCTCATTCCAGTCTTTGAATAGAGATTTACACAAGCAAACCACTTCTCAGGTCTGAAACCCCTGAAAAACAGTACCACTGCTCACAATTCCACCACAGGTATGCGCCACCATTGTATATTTCATTGTTGGGTACCACAACTTAAAGCACACCTTTGCCACACATGTTCCATTGCAATGGTAATTCTAGCACCAAAAATGCAAACGCAAGCCTTTCAAACTGAAACTGGCAATTATAAACAAAAGGAGATACACAAGCCGATAAGGCTTCCCTGGTAGTCTCCACCAGACAAGCACCAGGAACCTCTACCCAAGGTAGTGACATGCTTCTTGCTGAATGTCTTTGCTGGTATTGGAGCATCTGCTACATCATAAGCTATTGAGACAACTGAGCTGAACCTCTAACCAGACAATTGAATCGCCCCCTGCCTTTCGGGACCACAAATGGGCCACTCTGCCTAATAAGCTATCAATGATGTACAGATAACTAAAAATAAAAATTCTCTTTCCAAGGTGCAGTAGGATTCAAAAGAGCTAAGGGTCAAATGTATCAAAAGAATGGTCATGTAATTGCACTCTGACTTCTTGCAACCAGTTTTGCACAGCACCCTTCATAATGCATAATAATTAGGTGACCTCTTGTGATGGGCTGCAAACACTGGGAGGAACAGCAGACCACCGTCCTTGTGCTTGCATTCCCAAACAGATGTTTTTTCTTTTTTTAATGTTTTCCTTTTGGGAAAAGCAGAGGAGCATCACTGACTGTCTTCCTCACCCGCCCGGTGTCCTCCTGTACCCCCTAGCCCTTAGCTCCCATCACTTTTGTTGGTTCGTGGTCTTGCCTTTTAAAATTTGCTTGATTATATTAGTGAAATGCATGCATATGTCATGCCTTTTCCTCAAGAGCACCGGCCAGCTACTGAAAACATACGAGGCTCCGTGTTTTCTGGACTACTTTTTATTTTTATTTCGTAAGCAGCGCGATCTCGCTGGGCAGTAATCGAGCGCTTTTCATAACTGACAGTTTAATTCTATTGTTTATTCTAGCACTCCTTCGCGATACAAGGTTTTACACAGCACGATCACGCTTGTTTTAAAAAGAAAAAAAAGAACATTATTATTATGCCCGTGGCAATCTATTCATGGTGGTGCCCCGATTACAGCTGCAGCTAATGATGAGAGACCAGCAAAGGCGAAACCGGACCAGTCTTTTTGTTCTGATTAGTCGCCTTCACGCTCATGGCATGACACATTAAATCTGCTCCCTTTTATGAAATTGTAGTACGTTTCATTTTCAGTTTATGTGGCAAGAAAAGACCTGTTAGGAGTTTACAACGCTAGTAGCTCTAACTCAATCAAATGCAAGACCCTTTGCATTGCAAATGCTTGTTTCAGTGAAACCATCATGTAACTGGGGAACTCGTACTGACCAGTGTCCAGCACATGTACTTAAAATGGCTTCTCTGCTCACTCACTATGGGGCTGATTCTAACCTTGGCGGACGGCGGAGGCCGTCCGCCAAGGTTCCGCCGTCAGAACACCGCACCGCGGTCGAAAGACCGCGGCGGTGATTCTGAGATTTGCCCTGGGCTGGCGGGCGGCCGCCAAAAGGCCGCCCGCCAGCCCAGGGCAAATCAACCTTCCCACTAGGATGCCGGCTCAGAATTGAGCCGGCGGAGTGGGAAGGTGCGACGGGTGCAGTTGCACCCATCGCGTATTTCAGTGTCTGCTATGCAGACACTGAAATACTTTGTGGGGCCCTCTTACGGGGGCCCCTGCCGTGCCCATGCCAGTGGCATGGGCACGGCAGGGGCCCCCAGGGGCCCCGCGGCACCCCCTACCGCCATCCTGTCGCCCGCCAGGAACAGGATGGCGGTAGGGGGTGTCAGAATCCCCCATGGCGGCGCAGCAAGCTGCGCCGCCATGGGGGATTCTAAGGGCAGCGGTAAACCGGCGGGAGACCGCCGGTTTACCCTTTCTGGCCGCGGCTGAACCGCCGCGGTTAGAATGCCCTGCGGGGCACCGCCGGCCCAGAATGACCCCCTATGTCTGCGAATCCATAAAGACCTAGCAGGGGCATATCTGCTCTTGCAGATATGGCCTCACATGTAATATAATGCACCCTGACTTAGGGCTGTAAGGCCTGTTATATGGGTGACTTACATATATTGCATGAAGTATTAGGGGGCATGGTACACAGGCTGTTTTCACTTTTCACTGCACCAAGTCACACAGCCTGCAATGGCAGTCTGCATGTGCTAGGTGAGGGGTCCCTGAGGGTGGCACAATACATGCTGCAGCACGTGGGGACCCTCTTTGGTTCTTTGATCTAGGTACCAGGGGTACCATTTGCTAGGGTCTTATAGGGGGTCAAAGTTACTGCCAATTGGGGAACAATTGTACAGTTTTTAGTGAAAGAAATCTGGCACTGGAGACCTGGCTAGCAGGAACCCAGGGCACTTTTAGCCAAAATTGTATTGAATACCAGGCAAAAAATGGGGGTGACCATATCAAAAAGGGGCACTTTTCTACACAGGTGTGACAACTTTAAGTGCTCATCTAATTTGGTGGACAGCCCTATCACTCTAGGATATCAAGTGCACCAGTGGCATAACCTGATAGTTTGTTTTCAGCTCCTACGTCAAAAATCTAAAAGTTTCTTCCCATACGTTTAATTAGTTGCAGTAGAAATTCTATGTTATGCTGGTTATTGATACAGAGCCTTATGTTGCATCAAACTACAGGGGGAGGGGTGCAAACATTTCAAAAGAAGAACAAGGAGAAGGAATAGGAAATCGCCAAGATAGAGTGAATGAGGTAGGAGCATAGCTATTGAAGTGGTCTTTCCCAAACATTGACTCGAAATGCTAGACTTTTAAAGTTCTTGTTTTAAGTGATGTCAGCTACAGATTGAAATACCACTCTGCCATTGCCTTTTTGGGAGGGTGTTATTTTTTTTATAAATTTTATAGATTGACAGTATGCTGCTTATGAAACAACCATGAGAAGCTTATTCTCCCTAATAATCTTTTTTCCATCCATATCCAAACTCCATCTTCCAGTACCATTTTATACCTTTAGCTTTTACTTTGTATGTGCCTTTGACACTGAGTGCATTTCATCTTATTAGGTACTAGTCCCAGCTCAGTGGAGCAGATGCTGGATGAAGAGAACAGGCGCATGGCAGATGGACTAGCTTCCAAGGTCACCAGACTCAAATCGGTATGTTGCCTGTATTACCTGAAAACTTTGGCCTCTGCTTTAAACTGACTGTTGGTGGGCTGACGATTGCAGAATATAGTTGTAAATGACTCTGGAGGATGGGGCTAACCTTTCTTTTGGACCACTTTTGAACTCACTGGTAGGGGAGGATATTTGGGAAGTTGAAAGACATGGCTCATTTCTTTACAGTTTTCACGTCTTGTCCTCATATGTAATGACACGAATATCACAGACACAAGAGTGCAGAGAAACGTTTAAATTCTTATTGTTTCAGCCCTTTTCGGCCCTGATAGTTGATGGTCTGCGTGAAGGAATTTGAATAAATCTTCTGAAGTATTTCACCTCTTCCATAGAAAAACGTTTGCATTATTAAAGTATGTTCATACTGCATGCTTGAGTACATATTTTCTATTTTCAAGTGACCTTAATTGTTTAACAAGTCCATATGCTTACTAAGAGTACAATCTGAGTATTGACTTGCCTGAATCTTGATGGAAGTGAAACCATTTTTTAGCTTCAGCAGATCTTTGGTAGCCATGGAGCATCACAAAAACTTTAGTATTGCATATGTTTTTTGACCTGCCAGTAACAGATTGTGACAGTGTTGGTTATTTTTTCTCGTTTTTGTGTGAAATATAAGTCGAATGTGCCTCTATTTTGTTGATTCAGCATTTCCAAAGTACCCGTGTACAACTTTACTAGACCTGCAGGTCGCGTAACTTGAATAATCTACTTGACCTAACTGAAATGCATTTGACCCGTAAACTGGTCTGTAATTGTGTAATCCCAGGTGAATAAATATATATATATATATATATGTGTGTGTGTGTGTGTTTTTTTTTTTTTTTTTTTTCAGAGCCACCGTTTTCTTCATTCTCACATGAGTGCAACTTCAAATATGTGAGCTAAGCATTTCTGCAGTACAAAAAACGTTTTTTTTTTTTTTTTTATAAAATGGGCTGAACCTTTGCTCCTTGTGTAATGGGAATCTAGCCCACATATAGGTTACACATGATCCCAGACTTGCCTCCTAGTTTACTGGCATTGTCATCGGGGCAGGAGTGTTTCTCAGTTCATGTTTAAACACTCACAACACATTACTAAAGCATTATGTGGCACCACACTGTCATTTACAGACGGTAAATTTCCCTTTGAAATGGCCAAAAACTTTCCTACAAACTTGCAGCTTTACTGATAAAACTATATAGTGTATTAAAAATAATCTGTGAAATCATTCAGAAAGCATTTATCATTTTCACATCAGCAAGTAAACTGTTCTGATTTGTTTCCATCCTTTAAAAATATTTTTTGTATCCCACAGAAGTACTAAGAATGGGCATTGACAACTGCACTAATATATTTTGCTATATTTGTACAGTTGTCTAATACACAACATTTTAATAACTGACACACTGCAGCCTCTCATTGCACACTCTTTCTACCGCAGGTCAGACAGTTCACTTTACAAAATCCTTGAACTGTGCAGTTAGAGAATTCAACTGACTTCTGACCTCTTTCTCTGAACACAGATCAAATGTGACAAGATAAAAAAGAAAATTTAAAGGCATATTATTGCTTCACTTTCAGAGTGAGCAGAACACTTGTTCTTTTTCAACTCCCCAGATTGGGCGAATAAGTTCTAAATTTAGCTCGACCTGAAATCTGACTCACCACAGCAAGTGGGTGAGTAGATTTTTCGAGGCCTGGTGTTCAACTGAATACAAGGTTACCATTTAAATATTACATGTGTATTTGTTTACATTAGGAATATGAGTATTAGTGTTCAGGGAGGAGGTGTTGTTTGTATGCTACCAGACTTGCTTTGTCATCTGTGAGACCAGGTGCTGTAATGTAGGTGTAGTTTTCACCGTCCACGTAAAGGAAGATTCAGTACAAAAGGTTTACTTATCTTTAGGTACAAGTGTAAGAATGTTCCATATCTACACAACTCTGCCATTAGCAAGGTCAGCCTGTCTCCTAATAAGTTCCCTAACCTGCTTCTTGTGGATTACTTACACATAAAATGTCTGTTACCGCATTCATGCAGCAAATTCTTCAGACCAGCATATTATACGCCTCCCTTTGCACAACAGAAAAGTTCCACAAAGCTAATAGAAGATAAACTTAATTTTATGGATATCACCCATTTACACAACAGAGGTTCGCCCACCCTTGAGAAAATGCACTGCAGGTAGTATAGCTTATTTAACAATTCACTCCCAATAACTAATCCCCAAATATGCAACATCTATGCACTCGCACAACAAATCCATACTCCCACTTGAATACACTTTATCAAATAGTACTGACACTGTCAAGGCTCACTCACTTTGAAACAAACATACATGACCATGGACTGCATATCCTACCTCTACTACAAACCCTTGCATATCTACATGATTTCTAACCTTCCACCCCACCCCACCCTGCTCTCCCTGGACAGGCTTTTTTTATAGTGTTTAGGATACAGCGTCTTGCGTTTTCTTCTTCTTAATATGTGTATTGAAGTACATGGATATTCTTTGAGGGAGCAAATACAAATGTGTTACTCTTGTAATATGACCTGTAACATAAAGCATCTGCATAATATATAAGCACAGGATTTTATCATCTCCATCTGCAGTTTTGTTTTTAACTAAAAGAAGAAAATAGCAGGAAAATAGATTCTTAAACACTGAGAACAAACCCCCTCTATCCACGCCTCTCATCTGTCTAATACACCAGAAAAAAATGCCATGCGCCCTCAACCCTGGGGTACATCACTGCAAGTTACACAAGCACCACATTACTGTATGGGAGCCCATTCAGGGTCCCACCGATCCTGTGCCCCAAACCTTCCAGTAAATGCCTAGACGAGGATTGTGCTAAATTATCTGTGCATGTCAGGTATATCACAGTGGGCCGATATCATATTTAGTGTGTTCTCTTTGAACTTCTCCAAGATCATATGCCAGGTGTTCTGCTTTCCTGCTCTTATCTCATAATCAAGCTTATAGAACCTCTCTGAAATGCACTTCTGAGTTTAAAGAAGACATTTATTGTTATTATTACTTCACCACGATGTTCCTGAGAGACAAAATTAGTAGATTGGCAGCACACGTTCAAAAGTAGTTGCAGCAATGAAAGCAAAAAATATCAAAGTACTTCTCAGTTGCAATGTACACAGCAAATACATGTGATTATATTATAGCATAACTTCAAAGCAAAGCATAAAAGTCAAAATTGCATCACTGTAGGGCCTATTACTGCTTCATCATTCTGGGGTCTGCAAGTTGATGACGCTGAGAAAGAGATTTTCTACCCAACGGGAGACAGGCAACTGACGTCTCCGTTCCTGTCTGAAGTCAAGCAGATTCCATCTAACTAACTCTGCCGTTGCCCAGAGCCATTGTTCCAAAAACGTGCCCCCTCCTCTCCGACTCGGGAAAACTAAGCAAGCCTTTGGAGACTGGCCAGATCTCCTAGACCCCTCCTCTTCCCAAGGCTGAGCAGAAAGGAAAACACCAAATGTACTCTCTCTTATCAGTTATAGTCTGGTGTGAAAAACGCAGCTTGGTCTATCATGTGGAAAAACACAGCTCATCTGCAATGTCTCAACTGCAATGTCTAACCCCACGTTCAAGCCAATAGGCAGCTAAACCCAAATACAGAATGTAATGGCTAACTCCATGTTAAAGCCAATAGCAGCTAAACTGAACACAGAATGTAATGGCTAATGCCATGTCAAAGCCAATAGGCACCTAAACTGAACACAACATGTAATGTGCTACTGGTGAACATTGAGCAACTAATATGCGCAGTGGTGAAACACAAAGTCATTGGCCAAACACAATGAATAGCATCACACCAGGCCAGGGAGATAAAACATTTCCTTGGGCCTGCTTGTGCCTCTCTGTGAAGCAGTATGCTTTCCGTTTGACACCAAGAGGCCACCAATCACACCCAGGCTGATAAGGTAGGGACAGTAGATTATTTTGAAAGCATTGTAATGGAGCACTTTGCTAAAAACTTGGCCAGGTCGAGGAATTTGAGTGCAGGCCTCTCCAATTCGGGGAGAGAAAACATTTTCAAGAGCACCCCATATGGAGAATTAGACATGTGGAGGCTGATCATATACCACGATATCTAATTCTCCATATGTACTTGTAGCACAACCTCTTACAAATGCATAATAATTACAGTGAATAATGACTAAATTGATCTAAATTGATCTATTATACAAACTGATAAAGCTTCACCGCTGCATACTATCTGACTCAGTTCAAATATTGCACATTGTCTCAAGTAAAAGTTCTCTAAAGTGCCCTGGCATATTTGGTGTTCCAAAATTCAATAATGCGTAGGTATAAAGAACAATTCAATAAATAGTATTACAAAAGGAATACAATGTCCATTCCATCCCTCTATAGCAATCTTTTCTTGGCAGAACCAACTAAGAACTGTGTATCATTAGAGTCCTTTTTCCATACACTATAAACTAATCTCTAAACAAAATACTTCTAAAGAAGCAGTGTATACAGAAGTGTCTAAAATACAGTGCTCCTGTATTCCTCCTGGGAAGAACTCGCACAAGCCCACTTGTCCCTTATCTTTCTACACATCATTATTATTATACTCCATAATTCCCCTTCACTTATTTTGTTTCTGTTATTCAGCCACTCTGCTTAGGTGGGATTTTCAGAAGATTACCACTATTCAGTTATTATAGAACAGGCTATGAGTATAAATATAAAGTATAAACCTTCATTATCTAAAACAGATGGCACTGTTAGGCTGAGCAAAGCTATTAATGGTGTTTATTTGAAAATGTGCTCATCTCTGATAGTAGTGGCTAAAAAACTATTTTCCATACATTTGGACACCACTTCACAAGACAAGAATAAATGTTCCTAATCCCCTCCCCTTTTTTAATACATCTGTTTTATTTGAGTTTGCATTTTACATCATGGAATAAATATGAAACACAACACCCCGCACCCCACCCCCCCTCCCCCACCTTTAGATTAACACGCACCAGGCAATGTTATACAGAATTTATATGCCAAATTTCTTGGAGACCTGCTTCCAGGATTCCATCAACACAGCCCTCCAAATCCACACTGCTTTCCTGGTTTTTCTCAGGCCAACCCCTTTCTTTTGTTTTATCATTTCTGTCAGTCCACCCCCGTCTCATTTTTCCATTTAGAGCTCCTCATGGTACATTGTCTGCCATGCTCCTCTGTGGGTCCCAAATGAGGAATTTTCTTGGGTGACATATACTTGTTCAGTGCTCATGCACCAGTCCATATTGGCTTCCCACCTATATAGTGACGGGATGACTGGACTGTCCCACCTCTGGACAACATTCCTTCTTACCGCCTTTGGAGCAATATTACTGAAAAGAAGCTTTTATCCAATCCTCTTCTATATCACATCAAGGACATTTTTCGCTAACTTTGGGGAACATTTTATTTAGTCATGGAGGAGTCCTCCTTCCCCATGTAGCACAAGATCCTTCATCATTGAATTAAACTTTTGTAATTTATTATACCAAAAATGGAGAGCATATTTAGCGTTTTCTTCTGAAATTTATTTCTTATTCTATTGGCTAACACAGAACTATTTCAGTCGCTGGTAATTTGTAAAGCATTGAAACTTTCTGCTTATACGAGAAGCTATAAAAGACCCATAAAGTGTATCTGTGGGGCAAATTTCCGTATGTGATTTAATTCTAAAACCGTTTTTAAAAAAAGTCCTCTAATGTGCAGATCTTTAAAGCCCACAATCTACTAAGGACGCCATCTGTTATGCATGGGGATAGATGTTTACATTTAGAAGCAGAATTTTCAGTGTGAATCGTAAGGATTTTATATTGCAGAAAACAGCTGTTGCCTGTTAGCCCACAAAAGTTACAGTCTTGAACCTAACCATTTTGATCTCCTCCAGATCTTTTATAGCGCCTGGCAAATTGTGTATGCCATGATTTTTTTAACATGCTAAGAATTAAAAAAATAATCAATTTAGAAACAAACAAAGCAAACCACTATGTCAATGGCACATAAGAAGCCACATAATACAACCGGAAATTAGGTAGCTCTAGGCTGCATTTTGATTTTGGCATTTGAAAAACTTTTATATTTTCTTGTGGCTTCCTATTGTTCCATATAAAGGAAGTGAGGATATTTTCCAGTTTAAGAACAAATGGAATCTGGCTTACAATAAAACATTCAAAAATAAAATGAAGAGAAAGGAAGAATAGATTTTTTAATTAGTAGATTGTACTGATCACTGAAAGAGGAAAAGTATGGTTCCATTACGTGGTCTAAGAGGTAGACCCCTAGGTACCTTTTGGGCTTCTGATTATAATTCACCCTCCCTTTTTAGAGGAAGGATCTCTGGGGTGGTATTAAATAAGAGTCTCTATTTCGGACTTGTTAATTCGATATCCCCCAGCATGGTGTACCTTTTTATAGCTTCGGAGCCCTTTCAATATTGCTACTGTCTGGGAGCAAATAGGGGATGACATTGTCTGCATACAGATTTATCATAGCACCTCCCCACACAAAAAACTGTAGTTTTCAGAACCCCTTTCAGTGGGCCACAGGACACACAGGGGCTACTGGACACAACTGTGGTAATTGAGACCTATATACTCTTGCTGCCCCTGGGCCGGCCAGCTATGGGTCCTGAGCAGCTGGGTCCAAGTACTCCTTCTTTATTTGATATGCGGACGGGGATGTAGATACCAAGACTCCTAGTCCTGAACGCTAACAGTGCACACAATAAATCAAAGCCCAGTCCAATACTTGCTTTTCTAAACAAAAGAAGTATTTTATTTCAAATTCTACACATGCAAAGAAGTACAACATTCAGAAGCAATAACACAATCCGTCCTTGAGGTCAGGGGACTGGTAGTTACCAGTGAAATCCCAGACCCACCCTCCTTCCTGTAACATGTTTATTCCCCATTCATTGATGGCTGCATTCAGGGAATGCAAAACTATTAGGCCATACTCAAGATTTCTCCCTTTCACTCTTTCAAGGAGTTAGTCACAAGTGTCAATGGTGCAGCAGCACTGTTAGCAGCAAGATCCCCGGGGCCCCAAAGGCCCGGTTTCAGTCTTACCCTCCCTGCAGTATGGCAGTGCTGAGCTGGGCCCTCTCTTCAGGCACTCCGAAGTCCGGATCCTGTATAGCAAAGTCGGGGCGTTGACGTGGCAGCACCCAGTGGTGCAGGCTCTTCCTGTCGAGGAGCTCTGCTGGTTGGTTTCCAGTGATCAGAACTTCGGCGGACACACGCTGGTAATGGGGGGATAAGGTGCTGGTGTGATCCTGACTGGAGCATCAGCAAGGGTGCAGTGTCCATGGCGGCCTCTCAGTGAATCTCTGGGACTTTCAGGTGATTCAATTCAGCGTCATCCCAAACCCAAGGCCAAAGTGGTACTAGCAGCCTCTCCTGTCATGCGGGGTTGCCATGGTAATCACAATATGGGCACAGACTCTCTTATCTGATCGCTCTCACTATGCTGGCTCATCTTGGCACATGGGGTTGGAGATTTCGGCCGTCACAAGTCCTGCGCACCCGGCCCAACTGAGTTCACAGGTGACCCCCTCTAATATAGAAGGTCAAGGTGGCGCAGCAGTGTGGCTTGGTACATCCCACTCAGCGCTTCCAATACATCTCAGAGCAGTGCGGCCCTCTCCTAGCATAGGAAGGTAATGGAGCTGTTCACACACAGGGGCAACTGCCTGATTTGTGCACAGCTCACACCTCACTGAGGGAATCGTCATGCAGGGCTCCCCACAGAACCTCTCTCCCTCCAATGCGCTCCTCTCCCTCACAGGGTACACTCGTCTTGGCAAGCAGGCAGATCACAGTGCTCCAGGGCAGGTGATCTTGGTGTCCTCTGCGATGTCCCCTCAGCCTGAAGGGAGATTAGAAGGGCTTTGTCCCAGTCCTGGTCACAGGCAGAAGTCTTGCAGAGCTTCCCCTTCCCACGCAGCCTGTCTGACTGCTTGGCAGGTGACACATTTTTGGGGACTCAACCTGCCCTTCTTATAGTCCTTTAGGATCGGAGTGTGACATTTTATGTTGGGGTTCTACTTCTTTTGAAGTGGTCACTTCTCTTTCTTCATTCCTCATGAGAGGTCTGCCACAGCAGACACGACCCTGAAGCTGATTGTCCACAGCACAGTTCATTGGAGTGATCAGAGTTTACACCTGGATTTCAGCGACAGTGATTTGAGCATCAAACGTTTAATCCCAGCCTCCCAGTCCTAATCTTTATGATTTTCTTATCAACCCCATGTCCCTTCCAGAGATGTGTCCAAGCCCTTTCCTTGTGATTTCTCACTGAATCAAAGAGAACCCTTTGAAGTGTACAGGAGGAGTCTCTCTGTCTCTCTCCTCTCCAGTTTGTCCCACCAATCTCACAGAAATGCAGCAATAAACAAATCTGCCTGGGGTGATTTCTCAACTCCTCATGTCTTCGCCATGCAGTCCTAGGTTTCCGAAAATGGAACCCAGTATCCTCCATAGAATGCACCATTGCAGACACACTTGCACTCAGTGTACATACACAGCCCACACACTGTCCAGTACTGTTATCTCCATGTATTGTGCCACCCCAGGCACACATACATTCACACATTCACTCTGCGCTCACTGCTCAGTACTTTAGCCTTTCTTTATTGTGCCATGGTATGCTGCATGCGAATACACACACTGCTAGGACACATATTTACCAAGCCAGCACTACATAACTCTTTACCCTTCATGCATTGTACTTTTCGCAAGCACTCATACACCCAACACATGCTTTCACTGTGCATGCACTGCTCAGTCCTGCGTCTCAGGATAGTTCTGTCCAGTATACATAAACATATGACATGTGCTCATCATGCATGCATGCACTGCACAGCACTGCTCTGTTCCTGTACTGTACCATTCCCAGGCACACATTCATCGAGCAGTCACAACTCATGAGCTACACAGCACTTTGCATCTAATTGATGTAGACCAAGGGTGAGCACCAATGAACAGCGCAAACGGCGTCTCTGCAATCCCTGTTTGGAGAGAGCAATGCTGTCCAATGATTGCCTTTCTTTGAAGTATAACAGCATAGTGCAGTGAGGGACAATGAATATCAAGCTGCAGTGAGGCTTGCTTGTCTTTGAAACTCCAACACCATTGTATTATATTGTGCTGTACTGTACTGTATTGTATTCTATTGTATTGTAGAAGCAGCATAGTGGGGTGTCAAGGTGCCCCATTTTGTACTGGGTTCTTGTGGCCACTTTGAGTGCATAGTTGAAATGTGTGTTGGTCTTTATAGACCTATCAGGAGGTGTTGGGAGACATGCAGTGATAAAAGGTGCAGGTGCTCCTATGGATACCTTAACGTTTATTTCATACTTAATAGTAATTTTAATGCAGTCTAAAATTCAAGATTGTTGTAATGCATTTTTAATTCTAGCAGCGATAAAGTTCCATAAATTAGACATTTGAACTGAGAAGACATTTACACCATGCACGTTTTTTTGGAGAGAAGAATGGTCAAGAGTGGAGACCATCTGAGTGATTAGAACGGATTTTTTGCTGAAAGAGCAGGTTAAGAGCTGTGAATGACATGGTGAACTATGCACATTTGTTTGACTTCTGGGCACAGGCAGTCAGTGTATGGACTTAAGTGATGGTAAAATGCAAATATTTATAGGAAGGTTAAGTTGTTAATTATGGGCAGCTTTTTGTAACTTTCAGTTCTCAGGAAGAGAAGTTGTAAAGTATATACCATTGCCATGGACTAGCCTGAAGATTCATAAATTGAAGGTGACTTGTACCCTTTGAAAGAAATCTCTGCCTTGGGTAAAAATGATGTGAGCTTATTATGTAAAATGATGCACATATAACTTGATTCATTGTGGTATACGAGAGAGGATAGAACCCATAATCACCTCTAAATTTCTTACTTAATGCGATTGTTTTGGGGACGAGCCATGCTCTTTTGACTGTATGGTGGATGGATGGTAGATGGTCCATTTTCTACTGGCTGATATCTCGAGTTGTGATGTATTACACTTGAACTGCTTCTTTTGCATCCAGTGTAAATAGAAAGCATTGGCCGATGGCACATAAATCAAGTTTAAATGGGTTTTCATGTTTTAGTATTCTTTGTGTGCTACTGATGAAGTTATCTTATTTGAGCTTGAATGAATTGATGAGCTAAGGTAGTTATTAGAGGACAGGGGAGATAATACAAACGTGACTAACTCTGGCAGTCGAGGGAAACTGTGCAGAGTAAAGGAGAAAATTGACAGAATGTGGGATCTGTCAAAGAAGAAAGAAGCAATCCATGCCTTGTAATTTCTACTTTCACAAGAAATGTAGGGTGGAGGACTGCATTAAAATCACAGGACCTATCCCACGGCACCTTCCTTTGAATCCGCTGTAGTACTGATGCCATCTCATAACATACTCAATGCCGATTTCGCACTACACCCATGACTGAAACCCTTTTGGACATCAGAGCAAATGTTGTTTTCTCCTTAAGCGCCTGACATTTGAATGTAGGAAGGTCTTTCTGCCAGTTTGCCAAGGAGAAGACTGTTGCATATTGGTAGCTTTGGGTTGCCAGGTACGTTTTGGATGTGGCCTAGAGCAATGGTTCCCAATCTGTGGTCCGGGGACTTCTGGGGGTCTGCAAAGTCTCCTCAAGGGGTCCGTGACTGCTTAGAAAAGTAATTACTATTAACAGATCAATAAAGTGTATATAAATAAAGTGGCTAAAGGTATAATTGAAAATTTTAAAACGGTGTCAAGGATTTTGAAATTGGAGCTAAAAAATAAATTGGTATCCTTAGATTGATTAGTGGGAGCAGTGCAGGTGATCAAACAAAATTATTTTCTGTTATTGTTTGCAAATTAAATACAATGTGTTATCATCTATGTATGTGTTTGATTGAATGCTTATTTCTGTATTTTTGGGGCTTTGTTTTGTGGTTCAAATGGCAATGTTTAAGCCTGGGTCCCCAGCTTCCAGTAATGACTCAGTGGGAGGGGTCCCTGGATTCCAATAATGACTCAGTTGGGGTCCCTGGATTCCTGTAATGATAAAGTGGGTGTCTAAAGAAGTCGAAAGTTTGAGAACTACTGGCCTAAAGACCTATTTAGCTGTTTCACTAGCCTCATTTGATCAAAAATATGCCCATAACGAAGTAGTTAGTTACTGCTCTGGTGATCACTAAAGAGCCTTGAGACTTGCACGATCCGAATCAGTTGAGTCCGAGACAAAAGGTGCCTCTGCAGTTGAATGACATATGCAGCAAGGAAGGAGAGGTTGGAAAAGAGAGCATTGAATATATCCCAGGAAGGAGGTTGTGTGGTTGCCATCAAGGTTTATTCTTTTGACTCTGATCTCCTGGCAGACAGTAGTGCAGCATTATAACTTCAGTACAGAGTTCAGGAAGAGGTGAAAAATGAGGGGGGGAGGGAAGGGCACAAGTCAGTCCCAGTGGACATACGGGGAAACGCTAGAAAAGTATATCCACCCACCTAGATCAAGTGTAGTTTCTGGTATTGGCTGTGTGGCAGTCACTGGGAGAATGCAGGGGATGAAGACTTTGAGCAGACTCCCGTCCCCCGCCGTTCACCTTAGAATGGCATCACTACACATTTCTCGCCAACGTGCACAACCTCTGACTACTATTCTTGACTCTAGCTGTGTGCCATGTTTTTGCAGTACCTATTGTAGATGGTATCTGGAAGCCTGTGAGTTCCCCGTGTTGGAGGCACCAGCACAACAGTGGACTGAAGTGCATGCTAGAAAAAAGCAGCACTTCTAAGCCTGTGTCCACAGATCAAATATTGTGCACTATTCTATCTTTCTTGTCTACTTGCGGGTGTTGCAGAAAAAACAACGGACTCACTCCTCTTTACCCCCTACAGACTGCCCTGCTTACAATGGTTAGATTGCTGGGAAAGACCAAATCCTAGGAAAAGAAAACACTGCACGTCTTCATACAGAAAAAGCAGCCTGAGAGTCACCCAAACTATGAGAATCAGAAGCAGAGGACACTAGGCAAGATAATTGGTCAGGAATGGGGAAATAAGAAGACTGGTATTGCCCGTAATGAAACAGTGTGCTTTAGTAGAGTCCAGAATGGGACTGGTGGGGTTATATGACTAGGAGAATCCTTAATATAGATTAAACAGCTATGTGACCAGCTGCAAAAGAGCCTATTTACCTAGCGGCCATCTTGTATTAATTAGAGGAGGGCAAGTTGTTCAATGTGCTAGCCAGACAGCTGATTTTAGCATTCACTCTAAAGTCTAAGTGTGTACTCCATTCAGAGTCCATTGCACACAGTATATTGTGGTTTGTGCTGTATCTCCGAAAGCTCTGTTGTGCACACTTGGACCTTCCTGTACCAAGCTCTCAGGCCAGCATTGTTTTGTTACTGCTATGTTATTTCACTCGCTTTGAGCTATCCAAACATTGCCTTCTGTTCCCTGGACACTCTCTCATCTCTTATGTTTTTTGCACAGTTGGCCCTGGACATTGACAAAGATGCAGAAGAACAGAACAACTATGTGGACGGCATGGTAAGAATGCAGCACTTCCACAGTATATTCTCATTGGATGTTTATAATAAAGCAACTTGTGGCAAGCAGTTTGTATGTGAACCTTACATTTCAAAGGCTTTGTTTGGAAGGTGGTAATTTCCTTCGGTTTCTAGTTAACTGAAGTGACTGTGAGATTTAGGTTGTGCCTTATGCTTGGCCTTTTTTATGCCTACATGTATAGACTTCCTGATTGTTTTAATTTCTCTCTCGTCTTCTAGGATTCCGACTTCATGAGTGTGACCGGTTTGCTGACTGGTAGTGTGAAGCGTTTCTCTACCATGGCACGGTCAGGCCGCGACAACCGCAAGCTCTTGTGCTATGTGTCAGCTGGGCTCATCGGAGCCTTCGTTGTCTTGTACTTTTTGCTCTCACCAGCTCGGACTTGAACTGAGTGCAGAAACGCCTCTGCAGCGTGCAACACTTTCCCACGAGCCTCCTAGTCCACCGAGTGTGTGAGCTACTAATACTCTTTACAGATTTGCACCTTACTTCTGCTCGGAGGATGCTTTTATCCACGTTTAACCGATCACGTGCCATCGATTGTGTGAGAGGAGGATGACCATACAAGCTTCCACTAAAGACTCCCATGCTGGTAATAGAGCATAGCTGGGCAACAACGTCTTAACATCAAGTCCTGCAGCTCTCCCCGCAAAGTTCCTCTAGCTGGGATTTTCTGTGGGTTGCTCCCAACACTGTTTCTTGCTTAATTGTTCAGGCATATTCACCAGTGCATGGTAGGGCTTTGCCAATGTAGAAGATCGTTCATGGAGCATTTACATGGGTAGAGACTTCAGACTTAATCTGCGTAGCCACTTGTTACGATTTCCAAACTTGCTTATGTACCAAAAGATTTTAGCCTGTAGTGATACTGGTGTGGTTGGCTCAGTTTATTGACCACTGCAGTGACATATGTTTTCCAACTTTCACCCTTTAGGATTGACAAAACTGATTTGGTGTTCGATGTGCAGTGCTTGGAGTTGTCCGATATGTTTATTTTCTTTATTGGTCCCAGCTGTGGGGGTGCAGTGTTGAAGACATCAGTCAAGCATTACTACGTTTAAAACAGGTGTCCTGAAATGTGGCCGATGTTAAGAGCAGACTCAAATACCTGGTGATAGTTGTGTGTAAAGTGGTCTGTTTTTAATTTGGTGATTTCCCTGGAGGTGCAGGCTTCCAATCCTAGCTGCCTTTACAGTGTGGTAACTAGTTTTGTTAGCCAGCCATCGACTTTCGTCACACTGGGCTTCCTACATCTTTTTCTTGCTGTGCTTAGACTAAAGCGTATGCATCAAAACATTGCCATTACCACCTGAAAATGTTGAACTTTTGATGCTGTTTCACATTGTAAGTTTTACAGCTCTTAGTTTTAAAAAGTGCACGTAAGCTGGAAGAAGATTTTGAAAGTAACATAAACAAGACTTGCAGAATAGCCCAGAGAGAGGCAGAACATTTACCTCAATTTTCTTTTATCATCAAGGATGTATTGTTAAATCTAGGTTATAGCCTTCACATTTCATTCATATAATGGCAGAAACCTTCTAAACTAATACATTTGCTCCTCAATACACCTGTAAGCAAAGCAGTCTGTGACGGCACACTACTCCTAACAGAACCAATGCTAACTGTAGACTGATATAAAACAGATTAACTTGTTGAGCCGATCTGAACAGTCCTGATCACATTATCCACGATTTGCTCATCGAATAGATGCAAAACAGTTATTTTTCAAGCCCCCTAGCCATATTTCAGAAACTGAGCCATGTAGTCTCCTAGCTTGGCCAGCTGTACGACTACCTTCCCTTATCAGCAGTCTCAATGTAGAAGCTCATATGGGGATGGAAACATTTCTAGATGAGCACAAAAGCAGTTCACTTAGCATACTGCACCTTCAGCATTGACTGAAACAGATCTGTTTAGTTTTTACATTTTATAATGACTAGTTTAAAACATCTGTAAACATAGCTTCAAAGATTTGATGACTGCCACATTTCAAGAAATTGAATTGGTGAACAGGTAGAAATGTGTCATTTGGTTTCTTATGGGTTTATCTTTGCAAATGCTTGACAATGCTCTTTTAACAAGATGGCTATCACTTTTTTGGATGGTTTACCTTTTAGATTTTGTTTGTTATTGTATTGATGAGTAAAACAAAGATTCTTGGGATAGGCAAAAAAAAATTGACTGTCCTATTTTTTTCTTCTTATGAATGATTTCTCATCCTGTATGGCTGACCGACCCGGGCTCCAAGGAAAGAGGGGAGAGCTGAATTGGGAATTAAAAAGTGTGCCCCCCCATGCATTCCTTCTTATTTTGCGCGTGGGGTATATTACTATTAACCAACCATATGTGTGTATGTATACATGCAAATATATTGTGGGAAGTTATGACCTTTAACTAAGAAGAGAAAGTGTTTAGTTTAAGAAAAAAATAAAGAAATAAAGAAATTCTCCAACAAACTTCAGTTGTGTAACTGCTACAAACCAAAACACAAACTCTGAGATTGGGCTATGTAATAACCTTCAACAGTGTACTGCTTTTGACCTCTCACAAGATGCCATAGATGACATCAAAAGTTATCTGATCAGTCATAGCACATGATCATTGACATCCGGGATCCCACTGAAGGTCACTGGAGCTTGGTCATTTGGCTAAACATTTGGTCATATCAGGGTGAGCTGAGGGGGAAGGGTGTTGATGCCAGAGACACCTTTGGCTCTTGCTGTCTAGCTCCTGACCCTGATTCTAGTTTTTGGCCCAGCCATGCAGCGATGGGAAACGGATAAAGAGCCCATTTTAGTCCTAGTCCTAGTCCTCAGGCTGTGGCAGTAGTGCTTGACTCATAGCTAAGCTTTGTATTCAATACCCCTAGTCTTCAAAGCGGGTCTGCCCTTGGACCTGAGCCTTAGAATCTACCCCCATTTAAGTCCCCTACCCCCAGACCCAATGGCCATTCCCTACTGGTTCTCATGAAAGTCCTGTGATAAGCACCCCTTCCCTAAAACAAGTTGGACATGACGTCAGAAGTTGCCAGTCACCTTTGGATATAGGCCCAAAGGCTAAATCTAGGTGTGTCTCGGGTTTTATATGTGACCTATGCCATTGCCCTGAACTCAGCACACCTTACCTTACAAACTACTTGGCTCATCAGTTGGTTATATCCATTAGCCTCTGGGCGCATAGCCTGGCTTTTGGCCAGACCCTACACACAGAAGACAACAACGAAATCAGTTTTGATGTGATGTCACCAATGTTATCTGTGATGTGCTCTGTGACGTGTGAAGTTGTAAGCAGCGCATGCTGCAAGTTTGTTGTTTAGTTCAGCGTAAATACCTGTACCCCCATTCATTGTGTGTAGCCAATGTTTTTAGAATGAGACCTTGCACTCTGCATCCCTACTTTCAAGTCACATGCCTGCTGCTCCAGCAAGAGTTACAGCTTGTGGTCTTTCCTTGGGAACTCTCAGTCAAGCAGTGTACTAAGGCTCCTTGTGCATGGTCTTTTTCCCTAGAGATCACTATGACTATCCGAATTATATGTTGTGCACATGGCTTGGCTTTTGGCACTCACTTGTAGCCTCATTTGTGACGTCACATGTGAAGTCCCGAACAGTATATTTGTTGTCTTGGTGTTTCCAACAATAACTGACATATTTTAGTGGTTCTAGACTGTACACATATTTTCTGATAGTTTTCTAGCTGCCGATGTATCTCCTTTTGAATATTCCACAGGAGTCCTACTGGGTCTGGAAACATTTTGGTAGTACCTCTGCGTGCAGTTAGTGGTGCTGTGCGGCTTCGCACTGACGTTCTGTTCCAGAAGTGACATGGAGACTGTATAGGCACCTCTGCCACACACTGACATAAGTTCCTTTCTTTCTACACCACCAGACAAGGATCTGGAGGTACCTCTAGTCTCTTTGAGACCCTTTCCTCGATCAGAACATTGTTTTGCAGTGTGCAAGGCACAGGTCACCTCCCAAGACCACAGGTCTTAAGCCTTGTAAGGACTGTCGCATACAAATGTCTGTGACCGATTATCACCAAATTTGCCTTTGGTGCCTGGGGTTAAGTAACGACTCTAAGGCCTGCAGTGACTCCACATTGATGTCATGAAGGCCATATGAGACCGTGTGGTGAAACGCTACATCATCATGTGTCGGAAGATTCCATGTCGAGACTGGTCCAAGTTGGAACTTCGGTCTTGGTCCCACTTAAGATACAGAAATTCAAGCAAGAGTCTGCCCTTTCCTGCCACTCACTCCCGAAAGCTTGGGGGCGGCAGCATGCAACTCTGTCTCACTCCCGAAGTTGTTCAGCCTTGAAGCTGATCCCACAATTTGTTCCAGCACAACCAGAGTTTCTGGGGTTGTCCGACACTCCTAAGCAGATCAAAGAGTTCCACAAGCTCATGCTCTGACTCTTTGGATTCATGCCGACTCCCTCTTGGGCGCCTGCAGGCCCACGGAGCTAAAAGGTTCTCCACCTGAGTTATGGCTGGCATGTTTGCCCCTGGCGCCAGCTGGACCCTACAAGCCCATAACTGGGCAGCCTCTGCTCTCGACTCCACCTCCAGTGCCATCATCTATGCTGGTCCCCTGTTGGCAGGAAAGCCGACTCCGAAAACAAGGCCCCAGTTGTGCTCTTGTGAGTTGAGTTGGTGCTGGTTAGACCTCAATCAAACATGCGTCCTGCCACCGTTGAGGCTCAATTTCTTCCACTTCATCTAACTCCACAACAACAGTACACTTCTCTCACTCTCTGGCCCAGCCACTGAGAAGACTGCGTCCTACACCGTGGTTATGCATAGGGTGGTCAGAGTTCTTGAACTCCAGCTCCCCTTATTGAAGGTCAAGACCAATATACTTTGAGAGGTCTTTCATCCAGGACAAACAACTGCTGAGCCCCTCTTACCCTTTAACAAGGCTCTGACGGATACTTTGTAGGGGGCACTGGCCAAGCCTCGCTCTGACCCTGCATTTCTGTCTCTGTACCCCTCACCTGAAAGATTGGTGATGCAGGCATTTGCAAGCAATACCAATCCCAGCACATTCCAGACGACTGCACAATAGGGAGTCAAAACGGGTGGAGAAGTTCTGGAAGAACATTTTTTTAAATCCACAAGCCTGCTTTCAGGTCAGTGAATGCCAGCGACCTCCTGGGGCTCTATTTTCTTGCCCTTTCGGACTCGGTTGCTCAAGTCCTCCCAGATGTCCCCAACTGTCTCCAAACGGTCTTTGCGCAGTCCATACAGGACAGTCAGGATGTATCCAAGTTCACAGTTAACTGTGTCTTGGACACCACCAATTCCATCTGGGGGGGGGTCATTGGCATCAGTATCACCATTCAGTGCTATGCTTGGCTGCAGTTTACTGATTTTTGAGGCAATGTCCAGTTGCTCTCATGGACATGCCATTCAACAGGACTCACCTGTTTTGGGACCTGAGCAGGGCCACGGCATGCTTCCTGAGCTTATCTGCCCATCCTCTTCAGCTGTCTCAGCTCTACCGTTTCTTTCATGGCTTCGACAGAGGTACCCATACCATCAGCCAATCCAGCCCTAGCATGGCACACAGCAGTTTCACAGTTGCAACCGTGGTGCCCACCACCCCAGCGGTCAAGATCAATGGGCCACCCTGTGCATTCACCCCCCCATTTCCATCTGGCAAGCCCCTTTAGCGTGCCCTAAGTGGAGCACATCCACCTGATAGAAAGCAGTATCTGACGATTTTCCACTACACCTTCCTCTGTCACCCCAGCGTCTGATGGAGGACCATCTCTCCATTGTGTTGCGAGAAGTGAAAGCCCATTTGGCCAAAGGGGCTATCAAGAGGACCTCTGCACTAGACGTAGAACATGGTTGTTATTCCTGCTACTTTCTGGTGCCCCAGAAGGGCACAGGCCTTCGTATTATTTTAGACTTCCACCATCTCAACCTACTTCTCCGCAAGGACAAATTCATAATGCTAACACTGGGTCATGTCTTATGTGGCCTGGACCCTGGAAACTGGGCAAACCCCCCCCCCCCCCCCCCCCCCCCCAATCCCCCCCAACGCCCTTCCCCATCCTCTTCCCTCCCCCACCCCTGTCAGCATATCATCATTTTGCGTTATGCAAAAATAAAAGTGACATTGGAACTTTTGCAAAAGTTCCGCAATTTCTTATAAAAAAAGAAATGCATGTTAAAATGTAATTTTTTTTAAATTTATTTAAATATTAGGCTGATCCACCTTTTATTGACTCTGCGCTGTCGGCGTGCCAATTAAAGAATGGTAACCACAGGCCCACTGGTGGCAGGGGTGTTGTATGGCTGTTAAGAGCTTTCCAAACGCATGCTATGGGCCTAGCTCCCTGCACGTTTTACCAAACCCCCTAGTTCTTCACTGCTTATTGTCTCCTGCAGTCAGCCTTTCTAGGAGCTTAATGTAATAAATGTTTGGAAAACCATTTCTCACACGGCACAGGAACCCCTTAATATTCTTATACAATTATAACGCACAAGTATGTTGGGAAAGGTTTCTTCTTATGACTCTAAAACGTTTGACATTTAAATGAAAAGCCACTTAACACAGATGAGACAAAGGCAGGCATAGCAGCAACGTTTTTCAGTGGTATCATGCTGTTAGCCAGTGCTTTGTACATGTATGTTGCTTGAAATGGTCATGTTTCAAAATGCTTCCACACCTGACATGCGTATTTGATTGACTGTATATTACAGAAACAAACAATAAAATACAGTTGAATTCAGGCAGTGAGTTCAGGATTGTTATGCTTAACCAAAAGCGTTTCTGATTCTATGCCGAAAGGGATCTTTCATTACTGTTTACTGCCAGGTGATGTCGAGCAGTATTTTTAAGATGGGCACATTAAATGACTGCTACTAAAATACAGCAAATGTTGGGGTTTTGGATCATAAATTGTGCCCTCTTTACTACCCCAGGCTGCAGAATCCTGGCTAGACGTGGGGGGAGGAGGCGTCTGACTGGATGGTGGCCCTGGAGCTGCTGGACGCTTATTTCCATGTACCAGTCTTGTGGGCCCCTCTATGCTACCTGCAGTTTGTGGTGGGGGCAGGGGTGTTCTCAGTTCACTGGGCTCTCTCTTTCACCAGTGCCCCTCAGGTGTTCACGGAGTGATGACGGTGGTGGTAACACACTTTCAGAGGTCAGGGGTGCAAGTCTTCTCCCACCTTGACGACTGGCTGTTGAAGGTGGGCTCTCCCCAGACAGTCATTGCCCACCTCCAGTCAGACTACAGTGACCTCCTTTCATCTTTGGGGTTCACTGTCAACGTGCCAAAGTTACATCTGACACCTTACCAGTTGCTTTCCTTCATCAGAGCCATTCTGGACACTGTTCGGTCCCCATCCTCTCTCCCCTCCTCCTTCCCCAAGCAAGCATTTAAAATGCACTAGTGTCTCGCATTTGTCGGAGTTACAGCTGTTCGCAGTTGTAAACTCTCAACCGGATTTTACTTCCATTAAAAGAAAAAAAACAGTGCGATCGCGCTGCTACAGTTCACACGTAATTATACCTATCAACAGAGAAAAAGTAGTCCACAAACCCAGCGAGCCTCGCAGGTTTTCTGTACTTGGTCGTTGTGCTCGAGGAGGGCTAACCACTGGCAAAGGCATGACATACGTGTGCCTTCTACTAATCAAAAGAAGCGGATTCTAATAGGCAAGCCAACTTGCCAATGAAAACGTGACGTCGACGGGGCTCCGAGCCCTTTTCTGATAACTAAAGTGTCTCGCTAGCGATACGCATGCGCGAGTGCATGCGACGCAGGCTTGACCCTAAAAAGGAGAGTTCAGGTTATGATCCCGATTTTGTTTTTGGTCTCTGTCCAGTGTTAGCAGCCCAAGTGTGAGGCTGACACTTAGGCTGCTATTCTCCTGCTGTTCAAGGATGCCAGTTGACAAATGCAGGCTTGGCAGTGTGATCTGAAGTCTCAGTGGCTTCAACATCAAGGGGACCTCTATGACCATGTCTCTGACCCTGTTTCAGAGGTGACGGCAAAAGGTTATTGGACCGTGACTGGGTCAACGGCAGGTCAATCTTCCTTTCCCACCCAGAGCTTACAGTGGTGGCCGTTGCATTGCTTCTGGTGTGGGATGGCCAACAGGGAGAGGTGGAGGTCAGAGGCCTCTGGTCTCCAGCGGAGTCTCGGCTTCATAAGACTCAGTGGAACTGAGGGCCTTTTGCACGTCACTGATAGCCTTATTTTCTTCCACCAAGGGAAGGCTGGTGCAGGTGCTTACAAACACCACCACCTCCATGTGGTATTGCAACAAACAGTGCAGGGGGAGGCACAACCCCTGAGCTAAGAAGTCCTGTGGCTCTGGAAATAGTGGGACCACCAAGGAATTTTCCTGGCAGGAATCACCTGGCAGGATTGTTGAATGCCACAGCGAACAAGCTTAGCCGTCGGTGCCTAGTGGATCATGAGTGCTAGTTACACACGGAGGGGACACAAGGCCTCTTCTGCAAATGTGGAGAAACCTGGCTTGATATTTTCGACACCGCAGAGAACGTCTAGTGTCCGCAGTTCCTTAACCTTTGGAGTTTCCAAAGGGGGGGGGGGGGGAGATGGGGGGGGGTGTGTGTGTGTGTGTGTGTGTGTGTGTGTGTGTGTGTGTGTGTGTCACTCTCTCTGTACTCCTTTCCACTGATACCACCCATGCCTTGCATTCTCAAGAGCATCAGGATCAACCAGTCCCAAGTGATTTTAGTGGCCCCAAATTCAGTGCTTTTTTTTTTTTTTTTTTTTTTTTGCAGTTGCTGGATAGCCCCTAATTTTTTTAAGTCTCCAGTTATTATGTGTTTTTTTTTTTTTTTTTTTTTTTTTTTTTTTTTAAGGTTTATATTTGTTTCCTCCCTTTTCCCTTGTCCTAACACAGTAGGACCTTAACTTGGCCCTCGCCTTTCTGATGTTGACTTCTTTTGAGTCTCTTCACAACTGCTTCTTGCAGCTTCTCACCCTCAGGACAGTGTTCCTCATTGCCCTAACAACGGCTTTGTTTGAGTGATTTTCAAGCTCTCTCTGGCAACCTCCATACACCAACTTCTTCCCAGACAAGCTGGCTTTGCGAATATGGGCTTCTTTCTTACCTAAAGTTGTGATGCCATTCCTTGTCGGTCAAACCATCACCTTGCTTGTGTTCTGTGCTCCACCTCACCTGTCTTAGGAGGAGGAGAGACTCAAGCTCTTGGACC
Organism: Pleurodeles waltl; assembly: GCF_031143425.1. Lineage (NCBI taxonomy): Eukaryota > Metazoa > Chordata > Amphibia > Caudata > Salamandridae > Pleurodeles > Pleurodeles waltl. Next base: position 667,823,289 of record NC_090440.1, read on the forward strand.
CTAAGAGAACGTCAAACTGTTACTTAGATCATACCAAAGAACACTGGGTGGAAGATCAGCTACTTGTGGGGTACTTTAGAACGAATAAAAGCAAGTTTGTGCAAAAGAGAAATCCTCTTCTGCTGGACTGTGCTCTGCATTAAGATCTGCTACAGATTGGCTAAAAAGCCTCTAGAAGGACCGTGTGCTCATTCTACTGCTACTACAACGTTGACATGTGGAGTCCCTGTCCTGGACATTTTCCAGGTCGCTTCATGTGCATTCTTGACTGAGCTAGACTGACCAATAATCTGCCTCATTTCATACCAGTTGAACAAAACTAGTCACAAATGTCAGTAGAAACAGAAAAGCGAATTCACTATGTAAATGCATGCCTTGGGGTGTCTGGTGTTACTCCCAGCAATAAAGCAATTTTTTTCTTCATTTATATGGGTCTGTAAAACCTTTTTCAGTCGAGAGGGGGGTATTTTAGAAAGTATGTTAACCACTATATTGAGCAATAAAATGGGTCGGTAAGATGAGCTGTCCTCTGGTGGGTTACAGAGATTGAAAATAGTAGTCATTGTAGCTTCCCAAAGATCTGATGGTTGTCTCAATCTCTCCAAACAGGCTTAGCAAGTGTGAAGCTGTTGGGTCCTGGTGTTTAGCTGATTGACATTCCTACTATAGCCATTTGAACCTCTTCTAGTGTAAGTGGTTAGTCAAGCTTAGAACACTCTTCATCTATAAGTGGCCTAAGGAGATCATTCATTATTGGTTGTGTAAATTCTATTGCTGGAGGGGATCACGTCTGATACAACACCTTGTGGTTATCAGAAAATCTTTGTTATGCTGTCTGTGCTACTCTGATCTGAGTGGTCCAATGGAATAATTTTATTCCCCTCCTCACTTGGGGACAGCCAGTGGAGCCGCTTACTCGTTTTGTTACCATATTCATATATTTTATATCTGGATAGCGTCCGGGCTAATTTTTCTGTACTCAGTAAGTTATTTTACAGTGTCTGTTGCAACAGCGTGAGGTGCCTAACCTTACTAATCAATTCACCCAGGGTTGGCACTTAATGGACAGTATTATCCCTCAAAGTCCACTATTTCCTGCTCCCTATCTCTTTCTCAGCCTCTAATTAAGTCTTCCCACAATACACCAGGAAGATAATCGAGTGGACATTCAGCTAAAAATATTTTGTGATTACATCCCTAAGAGAATCCACAAACGCATCAGCCACCATGCATTGAGATGCCATATACTCTTAGCGCCTCTTTGAGGATTAAATAGTTGCACCTCAACTGATGCTTGATCTGAGAGGCCTATCAGAATGATAATCACCTCTGTTGTAGCACTTGGATGTGTTTCTGGGATCTATGTGGAACTGAGTACTGAGTATTTTCATTGTTTGGGATGCCACGCTGACTAGACGTCCTCCAGACCCAGAAAAGTGACCCATTTAGTGACGACCATTGGCCCGACAGTATGGACAGGAGAAGCCACGTCTTTGTGTCTGTTATGAACTGCATTAAAGGTACCCCAGCATGCCTACTTGGGCACATAAGAGCAGCGATGTGTTTCTAGGGTGTTAGTGACGATGGCGGTGGGAGGGGGCATAGGGGGGAAGGTGGAGGCATACTCTATATAGTGTCAATGGGGGCCTTTCTAGCTTCCCTTCTAATAGAACAATCTACCCAGCTTGCCTGAATGGGCCTAAAGGAAAGGATTGATGTAGCAGTATTGTCGCACCTCGCTAGCCTCTGAAAAATACAGCATAGTGGACCCTACTGTGCTCATAGCAGTCTAGAAACCTACACCTCGGAGAGTGCTCCATGGCTGTGGCGTCTAACATAGGGCATTGCTGTACTCCCCTTTACATTTTATTGAGGACTCTGTTAACGTTCCATGTCATTGGCTTATAGTAGCTCTGTGTGGTGCACATCTGTTAAGCATTTTATAGCATGTGTTGGAGGAAGTGAAATATTGCTCTTAAGCATGAACAAACTCAACTGATCCGCTGCTCAACCCCCACCTCCCCATACTTCCTAAATAGAAGCAAATGTTGCCTTAGACTGGCAGAATCACTAAAACCCCTAACTACTTAGAACCAACCATGCTGTAACTGACTTCAAGTCCATAGAGGGTTCACCCCAAATGTGGGATGCCTTGCCATGTATTGTCAGGGAGAATCAACTGTCCTCCTTTCTTTATTATCTTGCGGGCTGCATTCACACTGCCTCTATCTGTATCTGTGGAGAAGTTTCTTGCTTCCCCAGGATGCCCACAAGGAGGGCAGGATAGCCTCCGTGTTCTTCCCCCTCCTACAGGAGTGGTGTCCCATCTCAGTCCACTTCACCAGCTTCTTGTTACATCTCGTCTTTTCCATGACGTGCTGCTCTCACCCCAGTACGTATGGTTCTTTCCTTCATCCATTCCCAGACCAGGTATGGATGGTCACAACCCAAGGCCTGACCTTGAAATATAACCTTTAATTTGCAGGGCTTCCATTGCTCAGAGCTTCTGTTCACATGACCAGAGGTTCTCCTTTTCTGCTGCTCCATTCTTGTGTAGTTGAGAAAGATATGTATCTTTTGAGAGTCCAGACGAAATTTACTTGGACCTCTCACTGTCTGCAGTATCAAGTCACAGTTCCTGTAGTTAGGAAGTGAGAAATTATAATGTGTGGTGGGGCAACCGTAAGAGGTATCTGGACAAGTGCCCAATGCACCCTCTCAATCAGGGAACATCTGGTCCAGCGACAGGAATGTCCTGAGTTGATTCTCCAGAAACTATTTGGGCTGTGTGCTTTTGGTCCCCTACGAATCAAAGATTGTTTCTTTTTGAGTGGCCCCTCGCATCATCCACCTTTCCAACCAGCTTGCACATGGAGCTCTTTAGCAATATGCATGGTCTGTTGTATACCTTTCATTGTGTCTTCCATTGCAGAGATGTGGGTCTCAACCTCCGTCACTCAACCAGTGGTGTTACAGAGATCCTGTGGAAGGAGCACAACATCTTTGCCTACAGCTCCAATCTTAGGCTTAAGGACTTATTGGCAGAACTGAATAACTACCAGGATAGTGTCCATGTGAGAGGAGGATCCAGTCCCAGCTTTGGCCCTCTCAGCAGTGACAGTGGCCACAAGGAAGGTAATTAATCCATTTTCTGTGGTCTGTGGAGCCCCTTGTCTTCACCATTTGATTGTGGAGTAAATCAATTAATCAACCTGCCAAGCTCCAGTTGTGGGTTGCACGAGCGGTTGATATTGTGGCTCCAGTTGTGGGCAGCACAAGCGATTGATATTGCGGGTGTGTCCCTTATGGCCAGTAGCCCTGCGTTCCTGCAGGCATTATCAGGTTATTGCTCAGGGATCCACATTCAGAAAAGAGGAGGCAGTACTCTTCAGTGCAATAGGAGAGGGTGTCTGCTGTTGCTTTGCTTCCCCCATGTAGCCGAGCAAGCCTTAATATCAGCGGGTGCACAGTATTTGTATGGTGGTCAATTAGTCTGATTCTCCTGCATGTATTGTTGCAAAGTAATTGCGTATGTGGGCTGCCCTGACCCCCTCCCCCTGCTCAGTCTGGATGTACACTGGAGAGGTCTCCTGCATATGCAGAAACAGCCGTGAGGTGCTATCAGTCAGGGCTTCTGTGGTACCTATACACCATATCTGCATCTTCAGTGAGTTGCCCCAGTCAGTGGCCACTTTTCCGCGGAGCACACAAGCAGCCACTCACAGCCACGACAGCTAGCATGCCAGTGACCCACAGCGCAGGCCTACCACCAAGTCAGTGTCTCCGTAGGCTCCACTGTCTCTGGAGCTGAGGATTATGGTGAATAGTGTCCTAGGGCCTAAGCTCAACGTGTGCTTGCGGCTATCTTACCAAGTCATGCTCCCATCAGCGGTATTTGTTATATAAGACTTAACCAAAAACCTCTCTTTGTCGGTTCCACAGTGCAGCAGAGCAATCCTTCAGTCCAGACGAGATGGAGACGATATCTGATTTCGGGGAGTCAGGAGTGCCCTTTTATGTCCAGAAAATGCCCTCTGGATAGGATGTGGTTGGTAGCCAATGGGCTACCAGAACCCCTCCCACCTCGTGAGCACTTTCTGTACAGTGTGGCACCTGGCTATCCCAAGGTACACCATTCTGCCCACTTCAACATGACAAAAAGCACCAAATTAACCTGTGCGTAACCCTGGTTAACTAGGCACAAAAAGCAGTCTGACTAATCTTAGAGGCAATGTGTTAAGTATTTATGCAGTACACAAACAGCAACACAGTGAAACCACAACACAATAAAAATCCCAAACCAATTTAGAAAAATAGAGAAAATTGTAATACATTATTTGACAACAAAACCATCAAAATCTAATTAGTAAAACCGGAGGTATGAATTTTTAAATTTTAAGGTTCAAAATAGCAAGTCTTCAGTTTTAGAAAATGGCCACCTTTGCACCTTTTGCATCACAACCAAGGGTCCAGGGGTGGGTGGAGATCTCTTGGGAGTGCAAGACTCACTCAGGCTGGGTCCAGGTGCAGGTTTAAGATGGTGGGAGCCTGTTATGTCCATGTGGTTCAAAAGAGAAGACCGGCTGAACTAGCCCTTGGAGTCACTTCGGGTGTAGGTGGTGACATAGGGCTCTGCAGCATTGCTGGTCTCTGAAGGTTCCAAGCAGGTTCCAGGCAGCAGAAGCAGTCCTTCCATGTACAGCAGCTGTCTTACAAAGTGCACAGCAAGTCACAACAGCAGGCAGTCCTCAGAGAGGTCCAGTAGTGAACTGAGGAGCAGGTCTGAGAGTCCCAGTTTCATACCCTGGTGCCCCTGCCCCTACATGTTGGGAGAAGGTTCCACAAGAGACCTCTAAGTTCCAGGAGTTTCCTGCCTCCCCTGAATTCTGGCTGGCTGCACTGACAATGCAGGGTCATTAAGTCTATTGTGTGGGTGCAGAGCCCAGCCTATAGTTGCAGGTGGGGGCTGTGCTTAGCTCCGTTCCCCACTCTCCTCAGGCTCTGCTAATCCCCCTATTTTGTGACTATCGGGGTGAATTCACAAAGTCCCAACTGTCAGTTACACCCAGTCGTGTGACCTAAGGCAAGTAGTAGGCAAAGAGGGCTGAAAGCAGAAAAATGCCAACTTTTAAAAGTGGTATTTTCAAACTTATAACGATAAATCCAACTTTACCATTAAGGAGGGTTTATCATTACACGTTCATAGGTACCAAACATGACCTATCTACCATCTCTGGTTTAGGAATTACAGCTTATTATATAGCCTTAGAACCTGCCGTAGCGGGCTCTACCGGCTATTAAAGGCCCACTCCCGCGTTAAATGCCTGAGCCGAAGGCGAGGGCATTTAACAAGGGAAAGGGCCTTTAATAGCCGGTAGAGCCCGCTACGGCGGGTTCTAAGGCTATTAGAACATTCTGCCACTCAGGGCAGAATGTTCTATTTAAAAAAAACAAATTGCTCACAGAGCCCGAGGGGATTAAAATCCCCTTGGGCTCCGTGAGGCTTTGTTCACAGCTGTTGCTGTGAACAAAGGGAACATTGGAATATTGGCGCTGCGGGCTTTTACTGGCCAGTAAAAGCCCGCAGCACTCCATTGTTTTCAATGGAGCTGGCAATGTTCCAATGTTCCAATGTTCTAATTTGTAATAGAGAATCCCCCAGTGTTACTCTAAGGGAGGGGTAGGTCTCTCAGTAGTGAGAAAACAAATGTGACTGTTGTCACTACTAGGACATGGAAAAATAAAAAGTGTATGTCCTACCTTTTTAATTACACAGCACCCTGCCCTATGGGCTACCTAAGGCCCACCTTAGGGGTGACATATGTAATAAAAGGGGAGCTTAAGGCTTGGCAAGGGATTTTAAATGCCAAGTCAACATGGCAGTGTGACACTGCCTTCAGGCTGCAATGGTAGGCCTGGGACAAGTGTGATGGGGCTACCTAAGTGGGTGGCACAATAAGTGCTGCAGGCTCACTAGTAGCATTTAATTTACAGGTTCTGAGTATACGTTATACCACTCTACAAGGGACTTATATGTAAATTAAGTATGCCAAGCAGGTGTACGCCATTCCAACTATGTTGAGGGGAGTGAGCAGATGCACTTCAGCAGTGGTAAAATGCACAGTCCTAAGGCGAACAATTTGGACAAAATGGAGGCAAGCAGGCAAAAGGTTTGGGGGAAGACCACCCTAAGGCTGCCAGGTCTAACAGTCAGTAACACCATGGACATGGATTCCATATTGCAAGCCAAGTCAATGAAATCTCTGTTTAAGATGATTTTGGCAGAAGTTGAAGAACTAAGGCAGCAGCAGGCTCAGGAGTTCGAAACATTACTGCAAAGGCTGACTAGAATTGAGCAGAAGTTTGAGACATTTGAACAGTTTGTGAGAAAGTTGCATGAAGCGGAGCAAAGAATTTCTGATTTAGTGGATAAAATGGGCTCTTTCAATAAGCAAATTTGGGATTAGCAAAAGAGAGTGTGCAATTTAGAGAAAAAGATGGAAGAAATAGAAAACGATGCCAGATATTCCGTCCTTTGATTTATTGAGATTCTGGAAGGGAATGAGTCTCAAGGGTCCACACAGTGTGTAATGCAGTTGATGAATTCCCTCATCAGAAAGCATATCTTAACGGATGCACCATCGGGCGTAACAATCATGAGGGCGCATAGAGTCCCAGCATTTCAGCCAATGAACGTGAAATTCCCTTGACCAAGTCTGGCTAATTTCTCCGATTTTTGGATCAAAAACAGATTTTGAAGGTGGCGATCAATAAAACAAATTGTTTCTAGTGCTAGAAAATACTCATGTGAGAGTGTTCTCGGATCTCTCAGAAATAGTGGCTCAGTGTCAAAGGGATTTTCTAGGATTAGTTAAAGAATTAAAACTTTTGGGAGTGCAAGCTTCACTATTTCAGCAGTCCAGGCTCAAAGTACTTGTGGACGCCCAATTTCACGTGTCCCAGGTGGCAGAGGAAGCACAGGTTTTCCTTGCCAAAATGTCAAAATCTTGAATGTTATCAATATGAGAACATTGGCATGAGTTGTGGGGCATGGGGTATGGTCATTAGACTGATCTATAGTTCACAATTAGGTCAAGGTGTCATTGAGGAAGTGGGGGAGGATCACACTACAAATGTAGGGTGCAGTTACAGGGCACCTTTCAAAGGAAGAGAACATGTGAGGGATGGTGGGGGGGGGGAGGCAAGAGGGAATGGTGGAGTGTCCCTGGATCCAAGGGTGGGGTGGAGGTGGGGCACGGTGGTGGGGAGTAAGATTAGCCCCAAAAACAGGGTAAGAAAGGAGTTTAAACAGGCTTAAGTTACGAAGAATGCAATGAACAAGCTGATAAGCAATAATGTAACCTTGCTGCCAACACAGGGCCTTAGGGGGTTTTGTGCTTATGTGTTTGAAATATGTTGGTAATGCAATATGTTAAAATCCTTATGTGCCATGTGAATGGGTTAGGGAACAGACACAAAAGTGGTGCATTGATGAAATGGCTTTGTTCGATGGCATCTGTCGCTGTAGATACGCATGTTTTGCAATAGCTCGCCATCTGGTGTTGGGCCGGAGTGTTACAAGTTGTTTTTCTTCGAAGAAGTCTTTCGAGTCACGGGACCGAGTGACTCCTCCTTCTGTCTCCATTGCGCATGGGCGTCGACTCCATCTTCGATTGTTTTTTTTCCGCCATCGGGTTCGGACGTGTTCCTGTCGCTCCGAGTTTCGGAACGGAAAAATAGCTAAATTTAGGAAGATTTTCGTCGGTATTGTTGCGTTCGGGTTCGGCGTAGTTAGATTCAACACCGCGTCGAAGGATCGAAGAGTTCCGGTGCCCTTCGGGGTAGTTTTTTCGATCCCCCGTCGGGGCCTGGTCGGCCCGACCGCGTGCTGAAGAACGCCGATGGAACGGACCCCGTTCCGTTTCTGCCCCAAATGCCACAATAAATACCCCTACACGGACCAACACTTGGTCTGCAACCTGTGCCTGTCACCTGAGCACAGCGAAGACACCTGCGAGGCCTGTCGTGCGTTCCGGTCCCGAAAAACACTCCGAGACCGTCGAGCCAGAAGACTTCAGATGGCGTCCGCACCGACAGCCCAACGGGAGTTCGAGGAACAAGAAGAGGAAGGTACCTTCTCGATCCAAGACTCGGACTCCGAAGGATTCGACGATACACAAACCGTGAGTAGGACGTCGAAATCCACTCAGAGGAACATTTACAAGGCCCAGGGGACGCCACTGCCACCAGGCCATGGCTCGACCCATAAATTCGGTGACCGACCGTCGGCACCGAAAAAGGCCCAAACAGTGCCGAGATCGTCCGACTCCGGTCGAGACACCGGCACACAGCCTTCTCGGGACCGAGAAAGTGCTGGAGACAAGCGTCGACACCGAGATGTCGGTGTTGACACGGCTCGACGCCGAGACAGCGGGCCCGACGAAGATCGGCGCCGAGAGGTTTCGGCACCGAAAAAGAAAAAAGTCACCTCGGAGCCGAAAAAGGACGCAGACAGGGTTTCGGTACCGAAACAAGCTGCAACCGACCCAGCTTCAGGCTCTTATACAGAAGAGCACTCGCTAACCTCACAAATGCAAAAGCATAGGTTTGAGGAAGAGCTACAATCAACGGATGTGGACCATACGCAAAAGCGTATTTTCATACAGCAGGGGACAGGAAAGATAAGCACCCTTCCCCCTATTAGAAGAAAGAGAAGGTTGGAGTTCCAGACTGAACAGACACCACAACCAAAAGTGGTGAAAAGAGTTACTCCACCACCCTCTCCACCGCCCGTGATTAACGTCTCACCAGCACAAACTCCATCACACTCCCCAGCTCACACCACCATGAGCCAGGGTGACCAAGATCAGGACGCATGGGACCTATACGACGCCCCAGTGTCAGATAACAGCCCGGAGGCATACCCTACCAAGCCATCTCCACCAGAGGACAGCACTGCGTACTCTCAAGTGGTGGCCAGAGCAGCACAATTTCACAACGTAAGCCTCCACTCAGAACAGGTCGAGGATGATTTTTTATTCAACACACTCTCCTCCACCCACAGCTCATACCAAAGCCTGCCTATGCTCCCTGGTATGCTCCGGCACGCAAAAGAAATCTTTAAGGAGCCGGTCAAAAGTAGGGCAATCACACCAAGGGTGGAAAAAAAGTATAAAGCGCCTCCTACGGACCCGGTTTTCATCACTACACAGCTGCCACCAGACTCTGTCGTTGTAGGAGCAGCTAGAAAAAGAGCCAACTCCCACACATCTGGAGATGCACCACCCCCAGATAAAGAAAGCCGCAAGTTTGATGCAGCTGGTAAAAGAGTCGCAGCACAAGCTGCAAACCAGTGGCGCATCGCGAACTCCCAGGCACTACTTGCGCGCTATGACAGAGCCCACTGGGACGAGATGCAACATCTCATTGAACATCTGCCCAAGGACTTACAAAATAGGGCAAAACAAGTGGTTGAGGAGGGACAGACCATTTCCAACAACCAGATCCGCTCCTCCATGGACGCTGCAGATACAGCTGCACGGACAATTAATACATCTGTAACTATCAGAAGGCATGCATGGCTCCGAACGTCTGGATTTAAACCAGAGATTCAACAAGCAGTTCTCAATATGCCTTTTAATGAAAAAGAACTGTTCGGTCCAGAAGTGGACACAGCGATTGAGAAACTCAAAAAAGATACGGACACTGCCAAAGCCATGGGCGCACTCTACTCCCCGCAGAGCAGAGGGAATTACAGCACATTCCGTAAAACGCCCTTTCGAGGGGGGTTTCGGGGTCAGAGCTCACAAGCCAGCACCTCACAAGCAACACCGTCCAGTTACCAGGGACAGTATAGAGGGGGACAATATAGAGGAGGGCAATTCCCTAGAAATAGAGGAAGATTTCAGAGCCCCAAAACCCCTACTACTAAACAGTGACTCACATGTCACTCACCCCCTCCACACAACACCAGTGGGGGGAAGAATAAGTCATTATTACAAAGCATGGGAGGAAATCACTACAGACACTTGGGTTCTAGCAATTATCCAACATGGTTATTGCATAGAATTTCTACAATTCCCTCCAAACATACCACCAAAAGCACAAAATTTGACAACACACCATTCCAATCTCCTGGAGATAGAAGTGCAGGCACTATTGCAAAAGAATGCAATCGAATTAGTGCCAAACACACAAATAAACACAGGAGTTTACTCACTGTACTTTCTGATACCAAAGAAGGACAAAACGCTGAGACCAATCCTAGACCTCAGAGTAGTGAACACTTTCATCAAATCAGACCACTTTCACATGGTCACACTACAAGAAGTATTGCCATTGCTAAAACTACACGACTACATGGCAACTTTAGACCTCAAGGATGCTTATTTCCATATACCAATACACCCATCGCACAGGAAATACCTAAGGTTTGTATTCAAAGGAATACATTACCAATTCAAGGTACTGCCTTTCGGATTAACAACCGCACCAAGAGTCTTTACCAAATGCCTAGCGGTAGTCGCTGCACACATAAGAAGGCAGCAGATACATGTGTTCCCATATTTGGACGACTGGCTAATCAAGGCCCATTCGTTCATAGAGTGCTCAAATCACACAAATCAGATCATACAAACCCTCTTCAAACTCGGGTTCACCGTCAACTTCACAAAATCCAACATTCTGCCGCGCAAGGTACAACAATACCTAGGAGCCATAATAGACACATCAAAGGGAGTAGCCACTCCAAGTCCACAAAGAATTCGAAATTTCAACACCATCATACAACGCATGTATCCAACACAAAAGATACAAGCAAAGATGGTATTACAACTCCTAGGCATGATGTCTTCATGCATAGCCATTGTCCCAAACGCAAGACTGCACATGAGGCCCTTACAACAATGCCTAGCATCACAGTGGTCTCAAGCACAGGGTCACCTTCTAGATCTGGTGTTAATAGACCGCCAAACTTACCTCTCGCTTCTGTGGTGGAACAACATAAATTTAAACAAAGGGCGGCCTTTCCAAGACCCAGTGCCACAATACGTAATAACAACAGATGCTTCCATGACAGGGTGGGGAGCACACCTCGATCAACACAGCATACAAGGACAATGGAACGTACATCAAACAAAACTGCATATCAATCACCTAGAACTTCTAGCAGTTTTTCAAGCACTAAAAGCTTTCCAACCAATAATAGTTCACAAATACATTCTCGTCAAAACAGACAACATGACAACAATGTATTATTTAAACAAACAAGGGGGGACGCACTCCACGCAGTTAAGCCTGCTAGCACAAAAAATTTGGTGTTGGGCAATTCACAACCAAATTCGCCTAATAGCACAATTTATACCAGGGATACAAAATCAACTCGCAGACAATCTCTCTCGAGATCACCAACAGGTCCACGAATGGGAAATTCACCCCCAAATTCTGAACATTTATTTCAAACTCTGGGGAACACCTCAGATAGACTTGTTTGCGACAAAGGAGAACGCAAAATGCCAAAACTTCGCATCCAGATACCCACACAAACAGTCCCAAGGCAATGCCCTATGGATGAACTGGTCAGGGATATTTGCTTACGCTTTTCCTCCTCTCCCTCTCCTTCCTTACCTGGTAAACAAACTCAGTCAAAGCAAACTCAAACTCATATTGATAGCACCAACTTGGGCAAGGCAACCCTGGTACACAACGCTGCTAGACCTATCAGTAGTACCCTGCATCAAATTGCCCAACAGGCCAGATCTGTTGACACAGCACAACCAAAAGATCAGACACCCAGATCCAGCATCGCTGAATCTAGCAATCTGGCTCCTGAAATCCTAGAATTCGGGCACTTACAACTTACCCAAGAATGTATGGAAGTCATAAAACAAGCCAGAAGGCCATCCACCAGGCACTGCTATGCAAGTAAATGGAAGAGGTTTGTTTGCTACTGTCATATTAATCAAATACAACCATTACACACAACTCCAGAACATGTAGTAGGTTACTTGCTTCACTTACAAAAATCTAACCTGGCTTTCTCTTCCATTAAAATACACCTTGCAGCAATATCTGCATACCTGCAGACTACCTATTCAACTTCCCTATATAAGATACCAGTCATTAAAGCATTCATGGAGGGCCTTAGGAGAATTATACCACCAAGAACACCACCTGTTCCTTCATGGAACCTAAATGTTGTCCTAACTAGACTTATGGGTCCACCTTTTGAACCCATGCACTCCTGCGACATACAGTTCCTAACCTGGAAGGTGGCATTTCTCATCGCCATTACTTCCCAAAGAAGAGTAAGCGAGATTCAGGCGTTTACAATACAGGAACCTTTTATACAACTACACAAAAATAAGGTCGTCCTAAGGACCAATCCAAAATTTTTGCCAAAGGTTATTTCACCGTTCCATCTAAATCAAACAGTGGAACTTCCAGTGTTCTTTCCACAGCCAGATACCGTAGCTGAAAGGGCACTACATACGTTAGATGTCAAAAGAGCATTGATGTATTACATTGACAGAACAAAGAACATCAGAAAGACTAAACAACTATTTATTGCATTTCAAAAACCTCATGCAGGAAACCCAATATCAAAACAAGGTATAGCCAGATGGATAGTTAAATGCATCCAGATCTGCTACCTTAAAGCTAAACGACAGCTGCCCATTACACCAAGGGCACACTCAACCAGAAAAAAAGGTGCTACCATGGCCTTTCTAGGAAACATCCCAATGCAAGAAATATGTAAGGCAGCCACATGGTCTACGCCTCACACATTCACCAAGCACTACTGTGTAGACGTGTTATCCGCACAACAAGCCACAGTAGGTCAAGCCGTATTAAGAACATTATTTCAAACTACTTCCACTCCTACAGGCTGATCCACCGCTTTTGGGGAGATAACTGCTTACTAGTCTATGCAAAACATGCGTATCTACAGCGACAGATGCCATCGAACTGAAAATGTCACTTACCCAGTGTACATCTGTTCGTGGCATCAGTCGCAGTAGATTCGCATGTGCCCACCCGCCTCCCCGGGAGCCTGTAGCAGTTTGGAAGTTACCTTCAACTATTTGTATATGTATCATCTCAACCTTAAGTAGGTACATACTTAGTCACTCCATTGCATGGGCACTTTTACTACAATTCAACTCCTACCTCACCCTCTGCGGGGAAAAACAATCGAAGATGGAGTCGACGCCCATGCGCAATGGAGACAGAAGGAGGAGTCACTCGGTCCCGTGACTCGAAAGACTTCTTCGAAGAAAAACAACTTGTAACACTCCGGCCCAACACCAGATGGCGAGCTATTGCAAAACATGCGAATCTACTGCGACTGATGCCACGAACAGATGTACACTGGGTAAGTGACATTTTCATTTCTTATCATCCTGATGTTATTTATCTGCATCTCTATATTTAAAACTCATTTTAAAAGTGACGCCCGAAAAGGCGTTTTCCTGCAAGGTTCTCTCAAATGTATTATTCCTCTGCAGGGGCATCTGTGAGGGTTGTAGCAATTTTGTTTGTGGACTCGCTAGAATGTGAAATCAAAGACGTACAGAGGAACAACCAGGTTAGTTGATTTGGATGAAGGCCATAATTAAGGATAAGAGGATCAATTTTGTAAACTACTATGGGCCTGCGTCCGATGATTCACAGCCCTTGAAGCACCTAGCCATGGAAGCAGAAGGATAATAGTTTCAAGAGGCAATCTCAACTTTATACAAGTTTTAAAAAAGAGATACTTCAAAGACAGCAAAAAAACACTTAAAGCCAAGAACTGCAAGGGTATTGTAAGTAATGAAGCAGGATTTTAGATTAGTGGATCCCTGGCAGGTCGACCACACAGAGGCAGTACAAGATTTGTACTTTTCAAATCGATTTAGATACACCTCTTGATTAGACTTTTGAAGTAGGAGGCAGTAGAAATCATGGCTGATTCCTTCTCTGATCATTCAGTAGTGAGTTTTCAGATAGAATTAAGTACACTTCCAAAGGTTAGGCCAAGGTGGCATTTTGATAGGTCGCTTCTTTCAGACCCAAACTGGTTGGATGAGATGAGTATTTGTTTTTGTATAAAAGAGTCTTTTGATATAATTTGTAATTCAACGTCAGCTTTCATGGTATGGGAGGCACTTAAATCTGCATTTAAGAAGGAAGTCATGGTATATAAAGTAAGAAGCAGCAAGTGCTGACTAGAGCAAATTCAGAAGCTTCAATTGGCAGTTGACAAGGCTTCAAATGAGTGTTTTACTACCAAGGGCAAATTAACAGAATATCAAGAGAAAAGAGGCTTGGGAGAAAAATGGAAAGGAAGATTTTAGGGATGTGTTTTGGTAGAGGAGATTTTGGGGTGATAGAGCTTTTCAGCAAAAGGTAAATGAAGAAAGTCAGCAAATATGGAAATATTTGGCCTGGTCAACAAACATTAAATAGAATTGGCAGATGATAAGCAATCTGAAAAATCCAGCTACATGAGGGCTGGAATGCGAGGAAGGTGCAATAGCAGAGGTGTTCATAGGGCACTATAGGCTTGTGTACAAAGAAGCTGAGGTTGTCCACGAGTCAAGCTCGAACATTATTTTGAAACGCTTCAGTTGCCTCAACTTTCGAGGTTCCATAAGAAAGTTCTGTCAGATAGAATTGTGCAGTCTGAAGTAGCTAATGTCCTTAAAAAGATGCCAAACGTGAAAGCCACTGGCAGCTATGGTATACCGATGGAAGTTTATAATGGAGCTTCTTCCGTTTTTAACAAAATTGTTCAATCAAATCAGAGAAAGTTCAGTATCTTATAAAGAATCTGATAGTCCGCTTTCTGAAGAAAAGATAAAAATGTGCTGGGTGTCAATTCGTATTGTCCAGTAAGCTTGATAAACACAGATTAAATTTTTTTTATGAAAAGCTGGGCTGTGGGGGCCTAGGCAGTTCTACATAAAGATCTTAGTGGGTTTTTGCCCCAAAAATCAATGGCAGCAAATATGCAGTTTTTATCGCAAGCAATAGATTTTTAAGTCAGCCAGTTGAAAGCTGAGATTTTAATGATGGATACTGAAAAAGCATTCGATTTGATGAATTGGTAGGGGTTGTCTTTTATTTTGGAGAAGTTTGGATTTCCAGCTCTATTTCTAATCGTGTTGACTATATATTTGAGGGTGGAGGTGAGGGTGATTGTCAACGCTAAAGAGGCAGGGAGAGTTAACATTAAGCATGGTATCAGAAAGGGATGCCCTCTGTTCCCCATTTAAAAAAAATTAATCTAGCCTGTAGCTATCAAGATTCATAAAAATTACCTAATAGTCCCTCTTTTGGTAGGTATGTCGAGAGATAAAGTTGTTAGCTGATGATGTGATACTATATCTAAAAGCAGAAGGTGGGAATATACAGCAAGTAATTCACGAGATCAAAGGTTCACAAGTGTAGGAGGCTATAAGATGAATGAGGCATGCAGAATTTTTGTTAGTTAACACATCTAAATTAGATCTTCCAGTTTGTCTACAATCCTTATCCCAGCACCCAGGACGGTATTAGGAATCTGTGTGACCAATACATTTGCAGATCTCTTCCAACTTAATTATAGCACAACCTTTAACAAGATCAAAGCGCTGCTCGAGACATGGACCTTATTACCTCTCACGTTAATTGGGAGAGTTGCTGTAATTAAAATGTCAATACTGCCTCTGCTTTTATTCCTTTTTATTAACCTTGTGTTATCGATACCTAGTGCATATCTTAGGGAACTTTATATAATCTTTTGAAAATGTTTATAGCAGATCAGAAACCCCAGGGTAAAGAAGCAAATATAAGAATTGGTGGTAGAATAAGGGGGACTGGTCCTGCCTCATACTAAGACCTACTACCTTTATACATTTATGACGCTAATAACCCGAGATCTAGTAATCCGGAGAGTCGGGTGTAATACTATAGATCTACAGCTCAGTTACAGACAACTTGCTTCTTGAAGGCTAATTACAGGGAACTGAATACGGAATCCTGTTCTCTGGTCCACTTGCTTTATCAGAATAAACTTTTAGGACTGGGAAATTTGTATAGGTGTATTAGAAGAGATATAAGCCAAGTAGTGGTTATGGATTTTCTAGAGAAAGTTTATAGAGAAACAAGATCTAAATGAACTTTAAGATAATGGCAGCATATTTGTGAGATGAGTTACGAAGATGTTAGAGCTGCTAACTATAAAAGGGTGTTTTTTCTTGCACGGTGGTCACACCCCAGTCACTGTTTTCAGTATAAAGCAATGAATGAAGGTGATTGTGTGCATATATTTTTTTCTATGTCCCAGGCTGCAGTATTTTTGGACTGAGGTTTTTGCCGAGATTAGTGAGACAATTCAGGATCATGTATCACTCAAACTCGCATTGGTTTTATTTGGTTCCTCTTTCTCAATAGACAAGATCAATACGTTCTCCCAATGGTTTATTTCAATTGCGATCTCAGTGGCACGCTCATTGATTTTGCAACATTGGAAATCTACTAATGTCCCCACTGTTAGTTTATGGGTGTAAAAGACGGCAAGGACTAAAATTTTCAAGGCGGCATATGCAAGAAGAGAGGGGTCGATGTCAAGGTTTTTTAGAATATGGGGAGAGTGGATACCTCCAGATTCCTTTTCTTATGTAAAGGAGATTGAGGTGCCAAGTGAAGTTGCCCAAGGATATTTACAAGTATATAGCTGTACCTTCTAGCATGCACTATATAAGTTAAAGGTACAGTAAAAGATGACACGGAAAAGTGAATAATGCTTAGACTCTTGTTTAAGCACTATAGTATGTTATGGGATTTTATCAGTGAAGCCAGGAATCCATGTTTTACTAGGAACAAACTACACATGCATTTAGGGTTCTTTCCTCGATGGGATGTCAAAGGGAATTGCAAAGTCCGTTTTATGCACTTTATTTGATCTAAGGCACTTTAAGGTATAATTAAAGCATGTAGTCACTTCAGGATTCAGTGTTCTTTACCCTGAAACGTCAAACGGAAGTTCTAAAGCATGGTTATGCACTTTAAATGTTCAAAGGCACTTTAATGCAGGTTACAGACAGTGATCAGTAGCCAAGTGATTTAACATAAGCTGCTTTAAGAATGTAAGTTCATAACTTATTGCTTTTTGTTCTGTATTTATTATGCCTACTATTATGTGGTTTTTATCTGCTTTTTTACCCTGTTTAATTATTTTTTGTAAGTGTTTTTCTTTTTTTGTTCTCTCTGGGTATTTGGTTCTATTGGAGGGCATTCCCTGAAATCTCTTCACACTCCCACTTTATTTTATATCTGAGGTAATACCAAAAAACCCTGGAGTGACCAGCATAATGTTTGTAATCTGTGCAAATGCTTTACTGGAGGCCTACTTACTGTAAAGCATTTGCTGCAAGAACTGGTACTGGAGGGAAGGAAGGTTGTCGTACCACAAAATGCAGTGACAAGCATTATCAGAGATGACAGGCATTTTCATGGCAAAAGACCTGCCCGGTTGTGAGGAGAAAAAAGAAGCTAGGCCCTCTAGCATGCCAGCAGGTGAGTCCGGAGGCCATCTTCTCAAGGTCTCCAACACAGGGGAGGAGGACTTCCTAGAGCTTGCAGTGAAACAGACACCAGTAAAGGGCCTGATGGCCAGGTTGACTCCCTAGGCCTCAACAGCACCACAAGATCTGTCTCGAGCCCTGAAACGTCTTTTGATGAGGGCAGAGCACCACGCCCACTTCCAGCTGAAAACTTCTGTAATACAATTCTCTAGAGTAGACCAGAACCACTGTGAAGAAATTGAGGCCCTGGTGATGCACCTCACAGAGGCCTACTGGAAATGAGGACAGGAAACCAAAACCTTCCAGTGTGGTGTCTTCAGGGGAAGTGACCATGCTACAGGCAGAGGTGACTTCCAGAGACCCCTCTGCGGCAAGCATTGGCTCCCCATTTCCTCCCTCCAATCACACCATACCTGATTGGAGGAAGACTGAAGTACTTCTTCCCTTAGAGAAAGGATATCATCTCAGATCAGTGGGTCTACTCCATTGTAGGACAAAGGTACTCCGTCAAATTCTACACTACTCCAGCTAACGTTCCACCATGTTCCAAACTCACACAGCCTCCAGAATTTAGAGGAAGAGGATAAAGTGCTCCTTCCAAGAGATGCCATCAAACCAGTACCTCCACAACAGAGGAGGGAGATGTACCCCCTTTACTTCCTCATCACCAAAAAGGACAGCTCTCTCCAGCCGATCCTAGACCTCCAGCCATTGCACAGGTTCATAATCTCTGAACACTTTCACATGGTTACCCTGTAGGATACCATCCCACTGCTCTTCCAAAGCAAATCCCTGGATGTGAAAGACAGTACTTTCACACCTCCATCCAACCATGCCTCACCAGAGTCATCAATTTAAGGTAAGTGCATGACATTACTAGTTCAAGGTGTTACCCTTCTAAGTCACTAATGGTGCCTACGGGTAACAGCAGCAGTGTGCAGCAATGGCATGCATGTCTTTCCATACTTAGATAATTGGAAGATCAACAGCAGCACCAAATGTCAATGCCTAGCACGCACTGAAGAAGCAGTGCCTATACTTCACAGGCTAGGTTTCATCATCAATTAAAAAAAAAAAAAAAAGTCCCGCCTTCAATCACAATGACTCCCAACTGTTTTTCCGCTCAGGTCTAAATGCAACGGCAGGTAAAACATACTGCATTGAACAGAGGGAGATGGAATTTCAACAGCTGCTACTGTTTTTTCAGACGCACTGAATGATCTTTTTCTAAACTGTGATGAAACTGTTGGGGATTAATGATTTTATGCATTGTGATTTTGCCAATATGCAAGTTTATTTGTGCACCTGCTAACGTAGTGCCTCTTGAGGTAATGGGCACTAGCTAGTGGGAGGATCTTGTGTTGGTGAAGACCAGGGCCTAGTAGCCTCTGTTTTTGTGACCAAGCAACAACCTGTTGCTCAGAAGGCCTTTAATAGACCCCTTCTGCAGGTGACAGTCACCACAGACTTGACGGATTGGGGGTTTTGAGCTCACCTCCACATGAGGACTGTCCCAGAAGCAGAGGACATGTAAACTACCTGGAGCTGCTAGCCATTGGAATAGCCCAGACCTTTTTTCAAACTCATCCAGGGCAAGACAGCCCTAATAAAGAAGACTACATCCAAAAGCAGAGGCACCCAAATCCCCCCATTTCTTTGCACCCGCTCAGGAAATTTGGGCGTCTGCAACTACATTCACCTGTTGGCAGAACATCTGCTGAGAGTAAGAGTGAAATTGTAGATCTGCCCAGTAGGATGCATGAACAAGTCCTTGAGTGGGATTATATACCTTATTACGAAATAACCAAAATCGATTTGCGGGGAAAAAAAGTCCACAAGTGGGAACTCCAAATCCTTCACAAGTACTCTGAGCAATGGGCCAAAAATGTGCCTCAAAGTACCTGCACTCACAATCCATCAGCAATGCACTATGGATGAACTGGTCAGTAATATTTGCCTATGCTTTTTCCTCCTCTCAAACTCATCACATACATAGTGTGGAAAAGAAGGCAGGTATCCATGACCCTCATCCTAGCGGCATTAACCTAGGCAAGGCAACCCTGGTATTCAGTTCAGAACTTCTCACTCCACATCGGGGCCAGTTCAGACACGCAGATCCCTGACAGCTGAACCTCAAGACCTGGCTCCTGAGTTCCTAGAATTTAGATATCCCAAATTCCTGAGGAAGGCTTGCTTATCCTGTGAGAGGCGTGTAAGTCCTCTAGTAAACAAACTGACTGCCGACTACAGACCCCATGTCGAACACTAACTATGACATCACTTCGATCTTTGTTTTATTTCAGTGAATCTATATTATTATACTATATATATATTCACTGAAAAAATTCAAAGGTGACAGCGACGTTATAGTTGGGTTGTGCATTTACTTGCACAAAACCAGAGAAATTCAGCAGTTATACTTACCTGAGTTAACTATAACTTGTGCCCCTGTAATGCACTGCTTATGACATCAGATATTACATCACTTATGACAGTCAGTGACATCACTGATCACATCTCAAATGACATCACTGATGACGTGATCCGCAGAACCACTCACACACCACTGTGCCTAGAGTATTAAAAAAATGTTGTGCTGTGGTTGCCAATCATCTCAGAAGGAGCGACAGTCACAGATTCCCATATGTGGGAGATTCACTGATCAAGGGTCCAAGCACACAGCAGTGCCTCAAGCACAACTAGACCACGACCTCACTCCTCCATAGTCTCTGTTTTACAATAATTATTTCATGTCTCACCTTCAGCATCTCCAGGTTCAAACCTTTATCATAGCTGTGCTCAACACAATCACCACCAAGGCTTACCCCAGCCAGACAAGAGTGCAGGCATTCTAATAGTTGTTGCTTTTTCAGCCAACTTGCCAATTGACGGTTTGAACAGTAATGCTCCGTCTTGGAATGATGACCTCCTGCATACTCACAGTTAACCATAAGTTCAAATGCATCTTCTGCAGTAGTGCCTGTCAATGCAAAGGTTATAAGTGCATTGTCACTTGGAGGATCTAATGTTGATATAGCTCAGCACTCATTGCTCTCTGCAGTGGTAGAACAGCAACAACTTGTTGCAGGACTGCCCTTTCATGGACTCAGTTCTGCAAGTAACCATCATGAAACGCTTCGCTGTAGTGTTAGGGAGCACATCTTCAGCAGCCGACTGTGCAGGACATGTGGTCACCCCAACAAAGGAGCCTCCACATCAGTTTCCTTGAGCTCCTTACCGTCCTGATAGGTCTTGAAGCTTTTTATTACTAGGTTGTGTTGATAAAACCAGACATGACTGCCTAGTATTATCGCCAAAAGCAAGGTGCCACTAGCTCATCCAGCTGGTGAAAATGAGCACCGAGCATTTGGCACTTCACCATTGAATACACCTACTGGACTAGTACCTTCCAGGAGTGGACATATATCTTGCAGACCTCCTCAGCAGGGTGCAGCAACAAGTCCATAAGTGGGAACTGCAAAGGGACAACCCTTTTTCTCCAGCTTCCCACAGTTGGTGAACTATGGATGAATAGTTCAGGGGCATTTGCCTACCTATGCTTTTCCTCCTTCTGTATGTGGTTTCCAGGTTCCCACACCCACAGTCCAGATGCAATGCACTATGGATGAGTAGATCTTGGGTATTTGATTAAGCTTTTCTTTCTCTCCCACATCTTCCATATGTGGTTCAGAAGCTGCGGAAAAAGTCCCTCACTGTCATCCTGGTGGCTTGCAGATGGGCCAGGCAACCATGGTTCTCATCTGGAGAGGTCAGTGATTCCCCCATGAGAAGCCCCTCAACAGGGTGGACCTTCTCATGCAGAACCACAGCACAATCATATACCCCCACTCCAGTGAACTCAGTCTAGCAATCTGGTTCATGAGGCCATACAGCTCAGCTACCTTCCCCTCCCTCAAGACAGCATGTCTATCTTAAAACAAGCACATAGGCCCACTATACAGTCCAAACAAAAAGTGTGTTCATTACCTTATTTCTAAGCTTAGACCCACTTAACCCTGCAATTCATTATATTGTCTGGAACCTCCATCTACAGACTCCTGCCTCAACTATACTTCCATATGCCTTCACGTAGCTTCTACTGCAGCTCACATGCAGAACAGGGAACACTTTTCTTTATTCAAAATACCTGTCAATAAGGCTTTCATGGAAGGACTCAAGTGGGCTATTCCACTGAGGTGACCCCCTTTCTGAACCTTAATGTTGTCCTTACCAGACTCATGGGCTTTCCATTTGAACTTCTACATTTGTAACCACTACAATTCCTTTCCTGGGATGTTGCTTTCCTTGTCACTATAACATCTGTAAGAAATGTTAGCGAACTCGAGGCCCTCACCATTGAAGAGCCTTTCTTTCAGGCACATAACAGATTTGTTGTTATAGCTAACCCCAAATTCTCTCCTAAAGTGGTATCCCTCTTGCACCTCAATCAAAAAAATTGAGCTCGTGTTTTCTTCCCACAGCTTGACCCTGTGGCAGCGAGGGCCATTCACACACTTAATGTCAGCCATGCCCATATCTATTTCATGTATAGGACCAAGGCTTTTTTGCAAAATTCAGCAATTTTTGTTGCTTCTACCAAGCTATTCTTTTTCAAGGAGGGCATATTTAGATGGATTCTCAAATGGAGCCAAACCTGCTACATTTTTTTTTTAACAGATTTTATTTTCATTTTCTAAACCATATTCCAAAACCAATTTCCAGTTAGAGAGCCATCAATTCCACCATGTAAAACCAAGGAGAGTATTGCAAATATACCGTTCAATATGAATTTTACAGTCCAATTTTCTCAACCGTACAAAGATCTGGTATTACCTCCTCTTCTCCACCCGAAAAGCCCAACCCTCACCACAATGCTATGTTCTTATGCATCCGATACCCCTCCTTCGTCTGTTAGAGGGTCCTCTACTCCCTCTATGTCCGTAAGGGTTTTCCTCCAAGTCTGTATGTCCTCTTCTGTGTGAGTATTCCTTCTAC
The DNA here is from genome assembly GCF_031143425.1 of Pleurodeles waltl. NCBI lineage: Eukaryota > Metazoa > Chordata > Amphibia > Caudata > Salamandridae > Pleurodeles > Pleurodeles waltl. Next base: position 667,845,833 of record NC_090440.1, read on the forward strand.
ATTGTCAGAGTCTGATCTCCTCCGCTAATGCCCACTCCCGTACATCCTTCATCCAGAGTGTTTCTTCTCTGGGACCCTCAAGCTCCTCCAAGTGATGGCAACTCTTTGCTTTGTTAACAACAGGGCTAATTGCAAAAATGTCCATTCCATTCCATCTTTCGTCCCTTTTGTTTTTTATTATCCCCAAATAGGTATGTAGTTGGTTTCATTTCTATTTGTACCCCAGAAACGTGTTTCAACCATTGGGCAACAGTGTCCCAATGGATATACACTTACGGACACCATCAGGCTAAAAGAAGGAACGTTGCTGGCCACTGCCCGCAACACTGGCTTTTATCTGTTCTGTGAAGTAGTAGGGGGGTGACCTGTGCAATGTATTTAGTTAAAATGTATTATTTTGAATTGTGCGTTGCATGTTCCTTGTTTGATCAACGCACCCCAGGTTGCCTTAGCCCTTCATGTAGTCCTAGGCATGTCTACAAGCATAGCTTTATATAAACGAGAAACTAAGTGCCTCCCTCTGCCAAATTCTAGTAGGGTTCTAAAAAAGTCAGAGGACCTTGGTACTTCAAGGTATGTAAGCCAGATGTCCCGTACATTGTCCATAATACGAGGATGCACTAAGAACTATCCTTGACCCAAGCTAAAGGTCTCTTGTGCTGCCTCAAATGTGACGAACATCTCATTGCGGTATAGATCACCCAGTGTTAAGCATGCACAAGTTCTACAGGCAGACTGTGGTGGTTAATTGCCGGAACGCTGGTAGGTCCCAGAAGTTGAACTTCCCTAGCGAAGGGGACCTTTTTCAAAACTATCGTTACTGCACATTCCCACAGGGCAGCAGTATGACTAATTAAATATGGGACCATTGGAATGCATCTTCCACCCTGATAAAGTTGTTCAGGCAGGAATTCCTGGAGAGTATCATCACTGAGTAATTCTCCCTCCCAGCTGTCCCCCTCGGCTAACCTGTGGGCTGCGTGTAGTATAGTTCCATATTTGGTAATACCAGCCCTCCCTCTTCTAAGGGCAGTTGTAGAACAGTCCTATTAACCCAACTGCATCCTCCTGCCCACACCAGAGTGGTCAATAGGGAATGCAGGCGATTGAATATAGCCCTTTGGAGTGTATACAATTAATGCTGCAGGGTGTAGAGGTAGCGCAGCAGGAATACCATCTTTGCTACGGCTACACGAACCATGAAGAACTGGGGGAGAGTATTCCAGAACTCTACCTATTTCGTCAGACCTTCTATTTTCTGGTCTATATTGTATTGCTTACACTTTTGGGGTGTATGGGCCCCCATTATTCCCAGATAGCAGAATCATTCAGTTTCCCACTCTAAGGGTAAGACCGGCCATGTGGCTTGAGTCCGTGTTGCCATGCGGCCAAGTGGAAATATCAAGGTCTTAGTCATGTTTATCCATAATCCTGACATGTCCCCAAAATCATCCAGTTACCTCAAAAGCAGCGGGAGAGAGGCCCTCAGGGAGTTCAGGTAAAAGTGAGTGTTGTTACTATGTAGGGGGATTAGGTGTTGCGCATTTCCTACCCGGATTCCCTACTGCCCCATATCCTGCCAAAGCCTCAGGGCCAACAGCTCTAACACCAGTGCAAATAGCAGGGGGGATAGTGGGAATCCCTGCCTAGTGCCCCTAGCAATTGTCAGGGGGCCAGAGCATTGCCTACCCAGTTTAACCCTAGCCAAGGGTCCCTTGTAGAGTAGGGCCACCCATTTTCAAAAGCGGGGGCCCAATCCCACACCTCCAGGACTGCCAAGAGAACGCCAGTTCACCATGTCAAATTTCTTGGCGATATCGAAAGACACCAAAGCAAGTTCATCCTCCCAGTCTTCTGTTTCATGTATGACATACATTAGTCGTCTAATATTCATTGTGGTGTTCCTCCCTGGTATAAACCCACACTGGTCAGGGTGGACCAGCTGGGCAATTTCCAGGCCTAGTCGTGTTGCTAGTATTTTACAAAGGATTTTCATATCTACGTTTATCATTGTGATTGGGCGGTATGAAGATGGGTCAGACACCTTAGCTCCCGGTTTCAATAGCATTGCAGTGGTACCCTCTTGCATTGATGTCTGGAGAACCAAGTTTTCCAAAACTTCTTTGTATACTTCTAAAGGCCGGGGAGCCAGTTCTACACTATACGCCTGATAGAAATCAGCCATAGCGCCATCATTCCCATGCCCCTTCCTCATAGGGATCGACTTTATAGTGAGCTGATTTCTTCCACCGTGATGTTGAAATCCAGTTCCAGTTTTTACTTTGTACCTAGCTGTGGTATTTGTATTGTGGACAGATAATTTAGGAGTCGCTCCTGCTCTGGATCTTCTGGGTTAATGTAAACTTTTTCCAAGTGGTCCCTGAAGACCTCTAGTATGGTGCTTTGCATTGGAACTTCCCGTCCCAAGGAATCCGTAAGACAGAGGACCTGAGTGTATGGCATTTTGTGTCGAAGGAGCCAAGCTAAGAGTCTTCCTGAACTATCCCCTTCCCGGTGAAGCAGCTGACAGTACGATTTCAGTGTGTACCGTTCAAGCCTATCTCTAGTGTCTGTCAGCTGTCTCAGTAATTTTGTCTCGGTGTCCTGGTTGTTCTGTTGCCCACCCGTCTGCTTCTGGAGCGGAGCTAGTGTTTCCTCTTGGTGCAGGAGTTCCCTTTGGAGGGCACGTCTCATCCTATAGGAAAGACCCATGCATTGTCCTTGCAGCACTGCCATCAGTGCTTCCCCTTCCACTGTGCGGTTCTGGGCAGACAACATATTTGTGTCCATCATGTTGCCAAATAGTATGTGACTGATTCCCTGCCCACCTATCCTTCAATATTTCAGATGAGAATCTCTACGAAAATGGGGATTCTGCGTCACCGCCCCCCCTTACTGAAAGTGACATGCTACTAGTGCGTGGTCCAATAGATATCGTGCCACGTGCACCACCTCCTGTATTTTAGTAGCAATACTTTGTGTTACCAAGATGCTGTCTAGCCTACTAAATGTACCAGGTGTGGCTGAATAACGTGTATTCTCAGTCACCCAGGTGTGTGTTTCTCCAGATGTTACTAAACCCCAAATTTGTCATAGTTTCAATCAGACTGTCCCCCTGTCGGGGGGTTGGCGGTTTAAGTCCCTTCTTACTACAGAGTTGGGGGCATATTTATACTCCGTTTGCGCCGAATGTGCGTAGTTTTTTTCGACGCAAATTCGGCGCAAAACTAACGCCATATTTATACTTTGGCGTTAGACGCGTCTAGCGCCAAAGTATGGGCAAATAGCGTCATTTTTTTGCGTTAACGCCTTCCTTGCGTTAATGAGATGCAAGGAAGGCGTTCCCGTCTTAAAAAATGACGGCGACGCAAATGCGTCGTATTTATACTCCCGGGCAAAAATCACGCCCGGGAGTGGTCGGGTCAAAAAACCCCGCATTTGCGCCACTTTTTAACGCCTGGGTCAGGGTAGGCGTTAAGGGGCCTGTGGGCTAAGAATGAGCCCAGAGGTGCCCTCTCCTGCCCCCAGGGACCCCCCCTGCCACCCTTGCCCACCCCAGGAGGACACCCAAGGATGGAGGGACCCATCCCAGGGACATTCAGGCAAGTATAATTTTTTTTTTTTTTTTTTTTATGGGTGGCATAGGGGGGCCTTATTTGTGCCCCCCTACATGCCACTATGCCCAATGACCATGCCCAGGGGACAGAAGTCCCCTGGGCATGGCCATTGGGCAAGGGGGCATGACTCCTGTCTTTACTAAGACAGGAGTCATTTAAATGGCGTCTGGGCGTCGTAAAAAATGGCGCAAATCGGGTTGAGGCGATTTTTTTGCCTCAACCTGACTTGCCCCATTTTAAGACGCCCTAACGCCATTTTCCCCAACGCCGGCGCTGCCTGGTCTACGTGGTTTTTTTCCACGCACACCAGGCAGCGCCGGTCTGCTTGCGCCGGCTAACGCCATTCCATAAATACGGCGCCCGCATGGCGCTTCAGAATGGCGTTAGACGGCGCTAAATTTTTTGACGCTAAACTGCGTTAGCGCAGTTTAGCGTCAAAAAGTATAAATATGGGCCTTGAAGTCTCTGATCCAGAAGGTATCTAATCCCATCGGAAGTGTCAAGACCTCTACCAGTGAGGGGAAAAAGGAATTGTCATCAGCCCTGGGACCATAGGAATTAATAAGTGTCCGTTCTTTGCCATCTAGTGTACCCTGTATCACTACAGGGAGTGCAGAATTATTAGGCAAATTAGTATTTTGACCACATCATCCTCTTTATGCATGTTGTCTTACTCCAAGCTGTATAGGCTCGAAAGCCTACTACCAATTAAGCATATTAGGTGATGTGCATCTCTGTAATGAGAAGGGGTGTGGTCTAATGACATCAACACCCTATATCAGGTGTGCATAATTATTAGGCAACTACCTTTCCTTTGGCAAAATGGGTCAAAAGAAGGACATGACAGGCTCAGAAAAGTCAAAAATAGTGAGATATCTTGCAGAGGGATGCAGCACTCTTAAAATTGCAAAGCTTCTGAAGCATGATCATCGAACAATCAAGCGTTTCATTCAAAATAGTCAACAGGGTCGCAAGAAGCGTGTGGAAAAACCAAGGCGCAAAATAACTGCCCATGAACTGAGAAAAGTCAAGCGTGCAGCTGCCACGATGCCACTTGCCACTTGCCACCAGTTTGGCCATATTTCAGAGCTGCAACATCACTGGAGTGCCCAGAAGCACAAGGTGTGCAATACTCAGAGACATGGCCAAGGTAAGAAAGGCTGAAAGACGACCACCACTGAACAAGACACACAAGCTGAAACGTCAAGACTTTGCCAAGAAATATCTCAAGACTGATTTTTCTAAGGTTTTATGGACTGATGAAATGAGAGTGAGTCTTGATGGGCCAGATGGATGGGCTCGTGGCTGGATTGGTAAAGGGCAGAGAGCTCCAGTCCGACTCAGACGCCAGCAAGGTGGAGGTGGAGTACTGGTTTGGGCTGGTATCATCAAAGATGAGCTTGTGGGGCCTTTTTGGGTTGAGGATGGAGTCAAGCTCAACTCCCAGTCCTACTGCCAGTTCCTGGAAGACTCCTTCTTCAAGCAGTGGTACAGGAAGAAGTCTGCATCCTTCAAGAAAAACATGATTTTCATGCAGGACAATGCTCCATCACACGTGTCCAAGTACTCCACAGCGTGGCTGGCAAGAAAGGGTATAAAAGAAGGAAATCTAATGACATGGCCTCCTTGTTCACCTGATCTGAACCCCATTGAGAACCTGTGGTCCATCATCAAATGTGAGATTTACAAGGAGGGAAAACAGTACACCCCTCTGAACAGTGTCTGGGAGGCTGTGGTTGCTGCTGCACGCAATGTTGATGGTGAACAGATCAAAACACTGACAGAATCCATGGATGGCAGGCTTTTGAGTGTCCTTGCAAAGAAAGGTGGCTATATTGGTCACTGATTTGTTTTTGTTTTGTTTTTGAATGTCAGAAATGTATATTTGTGAATGTTGAGATGTTATATTGGTTTCACTGGTAATAATTAATAATTGAAATGGGTATATATTTTTTTTTGTTAAGTTGCCTAATAATTATGCACAGTAATAGTCACCTGCACACACAGATATCCCCCTAACATAGCTAAAACTAAAAACAAACTAAAAACTACTTCCAAAAATATTCAGCTTTGATATTAATGAGTTTTTTGGGTTCATTGAGAACATGGTTGTTGTTCAATAATAAAATTAATCCTCAAAAATACAACTTGCCTAATAATTCTGCACTCCCTGTATGTATCTACCTTTGATGTCAGCCTTCAATAACATTAATGCAAACAGGACATAAGGGGCTACACATATTAGCACTCCTCTAGCATATGAGGAGAAGGTGACACTGTAAGGTTATCCTCTCCATTTTTTGGCAAGTTTAGTAGCTTCAGGCTCTGTTAAGTATGTCTCCTGGAGACAAGCAATGCCAACTTGGTGTCTTTTAAGGAGCTGTAGTACTCGATACCATTTTGTACATGTGGTGAGACCCCTAACATTCCATGAAAGGAGTTTATACATTGTCTTTGGCGTCATTAAGTAGTATGGTCTAGTATTTCCATTTGCAAATTATCAGCATGCTGTGATGGCTGCAACCCTTCCCTAACAATACAACAACCTTGTCTATTGCATAACATAATAATATTACTTTCCATAACCCTCCCTCTCAAGGGCAACCTACCCCCATTTGTTTCAGGATGCCCACGGTACCCTAACAGGTTCTAAAGGACCTACAAACTAAAACAAGTGATATACTCCCCACCCAGCCAGCGAGTACAACCTTTCTTTTCCCCTTTTTTAGCATCTGTTGGAAGGATCACATCCGCATGACTTCTTTGGACTGTTAGTAAAATGTAGTACCCCTTGTAGCTGGTCTCGCTTGTCTCCTCATTGCATTAAGACAAAAGTTATATCAACAAGTATACCAAACAGAGGTCGCGCCATGCATGAACACCATATTGTGTATCTATGCCCTTAACTATACCTTTTGCATAGTGATTCAATCTGCTCACCTGTCATGGCCCTTCTCTCCTCCCCTGCCCTCACAAGAACTGTATCTGGAACCACCCCGGTGTGGGACCTAGGGCTCCAGGGGAGGAGTTCTCCGTTCGTGATTGCTCAGGTGACTTGTTCCCCACCGACAATGGTGTTGGTATTGTCAGGTGCATTGCTCTGTCACTCCTGATTTCCACCCTCGTCAGTCCTTCTGGAAACAAATTCTGGATGCTGTCTTCTGTGCATGTGTGTTCTGCGGCATCTTGTAATCTCGGCCCTCTTTTTCGTCGGTGGCAAGGCCCGCCACCCAGAGGAGTAGTCACTTGCCGCATGTCAAGCCATTCCCACACATCATCGGGTTGTTCAAAGAAATGGGCTCTGCCATTGTGCAACACCTTGAGCTTAGCCGGGTACAACAGCATGTACCCCAAACCCATAGCTCTCAGTCTCTGTTTCGCAGCCATGAAAGATTTACATTGCTTCTGCACCAGCTTTGTATAATCTGGAAAAATTATAATTTTACTGTTTTCATAAGTCAGAGCTTCTTGTTTCCTGGCTACTTTCAGGATACAGTCTCTATAATTGAGTATTTGGCTATGATAGCTCGAGGGGGGGGTACCGGGGTAGGAAGGGGGACCAGAGCTGTATGGGCCCATTCTATTACAAAAAAGTTTGAGGTGGCCTATTTTTGGTGTAGTTTTGATCCAGTGTTCTAAGACCTGTTCCTTTGCTAGGCCCTCTGCTTTTTCTGGAAACCCTAGGATGTCAATATTGTTGCTTCTTGAGTGGCCCTCCTCCCTCCTATTCCGCTCCGCGACAGTGGTAGTCATAGTGGCCACCTGACATTTCAAAAGCGTCCCCTCTCCTTGTAGGTTGTCTGTTATTCTCTGCATTGGTCACTTTACCGGAGACCTTTCTTAGGTCAGCTCTGAGCTGGCTGACATCTATCTGGTGTTCTAACACAATTATAGATCCTTGAACGGCAGCCAGCAGATCCGCCCTAGAGGGCTCCACGGCTTCGTTATCAAATTTTTTATCATCCTGTGTGCCTGACATCCTCGTCAGCCTATGGGTGGGTTGTCGCGTGGTGGTTTACTGTGTTATTGTATTTGTTTCCCCCTGTCCGTGCTGGCTTGTCTCTACCCACGTTGTTCGTCTTTTGTTGCTACTCGTCTATTGAAGCAGTGTTAAATAGGGCCTTTCCACACTTATGGGGTTAGTTAGACTCCCCCCTATGTGTCATATCAACTTGACAATCAGTCTGGGTGGGTCCGGTCCTGGTCTACATAGGACTAGAGGCGCCTGACTCCACTCAAACCCAGTTCCTATGACTTGGTTACCTCCTGATTCACCACCAGTGTGTTTAATTAATCCATTCACCTTTATCAGGGGCAAGATGCACCTGGGCCCCCGAGATCGAAAGGGTCCAGCCCCACCCCACCAGGGGTTCCTGGTCACAGACCTCATCAGGGTACAATCAGTGCCAGGTAGTGTAGTGTTGCAGTGGATGTCGATGGTAGGTGCCAGTTACTATTCCCCGAACATGTTTCCCCAGGTGCCAGAGCCTGTGGAATAGTGCCTGGAGGGGGGGATTCAAAAACCATCTGCTTCTCACTGTATACACATTTGCTGTATAGAGGGCTGTCAGGTGTTTTGTTTATCAATTATGCTCACTAGGGAAGTTATACTGCTGTGTAGGGCCCCAGGGGACACCCGAGGCACTCTTTGATCCGATGGGCCTTCACTCGCTCCTACTTCCTTTCTTGTTCGGGTGACCTCTTGGCCGACATTGGTGCCACCACGCTCCCTCCAAATCCTGTAGAGCATGTACCTTCATCTGAAATTTGGAGCTCCATACCTGCACTGGGAAAATGATCTCCAAGAGCTGACTGAAGAGCAGTTATGGCGATTAACTTTAAATCTATTGTACTCTACAGTTGAACCAGCACCACTTAAAAAGAATCATCTGTTTACTTTCCATAGAGATTATTGGTCCTCAGCAAAGTTAATGTCGGAACCATCAAAATCTAAGAGGTGCAGTGACACAGAGGTGGACGATATACACGTTTGTGGGCTGCCCTTTATTGGGCGGCTCCTGGGGAGATGTAAGTCAGGTGTTTAGAGAAATTTTTGCTGCAAAATACGGATACGACCCTACCTGATCCTATTTCTGATGGACTTCTGCCCTTACTGGGATGACGTAAATACCATATGCAGCCAACTCTACACTTGTGGTGCTACACGGCAGAATTACAGAAACAACTAAAACATTCCCCAACCGTTAAAGCACTTGTGCCCTTACCCTGTTTGTCTGCCCTCTCCTTTCGTGTCCTGTCATCTGGTGCCATTAAGCACAGCAGGTGTAGGTATCTGGACATGTCAGGTCATAAACTTCAGCAGAGAGCAGCAATATGATGGTTGCTCGATAGGTGTTTAGCTGATGAGTCAGTGGAAGAGTCAAAGGTTCCATATCTAGTTTATGCTATAGCCTATGGAGCCCTGCTGTGTGCTTAGGGAGCTTCTCTTTGCCCCAGTGCGAGAATATGGCTTGGAGAGCTACTCCCAATGCCAGGCCAATGTGTTGAATCCTGCTCAATGTAAGTGGAAGAGTCAGTAGGTTGGAGAGTTCTAGGAGAATATGTTTCAAAGCATGGAATCTGTGTGTCAAAGTATGTATCAATGTCAGTCAAGACAGCGTCCAAGTACCGTGTGAGTTTTGGACAGGCCCAGAGAAGGTAAAGCAATGTCCCAGGAGCCCCACAGCCCCATCAGTCTGCACTGCCACGGGGTTACCCCTATGAAGGCTAACAGGTGTTAGACACCAGTAAGTTGCAACTCTGGTAGCGGTTTCTATGTGTACAGTGTTATGCATAGTATGTCTTGCCCTATAGTAAATCCCCCCAGCCCCATTTCCTCATGGATCAAGAGTCCACCTTCACTCAAGTTCCATCTTTTCTGCCCCAGGGGTTTTCCCCTCTGTAGAGGTTACAGCAATCAACCATATAGTTCAGTGGTGAGCCACCAGTTGCTGTCCTTGGACAGTAGCCACTTTTCAAAGAGTGTGAGTGGCCGTTGCGCCCCACTCCTAATGTCCTAAAGGGTTGCCCAGTAGAGCACTTGCAGATATCGCAGACTCTGTCTCTGGCACTGCAAAGTCAGTTTTGAGCTCTTCAAAGAGATTATGCCCTGCAGTGTCAAGCATGTACCCAACAAAATGGCAGCCGCCTGCCTGCGAGGCCGCAAAAGTAGTAGGATGTAGACCAGAGGTAAACTCTTTGTTATCTATGACAGGTTTCAGTGGTGACTGGAACGAGGCCAAGGCTCTCTGAGTAGCTACTTGGTCCTATACTTCGAGGGTAGCTCTGGTAACAAGGGAGGATAACAGTCCCCAGGCTCTCTGCTTCCTTTGCAGAAGGTGAATCTTCCAGAGATGTTGTCCTGCTATCGCCCTATCCATAAAATACAAATTTTTTTCGGACTCCTTACAGTTCCACTCCACGAAGAAGTAGAGTTGCTCTGTCTGGAATTAGTGCAAAAGACTAGGGACCTCCAGACCACCCTGCCAGATCAGGAGGTAAGTCTGCTTGCGGTTCATATGTGATCAGACCAATGATTGGAGAGAGCTAATCAAAATCCCATGTGTGGGTATATAAATACAGAGCTGTATTTTTACAATGTACCTTTGGAAAGCATGAAACAGGTAACACAGTCAGGGCTACAAACATGTCTGTTTAGGCCTACCACACTGCTGGTATTAAGGGCTTAGAATAAAATGACAGCACTTCAAGCAACTCAATTGAACAAGGGTTAGAACCAACACTGAGTGCACTGGAAAGAGCACCAGCACCTTGGGAGGAGAGTTTTCTTACATGCGGACATTGATTGCTCAGGGCATATTCCTCACTGCAGGGTCAGACAGGCCAATAGGGCAGCCAGGCAGTGCCTGGTGTGTAGGTCTGAAATGTCAGTGTGCGGGCCGGTTCTTTGGCATTTTGTGGGCCTGTTTTATGGTTTGCTGAGCCGGTTTTACAGGTGGTTTCCCAGATATTAAAACAAACATTGCCTGCAGCAATTTCAAATCCCTACCTTGCAAAATACTTCTTCATTGTCTCTTTAAAAGTTCATAACTACCTGATTTGCAAACATGGGTTGCTTTTTTAGGTTGAGCCTAGGCCGCACGTGAGCACTGTCTGCAAGACATGCTGTAATCACTTTTATGGGCTTTTAACCATGCACATTATTACCATTCGTTCTTTGTTATGCCATTGAGAAATGCCGTTTTTTTTATTGGTGCCTTGGTTCCGATTCTCCCGCCTTTGGGTGATTCATTTCATTCATTGTTCTTTTGTGTTGTCCATCCCAACACGTTCACAGTTCCTGCTGGTCGGCCATCGCAGTGCATGGTCACCAGATGACTCCACAGCTTTGTAGGTCAGTTACCCTCTGACCATCTCCCTCCCTCCTCCTCTATATTTGTGATAACAATATTTAGAGGTGTTCGTGGTAATGGGTGTTAATTAGTAGCTGTGCGAGTAAGCTGCTAGGAGCCTAGTCGCATCACACACTTTGTGTAATGCCGATCTGCCACGTTCTTCATTAGCCTTTCACCGTAAAGCCACGTGAGCTTGTAAGCAGGTTGGTATTTGCTATGTTGTGCACATTTTGTGAAAGCTATAATATAGAACTCCGTATGCTGGTGACTTAAAAATCACGCTATTTCTTCATGAGAAAATATGGAAACCCTGAGGATAGGGCATGGCGTGGTGTTATTTATGTTCACACAATTAATGTCACGATGGCGGTCTCACTCTGAGTGCTCCTGGACCCCCCTTTGTCATCCTTCCTAAAGCCATGCCATCGATCTGGCTACTGTACCCCCAGGCAAGCTTTGAGGGGTAATTCCTGCTGTCCACCCATATCAGAACAGACTCTGTTGCTGGGAATGAGAGGCTAGAGCCGAAGTGGAGGATCGTGAGGCGGGCGCAAGATGGGAGCCCGCGTAGTCTGAAATTTGCCTGCCACGTTGGAGGTGTGGTGAGCAGGAAGGAGCCGAAGCCCCTGGGAGTGCGTGGGGAGAGGCCCCATCGGGGGCCCTGCTGCTGGTGAACTAAGGAGTGGCTCGCAGCCTCTGAACGGACAGAATCGGAAGAGCGGCGAGTGTGGCTGTGCCGAGTGCCTGCAGGAGAGAAACACAGATACTGCCGTCCTTGACTCCCCTAAGTGTGGTTTTGGAGCCAGAGTGCTGCCCTGCTCAACTAGCTAATGTGCAGGCTATCCTTGGTGGCCCTAGACTTGTGAGCAATCAGGGTTGGGGTGTCCGCTCCGGAGTAGCAGGGCCTGAGTACTCCTTGCGCGACCTCCGTGGAACTCTTGCTACTGTGGGATAAGGAAAGGCACGGCGGGTCTTTCAAGGACCCAGGTGAATCGGGGATCCCACCACTGGGTCCCTTCATTGCATTACGGAGCGTGTGGATGGTGGCCTTCACCTTGAGGAACAACGCTTAGCACGGAGGCCCTAACTCATCGCCTTGGGGCTGAAGGTGGCAAATGCCTGGTCCCCTCTATGAACTCTCTGGTCCCTTGGGCGCGACCCCACCCCTGAAGTTCTCCTGTGCAGGTGTGGGTGCAGGGCAGCAGCAGGGATAGAGGCCTGCCTGCCGGTGGTTCCCACAGAGAAGAGGAGAGGGTTTGGCCCTGGCCCCCACTGGCGGTCTCATACGACCGCATTATGGACTTCAGACTAGGTGGTGTACCAGACACTCCCCCTTGAAGCGGTCACCTCCTGGCAGCTGGTATGGCCTCCCACTGCTGTGCGAATTAGATGTCAGAGACTGGGTCTCGAAAACGTGCTGGGAGAATTATCCCCCACTGGCCGGGGGCCCTCCTGCCCATAGAGGATAGGACAACTTTGAGGTGCCACAGGGACTCTCCGGCTTGTAAGCAATCCATCTCAAGTTGTGCTGTGGCACAGTGGTGGTGGCATGCGGGCTAAGCCCCCATAAAAAGAAACCCGAGAGTCACGGGGAAGGATAAATCGGCACGCTCCACATCGGCCCAGGCCTACATGGATCATTATACTGCTGGCGCCATGGGGAAAACAGTGGGGGAGAAGCTGCAACCCACAACTAACACCTTAGAGACTATTCTTCAAGCCATTCACACGTCTCAATCCGCAGTGGAAACAAAAATTTGTGAAGTCCGCGAAGATGTTGCCTTACTTAGACAGGCTCTGCACAACCCTGCAGCACACATCACCAAGGCAGAATACAGGCTCTCCACAGTGGAAGATGTGGCGGGAGTTCTCAAAGCACTAATGACAGCTGCCTACTTGCACGACATAACTCCATCGCCGCGCTGAGGATGCAGAGAATAGTTCTTGGCGTAATAGCATAAGAGTGATGGGTGTGCCGGAACGGTCAGAACTGCAACAAACAGCGGGCTTCCTAGGAGCCTGGATTAAGGAATGGATGCCTGCTGACCTCATTTCACCCTGGTTTGCGGTTGAGCACGCTCACCATGCACTGGCGCTGAGGCTACTTCCCGGAGCTCCCTCCAGGCCACTGATAGCACGTATCCTAAACTTTAGTGATAGAGACTCTGTTCTCCAGGAGGCTCGCTCATGTCCAGAACTTCGCTGCAGGGACACCAAGGTCCTTATCTTCCCAGATTATATGCTGGAAGTCCAACAGAAGAGGCATTCATATACGGAGGTCAAAACAGAAACTGCACTGATGTTCCCTGCAAGAGAGACAACCTGTCATACTGTTGTCTACCATTTATACTCTAGAAAGAGGGGTCCACCAACACACTATTCTTCTAGTATTTATTTTGTAAACCTTTTTCTCCGTTCTGTTTTTTAAAGTTTTCAAAATTTGGGGCAGCGGCAGTTGCTTCTGGGAGGGAAGTATGGGGAGGGGTGAGAGTTGGGGGTATGGAACTCAGTAATGTTTTACTGTTTGATATGTTGTTAGTTCAACCTTGTATGACATTTGATGCTTCAAAAGGTTCACATCCACAACCTGGTTTCTTTCTGTACTCTAGCTGCAAGAGGCACTCCACATTGCTTCCGACACGCACAATAGCACCTCCCTCTAGGAGCTGGGTGACTGTGACCCTGGGTTCACTTCTCCACCCTTTGTGATTGTTTTGTTTAACCAGTATCATGGCACCTATATGCACCCTATCATGGAATGTTAATGGTCTGCTTGACAGAATAAAGGGAATGTCAGTCTTCACTTTTGCACACCGCTACTCCCCAGATGCATTACTGCTACAAGAGACTCATCTTTTGGGCAGCCGCTGTCCCTTCTTGGCCCGTAGGGGTTTTGATCGGGTATACCATGCGGGGCACATCAGGGGCTCCAGGGGTGTAGCCATAGTGCTCCACAGATCCTTCCCGCTGGTGGTTTCTCATGCAGTAGGTGACCCTCAAAGCTGCTTCCAAACCTTTACAGGCACACACAAGGGTTGCACCGCTAACCTGACTAGTGTATCGCCCCACCAGTGGCGCTTTGTACCTTTCTCCAGGATCTGTCCTCCTATTTACTGGACCTCGCACAGGGGCTGAGCCTGGTAGGGGACAACTTTAACACAGTTCTGATTCCCGAGCTTGATACTTCGGCTCTCCCTCTGCATCCCGATGTACAATCGCCTGTCATTTGACAGACTGGGTCACTTCATTAGGCCTTTGCAATGTGTGGCAGATCTGGCATCCAAGACAATGACAATTCACTCACACTTCTGCAGCCCATCACATTCAGTCACACATAGACTTGATACTCATGCCTACCCAAGACTGCCGCTGCATTACCGAAATCCAAATCTTACCAAGAAGCATCTCGGATCATGCAACTATCCTGTTCATCTCAGATACCCCAGGGACGGCATACACCCAATGTGGCGTCTTAACGCAGGTACTGGCAAGATAAAACCTATGTCCAGGCCCTGGAGAGAGTGCTCCAACACTACTTTGACAATAAGGGCTCGGACCCCTCTACTGGCACGATTTGGGCTGCCAGCAAGGCGACACTTCGTGGCTTTGCTAAGGGTCATTTATGAGAGCGGGAAAAAGCCCATCTGCTCTAACTTACCCAATTGGAGACATGGGCTCTTCGGCTAGTCTAATATCGCGAGAGGTGAGCGGGCAGACACAGAGCAGGCAGTGGGTTTAATATGGAAGGAGATACGTTGACTCTCTCTTGATTCAGCCAAACACGTATGGTAAGCCACACAGGCAAACGTATACGTATGGGGGGCAAGAATGGTAAGCTTTTCTACTGGCTTGTCTCTCATCACCAGCTGTCTAGGATTATACCTGAAATCGTGGATGATACTGGTAACAAAGTACACACAGCAACTGTAATAGTAGACATTTGCACAATAATACCGTAAACTCTACACCGTCCCACCTCAACGTGACCCAGAATACTCTCAGCAGTTCCTTGAGGAACTGTCCCCCCCTCGCATTTACAGCTCAGAGGCTCAGTTGTTGGATGAACCCCTTACAGATAACAAAATTACCGCGGCTCTTGCAGAGAGGGCTTTGGGTAAAACTCCTGGGCCAGATAGCCTTCCATTGGAATACTATACCACATTTCATGACATTTTAGTCCCTAAACTGCTAGCTCTTTATAAAGAGGTAGTACATTCTGACTCTTTTACACCTGAGCTAGATGCAGCAACAATTGTGATAATTCGGAGGATTCAACCTCCTGCTGTGTCATGTGCGTCATATCAGCCCATCTCTCTTATCAATTGTAAGCTCAAAATATTTGCTACCATATTGGCATCTAGACTGAGGCGTGTCATCTCCACTCTGATCAGTGCGGCTTCATGCCAGGGCGGCGCACAAGTCATTGTATCCGACACCTCCATGTGGTACTTGCCCACGAACACCACCTTCCAGCTAATTTAGCACCTCTATTTCTTGACTTTGAAAAGGCATTCAATACAGTTGACTGGGGCTATCTGGGGGCGGTGCTGGTCCGTGTTGGGCTTGGATCCCGCTTTTGTGGACTGGTTCGGGCTCTTTACTCATGTCCCACAGGAGGAGTGAAGATTAATGGAGTACTGTCTGACTCTTTTTCCCATCAGACCGGGTTCCCGGAAGGGCTGCCCCCTATCCTCCATCTCATTTGCACTTGCAATCGGACCCCTGGCATATTTGATTCGTACCAACCTTTTTATTCAGGGTTGGGACTGGAGAGATGGGAGGGAAGATCACATTGCCCTCCATGCAGATGATATCCTTCTCTACTTAGCTAACCGTGCTCTCAATGGGCCCTGTTGCCTGCATCTTCTTCACTGCTTCTGAGCAGCCTCAGGACTAAGGCTGAACCCCTTCAAGTCGGTGCTGGTGCCCCTAGCTCCCTCACAGGATTGTTTTGCCTGGCAGAGCGGCATCCTTATCCGTCGTCCGAGTGTGAAATACCTGGGTACAAAGGTGTCCATGCTTCTGGAACTCACGTGGACTCAATGTAGAGCTCCCGGTCAGGAAAACCAAACAAGATCTTGCTAACTGGCAGCACTTACCTTTAAACGTTATGGGCCAGGTGGCACTGTTTAAAATTATGGTTTTGCTGCAGTTCCTTTACGTATTTCAGAACACTCCAGTTGTCATACCGTGGAGTTGGTTCAGTTTCCAAGATAGATACGTGACCTTCTTCCTTTGGAAGGGGGCTCATTCATGGCTCGTGTTCAAGACTTGTCAATGTATGATCTAAGAAGGGGGTTTGGGTATGATGTATTTATACTTACCTGGCACCCCACCTCCTAGTGATCCATGAATAGTTCAATGGCGAATGGGCCGACACTGCCTACTGTTTGGAATTGTTTGTCATAGGTTTTCCCTGACTCCTAACCATACTTTACAGTGCCCCAATCCCCCCTAGATACTGCCCCTACCACCAAACTTTCTCTAGTGGCCTGGAGAATAGCTCTGCGCCACACTCTGTGGCTGAACAAACTTACACAATAAACTCCTCTCCGGCATGGAACCTGGCCCGTGATACATCACAGTTGCTGGGCTTCACACAGTGGGATATTAATGGCTTGTCACAGCTGGTAGATGCCTGGTCAGGTACACATATGAAATTTCATGAAATACAACTTGAATCTGCACTCACAAAGTTTTATAAGTATCTTCAGCTGTGCCACACCCTTCATACCCAGCTTCTCAGAAGCACCCCTCTACCAGAATTCAATCCCTTAGAGGCCAGTCTCCTTATGGGATCATTGGGCAGAGGGAAAATATCTTAAATTTACCGTACACTTATCCTTAATACCCCAGGAGACCTAACCGTTCTTAGATCCTGATGGGAGGAATGGGTGGGACCCCTTCAAGAAGAAGCCTTTATGGCCCCTAGAACACTTATCACTTCTTCAAGTCTGTGGCTAATCCAGCTCTATTACTGCATGCTGCATACCTTTTTCAACAGAGGCTTCACAATACTGGTCTGCACACGGCCCCCGACTGCCCCCAATGTAGTCAGACCATGGCTGACTTCTATCATATGGTGTGGACTTGTGTCTCAATTCAGACCTACTGGTCGGCCGTGGTGCCTGGATTTACAGGGGTTCTGTGATGAGAGGTTCTCCTTTCCCCCATTATGATTCTTCTAAGGGGGTTGGAGAGTACGGGAGGCATGAGAGCTGACAAAACATGCTTAGAGAGAAATTGGGGCCACTGGAAAGCATCCAATCCTCCTACCCTTACACAATGACGTCATGGAGTTGACTAGTGTACTCAACAGCAGAGGTCGGTCTCTGAGGCCAGGGGTTGCCCTCGAAAACCTAATAAAGTGTGGGGAAATGGCTGGGGAAAATTCTCTAGGGTGCATTGGGGGGAGAAGAGAGGGTGAACAACTTGCCATGTATGGAGAACAAAGGCTGCTGGATGTGGCATTGCTGTATGCAACGTATTTAAGGTGATAAGAAATGTACATGCAAGGTATTGTTTCTTTTGTAGAAAAATCTAATACAGTTTGTTAAAGCAAAAAAATAAAATCTTATCACTAACTGTTTTGTAGAATTTTTATGCCTTGCGACGTGGTCTTGTACCCATGGAATCAAGTATAGTAGTGTTTTCAAAAACATTAACAAACATGCAAATAATCTACGGTATATTGAAATTAATTATGCATCAGTTCATCTCATGCATATTTACAGTGGGTGCTCCGAAAGCCAGATTGACGTTTAATATTCGGCGGATTGGCAGTCCCATTCCGTCTTTTTTAGTCCAACCATATGCGCTGTAATTCTGGGAATTGGGTTAGCCAGCCAGCAACTCTGATGGTGGGGTGGTGAAAGTGGGATTCTATTGTAATTAGATTTACATTTTCCTTTTTTTGCTGCAGCTAGAGGAAGAAGGTAAATGGAGGTGCTTTAGTTGTATGCTGGGCCACTGGAATTATGTGGCAGGAAAGGACCAAATTATAAGGCAGGGTTGACCAATTCATATGGCACGAAAAGTCCACGTATGCGTTCACAACACCAATAGCTCTAACGCTCACAAATGCGAGACCTATTGTGTTGCAAACACTTGTTTAGCTATCTGTTTCACTAACAGGCCACGTTTATTTTGGTGCCCGGCCCCATTTTCCATCGCAGCCCGACCCTGTTAACACATATCCATTTGCACAATGTGGCCTTCCACTGTGGTACAATTTTGGAACGGATGTTCTGTGGATCTTCTCTGTGGTGGCGGGTGACCCTGCCTACTCGCCCTTGTACACAGCCGAATTGCTGTCTGTTTCGTGTACAGTCACTTTGTACAGAAGACCAGGCGCTAATTGCTTCTGCATGCTGTCCCAGATGAACACTGCCACATTCTCAACTGTGCTGCAAAAAGAAGAAACAGAATGAATTAAAAGACTGGTGGTCAGCCCTGCTGTGGCCATTCGTTGACCCTCGCACTTTTCAAGTAGCACTTCTTAGATTAGCTCTCTCACTAGCCAGTGTTTTGGCAGCTGTGTAAGGTTATACATATAGCACACCAAAGGGCAGTTCCTCCCAAACTGTTCTGTACTCCCCATCGGGGACGGCATGTGATTAATTTCCTATGCTCCTTTGTAAATCTACCTACAAAGATAACGATCCCGTTAATTGTTGATGCATGTACCTCGGAAGGCACAAGAGAACTAAGGCTAATCGGTGAAGAGTGCTAATCATTTTCTGTATTCATTCATTTCTGCCTGAATATTTTCTACTTGAGGGGCTTGTCCAGCATTCATTTGGATATATGTTATTGCTCCCAGTGACCAGAGTAAATGCTGTGGAGACATTTTCTTGCCAAATGACTATCTGTGAAATGTTATGGCTAGTTAGTACTGTGAAAGGTCTTAAAGTATGCAGTTATAAGGGATTATAAACATGCATAAGTGCAAAAAGTCCACAATAGTTCCTATACCACGGCGCATAGAATACTCGTGTACCTGACATGCTGAGAAAAGAACGGCACATCCTTGTCCAAATTCTTGTGGTCCAGCGGCTCTACGATGGCTTTCTGTTAAAAAACAAAAATGGCAAAAAAGTAATGCTGAATCTTGCTGCTACCAGAGTTGAGCTCCATATAACAGATTAGAAGGCTGCAAAAATCACCCTAGCAAAATATGCCAGTTAATCATGGACAGCGCCCCTCATACCTAGCGAGGAAGCATCGCATCAGATACCAGAGCAAAATGCACCTATTACCTAACAAAACGACTGACTGGGGGATCTGCAGCTAGCTCGATGTGGCACACTTTACGTGAGGTGAGTATTCATGTTACATGGATTTTAAAAAAAGGCAGAAAACACCTGTCACCCAAGCAGAACGAGTTACCTGAGCAGAATGTGCCTAATACTCGAGCCATGAGACAAACAGGCCCGTTCTAGGATAAGACCAAAGCCTTCTCCAGGAACGTGCAGTGTCACTAACTAGTAACTGCAGCCACTGGCTGACTGGGACAAATCAAGTCTTACTGCCCAGATTACGAGAAGGTTCGGCAGAGAAGACCTGTCCTTTGTTTTCCATTGATTTATTCAGCAGACCCTTGAAGGCCACGTTTGGTGTTGGGAGCAGAAAGGGCCTTCTAGGGGTTAGAAGGTAAGTGGCACGGTATGAGCTTATGTTCAAACTACTTTACATAGAAGAGATTGCACCTGTTCGCAAGGATCAGTATCACACAGCACAAGAGTTCATGGAAACCCAGGATGAACCAGACAAAGACAGAAGCAGCGCTGTCAGGCGCAGAATGAAGACACAGCTAGAGAAGGAGAAGAGGCTTGTGCATTGGTTCCTGGAGAAGGCTGTGAAAGTAAAAGGGTTAGCCCTCTCCAGAAGCCCTGGACACAGGGAGGAAATCTTAGGGACACTACCTACGCACCAAATCTCCGGGTCAAGTAGCATCCGGTTAAGAGAAGATGGCCGATCAGGAAAGAATAGCAGCGCTAGGAACAGACTGCGCGAAACCCAACTCCTTAAATGTGCATGGCACACGCTTGAGAACCTGAGTTCTAGAGCTCAAGAAACTTGTTATGTGCGGGCTCCTAAGGTTGAACAAGCCATAGTGTAACACAGAATTTCTGGAGAAAGCCAACTACAATGCACTAGCAGCTCAAGCACTCAGTTTTTAGTGCCTAAAGTGGCAGAACTAAACCGCACAAAAGCATTCGCCCGTGGGTGTGCAAAGAGTGGGGGAGGTCAGAGTACTAATCACTGCTACTTCATTCACAGTTAAAGATTAGGTGGGTGGTAGGCGCATTTTTGCGTACCGCCAGAGCTCGTGAATCTGCACAGCACTGCCTGTGCACCACCCTACTGGATACTTTACTGACTGTCATATCAACAGATCAGTCCATAAATGACAAGGTCCTCAAACAAAACCCTCCATCAAATACCACGACTTGACACTGAAAGTGCACTTTCAGAAGATCTGGATAAAGGCTTCGGCTGTCCAGGCAAAATGCAGGCGGAACTTAAAAATGTATTCAAGGCGGCGTGTACTTTGGTGCTAGAGCCATAGAATGTTCCACGGTTACAATTAATTAGATACTGCATCTCTTCGCCGGGCTGCTAGTTTAAGTGCAGTTGACTGGGGAAAACAAGGCAAAACCCAAGACTTGTAGGGTTTGTATGAAGATTTGCCGGTCTCTCTGCCGCTTGCCAATTATTAGATGCTCCCAGTTATTACCCAGGCAATAAGACGCTTACAGAAGGCAAGCTCTGTGAACGGTGCAGGCACTTACTAATAAACCCAAAGGCCGGCAGTACTCCAGAGTATCATCGAGCAAGTATGTGTCTGGCTGCAGACAGCTCTACCGTAAACCTCAGGCACTATACAACCCCAAACAGCTATTGAGCCCTTGTATGAGTGGCACATACCACTAAGATCAAGCCCTAGTAACAATAGCATATTGTAAGTCCATTGAGAACACCATTAGACAGAGGGACTAGACTTGAGAAGGTCTTTTTTTTGGCATGAGGGAGAGGCAAGTTATCTGAACACACAGCACAGCACTTCCTCACTTTAAGTCAAAACCCAAAATCTAAGCAGAGGGGGTGATCATTTAGTTGAAGTAGCTAATACTATAGTTCTTAACTCATTCAATGTCGAAGATAGGCCCCAAGATGCTCACCTGCATGTGCTGCTTGAGTGTCGTCAAGTTTATTACCATTCCAGAGACCGGATCAATCTGTGGGATGAACGAAATTAATCACTTGTGTGACAAGTGGAATTAGTCATTCAGACTGTTGCAATTATACCAAAAGAATCATCCTGCTGATAATGACTAAAGATAAAAAACAAAAAACAAAAATCAAGTAACAGAAAAAGACCACTGCTGCTCAGTACCTTTTTCTTTTCAGAAGGACCCTGCAAACCACCAACAGGCCACGTTTGTCCCCACATAATGGAAAAGTAGTGACATTAAAGTTTTCATGTGATCAAACATTCTTAGATGTCATTTCACCACAGAACAATCCAGAGGTCAGGATCTCAGACAGCCACGAGTGCAACATCGTCAAACTGTCTAAAGCTGGGAGGATCATGTGCACGTTTACAACATAGAACAAGCACATCTGCAGTGAGACTGCCACTGCTTCTCACAAATCCACAGAGTGCAACAGGAAGTGTTATATACACAACAGAGAAACACAAATATGATCTCTCGAAGACCCACATAAAGAAATATTAACACAGCCTGTTGGAAATATCTGCAAGTCAGTCATGCTACAGAAAGATTTGTATAGGCACTCTGTAGTCATGGAGAAGCAATCGCCCAAGAACATTATCATATAACAATACTGTTGTCTGTTTAAGCGCCTGAGATAGACATTCTTTGACACACACAAACCTAGCCTGATTGTGAAATTGATCCCAACAGGCATTGATACAGCCAATAAGTCTCGCCTTTTCGACCTACTGGCTTTGCCAGCGCTTTTCGCTGATGCTGTCCAGCATCAGCAAAAAAAATTGTAATGACATATGTATGTGCATACATCACCAAGCATTCGCACACTTATAGCATAATGCAGCTGACATTTTGTTTGTTTATTTAATTATTTACCTGGTCCAAAATGGCAGACGTCACCTGGAGTGGTAAGCAAACAATCTGAACACACGTGAAAGCACTTTGTAAAAGTTGTGCGGCCTGGCAGCTGCTGGGCACACAAAATAAAACTGAAAAAAAGACCCTGCAACCTTAAGTTAATCGTGAAGGAGCAACGAAGGGGAACTGGTAAGGGAGAGGTGGACCCACATGGGTGAGGGGGCACGAGGGAGAACAATAGAGCATAAAATGAAAAAATAAATAAAAAGTAGAGTTGGGGGAAACAATGCAAGAGTTTGGGTGAAGGGAGCATTATATGGAACGCTCAGGGTATGTTTATTTGTGGTGGAAGCATCACACAATGGAGAGATTTAGAAAACACATGCACTCACTTTGAAGTCCTGAAAGCAAAACATAATTCCCTGATTTTTAGCATTTAAAAGATACAAGACATCTAATCAAAGGGATGGTAAGGAAGTTTTGCTCCGGGGGAGCAATAATCTGGGGGGGGGGGGAGGAGGGGGTAAGGGGTGGGGGCTAGGAAAGATAAACCATCAAATAACAAACAAGTAAATGAGTTCCAAAAAGCCAACCAATGATTAGGAATGGGCTAGCCTCACCATAGAATGTGTACGCTTCAGGGTCTATATGTGCCTGTGTATGGATCTCTATCCTACATGACTAAATGTTTGTATGGTTTATGATTGGTGTTTCCTCTCACCGAGATAGGTCACTGCCACCTTGGTGAACTTAACCGAATATCTGAGTGTATATATCCAATATACATACAGCCGAATAAAAATAAATTAAAAAAAAGTACTTTTCTAGGTTTTTGATTAGGCCCCAGCAGTGGCGGAGGAGAGCAATCTAGGATGCTGCTCCCTTGGCATAAGCGCGACTACAGGGATGCGTCCTCTCTCTCCAAAGCCAAAGGGGCCTTATCAAAAACCTAGAAAAGGTTTGGCATAACTAATCAGGTAGGAAGGCCTCACACTTTTTCACACACACACCATTACATTTAAAAAATGATAAGTAGGGAGGCCTAGGAGCCCTGATGAAAGCTTCCTTTAAAGGTTAATACTTCACATAGTATGCTCCCAAGTCATCAAGAGCCCTACCCCATGCCTATCTTGGATAAACATTTGCCTTTTCAAGAAATGGACCTGATGACAGATCACATCTCCATCACCCCAGACCAAGGAGCATCTCGCTGAAAATACACATTGTAGGCTCCGCCGAAGCTGCCTGTGTACATCGATAGAGCCTCCACAATGAGCTGGAACCTTTAAATCCTAAAATCATTAAAAACGCTGTATACTGTTGGGGCACTAGGGATTTTCACAGTAACTAGGGATGTGAATGACACTTACCTTTCCTCGCACAGTGACTATCACTGAAAAGAAAAGAAAAACATTATAAAGACATGTAGCAGTAAGTGCAGTAAAGTACAGTAACACTGGGGTCTGTGCTGGTAATTTTTATCAGCAGTGAAAGTTCTGCTGAATGTCAAGTAGTACTCAAAGTGGAAATAAAACGGGTGATATGAGTTGGGGGGAGGGAGGAGTGTTGGATCTCTGGACGATCCATCAGGCAGCCGATGACACAGGAAAAGACAACAGTGAGTGTTTCTGGCTCAAGTTCATGATGTATTCCCCAATGACCAGCAGACGTACGGGAGCTACATTGCCCAAGCCACGCTGCTGGAATTCTTAAGATGTCATCTTCTCTACAGCGGCAAAATGTCCCCTTCAACAAATCCTGGCTAGTAAGGACAACCTGACCAGTTATACAAGGCTGTTTTATCCCTTTCTACGTCTTTACTGGGAAAAGAAAAATGGGGCAAATTGAACATCCTATAATCTAACATCCACTGTAAATTGTTATCAAGCACCTCCGTTCCTTCTCATAGTGCAAATACTATATAGGAGAAAAAGGCGTTGTTGTCTCATGTTAAACGGAACATAGCAGAGCATCCAGTTGTCATCATTCTTGAACAAGTGCAGTGGGAAGAGAGGCCTTTGCGGAGTTTGGATGTGTTGTCGCTTCAACAAACACAGATAGTTAGAAAACAATTACATTTCTTCAAACAAAAAAACTGGATTCTCTCCATTTCCCAACTCTGAACAAGGTGTGGCTAGGAGTTAACCTTGAGGAACAACTACCAAAAAAAAAAGAAAGAAAAATCAGCCTTCTCTATTTAAGAGCTGTTTACCCTGTATGCCTCTCATCACACCATTCTAATGAATGGGTGCTTGAAGGTCATCATCGGTGAAAGATGGGCGGGCACAAAAACTCTGATATCCTGTCAGTCTTTCATTGGAAAAAACATGGCTGCGCTATATAGAGTGCAGGGTAAAAAAAAAACTCTCGACTGAGCCTTGGTCTTTCTGTTGTTTTTATGGGTTAAATATGCATCCTTTGACATGTATTCAATTTACTGCAAGATTGTTTTGTTAAAACCAACATACAATTTCACATCCCTTACCAGGGTGTAATAATTAAATCATCAGTTCAGTAAAATGCTACTAATAATGTGTGAGAAACGTTAACTTCAGATTTAAGCTGGGCACAGAGTTTCTCCCTACACCCGGTGTTCAATTTGAGCTGGCGAGGGCCACCAACACTCATTTTTAGGGACCGGTGATTATTTTTCCTGGCCAGACGTTTCCCGAGCTCAATAAACTGAAGACACACAAAGAGGAAAGTAGGACAAGAAAGACAGACAATCAATCACAAAGGGAAGAAGGAGTAACCCGCAAGAGTAAGATAAATGGGAAGGGGGTGTCCGGTAGCAGACTAAAGAGTTTGATTGCAATGGCCGCATGTTTCTGAGCATAGCTTTAGGCACAGACACTCTTTCTTTTACAAATTAAGTACGGACTACATTTCTCCCTACTATTCAGTTTCTCTTGATGGTGATGCCTTTTTTCTTACAGAGTAGTTCTAGTGAAGTTTGTCTTGTGGGAGTGCTTCCTGATTTTTCTTTTTAACTATTTCTTTATTGTATTTCATAACGGAATGCACTAGAGTCAATTATTGCCCATAATTAACTCTGATATATCTAAATGTAAGAAACTCTTGCGTTTCTTCACCAATGTGGATCACATCTGCATCCCTTTTTGGTACACTGAAATCGAGTGTGGATATAAATGCGCTGTAGGCACTCTGGAAGCCAGTGCCCAGTCTTCTGCACTCTGTTCGCACTACCATCCAGCCAAACTGACCACCTTATCCTCTTCAAGCTCTGCCAACTCAACCTTGTCTACCCAAATGCCTCTTTCTATTTAGTCTTTAAAGCACCCTATGCTCCACATCTAGGGTACTGAACCCCTCCATACCTTCAAGATCATAAATGTCTTCTTCTCAGGTTCCCAATCAGAAGCAAAATCCCTATTCACTTATCTCTGTGCCACCTGAAGAACATTCCTTTTAGATAGAGTGCTAATGCTTGTGAATTTAAGAGTAATCTGTCATACGACTTAAGATAGCAAAGGAGGATCTAGATCAGCATGGTCCAGCATCCATCTGTCCTGGAAAGACCAGTAGAAAACACCTAATGTGTAATAATAATAATGAAGTACAGGGACCCAAAGTTTTTCTTAGGGGCCTGCTGCCAAATCCAAGGATTGGCTGAATACCTGTGCTACCTAGTCTTGATTCTACCTCATGTCTCTTTAATCCACCATCTGACACTTACTGTCTTTTATCTTACTCTTGCAGGTTATTTTCATCCCTACTTTCTTCCTTTGTTGCTGTTTTCATATCTTTCTTCCTTCTCAGTTCTTCCTTTTTTGCTGCTTGCTCTGAGTCAGTCTAATGATAACATATAAGCCCCCCTCCCGCCCCAAATCACAGATGATGCCATAGTTATGCCACTACTAACACACTTTATTCACTGCCAGAATGAACTGAAGGCACAATAGCTGGACTATCATAGTCTCTCCACCTCCGATTGCATTTGCCATCTTTCCTGAGTTTCTTCTCAGCGTCATCTATGCCAATAAAAAACCTTGGACCTGAAAGCATTACAAAGTAGTGATTACCAGTGAGGGCCTGGAGCCATATGGATGGACATGAATCTCCCCTGAAAATAGCCCTGAGCATCTACAGCAATATTGCTTGCAGTCATCTCTCCAGAGAATAACTGTGACCATCTGGTCTGTCTGTCCGGACAACCATCTTCACTCAGAAAAGCAAGGAAGACCTTTAGTGGTGTGATTGGAACGTCATCTATATTAAGAAAAGTCCAAGGTCCCTGAAAATGTAAGGAGGGCACCCCTCTCCATCCCGAGAATATCAAAGAGCCTAGAACAGTCTTAATAAACCATCATATATTCAGGAATACCTGTAAATGCTTGGAGCAGTCGTGACGGGTAGTTATGTTGTTTTGTTATGTGTATTTGTAAAGCACACCATTTGTAATTCACAAGAATATCCTTGCTTTGATCATGTGTGTGTGCCTAGCCCTTCTTATGGCAAGTTCGTTAACTGAAAAGGCCGGGTCTTCAGCTTCTTGCGGAATTCAAGGCGAGAGTAGGAGTATCTGATGTATTGTGGGAGGTCGGTCCACACTTTAGGAGCGATGTAAGAGAATGCTTGTCCTCCTGATCTGGTTTGGTGCATGTGTGGGATCTGTGGGAGTAGGAATCCTATGTATCGGAGGTGTCTGGGTGGTTAATGGAAGGAGATACAACTGTTCAGGTAGGTGGGGTCTAAGTTATAGTATCTTGAATGTGTGTGTGAGGATTTTGAAGTGAGCATGTTTGTATATCAGGAGCCAGTGGGGCTCCCTGAGGTATCATCTGATGTGAGTTCCCTGTGGGAGATTGAGGATGAACCTGGCTGCTGAGTTCTTGATGGTTTGTAGTCTGCTAGTGAGTTGCTCAGTAGTCCTGATGTAGCAGATGTACCCATTGTCCAACTTACTGGTGACTAGTGCATGAGTGATGTTTTTGCTTGGTAGTCATTTGAAGCTCTCCCTCAGCATCTTCAGGGTGTGGAAACAGGATTTAGTGATGGTGTTGAATTGTACAGTTGGGTCTAGTTTGCTGCCAATGAGGATTTTGAAGTCCCTGGCGTGAGTGCTGGGTGTGGGTTCAAGTTTAGCCAGCCACCAGCTGGAACCCCATGGTGAGGTGTGTTAGTTGAACATTACTACTTCTGTCTTGTTGGTGTTGAGCTTGAGGCAATTGGCTTTCATACAGCTAGTGACTTGTCATGCAGGCGTTGGTACAGGCAAGGATGTTTATGTTGTGTGCGCGGATGATGTTGGCTAGAGAGATCTTGTGAGCAATGAAGAAGGTTGGACTGAGTTATGAACCTAGAGGCACTGCACAGATGAGTTTGTGGCCTTCCAACGAGTAACGTGCCTTTCTAACAGCTTGGGTTCTATCTGTTAAGAAAGAGTAGGTCCAGCAGAAAGTGGATCCTTTGATGCCAATCTCATGCAGGCACCAGATGAGGATTGAGTGTGAGACAGTGTCAAATGCTGTAGATAGGTCCAGGAGAATGAGGGCTGCCCATTCTTATCTGTCAAGGATCTGGCAGGTGGTGTCTGGGGCACGGATGAGTGGTGTTTCTGTATTGTGGTTGGGCTTGAATGTGGGCTGTGTGGCATCAGAGCTGGTGGTTGCTGAGGTGCTGGTTGATTACTTTCTCTAAGATATTTGCCAGGCATGGTAGGAGGTAGATGGGTCTGTAGTTGGAAAACGTGACCAGGTTGATGGATGGTTTCTTGAGCAGGGGTATGATGGTAGCATGTTTTCAGGTGTTTGGGAATAAACGGAGTCAATGGAGGTGCTGAGGATGGGTGTTAGTGCTTTGCTCATCAGTAGGAGTCCTTTGGTGAAGGCGTGGTGGGGACAAGGGTCAGATAGGGTCCCTAAGTAGATGTTGTACAAGGTGGCAGCATTTTCAACAGAGGTGAAGATGATCCACAGGGTCAGGGTTTGTTCTTCAGCCATGATGAGAAAATGAGTTGAGATGGTGACAAGGTCTGGTTGAGGGTCGAAGTTGGCACATATGGAAGCAATTTTGTGACAGAAGCATTCTGAGAGCTTGTTGCCAAGGGCTTGCAAGGAAGTGATGTTGCCAGAGGCAGATGAGGTGCAGTGAAATCTCTGATGATGGTGAAGATTTTCTTGCTGCTGTTGGGCTATTATAGATGGGGTCTGCAAGAATTATTGACTTGGTGTTTCTTATCTGTTGGTGGTAGCATCTTAGGGCGGATTTGAAGATGTCTTTATCTGTGCTCTCTTGACATGTTCTCCATTTGTGCTCCAGTTACTTTCAGTGCGTTTCATCAGCCAGAGTTCATCTGTGTACCAGTTGGCCTATGGTCGTTCTCGTGCCATTGGATTGCACTTGAGGGGAACCATGGTTTTGGCACATGCTGTGATCCAGCTGTTGAGGTTCTTGATGATTTTTGGCAAGCTGCTGGTGTGCTTAGGTTGGTGGCCTGAAAGGGAGTAAGCTCCAATGAGCTGTGAGGCTTTTCCACCTACAGCAGGTGGGTCCAATGGTGGTAGGTCTGTGGTGGTGAGGGATGGGTATACTGAAACTGATGAGGGTGTGGTCTGTTGTTCATAGCTGCTGGCTTGTCGACTGATGTTGCTGATTCTCTAAGTGAAAGCTAACGTCTCCAAAAAGGATGAAGATGTTGGCATTAATGATGAGGGGTGCAACGAAGTCCGTGAAGTGGCTGGCGAAGTTGGTGCAGGGTCCTTGTGGTCTGTAAACAAGTTTTACGCCCACAGAGGAGTTGGCTGTTATGCATATCTTGAACGCAATCTATTCCATGTAGCTATTGTGGGTGACCCTGTAGGTGGTGCTGGTGATGGTATCTTTGAATATGATGGCAACTTCACCTCTGCGCTTGTGTTGCTGGTCTTGTAGCCAGCTGGAATGGCTATAGCAATAGACGGTGGAGAGGCTAGGGTTAGCCATGTTTCCATAAGAAAGAACAGGTTAGGACTGTGGTTTTGCAGTTGGTCCCATATTGCAGTGGCGTGTTTGGCGAGCAAGCAGCTGTTGGGGTGCATGCATGCGAGTGTGGCATGTTGTGCGGGTAGTGGATGATCTGTAGCAGTGTCAGCAAGTGGCTGGTTTGTGTAAGAGTGAGCAAGTGTGCTACTGTTGGTGCTTAAGTGGTGGGAGGAGGGTATGAGAACTTGCTGGAAGCGCATGTGAACTCCTTCCGTGAAGTGTGGCAGTAGTGTATGAGCAACAGTCGGGATTGAGAGCTCAGAGGAGTGCAGCAGGTGTGAGAAGAGGGTGGAGGGGGAGTACCAGAGCTCCTGGCGTTCCGCGTGGGTCCAGGCACAGACAGGCTTGCCTTTGATGTGTCAGCGGCTTGTCCACCCTGAAACCTCTATTATGTAGGTATTGGGAGAGGAGAGGAACGCAGGGAAAGGTGAGCGGGAAACTAGCAATGTCTCTTCCTGTCCTGATGGATAATGAGAATTCCAGTTACAACCTATGCAGATGTCTACCTAATCTAGGTTATCTACCTTGAGAAGGTCACCCTATGGCTAGAAGTGTTCTATACACTGATGAGACCGGTACAGATCCACGGCAACCTGGATTAACAGAGGCCAACACACAAATTCTGAGTTTCAATGAGCTATTTCTGGCCCCCGATGTCATGAAGCCTGGGCATGGACTGTTAAGGCCGAGGTGGACAACGGTGATCTTCCCTCACCTCGATAGTTGTGCCCATGTCCGTTAGGGTTGTTGCATTTTCCATACAGCTCCTTGTTTTCTTCATCACTCAGGGAGTTGCTGCAAGAAACAAAATAGAATCACTCAAAACATTTTGCAGACTATCCCCCTCCATTGTAACCCACCTATCCCAGACACAGCCCCTCTAATGATGAGCTTATTAATCCTGGCATAACCTTAAGTGCTGAGGACCCTAACCCCTTCCGGTTCCTGGCATCCGCTACCATATGTTCAGGAACTCATAGGTGGCTGGTGAGAATTTGAGAATTGCTTTCCAGCTCTAACGTCCCTGAACCACAAGGAATCTACTTGAGTTGATTCCAATCTTAATGTTGTACTAAACCTACCTGACATGGTTAGAAGCAGGCCATGTCTACCTACCCAGATTCAACATTAATGCAAGAGGGCTCACTACTGACATCTGCTGTGACCTGCAGGCCAGGACTTTGAATCTTGGCACGGCCAACTCAGTCTTCTGTCCTTCCAACACTGGTATATTGAATACCAAGGCAAATTGCCTCAGAGGCAGGCCTGGGATTATAAGTTCTTCAGGTCTCAAGAAGATCTTCTGAGGATGGTTTCTCACGCATCAGGCTCCCAATATCTGTGCGTAGATAGATGTTCATTGGCACTGCTCTTTGTCCTTCACAGCAAACTGTCACTAATAGTATGTACATTGTTTCAAGCATTATGTCCCATTTTCAACCGCACCCCATTCTGTCTAAGTGTGCTTCATGCTCTTCACCTATGTTTACAACCAAAGTTATCTTGTGCACCCCTTTCGTAGGAGCAAGTGTTGTCTTCTTCTGCATAAAATATGCAATATGTGAAAAATTGTTTTGAGTTGCAACCCACATGCATGCATCACAAGTTGAAACGTGTCTTGGCTATGTGTGAACTCTAGCAGGGAACATCTGAAATGAAAAGAAAGACAACACATCTTCCTTTTCTGTCATTTTGGGTGGGCGATTGAGCGAGGGGAAGATTCTAGCCAGAGATCTCCACTGTTTTCTATACTAAACATCTACCTAAGTTCCATGAAAATAATCCTGAGCATAAATCCGTGTCAACAATAGTGACCACTTCAGGCTAGATTCCATTAGTGGCCAGTGCACGCAGGACTACCAGCAGTGACCACTTCAGTCTATCTAGCAAGGCCACCAGCAATAATGCCGAAAAAAGCTTTATACATTTTGAATTAGAATGACTCTACATGTCACTGCAGTCATACAAGCAATTGCCACTAAGCAAGGACATCAGTAATAAAACTACCCAATGCTGCACGAAATACCATTAAAAATTAGCCTAATATTTATTTTTGCAAACATCAGCTTATTCATTCTGAAAATACAAACATTTTACATTTTAACACACCCTTTTAAAGATTGCAAACGTATCTAATCCAACCAAATAAGTATTTTTCATTTACTAATTTGAGATACACAGAGAGGAGCTACTCATGGGTACCTCGAGAGCTACCAGTGCCTCCCGAGCTACTCGTTGAAGAATCCTAATCTGGTACATTCCACAGCGGAAAAAGCGCATGGGAGATAACGATGTGCCACGGTATCCTCCAGACTATCGGAGAAGGCCTTGCCTAAACATTTAAACTCGTCAACTTCTATTCTTAAACGTGTACACTCTTTAACCTCCATTCAAAGTGTATACTCTAATCATGCTATGCTTCAAAACTTAGGGTGTTCTATTAAGTCGTGGTTTGTCTGCCTTCTCCTCTACCTCTTTTCCCCCTGTAAAGAGTTCTGTTGTAACCCTTTCTTATCTTCAATGTTGGCTTGGAAAAGAGTACAAAGTTATATGTAGTGCGTATTTACTGAGATACATACAGGGAGTGCAGAATTATTAGGCAAATGAGTATTTTGACCACATCATCCTCTGTATGCATGTTGTCTTACTCCAAGATGTATAGGCTCGAAAGCCTACTACCAATTAAGCATATTAGGTGATGTGCATCTCTGTAATGAGAAGGGGTGTGGTCTAATGACATCAACACCCTATATCAGGTGTGCATAATTATTAGGCAACTTCCTTTCCTTTGGCAAAATGGGTCAAAAGAAGGACTTGACAGGCTCAGAAAAGTCAAAAATAGTGAGATATCTTGCAGAGGGATGCAGCACTCTTAAAATTGCAAAGCTTCTGAAGCGTGATCATCGAACAATCAAGCGTTTCATTCAAAATAGTCAACAGGGTCGCAAGAAGCGTGTGGAAAAACCAAGGCGCAAAATAACTGCCCATGAACTGAGAAAAGTCAAGCGTGCAGCTGCCACGATGCCACTTGCCACCAGTTTGGCCATATTTCAGAGCTGCAACATCACTGGAGTGCCCAAAAGCACAAGGTGTGCAATACTCAGAGACATGGCCAAGGTAAGAAAGGCTGAAAGACGACCACCACTGAACAAGACACACAAGCTGAAACGTCAAGACTGGGCCAAGAAATATCTCAAGACTGATTTTTCTAAGGTTTTATGGACTGATGAAATGAGAGTGAGTCTTGATGGGCCAGATGGATGGGCCCGTGGCTGGATTGGTAAAGGGCAGAGAGCTCCAGTCCAACTCAGACGCCAGCAAGGTGGAGGTGGAGTACTGGTTTGGGCTGGTATCATCAAAGATGAGCTTGTGGGGCCTTTTCGGGTTGAGGATGGAGTCAAGCTCAACTCCCAGTCCTACTGCCAGTTCCTGGAAGACACCTTCTTCAAGCAGTGGTACAGGAAGAAGTCTGCATCCTTCAAGAAAAACATGATTTTCATGCAGGACAATGCTCCATCACACGCGTCCAAGTACTCCACAGCGTGGCTGGCAAGAAAGGGTATAAAAGAAGGAAATCTAATGACATGGCCTCCTTGTTCACCTGATCTGAACCCCATTGAGAACCTGTGGTCCATCATCAAATGTGAGATTTACAAGGAGGGAAAACAGTACACCTCTCTGAACAGTGTCTGGGAGGCTGTGGTTGCTGCTGCACGCAATGTTGATGGTGAACAGATCAAAACACTGACAGAATCCATGGATGGCAGGCTTTTGAGTGTCCTTGCAAAGAAAGGTGGCTATATTGGTCACTGATTTGTTTTTGTTTTGTTTTTGAATGTCAGAAATGTATATTTGTGAATGTTGAGATGTTATATTGGTTTCACTGGTAATAATAAATAATTGAAATGGGTATATATTTTTTTTTGTTAAGTTGCCTAATAATTATGCACAGTGATAGTCACCTGCACACACAGATATCCCCCTAACATAGCTAAAACTAAAAACAAACTAAAAACTACTTCCAAAAATATTCAGCTTTGATATTAATGAGTTTTTTGGGTTCATTGAGAACATGGTTGTTGTTCAATAATAAAATTAATCCTCAAAAATACAACTTGCCTAATAATTCTGCACTCCCTGTAGTAACAAAAGCACTGTAATACGACAAAGACAGAAGTGTAGGTACATACAATGATAATGAGCCGATTTCTGATGAGCACCTACCAAAAGTACAGAATATAGCACTATCTTCATATGCAAGAATGCAGGGGTTGAATCCTCAAATTGGATCCTGTCTCAAAAAGCAGCCTCCATATTGATAAATTACAGCTCGAAAACTGATCTTTACTTAAAATCTTCGATTGTTGCCTTTCCTTTTTCAATACCATTTTCATCCTTCCCCATCTTGTGTAGGAATTTTCTCTTTGAGCACAACTTCTCTAAGTCACTTCCATGTCTACTTTTAATCTCTCCTAATGTATTCCTACAATTTGTACACAACTCATTTCAAATATTACAGCCCGCCCTTTTTGAAAGCCATTCTCCTTCAGCCTGACAATACCTAACATCCTGTATCTCATAATTATTCCCATCAAAATTGTACGAAATCACAACACCCGCCCCCCCGCCCCCAACACACTGCTAATGATAACCCCTAACTCCTGGTAATGTAATCCCCTACAAAGAAACTGGATTGAGTGCATGGAATGAGTTGCTTGCACACACAAGACTAATCTCAATGATACTGGACTACCCACTAATCTGGGGGTTTGGAGCAGCGTGCTGCCTGATGTAAAGCACTTAAATGTCTAATCAGGGGTAGAAAGCACTATATAAATACAATTACAACATCAGTATGTTGCATACGAAATTTTAGTTCAGTTTCATTATTTACATTGATGTCATAGTAGGCCATAGAAAGTGATGGTTATCCATTTATAGCATTGCTTTGCACAACAATGAAGTTGTAGGTCCAGTGGTGAAGAGTGTGTTAAAAATATAAGGCTTTCCTAAGTTCTCAAATGCATCACCTCTAGAAGTAAAGGTTCCCATCTAGGACCCTCTTGCTAATCCTAGTGTAGTGGTCTGGGAAGTGGGTTGTAGGGTCGAATTCTCCCCTCCTAGAACCTATTTAATAGTTGTCACAGTGCAGACTTGCAAAGGTGTGCCAAAGGAAAGCCCTCCTGTGCCTGTCCGCGCCAGGAACCTTGGTCCTTCTGTTCTAACATACTGTGACACTCTGTCCTGAACCCTGCCCACTGCTCCACATGCCTCGCTGCAGCGCACAACACAAAGGGAGCATTGTCTTGCACTCCTGCAAGTTTTCATGCACTTATCCACACCCAGCATGCACTGTACTGACAGCACCCAACACCCCAATGTCTAACACTCACAAAGTCTTGCAACCACCTACACAACACTCCACTCTCACATTCATGCTCCTCAATAACCACTAACTCACCAAACATGCCACAGTGTTCTGGAACTTGCTGCACGATAATGCCCCTGACCTAATTTCTCTCACGGAAACCTAACTCAACCCTGCATTGGCACTCGACATCGCCACAGCCATCCTCCCTGGCTAAATAATTGCCATGCAAGACAGACTTCACAAGCCCAGAGGCGGAATCGCCATCATCTGCAAGAACACAGTCAGCTTCACCACAGCAAGATGTCATCCTTTAACATGGAACACCTGTCGTTCAGTTCCACGTTACAGACCTTCAAAGACCACGCACCAACATCAGCGGCACCATCACAGATTTCATTGGACTGCTCGCCTTCAATGCTAGCAACTACATCCTACTCGGAGACCTGAACTTCCACCTGGTAGAGCAGGGTGATCCAAACTCAAGAGCACTCACTGAAGACTTCTGAAGCCCGAGCATCATCCAAGGAGTGAAGGGACCTACTCATGTATTTGTTTTGTGTTTTGATAATAAGTGGAGTCCTAAAATGCTATATTTAAACATTTAACTGATACACATCACTCATTCTTTGATGCCTGTCTCATTTTAGCAAATTAAGCAGCCAAATAACAAAATATTTCACCCACATGAATATTAGCATTATATACAAATACATGTTAACGTATGACTGTATTTAAGGCAATCTCATCCTGTTTTTAACCCCCCCCACGCTATCTGCTCAGATTTTGGCTTGGAATTCATGAAGGGCAGCATGGAGATTCACACTTGAAGGAACATTTTCTGGATCTTTCTAATTTTAAAAATAAATACAGACAGGAAACGCATTGTGGAGCCTCATCCGAAGAGCCACATCTTGAGGTTCTTCCTGAAGATGGTGAGTGATGGGCTTTGTCTGAGGTATAGGGGCAGGTTGTTCCAGCTCTTAGCTGTGATGTAGGTGAAGGATCATCCTCCAGTGTTTTTTTTTTTTTTTCAAATGCGAGGGATAATGGCCAGAGCCAGTTGAGCGAAGGGATCTGGCAGGGGTGTGGAAGGAGACGTAGTGTTTAAGGTAGGCCGGTCCGACGTGGTGTATGGTTTTGTACGTATGGGTTAGTGGCTTAAAGGTGATTCGTTTTTCTATCGGAGCCAGTGGAGGGTCCTCAGGTGCTGGAAGATATGTTCTTGGCATGGGAGGTTAAGGATAAGTATGCCGGCGGCAGCTTTTTGATGTTTCTCGTTGTGGTGCCAGCGTAGAGAGCATTGCCACAGTCAAGCTTGTTTGTGACTAAGGCGTTGGTGACTAAGGTGTTGGTGACTGTCCTGCAGCAGTCTGCTGGGATCCATTTGAAAAAGTTCCAGAGTTTGCAGAGGGTGTGCCAGCAGGAGGAGGTAAATGAGTTTACCTGTCAGGTCACAGATAGGGAGGAAAAAATAAATAATAAATCAGTAAAAACGGACAGATGGGAGCCTTAGTTATAGGTGAGAAGGCAGGAGGCCACCGCAGGGCAGAGGGGGAAGGCAGGTGCAGGGGGCAAGAGTTGGTGGTGGTGGGGGGGGGGGGGGGGGGGAGTTGGGATGGGGTTAATATGCACACGGGAGATGTGAATGAATAAGATTTTGTATAGCGTAAACAGCTGCCCTGCAAGCAGTGCATCCCACGTGCTGATGACAAGTAAGAGGAAGCTTATTAGTTGTAAATTGCCACGTTTTCAGCTATTTGCGAAGTTCAGTAGGGGCGAAGAGGTGTGTGACAGGATTAAATTCCAAAATGTGGTTGCTAAATAGTCAAATGAGTGACTGCCAGTCCTCAAATCTGGTTCTTGGGGACTTTAAGCAGGTTTGCGCCTTCGGATCTGATCGTGATGTAATGCTGTAGGAGTTTCTTCAATTTCTGCTTTTTGGCAAGTGCTCTATAGGAGATATCGTTTTACATCTAATTATGTTGTGAACGATAATTCAGTGAAGGGCTCTAAAACAGGAGACCGACAGATGTCTTGGTATTTCGAGTATGAATCTAGCTGCTGCGTTTTTAAAATGTGAGATTAAATTACTGGGCAACCCTAAACAAAGGTATTCCCGTAATTGAGTCTAGTTTCCATATGAGAGGAGATAGGCAGGAAATCCAAGATTTTCCTGAAAGATTTGAAGATGTTGAAGCAGGTGCTAGAGACAGTGGCGATCTGAGATTAGGAGGATCCCAAGAGACAGATTTAACCAAAGATTAGGCGTTCCGTTTTAGCAGAATTACTGTGGTGCGTAGATCGAATGTGAAAGGTTGACATTCGCATTCGATCTACGAGACGGGGGTTCGGAAGGTGGCGGTTAGGAAGGAAAGGATCAGAATGAACGGAGCGGTTCCGACATTGCTCCTGTAAAGTCCCCGCATATTTTAGAATAAAATATTACCTGTTACTGCCGGTCTCCGTCTTTACAGTGGCGACGAGGCGGGCAGGAGCGATGTCGGAGGTGAGGATCGTGCTTTTATTTTCGGCGAATTTCTGGCTGCTGGTGTTTCCATAACTTGAGGGGCGGCGCATTAAGTACTTCTTGATGTCCTGTATTGGCAAGATTCCTGTTTCGGAAAAATATCTGCAACTACGCCAGGAATTATGGGTTGGAGTGTGCCCAAATTACTCTAGAGAGTGAACAACACAGTTGAAGCAGCCATTTTGAAGTGGTTTGGAGATCTTTTCAATCTTTATTAAGGAACACAGTGATAGGCACACCTGTGTGCCTACAAATAGAAAATTGGCAGCCATCTTTAAGGAGTAGACTTCGTACCTGCAAATATTGTCTACAATTACAAGGAACTAGGCACGTTTAGTGTGCTATAAATACAATTACAAGGAATTTGGTACGTTTAATTTGGAATACGGTGATAGGCACACCTTGTGCTTATAATTACAAAAAGAACCTTTATCTATACATTTGACTTGTTGGATGTGCCGGAATTTATTGTGACTGGACTCTGTTTTAAAAAAAAAAAAATATATATATATAACTGCATTCAGTAATTATTGATATAGGACATTATTAATTACAGAATGTCTAGTATTCAACCTCCACCATTTTTTTTGAATGAACCAGGAGATCCGCCCATTCAGTGGGAATTGTGGTTGGATTTATTTGAGGCATATGTTGATGTGTTGGAAGAGGGCGAATGTTCACCTGATAGGCACCTGTCATTGCTTAAACATCGTTTGGGCGCTGTAGGGTTAAGGGAATTTAAAAATTTACCACCTGTAGATAATGTGCATGGGGTAGATGTGTATAAATGTGCTTTACAACAGTTACAGGATAGGTATGGCCGGAAAATAAATGTAGTTATGGAAAGATATAAATTTTATTCCAGGGAACAGAAGGTTGATGAGTCTATTGACCAGTATATGGCAGTGTTAAGAGGCTTAGCGGTTACGTGTGCTTTTGACAATATGACATATGACCAAGTTTTAAGGGACCAATTATTAATGAAGACTAAATCTAAAAAAATACAGGAGAAACTTTGGTCTTCTGGGGAAATATCTTTAAAAACGGCTGTTGAAGTGGCGAGGAGCATTGAGATTACCGAAGATTGCATACAAACTATGAGGAGGGAAGTTAAAGATTGTGACAACGTTTGTACCGTAAGCAAAGACAGGGATTGCAAGGATAAAAAGAAAAAAATGGTTTCCTGGTCTGGTAGTGGGGATAACAAGTCTGGCATGAATAACAATACTAGAGTGTGCTTTAGATGCGGCGCCAGTTCGCATTTTGCAAATTTTAATGGTTGTCCGGCGATTGGGAAAAATTGCAGTGCATGTAAAAAAAAGGGACATTTTGCACGCGTCTGCAGAAGTTTCGAGAAAAAAGTGAGTTGTGTTGTGGAGAATGTGGATGATGATGAGGTTGAGGGAGGAATTCAGAATTTGGTACTAAGTATTCAAGAGCGTAACATTAAGGGAAAAGAGCTTCAATTTCCGAAGTGTTATATAAATATTGACGGTGCACGACTGGAAGTTATGGTGGACTCGTGTGCGTGGTACACTATAATAGGCAAGTCTCTATTTAATCAGTTGTGGCCTGGAAGGAGTTTACAAAAAACAAAAAACAGTCCTTGCAGTTATTCTGGTCATAAAATTGCTATTGTAGGAAAAATACAGGCAGAAATCGAATATGCTGGAAAGAAGTGTTCAGGTGAAGTTCTTGTGGCAGAAGGAGGGGCAACTATTCTGGGTTGGCCACATATATGTCAATTGGGGTTGAGGGTGGACCCTAATGCTACTCCGCCAGTGTACATTGTGAGTATGGATACGTCACAGGATGATTTGTATCATGATATAAAGGGACTATTTCCCACCGTGTTTAGTGGTTGTTTGGGAAGTATGAAAAATTTTAGACATACAATTGTATTAAAGGCGAATGCTCTTCCCATAAGGCAGAAGTTGAGGAATGTTCCCTTGAATTATAGAGAAAAATTGAAGGAGATGTTAAAGGATTTGTGTGATAATGATATTATTGAACCCATTGAGTGCTCCGATTGGGTTTCTCCGATTGTAATTTCGGTAAAATCCAGTGGGGACCTCAGGTTGTGTGTTGACCTGCGGGCACTCAATGATGCAATTTGGATAGATACATTTCCTTTACCAAATTTGCAGGAATTGATGTCGTC
Organism: Pleurodeles waltl; assembly: GCF_031143425.1. NCBI lineage: Eukaryota > Metazoa > Chordata > Amphibia > Caudata > Salamandridae > Pleurodeles > Pleurodeles waltl. Next base: position 667,884,944 of record NC_090440.1, read on the forward strand.
TATTGGAGATGCTACTGTATTTTCAACCATCGACTTGGCAAGTGCGTATCACCAGATACATTTAAGTCCTGAGTCTAAACATTGTACAGCTTTTATTACACCGGAGGGGATGTTCCAGTACAAAAGGATGCCGTTTGGATTGGCTAGTGCGTCTGCAGTTTTTCAGAGGGAATTGTCCAAAATACTTTCGAATGTTAAGGGGGCAAAGGTATTCCAGGATGACATTTTAGTATATGGTCGCGACAGAAGTGAGCATGACCGGAACTTAAAAATAGTATTGCAAGCACTGAGTGACTATGGATTAACTGCTAAGGATCAAAAGTGCAAATTTGGAGAGAGCCACGTGGAATATTTAGGTCATATTATTTCTTAGGATGGTATTCGACCTAAGGTTAGTCACATCAAAGCTATTAGTGAGGCTCCAGAACCAAGGTGCAAGGAACAATTGTTATCATTTTTAGGCCTAGCAGAGTTTTATTCTCGCTTTGTGGAAAACTTTGCATCCAAGGTGGAGAACCTCCGTGCCTTGCTGAGGAAAAATGCGACGTTCTGCTGGACAGAGATACATTCCAAGGAGTTTGACTATAAAGAAAGAAATTGTCAATGCCTCTTGTCTCAAATCGTTTGATGAAACTGCTGAATGTATTATAGCAGTAGATGCTTCCGCATATGGTATTGGTGCGGTTTTGTCTCAGAAGAAGAAAGGAGACACATGGGTGGTTGCATATGCTTCTCGTACTCTGTCTCAAGCAGAGAGGAACTATTCTGTAATTGAGAAGGAGTTATTGGCCGCTACGTGGGCTGTGCAACGATTTAGGATGTACATATGGGGGCGCAAATTTAAAATTTGTACGGATCACAAACCTCTGATTAATATTTTGAGCGCGGGAGGGGGAAGGAACCTCACTCCTAGGTTGGCAAGGTTGGCTTCCAAATTACAAATGTATCACTTTGAGATTTTGCATCTTCCAGGGAAAAGTAATTGTGTAGCAGATGGGTTGTCTCGGTTACCACTATCGCATAGTAGTGCCGAGGAAATTGATGATGGAGATTGTGATGTTGCGTTCACTTATAGGGATGCTATGTTTCTGCAAAATGGGAATGTGCATGACAATTTATCTGAATGCGTGTGGATGAGAGAAATGCAGAAGGATGAGGTTTTGTTGAAAGTGAAGGAGTTTATTTTGAGAGGATGGCCATCAGAACGTAGTTTACGAGGTGAGAGCAGTACATTTTGGAAGATTAAAGAGGAATTGTCTGTGTCGAATGATATTATATTAAGAGGTGATAAAATTGTGCCTCCCTATGGTATGCGTGATACCATTGTTAAGTTGGGACATGAAGGTCATGGTGGCATGGCAAGTACCAGGAGGAAGATCAAAGAAGTTTTTTGGTGGCCGGGGTTAGATGGTATGGTAGATCGTTGGGTAAGAGAGTGTGGTAAGTGTGTACTGAGTGATAAGTCTGTGAAACCATTAGTGGTACCATTACAGTTGGTTGAGTTGCCTGATGGCCCGTGGCGCAAAGTTGCAATTGATTTTATGGGTCCGTTTGTTAACTTACCTGCTAAGGAAGGGTATGCGATTGTCCTAGTTGATTATTTTTCCAAATGGCCAGAGGTTCGTATGGTTGGCAATATAACTACTGATACTGTGATCCAATTCTTAAAAGATGTATTTGCGAGGGAAGGAATTCCTGAAACTATTGTTTCGGACAATGGTGTACAACTTACTTCTGTTAAGATGAGTTCCTTTTTGAAGAGCTGTGGGGTAAATCATGTGAGGGTGTCATTATACCATCCTGAAGGCAATGGTCAGGTTGAAAGGTTCAACAAGGTTATTAAGGACACTATACAATTAGCTTTAGAATCTAATTTGTCTTGGAAGGAGGCCATCCAAAATATGTTGTTATCATACAGAATTACGCCACATTCAGTCACTGGAAAAACACCTTTTGAGTTACTGAGGGGTCGGAAACCATCTTCTAAACTAATCCCTTGGTGGTTGATGAACAGAAGGCAAGGAAGTTTTGGTGGGGTAGACTTTAGCTCTGTGAGGAATCGGGTGCAAGAGTATCAAAACAAAGTTTTAAGCAAAATCAATAGTGGAAAAAATATGCCAAACTTGGCAGTTGGACAGTACGTACGTGTGAAGAATTTTGGGCTAATAAATAAAGGGAATGCGAGATGGTCACGCCCTATGAAAGTGGTGAAGGTATTGAATGGTGCAGTTCAGCTTGAGGATGGAAGAGTACGTAATTTGCGGCATGTGAGTTTGTTTAAAGCAAGTAAGATTCCCCAGGAATTTAAGTGTGAAGATTTTGATGAAGAGAGTGGATATTTGTGGGGATACGAGGATGCGCGGCCAGACAGAGGTGAAGGAGGCGGTGAATTCCGTGGTCTTGAATCTAGGAATCGGGAGGATGACGTGATACCTATTCGTAAAAGTTTGAGAGAAAGGAAATTACCAAGGCATTTCAATGAATTTGTGATGGGAAGTTAACTAAATGGGAATGCTTCCAATTCAATGTAAAAAATTAATTTCCTTTAGGAGGTACATGTATTATGTATTTTCTCTTATATGTATTTTCCAAATTTTAAGTATGTTATTTGTTTTGTTGTTGTTGATCAGAGGGGAAGATGTGTGGTGCGTAGATCGAATGTGAAAGGTTGACATTCGCATTCGATCTACGAGACGGGGGTTCGGAAGGTGGCGGTTAGGAAGGAAAGGATCAGAATGAACGGAGCGGTTCCGACATTGCTCCTGTAAAGTCCCCGCATATTCAACCCTAAACAAAGGTATTCCCGTAATTGAGTCTAGTTTCCATATGAGAGGAGATAGGCAGGAAATCCAAGATTTTCCTGAAAGATTTGAAGATGTTGAAGCAGGTGCTAGAGACAGTGGCGATCTGAGATTAGGAGGATCCCAAGAGACAGATTTAACCAAAGATTAGGCGTTCCGTTTTAGCAGAATTACGTTTGATGCAGCGGAGATGCTTCTAGGCAGCTACTGAAGAGAGATACGACTTACGTTTGTGTTAGGAGGTTGAAAAATCGTTGCAAATGGAGACAATAAATTGCATATCACCAACATAAGATACAATAGAGAAGCCAAAAGACCCAACCAACCGGAGAAGTGGGGACATGTACATGTTAAACAACGTGGGGCTGATGAAAGTGCCTGGAGGTGCCCCATATTCAAGAGAGTGGGTGGTGGAGTGGTAGGACGAGAAAGAGACCGTTTAAATGTGGTCCAAGAGAAGCAAGCCAGAAAAGGACAGAGTCACAGATCCCTAGCCTAAAAGGCATTCCAAGAGGGAGGCTGCATTAAAGGCAGTGGACAAGTCGAGTAAGATAAGGATGTGCAAGTCGCCCCTTTCGAGAACATATCTAATCTGTTCAGATCCTACTAAAAGAGTGTATCCTGCACTGTAAAGTGTCTAGAAGCCAAACTGCAAGTCGTCTGCTAGAGAGTTCCATACTGACAAATCTTTCTAGGATCTTAGTTCCCATTGTAGGAGTAGGATTTGGCCTGTTTTGGCAAAAGAGGTGGTGTGATGGTCATTAGAATGTTGTTCCATTACATTTTTGCTGGTATTCACTCTAGTTGTAGCACTGGTGCTTTGGGGCAAATGCTTTCAGAACAATAAACTGTTGTTTAATGTGACAATTCTGTGGTGCACGTTGCCAACAGGCAGGGCGCTTAGAAAGTGAATGTTTTGTGATGGTGTTTGTGCTGGGTTGTATGCAGCATATTATTGTTTTCAGAGCACGACGTGTCACAGTGTTGATAATGACATTGCAGATGTGTTATCTCATATGCAGTGAATGGATTCAGTGGGCTTGCGCTGGGGGCAAACTTGGGCAGGACAGTGTCAGAGGCGCTATGGAAAATAGCAGGAAGAGAATGTTTCTTTGGCATGGTTAACAAAAAAGGCTTATTCGTAGACTTGCATGGAATTCTTAGCATCAGAAGCACAGCGACGGGTTTTAGAGAATGATGGTGTGTGACGCAGTGAAGACATGTTTAATTTAATTGTGTCAATGATTAGAAAGGGTCTGTCTGTGGTCCCCATCGCGTATGAGCTGGCAGGGATTGGGTTTTTTGGTAAGATACTGTGGGGCTAAAAGTAATTAGTTCAGGAAATGGGTAGGTGGATTCTAGAGGCAGGAAGGCCAGTAATACTGGCATTGCTTCATCACGTTTCCCCCACTCTCCACGGTGTATGCAGAAATGGTAAGGAAGTAGTGTTGCTTCCATCGGTGGTGGTATGGTTACTTTTTGGATAATTTTAGTGTGTCAGAGCTTTTAGGAACGGGGTGAGGAGGAGGTTTGTGGAGGGGTGAGAGGGTAGAAAGAAGCGATGGTGTGGACGTTTTTGTGAGAAAATTAAAGGCTGGCCAAAGGGGTAAATGTAAGTTGGTGTTGTTGAGAAATTACCTGGCGGCGAGTTTATGCCCAGTGTACTAGTAGCTAAGTTATGTTTGCTACGGGTGGGGGGGGATGGGTTTTTAAACATGAGGATGTTTAAAAGATTTCTAGTTTTCAACTGCTTATGGTGTTGCAAAACGTTTTGTGGTTATTTAACGTAGCAGCTGGGGATTTTGGTATAAATTAGTAGAGGATAATTACAGCTGCAGACGTAAAGGAGGGTTCATCAGAGAGGGTAAGGGGGTTAGGGAGATGAAGATCGGATTGTTATGAACGTTATGTGTGCCCTGTTTGGTTATTGTGAGTACTTGTTTTTATTAGTTCTCATTGTTTCTGGCTGTGTGATTGGTTGTATTCCAAACCCGAGAGGGGTTATATTGGCAACCCGCCTTAGAATACCACCATACAAGAAAAAGACTATAGGTGGTTCATCCTTCTCCGTTCAAGCAGCCAAACTATGGAATTCATTACCCCCAACTATAAGATACACAGATAACTATCTTGTCTTCAGAAGACTACTCAAGAGTTGGCTCTTTCCTTCATAATCACCATATTCAAACAGCTATGGATCGCATATGCCTGTGTTGATAAATATTTTGTATCTGATTATGTGTATATTCTATATATATATATATATATATAATTCTTTAGAAAATATGTATTGCTACTATGTCATAACAATAAACTACACACATACTATAAAAACCTGTTTAACTGATGTATATTTACTCCCAGTTTGAATGTGTATACATATATGTGTGTATATATATACATATGTTATTCTATGCTTAACATGTTCATAGGTCATTGCATAGCTCCTAGAGGAGTTGTTATATTAGATACTTATGAAACCCTGCTCTCATTTTATATCACACTGATCAGATGTTTATTATCATAGGTATTTGGCTATTCAAAAATTGAGTAAAGATAAATACATGTTAGAAAAGTACACTTCTTAATTAACTTCAAATATTACAAATCTTGAAAGTCTGTGTTTAAACAATACTACTTTTCTTCTCATATTATACCCATTATTATATTCATTGGACATATATTCCCTTACTATGTACTTACATATCTATTTATTACTCCAGTCCTACTGTACTAGAGAAAAAAATAAATACAAATAAAATCTATCAATAAAATTCAAATTATCAATAAATCAAAAACAATATATATATATATATATATATATAAAGAATAAATAAAAATAATGATAAAAAATGTGTGTGTATATATATATATATATATATATGTTCGATGGCATGTGTAGCTGCAGATACACATGCTGTGCACAGTCCGCCATCTGGTGTTGGGCTCGGAGTGTTACAAGTTGTTTTTCTTCGAAGAAGTCTTTTCAAGTCACAAGACCGAGGGACTCCTCCCCTTTCGATTCCATTGCGCATGGGCGTCGACTCCATCTTAGATTGTTTTTTTTCCGCCATCGGGTTCGGACGTGTTCCTTTTCGCTCCGTGTTTCGGGTCGGAAAGTTAGTTAGAATCTCGGAAAAAACGTTGGTATTGTTGCGTTCGGTATCGGGTTAGTTAGAACAAATCGACACCGAATTTTGAAGATCTCCGGTGGCCCTTCGGGGTAATTTCGATCCCCCGTCGGGGCCTGGTCGGCCCGACCGCATGCGAATTCAAGACTGATGGAACGGACCCCGTTACGCTTCTGTCCAAAATGCCATAACAAATATCCATATCAGCATTTGGTCTGTAACTTGTGCTTGTCCCCCGAGCACAAGGAGGATACGTGTGAGGCCTGTCGAGCGTTTCGGTCCAGGAAGACGCTGAGAGACCGAAGAGCCAGGAGACTACAAATGGCGTCCACGCCCACAGGTCCACATCGGTTCAAGGAGGAAGAAGAAGAAACTTTCTCCATCCACGAGTCGGATTCCGAAGAACTCAACGCCGAAGAAACATCAACCGTGAGTAAGACGTCGAAAATTAGGACTCACGAAAAGTCCACAAAAGCCCAGGGGACGCCACCGCCAACAGGCCATGGCTTAACCCAAAAACAAGGTGACCGAGCCAAGGCACTGAAAATGGGCATGCTGGTGTCGAAGTCATCCGACTCCGGTCGTGATACCGCCACACAGCAACCTCGGAGCCGAGACAGCGGGTCCGAGAAACCTCGGCACAAAGACGGCACCGAAAAGATTCGGCACCGAGACACCGAGCCGAAGCAAAAGAAAATTTCTTCGGAGCCGAAAAGAACATCCGAAAAGGTTTCGGTCCAGAAACACCCAGCCTCGGAGCCGAAAAGTAGTTCCTATACAGAGGAACATGGTCTAACCACCCAATTACATAGATTTGGAGAGGACCTTCAAACTGTGGAACCTGACCACACACAGAGAAGGCTTCATATCCATGAAGACACAGGGAAGATAACCACTCTTCCCCCAATCAAGATCAAAAGGAAACTTGCCTTTCAACAAGGGGACAAGCAACCACAGGCAAAGGTGGCAAAGAGAACAACCCCACCACCTTCTCCACCACCACCAACACATGCATCACCAGCAACCACTCCACCACTAATGCACTCACCAGCTCATACCGCAATGAGTCAGGCTGACCCTGATGCATGGGATCTCTACGATGCTCCAGTGTCTGACAACAGCCCAGACTCTTATCCCACAAAACCTTTGCCACCTGAGGACAGTACATCTTATACACAGGTGGTCGCAAGAGCAGCCGAGTTTCACAATGTATCATTACATTCGGAACCAATTGAGGATGACTTTCTCTTTAACACCCTGTCCTCCACCCATAGCCAGTACCAAAGTCTTCCAATGCTCCCAGGAATGCTAAGACATTCGAAACAAATATTTCAGGATCCAGTTAAAGGCAGGGCCATAACTCCAAGGGTGGAGAAAAAATACAAGCCACCACCCACAGATCCTATATATATTACAACACAACTGACACCGGACTCAGTAGTTGTGGGGGCAGCTCGTAAGAGAGCCAACTCTCATACCTCAGGCGACGCACCACCTCCGGACAAAGAGAGCCGCAAGTTTGATGCTGCGGGTAAAAGGGTTGCAGCACAAGCAGCAAATCAGTGGCGTATTGCCAACTCTCAGGCACTTTTGGCAAGATACGACAGGACTCATTGGGATGAAATGCAACATTTCATTGAACACTTACCCAAGGAGTTCCAAAAAAGAGCGCAACAGGTGGTGGAAGAGGGACAAAGTATCTCGAACAATCAGATACGGTCTTCCATGGATGCAGCAGACACAGCTGCAAGGACAATAAACACTGCAGTCACAATAAGAAGGCACGCATGGCTGCGCACTTCTGGGTTCAAACCAGAAATCCAACAGGCTGTGCTCAATATGCCGTTTAATGAACAGCAATTGTTTGGGCCGGAGGTAGACACTGCCATTGAAAAACTCAAGAAGGACACCGATACAGCCAAGGCCATGGGCGCACTCTACTCCCCGCAGAGCAGAGGCACATTTCGGAAAACACCTTTTAGGGGAGGGTTTCGAGGTCAACCCACAGAAGCCACAACCTCTCAAACAAGACCTACCTACCAAGGGCAATATCAAAGGGGAGGTTTTCGCGGGCAATTTAGTGGGGGCCAATTCCCCAAAAATCGAGGGAAATTCCAAGGCCCCAAAACACCTCAAAATAAGCAGTGACTCACAAGTCACACACCCCCATCACATAACACCTGTGGGGGGAAGACTAAGTCAGTTTTACAAACTTTGGGAGAAAAGAACAACGGATACTTGGGTCCTAGCAATTATCCAGCATGGTTATTGCATAGAATTTCAACAATTCCCTCCAAACGTCCCACCAAAGACACACAATATGTCAAAACAACATATAGATCTTCTAGGACTAGAAGTTCAAGCACTGCTACAAAAGGACGCAATAGAATTAGTACCAATTCAACAACACAACACAGGAGTTTACTCACTGTACTTTCTAATACCCAAAAAGGACAAAACTCTGAGACCAATACTAGATCTCAGAACATTAAATACCTACATAAAATCAGACCACTTTCACATGGTCACGCTACAAGACGTAATCCCACTGTTCAAGCAGCAAGACTACATGACAACACTAGATCTAAAAGATGCGTATTTCCATATACCAATACATCCTTCACACAGGAAATACCTAAGGTTTGTATTCCAAGGAATACATTACCAATTCAAAGTGTTACCATTCGGAATAACAACTGCGCCAAGAGTTTTTACAAAATGCCTGGCAGTAGTAGCTGCGCATATCAGAAGGCAGCAAATACATGTGTTCCCGTACTTAGACGACTGGTTGATCAAAACCAACACACTAAAACAGTGCTCACAACACACAAAATATGTCATACAAACCTTTCACGAACTAGGGTTTTCCATCAACTACGTAAAGTCACACCTTTTACCGTGTCAAACGCAGCAATACTTAGGAGCGACAATCAACACAGTAAAAGGGATTGCCACTCCAAGTCCACAACGAGTTCAAACATTTCACAAAGTAATACAGGTCATGTATCCAACACAAAAGATACAAGTCAGAATGGTAATGAAACTACTAGGCATGATGTCTTCATGCCAAGCCATTGTCCCAAACGCAAGATTACACATGCGGCCCTTACAACAGTGCCTAGCATCACAATGGTCACAGGCACAGGGTCAACTTCTAGATCTGGTGTTGATAGACCGCCAAACATACATCTCGCTTCTATGGTGGAACAGTACAAATTTAAACCAAGGGCGGCCTTTCCAAGACCCAGTGCCACAATACGTCATAACAACAGATGCTTCCACGACAGGGTGGGGAGCACACCTCAATCAACACAGCATCCAAGGACAATGGGACATACATCAGAGACAGTTACACATAAATCACTTAGAAATGTTAGCAGTATTTCTAGTGCTAAAAGCATTTCAACCCATTATAACACAAAAATACATTCTTGTCAAAACAGACAACATGACAACAATGTATTACCTAAACAAACAAGGAGGGACACACTCGACACAGTTGTGCCTCCTAACACAAAAAATATGGCATTGGGCGATTCACAACCACATTCGCCTAATAGCACAATTTATTCCAGGGATTCAGAACCAGTTGGCAGACAATCTCTCTCGAGATCACCAACAAACCCACGAATGGGAAATTCACCCCCAAATAATAAACAATTACTTTCAAATTTGGGGGACACCTCAAATAGATCTATTTGCAACAAAGGAAAACTCAAAATGCCAAAACTTCGCATCCAGGTACCCACAAGATCAATCCCAAGGCAATGCTCTATGGATGAACTGGTCAGGGATATTTGCATACGCTTTTCCCCCTCTCCCTCTCCTTCCATATGTAGTAAACAGGTTGAGTCAAAACAAACTCAAACTCATATTAATAGTGCCAACATGGGCAAGGCAACCTTGGTATACGACACTACTAGACCTGTCAGTAGTACCTCATGTCAAACTACCCAACAAACCAGATCTGTTAACACAACACAAACAACAGATCAGACATCCAAATCCAACATCTTTGAATCTAGCAATTTGGCTCCTGAAATCCTAGAATATGGACACTTGCACCTCACACAAGAATGTATGGAGGTCATTAAACAAGCTAGAAAGCCTACCACTAGACACTGCTACGCAAATAAGTGGAAAAGATTTGTGTATTACTGCCAGGATAATCAAATTCAGCCATTACACGCATCTCCAAAAGATATAGTAGGATATTTACTACATTTGCAAAAATCAAATCTAGCCTTCTCTTCCATAAAGATACATCTCACCGCAATATCAGCTTACCTGCAAATTACTCATTCAACTTCACTATTTAAAATACCAGTCATTAAAGCGTTTATGGAAGACTTAAAAAGGATCATACCACCAAGAACACCACCTGTTCCTTCATGGAACCTCAACATTGTCTTAACAAGACTCATGGGTCCTCCTTTCGAGCCCATGCATTCTTGTGAAATGCAATACTTAACGTGGAAAGTTGCATTTTTGATTGCCATTACATCTCTAAGAAGAGTAAGCGAGATTCAAGCATTTACCATACAAGAACCATTTATTCAGATACATAAAAATAAAGTAGTTCTAAGAACAAATCCTACATTTTTACCAAAGGTTATCTCACCGTTTCACTTAAATCAAACAATAGAATTACCAGTGTTCTTCCCACAACCAGATTCGGAAGCTGAAAGAGCACTACATACATTAGACATCAAAAGGGCACTAATGTACTACATTGACAGAACAAAAATAATTAGGAAAACAAAACAACTATTCATTGCCTTTCAAAAACCTCATACAGGAAATCCAATTTCAAAACAAGGCATTGCTAGGTGGATAGTCAAGTGTATTCAAACCTGCTATCTTAAAGCAAAAAGAGAACTGCCTATTACACCAAAGGCACACTCAACCAGAAAGAAAGGGGCTACCATGGCCTTTCTAGGAAATATTCCAATGAACGAAATATGTAAGGCAGCAACATGGTCTACGCCTCATACATTTACCAAGCACTACTGTGTAGATGTGTTAACTGCACAGCAAGCAACAGTAGTTCAGGCTGTACTAAGAACATTATTTCAAACTACTTCAACTCCTACAGGCTGAACCACCGCTTTTGGGGAGATAACGGCTTACTAGTCTATGCACAGCATGTGTATCTGCAGCTACACATGCCATCGAACGGAAAATGTCACTTACCCAGTGTACATCTGTTTGTGGCATGAGTCGCTGCAGATTCACATGCGCCCACCCGCCTCCCCGGGAGCCTGTAGCCGTTTAGAAGTAGATCCTGAACATTTGTACATTTGTAAATATATTACTTTAACCTTTATTATGTACATACGTATTCATTCCATTGCATGGGCACTATTACTAACATACACAACTCCTACCTCACCCTCTGCGGGGAAAACAATCTAAGATGGAGTCGACGCCCATGCGCAATGGAATCGAAAGGGGAGGAGTCCCTCGGTCTCGTGACTTGAAAAGACTTCTTCGAAGAAAAACAACTTGTAACACTCTGAGCCCAACACCAGACGGCGGACTGTGCACAGCATGTGAATCTGCAGCGACTCATGCCACGAACAGATGTACACTGGGTAAGTGACATTTTCCATATCTATTTAAAAATTATAAATAAAAAATATTATATTTTTACTCTCCTGTAAGCTTTACTTTGTCTACCCATCACCATATGTAATGTCTCTATCAATCTTTCCTCCATTCCCACTCTGAATCATCCCAAATCAATTCTACTACTTTCGTCTCCTAAATAACCCAGCCCAAGCTCTTCCCTCCTCTTCCACATCTAACTCACCCAAACCTCAGTTTACTACCATGATCTCCCAAACAACCCTACTAAATTCCCCCTCATTTATCTCACCTTTGACTCATCCAAAACCTCTCCTGCTACTATGATCTCCCTAACCCTTTCCACAGGCTCTTCCCTCCTCCACCCCCCCTTTACTCATCCCAAGCCTAAATCCTATTACTATAAACTCCCAATCAACACTTCTGGATTCTTCCCTCCTCCACCCATCCATTACCCCAGTCTACCCAACTAACAAACTCACATATCCGCGGCTCAAATTAACACATAATAATACTAAAACTGTACTCATGTTTCCCTATATTAATCCACCACTAATTCCTTTTGGGTTCCGGAGTAGCATGCTACTCGCCAAAAAGCACTTTGACGCCTCATCAGGGGTAGTAAGCGCTATATAAAGACTATTACAATTATATAGCAGTTGAGGGTATGCTTGTATTCTTTTATCAAATGGGCAGCCGGAGCAGTAGTGTTTCGAAAAGAATAAAGGGAGCCTGAAAACACAAAAATTAAAAAGGGGGTTGCGGGGTGTAGTGGAGGCATGCGATGGAGCAAATTTGTGCCGTCTTCTGGAAGGTCATTTAACACCTAGAGTTGCCCAGATGTTAAAACTGTCTACACCCAGGGGAGTATGATTCAGTGCAGCTGAAAGGTTTGGCTTTGCTTAAAAATATAAAAAGAGAATTCGGGGATCTTAGGAAGTCGTGGCCAGCTACGACCATCCTATAGAATGAGTTAATTCCTCAGAGGACATAGTAAGGAAGCCAGATGCTATTGATATGACCAGAAGGAAGGTGAGCAGAGGCATGAGGCATTTTTGGAGGGCAGAAGACTACGTAACCTGCTATTAGACTGGAAAAGCATCAGTTTTTTTCCATGATGATGGGGTACACTTAGCAGTTATGAGGATGTAGTTGTTTTGTATGCAGTTGCAGAATGAAAAATCATTTAGTGTGGGTTTTTCTTGAAGGTAGCTTTACAGACTTACAATATTTAATGTTGTTTTGTTACACTTCTTGGCAGACGGATCAGATCGGGGGGAGGAGGGGAGAGGGGCAAGGTTTGAGAGAGTTCATTGGTAAAAAAAGCAGGAGGCCAGGGTGTGTTATTACTTTAGGGAAATACGGTGCATTTGCTTTTTGGTACATTGGAAAGGTGGTTACTTGACGTGGAGAGTGTTGATTAGGTTTTGAACTATGTTTAGTGAAGCCTTAATGTCATAGCCGCTGGAACCAGGGGTGCGGGGGAGGGAGAGGAGGGTGCTACATCACCCCAAAAATAAACGTGCTGGAGTGAACATAAATGTGCAGCTGAATGAGCAACAAAGAATACTTTAAATCGTGTTATAACTTGTTACATTTGCTATGCCTTCAAAGACAGAGGTCCAATGTCAAGCTTTGTTTTCTGTCAAATTGCTGCTTATGCTTTTAACATGTAGATATGTGTTTACTTTTCTTTCTCCGATTGCAAAGTTACAGAATGTTCTAAAATTAACTATCTAACAATCTTGCTGGGGAGAAAGGAAAGGCTGAAGCACTTTGTAGCACACATTAAACGTTTTAAAAAAATGAACTGTAAAAATAGCAGTTAGGAAAGCACAAATAACGCACATTTAGTCTGACGTTTGGCCGAAACAAAGACTTTAATTGGATCAAAACAAGTCAAGACACTTGGTGATGCACGAATGATAAATATTCACTGAACCCGGATTTCCACACATTATCACATTATCACTTCTGTGCTATATAGTTTTTCAAATAAAACATTGTCTGTGCAAATAAAGTAGCATTTCAATGGAAAGTGCGTGGCCTGTAAATGAAAACGCTCTACCGTACAATCCTTTATAAATATATTTGCGACAGTGTGCTCCAAAACACACCACCAGCTACACAGCACACTCTTACCACTCCATTGCTCATTTGATATACGTGTTCTTGAGTGAGATTTTCCACAATCCTATCCCTTTAGTGATGTAACATTGATGGCAGCACCCCCACTCTGAGAACTGTCCCAGCGTCATTGCTTAGTATTGGCGATGTGACAAATGTTTTGATGATGTTACGCACACCAGTCTCATTAAAGCATCCTTTATCACACACTTCAATGTGCAAAGTGGTTTTTGGAGTACGCCATCTCGCCTGAACACTGCTACGTAAACAGACCAACGTGTGACACAAGCACAACCTCTAATGTACCGTGCCCAATTCTTCTCTTACACTTCTCTTCAGAATCGTGCTATGGCTATTACTCCGTCACTCGAGGGAAGTGCTTCAAAGCCCAACTTCCTCTGTTGCCTCCTCAGACAAGAACCCTGCTCCATAAGTAAAATCTAGCTCTCCAAGTTACCCGGCCATCTCTCAACCTTAGGAACCTATAGCCAGTATTTTAAATGGGCCGGTACTCACAGGTACTAAGTACCGGCACTTTTTTTTTTCATGGTGAGTACCGGAAATTCTCCATGACTGAGGAGAGTACTGGTACCCACTAGGGGCATGTTGGGTTTTGGGTGAAATGGTCATGTCAGTATGCACAGCAAATCTGCTATAGCGTACACTTTCATTGCCATTTTACCGCGAGGAGCTACCCCATGACCCAGCTCATGACATCATCCTAGATGCTGCATGCAGTGTGGCGGAAAGGAAGGAAATCCTTTCAAAGGGAGCGGTTTCCTATGGTTTTTCCCTTCCTTCTTTGTCATTGCAGCGTGACCACACATGCGCCACCAAACGAAGAGGATCATGCATATGTAGCCAAGCCCATCGAGGGGTATTGAAGAGGTTCGTCTTTCTCCCCTGCAGTAGCCAGAGCGAGGAGACTTTAGGGCGGTGCCACCCTTGCCATCACTCCAGGCGCGCGCGCGTGTGTGTGTGTGTGTGTTTTTAAATATATTATGGAGTAATTAGCACCTGCCGGGGGAGTTCCTTGCCTTGAGAAATCTTCAGGCTACAATAAAAATGTTGAGATAACTCCGGCGATTAATGGGGCCTGCTGGAGAGATACCTGACTTTTATAAAAGGTTTGCTTCCTCCTAAAGTAGTGCTGAGGGTTCATAAACCTGCTGCAAAGAAATGTGTACCAGCAGATTACAAAAGAGCATGTAATTTAGATAGTTAGTGGGTTACTGCTTTTATCGTAGAGGTCACGCCAATGAAAAACCAACCATGTTGCAATCCTAATTTATGCAGCCTTGAACCTTCCACTTTACAGAAGGATTCCTCCAAATCGGTAAAACCAGGGCTTTGAGGGGCTTTAAATGGATGCAATAGGGGGCCCTACATTAAAGTCCACTGGAGGTGGCTGCCACTCCATAGGACGACCAACCTTTGCTCAAATTGGAGGCGTGATGCGGGTGATAAAGGGAAAAGTGGTGAAATAAAGGACAGAGAGAAGAGAAAATAAAGACTTATAGAAAGGTCAGAAGATAATAGGAAGAACAGTGAAATGAGAGAATGGTGCACACCTTCTCGATTGATGAGCTCAGGCGCTTTTGGACGTAATAAAGGAAGTGTGAGATTCTCATTGTGCCTGCCAGTGGCTCACAAAGGTATTCAGACAACATGCACATCCAATCCTTGGCCTCTCAGTGGATTGTAAAGAACAATAGTTCCACATGTGCCAGTTTTAATTATGATTCTCAAGGCAAGTGCGTGGAGGTATGCAGCAGATTAAATATTGACAACAACAAAAGAAAATGTTGCGCTTACAGGTGAGAAGAGAAAGCGAATGTGTACATGTTTGTGCGTGGGAGAGGGCAGGCTGATGAGGAGTTGAAGCAAGGCTGTCATAAAGATGGACATAATATGAGAATTAAAAGACTGCCACTAAGACACAGATAATATGAAAGATGAAGGATATCAGAGAGGAGAAACATTATACAAATGTCTCACAGTAAAATGGTATGGCGGAGAAAGGGATTAATTGGCAAACTCCAAAAACCACTGCACCGTCCAGATCTTTCAATGCCTTGGTCACAAAGTCATATTTCCAGAACTGAAACATTTTCACTTCATTAAATGTTTGTCCCTACCTCGGCCTCCTAGCCACACCCACTGACCCTGCCCCCACACCAGCAGCCTGATTTGGTGAGTACCTGCACTTTATTTGCTCCCATTTAAAGCACTGCCTATAACCAGAGACTTCCGGCTTGGAAATGCTGGGCAGCTTTGGCGTTTCACTCCAAACTGGGGACTGATATTTAGCAGAGAGAAAACTGGCCAGAGTTCCAGAAAAAAACGCACAAACAATAATATATGACCTCTACAAATAAGAGCTGTGCAGCGAACCCAGTTTACCAGTTAGGCTCTCAGATGTCACCAGTTACCGTTACTCACCTCCCGCCCCCAGGGAGATTCAATGTACCGGAGCCCACTGCGCCTCACCTGTGCAGTCTGTGAGAGGCGCTAAAGGTGTCTGAGCGAGAGATGCGTATGATCCGGGGGTGACCCGGGCCCTGAGGATCCTGTTGCATGTCTGGCAGCGGTGCGACGCAGGCTGCATCCAGTGGCCCGGTGTTGTGCAAGCAGCTCCAAGTCAGTAATGGGGAGGAGTTCCGAAGAGGGCCGAAAGGCAGGGAATAAACACGCACTGGCGCGAGAGCCGCCTATAGGCTACCTACTACCATGAAAAGGCGGAGCGAGCTAAAATGGCAGGCGATCCAGTCAAGCAGACGCTTCCGAGCTCTTCCTCCCAACTCTCGCTTCATCCTCGATCCGCCTCTTATGTATGCAATAATGCACCTGGGACTGGAGTTTTCCTCTGCCATGGCGCGAACCCCTCACCGTCCAACCTCCCTTGTATGTACCTGGCACTGTGCTTTCGCCAGGGGGCGAAACACCTCCCAGCTTAAGTGTTCGTGGCAGTTAATAACTCAAATGCGGTACTCTCGCAACCGCCCTTTTCAAACGAGTCTGTATATGTTTTTTTCTCCCTTTTAAAAGTATCAAAACGCTTTTGTGGGTATTTAGACCCTTTCTGCATCCTCCGCCCTTGTACCCTGCTCCTCTTTGGGATTCCCATGCCTTTTTACAAGTGGGTGATATGTCCTTAAACACCTTCAAAGACGGTGTGCCGTGTCATCCCAGAGTGCACTTTATAAGGTATTCTCATCTACGTCTTAGAGCAGTGGTTTTCAAGCTTTTTAATGTCGATATGCCCCCTCAGCTCCCAGGGTGGAAAAGAAAATCACCGAGCTTCCCCTCAGAATTTTTTCACAATTATTTTTACTAAGTTGGCAATGCTTAAATATGTCCAGACTTATTTCCACATTGCAGTTAAGGTCTGTTACCTTTTTAAAAATGCATTACATTGTGTAATTGCTCTGGGCCACACCCAGTACTCAGCGGTGAAATGAAAACACGTGCACACACTAAAGCCGTGTCATGGGGAACTGCGTAAGCGCAGCCCCAGCTTTATTAGGTAACCTCAGTTCCGCGTTGCATCAGGCCACGCAGAACTGGTTACAACGTGAGGAGAGTCCGGGTGGCTCTCTACATCCCTCCCATGTTTTACTTCACACAGAAGAGGAAAAAGAAATATACTAGAAAACCAACAAAATGTACTACCAACGGAGCCAAACAAAGGATACAAAGTCCTATTGATAACACCCCTCCGATGAGCATTCAGCGATGGTACACCGTTGCTTCTTAGAGACCCATGGTACAGACAAAGTCTCTGAGCTGGCTGCTCAGCACTGGGCTTGGGCGTAGATAATATCGTCCTCCTCTAGGAAGTAATTCTCCCTGGCCGGCGTTTTCACCCAGAGGGTGTAAGGCACTGGACACCGATGCCTGAGTCCCCTCACTCTGTACTTCCTCCTTCGGGGGAACAACCATCGAGTCATCGATCTCTCCTTCTTCTTCAGACGTGACGGACACCCCTGCTCTCCGGAAGTGTGATACGTTTCTGGTTATCTTCTGCCTGCCTCGTGCAGCTGTTATCATTGGACCCCGCACACTGATAACCTGCCGTGGTTCAGGCTCAAATGGAGTTTGGAACTTTCCGCCTGGC
Source organism: Pleurodeles waltl (assembly GCF_031143425.1). Lineage (NCBI taxonomy): Eukaryota > Metazoa > Chordata > Amphibia > Caudata > Salamandridae > Pleurodeles > Pleurodeles waltl. Next base: position 667,902,706 of record NC_090440.1, read on the forward strand.
CAGCCGTTCTTCAATACCACCATATCTCCTTCTTGAAAACTCCGGTATCGACCTCGCCATCGTTCAGTGGCTTTCCGATTTGTGCGTTCTCTGCGCTGCTGAGTGGCGTCGACATCCAGCTCTGGTGATGTCTACTGAGGACCAGACAGGATGCAATCCCGAGGCGGAACTTTAAACATCAGGCCAGCCGGGGCACACCCTGTCGTACTGTGAGGTGTCTGCCGATAAGCACCCAGAAATTGTTGTAGACATTGCTCACTGTCCACTCGTTGTTCAACGCCAATTCTGAGGGCTCGGTTTAAAGTTCGCATAAACCTCTCGACGTCCCCATTGGCCTGCGGCCAGTAAGGCATGACCTTGCGGTGGCGTATGGCTAACCCTTCCAGGTAAGACCGAAAATCCTGACCATTGAACGGCGGGCCATTGTCTGTTCTGACCTCGTCAGGAAGCCCAAACATAGCAAACATCTTTTGAAGCACTGGCCTCACATTCTCGAAAGACCTGGACGACACAACGTCAACGACGGGGAACTTTGTGCAAGAGTCAATGATGACGACGGTCAGCCGCCCATCCGGGACGCTCCCAAAATCCATACTAACTTTTGTCCATGGTTTCGTGCTAGCTGGCTCAGTGACTATTGGACAACAGGGTGGTTCCCCTGATGTGATGATGCATGAGTGGCATCTCCCCACCAATTCGTCCACCTGACTGTCCATACCAGGAAACCACACCTTGGCCCGCAATCTGGCCTTTGTCTTCACAGTGCCTTGATGGCCCTGATGTGCTAGCTCCACTACTCTGGCCCACAAGCTCTGAGGCAGCACAATCCTCCTTCCTCGAAGAACCAGCCCCTGACTATCCGTGGACAACTCACCTCGCACCCTCCACATTCCTTGCATCGCCAATTTGCACTCATGATTGGCCAATTTAGTCTTTTCCAGGAAAAACTTCCACTTCCGATAACCCAGTGCCTCTTTGACCTGGTTCAATACTGGGTCCACTTTGGTGGCGTCAATAATGTCTCATACAGCCAGGGCATTGGGACATGCCGATTGCACCACCATGTTAACAAACACCTCAGTGCTCTCTTCGTCTTTCTCTTGAGAGTCCTCTGTAGTGGTTGGGGATGGGTGGCGAGATAAATAATCCGCCGGGTTGTTCACTCCTGGTCGGTATACGACGGTAAAACGATAAGCTTACAGCAGGACAGTCCAACGCTCTATTTGCGGGGGCGCCATGCGAGGGCACCCTGCAAATAGTGCAACTAAAGGCTTGTGATCAGTCACCACCTTGAATTCTTGGCCATACAGATACAGGTGAAAATGTTTACACGCCCACCTAATTGCCAAAGCTTCTCGTTCTATCTGGGCATTTCGTGTTTCAACAGAAGACAATGCCCTGCTGGCATACGCTACCTGAACCCACTCCAGCGGGTTCTGCTCCTGAAGAAGAACAGCGCCAAGACCTACTGGACTTGCATCCACCAACACCTCCGTACGTATGTGAGGGTTGAAATAAGCCATTGTTGACTTATCTAGCAGCGCTGTCTTAATGTCAGTAAACGCCCTGTCTGCCATTGGGCTCCACTCCCAGGGATGCCCAACTTTGGTAAGCTGACGGAGAGGTTCCGCCATGGTTGCAAGCTGCGGAATGAACCTCCCACAATAGGTGGCCATGCCCAGGAAGCTTCTCACTTCTGTAGGGTTTTTAGGAATCAGTGCTTGACGTATGGGATCAGCTTTACGAGGGTCCACCTGTAGACCATCTTTTGAAAAGACATATCCAAAGAAATCCACCAATGTCTGATAGAACGCACATTTCTTCTTGTGGAGTGTTAATCCTGCTTCTGACCTCTGTAATGTCGCCCTGAGATGTCGATGATGTTCTTCTCTGGTTTTGGAGTAAATAAGGATGTCATCACTTAGACTGATCACCCCTTGTAGTCCTAACAGTGTCTTCCTAATCATGTTTTGATACACTTCGGCGGCCGAAGACACCCCAAAACTCAGTCTCTTGTATCGCCGAAGCCCTACGTGCGTAGAAAAGGTGGTGATGTTTCTACTGTCGGCATCCAGCTGATGATACCCAGCGTTTAGGTCCAATTTCGAAAACCACTGTGCTCCATTCAGATCTGCTATTATGTCATCCATCGTAGGAGTTATATGCCTCTCTCTTTTAATGGCCTTGTTGGGAAGGCGAATATCGACACAGAGACGGATAGCAACTGGCTGCTTGGGCTTTGGTGCTATCACCAATGGCGACACCCACGGAGTAGGCCCTTCCACCTTCTCAATCACCCCTAGGTCTTCAAGGAGTTGTAGCTCCTTCTCCACAGCTGGTCGCAAATGGAATGGAACACATCAGTGTCGGAGGGCAACAGGCATCACGCTGTGATCTATGTGTAGCTTGACACTTTTACCTTTAAGCCTCCCCAATCCTTTAAAGAGCTTCGGAAAATCATTAAACAGACGTTCAGCGTGTGAGTCATATATCTGTCGCGCAAAAAACACTAGTTCCAGCTCTTTCGCTGTGTGGCACCCCAACAGAGTGCCTTGGTCTCCAGTCACCACATAGAATCTTGCCTGTGTTGACACCTGCCCGCTGGACATTGCCACTTCCACTATGCCTTTTAGAGGAAGCGGCTCACGCCCCCATAGTTGTATATTTTAGTGGTAGTCGGGACAAGTGATGGCGTCGGAGCCAACTGCTTGAATAGAGTCTCATCCATCACATTCACTGACGCTCCTGTATCTATTAGCACAGTCGCCGACTTGCCATTAATCTGTACTTTGCTCATCGGTGGTGGTCGCTTCTTCTGCTGTCTCCCCCCAGTAAACGAGATCACAAAGGTGTCTTCATCCTCATCTTCCTCGAAAACAGGAGTACCTTGAGCCGTGGCTTCCCCAGATTCATCAGGCTCTTTGGTCACACTTCTGACCTGGGTGTCCTTCCCTTTCTGCCTTTCTTGCCAGCCCGTTCCTGACCTGCACACCTTCGCAAAATGATTGTTTTTTCCACACTTATTACACGTTTTCCCTTTTGCCGGGCACACCATTGGTGGTTTGTGGTAGTACCCACAGCTCCTGCAGGTGCGCAGGGCCTGTTTGACCAAACTTGCTATTCGTCCCGGCGGTTGACGTGTCTGGATGGCATCTACCTGCTATTCCTTCACCTGGACTGGACGTGAGATTGATGCAGCGGCCAGTGATTGTCCCCTTACCGCTGCCATGGCATCCGCCCGCACCGCTGACAATTCGTGTGAACGTGTCAAAACCAAAATGTCATCGAGGGGCATGCCTTGCTGTCGTAGAATAAGCTTCCGTAGTGCGTTCGATCGGCACCCTTGAATAATCTGTGCTCTGACCTCCTCTTGTTGATTAAGGCCTACACACGAGCTTGCTAGCTTCCTTAGTCGCGCATAGAACATGTCCATCAACTCGACGTCCGTCTGCTGAGCCTGCCGGAGTTCAAAGCGTTCAAAATCTGAGTTCAGCTGTGGATCAAAATGCTTGTTCAGGGCTTCCACCGCTGCATTGAAATCCGATCTATCACCTGTGTTTGGGAGTGCGTCGAACAGTTCCTGCAGTTCATCGCCCCCCATGAGCAGCATGAGAGACCTGCGCACGGCCCCATCTATCTCTCTTGTGGCACAGAAGTAGTTTTCTAATCGGTTTAGCCACAGGCGCCATCTTGGCAAAGCTGTGGCTGGGTCAATCAGTTGACTGAACGGGGCAGCGCAATGACTGAGGAGTGAGCACTGGGGCCTGCTTGCACAGGCAGCTGTGGGTTTTCTTGCTTGGGGCTCTCATGATGTCTCACGGTCTGTGGCCGTTTAGTTACTATGCTGCCGGTGCTTCTCTTATAGTGTCTCTCTAAAGCTTGTGGTGTCTACTTTTCTTTTTCAATGCAGTCCGCCCCCTTTCTTTTCTTCCAGGGCCACTCTCAGTTATAGTGCATATTATTATACAAAAGAGAAGAGAGCAACAATGATGAGAGAAAGATAAGAAGAAGAAAAAAATAAAAATCTTCCTTCTTTTCCTTTCTACTGAGTCCTTTTTTTCCCACTGTTCCTTTTTTTTCCCACCCTTTTCCAGGAACTATTAGGGCCTTCCTCCCTTCTTTCCTGTTCAGTGTCTTATTCCTCCCTTTTTCTTGTCCAGTTTTTATTTTTCAACTTTTTTTTTTTTTTTTTAGTACTCGGGCTCCTGCCCCTATGGCTCTTGTGCTGCGTTCCCCTCCCAGGGGAATGCAGCCAGAGCGTGGCATTTCCAAGTCCTGGGGCGTGCGCTTATGTTTGTTTGTACGCGCGCACGGCCCCACGTGGTGCTTCAGTGCTGCTGGGGAAAAATGCTGGAGGAAGACGCTGTACTCGTCTCAGCGCCAACGAAGGTGAGGCTGCTTGTATTGCCTTTTTTTTTTCCTAGCGTGCGTGCCTCAGCAGGATTATTCACCACGGGGCACTCATCGGAGACGGGGGGGGGGGCCGGGCCACACCTTCATCTCCACTCACGGCTGAGCGCCGTCCTGGCCGCACGTTGTTTCCGAATTCCTCACACAGCGGGCGGGCGCTGTGCCGGAGAGTTCCTTTTTTTTTCTGTCTTCCTTCAACTGTTGAGGGCAGCTCAACTGCGACGCGGGAGTACTGGAATCCCGCTCGTCGCCACTGTAATTGCTCTGGGCCACACCCAGTACTCAGCGGTGAAATGAAAACGCGTGCACACACTAAAGCCGTGTCATGGGGAACTGCGTAAGCGCAGCCCCAGCTTTATTAGGTAACCTCGGTTCCACGTTGCATCAGGCCACGCAGAGCTGGTTACAACGTGAGGAGAGTCCGGGTGGCTCTCTACACATTGTTTTCTGCTGAAAACAGAGCACTGTTATCTGCATAATACATCTCGGGCCAGAGTCTGGCACCCCTCCCTGGGGTCTTCATGTTCAGATCATGGCCACCATACTTGAGAGTCATGACCCTCACTCTTAACTGAATATTAGTATATTATACTGTGGTTTATCACACAGCTCCGGCTTTAGCCATGAATATCAATTTACCAAAATGCTAGGGGTAGCAGAAATTACATCACGTACCATTTAAACTTTTCTTTCATTCACACACGCAGGCATGCTTACACATACACACACACACTCACTTAAACATGGTCTCACCTGCAAGCACGCACACAAAATATACTTAAAAGCATTTTTAACTTGCATTGACTGGTAAGGAGGATCATATTCCAGGTAATTGTAATCCATTCTTTATTACAGTAATATTTAATAATAAAACAATATTTACTATTACTATAATAAAAAGTTGTCAGAAAACAGGGAAACTGGAGCTGCAACCAAAGTCCATAAGGACGAGCTGCCCATGTATTCCTAGCACTTATTTTGCCACCTCTGAGGCCAAGGGTCGCAATGTTAATGTCAGGGGTCGCAGCTGCGACCCCTGGCCACCCCCAAATGACATCCATAGCTTTAGCACTTGTTGGGCCCAATGCAACAACCTTTTTTGTCCCCCATGACCTCCTTCTCCACAAATTCCCTCACTACCACTCTTCGCTAGTGCTCTTCTCATCTCCCCACAGTCCCTCTCTCACATGCATTTATTTTTATATAGTGCTACTCATACCAGCGTGGGGTGTTAGAGCACTCTACATCACGCAAACATATTATACAAAGAGAATGAATCATTTGAGTGTAAATCGGTCTATAGGAAATGTTACATATACGAAATGAGGATTACAAGGGGTAGGAATCATATCATCTATACTAGTAGGCAGTATACTTTAAGAGTGTTTGGTATGGAGAAGCACAGACTCTGGTTTTAAAAGGTACCACAGTGGCTGAGATTTCCTTTGCTAATAAGAATGTATTTCTCCCCAAACAAACCATTTTTAGCAAAATTAGAATAATGAAAATCTGGAGGAAAACACATAACGTTCTAACCTATACCCCACAGTTGGCATGCCCCTCTTTGATGACAGTTCATAGCTGACTGTGCTATATTAGGATTATCATTATTGAACTGTAGTACCAGAAGCATCTCTGACAAAAGCAGTAACCCACTGAATGATCCACATAAAATACAGTTCTGTGATTTGCATGGTACACGTTCTTTGCAGAAGGAATCTGCTGAATTGGTTTCTCATGGGGTGAATCATTCTCCCAACTGCAAGAGCAGATGAAGGCCTACATCCTCCCAGATGTAGATATTGAGTCTGTGAAATTATCATCTTAGTACAGGAGTGTTATCGGGATAGAGCAGTGTATCCAAGCTACTCATCCCCCTCTAGAGACACCAGCTCTTTTTTTTAAAGCAGTCCACTACCCTTGGATGATATCACTAACAATCCAGAACTCCCAATACATTTTAGCGTTCATCAGTCTGGGGAATATGTAGTTTTATTCAAAGCCCTCCTTGATTTTCGGAGTGCACCAGATTCAGTATTAAAATTGCTGGCAAAATCAACCTTAAATTCTGACCACATGCTCAATTAGCGGCCATTCTTATATCAATAAATCTGGGGGGGAAAAAGCGGGGCAAGTTGTGCAAAGCCACTCGCTCATCAAGACTTGTCATCAGAAATGGCTGTAGGCTGCTCAAATCATAAAAGGACAAAAGCAAAGAAAAAGGATGCAATAACACAAATGTAAAACGTGAAAGAAAACAGGAAAGGTGGTGAAAAAAAGGCAGGAAGTAGTTTGTTCTCTTCTGAATTTATTCAAGCAGGTCAAAGGAACCGTATTGAAGAAGAAGAAACAGCTCCAAGTGTGCTACAGTGTCCAAATGATCACATTCCCTTACCACTTTTTCCAATAGTTGAGAAAAAAGGCCCCAAGCAGAGCAGGCTGGTTCTAACTCCTGCAGCTAATCCAGCTGAAACCAAAAATCCGAGAATAAGATATCTGCCCTTGCAAATAAAGGAAAAACAAAAAAGAAAGGAAGAAAAAATATATAAGTAACATGAGGCTTCTAAAAAGGCAGGCAGAGAATAAGGTTTAGGGAATAGTTTTCCAATACTTCATCATGAAGTGGAGAAGCCCCACCTGGAGCCACAGACTGAAATATACTATTAACCCTATAGGTATAACGCAAGAGATAAATCACACAACAGATAGTGCTCATGAGACTTCAAATATATTTCAAACAACAGACGAGACACTACAGAGCTTTTACTACTTCTAAAATAGGCCCCTCAGTTAAATCAAAAAGGAAATGTGAAGCGCTGATAGATTCATATGCGTATTCCGTGGAGCAAATAAGTGCAGATTAAGAAACAATTAAGACAGAGGGAAGAACTTCTCTTAGGGCCTGATTTAGAACTTGACGGACGGGTTACTCCGTCACAATGGTGATGGATATCCGATCTGCTGAAATCTAAATCCCATAGAACAAAATGGAATTTGGATTTCGTCAGAAGGGATACAAGTCACTGTTGTGACAGAGTAACCTGTCCGTCAATTTCTAAATCTGGTCCTTAATCCCTGGTTTTCAGCTTTCATCTGATTGGATCTCCATATTTAGATTCTTATAACAAAGGAGAAATAGGAAATCAATAAATCAGGAAAGCACAGCTAATCACCAGACAGCGTATCTAGGCGCTTGCAGATCCCAGAGACTCATTCGAACAGCCAAGTCTTGATGGCCCTTTGGAATTCTAGAAGTAAAGTGATGGTCTGGAGTTGTGAGGTGAGGCTGCACAAAAAACGAGGTAAAAGCAAGGAGAGAGCAGTGAAAACGAGAGAAAAACAAGGAGAATGCCCAAAAAAGGTGGAAAAGGCAAGGAGAAAACAGTAAAAATGAGAGAAAAGCACAAGTGAAAGGCACACAAAAATGGGGGGAAAGGCAAGAAGGTAACAGTGAGACCAAGGGAAAAGCAAAGAGAAGGCACGAAGAAAAGCAAGGAGAAGACAGCAGCAAGAGCGATGCAGCAGCACGGGGAGAGCTAGGCCAGGGACACACACTCATTTATTTGAAACTCCTAGGAAACAAGAGAACAAAATCTTAAACCAGTGGATTTCCAACATAATAGATATTACCTCTTTGTTCATAGGTGATGAAGCACCATTAAACAAAGGGGTGGTGATAAACCTACTATATGTGCTCACTTCTTAAAAAAACATGTCCTCGGCTGAAATAAAAAGGGTATCATTCAAAGAAAAAAAAAAAACTGAATTTAGCAAGAGGGGTGTTCTGGTCTAATCTGCCCCCCAAAGTTATCCTTTTATATGCTTATTTCTTTACAAAGAATGCCTGTGATATTTGGTATCTATCCTGCTTCTCTTTCGCAGTGCTCCAAGGGCTCGCTTCCCCAAATTCATACCTTCAGGAAAATCGAAGGGACCTATATTTTCTTACACAAGCATTAAAAGTGAAATCAAAGGCAATTGAATACTTAATAAGAAGCCATTATTAATTCCTTTGTTGGCCAATTTTTTTGAAGACAGATCAGAGCCGGGTTCTGAGACTTAACAACATTTATTTTCCCTCCATCCAGCCTTGCCACATTCCATGAAAGATGAGGATGTTATTCTTACAAAACAAAAAGTGAACTTAAAGAGATGGAGTTACTGCCGCTCATTGTCCCCGGACAGCCATGCATGTGATGTAACCTCTCTTGTAGGCTGATCATTGGGCTCATACATACTCTGGGCAGGTAGAGATTCACACAGGAAATGGGAAATTATGCTGAAACCTCTGTAACAGTGGCTAAGTTCAATGAAAAGGCTGCCACACTCCCAGTTCGTCTGAATGTTATGCTGACCAGTAATCCTTTTTCTTGTTTGAGCGACTAATAGCCCAAACAGTTAAATACTTAAAATATCAGGGCAGAATGAGGGGACATCAAAGGATTATATTGAAGAGCAGCTATGCATTTAAATGAATTAATTTGTAAACAATATATACTCTTTACTCCAGAACGTAAAAAGTAAATCAAATCTTTGAAGGAGAAAAGGAAACAACACAGAAGATCCCTTAAGTGTAGACCACAAGATCTACTTTAGACTTTTCTATATCAAGCAGCGACAAAGAAGAAGCATTTGCAAGGCAATAGGTCTAGCATTTGCTTGAGTTAGAGCTATTGGTATTGTAAATGCATAATTGGACTTTTCTTGCCACATAAATTGGTCAAACCTGCTGTATAATTTGGGCCTCTCTGCCACATATTTCCAGTGGCCCTGCATATAACTAAAGCACTTCCATTTACCTTCTTCCTCTATCTGCAGCAAAAAATGAAAATGCTGCCATCATTTATTATATATTTTAAAAGTTTATTATTTTGAGGTCCCCCAATCAAGTGTGGGGACCCAGAGATGGCCTAGACAGAAAGAGCAGGTCGTGCAGTGAGTTAGGGGCAAAATGTTTTGTAAAAGGAATGCCCCGCAAAGCATCATGGGGCGAGTTTCCGAGTGCAGTGAATATTGTAGTATCTTGACTTTAATGCTCAGAACAGCCCCTATAGGACGCCACTATAAAAATAACATTTGTAAGAAACATGGCCATGTAATCATATAGTCAGCCCCTAGAGGGCATAATGACATGAAAACAGAATGGCAGAAAGTAATGCAGTGTAACCATATATGTATCCCCTACAGAACGTAGTGCCTTACACATTTTCAGGCCTGTTGCAATATTATTACAAACAAGGCCCTCAAAACACAAACTCCTTCCAGCAGTAAAACAAAAGTTTCAGCCATGAGAGACCTTAAAATGACATTGAATGGTGGGAGAGGTTACTATTTTGCCCCCTACCCCAACCTAGGGTGGGTACCCAGAAAGACATAGACAGAAAGAGTGTGTCATACTGAACAGTTTGGTAGTGGTCCTGTTGTCATAAGACCACCAAAGGCTGACTTATGGGCAAAAATGTTTTGAAAAAGAAATGCTCCTCAAATCCTTGTGGAGCGAGTTTCCCAAGTACAGTTAATATTGTAGTATCGGCTCTCTCGCTGTGCCACGAGAGCCGCTTTGACGATTTTTATGTTTATTTCTGTTTTAAATGCACCAGTTTCTATATTTTCCAACTGCTAAACTTGTAAAGTGATCCTCAAGTAAAGCGTTCCTTTCATTGAGTTTGCACTATATGAAACTTCAGCGCTCCTCCAATCGAGTTTGCGCTATATGAACCTTTTCCACTGCATGTGATTCAGTGGATAGACCAACTCTATGGCAGTAGTTCCCTGCTCTAGGGATTCCAAGTGGTCTATTGCGGCTTTTAGTGTCTTTCTAATCTTCAACATGGTGTAAAATGATATTGGGGAGAGTTCAGGGCCTGTCTATCCTTATCTTTATACTAAATAGTTTAACACAAGTTTGCATGTTGGCTCCCTTATTGTTTTCTCTTTACCTTTCTGATTTCTCATGTCATCTCCAAGAAGGGAAAATTATCTCCCCCACCGCCAAGATGATGATGAGTTTTGTAGAGCGCACAAATGGCGAAATGGCGTCTTGGGGCTATGTGATCTGAGCGGGTAGCATTTCAGAAAAAGGTTCTATGAGTCAATGCAAACATCAGCTGTGAACTAAACAAAAGATGTTCTGAGGTGTTCAAACACATTTGAGGGGGTTGCATAGTTACACACAGGTGCACTTTTCAAAGATCAATATTGTGAAAACATTTTTTTAGTTTTTAGTGTGATGGAAAGAGCCCAGACATACAATTGGTATCTGGTTGATGAAAGGCTGGAAAGGATTAATAATTATACCTCCTTGGGTAGACGCTTCTATGGTAACAAAGTATAAGTTGCACACTACAAATCTGTGCAACAAAGAACTTTCTAATGCTAATTCCATGCAGGTTTTATATTGTTCTATATGGAGAAGACATTTTGAAAACTTAATTAAAATGTATAAAACAAAAATGTTTGCATCACTGATCTACACTTTAGAGAATAATCTATCGGAGGTTGGTCATTTTTATATAAATCTGAAGTGAAGATTTTATGAAAAATTTGCTCATTAAATTCTATGCCCCTGGAGGGTACAGCCGAAGAAATATGGAGGCCAGGCCTTCTCTTATCTCGTCCCGTACTGTGGTGAATTCAATTCAGTTCTATTGCTACTCTGGAGATTAGCTTAGCTCCTTGGCTTGCAGGCCTGTGCACCTGTCACATAGTGACTTTTAACCGACTTTGTGTGCTCTGTTTTAGTCCATTTGTTCTATTATTTCTTTTAAGATGGCTGCCATTATTCATAGTTAGAGAAATGGTTTGATTTTACATCTCATGTTTATTGTAAGATGGTAGGGGTTTTTGTATTCACAACTCTCATCTTCACAATTATACTTATTTTACTGTTCATTATCCTAATCATTGCAGCTCATAGCTCATAGATTGCAGTATTTTCAATGAACCTATTGAAAACTCTCCTGCTTCTCTGCCATTGCCTGTGTGTGACTGAGACTTGGTGTTAACATGAGAAAAGTATAACTTCCATTCCTTCACAACTCCCCTCAGATGTTGCAATCTAGAGTCCATGAGTAAGGCTGCCAGAAATCACCTTTTACTGTTTGAGTTTTTGGTGAGGTACTGTTTGTAAGCCGGGGGGTTGGGCTGATAGTTGCGACTTGTTGTAGGAGTGGCTTATTTTCCTACAAACAAAAGTGATGTCATCCCTAAACCAGCAGTCTAGCTTAGGAGTCAGAGTCCAATCACGACAGTTGGAACAAACTTCTCCTGTACATTTCAGCCTGCCCAGATCCATTGCACTTCAAGAAGCACCTCAAATCCTGGCTTTTTTAGGGATCCCTCACAGGCTTTTTCCTTCTTCTGGGCTGCGCTCCAGCGCCGTGACACCCTTTCGGGGGTGAGATATGCGCTATATCAAATGTCCTTGCCATAACATCTTTGTCAGTACAGTTAGTAAGACTGGAGCTCGGCATTGTGAGCAAATTTGTGCAGTCCATAGCCAACATTATTCTATAGGGTTTTTCATGCTCCGTCTCCGAGATTCCTCCTAAAGGAACACAACAGCTTCACACCACAGGCACTCGCCACTTCCACCACCGACATGATCAGCAACAACTCACCCCCCCAACCTACTACTCACCTGGACCCCTACCAACGACGAAGAAACCGAAAAAACTATGAATTCCATCCACTCAGGCTCCCCCTTGGACTCCTGCTCCCACCGCATTTTCAACAAACCAGCCGAACCATCGCCCCCAAGCTTTGCGTCGTTATCAACAGCTCTTTTGATGCCGCCACCTTTCCAGACTCCTGGAAGCACACACAATTCACCGCTCTCCTGAAAAATCCCAAAGCAGACCCTGATGACCTCACCATCTACCGCTCAATATCGCTTCTCCCCTTCCCTGTCAAGGTCGCTGAAAAACTAGTGAACACCTGCCTGTCTCCCTTCCTACAGGAAAGCAACACACTCGACACCTCCCAGTCTGGATTCCGCAAGAACCACAGCACTGACACCGCCCTCATCGCATGTACTGACGACATCAGAACCAGAGTCGACATGGGCGAGACTGTCGCACTCATCCTCCTGGACCTCTCCGCTGCCGCCGATACTGTCTGCCACCAAATACTCCGCACACGCCTCCACAACGAAGGAATTCGACACAAGGCCCTAGACTGGCTTGCCTCCTTCCTCGCCGAAAGAACCCAGAAGGTCCACCTCCCCTTTCCCCTCCACAGCCACCAAGATCGTCTCCGGGGTCCCCCAAGGGTCCGCCCTCAGCCCCACCCTTTTCAACGTTTACATGGCCCCTCTCGCCAACATCCTCTGGCCACACGGAATCACCATCATATCCTACGTCGACGACACCCAGCTCGTCATCTCCCTCACCCGAAACCCTACCACCGGCAAAACCAACCTCCATGCCGAACTCCTTGACACTGCCAAATGGATGACAGCAAACCACCGCAAGCTAAACTCCAACAAAACCGAAATCATCATCTTCGGCCCCAAGAAAACTATATTGGACAACTCCTGGTGCCCCACCACCCTAGGATCTCCACCAGCGCCCACAACCCACGCACGCAACCTCAGCATCATCTTGGACTCTTCCCTCTCCATGACCCATCAAATCACCGCCATCAACTCCTCCTGCTTCAACACCCTCCACATGATGCGAAAAATCTTCAAATGGATTCCCACAGAGACCAGAAAGACCATCACCCATACACTCATCAGCAGCAGTCTAGACTACGGAGACGCCCTCTACGCCGGCACCACAGTCAAGCTCAAGCGAAAAGTCCAGAGGATCCAGAACGCAGCAGCCTGCCTCGTCCTGGACCTCCCACGCCATGAGCACATCTCTTAACACCTCAGATCCATTCACTGGCTTCCGATCGACAAGAGGATCACCTTCAAAATCCTCATCCACGCATACAAATCTCTCCACAACACTGGAGCAACGTACCTCAACGAAAGAGTGAACTTCCACACTCCCACTCGCCCCCTCTGCTCCGCCGACCTTGCACTCGCCACTGTCCCCCGCATCCAACGCGCCACCACCGGAGGCAGATCTTTCTCCTACCTCGCCTCCAAAACCTGGAATTCCCTCCCCCCCCAACCTCTGCAGGACTCAGAACCTCCTGCTCTTCAGAAAACAGCTCAAGACATGGCTTGTCGAACAGTAAATCGCACTCCTCCCATTCCCCCCTCCTCCTCCCACCCTCCAGCGCCTTGAGACCCTTACGGGTGAGTAGCGCGCTCTATAAATTTTTTGATTGATTGATTGATTGAAAGGTAGAAATAATGCAAAGCATCCACAAGTTACTCAGTTTTTGTGATAAACCTTAATAGAGATATGGAGTACTCTGAGTTTAATATTGAATATCTTAAAGGATGGTTGCAAGGGCATCTCCAACTGTTTATTAGAGCCCAGACTTTGCAACTCAGTCACACGCTAGATATGGGTCACAGTGTTTCCTGGAAATTGATTTCCTACAAAACCTCCCTAATAAATTGACATGTTTTTAAGGTGTATATATATTTTTTAATGATTTTAGCCATTTTCTAAGTTTACTTGTGGTTCATAATGTATTGTGAACACTTTGAATATTGTGACTTTGATTTTACTTTTTTTAAGTTGATGATTGTAGGCCTCATGTGAGGTCAATAACAATGTAAAAAACAACCAGTGACAGTAGGCAACCTTATTATCAATTATCTTATTATATTAACAATATAAGTACTATACTGCTGCCCAGTTTGTTTCATGCAACGTACCACAGGGATTTGGGAATAAAAGAAATCAGATACTTCCCAAATGGGAGAAAAAAAACATTTTTAAATTGGGGAGAGCATATCAACAACATGTGGTTTGATTGTAAAGCCATTAAAAGCGAATTTTCTGAGTGTACTACTGTCTTGGGTTTCCTAGGCTTGCGCAAACACGTGGTTTGTACCTTTATGCATAGGAACAGATCGCATAGATTTCATTGGTCTGATCTGCATGGACTAGGTCATGCAGAGAATCTAATAAACATACCTCAGTTTACTGATGGCTCCACTGACTACTGTCTTAGGCTGGAATACATCAGATACAAAGTACAATTATTTGACTTACTCCATCTAATGTAGGGTGCTGTAATGAGGGCGGGACCGTCAAGCACCCCATGAGATCATTATTGCAAAATGTATCAGACATTATTATAGGTGCCCCTTCTCCTGAATGAAGTTTCAATTGACTTGGGATTCTCATTTCAAATGTGTGGGTAATGATCGGATCTTTTTGGCTCACTGGTTCAGAAAATCGAAGTATGAACAACGCATCACTGTTTTAAGAAATTCTTCACAGATATGACTTCAAGCCAGGTGCACAGTATATTACTGTTTGATTTGGGGCCTGAATAATGTCCGAAATATCCTTGCTATTTTCGTAATTTGGTGCATATTCGCTGGTTCTGTCCCAAAATTGAAACAATACTTGGATGAAGTGAAGCAGATTTGTGGCATAGTGTTAAAGGTGTGTACAAATTGTCTTCCTAAGAGAACTACTCTGCATGGCGACTGGAGGCTGAGCAAATATAATGCAATGCAGTTGTATCAGATGTTGAGATTTACTGATTTAATTATTCTGTATGGGCATGGATGAACCCGAAGCGCCTCTGTTGATAGCAGAGTTGATCAGATTGTGCTTGACTTGAAAAAGTAAAACACCCAAGATCTAGAGTAGTGTGGGAAGACTGGCAAGAACAGGAAGCACCCATTGTTGAATTTACCTTTGAGGCTACTTAACTGACCAAGGATCCCATACTAGTACTACAACCCCGGCACTGGTTTTTGTATGTTCTCACTGGTATGAAAGGTGATGTGTATTTGAGTTTTCACCCGGACGTAGGTTATTACTTTTACTATATATCATTAACTCACATAATTTGGGGTATGTGACGCTCAGTATTTTCTCCAGTGTTGACCACTACGTAAGATGTCAGACATTCAGTGACTTTAGAACTTATTTGTAAAATTATTTGAGGTTCAGGGACACCCTAAATGTTAAATTTTCTTACTTATGTGAGAAAAGAGACTTTTTTTAACCAGCGGTCCATAGTGGTTGCGGGGATGTTCCTCCTGTACTCAGAAAGGCTTTTTGATCAGTTATTCCCCTTGCGTAGCATTTATGCTTGTAAAGAGTTGATGACAGAGAAGAGTTGACAACTCTGGTATCAAATCTATTGCTCTTTTTTTACCGGTGGGGTCTTACTTACTCACTGAAATGCAAACTATGTTTCACGGAAACTGAGGTGTCACAAGCAAGGCCCTGCTCAATTGTTTGATGGTGACAATGGTGTTATATTTGCACTCTTATGTTAGAATATTATGATGTTTCCAGTCACTGTTTACAAATAACAATGTAGCAGTAGTATTAGTGCTATGTGTTTTGCCTGTTGTTAAAAACATAATAAAGTACAAACCACTTAAAAACAATACTAACATTGCTTGTGCTAAGACACTACCCAGTGGAGCATGTAGGCATCCATCTATTAACATATCCTGATCACAAATCATGGTATCTCCTATGGCCGTATGAGCACCATCTTGCACAGATTACTGGTGCATGTATGGTTTATGCTATGACCCTCCTGTTTGCCTGTTGCCTGGAGAGTATCCCTGGAAGGATTCCAGGCCTGCAGACACAGGGCCTGAAGACTTGTCAGCAACTGTGGGAGTCGCAGGCAGCTGCTGCGCCAGGCTCACACCCACCCTCATACTTCAGTATGAGGGAACAGGAAAAGGTTTGGGCCCATTATTTCCCAGGAAAGATGGAAAAACGAATCAATATTCCCAGGTCTACATGTGTTCCTCATTCCAGGGGGAGTAACTTAAAATCCTCATTAAATAATAAGGAAATGCCGACCGGAATTGTTAATTTCAGCCCATATGTTTTGGAGCTACCAGGGAATTCGGGATGAGCGTCATAACACACAACAGAGTATGTTCTATACTTTGCCCAGGCCACCAGGTGTTCAGGAGTGAGTCTGGTATGGACTGACATTGACCAAGCCCCACCAGACTCTTTTAGCTCCTCATTATGGGTATAGATATAGTCCATAGAAATCGCCATTATTTCAAGTGCTGGAATTTTCTTTACTGGAGGTCCAAGTAATTCGGGACCAGGGAAATCATGATTGTGGGATTGAGGGAAATAATGTGGGAATTGGTGTTTCCATGCCAATTCTTACATGTTTCTCCCAAAGTTTAACATAGAGATGTTGGCTACTTCTGCAGCCGAAATCACTGTGTGAAACATGCATAACTTGTAATTTCGATGGCTATTTTAAAGGCTACTCATAATGAGGGCCACAGAGTTGAACATGACATGGACTGACTCTGCTCCAGTCCTATTGAATTTTCAGAGGAAGCCTGGCAGACCCAGCTCTAATATTCTGGTTTTGAGAGGGCCATGAAGGAGCATGCGTATGCCATGCGGAAGCATGAAGGAGTTGGCAAAAAATCACAAAAAGTTTAGGCAGGAGGACTTCAAACGTTTTTGCTCTGAGCCCACCTTCTCAAAATACTATGAAGTCGGGCCCCCTCCAAAACTTTATGGAAAGACTTGGGGGCATGGGAGGGAAAGGACTGAGCTCAGTAAGTGGGGCTTTTGAGATAATTTCAATGGTACTTTTTCATTAGCTCATAATCCACACTAAATTTGAGACTTATAAAAGAGGAAATAATACTACTACTCCCATAAATTGGGGTCTTGTGACTCCTTCACTCTTCAGTGTCCCAACGCAGCTGCACCTTCTGTACTGTTGATAGCTGTAGTCCTGAGTAGCGGGCTACCCCCTCTACCTCTTTTTACTCCTTTCCCACCAATCCTGGCCATCAGTTCAACCTTGAAACACTCTCTTCCCTTTTCAGAAAAAATGAACTCCAGTGTTTCCCGCTTTTTTTGCAGCAAGGGTACCCTCAACCCTAATGCTCTCACTCTCATGCCTCTGTTGTAAAGTAAGAGTCATAATTGTGATGCAGCGGGCCCTTCAGACTTCTGGGCCCCACTGTCACTACACCTGCCTCACCAATGAGAGCTTCTGCCTTGCAAAGCGGGCAATCTCCTCTTCTTCTTGGTAAAACAAACCCATACATCTTTCTGTCACCACTCTGAAGACTGACTTAAGTGTCTTCTCTGCTTCAATGTTCTGCTCTCTTGGGCCATTGATCCGATGCCCAAAGCAACACTGACATGGCAAGGGTACACTGAGCCCTAATACAAGCAAGGAGTGATAGTACAATAGCCGTAAAAAAGGTTTAGTTGGGCCCTGACACCAACAGGCCCCAGTAGAAATGCACCTGCAACACCAATGATACTTACTCCTCTGCCCACTCCACTGGGCCGTCACTCCTTGGCATGAGGCCAAAAGCGGATTGTCTACCTCTTTGTGTAAAAAACAGGGGGAAAATGCACACATCTTACTGCTTTGTTGCTTAGGACCCTACACATCAAGGGTGATCTGGACCGCAATACTAACAAGGAACATGGGCCTCCACTCCTCTTTGTCCTAGTAACACTTCCACAATTAGGCTACAGTCCCCCTCCTGCACGCCATTGCCCCAGTGCCAATGCACCTGCTGCATTAATGGTAGTGATGGCTCTTTAAAAAAATGATCCTGCATTTCTCAACACCACCTTCAGGCAATCTCTTTGAGGAAATGGGAAAGCTGTCTCTGCCCATTTGTGAACAAATTAAATCCCACATAGTGCCCTCTTCTCTGGGCCATCTCTTTGACTCTATCTATCCATTGATTTTGCTCCTTTCTGCTTTCTCCTTGGACATTACTCTGAACTCACAGAAGATCAGGGCTCTCAATATGACAATTTTGGCCTCTTCCCTTTCATCCCCTCTACTCACCTGAAAAGACAGCTGTACATAAACTGGGGTCAAATTTGGCCAGCTCTATGGGGATCAAAATGCCCATGTGAGTATTCATACTTTTTGGTAAAAACAACCATCCCTGAATTGTTATTGGGAAATTAGAGGTACCTCTATGTGGGAGTGAAAGGTGGAAGGGTCTAAAGTGCTTTAATTTACGAAGTCACTTGATGCATCACAATGTCAAAGATTTTTTATTTTTAGAGTTACTGTAAAGATGCTGAGTTTTGAAAAGTGTCTTTTTAATGGACTTCTAAAAATGTCTGCACTAGGTACACTCTGGTTAGCTACTACTAATATGTATTCATTGGAAGCACTTGTTTTACGTATACATAAAATTATTGTGTGACAGTCTTTCTTATAATGTGTGCAATACAATTTTAAAATGATGACTTACATATTCACAGTGCTTTCTGTTACAGGCTGGATATTCATAGCAATAGAAATACGCAAGTCACTTTTCCGTGCTGCACCAACCAGGATTCAATTCTGTGACCCTCTGGAGTCATAAACAAACATCTGTAGCGATCGCATTAACCAACTGACATTTCATAATGTAAAAGAGTGCATTTCCCACCAATTAGTTTAATTTGCATTTATTTTTCATTTAAGGTGTGTGCATTATGTATATGCAATTGCTGTGAAGATGAAAAAACTAGAAAATACTTATAAAATAGTTTGTTGTTTTTAGCCATGAGTTTGACCCCGCTATCACAGCG
Source organism: Pleurodeles waltl (assembly GCF_031143425.1). Classification (NCBI taxonomy): domain Eukaryota; kingdom Metazoa; phylum Chordata; class Amphibia; order Caudata; family Salamandridae; genus Pleurodeles; species Pleurodeles waltl. Next base: position 667,921,761 of record NC_090440.1, read on the forward strand.
CAAGGTGTCACGGTTGCTATTTTTTTTATGCACTTCACCTGCTGCATGTCAAACGCGTGAAAGATAAACAAAGTTGTGCTGTCAGGCATTCTTAATTTACAAGTGATTGTTGGGGCTTTTGCGCCTGAGCGCCTCTCCTAGTAATGCCGCCACTGCCCCCCAGGGGGCGTGCCCCCAGTTTAAAGACCTCTGTTTTAGGCAGATTTGCTTCAGACACTGTTTAGACATATTGACGAAGCAAGTGTTACAGATCGTTTCTAATCTAGTGTAGAGGGCCATTAACCATGAGCAGTCCCCAGGACCAGTTTGTACTGCAGTCTGGGCTCCTGGCCACACGGGTACAGACCATGCCCTGTGTTCTTTGTCCAATGAGCGCCACCTTCAGGTCATACCAACGGCTGCTGGGAGCAGGGAACTGCTCACCAGGCTTGGACTCTGGACGTTTCTTGTGTCCTGTACCCAGTGCCCAATAGGCATAGCCATGCCCATCAGTTATTTCAGACAAGGGTATTTGTACAACAGGATATGTTTGAATTGTTTGAGCTGTGAATTCTGAGGTGCTGTGGTACGATACATAATCACAAATTGAGACCCACACTCACATTATAAAACTGGCGGATGGGTAAACCACAAACGTTTCCACTTTGGTTTCACATCACTCCCATTCTACTCCCAGCACTTTGATGTCCTTTGGGACATCCGTCTGCAGGAAATCGTATTCCTCACTCGGGGCTGCAGGCACTGGGCGACTGGAGAGAAACACAACAGCAATCACCAGAGAAGTTGCATGTTTTCTGCTTGCCGCTGTCAGAAGTCCTACCCAGCAGTCATGTAAATTTATAGGAATATACAGTGTTCTTTAGTGAACCTGACACGAGGAAGCAACATTTCCTTTGTTCACTTTTCATTTATTTTTCATATACCGCCGCAAGTTAGGAATCAACCCCATACCAAGGACCGTGTATTCAATTTTTCCACATCTTCATTTACTTGTCTCGATAAGGAATCATCTTTTTCATATTCTTTTCGTCCTCTCACTGTTGTTTCTCTGCACTTTCATATGACAGGAGTGTGCAGCCTCTTTTATTGTAGCGGGAGTGTCTCTGAATACCGTACTCTTCATTTGTACTTTTGGGGATGGATGTGGTAGCATTGCCTTTCATCCCTGCTGGTGTCACAACTGCCCCCAGGCTCCTACAGTGAAACTAAGCACTGCTTGTTACTGTGAAACTTAAACTGAGGGTGTGGCTGCAGACCTCTGCGAAACATTAAAAAAGAAGATTAAGGTGGCTCCCTTTCCCTCCAGCCCCTCATCTAGAACCAGGGTTGCAGCCTGGTATAACCTGATTCTTTCCCAGCCCTAATGCTGTCACAAAAGAAACAAAACTGAAACGTCAAACTCGCACTAGTCCTGTCAGCCGATCAGACTTGAGTCCCACATGTGTTAGACTTTGCTCCCAATCCAGCATAATAGCACATGGATGTGTGCAAATATTAGAGTGGTCAGGAGTCCTGGATCTGCTGGAAGAGTCCCGGTTTTGATGTCCCAGCAGTTTCACTGAATAAAAGAACATGTACCTGATTTTTAGAGAGTCTCGTGCCCCCTTCATGTCTACCCCCTCATTTGTTTCCACGTTTTTTAGGGCCAAGCCTGCGAGTGCATGCGCTAGCACATGTCTCACTTGCAAGACTGTTGTGTTCAGTAAAGGGCTTGGAGCCCGCCTGTCACATACCATTTGTTGGTTTGCGTGGCACTCGTCTTTACAGCCTCGTAATTCGTCAAGGCGTGTCTGGCATCATTTCCCTTTCTCTGTGTGAAGCAGGGATCAAGCACTAATTGGTGCAACTTAATTAGTGCCCATCCACTGCTCCCGACCTGATCGAGGTACTATTTGTTCTTTTTAACTAATAGTGCCCCACAAAGAGAAGGCTCGTGATTGGCAAAAACAAACAAAATTGCAACGTTTTATTTTTTTGAAGCTAACTTTTTTTATTTTGCCAAGTCGTCTTTTCTCTGTTTCCATGCATGTTTTCTTTTGTTTTTGCTCGTGGGTGCTGTGTCAAAAGATGATAATTGTTCTAAATATGCAAGACCTATTCCATTGCAAATGCTTGTTTTATTTTTTGCATTGAACTCGAACCAAATGTTAATAAGGCCGACTCTTTGATGTCATTCTGGAAAAGGTTTAAACACTATTCTTAACTCAATGACCATCTGTATACTGAGAACATGCTTTCTAGAGGAAATAAAGCACAGTTTTATTACAAGACAGGAACACAGAGGGAGGCAAGCTTTGATGTGTTCTAGTGCAGGATTAGTTACCAGCCTTTTCAGAAATCAGTTTAGGAAACACAGACGAAACTCTTTAAAAAGTCTGTCTTTTGAGTCACTCTGTGCCCATTGGTGGCTGGGAAATTGCAGTCCAGTTCTAGATTTATGAAATGTCTCAGTTTTTGATTTTCAAATTATGGTAACTATGGCAAATATTGCCTGACCCATTGAGTGTGCCTTTGTCTCCATGACAACTGGATGTAAAATGGTAGACTGGGGTGATGGCTTGAAGCTGGACAGTTGAGTTTTTCTGCTACAAGGAGAGGGCCCACCACACTCCAGCTCTGGCGCTAAACAAGGATGGCGAAGGATCTGGATGCACTGGTGCTTTATTAACACCAGCGCGATGACACAGCCAACTCCTATCATACTCCTGCTCTGACTCTGCAGGGAAGAGTCACTGGTGGACTTTACAGAGAGAAGCCATGGGTGCAGTAAAAGGGTGGGCATGTGAGGCCACTGCTCCAGGGATGGGGCACAGGCAAAGGAGGATCTTGGGTTGTGGATAGAAGAGGTTTTGCACGATCAATGGTGGCCATGGCATTGGTTGGTGCAGATCGGGTGACCAACCATCCTGCATTTTTCTGGTTTGTCCTTCAATCATAATCCTGCCCAGCTGCCCGCTCATGGATCCCTTGGAACAGCCATTTTGGTTCCCATCCAATCTGGCCCTCTCAAAGGACTAGCAGCGCTCACTCTTTCAGCTCTTCATGAGCTGTAAAAGAAGTGCCTGTTGCTGGCAGGGAGGGAGCATCTGGAGAAGAAGCGGGGATCCTGCTTCAGGAGCGCATCCATCTGTTGAGATGCAAACAGACATGAATCTGCAAATGAAACCCATGCTGAGACCCTGCGCCAGGAATTTACTACTGTGTTGTAGGCCGTGCACACTTTAGGTGAAGCAGCCTAGTTCCCCACTGAAGCAGGTCCCGTGGCAGGTGGTGTTATTCGCAATACCCAGCTGAGGTAAAGCTTTTGAGATGGTTGGATTTAAGTGAGGGGGATTTAGAATGAAGCCCCCAAAAAAGCTAAACCCGACCCCCACCCCGTTCCACAACAAATATATTCCGATGCCTGTGTGTGCGCGATGTGTCTCCACCACCAAAGTGTCCTGCCAAGTGATAGTGGGAAGTTGACTACTCCAGGTGCAAATGTGCCAGCGCAGAGAGAAGTGGGGATTCATTGCATTGCAATTGCAGTTATAGAGCAGGAGCTACAGGGACAGAAGAGCTCAGAGGAAACAGGGAGGAGGGCGGAGGCCGAAGACAACGACAGGCGTCCAAGCTGCGGCACAGTGGAGGCGCTGAGGACGGAGACAGGGGTGAGGAAGCATACGGAAGTGAAGAAGGCTGGACCCGCCTCTGGGAGACAGGGGAGGCAGAAGCGTAGAGAGATGATGATGCAGGGAGATTTCAAAGGTTTTTGATAAAGAGGCTGCTGGGTGAGGGCATTGGGGAAGAGCGACAAATGCTGCTGGCAATGAGATCCAGTGTTCACAGGCATATGTTGAGGTTGCAAAAGAGGTTCAGGCTGGGGTGGCTTGGGGACACTTTCATTCGAGAGGCCGTGTTAAAAATGAATACAGACGACTGTATGTACATTTCTGCTTAAGAAACAGGTCTGAACCTTTGCAAAATCCTAAAACCTTAACATATGGCAGCTTCTTCTCTGGAGAAGGTGGCAACCCTACTCCTGGAGCAGGAGAGACAGGGCTGGATCCTAGTTACCCCTTCTGCCCCATCGCCCGGCTCCCCGAGTCTGCTCCTCACCTGTGCAGCCTGTGGGAGGCGGAGAAGCCCATGGAGGCCGAGGCGTCCGTGACTCTCGCTCTGGGCCGCGCGCTGCTCACGGCGGCAGGGAACTCGCTTGCTTTGTGCGGCATGGCTGTGTTTGTAGGGGGCTGCTCGCGGTTTGTCTGAGGGCTTGTGGTATAACGGGCTCTTTAAATATTCACTGACACGTAGCCGTGGCCACAACGACCGTTCTGTCTCGCACCCCTCCCTCCAGCCTCCTCACATGCCCCCATCATGTGCAAGCCTCGAGTGAACATTTCATGCCTCTGGATGTACCGAGTCTCCCTAGGGTGACGAGAGCTGCTGTCACATGCTGACCACGACAGTGCTGGCTGCCTGCGCCGACACCAGCCGGTGAGGCGAGCTACAATTCGTCCCTCCATCTAAAACAAGCATTGGCAAATCCAATAGGTCGCGCCTATACAAGAGCTATTGGCTTTGTTCTGTCTGTTCAGCACAGTTAAAAGTTATTGGTGTGACGTATCAGAGTGGAACAGTATAGTAGAGTAGAGTTGAGTAGGAGTAGTAGAAGGTCATAGAGTTGTATAGAGGGGAGTAGAGTTCAGTGGTCAGTGACAAAAAATGTGGAGTGGGGTGGGATAGGGTGGAGTATGTTGGAGTGGACTGAGGTAGTGGTGTAGATTGGAGTAGAGTGGGGTGGATTGAGTGGAGTGGGGTGGATCGGTATACAGTAGATTGGATTGGAGTGGGGTGGAATAAATGGGGTGAAGTGGATGGGATTGGAGTGGGATAGATTAGATGGGGGGCTTGGATTGGAGTGATTGGGGTGGGGTGGATTGAATTGGGGTGGGGTGAATTGGACTGAGGTGGAGTGGGATGATTTAGATTGAATTGAAGTGGGGTGGATTGGATTCATTGGATTGGAGTGGGTTAAATTGGAGAGGGGTGGATTGGATTGCAGTGGGGTGGATTGGATTGCAGTGGGGTGGATTGGACTGGAGTGGGATGGATTGAAGTAAGGTGGACTAAACTGGGATGGTTGGGGTGAATTGGAATAGAGTGGGCGAATTGGAGAAGAGTGGGCGAATTGGAGTAGAGTGTGGTGGATTGGAGTGAGTGCGGTTGATTGAAGTGGGTTGGAGTGGTTTGTAGTATGGTGGGCTGCTGTGGGATGAACTGGGTAGGAGTGGGGTGGGGTGTGTTGGATAGGGATGGATTGGAGAGGGTTAGATTGCATTGAGGTGAGGTGGATTGGAATGTGGTGGGGTGGAGTGGACGGATTGGTGTGGGGCGGAGTGAACTGGGATGGGTGGGGTGGGGTGGATTGGAGTAGAGTAGAGTGGGTTGGGTTGGAGTGGGATGGATTGGAGTGTGGTGGAGTGGACTGGATTGAAATGGGGTGGATTGGGGTGGGGCAGGCTGGAGGGAGTGGAGTGGATTGGATTGGATTGGATTGAACTTGGGTGGGGTGAATTGGAGTAGGGTGGAATGGATTGGAGTGGGGTAGATTGGAGTGTGCTGGATTGGAATGGGATGGATTGGAGTGGGGTCGGGGTGGACTTGATTGGGGTGAATCAGATTTGGGGGGAGTGAAGTGAGGTGGATTGCATTGGGTGGGGTGGATTGGATTGGTGTGGGGTGGATTGATTGGAGAGAGGTGGACTGTATTGAAGTGAAATGAGGTGGATTAAGGTGGTTTGGAGTGGGGGGTTTGGACTGGAGTAGGGTTGATTAGTGTGGACTGGAGTGGGGTGGATTAAAGTGGACTGCATTGGAGTGGGATAGACTCGACTGGAGTGGTGTGGGTGGATTGGATTGGAATGAGGTGGATTGGGTAGTCGTGGACCTGATTGGGGTGGGTTGGATTGGAGTAGGGTGGATTGGAGTGGGGTGGGATGGATTGGAGTGAGGTGGGTTGGATTGGAGTGGGCTGGATTAGAGTGGGGTGTTTTGGTCTGGAGTGGGGTGGATTGGACTTGAGTGCGGTGGGGTGAGGTGTATGGGACTGGAGTGGGGTAGATTGGACTGATCTGGATTGAAGTGGATTGGATCTGTGTGGAGCGGACTGGATTGTAGAGGGGTGGATTGTGGAGGACTGGAGTGGGGTGGATTGGATTGGGGTGAGGTGGATTGGAGTGGGGCAGATTGTTTTGGATTGGAGTGGGATGTTTGGTATCGGAGTGGCCAGGGTGGTGTGGGGCAGGTTGGGGTGGGACACATTGTTTTAGATTAATGTGGGCAAATTGGAGAGGGGCATTGAAATGGATTGGAATGGGGCAGGTAGTTTTGGATTGGAGTGGGGCATACTGGAGTGGGACAGGGTGTTTTGGATAGGGGTGGGGCGGATAGTATTAGTGTGGATGGGAGTGGGGTGGATTGGGTTGGTGTGGGGTGGATTAAATAGGAGTGGGACTGGGGTGAATTAGGATGGACTGGGGTGGATTGGATTGGGGTGAGGTGGATTGGATTGGAGTAGGACATGTGGTTTTGAACTGGAGTTGGGAAGATTTGAGTGGGGTAGATTGGAGTGGTACAGATTGTTTTGGGTTGGAGTGGCTTGGATTGGAGCAGATTGGTTTGGATAGGGGTTGGGCAGATTCGAGTGGGGCAGATTGTTTTGGATTGTAGTGGGGCAGATGGTCTTGGACTGCAGTGGGGAGATCGGAGTGGGGCAGATTGTTTTGGATTGGAGTGTAGAAGATTGAAGTGGGACATATTGTTTTGGATTGGGGCAGAGTGGAGTGGAGCATATTGTTTTAGATTGGATTGGGGCATACTGTTTGGAATTGGAGTGAGGCAGATTGTTTTGGAGTGGTGCAGATTGTTTCAGATTAGAGTTGGGCAAGTTGAAGTGGGGCATATTAGATTACGTGAGTTGGGAGGTTTGGAGGGGGGTGGGTTGAAGTTGATTAGATTGGGGTGACTGGTATGGATTGGTGTGGGGTGGATTGGTGTGAGGTGAAGTGGGGTGGATTGTAGTGGGGCGATTGGAGTAGGGTGGATTGGGGTGTGCTTCACAATTATGTGTTAAAGCATCATTTCAGAAATTACACATAATAAAGAAACAATGTCACTCTGCAAAATTTTAAACAAGATAATCATCAACTTTTGCGAAGAGATCTCACAAGCAAAAACAAAAGAAACCATGTGTGGAAAGTGAGAAAAGATCTCTTGGCAAAATAAAAGGTAGGTATGAAATAAATTTAGCAATTTTGTTTGTCCTGCTTGGCACCTTTTTGCCTGTCACACGCCTTATGTTTGCAGGGTACTAGAAGCTAAAAAGAACAAAATAGTACCTCAATCATGTCGGGAGCAGTGGAGGGGCACTGTTTAAGTTGAATCGATCAGTACTTGGTCCCTGCTGCACAGCAGAACAGAAATTATGCTTGCCCTGCAGTGACGAATTACAAGGCTGTACCGAAGAGTGCCATGCAGGTCAACAAATGGTAAGCAACAGGCAGGCTCCAAGCCCTTTATGGTACACAACAGTCTCACAAGCGAGACGCATGCGCTAGCGCATGCACTCACATCCTCAAGCATAAAAACTCTGATCTCTGTACGTCATCCAACCCCTGTAGTGAACATAGATCATAAGACCAAGGAGACAGCCCTCCATAAGAAAATACCCTTGTTCCTCTAACCAGTTCACCAAACCCCAAGAGATGACCCCTGTCTTTTACTCCCTGCACAGCATGTGCTCTAAAGATGATCTCTGCCTCCTACTCTTGGCACAGCAAACCCCGTGGGCAGACCCTTCGCTTTCTACTGCCTGCACATCGTTCCCCTCAAAGATGACACTGCTTTCAACTCCTTGCACAGCATGGCCTTACGCAGGGTCAGATTGGGAAGGTGGCAGTCGGGCATTGGGCCGGTGTCTCAGGGTCACATGTGGGATGGTTTTTAGGGCCTCTGTAAACAGGCCTAAGAGACTTACTTTTTTCCCAGTCCCCTCCCAGTTTTTCCCAGTCCCCTCCAGGCCACTTTAATGTGGCTCCAGTATTATTGCCATCCCCATGCCATGGTGTAAATTTGGCCTGGGGGACCAGTTTTGCTTTGATCTTTGGGGCATTCTCATCCTGGCTCCCTGCCAGAAACAGTGTAATCTCCCTCTGGGCCATCACTGTTAGGCCATGGTGGGTGTGGGGAGGGTGGGAGAATGCAGGGGCCTCGCTGAGGGGGGGGCGGGTGATATTGTGCCCCTGAGCCATTCTTACCTGAAAAGCAGCTGCTGAGTGTTTTTCTTGATCTTGACCATTCCATCCCAAGTCATCACCATGAGGCTATAGTGGGCTGGTAAGGCGGTGAGTAAGAGAAGCGTCCTTCCTGAGGGCCAGATTTTGTCACCTCAGCCCCAATGTCTTTTAGGCCTTGTTTGGTATGGGGGTGCAGGGTGCTTGCATAAGCCTTGCTGTGAGGCTACCTTTCCCAGAGGGGGAACAAAAATTGGATGTAGCATGATGGTCAGAGGTGTCGACATTGGAATTAGGTTCAGATCCCAGCGTCAGCTCAAATTCCTGTGATTCTGGGCAAATTATTTGTTCTTCCCTAATATAAAATCATCTCACCTAAAATTAAAATAAATTTGATCCTGTGTAATGTAACTCGTGCCCATGGACATTGCCTCCAGTACCTTTGGGCTGGGTTCACACTTTATAAAACAATAGAAAAAAACCATAACAGAAAATAACTGGACAGAGTCCAATGAGACTAACCAGATGGTGATCCATGAAGGGGGTGATCTGGGAATGTGGGCCATTTTTGTGTGAGTCCCCTGGCTTTATTGTGATCCCAATCCGACCCTGGCCTCAAGAGACGATCCTACATTCTACTCCTTCTACAGCATACCACAAGAGGAACCACTTGTGTGTGCTACCTCTTGCTCAGGGAGCATTGCAACCAGTCAATGGACTGACCATTCTAAAGAGGGAAGTGAGAGAACACCCCCTTCGTCCTGTTAAAGCTGGGGAATATCTGTAGAGCCGCTGCAGTATTCCACCGTAATATTGACTCCATAATATTGTGGACTAAATATGAAAGTCCAAAATATCGACAAGGCAAGTTACTTTATAGGTTTACTTTATGTAACTCCACATATATGTTCTTTAACAATGTGAAAAGTGGAGTTAAAAACTTTAAACCTATTTGTACCTACATGTATTTACCGTCTCAATATCTTTCCACTATGTTTTGGTATCACCATCTTTTTGTAATCAGGGACACTATGGGTCTGTCATGTCTTCCTTAGCTCATCCTCGTAGCCTTCTGTTATTCGAAGACCATCTCTCAATTATCTGGGCTCCCTTGAATTGTACTCCTGAAGCACATCCCATCCAAGCTCATATTATTAAAAAGTTCACCCTCTCTCCTGGACCTCTGCTCTGCAATTTTTCACACGTTTCTCTACTGGATCCTGGTCACACAAGACGACAGGTGGTCTAGACTAGAAGAAATACCTTTTCCCCAGAGAGTTCCTTTCCCAGAAAGTCAGTAGGGCTGAGACAGAGTCAGTCACATGTATAGTGTAGACTAAGCATAATTATTGAGTTGGCGATCCTGCATAGAGGGCATCGTTTTTTGTGCTGTGGGCAAGTGCAGGCCAATATTTCAATATCATCAGAGCCATCAACCACCCCTTTTCATGATGTATGTCACCGAGGTGAATGCAAAACGTCTACCACTTACAATTTTCGCACTTTTTAATACATGTAGCAATAGGCCTTTGCTTCTGAATAATTATTGAACACTGTTCTAAAAGGCAGCAACATGGAATGTTTATTTCATTGCCCCACATAAACGCCGTGTCCCCTTGATTTCTACCCCCTTATTCGTTTCCACGTGTTTTTAAGGGTAACTCTTTGATGTCAATCTGGAAAAGTTGTACGCACCATTCTTCTTAACTCAATGACCGTCTGTATACTGAGCACATGCTTTCAAGGGGAATTAAAACACAATTTTATTAGAAGACAGGAGGTTCTGTTCCCGCTGTTTAATTATCGAAGCATATAATTCCGAGTAACACTACTTTTAATAGTGCTCCACTTGGCAGGAACTAGAAACACAGAGAAGGGATCACGTAATGTATATGTAGGAGCTGTCCTCAATTTACTTCCTCTTTTGTTGCTGCTATGTGAGTGAAAACATTTCAAGCATTCATATCAAGAATTTCCAATTCTATTATGGACACAGAGGCGAGGATTATGCTTCTCTATCTTTACTGCAAAACTTTCAGCAGCCAGTCAAACACAGTAACACAAAAACTACATTTCCCATAAGTCAATCAGCCAATCAGGGCCCACCAACCTCTATATCATGCCCAACCGATGGAGATGACTTCAAACTAGTCTAAATAGCTTACCAGACCTCTGAACATCCCAACAGTTCTTCGAACCACACAAATGCCGGATCCCAGATGGCCACTGCAGAAAACATTGACCATGGACAAGAACTTCACCAACAGGAAACAGGCCTAGGATGATCGGCTCCACAAATGCTCAACTCTGTTTCTGCTCTGAGCCTTTCAAGAAAAAGGAGTCATCTCTACATACACCACCAAGTAAGTACATAAGGCGAAAACAACTCAACATCAGTACATAAATCATGATAAAACAATCACTTTAACAGGTGGGATAATCCTCGCCTCCATGTCCTTAACAGAAGTGAAAATTCTTGGCGCAAATACTTCAATGTTTTTCATTCGATGCCAGGACCGGAGGCTCCGACTATGCTTGTTTAAAGCTTATCCACCACCACAGATGCAACATTAACAATCTGTTAATAATAAAAACATTTGAAAGTAGAGTCAGAGAACCAATACACCGCTCTCATTATGTGCTCCAAACCAGTGCTTTGCAGTGCTTTAAATGAAAAAATAGAAGTGCAGGTACTCTGTAATAGAGTACCTGCTTGTTTCTGAGAAGTGCCGGTACTCTCCAATTAAAAGTATTACGTTTTTCTTGAGATATGCCGGTACTCTCTCTCTCATAATAAAAAAGTGCCGGTACTCAGTACCGGAGAGTACCGGCCCATTTAAAGCACTGCTCCAAACTATACCTCAACACAAAGTAGCACCCCTACCGAATGCACTCCAAACACAGAGTCCACCCCAGCTTCCGCTGGCAATCATTTCACCCAATGTGCTAACGTGGCAGAGGCCCATGGCCCAAAGGATTTTTGTAAAGCAATCAATAATAGCCCCGCAAGGTCACATCTAACCAAACTAGTTGCCAACTCATAAGCTTTAAGGCATTGAACAGCACATAACTGTGGGACTTCAGGTAAAACTGGGGTACGGAATATTTTTAGGAAATGTTTTTGTGCGCCTGAAAGCTAGAAAGAAACTCCTTCTGGAATAACACTCTACCTGCAATAATGTTCTCTGTAATTTAATGTCTCTGTGTGCAGCAAGAAGCCCTCTATGTGCACACTTCCCTCGCCTTGTGCAAAACGGCGCAAACCTACAAAATACAATGGTGTTTTGCAAGTTTGCGACGTTTTTGCGTCACAAAACGACGCAAATGCGGCGCAAAAAAAGTATAAATACGGGCCCTTGTTTGTAAACTAGCTGCAAAACTGACAGCAAAATGGAAGTGGTCCATTTTTATCCTTCATGCAAAATAGTACTGTTATAAGGTACTTTTAGCAAAATGTTTGCCGAAACAGATGTTATTGTACACAAATAGGGTTACATATCATAAAAAACACACTTGCATCGAAATGGCAAACTGTTTTTGTGCTTCCTACCCAATAAACATTTATCCACATAGCTCTGTTACCAAAAAAGATCAATTTCCCAATATGGCTTGCTCCAAGTCACAAAAACACAATAAATGCTGAAAATAAAAATAAACACAACAAAAATAACAAAGCATGTTTTATATAACCCACAAAGTGAACTGAATTCTAGGCTGTTTTGCTCTGTGGCTCATAACAGTAAAGGGGGTTCAGCATTATGCTCGTCATGAATTGCCTAGAGATTAACTGAGCCAATTAGGAGGTTGTGGATTTAGGCTAACCCCCTTTACATTAATGTTAATGTTTGACACAGCAATCTAAGTGAATATTGTTGGCAATACAGTTCTAAGCGTATCTCGTTTACAATAACATGACATGGCAGAAGGAAGCACCGCCTGCGGAAGTGATGGAGGGATTAGGGAGAAGTTTCAGAAGCTGGCAAATGGGCGCTTGAATCTCAAGTCTCTGTGACTACAACAGTTTCCCTTGTTAAAAAGGCAATCTCCCTGCAGATAAACACTGTGGTGCTTAATTACTCTTAAATAACTAAAACTGAAATACCAGAACAATACAAACATTATCACCAGCCTGTCAGCAATGGCTATCGTTTCTGGGACCCTTAAAATGAATGATATTAGCACTTTTTAAAGAATATACTCTTTCTAAATACATTCAAAACTCTTATCTGCCAGCGTTAACATGCAATTTGTTGGTCTGTACGTACTAACTCACTACAACACATCTATCAAATGAGTAGGGACCTGAAGAGACATGCTCAAGAGTCTGCAGGATAACCTATATAACATATGACACTATTAACAGAACCTGACCTCACAATACCACCATAAATACATTATTTGTTTTACATGAACGATGCCATGGTATTTATAATTTTGGGGAATTCACATCCACCCTAACAGAGGTTCATTACGAGTTGCCTTTTTTTTAGGCAGTAATACTTTATATGGTAAATACAGATACCACCGGGTGTAGTATTTGCTGGCAGCAATAGTACCTCCCTATAACTGAGTTCTGCACTGCAAAACTAGGAATATGCAGAATTGTCCTTGTACAACTTATGTCATTTTACCCGGCAAAATCTGCAAAGAAAACACCCTCAGAATTTCACCACTGTTAGTAATCTCGATTTTGGGCACGAAATTCCCAAATCTGGAATAATTGCATTCCTGTTATGAGGGCCAGGAGCCTGGATTACATTAGACAGCAGATGTAAATCTTACATTTTTCATTTGTTACCAAAGGCACAGCAACATTTGGATTATGAATAGGTAATTTATGATGAATTATCAGTCGCAAATTTACCAGCACCTACATTCACACATCTCTGTCGATGCTCCTTAGTCCTATAACTCCGGGCTGTCTGTGTTTAGGTAGCTTTGATAATGTACCTCAGTCACAATACTCAGTTCAGAGAGCATTTCACTGCTCCACCCATGTCTACTGCGTGCTTCAAACTGCATTCTCATTCTTATGACATGCATATCCAGAGTTGACTTCAGTTTGCACTCACGAAGCTCCAATGATGCGTCATTGTCAGATGGGCTGCCTTTATTCGTAATTAAAAAACATTTTATGTCACACTGCTACACTTACACAGCTTTGACAGTGCACTGTTTTCACAGAGTTGCCAGTCCACGTGCACACAACTTTAACACTGCACCTTAGGTATACAACTGGCTTCAATCAGAATGTATACATCTCTAAGAAAACCGTTGCAAGAGTTATCGCAGGCTATCATATTCTCTGTGGTGTAACTGTGGCACGAGGAAGCACAGACTCCCACAGATACTAGATTAAGGCCCATATTTATACTTTTTGACGCTAAACTGCGCTAACGCAGTTTAGCGTCAAAAAATGTTGCGCCGTCTAACGCCATTCTGAAGCGCCATGCGGGCGCCGTATTTATGGAATGGCGTTAGCCGGCGCAAGCAGACCGGCGCTGCCTGGTGTGCGTGGAAAAAAACCACGTAGACCAGGCAGCGCCGGCGTTGGGCAAAAATGACGTTAGGGCGTCTTAAAATGGGGCAAGTCAGGTTGAGGCAAAAAAATCGTCTTAACCCGACTTGCGCCATTTTTTAACGACGCCCATCCCCCATCAACATGACTCCTATCATTGTAAAGATAGGAGTCATGCCCCCTTGCCCAATGGCCATGCCCAGGGGACTTCTGTCCCCTGGCATGGTCATTGGGCATAGTGGCATGTAGGGGGGCACAAATCAGGCCCCCCTATGCCCAAAAAAATTATTAGAAAAAAAAAAAAATACTTACCTGAACTTACCTGAATGTCCCTGGGGTGGGTCCCTCCAGCCTTGGGTGTCCTCCTGGGGTGGCCAAGGGTGGCAGGGGGGGTCCCTGGGGGCAGGGGAGGGCACTCTGGGCTCATTTTGAGCCCACTTGTCCCTTAACGCCATGCCTGACCCAGGCGTTAAAAAGCGGCGCAAATGCGCCGTTTTTAGCCACGCCCACTCCCGGGCGTCTCTTTTGCCCGGGAGTATAAATACCACGTAAAGGCCTGGGAGTCATTTTTTAAGACGGGAACGCCTCCCTTGCATATCATTAACGCAAGGAAGGGGTTCACGCTAAAAAATGACGCACATTCCGGGAACTTTGGCGCTAGACGCCTCTAACGCCATAGTATAAATATGGCGTTAGTTGGCGTTAGTTTAGCGTCGAATTTGCGTCGAAAAAAACGACGCAAATTCGGCGCAAACGGAGTATAAATACGGGCCTTACTGTGCAAGGCCAGTTCACTAATGGTACACTAATAATGTGTTTTAAAATAATCTTTTATACCACTATTTCTGCCATTTCTAAGCACTGTAAATATGTGTATTACTATTAACCTATTTATACTTCTCAGTTTACTGACCTCAGAAGGATGAAATGCTGAGTGCCCCATGCGGGATTGAAAGTCATGATCTCCAGAACACTGCATATGTCTGCAACGATTGTTTAGCTCACTGAGCTATCCTTCTAACTACTAGATCCAAGAGTACCTGTAAACTCCCAAATGTGCTCTAGAATTGCAGACCACATGCCCCTTGTAGCAGGAGTGATGACAGGGACGATCAGCGAGTGGATTTGTGAGGCTCCTTTGCAGATCTCAAACTGCAGATGAATGTTAGATCTATATTTGCTAAATATAAGCTGGACTGAATTATGGATGTGGGCTTCGTTTAGAAACCTTAAGCCCCTACTTGAAGGACATATTGTGTGGTCTTGGAAAGGAAAGCTCGACATAGGCCCCCATCATGACATTGGCAGTAAATCCTGCTTACCACCGCGGTGACGGCTGCCAACATACCGCCACGGAGGTGAACATCCGTTTGCCAAATAATGACACACACACCAATCCGACAGAATACTGCCACATACACAAATCCGCCAGCCCAAAGGTCAGTGTTAAAGTGTCGGTACCCACACCCATACCGTTACGCCAACAAAACAATGCCCACCACATCATGACCGACAAATTAACACGGCGGACATTCAATGGCAGTAAACCATTGGGGGTACACACCGGCGCGCTCAGAATGGACACCCAAATACTAAACCACACAACGTTGGCCACTACCAAAAACACACACCTGACACTAATAAACACACCACACCCACCCACAGCACTATAAAACACACACCCACATTAACCACAACTCTTTACAAATACAAATTATTGCCACAAGACTGACACCAAGACCACTGCAACAACTAGACACACACACCACATACACCCATACATCCCTCACGCACCCCACTTCACACACCCAACCACATCACCCAACACCCTCACACCTACACACACCACACAACACCCATGTCCCCACAAAGGCACCCCCTTTTACAGATGAGGAGTTGCGGGTCATGGTGGAGGAAATAGTCAGGGTAGAGCCACAGCTGTTTGGAGCACAGGTACAGCAAATATCCATTGCCAGGAAGATGGTGCTATCGCGGAGAATCGTGGACAGGGTGAACGTTGCAGGACAGCATCTAAGAACAAGGGATGACATCAGGAAGAGGTAGAACGACCTACGGGGTAAGGTACGTCCCGTGGCAGCAAGGCACCAGCTTGCCATACAGAGAACTGGCGGTGGACTCCCGCCTCCTCCCCAACAGCTCACAGCATGGGAGGAGCAAGTCTTGGAAATACTGCATCCTGAGGGACTCACTGGAGTAGCCAGAGGACTAGACACTGGTGAGTCAAGATTTACTACTTATCACCCCCATACCTGCATGCCATCTGGGCCCCTCACCCTCACTCCCATCACTCCACTCCATCCCACACACTGCACCTACACATATGACTAACCCCAATGCCAAGCCCTGCCTGCTATACCAATGAATGGACATCCCTCCCAGCCCTGCATGGACACCCATCACAAAAGCATGCACAGCACAGGGGAACTAACAATCCCACAATACATCACAATACACATACAAAGGTGGCAGGGCAACAGCAACGATAGAGGGGAAGCTAGGGCTGTACAATATGTCACAGACATGAAGCATAATACATCATTTACATCCCCACAGATGCTCCAGCCAATGTCAGCAGAGAGGAGGTGCCACAACAAACCAGTCCCCCAACAGAAGATGCCCCCAGTGATGACAGTAACTCTGGACTTCTGGATCTGGATGAACTTCCTGGCTCATCGGGACCACTGGTCAGTCGGTCACCCCACCCCACTCCCAGTCAACCACAGAGCCTCCCCCATCAGTATCTAACACAACAGCACCCACCCAGTGGCCCCACATCTCTGTCCCCAGGACACGTCAATCAGCAGTGTGCCCACCTGTACAGGGACCCCAGTCCACACCTCGCCCCCAAGACAATCAGGGACCTGGGCCCAGTGGCAGTGGGCACACCGTTCAGGGGACACAGGCACAGGGCAATAGGGACACTGGGAGGACCGCTGTGCACCAGGGGGAGGACTGGCCCAGCGAACCGACTCTCCAGGAGGCACTCACAAAGATACTGGGGGCCTACCAACAATTCCAGGACACGATGGGCCAGATCCTTACCAACATGCAGGAGAACAAGCGGCTGCAGGAGGAACACCATCAGGAGATCAGGAAGGACTTGCAGGCCCTCAACACCACCATGATCTCCATAGCAGGGGTGCTGGAAGACATGGCCAACATTATGAGGGAATCGACAGCATAGCAGCAGACCCCTACGACTAGCCAGTCTATTTACCAGCCCTCCACTTCCGCTGCAGTTAATGGGCAGGAGGCCCTGCCACTGGACCCACAGGCCACCAGCACCCCTCCCCCTGCAGAAGGTAAACCACCCCGCAAACGTTCCCTACGACCCAGACATTAGCCAGACACACTTGCCAAGACCAAGACCAAGACCACTGCCAGGAAAGGGGACTCTCCTGATTGTCCCCATTGTGTCCCACCCTGTCACCTTGTCCACTTTGAACTGCCATTGCTCCCCTTCCGATGGCCTCTTAGACACTGGACCTGTGCTACAAACAGACCGGAACAATACCCTGGACTTTCCTCTACCATCACCCCATTCCATTGCACCTTTCCCTCAATTATTTGCACTACAATAAACACCCTTGAAAACACCTTGAGTGACACTGTTTTATGTGTTGAAAATGTGCATATATGGGAACAGTCACATCTAGTACAAATGATCTGAGCACTGTGATAGCATACAAATAATAACCTGTAGCTGACTGTAATAATCACATCAGGACACTGTTGTCACATCACCGACATCTGTAAAATGACAAGCCATAGGTGACAGTAAGTTGAGATGCATAGGAAGTGAATGCCTTCATGCTATAGCCACACAGATAAAATCAATAGTCAGAGGAATGGTCAGTTCCACTGTCTCACCTGTGTCTCATTGGCAGTATTGACATATAACTGATGTTCTGTTGTCCACATCCTCTGCCTCCTCATCCTCACTGTCCTCAGGGTCCACTGCTGCCTCAGGGTCATCTCCAGTCTCCGCCTCCTGCAGAAAAGGCACATGTTGTCTGAGGGCCAGGATGTGCAACATGCTGCATGCCACTACTATCTGGCATACCTTGGGTGAGTAGCACAGGGACCACCTGTCAGATTCAGGCATCTGAGTCTGGCCTTCAGGGGCGGAGGTCCTTTCAATGATTCTTCTGGTTTGTCCACGTGCATCGTTATAACGGTTGTCAGCCCCTGTCCTGGCATTCCTCACAGGAGCCTCAATAGGTTTGGGTAGTCAGAGTCACCTGCAAGTATTGAGGGACAAACATTAGCCTTACACAATGCTGTGGGGATAACACCTGAAGGCATACACTGACATACAGTGGGTGGGGACTCTGGCTCACCTATTAGCCACACCCTGTGCCTCTTTAGTTGGGCCATCACATTTGGAATGCTGCTATTACTCAGAACAAAGGTGTCATGCACCGACCCAGGATACTTGGCAGTGACGTGGAAGATGTACTGGTCCACCAGGCACAGCATTTGCACATTCAGTGAGTGGACACTCTTCCGATTTCTGAACACCTGTTCATTCTGGCGGGGGGGGAAGCAAACGCAATATGTGTACCATCAATCGCCCCAATAATATTGGGTATATGTCCCATTGCATAGAATCCTGCCTTCACAGTGGCCAAATCTTCTACCTTGGGGAAAGCAATGTAGCTGCACGTGTTTCACCAAAGCAGACAATACCCTCGCCAGCATGATTGAGAACATTGGCTGTGACATTCCTGCTGCCAAGCCCACTGTCACTTGGAAAGAACCAGTTGCCAGGAAATGGAGCACTGACAGAACCTGCACAAGAGGGGAGAGCCCAGTGGGATGATGGATAGCTGATATCAGGTCAGGCTCCAATTGGGCACACAGCTCTGTGATTGTGGCCCTGTCCAGTCTATAGGTGAGTATTATGTGCCTGTCCTCCAGTGTAGCCAAGTCCACAAGGGGTCTGTACACGGGGGTTTGTCTCCTCCTCCTATTCATCTGAAGTGGTAGGTATCTAAGGGAGACAAGAGTGAGTAGGGTCTCACAATTTGAACAATGGAACCACCACCTCAGTGTGCATACAGCATTAATGTAATGGGACAGGACAGTGGGAATGGCAATGTATGTGCACTTTTCGGCAATGACTCAGTTATGGAAGATCTGAATGTTGTCCACCACCATGAAATGGGGACTGCCTGTCCTGTATCTAGAGACAGATGGAAGTGAGGTAACTCCGCCGATGTTGGGTGTCGTGGCGGAAGGCGGTCTTGCACCGCCATGCAATTTTTCATTGGCTATTATAGGGCTTTATAGAGTACAGTGGCCAATGGGGATCAGCGGCAGCGGTGATGGTGTACACCGCCATGAATGTAACCACCATTTTCCATCTGAATCCTCACTTGATTCCTGACTCTCCACAGGACAACACCTACACTGCGTGTGCTACAGTGACCTGTGTCTGGAACCTACCATGGCCCATGTGACCGGTGAAAGAGCCCCTGCCTTCACTTGGATGGAGTGGGGGGCTCTTGGTAGATGGGGTCCTACCTCAGTATGGACAACTGTATGGGTCTCCAGACAAACAGGTGGGTACACCTTGGGCACAATGCATGTGGGAAGGTTGCATGGAGATGTGTGTGCCAATGGAGTTGGAAATAGGATTTGTGGGCCATATGTGTGACAGGCTGGATTGTATGTGTAATGCTGTCCTCCTGTCTGTATTACCTCTTCAGGTCAGCGCCCATCAAAAGAAGGGATTGTGGCTTACCATCGCCAAGGACATGTGGACCCTGGGGGTCTACAGCAGGCAGAGCACCCACTGCAGCAAAGGGTGGGAGGACCTGAGGCATGGAAGACCGTGGAGGCCCAGCTGGGGATGGCCTCCCAACGAGGAAGGGGTGCCTGTCGGAACCTGACCCCTCCTGATCGCTCGCATGCTGGCGGTGACCTACCCAGAGCTGGATGGGCACTTGAGGACATCACAGTAGCCACAAGGGGGTGAGTACAGTGGGCGTTACTACAATAATTGGTAGGTGGCATGGGATCCGGGTAGTGGGTGCGAGTTAGTGGGTGCCCCTTAATGCCAAGACAGACATTGCAGCGTGATCCAGCTCAAGGGTAATGGCTGTATAGCAAATGCAGGCAACCTAGCTCAGTTGCAATCCATGTCAGTCAGGGCTTTGTGGGTCCCAGGTGGGGTGCAGTTGGCGGTGGTTGGCCCTCATCTTGCTGTAGCCAGTGCAATGCATAATGCTCAATCATGATCCCTGTGTGTGATGGTACTGTGTATGCCAACTGTGGTCTTTGTGCTGTAATTGACCCATTGCTCTCTTACTCTCCCATCCCCTTTCTCCTTTCTCCTTCTGACATCCTGTTCATGTGTGCATTAGCATCATCTGGTGGAGGAGCAGGGGCACTGGTGACAAAGGGAGCTGCATCCCACAGGACCCAGGAGGCAGAGTCCACCGACGCCGGGGTAACCAGTGGGACAGAGGGTGATGGGAGCACCACAGTGGAGACAGGAGGTGATAACACAGACTCTGATTCCTCCTCCGATTGAAGCTTCCTGGTGGTGGCGGACACCTCTGTGACCATCCCAGCTGCAGGTACAGCCACCCCCATACCAGCACCGTTCTCCCAGTAGCCCTTCAGCGAGTTGCCCGTGCCCACTCACCCAGGAGGGTGGGCATCTCCTTCGCCCCGGCACCTGAGGCCCTGCTTCAGTGAGCCCTACTGCCCTGAGTGAGGAGGCTATTGACCTTCTGAGATCCATCTCTGTAGGGCAGTCAACCATTGTGGATGCCATCCAGGGGCTGGCATCCCAGATGCAGCAATGCAATGGATTCCTGGAGGGCATCCACTGTGGATTGGTGGCCCAATAGAGACCGATTCAGGATCTGGCCTCCTCTCTGATGGCAGCCATTGTCCCTGTTCCTACTGTCCCCCCTCCAACTACCACTTCCCAGACCCAGTCTCCTCAACCCCAACCCTTCCCATGCACACACACAGACGAGCATGCACACAAGACATCACACAAGAGTGGCACAGTCAAACACAGGCACCACACTTCAGTCCACAATTACTCATACAAACAACAGACAGTTGCACACACATCCACATCCACTGCCTCCACTGTCTTCTCCTCCTCCTCCTCCTCCTCCTGCTCCGCCACCTCCCTCACAGTCACGTCCACACTCACACCTGCATGCACTGTTTCAAAAGACACCACCAGCATCACCACACCAAGCAGCACACACACCTCACTAGCAGACACCTCCACAACTTCCAACCACGCGTCCGCTGTGCCCTCTCTCGCCCTGTCTGCCCCCCCTAAAAGGCACAAACGCAGGCACTCAGACACCCTACAGCCATCCACCTCACATCAGCACACTGCCCATGCACCTGCACCCAAGTCCAGCAGACGTACTCCTCCAACAACCACTCCCTCAACCTCCACTCCCATACCTCCTCCCTCATCCCACCCCACCATCTCTAAGAAGCTTTTCCTTGCCCAACTTGACCTCTTCTCTCCCTCTCCCCCTCCCTGTCCTGCCCGTAAGAGCAGGGTCCCCAACGACCAAGGCCTGCACCTCAGCCAAACAGTCCACGGGGACAGTGGAGGCACCTCCTAGTTGGGGAGGCAAGACATTGAAGGATCCCACTCCACCAGCCAGGAACGGGAAGGGAAGGATCCCACTCCACCAGCCTGGGAAGGGAAGGATCCCACTCCACCAGCCAGGAAAGAGAAGGATCCCCCTCCACCAGCCAGGAAAGGGAAGGATCCCACTCCACCAACCAGGAGGGGTAAGGTTCCAACTTAACCACCAATGACAGAAGAGGTTCCCACTCAACCACCAAGGACAGAAAAGGTTCCCACTCAACCACCAATGACAGAAAAGGTTCCTACTCACCCACCAATGACAGAAGAGGTTCCCACTCAATCACCAATGACAGAAAAGGTTCCCACTTAACCACCAATGACAGCAGCTGGTCCCACTCAACCACCAATGACAGGCAAGAAGCCCTCACCTCCAGCTGGGACACAGTAGCCCTCACCTCCAGCAGAGGCTGCCCAGGAGACACTTCCCCAGCAGAGACAATGCAGCCCTCACCTCCAGCAGAGGCTGGCCCTGAGACACCTCCCTCAGCTGGTACACAGCAGCCCTCACCTCCAGCAGAGGCTGCCCAGGAGACACCTCCCCCAGCAGAGACAATGCATCCCTCACCTCCAGCAGCAGGCATGTGGGCCACCCTCCAGGGACTGTTGTGCAAGGAGCCCCCTCCAGAACCAATAGGAAAGTTCCCCACCTCAGAGACTTTGACCTTGCACTCCCCTGTATTGAGAAATGGGCATGGATCCCCCTTCCAGGAGCAGTGGGCAAGTTCCCGACTTCAGCTGAGGTGACCCCCCCGCCACCCCCCTTCCCCCTGAGGTGCCTGTCCACTTCCGAGATGTTGCCCCTGCACAGTTTTGTGCGGAGTTAGCCAGGATCAAGTTGGGGCTTGGACTGTGCCCTGTGGCCATGTGGGCCTTATGTACTTTGGACTGGGCATTGGACCTTTCTGGACAATTGTTCATGTATCTTTGTTCTAAAATTAGTTCATATGGTGGCTGTTGCTTTGCTATTACAATTTCAGTACTGTTGCCCTGTAGTCCTTGTATTATTATTCCATGTGTCCTGTGCCATTGGTTTACGTCTGCAGCTGGTTGTGTGTATGGTGTGTGCATGTCTGGGGTGTGTCGTGCGTGTGTGTGTGTCACTCTCCTGTTCCTCCCTCCCTCTCTCTCTTGTGTGCTAGACGGCTGTACTCACTGTCGTCTTCATCGTCATTGGTGTTCCAGGTGGAGCATGGCGTAGAAAAGCATCGGGAAGACTTGCAGTTCCGGTTCCATTGCGGTGTTGATCTTCTCTGTGTCTCTGTTGGTGAGTCTTTGGTCTTCTCTGATGTGTTTCTGCCAGGCTTTTGATGGCGTGGGCCCGCCTCAGAAATCGTGGGTGGTACCTTGTCTTTCGCCTGGCTGTTGATGGCTACCGCTGTGGTCAGTGGTGTTAACTTCCTGGCGGATGGTATGGTACATTAGCTGTCTATGGGAGTTATCACTGCCATGGTCTTAGTTTGGCGGTGATTACCACCAGCCTGTTGGCTGTATTACCGCCACGTTAACAGTCACCACCAATGGCATAAAGACCACCTAAGTCTTTCTGACAAACTGACCAGCTATTTGTGTCCAATGGTCCTCCACAAACTGTGACAACCACAGATCATTCTAAAATGATGCAACTAGCTACCTCTGTGATTGTTAAAGTATTCTGCCCATACAGAATATTGTTCTGCTCCCTATGCATACTGTTGGACTTCTAGCTCAATGACAAAGAGGTTTCAAGAATGTGACTCTATGAATAATACCAGTACTGGAGAAATACAGATACAGGTAAGTAACTTTTTCTAACCCTGGCTTCACAGGAAGGTGGCCACCAGTGCCATACACTTGGTAACTATTTTCCAATTTCAATCCAAATGGGAGCACTTTGAACTGATAATGAAGTCGGTCCAACCCTGACATGCAGGAATTTTGTGTCAAATTGGTATGTTGAAATAAGACTCCAAGGGCCAGATGTAGGAAACTACAATTTAGCGACTTGCAAATTGCGAGTCTGACCGACTCGCAATTTGCAATTCGCAAAATTGTATGCAGAAAGGTGTCTCCACCATCTGCGACTCGCTATGGGGTCGCAAAGACCCACCTCATCAATATTCATGAGGTGGGTCGCAGTTTGCGACCCCATAGCGAGTCCCTGCACTCACAGGGACGGTGGCCTGCTGTAGTCAGCAGACCTCCACGTCTGTGACTGCTTTGTAAATAAAGCAGGTTTTTTTTTTCATTTTGCAGCCCGTTTTCCTTAAAGGAAAACGAGCTGCAAAATGAAAACTAAACCGAAACCATTTGGTTTCGTTTTTTTCAGAGTAGGCAGTGGTCCGTAGGACCACTGCCTCCTCTGAAAACATATTTTTTTCAGCATTCACAAAGGGGAAGGGGTCCCATGCGAATGAGTTACCACCAGTGTGACACTGGTGGTAACTGCGAGTTGGTTTGTGACCGCATTCGCGATCACAAAGCAACTCTGAATGGCGATGCGGTCGCAAATAGGAAGGGAACACCCCTTCCTATTTGGGGATGAGCATCGCGTTAGGCTGTTTGCATGGCGCAAACTGCGTTTTTCCCAGTTTGCGCCATGCAAACAGCTACCTACATCTGGCCCCAAGTCCCATATTTATACTTTTTTAGCGCCGCATTTGAGTCATTTTTTTATGCAAAAGCAGCGCAAACTTACAAAATACAATTATATTTTTTAAGTTTGCGCTGCTTATGTGTCAGAAAATGAAACAAATGCAGCGCTAAAAAAGTATAAATATAGGCCCAAGTCTTTTCAAGGAAAAAATACTTTCCACAATGGCGGGGAGTGCCTCCTGCAGTGTGAATATAAACCATCCCTCTGTTTAACAAATTCATTTACTTTTCTCAGGTATATAATTTAGACACCAGTCTCCAGACTTTGGAATGCAAGAAAAACTCTGGTGTAAAAACGTTTCTCCATCTGATAGAGAGGTACATACACTATTGTTCCTTCTGAAATAATGCTAGCTTCCCTTAATTCCAATAGACGATGGAGCTCTCTTCAGTGGAGGATGTTATGGGATTTGTACAAATTCCAAAGTGAGACCCATTTTGACAAAGACCAATTTATTAGACATAATACCTTGCTATGCTTGATGGAAGTATTATATCCCCCCACCTAGTGACAGGTTGAAATAAAGGGGTGTGAAGAACTGAGGAAGTCGGACTCTCTTGTCATCCTGGAGCCACAAAGTCCAGCCATTGTTAGGCAAACTAATCTGATGTCACGGTTGGTTGAATTTCTGTTGGGAACCATATTGTTTTATATTGACAAACGTATCACACTGAAAATACCACTGGTATTGCATTCTGTCCCCTACAACTGGTGATGCTGCAGGGAGCCCAACAAACTTGCTGTATCAGTATGTGATAAGGAGGTGCAGTCTTCAACTTGTTCCTAAATTGGAGCAGTGCTGGGGCAGTCCTGATGGATACAGTGATGTTGCTTCAAATCCTCAGTGCATAGATGGAAAAGGCCTGCTGCCTTTTTTTTAAACACTTCATAGTCTGCAATCTGATAGTGTCCTCCCTACAGGTGTGTCAAGAACCTCCAGGGTGGTGATCTTGTCAGAGATAAACAAGGGTGCTTGTTGTGATGGCTTTGTAAATGATGCAGATAGTTTTGAATGTTGTGCAGATCAGCAAGGGGGACCAACAGAGTTCCTTCAGGACGGGGTGATGTGCTCATATTTTTTCAGGCCGTGGATAAGCTGTGCTGCAGCGAGTAGGAAGCCCTTATAGTGTGATGTCTGAAAGGCGATGGAGCAGGGTGTTGAACAAACAGCAGTTTTGCAGTTGCTTTCTGAAAGAAAGAGTTTCACTTCCTTTAAAAATGAAAGCTGGCACTAGTCCTTTATGTTTTTTGATAATGTGCTTTTTGAGTTTGGTGTAGCAAGTGATGTGGCACAAGTAACATTTGGGGGTCCCTCAAGGTGCAGGTAATTGATTCAGGTTTATACAGTTTCTTGATCGATTGTTCTTGGCACATAGCAGGAATCCTGCAATGGAAGGGTTGAGCTTCAGGTAGGCGCTGGGCAGCCAGGTCTGGATTATGTGTTGAGGCCCGGGATGGCTAAAGCAGAAGAGACTTTCAAGTATAGTTGTGTAGCATGAGAGAGAATCCTGATGCTGTTATCTACAACAGATCAATATCAGATACAAATATCCCAGAAAATGTCCTGAACTCTGTGTCCAGGATCACCCCATTGAATGGAAGTGAGGTAATGAGGTGGGACTTCACCTTGTTTATGGTGAAACTCACTGATGTTAAAAAAAAATGCCTTCCTCTGAAGGTGATCCATGTCTGACTATGGCAAACTAGCCTTCAGCAGCCAGTCTTTGAAGTATGAAAATTGAGAAATCCCAACCTTTGAAGATGGGCATAGATTACAACCATCACTTTCGTGAATACCCGAGGGACACTGGTGAGGCTGTAGAGAAGATCAGCAGACTGAAAAAAACGCTCCTATCATACCTTCAACAGCAGATAATACCTGCACAGAGGGCATGTGAAAATACATATCCTTCAAGTCCAAGAACACAATCCAGTCACTTAGGTCCAAATCTGACACTATGACCCAACGTGGGCATTCTGAATTTGTTCTTCCGCAAGAAGGTGTTCAGGGGACCAAGATAGGCCTGAAGCCCTCATACATTTTCAGGACAAGGAAACTATGAGTGTAACAGACATATCTCTTGTAGAAGGATCAACAGATTTGCTCCTGAAATTCATTCTACTGTGGGATAAATATTAGGTGAGAAGGAAAGAAAACGTAGAATAACAAACACGTTACTCACCTTTCTGGTAGATACTCAAGCTGCAGTTCCTCACCTTGCCATCAGACTGGATCCTGAAACATTTAGAGCAGTTGTCCTGACAGAGGTCCAGGACAGTTACTCAGTGTACTAACGCAGTGGGAGCAGCTTTGACCCTGGTGTAATGAGCCTACAAGACTTTTGGGGACTGCTTTTTAGCCAGTGCCTGGCAGATCTTTATGCAGAGGCCAATCCCTCAACAGATGGTTCCATTTTGCACTGCTTTCCCTTTCTTTGAACCAGAAAACCTCATTAAAAAAAACAGACCTTCCACCATATGATCCCTTAGTACAATTGCTTTCGAAGCTTAACAAACAAGTTACTTACAACTGGTAACGCTTTATGAGGAAGAGACTATCTAGCTGCAAATTCCTTAACTTAGAATATTCTCCAGGCTTCTGACTGTATCTGTAAACTTTGTGAGCAGTACCTCTGCACACCATTAGGTGGAGCTGTTTGGCTCTGCTTCAGTGTCATCCATGCTGGAAGTGATATGCGTGGTGCCCACACATGCACCACTCCTCCACCCTGACATCACTTACTTTTCACAACTTTTTCACGCCAGAAGCACAGAGCCACAAACCACCTATGTGCAGACACTAAGGCCCCCATAAGGGCTACCCTATGCAGAGGAATCCAATCACAGAGTGGGGGGAATCTGTAAGTAATCTACAGCTAGACCGTCTCTACCAGATAAGGAGCTACTGAAGTTAAGTAACTTGTTCATCTGATAGACACTTCCAACTGCAGATTCCTAGATATCTACACAGCATCTCCTTGGAGATGGGCCTGCAAACAAATTAGATCAAAAAGTCCTGCAGGAACAAACAGGCAAAATGCCTGTCACAACAGACCTGACTTTCCATGGAGTAGTGCATAGTAAACATGTGCACAGACTCCTACTCTGAAGCCAGACAGATATTCTGGACTGGAACTCTGCAAGCTAATGCTGTGATCTCAGCCTTGTTGAATGAGCTTGCAAGCTCTCAGGGTAATGTGAAGCAGATTTTAATGCAGAGCACAATCCACCATGGGATTATCTGTTTCTGCACAGCCTTTCCTTTCTTCGTTCTAACATACCCAACGAAGAGTTGATCGTCCGCCTAGAACTATGGGCCTATCAATGTAGAACGAAAATGCTCTTTTTGGGCACAAACAGTGGAGTATCTCCTCTTCCTTGGAAAGATGAGGAGCAAAGAAGGTGGGCAAGGTAATGGTCTGCCCTCAAGAAAAGGTGTTACTACTTTAGGAAGAAAGGAGGCATGGGACTTCAACACTAGTTTGTTTGGGTAGAAGGTTGTATAAGGAGGGTACACAGAATGTGCTTGCAGTTCACCAACCCTCTTGCCCAATGAAATAGCCACTAGAAAAGCTATTTTGATATTTAATCATAGAGGGTAATTGCGTAAGACCTTGAAGGGCGCACACATCAGGAAAGTTAGAACCAGGTTTCGATCCCATTGGGATGGAAGGAACATGTGTCTGAGTCCTTTTAGAAATGGAGTTACAACAGGTGACTTGAACAGAGGTGAATGGTCCGGCAACTGCATGAAAGCTGATACGGCTTTAATTGTGCCCCGAGCAAAGCCTTGCTGGGACAATGTAAGAAACAGCAAAACTTGAAGCAGGGGTGCATACATGGGATAAACATCTTTGGAAGCACACCACGCCACAAATTTGTCCAACTAGCAACCGTATACTTTCCTGGTAGAGGGACGCCTGGCTGCCAGAATTATATCACAGTCTTTCAGGAGGGAGGTTTATAATCACTGCTGCTCATTTTCCAAGCACGAAGGCGAGCATGCGTGGGTTCAGGTGCAGGACCCTACCGTGCTGCTGCCACAGAAGGTCTCCCGAAAAGGCA
The DNA here is from genome assembly GCF_031143425.1 of Pleurodeles waltl. Taxonomy (NCBI): domain Eukaryota; kingdom Metazoa; phylum Chordata; class Amphibia; order Caudata; family Salamandridae; genus Pleurodeles; species Pleurodeles waltl. Next base: position 667,949,909 of record NC_090440.1, read on the forward strand.
GTTTAATTAGATGACTGATGCTCACGCTCAGGAATTCGGGAGACCAGGCTCTCCTTGCCATATCTGGAGTCACTAAGATGACTTTGGCCTGGTCATCGTTGATCTTCTTGAGAGCTCTGGGTACAAATAGTATTGTGGAAAGGAATAAAGGAGGCCTGAGCTCCAGTCGAGACAAAAACTGTCACCTTGGAAACTCCAACACACAAAAGTACTGACTTTGCACATTCTCTGAAGTGGCAAATAGAGCTAGCCAAAGTACTCTCCAGTCTTAAGGGATCTTGCACTACTTTCAGATGGAGACGCCATTTGTGATCTGCTCAGCATCAACGTGGAGTTTGTCTGCTGTGTTATTCAGAGAGAAATGCCCGGACATTCCAGCCATGTCCAGCAACACATGTCTTCTTGACAGAGGGTCCACGACCCCACCCTGTTTGTTCCAATATCATATGGCAGAGATGTTGTCCGTGAACAACTCAAACAAGCCTTCTCTCAGTAGAAGGAAGGCAGGATTTAAATGCTAGCTGGATCCCTCTCTGCTCCAGCAAATTGATGTGGAAGCAAGACTCCACATGAGGCCAGAGACCTCTGATCACAACCTCTCCCATGATGGCTGCCCCCGTCAAGTAGTGACTCATATGTGTTTATTTGTTTTTTTTTCTAATGTGGTCATTCAGTTGTACATAATGTTTCTTGGTTATATACAAGGTAACAAAAATGCTTATAACACTTTTTTATTATAACTTTTCCACATGCTGCACAGCAGCCACAATGCTCTACAATATAGCCTAAAGACATTGGCAAAGCACACTCTTTCTGGTTTTCTGTCTCAAGTTAATTTTCTACTTCCTAAACAAACTACCTAACCCTCTTTGTCGTCCTTTGTATCTCTTCTGTGCAGCTGCCACCCCTATCTATTCGCCAAGCCTCTTAATTCCACTACACAAATACACTCCACACAATTCCAATACAACCCATATAATTCCACTCCACACACCCCAGCCCAAACCACACATAAAATACATTGTCATTTATGACACCAATAGCTCTAACTCTCGCAAATGCAAGACTTACTGCAATGCAAATACTTATTATTACAGTCCTAAATAGAGGGGTAGGTGGCATTTTGGGAACAGCAGCAGAACAGCATGTGCCAAGGCAATTTTGTGATAATTGCAACAAGTCACTGTACAGACATGGGACAAGCACAACTCCATAAATACAAGTGAATAATCCAGTACATGTTTGATCTTACTGTCACAGAAAGCTACTTTTATTTAGCTAATTCTGCAAGTTCACCTGCCTGTCATAACAGACATACTGTCATTCCAGTTTTCAATTCATTTGGCAGCTAAATCATGATGTGTAAAACGTTTAGAGAAGCAAAGGGAAAGATTGCTTACACAATAAATACTGAAAGATCTTTAAAATAGGAGATCTTCCTTTTGTGATTATTGTAACAGATGAGTGGGCGTATTGTGGCTCTCCCTCTTAAATGCATGGTTTTGGAGGTGCACACCTATATATATATATATATATATATATATATATATATATATATATATATACATATACATATATATGTGTAACACACCAATTTGCTGGGTTTACACATGATGAGTACTGTCGAGTTTCAAAGAGTGAGGTCTTTGACTTTCTCAATAATGTTGGTCTCTTCCAGTTCACCCTTTCCTGTATGCAGAAGCCACTTGCCAAAGTGTTTTTTTTATGAACAAGTTACTCCACAACACTTTTTCTGGTGGATACCGAACCTACCTGTGGATTTCTCACCTTTTGAATACCCCCAATGCACCAGCATTCAACAGAAATTTTTACTCTCCAGCCTTTAATGTCGACTAGGACATCACAATGGCACGGCTCCGCATGCGACACCGTCTGACCTCATCAGAGCCATAAGATGTCCTTGCCGGTGCGCTGATATCAGTTTCACAACTTTTTTCCTGGGCCTTCGAGGCGAATGGGTGAAATCCACATCACAGACAACATGTGCATTGTTGTATCAAAGATTTTTTTAATACATATATCAATATATATATATATATATATATATATATATATATATATATTTATATACACACACACTGAAAAAAACTAAGATTACAGGGACGTTATAGGTAGGAAATAGAATTTAAAAAAACATAGACTTCACTTTAAAAAAACCCCAAAGGTTACAGGGACGTTATAGTTAGGTTCTTATTTGAAACGTACAAAACCATAGAAATTCCCTAGTTATAGTTAGAGTTACCTCAACTAACTATAACTTGCGCCCTAAGGTAACTATAACTAGCGCCAGTGAATTTCTATGGTTGTTTTAACGTATAGTAATTTTCATTACCATACATTAATCCAACCACTGGGAAAACCCCCTATTAGTACCTACCCTTGCATTGTGCACAGCCTTCACCTTTGCACAGCAAAGGTTGCCTGCAAGTCCTGGCCTGTGGCCAGCCCCCCCCCCCCCCCCCCTTTTAGCCTTGACTGCTCAGTGTGAAAGTCGGGGGCAGTGGGGGTCCCAAATTTTATTATTCCCCCCGGGGAGGTGGTGGTGGTGGTCCTCAGGGCTTTGGGTGGGTGAGGAGCCCCCCCCCCCCCTTATTTAAAGAAAAGAGTGCCACAAGACCTGGCCCACCTGGGGGATTATTTTATTTTATTTTTTTAAACAAGCATGGAAGCCCATGCTTTTTAAAAATTATAATTTTATATATTTTTTTTTTTACGTGGATTCACAATTCTGCTGTGAACATTTTAAAAGACAATTCTTTTTAGTCCTGGCAGGTCCCTTTGAAACCCCAGGACCTGAGCTAAGGTTTGAAGTGTTGGCAGCCAATTAGATCTCGAGATCAGGAGGGGGTCACAAATCCTTTGAGTCCCTAGATATACAAATTTGGATTTCCCTAAATTTCTCAAAAGCTAATGAACAGATTTACACCAAATAACAACAAGCATTTGCAACGCAATGGGTCTCGCATCTGCTCGAGTTAGAGCTATTAGCGTTATAAACTCCTAACCCGACTTTTCTTGCCACATAAATTGAAAGTTAAACACTTTCACATAAGGGAGCAGATTCACAGCACCACGGCCGCCATGAGCATCAGCGTGAAGACATACACAAAAGGAAAAGAAGTTCGCTCGCAGTTAAACTTATCGGCAAAAGTGCAATTAGCCATGTAACAGAGGCGATGGCCAAGGCGCTAACAAAACCTCCCTAAGGAGGGACAAAGGTAAACCATTTACCAATGTAATCAAAGGATTTTTGAAGGGCAAGCCCACGAACAAGTGGTAGTGATGGGCATGAGGTGGGCGTTGTTAAAAGCCCAGATACACACCAACACGTCGGAAAAGCAGTGCATGCGCGCTGCAATGCTCGACCTAAAAAGGTCTCTTTCTGGACCAAGAGCTTTCTGCCAAATTTGGGCTAATTCCATCCAGTGGTCTTTGCAGTATTGCTGCTCAATTTTTGCTATGGGAATTAACATAGGAAACGCTCTAAATTTCACCCCCCTTTATCTCGGCCCCAGCTTGACGGATCACCCTGAAAGTTCAAGCTCAGGTGACTGTCGAAATGTTTTGTGAAGATTCATCAATCGGTGTCAAAGATATAGGCAAGCACAAAAAAGCTTTTACTATAGAAACTAGGTTCTAACTATAACTATCTACTGGCTACCATCACTAGGTAATACACTCCATGACAGATCAAACACAAAGCTTATCGACAAACAGATTTCTTCTTCTTCCTTTAGGTATATTCAGACTGGCAACGGGGGGGGGGGAATTGAAGAGGGGGGTACTTGTAGGATCCACTTGTAGATACTGTATCCACTAGAAAACAACTTGTTCCTCTGATGGATATATCTACCTGTGGATTCCCCACCTTTTGCATAGACTACCCTCCAACTTCAGAGGTGGGTGCCTGTCTGCCAATTCCAAGAAATCCTGCACAACAGAACAGGCAATATTATCCTTCCCTCCACACTCCAGAATCCAAGCAATAGTGCTGTGCAAAAATGTGGCGGGAAGCCCAGGTTGCCGCTTTACACATACAACAGGAATACCTCTAGCCAAGGCGGAAGTAGAAGACTTAGCTCTTTTGGAATGAGCTCTAATACCTTCAGGTAGCTGTTTCTTTGCCATTGCATTGCAGATCTTTATGCAAAGGATGATCCATCTGGATAATGTCCTCTTGTGGACAGCCTTGCCCTTCTTTCTGCCCACACAGCCAAAAAACAGCTGATCATAATCCTCAGCTCACGTGTTATATCAGTGTAGAAACTCAAAGCTCTTTTTGGGTCCAAACAATGAAGCCTTTGTTTCTGCTTAGAAGTATGAGGATAAAAAGCAGGAAGGCTAATAGATTGTTCTATGTGGAAAGGAGTAACCACTTTTGGTAGGAAAGTAGCTCTGTATCACAGGACCACCTTTGTCGCATAAAAAGTAGTGAACGGGGCTTTAACACTTAAAGCCTGTAACTCACTAACACATCTAGCTGACATGATGGCTATAAGAAAGACAGCTTTAAAAGTAAGAAATCTTAGTGGACAGCTATGCAATTTCTCGGAGCACCCATAAGAAACTTTAAAACTAAATTGAGGTCCAACTGGGGCATAACAAACAGAGTAGGGGGATACATATTAGTTAGCCACTAAATAAGCCTCAGAACTATAGAAGATTTAAACAGGGAAGTTTGATCAGGCAAGCAAATAAATGCAGACAGTGCAGACAAATAGCCCTTTACTGTCCCGACTGAACAACTCTGTTGTGCCAGAGAAAGTGCAAAGTTCAATCTCCAGGCATGTAGGTGCAGGCTCTGGAGACGGGGGTATAGAACCTGATCCTGTGACTGTGAGAGGAGATCTTCCCTGTGAGAGAGACAGGGCGGAGGGCACATTGAGAGTTGAAGAAGGTCTGTGTACCACACTCTTCTTGACCAATCCAGGGCTATTAATATGACTTCGGTCTGGTCTTGGAATATCTTCCTCAGAACTTGAGGAATCAAGGGAATGGGGGAAACAAGTAAAATAGCTGGGTGCTCCAGCTCAAATGAAACGCGTCCCCCAATCTTCCCCACATCGGATGCTGGAGGATGCAGAACAACCGGCAGTGCCCATTCCCATGAGTGACAAAGAGGTCTATATGAGACCACTAACCTAAAGATGTGAAGCACCACCTCCAGTTGGAGGCTTGCGTATGCACGTTCAGTCTCTGACCAAGTGATTTGTCACAATGCAAATCCAATGGTCCTGAGCCCAGGACCTGAGTAGGAGAGCTTCTTTGCAAAGAAAATACAACCCTACCCCTCCCTGTTTGTTGACGTACCATATTGCGGTAGTGTTGTCCGTCAAGACCTGCACTGACTGACCGCAAATGGAAGGAAGGCCTTGAGAGTTAGACAGATCACCCGGGATTCCAACAGACTGATGTAAAACAACTGTTCTTCTGGAGACCAAAGTCCTTTGATTTCTAGGTCCCCCAGATGTGCTCCCCACCCTAGAGTGGAGGCATCCGTGATCGCTGTAACCACCGGAGGCAGCAGACAAAACGTCTTTCCTTGCAATAGATTGCTGTCTACACCCAACCATCTTAGATCCTCTGCATTGTTTCTGGAGATCTTGACGGACTTTCTAAGATCCCCATTGTGTAGAAACCACTGCCTGCAGAGGTACCAGTGTGCATGAGTGATCAACAGAATACAGGAAGTGAACAGACAGAGCAGGTGCAGGACCTTCAGGACTGGATCGAGTGCTCCATTCTGAAACATCGGAATCCAAGCCTGAATGTCTTGAATCCAAGGAGGAGGGTAGGCATGATTCACTGTGGTGTCCAGTACTGCCCCTATGAACAGGGTGCACTGAGAGAGCTCCAGGTGCGATTTGGGTACATTGATGGAAAAACCCAGATTGAACAACAGTTGAGTTGTCACATGCAAGTGATGCAACACCAACTCTGGAGATTTGGCTTTGAGCAACCGATCATCTAGGTAAGGGGACACTGGTATCCCCCACCATCTGAGATGTGCAGCGACTACTACCATCACCTATGTGAAGACTCAAGGTGCGGAAGTAAGACCAAACGGAAGGACTGCAAACTGGTAGTGTTGCAAACCTACTGTGAACCAGAGATACTTTCTGTGCGACTGCAGACTGGTAATGTGAAAATATGCATTCTGTAAGTCTATTGAAACCATCCAGTCTTCTTTGTCCAGTGCAAGAAGCACCTGTGCCAAGGCCAGCATTTTGACTTTTTCCTGCTTGAGGAACCAATCCAAAATCCTCAGGTCTAGGATCAGACGTAAATGACCATCCTTCTTAGGGGAATCAGGAAATATCTTAAGTAACGTCCCTGACCCCTTTACTGCTCCGGGACAAACTCTACTGCACCCTTTAAAAGTGGATTTTGCGCCTCTTGCTGTAGTAGCAGTACATGTGCTTTCGAACAAAAAGTTTGTTGGGGAGGACAGAGGCAAGGGGGAAACTCTCGGAAGGGAAGGGCATATCCATTTCCCACAATGTTTAACACCCAACTGCCCATTGTTATGGACTTCTATTCTTGCAGAAAAAGAATCAACCTCCCTCCCACGGGTAAAGCATGCTCACTTAAGATGGGGGAATTAGAGCTGCTTCCCTGAAAAATTAGCAAAGGAGGAAGAATAAGAAGAAGAGGAGTAGGAAGAATAAGAAGAAGAGGAGAAGGAGGAGGATCTGATCCATCAAAGCATGAATATATATCTGCCTAAAAGACAAGTGGCGTTCACAGATTTCAATGCCATGCTACCAGAAGAGAATATCTTCTTCACAGATTGTTCCATTCGCTTAGATTCTCTATTCGCAGGAGTCGATGGAAAAGAACCAGGGGCTGATTTACAAGAAGCCTGGATCACCAAGCTTTCCACAGTCGGATGCAGACTCAAACACAGGATCTCCTGGTGCCGTTCTATAACTCCTAGCGATCGAACTGGACACAGCTGGAGTCGATACAGGCTTCTGCCCCACATCTAACATTGGTTCAGCCCGAGCCTCATTGAATGGCAACAAAGGCTCTGATGCAGACGAGGAAGAATGAAGGATCTCCGTTAATATATTTGATTTTAATTTTGTTGTGGGAAGAGGCAAGTCCAACAGCTCAGCCGCCTTACTTATTACCCCATGGTATGATGTAACCTCAGGCAGAGGTATGCCCCTTTGTGATAATAACTCCCACTCTGGGGAAGTATCCAAACCACGCTACATCAATGCCTTCAAATTCTTGACCTGGGACAGGAATTTCACCCTCTTCCATTTCAGGATCTTATTGTGCATCTAAATATTGTTGCTGCTCCAGGAGCCTGAAATGCCTACATTTGAGACCTCAACCTCGACTCCAGCAGCAGCGTCAGAAGGGAATATGCTGGTGTTGCCCAATGTCTGTTGCAACACCAGTAACCTAGATCCTGGAACCGGTCAAGCTGGAGTACCGATGTGACCTCTCGGACATCAGTACCGGGGCCACTGGCGCTGATGAATTCTGCAGTGTCAGCCGGCGAAGGTGTCATCTTCCTCAGCGTCGTCAAATGAAATGGATACTTGGCAGTTGGCATAAAAGGTAGGAACACAGCTTGCTTATATGGTGCCAGAAAACCTCCAAGGGAGAAGGACAAAGGACCCGTGGGGCCAGCCGGCACACCAGAGGGAGTAATTGTTCTGTTGGAAATGCTATACACATAGCGTTTAAAAAGTTTGCCAGGTCTGTACCCGGGGGAGAAAAATCAGGATAATCTTGCTCCTGCTGAGGAGGTCAAACAAGACCCGCTGCCGGCGCTTCAGTCTCCTGATCTGGTGGTGTAACCGGAGAGAACTGCGCTATCAGAGTCGTAGGTGCAGTCGGGTTCTCTACTAAAGACATTGTGGAGGAACCTTCAGGCGACTTCCGAGGAGGAGCCAGAGGCTGAGGGCTCACTTACCAAGTTGAACAGTGCCAGGACTTCGGTGCAGGAGATAGAGGCGGAGGACTGACTTCTCAAGAAGACTGACGCTGTGAACCATGACGTTTCTTCTTGTGACCTCGAGGACTGATGAGACCGCGATTCGGCTCAAGGTCAGGATCTATGATGGCCTTGCTCGTCCTTCACCTTAGCCAGGAACAATTTAACTTCTCACTCCTTCAGAGCCTTGGGATTCATGCTCTGATATGAAGTGCAGCCCCTGACTTTATGATCCGAACGAAGGCACCAAAGAATGTTTGTGCGGGTCCATAACCGGCATGTGGCCTCCCCACTCCCGACAATGTTAGAACCCGACTTCTTAGGTGGAGACATTTTCGCCTAAGAGTACAACAAAACCTAGATTCCCTTGAAACAGTGTAACCACACGAAGAGGTACGAAAAACTGTTATGCGTCAAAGGCGCAGAAAAAAAGGGAACTGATGTCAGAGAGCTAGAGAACAATTTTCCGTTGAATGCTGACGCATTGGGGGTATTCAAAAGGTGAGGAATCTACAGGTAGATGTATCCATCAGAAATGTATATTGGCATTTGCAGCAAAACCAGCATAACAATAACATGGGGGAGTGAGGGGAGGAGCAGAAACGGGAACAAAAGGTGCAATCAGGGAGAGTGCCATAGGTACATAACCTTGAACAGGTATACAAATACCAGCAGCAGCTGATAATGCCCGGTAGAGGCACATTTTACCACCTATGTTTGAGGCGATGTCAGGACAGGAATTCCATGAAGTGGGACCTGCAGAAATCCTCTGTAAAGGGGGCATTTACAGTGCAAGAAAGGACCATGGAAAACCGGTATTGACAGCAAAGATTAAGCACAATGTTATTTGCCAAACAGGACAATGAGGCAATCTACTGTTACCCAACCCCATCTGATTGATTACCATCTACAGCACTGAACGACGAAGATGTGTTAGAGGCTCTGTGGCAGAGAAAAGATGCAGAGGGCTCCGATATGGCCCTGGGACAAGAGTGCAGTGGCATAAACTCCCAAAAATGAGGTCGTTCTTGACAGTATATCACATCGTTTAACCATGCTTAGAGGACAGGGAGAGTTTTTTTGCCCTAGTGTATGGCAACTCTGCGTTTAGTTAACAGGAGGAGCATAGCTGTGAGCCTGCTACATGAGTTAGGTATATCTTTAACATAACTTAAGAGGCCCACTAGAAGAGTAAATGAAGGTGAATGACCAGTAATCTTCTGGATGGTGTTCTATACCTCCGTCCAGAAGGCTGCCACCATCGGGCACTGCCAGGCAAGATGTATAAAGCAAGCCAAGGGGAAGTTACAACACCGACAGCAGGGATCTGAAGCCAGCCCCATTTTAAAGTGTTGTAACAGGGATAACTCTAAACCTATAGTTGGGGGGAAAGTCTTTCAAGTTGACCACAACAGAATGACCATTGCCTATCTGAGAGGGGTGGGGTGGTATCTTTTCCCCATGCCACCTTCGCTCTTGGCCTAGGATAGAAGAGGGGCATTGCATAGTGTTGTATAGATAGGTGATCAATTTCCAGGGGGATGGTGAGGTGAGAAGATGTTTGAGGGCCATTAGGTGCGTTGGAGGGGAAGGTATCATGCAAGGCGTGACAGGTGGCACGTAGTTGGTAATATAGCAGTATATCAAGAAAGGTAGGAGGTGGGGACGATGCAGCATTAAACATTTGGAGAAAAAGGTTCTCGGGGTAAAGATCAGAAAAAAGTCTGATGATGTGTATCTGTGCGCAGACGACAGCACTCTTGTCTGAAAGTGGAGGCAGCATGGGATTGCTGGCTATAGTAATAGAGGGGAGACACAGGTGCATCCAACCTGTTCTTTTCTTCAAGCCTTGCCATGCCCACCTAACACATTCAATGTATTGATTTCGGCCTTGGGAGCTTTATTTGCAGCCTATAGTGCAGAAGTTGATAGGGGCCAAGGGGCAGCTCAGGAGTGACTCATCTGTCTACAGTGAGCTCTAGTTAAGGAAGAGAAATAGGTCTGCTGTTGACCCAGTCATGGTTCATTAGCCACCACTGCAGGTCTTTTGCAGTTCCTTCCATGATCTGGACCAGGTCAGAAAGATTTCCCTGAGGCTGTGCCCAGTGGGATTTCAGGTCCCACTACAGAGTCCACATATGCCAATGAGCACCAGCTGTGTGCAGAAGGCCATAAAATCCAACAGCCTCAGAGTCAGCCTCACCGGAATCCAGGATAGAGATTGAAACATCAGATTCATAGTGCAGGTTCGTGGACTTCCCTTCCAGATGACAGGCCTGAAACTGCACTGCATCCAGAGCAGCTCAGATGAAAGTGAGCATTTGAGAGGGAGTCCGGTGTGACTTAGGCAGGTTGATAGTGAACCCCAGTAAATGCAAAAGGTTCTCTGTAGTCTGGAAGTGGGAGAGGAGCACCTGGGGCAAGCCTGCCTTCAAAAGCCAGTCATCGAGGTAGGGAGAGACTGGAATTCCCAACCTCCAGAGATGTGCTGCAGCCACAGCCATCACCTTGGTGAACACCTGAGGGTCACTGATAAAGCCAGAGGGGAGCACAGCAAACTGAAAATGCTTGTAAACCTTAGTGAACTGCAGGTAATGCCTGTGGGCAGGCAGGACGGGAATGATGAAATATGCATCCTGCAAGCCCAGTGGTACCATCCAGTCTCCAGGGCAGAACCGGAGCCAACATGAGCACCTGGAATAACTTCAGGAAAAAGTTGAGAAAGCATAGGTGTAGAATAAGGTACGGGCTTCCATCCTTTGTGAGCACCACAAAGCAGGAGGAATAGCAATCATACTATACTTCTGAAGACAGCACCTTGATGGCTCCTTTGGTCAAAAGAGCCTGTACTTTGACAGAGCAGATAGAGGTGGTCCCCTGTCAGAAGATGGTGGTGGGTTCTCCAGAAAGGGGATGGAGTAACCCAGCTGAATGATTTGTGCTACACACTTGTACAATGTTATGGATTGCCAGAGGGGTAGGTGATGGAGGATTCTGCCACCAACTTGCACCCCATGCTGGCACAAGGCAAACTAAAGGGGTTTTGAGGCTGCAGCTGCTGAGGGGGTGGTGGGCTGGTTCAAACTCTGGCTGATTGTTCCAGGGGATTTGTAGGAACCACACCCATGGCTCAAAAGGACTGTGGAAGACTTGGTGGCTGGGGGTCGGAATTGCCTTAGCTGGTAGCTTCTACATGTGCCACAGAATTAGCGAAAGGCAGAGTGGGGATGGCGGGGGGGGGGGGGGTGGCACAGATAGGCCAAAGCAAGAGCCTGGTTGTCCTTAAAGCATTCCAGTGCAGAATCTGCTTTCCTGCCAAAAGGGGGGTGCAATCAAAGGGTATGTCTATGTGGGAAGCCTTCATGTCCCCCAAAAAGCCAGTGGATGACATCTTTGTGCCACTGGTAATGCAATTACTCAGCATAGCGAGTCAGTAGTGTCAAGGCTGCAGCTAGTAGTGAACTTTGCTGCATCTGAAATTGCCTGTGACAGTATGGCTTGGGCCTCCTCCAAGTCCTTTTGCAGCACTAGAGCAACTGACTTGGTGCATTGGCCCAAGAGGCACACAGTGTTCACTAACTGCAGTGTTAAGGCTGGCAGAAGAGAACATCCTCTTATTGTATGACGCAATAAAATGTATGGTTGAAATCGTCATTGTTCAATGCAGGAGCATGAACAATTTACTGGGAGCAGGGCACAGTTGGTGGCACAGTGAAACAAGCATTTGCAATTCAATAGGTCTAGCATTTTCTTGAGTTAGAGCTTTTGGCATTGTGAATTCATAACTGGACTTTACTTGCCACATAAATTGGTCATCCTCTTGCCAAAGGTGTAAAACCTATTGGAATCCCTATCCAGTGGTGTGGTAGGAAAATGCCAGGGTTAATCTTTGAGGTGGAGGCCTAAACAACCAGGTCTCCAAAGTGAGGTGCTTGGTGAGGAAAGTTGTGTCTCCTGGAGTGGGCTGATAGTGGCGAGCAATGGTCCTTTGCAAAGGTGCCCTGGTGCGGTGCTTGGGCCAGGCCTTAAGCAGGATACCAGTGAGGGCTTCATTAAAGGCGTTTTGAAGGGGGAGACTCCTGGTTGAAGCAACTCTGTCAAAGCATTTGTTTTGACCACCAGAGAAAGAGCTTGAGGAGGATGAAAAGAGCTTCAACAAAATGTGGAAAAAGGTCAGTCAAAAAATGACTGGCAATAGGTCTCTCTGGATCTGTGCAGATTGGTGCAGAAAGTAAAGAACTTATATCAGCACCCTAGGGTGGTGCCTATATAGGTACTATGCAAGTCACATTTGGTTTGGACAACACTGCTGATGCAGAACCGAATGACTCCACATACTCGTGCGCAGAGGTACTTCTTGAAAGGTTTCCAGATCCAGTCCAACACCCAGGGAATATTCTAAGGTTATGAATCTGCAGCTAGAAATTTCCATCACTTGCTCTTTTTGGGTTCAAAAGATGGAGTCTCTCTTCCTCCTTAGAAGGATGAGGTGGAGCAATGAATGCTGGAAGTGTGATAGAGTGCCCAACATAAAAAGGCGTAACCACTTTCAGCAGAAATGAAGCTTGCATCCTCAAAACCAACTTATCTCAAAAGGTGGTGGTATATGGTGGATTGTCAGACTAAAGCTCACTTACATGTGTAGCCAGTGTTATGGCGATGAGAAAGACAGTCTTCAAGATCAGAACTTTTAAGGCAACCTTGTACCAGCTCAAAAGGGATGCACATGAAAAAAGTATGATTTGAACTTAGTTTTCAAATGGTTTTGGTGGAAACAAATGTTGTACCCTTTCATCACAACCAGTGATTTGAATAATGAAGTCTGATCCAGCAACTGCAAAAAGACCAAAAGAGCCAATAAGTATATCTTAATAGTGCCCAAAGCAAGTCCTTGTTGCCATAAAGACAGAACAAACAATAAAAGGTCAGACATCTTTGCCTGTAATGGTTCACTTTATCGGGTACTGAACCAGTCCACAAATTTGTCCCAACGACAGGCATACACTGATTTTGCGGAGGGATGTCTTGCTGCCAAGATTGCATCAAGGACATCAGGGAAACAGTTGAAGGAAGGCATCTGTCACTGCTCAATCTCTAAGCACACAGATGCAAATTGTGTAGGCCCCAATGCAGTTCTCTGCCCTGCCGCTGTGAAAAAAGATACTCACAAAGCTGGTTAATCGGAAGACAGATGCTTATATCCAGGAATTACAGGTACTCTCTCCTGTCCCAATCTGGTGCCCCTAGGATGATTAGGCTCAATTGTTCCAGATCTTCAGAACGATAGGCAGGAGAGGCAGTGGCACAAAAACATGCAGGAGAACCTGCGCTCCAATATAAATGGAAGGTGTATCGGAGGAAGCTGCTTCGGAAACTCCAGCGAGCAAAAATTTCTGACATTGTGCATTGGATGGTGGTGGAAAGATCAGGAGAGGATTCTCCCTTTAGTTGAAAGTCCCCCTGTGCAACCTCCAGGTGCAGCTGTCTGCTAGGTGTGCGCATCTAAGTTAGTCCTCCCTCGCATTTAAAGATCTCACCAGGTGGTTCACCACCAGAGAAAACCATTAGCAATCCAACCAGTTCCAAAAGTGCAGGATCTCCTGGCACCATGCCCGTGTCCTCACCCTGCACTGCTTGTTGCTGTACACAACAGTTGTTATCCATCAGCACCTGCACCATGTAGGTGCCACTCTCACAGGCAGTTGCTTTCAAGGCTGTCCATGCTCGCATTATGCAGAGACCCAACAGTAAATTGGCTTAGGTTAGTGTTCAGGTTTCTAGATTTGGGATCTTATTAATGGGTAGAGCCCAATTCAGAGAGCAGGGAGGATGGGAAGGACGGTGAGAACACTGCAGATAGACAGTCTCTACCAGAAAGAGTGTTACCGAAGGCAAGTAACTTCTTGTTCTGATGGAGACTTCTAACCTCACATTCTTCCCCTTTTGAATAGATACCAGAGCAGTACCAATTAAAAGTTGGGACTATGAATAGGCTTAAGCCAAGATGTCCTGTAAGATCGGGTGGGCAAAATGCCTTCTTGGTGAACCTGGCTGTCCAGACATCAGTGCTCCTTAAAGGTATGGAGCGATGCACACAACCACCTGGCAGATGATCAGGACAGGAACTCCTAGTGCTAACAGTGGTAGCAGAATTGCTGCTGGTGGAATGAGTTCAGACACTTTGGAGGATGCTTTTTAACCACTGAGTAGCAGATCTTGATGGTGTACAATCCAGTGTAAGATGGTCCACTTTTGTTTGGCATTGCCTTTTTCCCTCCAGCAAACCTCTCAAGGAGCTGATTGTCCATCTGGTGTTTTTTGGTATGATCAAAATAAAAACAAAGTGCTCTTTTAGGGTCTAAACAGCTCCTTTATGGGGTGAGGCAGAGGAAGAAATGCTAGCATTGTGATGATTTGGCTAGCATGGAACAGCATTACAACTTTACGCAAGAAAAATGCTTGTGTCCGCAGAAACCATTTGTCTGGTAAGAAGGCACTATATGGCAAATTGACAGCTTGCTCACTACCCTGACGATATCATGATGATGAGAAAGACTGTCTTGTGGGTAAGAAGTTCCAAAGGATAGCCTTGAAGCAGCTCAAAGGGAGAGCCCATCAAATATGTGGACCAAGTTCCCACTGTGGCATGACAAAAGGAGAGAGAAGAAACAAGTGTTGGAGACCTTAAACAAAATGAAAAAAGTATTCCAGCTGGTGATTTAAACAATGAGTGCTGGTCCGGCAACCCCAAGAAGATTGAAAGAGCCTTAAACTGTGCTCAAAGCAAAGCCCTGCCAGGCAAACGAGACAAAACAAACAGAACATCAGATAACTTGGCCTGGATGGGGTGAACCTGGTGTGTGCCACATCAAACTGTAAATTTGCCAAATGACGGGCATATGCAATTTCTGTTGAGGGACACCTAGATCCTGGGATTTCATCAACCACCTTCGGAGAGCCAACGGTGTTCAGCTGCTGCCATTTAATCTCCATGCATGAAAGTAGAGATTCTGAAGGCCCCGTTGTAGAACTCAGCACTTTGTCACAGCGGGTCCTCCTGGAGGGGCAGCCTAATTGGAAGAGATGCTCAAGCCCAGGAGGTCTGAATACCATACTCTGTCCCACTTATGGACCACTAGGATGACTCAGGCACAGTCTGTCCTGATCTGCAGACCGCAGGACAGAAGAGATATAGCGGCGTGGTAAGGCCATGGCGGAAGATGGCCATCTAGACCAGGAGCTTCGTGCTACGGTGGGCTCAGGACGGTGGCGGGGGCACCGCAGTCGCCTCAAATTCCTTTACATGAGCCTCGGAGGCTCTCTCCCCACACCGAGCCTTTACCTTCAACGGAAAGGTCTGGAATGAAGCCGGGGTGAGGGCCGCTCTGCAACTCCGCAGCGAGGGCCTGGAAAAGGGGACAGAGCCGCGTCCTCCAGAATCAGGACGAAACACAACGGCGGCGACGGACCGAGGCACAATCAGCGGACCCGCAGTGCTGCATTATCTCCCCTGTCTGCTTCCTCTCCCCCTGTGAACTGTGGCCTGCATCTACAAGGGGGAGGCTGCTCCCTTCCTCAGAGGTAAGGGGCGGCAGGACAACGATAAAGGTCTGTGTTGCCTGCCCCTCCCTACTCAACCAACGGAACGCCCGTAAGTACTATGGGGCACGCAGGGCCCCAAGCTGAAAAAGGGGCCCCCAGGAGGAATCACATCAGGTCCTGGCAGATTAGGCACAGCAACGGGGAGCGCGGTGCTGAAACACAGTCACCTGTCCCTTTTCTAAAGACCGGAAGCTCAACAGCATCAATAATAAGCCTGAGGCATAAGTAACCAGAGATCTATGCCTCCCGCCTTCACCCCTTGAGACCCCATATCCTCAGGTCCTCCCACTACAGATTTCAGCACCGACGAGAGGGACTTGCTCTATTCCCATCTCATGATCCCCATCGGGGTACTATAATCGTCTGACGACGTCGCCTTACTACCTGGTCCCATCTGTCTTGCCGGGCCCACACTCGTACTGCCATCTCTCCTTATTCCCTTCAACATAGCTCTTCTAACCGGCGCTACTAGAGGGCCTCAGCACACTACAGAAGATACCAGCTCCACACAGGACTAAGAGAGGGGGACGAGTGCTGACCGGCCTCCGCACAATCAACCCCACCAGTTCTCGGGAGGGGAGACCGGTCTGGCTCCACAGGGCTTCTCCTACAAGCTGGCCTTGAGATGCCCGGTGGCAAAGCAGTATACAAATCCACAGGCAGACCGGTGCAACAACTGCTATTTTCCGAGGCACTCCAACACAAGCGACCTGTCTCCCGCATAGTGGGATCCCACCTACCCTCAACTCCTGCCCTGCCCCCTGCAATGTCTGACAAGGAACAGCCTACAACCATGGACCGGATACTTCAGGAGGGCACCGCTATCAGTCGTCGGACAGAGGGGATGGACGCTTCCATATCCTCCTTGACTCTGGAGACCAAATCCATGCGCTCGGACATAGCAAGCTTCCAATCTAGAGTGACGGGATTGGAACATCGCATGGGGACCTCGGAAGCTCACATGACTACAGTCCAGGACAGGGATCAGGACCTTCTCTACCTTCGAGTAAAATAACGGACCCAAAAGACAGAAGTCGAAAAGATAATATCCGCCTCTTTGGATTCCCGGAAAATGAGGAGGGATCGGATGTCCAGGCCTTCCTCGGCTCTGTTCTTCCCAAGTTGACTTCATTGACTTTTGATCCACCACTGGAATTTCAGTGAGCACATAGAGTTGGTCTGAAACGCCCAGACGGGGCCTCAAGACCCCGCCCGATCATCGCATGCCTATTGCAACACAGTCAGACCCGACATCTTCAAGCAGCGCAAACCCACTGACACTTTCGGATGGAAAGATACGATATCCGCATAACGGCTGACTATTCCAAAGACACCAACGAACGCAGGAAGGCCTTTCTGGCTCTACAACCTCGGCTCTGACAGCTGGAGATGAAATACGGCCTTTTTGACCCAGCGAGAATGTGGGTCACCAAAAACGGAGTATCCAAAGACTTTTACGAACCCGAGGACTTGAGACTTTTCTTGGACTCCTTTCAGCAACAACCCATGGACTCAGTTACTTTGACTCGGCCGCAAGAAAACCCACGGGACAACAGCTATACCCCTCCGCCAGGATTGGAACGGGGAGGGACGGAACGATACGACCATGACAACTGTCCCAGAGGCAGAGACCTGGAGAAGCTCACAAAGTCACATGACGATAGGGGCCAAGTCTTGCATGCTGTGGCACTCCACACCCAGCTCTCGGAGAGGGACAAATCCTGCTCCCTTTGGAAACCGTCACCTGCCCCTCCTTGAGGTCTGACACAGAGGCTGTATGATGCGATTGCTGGGGCCTCGGAGTACGATCACCGCCAAACCGTCAGACGGATGAGTACCTGCCCAGATTCTTTCTTTCTTTGTTGTTGTTGTTGATGAAGTTGCTAACATGTTTATGCCTCTATAATGTAATGCATGTTACTTTAAGCCTGCTGACATGCATGCGTTGCCCGCACTTAGATTAGATTTTGTTGGCATTCGTTGTTCATGCATAGGCCAGGGATATGCCTTATCGTTTGATGTCCCTCATGTAATATTGTGATATTGCGTCATAGTGATATTGTCTATGACCTAGTAGCCTATAGGTCTATCTTTAATGTCTTTTCACAGCCCAATGTTAATCCACTTATCCCGTTCCCCCTCCCTCTCCCCCCCCTTCCCTCACTGCCTCCCTCCTCCGCCCCCCCCCCCCACCCTTCCCCCCTACAACCTATTACTTATATGGCACAGGCACCCGCATGATTGTGACAATCAGACCTAGTGGTTCTCTGTTGCACTATAGGGGGTATATTACCCCCTGGCAGTAGGATGATTCACCCCCCCCTATGTGCGGCCATTCACTCCCCGCAACAATAACATGATGCAATACTGCCAATGGACCGTCAATATCTTGCATCCTCTCCCTCGCTCAACTCCCTTACACAGGATAGTTTAACCATCTACCGCCACCCTCTCCTCTATCACTCCATGGCATCCCTCCCTCCGGAGACAGAAGGTATGTGTCTCTTAAGAAGCGGAGGTGGCGGGTGCCCCCCACTTCCCCGGCCGGGGTCTGACCGGTTGCGCAGAGAGCTCCTATAGGATAGGACCCGCAGTCTACAGATCTGCCCCCAGGGGACTTTGCCCCCCCGCTCTCCTAGTCTAGCCTTCTCTTCCTTATTCCTCCACTCTTTCCCTACCCTTTCCCTTCCTTTTCTTACTCCTCTTTCCCTCCTCTTATCCCTCTCCACTAATCACTTCCTTTCCCCTCCACCCCACTTTTTCCTCTACCTCCCCTCCTCCCTTTCTCTCTTACTTTTCTTCACCCTCTAAGGGGCCACTCGACGTCCACCAGCTATGCCCCCCCACAAGATTATACAGATCATAAGCGACATTGTATCTGCTTCCTATGGTAAAGGAAGCCCCCCCCCCCACTCTCTGAACTGGTAAGTCCTCACTTCAATAGCCAGCATGTCGGGAATCGCCCCCCCGCGTGACACACCCATTACGGATCCTCTCCTGGAATGAGCACAGCATGACGAATTATGCTAAACGAAAGAAGGTGCTGTCCTTCCTCTAATCGAAAAGGGCGGGCAAAGCTCTAATCCAGGAGACCCATCTTGACAGTGTGGAAACTAGCAAACTTCGTCGGGACTGGGTGGGAAGGGTCTTCTTTAGCTGCTGCCCAGTATCTCATGAGGTCGGAGGTGGTACCCCCTGCAAATGTTGAGTAGCGATACTACTATGTAAAACCCTCCCAACCACAGTCGTTAAAACATGGGATCACCTGGAGGGGAGATATGTATTCGCAAAACTGAAGGTGGGAGACACTTTTTTCTGCGTGGGCTCAGTGTACGCGCCGACCTGTATCAAGTGGCCTTTTCTCCTGCAACTAAACCGCCTCCTGACTGAAATCGGGACAACCCGCTACATCATAGGGGGGGATTGGAACTTAGCCCGGGATGAGATACTTGATAGGACATGCCCCGTAGACACGGGTAACAATCATGACAGGGCGCTACTAGCAGATGTGATGAATGACGCAGGTTTAGTCGATTACTGGAGGTTAACCTATCCAAAAGACAAGGAATACACCTTCCTCTCGCCTGTCCACGGCACTCAATCTCGCCTGGACTACTTTTTAGTATCACACACTGTAGTCGCCCAACTTCAAGACACGAGTTTATTAGATAGCGGGCTCTCAGATCATTCCCTTATTCTACTTTCGATCCAGATGGGTCTCACAGCTCCTGGTCGCAAAACATGGCGCTTTGCAGTGCACAGGTACCGCTCTCCCCAAGGGAAAGAACAGCTGCGGACCCATGTGTCCACATACATGACCGACAACGCTGGCTCTGTGGCCTCCAAACGGGTTCTCTGGGCGGCGGCGAAGGCCACCCTGAGAGGCAACATGATGCGTGATGCAGCACTGGCCAACAGGGACAGGGCGACCCGCCAGCGGACCCTCGAAGACAACATCCAGAGCCTCACCAGGAAATAAACCGCCCAGCCGTCCCTCGTGCTACGTTGTTCTCTTGAACAAGCTCGAATGGCACATAACGAGCTTTACACCTCACAGGCGGAATACGCATTGCAACACCTACGCGTCTGCTACTACGAACAAGGCGAGAAGGCTGGATGGCTGTTGGCGGCGCAGCTCCATCAGAGAGAAGCTGCCTCCGCTATTCCAGCCATTACGTCCCCCACAGGAGAAATACTAACGTGCCCACAAGATATCATAAATTAATTTGCGGCCTTTTATCAACATCTCTACTCCCCGCAAACAGCGGCAAGCAACGCACAAATCGAGTCCTTCCTCACTGCAGCCAATCTACCGCACCTTTCGGATGCAGGCCAAGCCCTCCTGGAAGGCGAAATAAGCAGGGCAGAAATAGCTCAAGCCATCTTGAATCATCCCTACCACAAATCTGCGGGCGAGGATGGCTTCCTTGCAGAATTTTACAGATGGGCAGGAGAGGAGGCGGTCGGCACTGTACACGAGGCGCTCGCAGAGGCGTGCCAAGAGGGTTCTCTGGGAGTACTGTCCAATAAGGCTACAATAGTTGTTTTACCCAAACCGGGCAGGGACCCCCTACTCTGTGGCAGTAACAACCTATATCTCTCCTGAATGGAGACATCAAGCTCTTGGCAAATGTTTTGGTGGGACGCTTACGCAGTCATTCCGTCCTTGATTCACAATACCCAGGTAGGGTTTGTACCGGGCCGCCCCTCAAGAAATCACATGCGTAATCTTTGTCATATTCTGTACGAATCCTTAAATATGCCAGACGAGGCTTTGGACCTGTCCCTCGACGCAGAGAAGGCATTCGACCGCATCAAATGGCCTACTTGTTCGCTACTATGACGCACTTTGGCCTCGGAGAACAATTCATCTCTAAAGTTCACTTACTATATGACCATCCCATGGGCTTTCTATCGGATCTGTTCCCCATCGGAAGGGGAACGAGACAGGGTTGCCCCTTGTCGCCGCTCTTGTTCCTACTGGCAATGGAACCCCTGGCGGCCACCATCCAAAACTCCCAGTAGATATCAGGTGTCCCCCTCATAGGCGGCATCTCCTTTATGCCGACAACATCTTGTTAACCCTGAATGATCTGGAGCGATCTCTACCATCGTTACTGTCTGCCATAGATGGTTTCGCGCTCCTCTCCGGATACCAGGTGAATTGGGAGAAGTGCGAAGCGCTACCCCTCTCATGGTTAACGATGAGGGCAGCAATTCACGGCCTCCCATTTAGATGGACCCCAACTCACCTCAAATATCTGGGAACACTTGTTAATCGGGTCTGGACTGTCTTGTATGAAGCAGGACTTTGCAAAATGGTCACTGCTGGGTCTTTCCATGTGGGGTAGGGTGCAGGCGGTCAGAATGGTCACCCTCCCGCGCTTCACATACATCATAGGCATGCTTCCCCTACCTGTGCCCCTCCCCACGCTTCGGATGACAGATGCCTCGGTAAGAGCCTTTGTTTGGGGTTCTACGCGCCCACAGCTGACGCCGGAAAAAATACTTGCACGTCGATCCTGCGGGGGTTTAGTACTCCCCTCAGTGGAACACTATTCCCTAGCCCTACAGCTGTCGCAATTGGCCTACATGCTTCCCGGAACACCGGATCCTCCGCAGTGGGTGGCCACAGAGAAACTTTTACTGCCTGTCACAAAGGGCTAGGAGGACTATACAGCGTAGGTTCCCAGCAGCCCAATCCAGTCCTCATGGCAACAAGTGCGGCATAGTGTAGAGCTCACCGCCTACTAGGAGTGCATCCTTTCTTACATACACAAGCCCCCATAGAGGGTAACAACAGCATCAAAATAGAGGGAACTACTCTGAGATGGCCTCAATGGAGTGTTGCCGGTGTCTGCTGTATAGCTCAAATTATGGACGGTGACCAGCTCCGGTCATTTGACAACCTAAGAGAGGAGTTCGATATCCATCGTAGTCAAGAATGGCACTATCTCCAACTTAAGCATTGTATGCATAGAGCGCTGGGGACCCTCCCGTGGGTGATCAAGGCCTCACCAATCGTCGCCTATCTGCAGAAATGGGGACTCCACAGAGGTGTAATGGCGGCCTATATAAAGTGCTAGTGAGCCATCTTTTTTCGCAACCTCTCCTTGAAAGGTTGCGTCATAAGGGGCAAAGCCGATTAGGTACCACCTACACCGAGGAGGACTGGTCAGATATCCTGGAAGCCCTTGATAGAGGCACTTGAGAAGCGTGACTGAAGTTTTGCCTTTTTAAAGTCCTTCAAGATTGGTCCTGGGCTCCGGTGAAACTTTATGGGGCGGGCCTTATCCCACACGCGAACTGCTGGCGCTATGTAGAACCTCACTGCGACTTACTACATATCTTGTGCCACTGTCCATCGATACAACCCTTATGGGATGCAGTGCACCACACTCTGGCGGACTCCCTACTGCTACCACACCCGATTCCACCACCGCTCATCCTCCTCCACGACACAAGTCCATCCCCCCCTCCCCCCCCAACCATGACCGCAACAGCGATTACTACATACGTCACTAGCCACGGCTAAAATCTGCATCCTCCGACTCTGGAGATCCAGCACTGCCCCAACTCCGCAGAATGGATGACCGCTATGATCCAAACTGCTGTGCATGAACGGGTAATCTATAACCTACAGGACCAGGCGGCCCTGTTTACTGAAGTTTGGAGCCCTTTCCTAACAGGACCGCAACCGTCATTGGTCTTTTCTCCCTTAATACTTACCCTCCCCCTCCCATACCCTTACCCCCTCCCCATATCAGCTGGTGGACTGTCGACAGTCGGCACCTTAGTCTCTTCCCCCCCTCCCCTCCCCTTCCCTTCCCTTCCATTCCTGCTTACATGCTTAGTTTCTGTATTAATGCACACTTTCTTCTTTCCGGACTCCTAGACCACTTACCTCTAGCAGAACTCTTTGGTTCTATACTGTTTCTCTATAGACTCGCTCAACTTTACCCTCCTCAAGCCGTAGTTGCCTCTCCCTCTCTTCTATCCAGCGTTTGTCAGCCCGACTAGTGTAGGACTGCCGGACTTGTTTTAAAGAGGACAAGCTTTCATGGAGACCCATCCAGAATCTTCCAGATTCCTCCTTCCCTTAGTTAACGAGGGGCAGGTCCCTGGGCACGGGTGATGCCAATAGTGGATAACCTAATCATATTGCATTCTATATCCTATCTATCTACAGCATATTCGCCCCTTCCGGTTCTCCCTTAACCATCAGGAAAGACAACAACAGAACGAGCCAGGGAACCACTCTCCCGTCAGACAGTACCATTGGCCTGCAACAGCGTGTATAAACATTTATAAACTGGAGTTGCATACCCTCCATACCCCACGATACGCACTCTCACGCGCCTACCCTTCTGGACACTCAAACAAAAACAGAAAACATGTTCCGAATTACTGCTCAACCTACCATGTTATGCCCTGGATACTCCACACTTTACATCTTACACCTCACACTTTACATTTTACAATGTATCAAGAATACTACCAACATTTCCTCTCGTCCATCTTGGTCCACCGACCCACTCCCCTCTCCCTCTTCCAGTTTCTCTCTCTCTATCTCTCCCCCCCTTTCCTCTTTTTTCCTATCTATCTCCATCTCTATTACATATTTCTCCCATGCCCCAATCCCCACTTATTTTATTTTATTTTACTTCATTTTACGCATTTTATGTGGTCTCGGATGGCAACTAGCCTTCACATGTTGACAATAAAGCTGTACCTGTTATGAAGCGTATGGATGATATTCCGTAATGTACTCTGTAATGCCTTCTAATTTCCAATAAAGATTTAAAAAAAAAAAAAAAAAAGAAGAGATATAGCAGGAAGAAGTTGTGCATTTTGCTCTAAGTGGAAGGCATCCGCATCCAAATCACAGAACTGCTGACATTGCGTGTTCTCAGCAAATAGATCATGCCAAGGTTCTCCCACTGGCAGAAGATACCGTGCAACACAAAAGGTTGATGGACGGAGTGCTGAAACATTCCAACCACTCACCCTCAGGAACAGATCTGGGTTTAATCCATTGTTCTTTTGTTCACCATGCCACCCCAGTTTGGACCCAGCCATATGCAAATCGGTCTTGACCCTGTTCCCCATGGGAACAGTCCAACCCGAACTGCCAGGCCAGGTCCTCCCTGAGTTGGGTTCAGAGGTAGAAACACTTAGGAAGCTAGATAGCGAGGCATGTACACACCCTTGTGCAGTCTCAATAGAAGGCAAGTGGCAGAGTCCTGCTTAGATTTTTTTTATGTTCTTTTCATCTACTTAACCAAAGACTTGGAAAGCTACAACAGACTTTGGCAATAACTCCCGTAACTTCTGGTCTAGGAATGGGACCAGGACCAACCCTTCGACTTGGACCAGTCATGCCGTGGAATTTTCCAGAGCATTGTGGCTGATATTCACATTGGTCTTTTATGGATTTCAGGTTCACTTACGTTGAGGTACAGTAGACCTCATGGCCCAACCCCAGGCAAATCTGATGATCTGTCAAAAAAGTATTTGCAACAGGGCTTAAAACCTGTATTTTGAGAGGTCACATTTCCTTTGCACAAAGAAGAATTTGAGGTAATGTGTCTCAGCGAGAAGAGGTGTCTGGTGAAACAGAAAGAAAGGAACCAACATCAGCACATGGCAGTGGCACCTACATGGGGCCCACATGTTCTTTCCAGAGCAGAATAGAGGCTGTTCAGAGCCACAAGGTACTACATACCGGTGCACAGAGGTACTACTGAAAAGTTTGCAGATCCAGTCTGATGCCTAGGGAATATTCAAAAGGTGAGGAATCTGCAGTTAGAAGTTAATATCAAAAGCATGTGCATGGCAGTCACTCAGAACTTTAAACTCACTGACATGTCTTGCCAGTGTAATGGCCAAAAGGAACAAAATTTTAAAAGTCAGTAACTGGATACTGAATGGGTGAAAACAGATGTTATTCCCATTACATGCCTTTTGAGGAATATGAACAGGACTGATTGGTCCAGGAAGTAGTGGTATGCTTATACAGCTGTTATGTAACCCTCAACAGTGCCCACTGCAGAGATCAGCTTGGCCAGTGAGCATACAAACTGGAAGACCTCAGGTAGGAGAGGTCTCAAAGGATCTACCTTATGCTCCACACACCAAATGACAAACCTATTCCATTTCCAAGAGAAGATCTGTCATGAGTGGCACACTACAAAAGGAGGCACAAGGAGAGGTGCAGACGGTCCAGATACCACAACCTTGTCAGGCAGTCCGAGGCAATGAAGATAACTGGCCCAGTCCTGGCAAATCATCCTCAGAATTCAACGAATCAAGGTTATGGGAGAAGGTTATGGGAGAAAATGCATAGTGAAGTGGAAAGTCTTACCCCAACTGAAAAGCGTCCTCCAGCAGAGTGTGATGAACTGTAGCACATGGCAGGGTGACATCACCTTTCACATAGCGAAGCTACAAGTTCACATCACTAACTTGTCCAGAAAAAAAGGTGGCATACTCAGACTGCACGACCAGCACCTGCACCCCACATAATACTGCAATAAGAAATAGTCTAAGCAGTACGCAATCTTCATTAGAAGCTGTGCAATAGCTCGAAGGGTATGCGCATCAAGAGTGCGAGGACCAAGATCCCACTAAGGCATAATAAAAGAAGCAAAAAGGGAAGATGTATGGGATACCCTTTACAAACACATCACAAACTGACCTGAATAACGAAGGATAGTCAGAAAGGCAAGAGGGCAGACAAGTGACCTTTAGCAGTGCCAACCACGAAATCTTGCTGAGCCAGACGTGAAACAAACACCAAAAGAGATAGTTTTGCATGAAGAGGGTACATTTGCCTCTGATGTCTCTGCACCAGGCCACAAACGTTGACACACGACCATAATAAATAGATTTGGAAGATGGGTGCCTAAGTATAACATTCACAGGCAGATCAAACTTGCTCAGTTGTTGCACTAAAATCCATACATGGAAGTATAGGCTGTGGCTATATTAGTGGAGGATCCTGACTAGCTGCGGCGACTGGTAATCCTCCAGAAGACGCAGGAAGAAATGATGCTCAGGCTCAATAGAAAGAGGAACAAAACTCTCCTGGCCAGTCCAGGACTATTAGAACGATCTTAGCTTGGTCTGTTCTGACCTTTCAGGAGACTGGAGTCATTTTAGGCAGAATGGGTCTCCCAAGGATTCTCTTGGGAGAAAATACAACATGCATTTCTCTGCAGTTGCAATAAGATTTAGCCAGGGTACACAATATCATGGAAGACACCTTGAACTACTTCCATGTGAAGACACCATTCACGGTCCACCAAGAATGGTGCACCTGCTAAACTCATTCTCCCTGACCATCAGCAAACCCACCAACTAGCTGGCTGCCAATGACATTCAACTGTTGTGAGGCAGGTAAACTCAACTACAGGTACCTCTGCATGGCCCAAAAGCAACACTGGGACAGAGAACAGCAGGATCCATGAGGCCAAGAAGCCTTAGAAAAGTCTGAGCAAGAACCCAGGAGTGAGCCTGAAACATATGGATCATAACCAGAAGAACAAATTACTTACCTTCGGTAACAAATTTCTGGTAAAGACTATATAGCTGCAGATTCCTTACCTTTACAATTTCCAAGTGTCCGCGTGGAATCCAGAACTTTTGCTGAGCAATACCCCTGTGTGTGCCATCCGGTGGAGTCATTCAGGTCCACGTGGCGGAGTTGGCACAGTCTGTGATGCCACCGTTGCCTATCAAAGCACCACTCAGACGCATGTACATCAGTACTTTTCCATAAACTTCCACGCCAGAAGTGCAGACCAGTGGAAAGAACCAACAGTTTTGTGAAAAAACCCGGGCCCTAAAAGGGAGAATCCTTAACGCTAGGTAATGAGTCAGCAGAGCAGGGAGGAATGAATCTGCAGCTAGATAGTCTCTACCAGATAATGTGTTACAGGTAAGTAACATGTTCATCCGATAGTGACTTCTAGCAGCAGATTCCGTACCTTTAGAATAGATACCCAAATCATAACCTCCTGGCGGTGGGCTACGGACAAATTCTCCCCAAACAAAAAAATCCTGCAGGACTGAACGGGCAAAGTGCCCATCTCTGCAGATCCGATTGTCCAGGCAGTACTGTTTGGCAAACGTGTGCAGAGATGCTCATGTTGCAGCCTGACAGATGTCCAGGACTAATACACCTCTTGCTAACGCAGTGGTGGCAGCTGTGGCCCTGGTAGAATGAGATTTCAAGCCCTCAGGAAACCGCTTTTTGGCCACAGCATAGCAAATTTTTATGCAGAGCACGGCCCGGTGCGAAATGGCTTGTTTCTGCACTGCCCTACCTTTCTCTGCTCGCATGTACCCCGCAAAGAGCTGGTCATCCACCCGAAATTTTTGTTTAGTCAAGTTAGAACAATGCTCTTTTTGGGCCGAGTCGATGTAGTCACTTCTCTTCCTTAGAGGTATGCGGGGGAGCAAAGAAGGGGGCAGGGTGATGTTCTGACACAGGTGAAATGGGATCACCACCCTAGGCAGAAAAGAGGCATGAGTGCAAAGCACTATGGTGTCCAAAAATGGTGAGATATGTAGGTTTTGACGAGAGAGCCTGCATCTCACTCACCCTCTTGGCAGATGTTATTGCTACTAAGAAGGCAGTCTTGATGGTGAGCAGGCAGAGGGGGACAATTGTGCAAAGCCTCAAAGGGAGCACATGAGAAAGTGAGAATTGACATATCTACAAGCCCTTAAAGGAATCCATTTACAATAAGAGATCTGAATGAAGAGGAAGTCAATAACGCACAGATATCCCTTCAGTGTGCCCAATGCAGAGCCCTGCTGGGCAAGGGACAACATAAAGAGAAGAGTAGCAGAAAGAGGATCAAAAGATCTTTCTGTACAATAACATACAATGTGTTTTCAATGGCAGACGTATACAGTCTTGGTGGAGGGACGCCTGGCTACCAGAATAACTTTAGACTATGAAAGGTCAAAGGCTGTCAACTGCAGCCGCTCAATCTCCACACATGAAGGCACAGAGTTGACAGGTTCAGGTGGAAAACCTTTCCCTGCTGAGGTGACAGAGGATCTTCCGAAGGGGCAGCCTGACCGTAGGATCGATGCTCATTTTCAGAAGCTCAGGAAACCAGACACTCAGTGCCTAGTACGGAGCCACCAGAATTACTTGGGAACGGTTGTTCTTGATCTTCTTGAGAACTCTGGGCAGAAGTGATATGGGTGGAAAGGCATACAGAAGGCCTGAACTCCACTTGCGACGAAAAGCATCATCGAGCAAGTGCCGTCTTGGAAACTCCAACACGCAATATTGTGGACATTGGACATTCTCTTTGGAGGCAAACAGTTCTAACCAAGGTTCTCCCCACTGCTGAAAGTCCTTCTGCCATCTCTAAATGGAGACACCACTTGTGATCCACTGGGCATTGACAGCAGTTTGTTCACCCTGGCATTTAAAGAACCTGCCAGGTACTGAACCACCAGGTTTATGCCCTGCTGTTACCGCCATGTCCAGAGGTGGAAGGCCTCTTGACAAAGGGTCCATGACCCCACACCATCCAGCTTGTTGCAGTACCACATTGTGGTGTAGTCCGTGAACACCTGCACTATCTTCCCCTTGACAACTGGAAGAAATGCCTTCAATGCTAACCAGATCACCCAGTGCTCCAGTAGGTTGATATGGAGTCCAGATTCCACCAGAGACCTCCGATCTCCACCTCTCCGAGATGGCCACCCCACCCCCAAAAGTGACGCGTCGCCAATCTGACCCAATTGCGGTTATTTAACCACCAATGCAGGTCTTTTTCAGGTCCCCCCCCCCCCCCCGAGATCTGAACCATGTCGGAGAGATTGCTCCCTTTGGAACTTCAGGTCCCACTGCAGAGCCCGCATACGCCATTTGGCATGTGTAACTAACAGCATGCAGGAGGCCATGAGGCCCAGCAGCCTCACTGTCTCTCCAGGATAGAAGCTGAAACATCAGAATCATCACATGAATATCCTGGACTCGCTGCTCGGGAGGATAGGTCCAAAACTGCACTGTGTCTAGAACAGCTCCAATGGAATGGAGCGTCTGAGAGGGAGTAAGGTGTGACTTTGGCACATTTATAGCGAACCCCAGCGAATGCAGGAGGTTTGCCATACTCTGAAAGTGGATGACAACAGCCTTGGGCTAAGGAGCCTTCAACAGTCATCGAGGTAGGGGAAGGCTGAAACCCCTAACCTGCGCAGATGAGCTGTAACCACCGCCATCACCTTGGTGAACACCTGAGGGGCACTGGTAAAGCTGTAGGGGAGTACAGTAAGCTGAAAGTGCTCATGGACCACCTTGAACCGCAGGCAACGCCTGTGGGCACGCAGGATGTGGAAATGGAAACACGCATCCTGCAAGTCCAACGCTACCATCCAGTCTCCTTGGTCTAGGGTACACAATACTTCAGCCAGAGTAAGCGTTCTGAATTTCTCCTTTTTGAGGAAGAGATTGACATCCCGCAAACCCAGAATAGGGCTAAGACCCTTGTTCTTTTTGGGTATTGGAAAGTAACAGGAATAACTACTGCCTACTCCCGATATCAGGACCCTTTCTATGACCCAAGAGACCAAGAGCCCCTTAACTTCCTTGTGGAGCAAAAGCAAGTAATCCTCCATCAGCCATTCTTTTGAGGGAGGCATTGGGGGAAGGGAAAGACAGGAAAGGGAGAAAATAGCCCTTCTGTATGATCTGCAAGACTCATTTGTCCGATGTTATGGACCGCCAACGAGGGAGATGAAATTGAATCTTCCCTCCACCTGGACGTACATGGTCTTGCAGAATCACACGAAAAGGACTTGGATGCTGTAGATGTAGGGGGGCTGAGTGGTGTATGGCTTCTGGCCAGACCCGCTGGGTCTGAAGGCACCATGAGCACATCCCCGCACAAGCTGTTGGCCTGAGCAAGGACGTTGGCTGGCCTGTGGGTGATGTGGTGCCCCGCTCTTTCTGTAGCCACGAAAGGGGCAAAAGACCAGCGTTTGGCGAGGGGCTACTGAGAGGCCGGGAGTCCTTAAACCGCTCCAGCTCCGAGTTTGCCTTTTCGCCAAATAGGCAGAACTCATTGAAGTGCATGTCCATGAAGTTTGCCTGCACATCCCCCGAAAAGCCTGCTGTATGTAGTCCGGTGTGGCATCGGTCTATGAAATCGTCGTACCCAGCAAGTCAGTTGTGTCCAAACTACACCTTATGGTAAACTTCACTGCTTCAAAGAGAATGTCCCATGTGTCCTCTGGGACCTGATGCAGCACATGCGCCACTGTCTCCCACAAGGTATGGGAAACACAGCCCAAAAGGCATCAGGTATTTACTAACTTCAATACCAATAAAAGGGGGTAGGAGCGCACTGCCTCATATCTGCGTGCCATTACCCCTTTGCATGCTGGTCAGCGTAGTGCATATTTTCACCATAAATTCAAAGTTCATCAAAATGTTTACCAAAATTGGTGCAGCCACTGCTTTCTCTAAACACGTGTTTCTGTATTATTCCATCATCAGTAGAGAATTATTCTGGGGTTGCTGGACATGCTGCCACAAATTTCTTCAGGTACCAATACCACTCAGGGCACGCAGGAGCTCCAAAGCTCGTAGGCTCTCAGGAGCCTTTTTAAACAGTAAAAGGGGGGTAGGAGCACACTGCCTCATATCCACACGCCATTCCCCCTTTTTGTATGCTGGTCAATGTAGTGCATATTTTCACCCTAAATTCAAAGTTCATCAAAATGTTTACCAAAATTCAATGCCAGGCTGTTGGAAGAAAACATTGTCTTCCAAAGCTGATCCAGCCTCTTGGATTCTCTATCGGGAGGTGTGGAAGGAAGGCACCATGGGAAGTGGATGCTTGGCCTACCAAGCTCTCCAGGGTGAGGTCTTGTGTGAGGAAACTAGGGTGCCAGGCGGCAGCCAAATGTCCTGTTTACAGGATCCGCTGTGCTGGGTTTGGACCACGTCCCCAGCAGAACTTCACTAAGGTCTTCATTAAAGGACATAATCGGCTTCAGATGTGGAAGCCCCAGGCTGGAGCAACTCGGTCAGGAGGTTAGTTTAAGGTCAAGGACCTCCGCTGCCCTACGCACCCACCACCAATGCATATGATGCACCCTCCTCCGTAGCCAGTGTGGGAGGGGAGAGCAAGCCAATATATGGAGAGTTATCCAGTCCACTGGCCTCTCCTAGTTGCTCATATCAGTCCAAGGATTCCATATGGGCTTCTAGATGGTCCAAAGACCCCTCCCATTCTTCACCAGTGCCTGGCTGTTTGAGTAAAGCTCAGACAATAATCTGGCACCTGTAGGCACCATCTGCATCGTGTGGTGCCGTTCCGGCTCATCAGCGATAAGAATGGAGCTCACACTACCTGTGGGCGCTGGGATGGTCGGCATCGGGAGCGGTACCAGAGATGGTGGACTGTGTGAAGCTGGCACCGTTCTGTAATCAGATACACGAGGCCCCATCGAAGCAGAGGCTGAAGCCACTGACATGGAACCTGATGGCGCCTCTGCCGACTCCGTGAGGCCTGGAGATGCTCCGGCGGGGCTGGCCCACTCAAACACATGGTGCATGGCCTTATAAAACTCCTAAAAGGGAGGGCCGCACGGAGTCTGCCCTGACGACGGTTGTGCAGAACCATGCCTAAAACATGGCGTTCTGAAGCTGCCTCCTCAGCAGACAGGCATGACAAATTCAAAGTCTGCTTGGACTTCTTGTGCCTGGAGTACATCGAGGGGAGGGAAGAGGATTTGGGGCTCCTGGAGCGGGTCCTGCGACCTTCTCCTCAACCGTGACCTCCGAGGAGTTGTGTCGACCAATGTAGACTGCCAGCCACCATTATCTTCACGGACTGCTCCCTCAAAGCTTTTGGAGCCATGGCCTGTCAGTCCGAGAAAAACTTCGAGTCGTGCTTGAGATACCAAAGGCAACGCTAGTGGGGATCCATCACCGACATGGCGCGATGGCAGGGCATTCTGCTCCCCACTGATCAGGAATACCCTTGGGAGGATAAGTCAAAGCACCTTGATGAAATAAGGGAATAAGAACTGCAGTACATGGAGTGCCCAGTGTCTGCTTCCACCAACACCCCTTGAAACATAAAAGGGCTGAGCAAGCATAGGTACAGAAAACTACCTCTGGTCATAGGTGAAAGCATAAGAACACCCTCTGCATTCCCACTGTTGCTGATGGAATGGACAGGCTGGAGAGAAACTTAAAGAGTATGCCACAGTACAACAGTTCTTAAAGCACTCATGCACAGTTTGCTTGCTCACTGAAAAGCCTGGAACTGTCAAGCACATACATAAAGAAATGTATGCAGGTCACTGAAAAATCCTGAGACACTCATTCAGACAGGACACTCGATTACAACACAGTTTTGCGTGCTCAGACCAGCTCTCAAAGAATACTTGGCAGGGTCTTGTCAGTTTTGGGTCATCCGAATGAAGGCATTACTGAACTCCTAAGGGAGAACTGGTAAAATCTCTCTGGACATATCCTACAAAGCATACATGTAGTGGCCTGGAAAGGTAGATGCTGTTAAGTGATCTCTATGCAAAGCTGAAGGAAAAGGTTTTTGTCGAAAGCATCACTGTGCTTCGGCTGTCCAAAAGCACAATAAGACACGCATTGGAATTTGCCTTGCTGGTGGAAGCCTGAACCACCAGGCTCTCAGGAGTCTAGGTGCAGGGGCAGGAAAGCAGGCCCCTTGGGCAAGGTCTGTGGTACCTAACCAACTGAATGATTTCTAGGGGAGTCACAAACTATTTAGACCAGGTTTCCATCAACATTTCTGTCAAAGCTTTGATAAAACACAATAAGTGCTTTGAAGAAGCAGGCCGAGGTTCCAAGGTTTGTTAAATTATTCCTTAGTCTATACTACAGGAAACTGAAAAGTCAAAATTTCTGCTGCCCTGCAGACTACCACAGTGAAGGAGGCACTCTCCTGAGTGTGAAGCTCTAGTGGGGAGAGCAATTCTGTCACAGGCAGTATTCGGGCCACTGGAATTTTGTAGGTCCAAGTAGAGACCAGCATCTGTATAATAAGAGGGGGCACATTATCAGTCTCTTTATAGTCCTCCTGATGTGATTCAAGGATCGCAATATCGTCCATGCTATCAGAATTCGATCCAAATAGAGCCTCCAGCCTCAAATAGTGGCGGCTTCGGGTAGAAGACAGGGTTCAGACTAAAATGGGGGCTTCACCTTGGTAAATCCAAAACAAGATATAGGCCTGGATCTAGAGAAGGGCCTCCTGGAGTAGAGTAGTTCAATGTTGCTGGATGTCTGATCTGATTAGACATGGTTCCCTATCTGGATTCACTCCATTTTCTAAAACGTGTCTATAATCAAATCCATGTAACACCCGCCATTTACGTGTTAACAATGAGTCCTGCAAAGTCAACCTTAATAGGCAATTTTCAATTCCACATGTGAATCATACAGATCACCTTCAAAACGTAGGGTCAGCAATATTTACCCTATGCATTCTATCCTGGAGGGTGTCTCATGTATCAATTAACGGAGAACGAAATGTCAACATATATTCAATTTTTCTCTTGCCTGGACACGTATGTGCTTTATGCTAGAATATATATATACCCCCCCTAAAGAAATATTCTTAAATATTTGTGGGTTGATCTAAAATGATTCTCTGTTCTAGGTTTTGAATTAAATATTCTCCATACGCATGGCTTCTTTTGAATAATGATTTGCTTTTTGCTGATGCATTCTTAGTATTTTGATTAAGCTGGATGTGTGGTCAACACCAATACAAGGTGGTCTAAAGTTTTGGCTAAATGATCCCCTTGGTGCCTTTTAGTTGTAGCTTTAACTGAAGCTCACAGGGGTTATTTGGTCACCCTTATCTATATGTATGCAGTTAAGGCTGGCACAGGGCAGTGAGATCAAGGACTCCAGTGCAGGAGCAAAGAAATGGGTTGGAGCTGGAAATGACCAGACTGAACTCCAACAGGAGTCAGTCAGTGTAAGGGCAGAACCTGTAGGCAGACGTCCAACTGGAGTCCTCTGCAGCTCGAGAGAGCCCTAAGGCACGCCAGGGGAGAACAGTTTTGCGATACAAGCATTGGCAAAGCCAGTAGATTTTTCTTATGCAATTGGGTTTTAACCACGTTTTACACCGGTGTGGCTACTTTTCAGCACAGCTAAGTCAGTGGCTTGGGGTACACTGTAGAGGGGGTAGACTGGGCTAGAATGGAATAGGGTGGTGAAGTGGGGTAGACCGGCATAGAGGAGTGGAGTAGGATGGAGTGAGGTGGATTTGAGGAGTTGGGTAGATTGGAGTGGGGCAGATCATGGAAGAGTGGAGCACAGTGAAGTGGGGTAGGTTGACTTGGATAGAGTGATGTGGGGTGGAGTGGATGGGGTAGCTTGGGTTAGGGTGGGGTAGATTGGAGTGAAGTAAAATGGAGAAGATTGGGATAGACTGGAGTGGGGCAGACTGGAGTAGCTTGGTTTGGGGGTGGAGTGATCTAAGGTAGATTGAAATTGGTGGATTTGGGTGAAGTGAGTTAGACTGGAGTGGATTTGAGTGGCATGTAGTAGTATAGACTGGAGTGGGGTAGATTGGAGGGGAGTATAGATTGGAGTGAGGTAGATTGGGGGAAGCGTGGAGTATCATGGGGTAGATTAGGGTGTAATGAGGCAAATTAGGGTGGATTAGAGTGGAGTACATTGGGTCGATTAGAGTAGGGTAGATTGAAGAGGGAGGTTTTAAGTGGGTACAATAGACTGGAGAGAAGCAGAGTGTGGTGGGATAGTTTGGGGGTGGAGGAGAGGACTGGGGTGGAGTGGGTTAGATCTGAGTGGAGTGTGGTGAAGTGAGGTAGATATGTGGAGTGTGCTAGACTGGAGTGAAGTGGGGTAGATTCTGGTAGAATGGAGTCGATTCCAGTGAAGTGGGGTAGACTGGGGAAGAGTGGAGTGCAGTGGATTTGGGGTGGGGTAGATTGGAGAGGAGTAGATCGGAGTGAAGTGGGGTAGATTAGGGTGGAGAGGGGTAGACTTGAGTGGGATAGATTGTGTGGATTATGGTGGGTAGATTAGAGTGAAGTGGTGTAGATCAGTGTGGGGCAGATTGGATGCGATAGATTGGAGTGGAGTAGAATGGGGTAGGGTAGATAGGAGTGGAGTGGAGTGGTGAGTGGCAGATTAGAGTGGAGTGAGGTAGACTGGAATTGAGTGTGGTAGAATGGAGTTCAGTGGAGTAGACTGGATTGATTAGAGTGGGTAGTGTGGAGTGGGGCAGAGTAGAGTTGGAAAGAGTGGGAGTGGAGGGAGCTAGATTGTAGAAAGAGGGGGTGGGATAGACTGGAGTGAAGTGCAGAGGGGTATAATAGGGTGGATTAGAGTAGGGTAAATTGGAATTAGTGGGGTAGATTCAAAAGATGATTGAAGTGAGGTAGTTTGGAGTGGGGCTGTCGACTTGAGTGGGGTACATTGGAGTGGGTGTAGTGGGCTAAATTAAAATGGAATAGAGTAGATTTGAGTAGGGTAGATTGGGGATGGGAGTAAAACTGAAGTTATGTGAGGAAGATTTAAGTGCAGTATGGTAGAGTGGAGCGGGGTAGAGTAGGGGAGATTGGAACGGGGTAGAGTAGGGGAGATTGGAGTGGGGTAGAGGAGTGGTGTGGGGTAGAATAGAGTGGAAAGGTGTTGGATAGATTGCAGTGGAGTTTGGGCTGGGGCAAATCGGAATGAGTGGGGTAGATTGGACTGGAGTAGATTGCAATCGGTTTGATTGGGGTAGACTGGAGTGGAGTGCAGTCGGATTGGGTTGGAGTGCAGTTGACTGGGTTAGATTGAGTCGAGTGGGGTGGAATGGACTGGAGTAGTTTGCATGGAGTGGCGTGGAGTGAGTTAGACTGGATCATAATGGAGTGGATTGGAGTGGAGTAGTCTGGGTTGGAGTGGGGTAAATTGGGTGGGGGTCGCAAATTGGGGTGGGTAGATTGAGTGGGGTAAATTGGGGTAGATTGTAGTAAAGTGGAGTGGGGTAGATCGGGGTACAATGGAGTGGAGTGGGATAGATTGAGTGGGGGGAAGTAGTGTGGAGGAGAGTAATGTAGAGTGGCATGTCATGGAGTGAAGTGTTGAGTCGCGTGGCAGAGTGGAGCGGCATAGTGTGGTGAATGCATGGTGTGGTTGTGCACTGCCATCATAGAAACACATTTTAATTGAAATGACCATTACATTTGTACCGAAATACGTTTTCTCTACACGCGGACAATAATGTGTGCAAGTCATCACCTAGTGTATTGACGTTTTTTAAATAATATTAAAATATTTGTTTCCACTGCACTTCAGAATTACAAAAAATAAGCTTTATTTGTACTAATTCTGATATATTCTGAAACATCAGCATGGTTTATTTATTTTGTTGTGTGCTTGAAAAGCAGATTTTTTTTTTTTTTTAAACTTCCCTCTTACTTGGGTACTCAGCAAGATTGTCACAAATTCTCCCACTTTGAAGTCTGAGAAAGAAAAATAAACGCTAGGTTCTTGGAAGAGAGAGACGGACATTTGACCTCGGTCTTTGAATGCAAAAACACACATAAGATTTAAAGGCCTGTTTACAGAAAGCAAGTACTACGAAGAACACTGTAAAACAAGAGATGCTCAGAGGGAAGAACTCAATTTGGACAGCCTAAAGCAAATAAAGCCAGCAAATAGAAAGCCAGAAAATGTGAGTTACAGACCACAAAGCCAATGGTAAGCAATGAACAGAATGCATTCCTGGGACAGTTATCTGAATGCCCCCAAGATGTATTCAGCAAATCATACAGCTGCGCTGTCTGGCAGGCTACGACCTAAAAAGCAGCAGCACAGCCGCCCTGAAGGCCTCCATCAGCTGCTGGGCAGATGACAGCCCAGGGAATACTGGGTGAGCCAGGATAGGCTTCAGAGTCGTATGATGGAACAGTGTCTGAAACTGAAAGGCACTGAGTCCCTCTTGGTTTGTGGCCAGACTTCTCTCAACTTACCTGTGGATGGCAACATAGTGCGGGACCAGAACCTTGAGAGGTGTGCTGCCTAGTGTAATCCGCCCAGTTTCTTAGGTTCAGCGATTACAGCTTATCCTCAAACTCCACAATGACATTTGGGGGCATTTATCACAAGATAAGGAGTCTTGTTTAGATCCTAGGCACTACAGGGAGACAATTTCAAGCAGTCACAACAGGATTTAAAGCATGTAGTCTTTGGCAGGAACATTTTCTCTGGCACAAAGCCCTGAAGCATTAAAGACCGTGGAAAAAATAGAAAATGAACGCACAGGGCTTTGTGTCTTTTTCAGAGGCAGGGAGGTTACACTGTCCAGAATCCAGGGGCGCCACTTTCTGGCATGTGGACACTTGCTGAAACTTTTTCTGATCCAGCCTGGCAATTCAAAGAATAAGAAATCTGGAGTTACAAGTATCCATCAAAACTGGCAATTCCTATTGGGGTAGGGTAGGGAAAATGTGAACTAAACTCCACTTTCATTATCCCACAGGCTACAGCATTAAAGTAAGCCATGTGCTTGCTTTTTTAGTGTTTTTTTATTTTAAAGCAATTTTGTTAGGTACGAGATCAGCTTTATTGTCACACTTCTGGACAGCATAACAATGCAACCCACTCATAACTGCATACTTTATAAACCATTATGGTTCCTTTCCCGTCAGCATCATACACAGCGTACCTACAGCCTTTTGAGCAATAACCACACTTGAGAAAAACTCTACAGATCCAATCATTGGTCTAATGCAGGGTGGGAAGAGAAACAGTCATACACCCAAATACTTTTGAAATACCTGCCAAACAAGTTTGGAAAGTAAAATGACAGGCAACACTCACAACTACTCTACGCTATGCAGTTTAAATCGAGTTCTGAAGGCGGCCCCTTTGGAAATCCCAACACTCATATCTTGGACTTTAAAACGCTTGCTCCCCAGACATCCACGTCTTCCTTAAACCTCCTAGATTTGTTTTAAACACAGTTTGCTACTTAGGCCTATACAAAGCTGGTATTTTCTTCTGTGGGTTTGCAGGATCTGTATGATGAATGACATCCGCTGCCTGTAAGGCATATTGGGAATGTTTCCACAGCAATAAGCGTGAACAAGCAACAACAAAGCAGCCTCTTTATCTGGAGGACACAGTAACCACCAAGAAAAGGTTACATACCCGAGGTCCTGTTTCTGCATTGTCAGAATCTTCACTGAAGTTAAATGCTATAATATTCTCAGTCATGCTGCGCAGAACCCAGAACTCATTTTTGCATATTTTTCTTCCATGAAAACAACACTAAGTTGTCTGTCAATGAATGCAACATGTAATGCAAGAGAATAAGTTACTTACCTGTAATTGTAGTTCTCCAGTATTAGGTAGGCCAGAAAGCCTTCACTTTAGTAACGTATCTCTCATTTAAAAGAAACCAAACTTCAACCAGGTTGCAGCACTCACTAGAACACTGTCCAAAGAGGTTTCTGTATCTCAGAATATCATAACACAAGTGAGAATATGTATTAGTTCTTAAGAACAGGTAAGCCTCTCAGGGGAGGATAGTGGGTTGCATGTAAATTTATGAAAGATAGCAATACTGGAGAACTACAGTTAAAGGTAACATTTTCTTCTTCAGTACTGGATCCTTCATAGAGTCACATGCTTCAATCAGATTAAA
This sequence comes from Pleurodeles waltl, assembly GCF_031143425.1. Taxonomy (NCBI): domain Eukaryota; kingdom Metazoa; phylum Chordata; class Amphibia; order Caudata; family Salamandridae; genus Pleurodeles; species Pleurodeles waltl. The sequence continues at coordinate 667,988,177 of NC_090440.1, forward strand.
TAATAGTTAAATATGAACATTATCATATACTTGTATGTATATCTCTATATACATATACCTATATAAACAATGAAATGTGCTCAACACATTAGTGGATGGCGGGCTATCACTTAATATGATGGGCTCACCTTTTATGGAATAGATGACGCAAAATCGCCTGGCCGACTGCCACATCGCTGTGGATTGTGAGATCCAAGCAGCAGTGCTGCGTAAAGGTGTGTCTGTTCTTTCCAGTCGCTGCTCTCCAAACATCTAAGAGACACACCAGCAAACAACGCTGTGGGAGTCAATATACTACTGGTAGAATGAGCTTGCACTTTAGCCTGTAATGGTGTGCCAGCTTTTTGAAGACAAAATTGTATGGGATTAGTTGTCCATCTTGCTATGCCTTGTTTCTTTCTAGGAGCAAGGTATGCCACTAACAACCAACTGGATTTTTGGAATTGTTTTGGTCAAGATAAAATTAAAAACTTCTTTTGACATCCAAATAATGTAAGGCTCTTTCTGCTACATTCTAGGGATTTGGAAAGAATGTATTTAGAACTATTGGATCATTTAAATGGAAGTCTGATAGAACTTTTCAAATCAATTTTGGATTCGTTCACACAATCACTATCTTCCTATACTGTAAAAAGTGTTTCAGAGTGATGAATGCCTATATTTCATCTACTCATCTTGCTGATGTTAGTGCCACCATGCTTGCCACTTTCCAAGAAAGAAATTTAGTGTCCACTTTGTGTACAGGCTCAAATGTTTTTTTCCATTAGTTGAGAAAGCACAGTATGTAGCTGCTAGAGTGGGGGTGTAAGTCTTACTGGTGTGTAAAACCTAAACAGACCTTTGAGAAATTGTTTGATGAGCCTGCTAGACCAGAACAATGGTAATGTTGATGATCTTGTGCAGTGGGATATGGCCGCTAAGTGAACCTTAATGGAGGCATGAGTGACACCAGACTGCCACATGTAGCAAGTAAGGAAGAATTTCTTGCAGCGAAGATGACACCAGACGCAACACCCCTTCCATTTAGGACTGTAGGTCTTGCTCATACGATCTGCTTTGGCCAAAACAGCTCTGCATTCTCCTGTAATATTCAGATGTAGAAACACTTTGACTTTAGGAGCCACACTGACAAGTGAATGGGTCTCGAATTCGGATGAAGTACTTGGCCTTGGTTCATTGTTAGCAGAGACAGAAGTGTTTTCAGTTGGATGTGATGTCTCTCTAGTAGAAGTATTTCTGTGAACCAATGTTGTCTTAGCCATCCTGGAGCTATATGAATTATCCTGCAGGGTTCCACCTTCATCTTCCTGAGAATCCTTGCAAGGAGAAGAGCTGGAAGAAAAGCATATGCCAAGATTCTGGACCATGCAATCGAAAACACATTCTCCAATGACCCTGGTGGTGGATGCAGACTTGTGCAGAATCTTGGAGATGAGCTCCCCAACCGTTCAAGGAAGCATCTTTTGTGAGGACTGAAAAGCTTGGGGTACAAATGTGAGGCATGTGGAATAATGTGCTTTCGAGTTTACCAGGAAAGGGCTGCACATATTCCCAAGGTGACAAGAACTAGATTGACGAAAGAGCCTTGTTTGGATCCATTGCCTGTCCAGTTCCTCATGCAATTGATATACTGGAGGACAGCAGAATGTTACCAGAGGGATGCATGAAGACATCATTCCTAGCAAGGATTTAATAGGCAAACTGAAAGTGACTTTTTCCCCCTTGCACTAGACGAGCCAAATGCAGCTATCTTGTCGGTCTTTCCAGAGTTGGATATGCTTTGTTCTGACTGTGTCCAGTGTAGCTCCCAAGAACATTATCCTTATGGATAGGGGCACTGCTTATTTTTGCGGGTTTGATGCAAGGCCTAGTTTGCTGAAAAGGAGTAAGCATGCGTTGGCTGACCTCTGTGCAGATCGATGGGATGGTGCCTTGACTAGCCAATCATAGATGTACAGAAAGACTGTTTTTCCTGCCTTCGGAATGCGGCTACTGGCGTCAGGCACTTTGTGAAAATGTGAGGGACGGATTTCAGGCCCAATGGGAAGGCTCTGAACAGATAGTGGCTGCCGGCTACTGTGAATCTTAAAACTTTCTGGTGCGTGGATGAATTGGGAGATGAAAATATGCATCTTGGAGATCTAATGTCACATAATCTGCCTGGTTTAGAAGCTGTAGGATATCTTACAGTGTGACCATGCAAGATGTCAATTTCCTGAGATATTTGTTCAATGTTTTAAAATTCGGGATAGGTCTCCATTCCCCTGATTTCTTCTTGAGCAAGAAGAAACAGGAATAAAACCCCTTTTCCATCTGACTTCCAGGGACTCATTCTAGGGCCCCTTTGTTGAGCATGGTCTGGACTTCTAACTTGAGAACATGCAGATGTTCTGGTGGGGACTTCTGGGGGTGAAGTCAGAGGTGGTTTTTGAAAGAATTTAAATGTCTAACAATGTAATTAAATCCAATACCCATTGGTCTGATTTCTCTCTATTCGGGGGTGTAATTGAATATTTTGCCTTCAAGACATGCTGGAGGAGATGGAGTAGTTGGCACCTGTAATACGTCACTGTTGATGTCCTGTGCCTTTGCTCAGTCAACCCATCTTTCTTCTTTGGGTCAACCACCCAAGGCTGCCTGAGGTGGTTGTCGCTGATGGTATTAGGGATGAAACTGTTGGAACCCAGATTGTTATGTTAGATACCTGTATTGATGGTAGTCTCCTCTGTAATAGAATTGCCCTTGGGCACCACGAAAAGGAATTTTTCAGTATTGCAGACTACCCAGCAAGTTTGCGTTATCAGTATCCGCTTTAATGGACTGGAGGGCCTCATCAATGTGCTTCCCGAAAAGAGCTTCACGTTCATTCGAGAGTCTAGAAGTTTGCTTGTATATCTGATCGAAAAAGTGGCTTTCACCCACCCTTACACGGCACAGCTAAACTATTTCGGAGAAGACACACTCTCCTTGTAGGATCTTCTTGGCTTCGGCATCCTCTGTTAGATGATCAATATAAGTGCTATGTCTGACCACATTTGGCAGTCATGTCTTCTAGCACTGACAGCAAGTTTGCTGCCAGCACCGTAAGCGCTAACATCAATGAAAATCGCTTGCAGATGTTGTCAAGGCGGTGAATCCATGGGTGGCGGCGTTGGAGAGGAGTCAGAAAGGTAATCATCCCACTCAGTGTGGATATCTCGAACTTTGCTCTCTTCCCTGCCCTCATCTGGAAAGAAGCTAAATCATGCTTGGGCACAGTTCTGGACTGTGGTGCAAGCCTCAAAGTGGTTGTTGGGATATTTCGTGTTTGAGACGTGGAAGGGTGTACTGAAGGAGTTTTAGAAGGCACTGTAATCTGCTTAGGCAAGGTAGTTGTAGGAGGAAATAGTTTGTGGTAATCTGCCAGCATCACCGGACGTTCCAAAACCAATGCTCTCAGTACACATACCATGTTGTCCTGATATTGTTATGGCTGGCATTGTTCCTGATATGTAGTCCCTCTTGCTGAGGGTAATATTCCTGGGAATAATTCTTCCTCCTCATTTTGCATGTATTTTCCATGCTCCGATGGACTGCTTAATAACCCAAAATGACTGTCGTCATTCTCATCCAGGGGATGACTGGGGCTGTATGTTCCGGCATTAGGGATAAGGATTCCCCCATTTCTTTTGTTTTTTCCTTTAAATTTTCCTCGAGGGTGTCAACAGCGATCTGGTAGACAATGCTGATAGAAACTTCTGCGGTCAATGGTGTCGTCATCAACAATACAGAGACCAGTTTAAATTTCAACAGCATGGGCAACAGAGTATTGTCAACTATGAAGATGCTGGCAAACTGACTACAATAACCATTGTCACCATCCTCCTGGTGAACGTCAGTGGCAGCACAGACATTTATCATCAATAGTGTGCTTGTCAACAATTTCTTTGTAGTGTCGACAGTGGGTTTTTAAACATATGAGAAACCTGAGGGGAAGGCGTAGATGGTTCAGATCTCGGTTTCAGTTTTTTTTCCTGAGGAAATGACCCTTATATTTGTGAGTGCCTTCAGAGGGACTGCAGTGCTTGCAAGACCCATGGTGAGCCTTTTCAGAAGAAGTCTTGGGAGGATTATGAGGTGACAACTTCTGACCTCCCACTCTCCGTTTATTTTTTGTTTTTTTTATAACTTGAATGAAAGATGAGGAAGAATCCTCACTGTCATCCCTACAACAGGGTCTTTCTTGGCTTTAAGCTTAGCCACATCAATAACCTCCCCTCTCTGTCCTTTAGATTTTTTTGATGAAAAGGTATGGCAAATTGTACAATATTTTACCTTCTGAGATGGTTAGAGGCAGTTTATGCAGTCCTTGTGTTGGTCTTCACAATTCAACTTCTCACAGGTTGCACATGGTCTAAAAATACCTTTTTCTTTTTTTTTTTTTTTCTAAGACAGCTTTGAGATTGTGTAGTCCGATTTGAAGTCAAATGGTAACTGGTATTATTAGGTAGATATTCTCTTTAAAAATTGCTGAACTGATCAGAGCTCCAGAGGACTCCCTCACACAGCGTGCAGTAGAAAATGTGAGCAACAGAAGCCTCTGCAGAGTGTGTTCTAGATGGTGCTCCTCCTGATTAGTTGAAGTTTAATTCCTTTTAAATGACATATTACTAAAGTGAAGGCTGCTTGGCCTTCCCAAGCAATGTCTAACATTGCACTGCTTTTCTAATTTACCGTGGGACTTGCACTTCGATGACTGGGAATGATTCAAGCATGTGAATTTAAGAAAGATCCAATACTGGAGAAGTCAAAGGAATATTTTTTTCTCTAATATGCATACAAGGCTGTCATAGGTTAACAAAGGACTGCATTGCAGCATCTCTATCACAAGACCATCTACTAATGCCGATTTGGAGTAGAAAAGTAGTAAAATAGGCTTTCAATGCAGGCGAAGGAAAAAGGAGCCTTTTTTCTTAGAACCTGAGACACCCCTTCCCACAATGCCTTCTAAAGGCAGTTGCCTTCCAGGGCCATTTTTTTTTTTTTTTACCCCATAGATAGTATGCAAATTGACTGTAGAAGACTGGGCTGCCTACAGAGTTTAAACAGTCAGGGAGGGTTATTCCTTCAACGCAAGAACACTACATCTTCTGCATTCATTGTAGTATCTTCATTCACTGTAGTATCTTCATTGATAGTCAAACGCTAGAATTGACTATCATATCTCCAACTACACAGGGAAAAATGAACTATTAAATACTTACAGATAGATCACCAAGGGAATCACTAGAAAAGATTACAGAGGGTTACTCAACCTACTTTGGGCCTCTGCCGGAATATCAGAGTCTAGACAGTAGAGGTACATGAAAGTGTGCACATGTAGCAGCTCTATAGATTTCAGTGACTGGGGCATTCTTAACCCGAGCTACTTTTCTTCTAGTGAAATGATCCTTAGATTTACCAGATAAGATCTATTTGATATGACAATACTTATGCTTCTGTCCATGTTGCAATGGATTGTTTGAAAATAGCTAAACCTTGCCCGTAGTGCCCATAGTTAATAACTAATGGTTTTGTTTTCAGATGTTCTAAATAAGAAAACAAGTTACTTACCTGTAACTGTAGTTCTCCAGTATTGGAATCTTTCATAGATTCACATGCTTGAATCATTCCCCGTCGTCGAGATGGGAGTCCCGGTATAATTTTCATAAGTAATGTTAAAACATATTGAAGAGAAATAAGGCCCTAGGCCTCTTCAATTTGATAGTCTATCAGAGTCACTATGTAAAAAGGACCAAACTTGATCCTCCACCAATCAGGCGACAGCACCCTTCAGAACCTCCTGAGAGAATCTCTAGCACCTTAGATTTTCAACGCACAAGTGCGTATATTACTATGAGTATATGTACTGCTAGACAGAAAGAGGTGAAGTGAGCTTCTCCGGGGAGGTGGGTGGGTCGCATGTGAATCTATGAAAGATTCCAATACTGGAGAACTACAGTTACAGGTAAGTAACTTGTTTTCTTACTCCAGTATTGGAACTTTCATAGATTCACATGCTTGAATCAGAGTAGCAAGCAATAACTATGCACATTGAAAAATGACAACCCCTTTGATAAACAGGTTATCTTATGCCACAAAACCTTATCATCATCATGTATAAATTAATGAAGCATATAATCATTCTGACATCGGTCTCTCTATATCTACATATACATATCTACACATCTATGTATACACACGTATGTGTATATATATATATATATATGTATATATATATACAGAGAGTGCAGAATTATTAGGCAAGTTGTATTTTTGAGGATTAATATTATTATTGAACAACAACCATGTTCTCAATGAACCCAAAAAACTCATTAATATCAAAGCTGAATATTTTTGGAAGTAGTTTTTAGTTTTAGCTATGTTAGGGGGATATCTGTGTGTGCAGGTGACTATTACTGTGCATAATTATTAGGCAACTTAACCAAAAAAAATATATACCCATTTCAATTATTTATTATTACCAGTGAAACCAATATAACATCTCAACATTCACAAATATACATTTCTGACATTCAAAAACAAAACAAAAACAAATCAGTGACCAATATAGCCACCTTTCTTTGCAAGGACACTCAAAAGCCTGCCATCCATGGATTCTGTCAGTGTTTTGATCTGTTCACCATCAACATTGCGTGCAGCAGCAACCACAGCCTCCCAGACACTGTTCAGAGAGGTGTACTCTTTTCCCTCCTTGTAAATCTCACATTTGATGATGGACCACAGGTTCTCAATGGGGTTCAGATCAGGTGAACAAGGAGGCCATGTCATTAGATTTCCTTCTTTTATACCCTTTCTTGCCAGCCACGCTGTGGAGTACTTGGACGCGTGTGATGGAGCATTGTCCTGCATGAAAACCAGGTTTTTCTTGAAGGATGCAGACTTCTTCCTGTACCACTGCTTGAAGAAGGTGTCTTCCAGGAACTGGCAGTAGGACTGGGAGTTGAGCTTGACTCCATCCTCAACCCGAAAAGGCCCCACAAGCTCATCTTTGATGATACCAGCCCAAATCAGTACTCCACCTCCACCTTGCTGGCGTCTGAGTCGGACTGGAGCTCTCTGCCCTTTACCAATCCAGCCACAGGCCCATCCATCTGGCCCATCAAGACTCACTCTCATTTCATCAGTCCATAAAACCTTAGAAAAATCAGTCTTGAGATATTTCTTGGCCCAGTCTTGACGTTTCAGCTTGTGTGTCTTGTTCAGTGGTGGTCGTCTTTCAGCCTTTCTTACCTTGGCCATGTCTCTGAGTATTGCACACCTTGTGCTTTTGGGCACTCCAGTGATGTTGCAGCTCTGAAATATGGCCAAACTGGTGGCAAGTGGCATCGTGGCAGCTGCACGCTTGACTCTTCTCAGTTCATGGGCAGTTATTTTGCGCCTTGGTTTTTCCACACGCTTCTTGCGACCCTGTTGACTATTTTGAATGAAACGCTTGATTGTTCGATGATCACTCTTCAGAAGCTTTGCAATTTTAAGAGTGCTGCATCCCTCTGCAAGATATCTCACTATTTTTGACTTTTCTGAGCCTGTCAAGTCCTTCTTTTGACCCATTTTGCCAAAGGAAAGGAAGTTGCCTAATAATTATGCACACCTGATATAGGGTGTTGATGTCATTAGACCACACCCCTTCTCATTACAGAGATGCACATCACCTAATATGTTTAATTGGTAGTAGGCTTTCGAGCCTATACAGCTTGGAGTAAGACAACATGCATAAAGAGGATGATGTGGTCAAAATACTCATTTGCCTAATAATTCTGCACTCCCTGTATATATATAACCATATAAGTATCTTCTTATCTCTAATATAAATAGGAATATTCCTATGAAGATACATGATGAAAATTGAATAACAAACCAGTATTGTATTATTTTTAGATACATTTTTTAAAGTGCATACCTTTTCTAGGATGGAGGGATGTAGGAGAAGTGGCTCACCTTCACCTGAAGAGATTCCTGAGAACCGCTTGGCCCACTGCTACCTCTCCATGCGAGAGGGACTCCAAGCAATAGTGTTTAGTAAAGGTATGGCAGCTCTTCCATGTTGCTGCCCTACATATGTCTTGTAGTGGCACTCCGGCAAACCGTGCCGTTGACGACGAGACCTTTCTCGTCGAGTGAGCATGCACAGAGGACTGCAAAGGTTTGCCCGCTGCTAGATGACAGAAGCGAATAGCAGAGGCGATCCATCTTGAAATACTCTGCTTGGATAGTGGGTACCCCTTCCTAGGGGCACTGTACGCCACAAATAGCTGATTAGAGCGCCGAAACGCTTTTGTCCTGTCCAAATAAAATTTAACGCATCTTTTCACATCTAGAGAATGTAATGCTCTTTCCGCTGGAGTAGATGGACGAGGGAAAAAAGACTTGAAAACCAGAGGTTCGTTAATGTGAAAGTCTGACGGAACTTTAGGAATAAAATGCGGGTTAGTGCGCATTAGTAGTCTATCGTGTTTCAACTGTAGGAAAGGCTCTTGGATGGAGAGCGCTTGTACCTCACTGACCCGCCTAGCTGATGTAAGGGCTATTAACAAGGCAACCTTCCACGATAAATGCTTGAGGGACGCACGGTGGATTGGCTCAAAAGGATGCTTCATCAGTTGCACCAAAACAATGTTCAGGTTCCACGAAGGAGGTGGAGGTCTGAAAGGAGGGTAAACCCTGAATAATCCTTTTAAAAATCTTTTAATCAGCCGAGAAGAGAAGAGCGAGGGTGTGTCATCCGAACGCCTGTATGCAGCTATGGCTGCTACATGAACTTTAATGGACGAATGTGCCAGGCCAGATCGAGCTAACTCTAAGAGATAAGGCAAAATCTCTTCTGGTGGTGAAAGAAACGGGTCGATTTGACACTGATGACACCAGGTACAGAATCTCTTCCATTTACACCGATACGCCTTGTTCGTGCTATCCGCTCTGGCCTGTGACAAAATATCTCTGCAGTCCTGCGGGATATTCAAATGCGCAAATTCTCTGCGGTGAGGAGCCATGCCGCTAACCGCATTGACTGCAGATCGGGGTGTCGAACTTGGCCGTTGTTCATTGTTAGTAGATGAGATAACGGCTCCAGCGGAATATGAGGCTTGACTGAGAGAATGAGGAGCTCTGTGAACCAATGTTGGCGCGGCCAGTACGGGGCTATCAGTATGAGAGTGCACGGTTCTGTTTTCATCTTCGTGAGGACCCTTGGGATCAACGGAATGGGAGGAAAGGCGTAAGCAAAGATGTCGGACCAGACTATCGAAAACGCATTCCCTCAAGATCCCTTTTGGTGATGCCAGCTTGCGAAGAACTGGCATTTGGCGTTGGTCTTCTTCGCAAACAGATCCACTGTTGGTGTTCCCCACTGAGAAAAAATCTGGGTGAGTATCGTCTGGTCTAGTTCCCACTCGTGGCAGTCTGATTTCTGCCTGCTGAGTGCATCCGCTGCCTTGTTGTTTATTCCCGGCAAGTGCACCGCCGATATTGTGACGCCTTGCTGCGAGGCCCAGTGCCAGATCGCTTGGGCTTCCCTGGAGAGGGTGAGAGATCTTGTACCTCCTTGTTTGTTGAGATAGTGCATCGTAGTAGTGTTGTCCGTTCTTATCACCACTCGCGATCCCTGGATTCTTGGGAGAAACGCTTGTAAGGCGAGGTTCACTGCCCTGAGTTCTAGCCAATTGATATGTCTTGATGTCGGATGAGTGGGCCATTTGCCACTTATCTTCAGGTCCTGTAATACTGCGCCCCAGCCTTCCAGTGAGGCATCTGTTGTTATGGTCCACGGGGCTGGTTGTTGAAGAAACGAGAGGCCAATAGAGAGATGATGCTTTTGAGACCACCACTTGAGGGTTTTGAGCATTGTCGGAGTAATTTGTATCTGGTCTTCGAAAGTTCCTGATACTTGAAGCCATTGACAGTTTAGCTGCTCCTGCAAGGGGCGCATCTTTAGCCGACACAAAGGGATCAGAGGTATGCATGAAGACATCATGCCCAATAGAGATTTGAAGAGACGGACTGTAACCTTTCGTCTTCTTTGTATGAAACTTCCTAGGGTTAGTAACCTTTGTTGTCTCTCTACCGTGGGACATGCGATGCCGGAGTCCGTGTTCAGTTCCGCTCCCAGAAAAGTAATACTGCGGCCTGGTAGAGGGTTGGACTTCTCCCAGTTGATTGTGAATCCGAGATTGGTCAGCAAGGAAACGCACCTTCTTGTTGACTTGTGTGCTCTCGTTTAAGTCTTTGCCTTTATTAACCAGTCGTCTAAGTATGGAAAGACCTGGTGCTTTCTTCTCCTGAGAAAGGCTGCCACCGGTGCTAGGCACTTGGTAAATATTCTTGGGGCTGATTTGAGCCCGAAGGGAAGGACGCGATATTGATAATGGTTGCCGGCTACGGTAAATCTCAAAAAATTTCTGTGGGCAGGGTGGATTGGTATGTGGAAGTATGCGTCCTTGAGGTCTAGTGATGACATAAAATCTCCTTGATTGAGACGCAAAAGGACGTCTTGCAGACTGATCATTCGAAACGATTGCTTCTTTAGGTATACATTTAGTTGCCTTAAATCGAGGATCGGTCTCCAATCCTTCCACTTTTTTTGAATTATGAAGAACCTGGAATAAAATCCTGTTCCTTGTTGATTCCGAGGCACTTTCTCTATAGCTCCCTTGAGAAGGAGCTTGTAGACCTCTTCTTTGAGTTGTTGAGGGTATCTTGAAGGAGTCTTGCAGGGAGGGTTGGAGGGAGGTTTTTGGACAAATTCTAAAGTATGGCCCCGTTCCACTAATTGTAGGACCCACTTGTCTGACGTAATAGTTTGCCATTGACTGAGAAATAAGGAAACTCTTCCGCCCAAGGTGACAGGAGGAGGACTGGGCGTAGCCGGAGCCTCGAGGACATCAGGTTCTACGAGCTGCATCCCTAGCAGGGCGGGCTGAGCGTCCACGGCCTGCCGGCCTATTATAAGCCGGTTGAGTCGATTGTCTTTGGGAATAGTACGGCCGAAATTGTTGCGACGATGATGGGTAGGAAGAGTATCTCTGTTGTTGATACCCTCCTCTGTAAGAAGGCTGGCCACGCCCCCTAGGGCGAAAGGACGACTTCCGATATTGCAGGGTTCCTAGTGACCTTGCCGTGTCCGTTTTAATTGACTGTAGGGCTTCGTCCACATGTTTCCCAAATAACGCTTGGCCATCAAAGGGTAAGTCTAGGATCTTATTCTGGACTTCTGGACGAAAGGAAGTGGCTTTGAGCCAGCCCTGTCTTCTTAATACAGCAGCGCCTGCTAGCTGTCTGAAAGCAGTGGTCGCTATATCCATTGCGCAGTCTATCAGCTCTGCAGACGCGCGTTGACCCTCTTGCATCGTCTTATTTGCCTCTGATCTTACGTCTTCCGGCAGCTGAGTAATAAAGGGTGCAATATCTGCCCAAAGCAGTCTGTCATATCGAGACAAAATAGCCAAGGAGTTGGCAGCTCTCAGAACTAGGCTGGCCATAGAAGAGAATCTCTTTCCTATGTTATCTAGCCTTCTACCATCCTTATCTGGGGGCGCGGAAATCGGAGCAGAAGGATTCTTTGATCTCCTTTGAGCCGCTTGAGCTACTACCGAATCTGGAGGAGGATGGCCTGTCAAGCATGATGGGGCATCATCGGGAGCTTTGTATTTCTTGTCTAGACGTGGCAAAACTGCTATGACAGTTGCTGGACTAGTCATGACTTTAAGGCCCTCTTCCCACAAATAGTTCACCATCGGGATGGAACGCACAGACTTCTGAAAGGGCTCTTTAAAATCATAAAGGAAACAATCCGTTTGCTTCGTAGGTAGCGGTAATGCAAAACGCTTGGCTGCCCTCTCTAAAAGATTATGAAAGCCTCCAATGTCTTCAGGTGGGGACTCCACCTTCGAATGAGAAGGAGAAGATGGAGCAGGAATAATATACTCGTCCCACTCCGAGTGAGTATCTATGAGCTCTCCTTCTTGATCTCCATCTGAGATGTCCGTGTCCTGGGGAATTGTCATGTCTGGGGTAGCCACATCTGTGAGGTGCAAAGACGTCGGTCTTTGATGTGGAGTAGAAGGACCAGAAATGGGCAATGGATGAGGTTGTTCTCCCTCTGGAGGGAACCTTCTATTGTAATCCACCAACATGGCTCTAAGGCCAGTAAGCAGGTCGGAAGGGATATACGCTCCCTGTTGATACTGCTGATGCTCCAAGGAGGCCTGGGGATCATAAGCTTCCTCAAATTCCTCCTCTTCCTGATATTTTACATTTAATTCCGAGGGGCTGTGAGCTGTACCAAAAGGCCCATCTTCGTCCAAATCTTCATCTCCCTCCAAAAGATGTACTGGTACCAGTGAGGATACCTTACTAGGTGAAGTGTGGGTTGGAGTTAACTTTTCCGTTCTTTTTTGGTATTTTTCCCTCGTCTACGGTGTCGTCGATGATCTCGTCGACGACGTGTACTTTGTCGTAGACTGTGCCGTCGATGCTGGTCGCACTGTTATTTTAATAGCCGCAAGCTTCGCCGACGATTCTACCGTCGACGAAGTCGTCGTCGACGGTAAGGCTGACACTGACGTAAGCGCCGTCGACGAGGAAGAGGTGTATACGGTCGTCGACGCTGAAGTCGTCGTTGTAGTTCTCGTCGACGGTGGTGGTGTACTCATCGACGAAGTCGCCGATAGAGCCGTGGACGACGGAACACTTGAAGATGCTAGAGTCGTCGGCAATGCGCCCACCGACGGTGCCGTCGACGGGGAATCCGTCGACGAGGACTTTTTTCCAGTCACAGAAGATGGTTTTTTGAAAGGCACAGATGGTGGAACAGATGAGGATTTTCTGTGCCTCTCAGAACTGGAAGAATGTTTCTATCCCTCTTTACTTGAGAGTCTAGTTGGGGAAGAGGATGGGCTGCGACCCTTATAAGACCCTGAAAATGTCTTTTTGAGGGCTTTCCTTGAGGTTTGTGAGGGAGATCTAGAGCGTGATCTTGCCCTTTTAGTTGATCTCTTGGAAGTGGAAGATTCCTCACTCTCAGAACCAGAAACTGGATCCTTCCTATGCTTCAGTTTCTGCAGCCATATTAGTAATCTGCCTTCTCTATCCTTTAAGGTTTTAGAAGAAAAAGTACGGCAAATCTTAGTCTTTGGCTGAATGATCTGGATAGAGGCAGTAAATGCAATCTTGATGAGGATCTTCAGAATGAAGTCTTTTCTTCCCACAAGTCTTGCAGTCTCTAAAGAGACTTTTATTTTCCTTGTCAGACATAGTTTGTAAATAGCTGACAAATCAAAATAATTGAGTTTCTCTGAGAGAAAAAGAGTTGAATAAAGGTGTGAAAACAGAGCAGAGCTCTGAGGAGACTCCCTAGCACGACGTGCGGTAGAAAATCTGAGGTGCTAGAGCTTCTCTCAGGAGGTTCTGAAGGGTGCTGTCGCCTGATTGGTGGAGGATCAAGTTTGGTCCTTTTTACATAATGACTCTGATAGACTATCAAATTGAAGAGGCCTAGGGCCTTTTTTCTCTTCAATATGTTTTAACATTACTTATGAAAATTATACCGGGACTCCCATCTCGAAGACGGGGAATGATTCAAGCATGTGAATCTATGAAAGTTCCAATACTGGAGTAAAACCTTATAACTCTTACCATCTAGTAAATAGAGTGCTCTCTGCTTATGTCGATGGATTAGGAAAAAATGTTGAGCTCAACTGCTTGATGTGAAAAAAAAATCAGGCACTAGCTTTGATAGGAAAGAGGGATGAGTTCTTAAAACAACTGAGTGAAGAACAGTAAAAGGATCTTTAAGCACAAACAATTAGTGAACTATAGGCTTGATCAGCAGATGTAGTTGCAATACGGAAAAAGGTACTGCAAAGCATTTATGTATGGGTCCAAACGGTGGACCCATTAATGTAAATAGTACTTCCAGAAAACTAAAGAAATGGACTAAAAATTTTTTTTTTTTAAAACAAAAACTGTAGGCTGTTATAACTGCAAAATGGACCTTTATGAAGCAGATCTGTAATTGACTTTTCTAGAAACAGTAAATAAGAAAGAATTACTTCTGAAACATGATGGCGGTATGTCCCTGGTCAAAGTAGAAGATACAAAATATCTCATTTTAAAGGCAGAGTAACACCCTTGTTGAGGGATGTTTTGCTTCTTTAAGATTTTCCATACATTCTGGGGGGAGGTTCATATGTCCATATTGTATGACTTCAGGAGCCCTGTAGTCAAATTCAAGGACTGTAGGCTGAGGTGTTGGATTGGTCAGTGAAGTCTGGCCTGGACAGCAATCTCCTGTGTTGATAGATGAAACCAGAAGGTCTGGGTATACCTTAAGTTTCAGACAAGCTGGTACTATTAGCATCATATTTGTCCCTTACCAGCTACCTGTGCTGCTACACCATCCTTAGCAGCATTAACGGGATCAGAGGAACAGTGTAGACAAATGGACCTCACCACAGGATCAAAAGAGCATTGTACATGGAATTCAGTTCTGGACTCCTAGACAAAGTCTCTGCGTTTTGTTTTTTCTTTTGCTGCGTCAATTAATTCTAGTGATGGGTTCCCCACTCTTAGATTATTTCATCCCATCACTTAATCATGGAGTACTCTTTCGTAGTTTATCACAATGTCTGCTGAGGAAATCGGTTGTTGATTCCGAGATCCTTGAATGCATTTGGCATCACTGAGATTCCTCAGACTACAGCCCAGTGCTACATCAATTGTGCTTTTAGAGAAAGTTGTTTGACCTGCCTGGTTACTTTCAAGCCTTTTTTTTTCAGACTTACAGATGGAATGAATTCGTTTGTGGCTAAATGTACCACGTTCAGTTCTAGAAAATTGTTATGGTGTGATCTGTTTGCATCTTCAAAGACCTTGCATTGTCAGCTGGTTGAGATGAGCTTCCCAACCTGTCAGATGTATTTGTTACTACAATGTGTCAGAGCCTTTTGAAAATTTACCCCCTTCAAGGGATCTTCCTTGTTGCACCACCTCATCAGCAATTATGAAGGCTATGTAAGTCAAAAAGTGTTCTTCCAATTGCATGTTTGTTGGGGCTATTGACATTTGAGACCCTGTTAAAGAGGCCTATTGAGGAAACAGATATTCAGGCCTATGTAGATGCATGACGTCTTGGATCCTAGAAGGGATGCAATTTGGTCAGGCCAAGGTAATGGAATTACTCCAAGCGATGACATTCGCAGAATAGATGACACTCCTCAGGAGGACGACACTCATTTTTCTAACATTGCTCCCAGGTATATGATGCACTAAATGGTTTACTTATAGATGTGTCCATATGAATTTGTAAGCCTAACTTTTTCAGCAGACAAACAGAAATCATGTTTTGCTTTTATAAGCCAGTCATCGACGTATGGCTAAACACATTTTGTTACATTTCAGGAAGCTGGCTTTAGTCCGAAGAGAACAGTATATCGGTAATGATTTTCTCCCACTATGAATCTTAGGAATTGTCTCATGAATAGGGATTGGAATGGGGGAAAAATAGGCATCCTTGGGATATAGTTCTATGGAACAAAGACAATTGTCCTTTTTTAATGTGCTGGAAATTTTGAGAAGAGCAGCCGGAATGTTTCCTTGAAGAAAAAATCTATTGACCAACCATATGTCTAGAATTGGTTGGAATTGTTGAGACTGACATTTTAGTACAAATTAGTATCTTGAGTACACTCCCTGGTTTTGTTGATACAATAGTACCATTTCTAATGCACACTTATAGCAGTATGCTTCCTTTCTTAATTTTGACAGCTGACGAGTTACTGAAGATTTTAGAGGGCTAAGAGGTGGATTTCGCAAATAGGTCGATAAGGTTAGGAAGCATGATCAGATGTTGCCATTTCTGAATGGCAACAGTGCAAGTTTCTACCCAAAGTCTTCAAAGAGGCAGCAATCTGTCTATCAGGTGTAGGAGACGAGCATGCTTGTCATGTCTTCAATATAGACTGGTGTCATCAACCGTCTATCTTGGTCTTTGACACCAGCGGTGGAGTCACAGTAGAGCCTGAGGATTCGTTGTACTTGGACATCAAGATATTAAAAAAGATCTTGCCTTAGCTGAAGCTTTCCTAATTAATGATGACGATGATCGGGTGAATGTTTTAGCATCAGTGATGTAGGTTTTCTTGACATGGACCTAAAAATGTCTTAACTACACTGAGTGCAGAGTAAGTCAAAGGCGAACATGCTGATGCTCGACAGCATCGTTTTTCTATGATGTGAGAAGGATAGAGACATCAGTCACCAGATTTCCTCTCCCTGAATCTTGCTCTATTGGAGTCCTTAGCAACGGTAGGCTGGCTTGTTGGAGCAGGCTGGGAGGTTGTTCTTTATAGCTTTACTTTTCCTTCCCTTCCTCTGCTCGCAGGTTTACAATGCCTATCTGATCCCTTCGTTTTTTTTTTTTTGGGCAAATGTAACATTCCTCGACAGGGTGTGTAGAGGAAAAGCAAGACTACACTGAGTTTGTGAGCATCTGCGATTGCATTTTTCCCCTACGACAAGAGGAACAGTGAGGAAAATCAGGGAAAGCATTCTGATTAAAAAAAATCTCGTGTAAACTGGTACAATGAACAAGTGTAAATAGAGGCAGACAGCCATAAAAAATGATTTCCCGACAGGAAAAAAAAAAAAAGGTTTGTTGCGGTTTGAAATCACAAGTGTTCTGAGATTCTTCTCAAAAGCAGGTGGAAAAAAACTGGCCCTGAAGATCAACTGCCAGTGCAACGTATTGCAGGAAGATGTGACTAACAGGTTCTTAAAGAGAAAGGATTACATTCCAGGTGAAGGGAAAGGGAAGCCTATCTGGTCACTTCTTTATCTACACATACAGTGGTAAAATGTAGTCTTGAATTTTAGATGTTGCAGGGCACAGTCCGTTGCTAACGTACGACAGCCTCATATACATATTCAGAAAAAATGCTTTGGATAGGCTTCCTTTACATGTTTATAGTATTGCATCCATGGGCTACTGCTGTTTCCATGGGGGGGGGGGGGGGGGTGAGAACCTATACAAAAAAAAAAAAAAAAGTCCAGGTTCCATGCAATGCAGCAGACTACTATGAAACGAAGATCCTACAATGAGGAACTCATCCTTCTCAGGTGGGGCATAGCAGTGCTCTTTAGACATTAGATAAGCAAACTATAATAATGACTATGGTGCTATTAAAATGCCACTTCATCAGTTTGACCCCCCCACAAGCGTTTTAGGAGGGGCATGGGCAATAGGCTTTGGTCGGCCAATTTAGACTCATGCAAAACTGGGGTGGGTTCCTAACTTCAGAGTTCCATCGTAGTTTCGCCCTCAGAGGGGCTATCATGCTTGGCAGTGCATTCTGAACGAACAGAAGGATTTTTTTGGCTTGGGGATAACATGCATTCTTTACAAAGCTTTTTTTGTACTCCGACCTGCTCAAAGGGGATAAAAAATGACCACTTACAACACCGTGCCTTAAACTGTGGACCTAGAACTCCCAATCTTTATCATACCGGTTAGACGGAGGATATTCACACACATACATATAGTAAAGTCACCCCTGATGGATTCTTTGCCCATCAAGGTTTGCCTCAAAGGCTATAGGTTAACCAGCTTGGTTTATATGTACTAATGAGTTATCAGCGCAAAAAGGAGACGGCCACAATGCAGGATATATGCAACAAAACTGCTGGTTTCAATAAGAAGGTATATTTTATAAGAATAAGCATGTGAGCAACTGAAAAACCAATGAAGGGAAATAAAGTACTTTAGAAGCCCTGATATTTAGGACATTCTATGTACATGAAGAAACAAAGGACCAAACTTATTTTTAAGTGCTGTTTGGACCTGCTTCTTGGGACTGAGAACACATCGTAGCGGAACATACCTGTAAAAGCAAGTTTAAAAAACAAAAACAAAAAAAACAGTTCTGCATGGTACAGTAGAACTGTTGGCGCATCACATCAGTCAGCAGCTTGCCTGCAAGAAACAAAGACATCAGCAAGATGCATATGCTGAGGGGAAAGAACATTCAATGCAAGATTAGGGATGCCAAGGTTCCGTCCCTGCTTAGTCCTTAAACTCAAGCACAAGTTATGCCAGAGACATGTAAAAGCCCCCCCCCCCGCGCCCAGTATAAATAACCAATGAAGAAACGTAAGAGTGAATGGCATTTTAAATTTAGATATCCAACCCTTTCTACTCCCCCCAAAAGACAGCAAGGAAGGGTAGCTATATAGAACTAAACTTTAATAATATATTCTAAAAAATAATTAAGTAATTCTTGCATTCTTGCAACACCATTTTTTAAAATTACATGTACATTAAAAAAAAGAAAACAGACAAGCACCAAACTCCAAGTAAAGAGATGGCATACATACAGGTCCACAGGCAATCTTTATATACAGTGAAGCCAAAACAGTCTGTGCCAAAGACAAAGGTCACAGTCTGAACAGTTATTGATATTTCAGCAGCAATTCCGTGCCAGTGCTCTACAGATTCAGCCCAGGTAGCAAAGTCTGTGCCAGTACAGAGCATTGTTGCACTTTTGAAAGCATCCGCCAACCCTAGGCAACCCCTTGTATGCTCTCTGGCAGCAAGTGCTGCAGGCAACAGTAGCTAGTATTTCTTGGAGCCATATGGTATGAGCACATTGGAGCGGTGATTTGTCAGTGGTGGTGAATGCCAAACTGCGGAGCTGGTTCGCTTGAGGTAGCGGGGTTTGTTCTTGTAAAACATTTCTTCGAGTTTGGGGCTCTCAATGCGTCCAAAGGTACGGTCAACATTAATAGGGTTGTAGAACTGTTGGCGCATCGCATCAGTCAGCAGCTTGCCTGCAAGAAACAAAAACATCAGCAATTCGTAAGTATCTCCATACATTTACCAACTAAAAAAGACATTCCAGCCGATGACCTCAAATTGGTCATACTACAACAAAGTCAAAGATTACATATTGTGATATTACACATGGTCAGTGTTAATTTTATAGACACCTGCATTAAAGTTGCTTAATTCACTGCCAATCAGACTCGAACTGACAATGGGTAACTACAAGCTTACAGAATCTATGAAATATCCAGTGCTGTTAAATAGCAAAGCTACCCATCCGTAATTATTATGCATCACATCCTTACGGTCCTGATTAGGACTACACCTCAGAGTCCTAAGGTTTATTAGCGTTTGGAAAATATACATGCTAGACGCAGACTTGTGAACTCTCATTTTCACCCTCTCCTACTCATCTAAGAGGAAAAAAAAATATTCTATTCCCGTGGAGATCGACAAAAAGTTGTTTATACATTAAACTCTTTTCTCATCTCTAATAATTTTGATTATCCATCCAACTGGATTTTCGGTTCTCTGAAGTCACTTAAGACTACATTAAAATAATAGATTTTCCTGTACAGGCCAAAAGGTTAATAGTCTTAAAAATGAGAATGCCACTCCGATTTAGCTGCGCACATACAAACCGGGATAACACTTGATACCGTGGTTGAAGAGAATCTTGACCAACTGGGTGGGGCAAGCAAATAATTTTACATATGAATATCTGCAGTGGAAATTATGCTTCTGATCTCCTGCCCTGACGCCGGTACCCAACATCAAATGTGATCTACAAGACTGCAATCTTATGCATTCAGATCGTCCATACAAGTTTGATAGATTGCTTATGATAACGTGAATGGAACTGGTGCACAATTTCTAATTTAATGAGATTGTCACACTACATCAGTCTGCATTCAGAAAACAGATATAGCCATGTTTAGCTTTTTTTTTTTTTAAAGTCCTTTCCCAAACCAAATTATTTTGGTAGTGTCCCTTAAATAAATCGTCAGATATGTCCAAAACGTTCACACCATTGTCAATCCACAAATCCGCCCACATTTGTTAAAAACTTACTGAGAAAACTAAAAAGCATGGTTCTGAAACGATACACAAGGTGTCACCCACAAAGAAGACAATTGTATAGACAGGTGCACACGAAGAATGGCTTCACATAGATTTGTCTATGGTGCAATATGTATGGGAGTGACAGTAGGATAGACCGGAGTTTAACTGGCCAATACTAGCCCATCAAGCTGTTTTTCTGCATGTTCTAAAAAGCTGGTCTTAACTGAAGTGTACCAGATACTGAGTGGGTCCGCTTAAGTGTTGGACTCCAGACAAAGTTCTGCCCTCAGCGATATGTTGCTAATAGCAATCCAATTCCACAGATCCTGCGCCTCTTATATAATGCATGCTGGTTGTATAGTCCATATGAACCAGCACCAATGGGCCAGCTATCCAAGGAAGAAAAGCCTGTAGAGCATGAAAGATGGCCTTCAACTCCATACTTCTGCTAGGCAAGGCTTTCTCTTGCATGGACCACTTTCTCTGAATTTGTAGGTCCTGCAGGGAAGTGTGTGTATCACGAAGTCAGGAATATGAAGATGAAATGTGAGGCCTTGAGATAAGAGAAACCTAAGACTACCACACAAGGGTGTTCATGTTTGGAGTGATGGTCAGAATATCGTCGAAAGAACCCTCCTCCTGTATCCATGCTTCTGCTATTCTTCCTGAAGTGGCCTCATCTTCAGACGCACAAGAAGCACTAGCCTGATTGTGGAAGATATGCCTAGCGAGGCCTAGTACATACTTACTGAAACTGACCTTTTTCTGAAAGCTTGATTGCCAGATGTCCTAATTTGTGTTGTCTGTCCTGGGATAAATATGACTTGATGTGAATTGTGTCTAGAAGAGCTCCTAGAAACATTATGTTATGTTTTGGGATGGTATATGATTTTTGCGAATTGACTGTGAGACCTAATTTGTAAAATAGGTCGAGACAGGCCTATCTGGATACGGTTGCTTGTTTTGGCCTTGAGGAGCCAATCGTCCAAGTAGGGAAATACTGGATGACTGATTCCTGAGTGGCTGCTACTGGTGCCAGGCACTCTGAATATACACGGTGCAGACTTCATGCCAAATGGGAGAACTTTGAACTGGTAATGAGTACCTGCTATGGCAGAGGTCTCCAAACTTTTTAATGCCACGCCCGCCCCCCCCCCCCCCCCCCCCCCAGTTGAAAAATAAAAATCATTGGGCCCCCCTCAGAATTTCACAATTATTTTATAAACATGGCAATGTTTAAATATGTCTAAACCTATTTAAACATTGCAGTTAAGTACAGTTACCTTTTTAAAACTGCAATAACATGCTTCTGGTTAAAACAAAGGCCTATTATCTGTATAATATTTATTTTGGCCAGGGTCTGCGGCCCCCCATGGAATCACTTGAGCCCCCCCCCCAGTTTGAAGACCTCTGTGCTATGGTGAAGCGAAGATATTTTCTGTGCTTGGGATGAACGTGGATGTGAAAATAGGAGTCTTGCAATTCGAGTGGTCATAAAATCTCTTCTGTCGAGGAGAGTCAAGATATCTGAAAGGGTGACCATCCGAAATGACTGCATCTGAACATCATCCTCAGTTTTCTTAAGGCCTGAATGGGTCTCCGTTGCCCAGTCTTCTTTCTTCAGGAAGAATCTGGAATAGAAGCCTATGTCTCTGAGAAAACAGAACTCTTCACTGCTCCTTTTGCATGCATGGAGAGGGGCTCTTTTCAATAAGTAAAGATGGGGGTGCTCCCCTTCAGGGGCAATTTGGTGAATTTATATACATTCCACAGTATGACCATTCTCGACCAGGTCTGATAGCCAATTTGTCTGCTATTTGTTTCAATATTTGGAAATATATGGAAATCTTTACACACAGCGGTGTAGAGATGCAACAGTGGCTTGTACCAGTTGTAGGTCACTGCTTATAACCGGTTTATTTGGTCTCAGGTTTGTTTTCAGCGGAGCGGTGTTTGGTGTAGGCCACTGCAGGTGGCTGTCGATATTACAGTTAAGGTACTCAATATTGTGACTGAAAGGGTTGATACTGATGGCATTTGTACACACCTCTGCAGGATGAAAATCCTTTCCTGGAGTCCCCGAAAGGACGCTTTGTTGTTTTGGAGGGTGCCGAGGGATCTTGCAGTATCTGTGCCGGTCTTAATTATTCAGAGAACATCGTCAATGTACTTACCGAAAACTCTTTCCATAGTAAGTCTTGTCTAGGACTTTAGATTGTACCTCTGGTCTGAAAGATTTTGCTTTCAACAGTTCTTGGCATCTAAAAACCCGTGCTCCAGCCAGCTGGCAAAAGCCTGTTGCAGTGATTTCTAGGGTGCAATTTATTACCTCAGAGGAGGTGCGCTCTCCTTTCTGTAGTATCTTGATCACTTCTGTTTTGTCTTCCGGGATGAGGTCTATTAGATTACCAATGTCTGATCACATCTGCCTGTCATAGCGGCCTAAAATAGCCAGGGCATTTGCAGCTAGCACTACAGTGGCAAACATGAAGGAGAATCTTTGGCCCAGATTGTCTAAACATCTACCCTCCTTGTCTGGTGGTGAAGAGGTGGCAGGCAGAAGGATTTTTGGATCGTCTTAGCGTCGCTTGTGAAATAAGCGAGTCAGGTTTGGGATGACCGCTTAAACATGTAGGGTAATCCTCAGGAGCCTTATAATTTTTGTGTATCCGGGGTAGCACTGCTGCCACTCTAGCCAGGCTCTCCATAATTTTTATCCCCTCCTCCCAGATGTAGTCAGTTATGGGGATGGCTCACAGATTTCCTCATCTGCTCCTTGAAGTCCAAGGAAACTGTTTGATGGAAGTGGGAAGACTAAATCGGTTGGCTGCTCCCTATCCATCAAGCTGTGAAATACTCCTACATCCTCCAGCAGCAAATCAGATTGACGTGATGGTGTGGGAATGAGATACTCATCCCACTCATTTTGCAAAGGAAGATGCTCCTGAATTTCTCTTCCTCTTTACTCAACAGACGAAGAAACGTCCCCCCTTGGTACTGGCTGCCATCATTGTACATGGCATAATTCTTGGAGTTACTGGGAGAGAAAAAAAACGGCAGTGTAGATGATGCAATATGAGGTGGCACCTGAAGCTCTGGTGTGTCAGGAAACTTTATAGTCTTATAACATAGCTTGCAAGTCTTGCACTAAGGAGATAGGTACTTGCATGTTTTCTTGTCTGATAATCTCTCCTTTGCGGAAGAGAGAAATATTGATCATCATCCTCAGACGTCATCGCCCTGGCATTTAACCAGGAACTCAGATGGTCTATGCACAGTTCCAAATTGTCCTCCTTCATCCGACTCCTCTAAATCCAATAGAAGTGAAGGAGGAAAAGGCGAGACCTTACTTTGTGAAGTAATGGATAGTGTAATTGTCTTTTTGGTCACATTTAGTATCAACGATGTTGTTGATATTTCCGGCACCGTGGGTTTTGTCATCGACAGTCTTCTTTGCTGTTACCATCCACGGTGGTGCTGTTGTGGATGGTACCGTCAACAGTGGGTGATCCTAATCGACATGGCCGTGTTGACTGTCATCGTAGTTCCTGCCAACAATGGTCTTGGTGAGAAGGTAACAACCGCTGGTGCGGTCGCCGACTATGGTTTTGTGAGTTTTAGACATGGAAGGTTTTCCAATTTAAAAAAAAAAAAAATGTTTAAGTAGGATAGTAGGCCGAGGAGGCATTCTGAGGAGATAGTGTTTCTTCTCCTTTCGCAGAGGGGTCTTTAGGATGGGATATGAAGGCCTTCTTACCTTCCTCACATGGTCTGTCGGAGGACCTCACCCATTTCCTAGACCTTTCTGAAGTGTCTGTCCTCTTCAGAGTTGGTTGCCTTTTGGCCCTTGGACTTCTGTAGCCACAGAAGCAGCCTCCCTTCCGTGTCTTTAAGGGCCTTTGTAGAATAGGTTTTATACATTTTGCAGTCCTTCACCTGGTGACTGGGGTCGAGGTAGTAGAGGCATTCTTTAAGTGGATCTTCCACCACTAGATGTTTACTGCCGCAGATTAGACAGATAATTTTTATTTTTTATTTTTATTTTTTTTTAAAAAAGAGTTCATTCGTTCTGGTTGAGCTATTAATTCACAGAAATGAGAAGGGAAAAAAAAACTGAGCAGAGCTAAGGGAGACTCCCTTCACACGACGTGCAGTAGAAAATCTAAGGGAAACAGCGTATCTGGGGAGTGTTCTAGAGGGTGCTGTCCCCTGATTGGTCATAGCTCAAGTTTGGTCATTGCCATTAAGGACTACGGTAATGATACATACTATGTTATAATACTGTGGGACTCCCACTTTGACGACAGGGAGTGATTCAAGCATGAGCACCTGTAGGAAAGTACCCTCTTTCTTGGATTTATTACCCCATTTTCTGCCTGTTGTCGGTGTGTGTAAGGACACGCCTCCTTGGCATGGTTACCCCCTGGTTTTTTGCCTTTGCTGATGCCAAGTTATGATTTGAAAGTGTGCTGGGACCCTGCTAATCAGGCCCCAGCACCAGTGTTCTTTCCCTAAACTGTACCTTTGTCTCCACAACTGGCACAACCCTGGCACCCAGGTAAGTCCCTTGTAACTGGTACCAAGGGCCCTGATGCCAGGGAAGGTCTCAAAGGGGTGAATGTCTTATGCCACCCTGAGGACCCCTCACTCAGCCCATGCACACTGCTTGCCAGCTTGTGTGTGCTGGTGGGGAGAAAATGACTAAGTCGAAATGGCACTCCCCTCAGGGTGCCATGCCAACCTCACACTGCCTATGGCATAGATAAGTCACCCCTCTAGCAGGTCTTACAGCCCTAAGGCAGGGTGCACTATACCACAGGTGAGGGCATAGGTGCATGAGCACTATGCCCCTACAGTGTCTAAGCAAAACCTTGGACATTGTAAGTGCAGGGTAGCCATAAGAGTATATGGTCTGGGAGTCTGTCATACACGAACTCCACAGCACCATAATGGCTACACTTAAAACTGAAGTTTGGTATCAACCTTCTCAGCACAATAAATGCACACTGATGATGCCAGTGTGCACTTTATTGTAAAAATACACCCAGAGGGCATCTTAGAGATGCCCCCTGAAAACATACCCGACTCCAGTGTGGGCCGACTAGTTTTTGCCAGCCTGCCACACACCAGACATGTTGCTGGCCACATGGGGAGAGTGCCTTTGTCACTCTGTGGCCAGGAACAAAGCCTGTACTGGGTGGAGGTGCTTCTCACCTCCCATTGCAGGAACTAACACCTAGCGGTCAGCCTCAAAGGCTCACCACCTTTGTTACAGCGCCACAGGGCATCCCAGCTAGTGGAGATGCCTGCCCCTCCAGCCACTGCCCCCACTTTTGGCAGCAAGGCTGGAGGAGATAATGAGAAAAACAAGGAGGAGTCACTCCCCATTCAGGACAACCCCTAAGGTGTCCTGAGCTGAGGTGACTCTTACTTTTAGAAATCCTCCATCTTGCAGATGGAGGATTCCCCCAATAGGATTAGGGATGTGCCCCCCTCCCCACAGGGAGGAGGCAGAAAGAGGGTGTAGCCACCCTCAGGGCCAGTAGCCTTTGGCTACTGCCCTCCCAGACCTAAACACACCCCTAAATTGAGTATCTAGGGGCTTCCAGAACGGAGGAAACTAGATTCCTGCAACCTGAAGACGAAGGACTGCTGACCTAAAGCCCTGCACAGAAGACTGACGACAACGACTGCTTTGGCCCCAGCCCTACCAGCCTGTCTCCCCACTTCAAGAAAAACTGCAACAGCGACGCATCCAACAGGGACCAGCGACCACTGAAGCCTCAGAGGACTGCCCTGCATCTAAAAGGACCAAGAAGCTCCAGAGAACAGCGGCCCTGTTCAACAAACCTGCAACTTTGCAACAAAGAAGCAACTTTTAAAGACCACACGTTTCCCGCCGGAAGCGTGAGACTTTCCACTCTGCACCAGACGCCCCCGGCTCGACCTGCGGAAAAACTAACTCTACAGGGAGGACTCCCCGGCAACTGCGAGCCCGTGAGTAGCCAGAGTTGACCCCCCCCCCCCCCCTGAACCCCCACAGCGACGCCTGCAGAGGAAATCCAGAGGCCCCCCCCCCCTGACCGCGACTGCCTGCACCCGCAACCCCCAGGACCTGAAGGAACCGAACTGTGTGACTCTCCTCCTGCATCCACAGCTAGGTGTGTAGTAGGTCCTACTCCACCTGGACTCTTCTGGATTGTGTCCCCTTATTCCCCAGGACTTCCTCTTCAGAAATCCACCGCTGGTTTCTTGCAGTCCTGTCTAGGTGTTACCTTTTCTTAATTCTCTATGTGGTAATTACCTTTGAGGTTTCCTAGTATATCCCCCACCCCCCCCCCATCCCTTTTATACTATCCATTCCACTTACCTAGGTGGGGGTCCTGTGTTTGCATTTTATTTTAGAATATTGTTTGGGCTCCACTAGGGTTACTATTGTGTATTTGACCAGGGCGTAATAGATCTTAATGCAGAGTACGACCCATATAGAGATGGTCTGCTTCTGCACTGCCTGACCTTTCTTCACACCCACATACCCTACAAAGTTGATTGTAAATAAAGATTTCTGGGTGAATGACCTAAGTTGAACACCAGCACGCCTTTTAGGTCCAGGCGGTGGAGTCTCTCCTCTTCCTTAAAAGGATGTGGGTGTGTGCAAAAAGTAAGCAAGGTGACGGTTTGGCCGACATGAACGGGCGTGAACACTTTTGGCAGAAAAGAGGCCCTAGTGGGAAGCACTACTTTGCCAGGATAGAGAAAAAGGCGGGGTGGCTTTGATGACAATGCCTGCAGCTCAGTTACTCTGCGGTCACATGTAATTGCCACAAGGAAGGGGCATTTTAAACATGAGAAGCCTGAGAGGACTATAGGAGAGGCTAAAAAGGAGCACACATAAAAACAGTCAAATCCCAATGGGGCATGATGAATGGGGATGGAGGAAAAAGATGTTTAAGACCTTTGAGGGACCTACGATCAACAGGTGACAAAAAGTTGTCCATTTCTGTTATTATGCAGTTGCAAATATACTTGAAGAGTGCCCAGAGCAGAGCCCTGCTGGGCAAGAGAGAATGAACAGGACCTCAGAGAAAGGGACAAAAGGGGATCAAAAGACTTGCCTGTGCACCATGGCTAAAAATTTCCCCCAAAGACAGGTGTATTATATTTTGGTGGAGGGACGCTTGGTTGCCAAGATTAAATAAGACTTTATAAGGCTGTCAGCTGCTGCAGCTCAATTTCCACAAAAGACGGCAGCAAGTGGACAGGTTTGGGTGCAGAACCCTCCCCGGCTGCTGTGAAGAAGTTCCTCCCGGAAAAAGTCTGATCTGAGGATCACTTGACATGCTCGCAGCTCAGAATACCAGACTAGTCATGCCCAGTCTGGAGCCACCAAGATTACTTGGGCCCAGTCAGTCTTGATCTTCTTTAGAACACTGGGCAGGAGTGGTATGGGCAGAAAAGCATACAGGAGGCCTGAACTCCACTAGAGATGAGTCTCCGAGCGATTTCTGCCTTGGAAATTACAATGTGCAAAACTGCTGACAATGTGCATTCTCTGTGGAGGTGAGCAGATGTAACCAAAGCCCTCCCCACTGCCGAAAGAGGCCTTGTGCCACCTCCGGATGGAGATGCTATTTGTGATCTCCTAGGTATTTGACTTCACCCACTCTTGCACTGAAAGCCCACCAGGTGTTAAACCACCAAGTATATGCCACAATGGTCCAGCCACGTACACAGGCACAGAGCCTCTTGAAGGATCCACAACCGCCCCCCTCATTGCAGTAAAACATTCCCTTGATAGAGGGAAGAAAAGCTTTCAATGCCAGCCGGATCACACAGAGCTCTGGCATGTTGATGTAGAGTTCAGTTTCCACCGGAGAGCAGATGCCTCCAATCTCCATCCCTGTCCAACCCATCCCATGAGTGACGCATCCATCACTGTCAGATCTAGTTGGGGAAGAGAGAGGGCACATTCTGACAATCACACTTCGTTCACCACCACTGCAGATCTTTCTCAGTTCCCTCCGAGATCAGGACCCTGTCAGAGATTCCCTAGAAGCTGCGCCCACTGGAACTTTTCCTTTGTAGGAAGCTGGTTCTATGTAAAGTATACCAAATGAGGTATACCATCCAAAGAGCCCGGGGGTTCCCTTACTAGTGGACAGGAGCTTGCTCTAGCAATCTGAAGGTGCCCTCTGTGGTGTAATTGAGCAGCCTTGGGCCCATCAGAGGAGTATTAGACATTTATCATAGAGACATTCAAATGCGACAGGTCAAGAGGGAGATCCACATCAATCTACAAAAATAAGGCACCAGAATCAATAGGATCAGTTAAGTACGTTTTGTAAGA
Organism: Pleurodeles waltl; assembly: GCF_031143425.1. Classification (NCBI taxonomy): domain Eukaryota; kingdom Metazoa; phylum Chordata; class Amphibia; order Caudata; family Salamandridae; genus Pleurodeles; species Pleurodeles waltl. Next base: position 668,016,439 of record NC_090440.1, read on the forward strand.
AAATTAGTTACTTACCTGTAACTTTAGTTCTCCAGTATTGGAATCTTTCATAGATTCACAGTCATCGAGATGGGAGCCCTCAGTACATTTAACCAAGCAGTGTTACCATAGATTTAAACCTAAGGGCCCTTAAGCCTCTTAACTATCAGTCATTTTAAGAAAAAGGACCAAACTTAAGAATCCACCAATCAGGTGACACCACCCTTTATAACCCTCCTGAGAGAAGCTCCAGTACCTCAGATTTTCAAAGCACAAGTGCGTATAACATGAAAAAGAGGGGAAGGTTTGCTTCTCCGGGCAAGCGGGCGGGTCGCATGTGAATCCATGAAAGATTCCAATACTGGAGAACTAAAGTTACATGTAAGTAACTAATTTTCTAACTCCAGTATTGGAACTTTCATAGATTCACATGCTTGAATCAGAGTAGTAAGCAGTACAAATGCACTTTGTAATACTCCTGCAATTTGTTCAACACACACTGAAAGCATGTTAACACACCAATATATAGAAAATCTTTTTTTTTAACCTTATAGGCACATCACTAAGTATTTAACATGAATCTGAGACGACTAGTCAGACAGTGTGCATACCTGACATTAGGATGGTAGGATGAAAGAAGTAGCTCACCTTCACTGGAAAAGAATCCGGAGGATTGCTTGTCCCACCGCTACCTCTCCTTGAGATAATGCTTCCAAGCAAGAATGTCTGGTAAACGTATGGCAGCTCTTCCAAGTTGCTGCTCTACAAATGTCTTGCAGCGGCATACCAGCAAACATCGCTGCTGAAGAAGAAACTGCTTGCGTCAAATGCGCACGCACAGAAGATTGTAGTGACTTGTCAGATGGCAAAATTTAATTGCTGAGGAGATCCATCTAGCTATGCTTCGTTTAGAGAGCGATTGACCCCGTCTGGGTGCACTGTAAGCCACAAGTAGTTGGTTTGATCTACGAAATGGTTTAGTCCTGTCTAAAATAGAATTTAATACAAACTTTAATTTCTAAAGAGTGTAAGGTTCTCTTCGCTGGAGTCGTCCGAAAGAATGCCTTGAAAACTGAGGGCTCATTCAGATGAAAATCCGAAGGGACCTTTGGAATAAAATGTGGATTAGTGCGCAAGATTAGTCTCTTTTTTAATTTGTAAAAAAAAAAAAAGCTCCTGTATGGAAAGTGCTTGTATCTCACGGACTCGTCTGGCTGATGCGAGGGCAACAAGTAAGACAACTTTCCAGGAGAGGAATTTTATGGAAGTTCTATGGATTAGCTCGAAAGGCTGCTTCATAAGTTGCGTGAGAACAATATTTAAATTCCAAAAGGGAGGAGGTGGTCTGAATGGTGGGAACACTCTGAAAAGCCCTTTCAGAAATTGCTTAATCAATTTAGAGGACCATAACGAAGGTGAAGAGTCTGAGCGCCTATAAGAAGCAATCGCCGCAAGGTGAACCTTTATAGAGTAATCCACAAAGCCTAAAGTGCGCTAAATGCAACAAATAAGGTAATATCTGCTCTGGAAATTAGCAAAGATCATCAATTTGCTGTTGATGACACCACAAACAAAACTTTTTCCACGTACATGAGTAAGCCTTATTGGTGATGGCTGGTCTGGCTTTGTAAATAATGTTCCTGCAGAATGTTTAATTGTGCAAATTCCCTGTGCTCAGGCGCCATGCTGATAATCGCATTGATTGAGGATCCGGATGCAAGATTGTTAGCAGATGCAGTTATATTCTCAGTGGGATGCGAGGCGACACTGACCGAAGAAGCAGCTCCGTGAACCAATGTTGACGAGGCCAGTATGGGGCTATTAATATTGCATGGTTCTCTCCATCTTTGTTAGGACTCTAGGGATCAAGGGGATTGGAGGAAAAGCGTATGCAAAGATTCTTAACCAAGATATGGAAAATGCATTTCCCCCTTGATCCATTTTGGTGATGCCAGCTTGCAAAGAATCGGCATTTGGCGTTCAATCCGCTCGCTGGTGAATGTCACGATTGGGTGTTCCCCACTGAGAAAAAATGTGGTTGACCGGGGGAAAATCGGTCCAGTTCCCATTCGTGACACATTGATTTTTGCCTGCTGAGCGACTTTACTACCGTGTTCTGAACGCCTGGAAGGTGCACTCCTGTGAGCAGGATGCCATGCAGCGCCATCCAGTTCCAGATCTTTTGAGCTTCCCTGGAGAGAGGAAGAGATCTTGTGCCTCCATGTTTGTTGAGCTAATGCACCACAGTGGTGTTGTCCGTTCTTATTACCACTTCTGAAGCCTGTAAAGCTAGATGAACTGCTTTGAGCTCCAGCAGATTGATGTGCATTGTCTGCAACTCTAGTGGCCACTTGCCACTTATCTGCAGGTCCTGTAAAACCGCTCCAGTTTCCCTCCAAAGAGGCATCTGTGGTGACTGTCCACAGTGCCAAGCAACGAAGACAGGATAGACAGATGATGTTTCTGAGACCACCACACCAGAGCTTTGGTGTTTGCCTGAGTAATGTTTATCTGATCTTCAAGCTTCTTGAAACCTGGAGTCATTGTAGATTGAGCTGCTCTTGCAGGGGGGCTCATTTTGAGTCTGCAGAGAGGAACTAGGAGCTATGCATGAGTGCATCATGCCCAATATGGACTTGAAGAAGCGTACTGAAATCTATTCTTTTCTTTGTATTGATCTTGCTAGAGATATTAGTTTCTGCCTTTCCGCAGTGGGACATGCCTGGTGGATTGAGTGTCCAGTTTTGCCCATAGAAAGGTGATCATGTGTGATGGTTGGGGTTTGGATTTCTCCCAGTTGAGAGTCAGGCCTAAGCCGCTGAGCAAGGAAAAGCACTTCCTTGTTGACCTGCGTGCTCCTACATAGGTGTTTGCTTTTATCAGCCAATTGTCTAGGTATGGGAATACTTGATGTTTTCTTCTCCTGAGAAAGGTTGTAATAGGAGGTAGGCACTTCGTGAATATTCTGGGAGCTGACTTTAGACCAAATGGAAGGACTCTGAATTGAAAATGGCTTCCGGCTACCATGAATCTCAGGTATGGTCTGTGGTCTGGGTGGGCTGGGTGAATGGGGTTGTGGAAATAGGCATCCTTTAGGTCTAGGGTAGACATAAAATCTCCCAGGTTCAACCGCAGAAGGACATCCTGTAGGCTTATGTGGAAAGACTTATCTCAAGTAGGTGTTTAATTCTCTGAGATCAAGGATTGGTCTCCAGTTCTTCCACTTTTTGCGAATGAAAAAGAATCTGGAGTAAGAACTTTTCCTCTCTGTGATGGAGGCACCCTTTCTATTGCGCTCTTGAGGAGCATTTTGTTGATCTCTTGAGTTGTTCTACATACTTCGGTGAAGTTCTGTGAGGAGGATTGGGAGGAGGCATTTGGACAAACTCTAGTGTGTGTCCATGCTTTACGAGCTGTAAGACCCACTTGTCCGATGTTATGGTTTGCCATTGTTGGAAAAACAAATATCTTTCCGCCTAGAACTGGGGGAGGATGGTAGGGGCAGCTGGAGCCTTGGATACATCATGCTCTGCGAGCTGAGTCTTTAGCAGGACGAGCAGAACATCCCCTGGAGCCAGACCTGTTGTACGCCGCTTGTGGCGGCTGCTTTTAGGTGTAATATTGACAAAACTGCTGAGAAGGGGAAAGATACGATGGTATCTGTGTTGCTGGTAGCCTCTCCTATATGAAGGCATCCCACACCCTCTCGTGGCTCGAAAGGAAGGCTTCCGATACTGGGGAGTCCCTAAAGATTTTACTGTATCTGTGTCTGATTTATTTGACTGCAATGTATCGTCAATGTTTGCCAAACCATGCTTGGCCATCAAAAGGAAGATCTAGGATCTTATTCTGCATGGAACGATGTGGCCTTTAACCAACCTGGACTCCGAAGGACAGCCGAACCTGCGAGCTGACGAAACGCAGTAGTGGCTATAGCCATCGCACAATCTATCATTTCCGCCGATGTACGTTCTCCCTCATGCAATGTCTTTTTTGCTCCCAATTTAACATACTCAGGCAACTGACCAAGATGCGGGGCTAGGTTCGCTCATAATTGCCCATCATATCTGGCTAACACTGCTAGGGAGTTCACTGCTCTTATGAGGCTAGACATTGACAAGCCTCTTCCCGAGGTTATCCAACCGTCTACCCTCTGTCTGGAGGTGAGGAAATTGGAACAGACGGATTTTTGGATATTCTGTGCCGCTTGAGCAACCACTGTATCTGGATGGGGGTGACCAGTCAAACATGCTGGGGCATCCTCTGGTGCCTTGTACTTCTTGTCCAAGTGAGGAAGCACTGCTGTGACTGTAGCAGGGTTGTGCATGACCTTCTAACCCTCTTCCCATATAAAACTGACTAGCCGTATGGGGTGTACTGTTTTCTGGAAAGGTTATTTAAAATCATATAGAAAGCAATTCGTAGGCTTGGATGGCATAGGAAGTTCAAAACACTTATCAGGATTCTATCATCTTTTGGAAAGAGCAGCTGTCATCTGGAGGAGACTTTACTTTTGGCTGAGAAGGAGCTGGAATAATTCATCCCACTCCGACTGTGTCTAGGAGCTCTCCTTCTTGATCTCCCTCCAAAAGGTCTGTGAAATAGACGATGAAGGAGGCTGCAGTTGTCCCCGAGGAGGAAAGCGTCTACTATAGTCTGCAAGCATCGCTCTTAGATCAGATAGTAAAGAGCTTGGCATGTATACATCCTCCTGATATACCTGGTCCCCTGCGTAGTACTACGGGTTATAGGTTTCGCCATACTCGTCGTCGTCACCTTGATATTTAAATTTAAACTGTGAGGGGCTGTGCGCTGTCCCAAATGGTCCCTCATCATCAGTCTTCATCATCCTCCAACAGATAGCCTAGTAAAATAACCCCTCTGATGCTAGTACAAGTATGCTGTGAAGTTAGTTTTTCCTGACTTCTGCATATTTTTTCCCCCTCGTCGGAGTCCACATGGAGATTTTGATCGTCAACAGCTTCAAAGTGGAAGCTACCGAAGGGGGTGTCGACGATGAAGATGGCAATGAGGACACCATTGTTACTACCATCAACTATGACATGTAGGTCCTTGTTGACAGTGGAAGGATCACCGTCCGCGATGTCGTCAGCAGTATTAATGTGGAAACAGTCGTCAATGGTAAGAAGGCACTCAACGATGTAGACGATGAGGCTGTCGCCGATGGTACAGTCTCTGCCAGAGGTCTGTCCACCACAGGAGCAGAGGAGGGCCTTTTGAAAGGTTCAGCAGACGTAGATGGAGGCACAGAAGATTATTTTTTTTAGGCCTTTCAGAGCTGCTGGCATGCCCTCTTTCCCTTTTGGTAGAGCATTTGTGAGGTGAAGAGAAAGGGCTTTGGTCTTTATAAGACCCTGAGGGGGTCTTTTTGTGGGCCTTTCATGGCTGCTCTGAGGAAGATCTTGAAGGAGATCTAGGTCTCTGATGACTTTCTGGACGATGTTAAGGAGTCATCGCTGTCTGAATCAGAGACTGGGTTATCTCTAGATTTAAGTTTCTGCAGCCATATTAATAATCTGCCCTCTCTATCGATCAGGGTCTTAGAAGAGAAAGTACGTCATACTTTGCAGTCCTTAGCAGAGTGGTCTGGGTGAAGCCAGTATATGCAGTCCCAATGAGGTTCTTAAGAGTGTAATCTCTTTTTCCCACAGGTTTTGCAGGATCTGAACAAACGTTTCCTTTTCTGGTCAGACATGCTGTAGGCCTTACCCACAATCAGTCAGAACACGTTTTTAGAAGAATAAGCTTAAAGCTATTTCAAAAGATATGAAGAATAGAGCTGAGCTCTGAGGAGACTCCCTAGCACGAGGTGCAGTAGGAGATCTGAGGTACTGGAGCTTCTCTCAGGAGGGTTCTAAAGGGTGGTGTCTCCTGACTGGTGGATTTTGAAGTTTGGCCCTTTTTCTTAAAATGACTCTGATAGAGTGTTAAATTAAGAGGCATAAGGGCCCTTGGGTTTAAATCTATGGTAACACTGCTTGGTTAAATGTACTGGGGGCTCCCAACTCGACGACTGGGAATGATTCAAGCATGTGACTCTATGAAAGTTCCAGTACTGGAGTACTATAAGTGCCCTTCCCTGGCTGTTCTCCAGACACATCCTATATGTAGTGGTGCACACTACAGGAGGGTAGTCTCAAGCTAAGCGCACATAAAGAAGTGAAGGATCGCTGCAGTTGCCTGTGATCAAGAAAAAAGGGCAGGCCTCACCTAAAAGTTCCGTTCACCTTGCACAAAAATTCTACAGTCCGCACCCATCCTCTACCATTCACTACACAGCAGTGTTTCTAGACATTAAAACAGCCCATTACCAACAGTCTTCGTTTAATTTTTTAAAGGGAGCTATGTCACCTGCCTTCTCACCAGTGTTTGGAATCTCCACTCTCCAGCCAGAAGACTGAAGGTAATACACTACTGCTGTCTAAGGAAATGGTCTTCACCTTCCACCTTGAGCCATGCTACAACCAGGGGCATCTATAAGGGATTCACACCTCTTTATATTTAATACTTTGAACCAAACTGGAGGATAATCATCACTAAACATTCACTCCAGCATTTGCACACCCTAAAGCTCTTAATATCAGGCAGCACCAGTCCAGCCATTACTTTATGCTTTTAACCCCAGCACTGATCACTTTACTTTGTTGGTGCAGGGGTCTAGTGGTATGGTAGCCTTGCAGTAGACAGACTGCTTTGCCGGATTATAGTGCCTAGGAAAATACCCAATACATACACATCACTATCTTTACATATGGTTTACATATCATCTTGTATCATCAAATTGCATGCCCTTTCAAATGCAACCTCTATATTTCTAAACCCAGCATGAAAAACTGACTTTTAGAACCAGGATCAGAAGACCAGCCTTTTGAGGAAAGGTTGGGGGGTGGGGGTGGGACCTCAAGGAAATTCTGAAATTGGAAAGCTCTCTCCTCAGAAGACTCCACAGGTTGAACTTTTGTTACCAAAGGTTCTCAGTCTGATGGAATAATTAAAGTCAAGTGAGTGAAAGTTCTGTACTCCATCTTTATTCACGAAAGCGTGTTTTAAATGTTATATGTTTTTGAACATATTCAGAGTAAATTACAAATCAATATGACATTCATAACTGGTTATGAATGTTTATGGTTGTGTACTGTGCATATGTTCTAGAAGGTTGGAGGGAAGAAGAACTACTTTGGAACCATTTTTTCTTTAATCTCTTGCAGAATGCAAGGTCACCGTTCACAATCAATGCAATTATTCCTCTAGGCGCTTGCTCAATTCGGTTTCAATGAAGAATCACGTGCGTAAAGTCCAAGGGCCACAACAGTGCAGGCATTTCAGGAGGGCTCCAGCAGGCACTGAGCGGAATTTATCCGATACATGAATTCTGTACAAACAACTACAGCTGCTTAGGTAAACACTGCCTCAGCCGACTTGCAAGAGACTAGATACAGATAAGAGCAGGCTCGCACAACTACAGAAATTGTACTATGCTTTTGAAACAGATAAGATTTAATCTATACACCAGAATAGTTTCCTTTGGCACTTAGAAGTGCTTGAGCTTAGGGTAGGGACTGCTGTTGAAATTAGGATAATGTGTTGTATTGTTAATTAGAAGGTATTTAGTAAATACATGAAATCCACTGGTATTTGGAAGGTGAATCATTTCTGAATCTGTGCAATATCCATAGTAATGACTAACTTGGATTCTAATCCATGCAAAAGTACAGTATTATGTCCTAGATACGGTGAAAGTCAAGATTAAAGCGACTTTAGCGGGCTTGTTAGTAATGAGGTACTATTTTTAGAGACAGAAAAGGTGGTGTTAAGAAAGTGGATGGGAGTTTTCAAGGGAGGGCTAGTGGACCTTGCCTGAAAGAAAAAAGAAAAAAAAAAGAAAGAAAAAAGTAAATATGAAAAAAAGGCACTCTGATAAAGGGACTAAATGTAAAGGCAATGTTAAAACTGTTCCCTTTATAACAAGGTTAGTCCTCGCACTACAAGTGGTGAAGAAGTCAATTGCAATACAATGAGTCTCACCCTAAGCAGAACAAAAGACCACTTTGTGTAAGATCAGACAGGGCAGTGCTTTGTTATACAATTTAGATGGCTGGAAATGCAATCACGGTACTGATGTTCACTACCTAAAAAGTGTCACTTACTTGGATGGTTGTATCATGGATTCTGTTATGGTGATATCATGGAGGACCCTCATAATCAGTACATGGTTGACCATACCATTATGAGGCAAACAATAAGTGCAGACCTGTGTCTGGACAATGTTCCAAAGAATGTAAAGGGCTAACCAAGATGTGTTCAGAAAGAGCTTCACATTATGAGGGCCGAAAGCTCAAGATTGAGTGTGGATTGTGGTGTGGGGTTTGCATGATTCCAGATTTGGTTCTTTATTTCTCTTTAGCCTTGGTACATGCTCAAGGAGCGGGATTAAAAGTTCACTAAAGTGTTATAAAAGACAATGTTACACATCATTGGTTCAAAGACTAGAATTTTCAATAAGGATGTGGAAGAACCCATATGTTACTGGTTGATTTAACCTGAACGAGGAGGAGAGGTTGGCTGCTTATTGCTTTTTTTGGCAAATGCCAGCTCAGCTCTGATGATGTAGAAACAAATACCTGCAAAGAAGGAGGGCCAAGGTATACCACAGAGCTTGAGCAGATGCTAAGTTGCTTTGCTCGAAGAGTTAGTGAAAGTCAACCTTTCCTGCCTTGGACAGGGCTCAGTCCTCCTTGTGCAGGAGTTTTAGGGTTACTTTTGGCCAGGTCAGAAGGCTGGGCTATAGAAAAGTTTCAGGGCCCAGTTCCATCCTCAGGACCGAGTCCATTCAAGTAGTTCAAGCAGCAACAGCTTCCTCTTCCTGCTGCCAAATAGAGATAAGTTTCCTACAGCAGAGAAAGTGCCTACTTACCTTAAAGCAAGTTAAGGAGAATATCAATTTTGTAACACCCCCGCCGCCCCACTTTTTAAAAGGCGGGGTCAACTTAGTAGGATTTCTCCAACGCTAGAACAGCAATGACCTATGCAGTTTATGGGGCAGATATTCAAGTACAACGAAGAAAGAGGTGGTCAAGAGTTGCCTGGTTGAGCTCCCATTTGTGAAAGGTTGTCCGTGTTCTGCTTAGTGGATCTGCCAAAGTGTTGGATACCTTCCGCTCCGATTGTTATATGATGGTGGAGAACCCAATGCCACAGTTTCTGTGCCTGAAGAGACAGCGCCTGTGATCCTGTACCCCCCTGCTTGTTGAGGTAACGCATGACTGGTGTTGTCAGTTCTTATCAACACAGAGGAAGGCATTGAGCGCCAGGAAAACTGCCTTTAATTCCAATATGTTGATGTGGAGTGCCGATTCCTGTATGGGCCATCTCCCTCTCACTGATAGGTCCTGTAAGTGTGCGCCCCAACCCTCTAGCGACGCATCGGGTAGAATGTGCACTGGTTTGTCTTTCAGGAAGGAAAGACCGTCCAAGATGAGGGGTGCCTTTCCATCAATTCAAGGCTTGTCTCACTGGTAAGATTATTTGGACAATATCTTCGAAAGATCCGTTTGTTTCCACTGAATGTCCAATTATTGTTGAAGTGTTCTCATGTGAAGGCGACAGTTTGTTATCAACGGAATGCACGAATATGGCATCCCCAGAAAAGATTAGTAAGTTCGGACAGAAGTGGACCTTCTGCTGAGACGGCTTGCTAGGTTTCGAAGTTTTTCCCATCTGTCCGGAGAAGCAAAAGCTCTTGCTCGCTGCATGTCCAAAACAGTCCCTAGAAAGGTGATGTTGTTGGACGGATCTAGTTGAGACTTAGTGTAGTTGACGGTTAGTCCCAACACCTCGAAGAGGAACAAGCATTTTTCTGCGTCTCTGGCTCCCTTGGACACTGTTCGTGCCTTTATACCTAGTCGTCCAAGTACGGGAACACCAGGAGTCCCAACTGCCTGAGGTAGGCTGTGACTGGGGCCAGAACCTTGGTGAAAACTGGTAGGAATTTCCTGTGACTGGGATGAATAGGGATATGGAAGTATGCGTCCTGGAGATCCAAGGACGTCTTGAAATCTCTTTGGTTAAGCAACTGTAGCACATCTTGGAGGGTGATCATATGAAACGATTGTTTCTTCAATAATTTGTTCAGAGACCGAAGGTCTAAAATAAGTCGCCGGTCTCCTGTCTTTTTCCGTATGAGGAAGAAGCGAGAGTAGAAGCCTGTTCCCCTCTGAGCCTTCGGTACGATCTCTGCTCCCTTGTCTACCAAGATGGCAATCTTTACTAGGAGTTTTTAGATGGGCAGGTGGGGGTCCTCCTGGTGGCACTTCTGGAGGAGATTGATAAAACTTGTGTGTCCCTTGCTTACAATATCGAGAACCCATCTGTCTGATGTGATCTGGGACCATTGCTGGAAGAAGTTGCAAATTCTGCCCCCTATCAGAGTGCTTGGATAGGGGTTGGGTGCAGGCAACTGATGGAGGTCAGTGCTTTTTCACCGCGTCCTTGCTCTTATTAGAGGATTTTCCCTTTGTGGTTTGACGGAAGGATCCAGATGATAGTTGCTGATATGTGTGCAGCTGCTGTTGACCAATGGTGGTGCGAAATTGACTTTGGTAGAGCGGATACTGCCGATATTGATGTAATCCACCCCTGTAAGAATAAAGCCCCCTTCCCCTTGCTCCTCGAAAAGGCTGCTGTTTAAATTGTAGCATACCCAGGGATCTAGCCATTTGTGTCCATCAATTGCATGCGTCGTTGACATGCTTGCCGAATAATATCTCGGCGTCGTAAGGCACATCTAGGATCTTCAGTTGCACTTCTGGGTGAAAATATGTCACTTTCAGACACCCCGACGTCTCAATACAGCAGCCCCAGCTAACTGGCGGAAACCTGTAGATGAGACATCGACAGCACAGTCTATAATTTCTGCAGAGATCTTCTCACCTTCTTTCAGGTATTTTATGCACTTCAGCTCTATTATCTTCAGGCAGGTCGATGAACTGGGAGATATCCGACCACATCTGATGTCATATCTTCCCAGGGAGTTTGTTGCTCTGACCGTGGTGGCCGCCATAGTTGAAAATTTCTTTCCAATATAATCTAACCGCCGCCCTTCTCTATCCGGGGGTGCAGCAAGTGGGGAAGACAGATTCCTGGACCTACGCTAGGCTGCTTGAGATATCACTGAGTGTGATTTGGGGTGACCAATTAAGCAGACTGGTGAGTTGTTTGGCGCTTTGTACTTCTTGTCCAGCCTTGGCAGCACCGCTGGGAGTGAAGATGGGGTCTGCATGACTTTAAGGCCCTCCTCACAAATAAAGTCAACAATCGGTATAGCTCCAACAAATTTCCTAGTGTCCTCCTTAAAATCATAGAGGAAACAATCCGACTGCTTAGACGTTAAGGGCAGTTGGAACCTCTTTGTTAATCTCTCCATCACACTATGGAAACCACCAGTGTCTTGTGGAGAATCAACTGGTGGCGGTGTAGAAGGGGATGGCGTCTGAGTGATACTCGTCCCATTCCTGGAGAAGCTATTCTGTGTCCTGTATCTCACCCTCTTCTTGCTTGTCATCTGACGAAGGCAGATCGTTACCCTGACCTGACGATGGGACTGGAATAGGTCCTACAGACTATGTTGAGAACTTAGATGCAGACAGTGGCAGGGAGCTTGATTTCTTAATCTTCTTGGAGGTGGTAGCTGGAGTGGAAGGCTCAGAGTGAACCTTATCAACATGTTTCCTTGAGGTTAAGGGATATTCATCAGCTCTTTCCTTGAAAGAATGTAGTCTCTTGGCTGACTTACTGGTTTTGGGAAAGAAACTCTCCACAGATCTCTTACTCTTCTTTGAGGCCACAGAGGTATCACTGTCTGTCTCAGCGAGAGACTGTCTGGACTTACGTTTCTGAAGCCAAAGAAGGAGCATGGGTTCTCTATCTCAGAGTCATGCTGGGAAATGTTCTACAAATCTTGCAGTCTTTCACCTTATGCTCTGGGTGAAGACAGTATATGCAGTCCTTGTGGGGGTCCTCACAATGAAGTCTTAGCTTACCACAAGTGCTACAAGGTCTAAATAAACCTTTCTTAGCTTTAGACATGCTGACAAAGTACAGCTGATAAGTTAGAATGAAATATCTGGAAAACATCACCTGAAGAGAAGATAAACTAAGCAGAACTCAGGGAGACTCCCTTACACACTACGTGCAGTAGAAAATCTGAGACACTGAACCTCTTTGTTGAGGGTTCTAAAGGGGTGGTCTCGCCCGATTGGCTGAACTTTGGGCCTTTTCTAATGAAGCTAATAAGCTGTGAATGTATTTTTTATCACTGACTACAATGGAAAGAAAAAAATAATAATACATTGTACTGTTTTCTATGTATCGTGGGACTCTCACTTCGACGACAGGGAATAAGTCAAGCATGTGAATCTATGAAAGATAACCCAATACTGGAGAAGACTGAATACCAACCTGAAGCAAACCTATATCGTCAGATGAATAACTACCACAACAGCTGTGTCCAAAACTTTGTTCCCAACACCTTTCGCTCATCATGCAACCCTGAAAAATGATTTACTCACCGGATGCCCAAGCTGGAATCGGTTTACGGGGCTCACTCTCATCATCCGTAGAGTCACCACTGTTAATATCCATCCCATAATCCTCATCACAGATCTTAGGTGGCTTTGGCTTACTGCCCTGTGGCGTCATTTTGTACGATTCACTAGCAGGAGATTTCTAGAAAAAATAGGAAAATGGAGTAAATAACAGAACTAGCTATTTAAGAGAAGAACAAGTCAAAAATGCCACTAGGTCTTGTTCTGATGCTCACCAAACACATGTAAGCTTAAGAATACTCCATAAACATTTTCAAAGAGGTAATACTGGCACGAAAAAGTGTTGAACCCACATAGACATGTTTCAAAGAAAGGTGCAAAAGTTACCACACCCAGAACAGACTGGAGAAGAAAGGTTGTCAGATAAATATTTTACTTGAATACTGCTTAACTGCCCACTGCTCTCCAGGAATGTTGGTCAATTGTATTACATGCCCAAATACTACCTAAGTTCAGCAATGAATGTAGTTGGGGAAAATTATGGCTATTGCAGGCTTACAAAATATACTAGTCAGCTGTCCAGCTGTGAAAAATACAAATACATAGAGCCAAGTTTGTGCTTACTGGAACATCCAAAGTGACATTAAGAGATTTTGCAACCAATGCTGCCTGCTGTTCCTTAGCCTTCATTTCCCGCTCCTCCTTGGCTCGCCGCTCCTCTCTGAGCCGCCTCTCCTGCTCCTCTTTGGCTCTCCTTTCTTGCTCCTCCTTGGCTCGCCGCTCCTGCTCCAGTTCCTTGCGCAGTTTTTCTTGGCGTTCTTGCTGTTCCTGCTCACAGAGAAATAACCATATAACGTGGTGCTGCTCTTCAATTTAGTTCAAGCAACAATGCTGCATCTAACAAATCAATAAAAAAAATTAAAAAAAATAGCTTCACAATTTGAAGAGTATCAATGTGCATGTGGTTGGTATAGGAAATTAGCTATGTAGTGTACCAAACTAGGAGTTCACCATATACAGTCCAGTCGACCCTTATTGGCTTACAGGGCTTAAATTAATAACTCCAAATGCTCTGTAGTAGTGTGGGCGAGCAGTTCAGGCTTATCAGAGGGTAGTTAAGAATGTGCTGAACACACATTCAAGACCCAAGACGCACCCACTTCTGGCCTTAAAGTAGGGACTAAAATCCTTAGAGCCACCAGTCTGTCTGGGTGTAGATGCTGGTGGAAAGGGTAGCCTCAATCGCTACTGCTAAACTCAATCGGGGGCACGTGTGACAGAAAAAGACTACCCGTTGGGGACTGGGTGACCAGTCTAACAGAAGTAAATTTTTGTTTGGGGTGGGTGGATTGGACGTATCGGAGGGAGTCTCTGGAGCAAGGGCACACCGTCTGTAGGCTCAGATTCAGCTGTGGGGCTCAGATGCAGAGGTTTTTTTTTTGGCTGGTGGGTCACTTGCGTTGGAGACTCACTTTTTAGGTCGATCTGGAGACGGACAAAACAGGACAACAAGGACACTCTCAATGATCGCCTCAGTTATGCTGTTGTCCCACAGCAGTAGGTCTGTCTTGGCAGACCAGCTTGGACGCTTAACAAGCCCCGTCTGCTGCAAGGGCTCCAGTACCCTGGGTACTGGTGCAGGGAGGCTCAGTGAGTCAGGGAATGGATAGGTCACCAAGGCTGCACTCCTGGACACTTGTGATCCTCTTCTTAGCGAGTGGCTCCCCGAGTGGACCCAGATAGTCAGCAAAACTAGGGACCAGGCAGTTGAGGTTGGTGCAGGAAGTGGCTCCTCCACCCCAAGGGAGATGCTGGCTGGTTGGCGAAATGTTGGCAGGCCTCAGAGGCTTTAGAAGGATGCACAGCTGCAGGACAAGTCAAGTCTTTGCAACTGCCAGGACAGAGCACGTAGGCAGGCTTTGGCACCAAAGTCCACAGCTCTTACGTGGTTCAGCTCTTTCACTCGTCTGACTACAGGAAAACAAAGACAGAGCTGTTGATGTCAGGGGGCCACCTAAATACTAGATTTAAGTGTGTTAAGGGTGTGACTAGCCTGGAAGTGCAACAAGCCTACTGCACAGCTAATTTCCCGCCTGACCTGGTGCCAAATGGACCTCAGGGCAGGGGGTGGCATTCCACAGGTCTGTGGAAGCTAGGGTCATATATTATAGAGTGGCAGAGGGTTTGAAGCCTCCAGCCCAGATATGCTGATTTACTAGTCATCCCTGCTGGAGAAGGTGATAACTCCTTCCGTCGGCGCAGGCACTGTTTCTGGCCTCAGAGCGTGAGCTGTCACCTCCAGAAACGAGTCTGTTGTGGCATGATGCTCGATACCAGTCAGCCAACACTAAAAAAACTAGCAGGTTTTAGGAGGCACCGCTATAGCGCCCTCTGGGTGCATGGCAGTGGCAGCCTGCATGCAACTGGTAAGGGAGGAAGGGGGCGGGGCTGTGGACCATCGGTCGGATTCCCCAAGGCCAGGGGGCTGCGGATGAAGGGATACTGCTAATCAGGATCACATGCGCCAGGAATATTCGTCAAATCCAGTCGCGGTCAGGGGGGTCCTCCGGATTCAAGCTGCAGGTGGTGTAGTGTTGGCAGGGAGGTGTCAGCTCAGGATAGACTAGGTCAGAATCACCTGGGGACATTCTCTGGACCAGTGGGCCACCAGGACATGGGTTGTAGGTGCTTGGTGCAGAGAGGGCAGAACTCTGGGATCCGGGCTGTTCTGGAGTCCTTTTGGAGGTTTCTTGTGGATAGGGCTGCTGTCCTCTGGAGTTCTTGGTCCTCTGGTGAACAGGCAGATTTTCAAGCACAAGGGTAATGCTCCTGTAACAAGTGTTACAGGAGTATTAAGAGGACCCTCTCAGGGTTCGCATGTGAATCTATGAAAGATACCAATACTGGAGAACCAAAGTTACAAGTAAGCAACTCATTTTCTTCTCCAGTAGTGGATCCTTCATAGATTTGCATGCTTGAATCAGAATAGCAAGTAGTTAATATAAGTATGCTTCTGAAACAATATAAATACTGAGGAGTGTGGGTAAGAGATCAATACAATATATAGACATAGCCTAAAATAATGTTCTAGATAAGGGAAGGCAGGTATGCAGATTAAAATACTGAACTATACTTAAATATGGATATAAAAATCTAATGAGTAGAGGCTCACCTTAATGGAACAGAGGACGTAACACTGCCTGTCCTACAGCTGCATCACCATGGTGCACCAATTCCAAGCAGTAGTGCTGCAAGAATGTGTGGGTGCATTTCCACGTTGCAGCATGGCAAATCTTCTCTAATGGCATTCCTGCAAACAGAGCAGTCGAAGTGGACACTATCCTTGTTAAGTGAGCTCTGGCTGCACGTTGGTGTAGGAAAGTGCCATCTTTCCAGCATAGTTACCCCCACTTTTTACCTGATGTCACTGTGCTTGGACTGTAGTTCACTGGGATCCTGCTAATCAGGACTCCAGTGTCTGTGCGTTCTCCTCTAAATGTGGTTACTGGTAAACTGTTTACGCCCACAATTAGCATACTGGTGCACCTACGTAGGACCCTGGTATATGGTATGTAGGTACCCAGGGCATTGGTACACCAGGGGTCCCCCATGGGCTGCACTCATTGTGCCACACTTGGGTTTTGGGGAAGGAGGGGGGGGTGAGGGGGTTGCGGAAGCAAACTGTCTGCAGGTCTGCCATTGCAGCCTGTGTGAAAAGGTGCATATCCCTTTTCACCACAGATAAGGATTGCCATATATCCTGGTCATTGCATGTTGACACTAAGTCACCCTTCTGGTAGGTCTTTCAGCTCAAGGGCAGGGTGCATGTCCCCAAGTATGAGTACCCCTGCATGAACACGGTGCCCCTACAGACCCCAATTCCTGGACTGAAAGAGCGGGACAGCAATCTTAAGGTGTGTAGTGGACACTAGTCAACAGGAGTGGTTCAACTACATAATGGCTTCTCCAAACCTAGGCATGTTTGGTATCAAACATGCTGAAATAATGCAAATGCACCGATTCCAGTGCTAGTTGCATGATTCAATGGGGGTTTCTTCGAGGATCTCCCAGTTCTGCCTGTGCAGCCTTACGGGGGTCTAGGTGCCAGCCACTCTGCTGCTGACCCCAGGCACTATTCTGCCGTCCTGCTGGCGAATCTGGCTCAGGCTGAAGAGGCAGAACAAAGGATTTCCTGCAAGGGAGAGATATGGCCACCTCCCCTGTATTAGGTGTCTGAGGGGTGGGGGTGGCCTCTGGGCGCTACCAGACTGTTTTGAAGGGCACATTTGGTGCCCTCCTTGCATAATCCAGTTTTCACCAGTTCAGGAACTCCTAGTTCCCGCTCTGGCGCGAAACTGCACAAACGACAGGGGAGTGACTTTCTGCCTTCTTCCTCCTATTTCTTTTTTTTTTTTAGGGCCGTATTATTGTCTCTGCGCACTTTACCACTGCTAATCAGAGCAGAAATGCAAATATTCCCTATAAAAATTGTACTGTTGATTGGTTTATCCATGTTTGGCATATCCGATTTACTGGTAAGTCCCTAGTAAAGTGCATTAGAGGTGCCCAGGGCTTGTAAATCAAATGCTACTAGTGGGCCTGCAGCACTGGTTGTGCCACCCACATTAGTAGCCCTGTAAATGTGGCTCAGACCTGCCACTGCAGTGCGTGTGTGCAGTTTTAAACTGCCAATTTGACTTGGCAAGTGTACCCACTTGCCTCGTCCAAACCTTTCCTTTTTATACATGTAAGGCACCCCTAAGGTAGGCCCTAGGTAGCCCCATGGGTAGGGTGCAGTGTATGTTAAGAGGTGGGACATGTACAAGTGTTTTACATGTCCTGACAGTCAAATACTGCCAAACTCTGGTTTCACTGTTGCACGGCCGATCTCCCTCATAGGTTAAAATAACTTTAAAGTGCAGATTCCCTTTGAGGGCAGATAGAAATGTGGAGTTTAGGGTCTCTGAACTCACAATTGAAAAATACACCTTTTAGTAAAGTTGGGTTTTAGATTGTGAGTTTGAAAATGCCACTTTTCGAAAGTAGCCATTTTCTTGCCTAAACCATTCTGTGACTGCCTGATTGTGGATTCCCGATCTGGGTTAGTTTGACTGTGGGGCTGTTGTGAATTCCCTCTAGACAGAGACACAAAGGGGTCTGGGGTGTAGCCTGCATATCCTGATGGACCATCTGAGCTAGGGTGGAGGGAGGAGTGGTCACTTACACCTCAAAGGACTGTGCCTGCCCTCACACAATGCAGTCTCCAACCACCTGGGGCCTGGCCTGGCCTAGGAAGGATCTTGCAAACACTTGAGACTTTGCTTTGAAGTTTGCCAATTTCAAAGGCAGAACGGGGTATAAGAAGAGGACCCAAAACCCCAGAATTTAAGAATATTTCTGGAATCAAGAGGAACCTCTGCCAAGGAGAAGAGCTGGATGAGTGCTGCTCCTTTGCTGTGTTGCTTTGCTAGGTTGGCCTGCAGTTTGTTTCTGCCTTAAAGAGAGCAAAGGGTGAACTTTTCCGCGTGTCCTATTTGAGAAAGTTCTCCAAGGGCTTGAAGTAGAGCTTGCCTCCTGTTGGAAGTCTCAGGGACACCAAAGGCTTCAGTTTCCTCGACCTGCAGCACTGGGAACTGTGCGTTTTTTGCTGTTCAAGAGCAGAAACCTAGACGACACCAAGGACGGTGACATGCCGACACAGCAAGGAGCAGCTTTGCACTGCAACCCTGGTCTCGCCAACATCGGAAGACTTCACCGAGCTGCTGCTCGCACCGCAACCCGTGGGCCTCGCACTACAGCATTGCCTGCTCACGCCGCTCCTGCTGACAGCGGCACCTGCACCGTGGCCTGTGGGCACTGCTTGTGAGGTACACAAAGAACCATCCCACACCAGACCCAGTCCACCGACGGCATCGACTCCAGTGTTGTCACCAGGCATCCCTTCCTGTACTGTGGCTTGTGAACACTGCTCGTGAGGGTCACAAAGCACAGTCCCGCATGGATGGCTTGGGCCTACCGACGACAGTGCTGCAGCAATGACGTCGCTGCTGCCTGCACCGTGACCTGGTGACACTGCATGTCACACTGCCCTGCTTCACAGCGCAGCCCTGGTCTCACTGACGTCGTTGGGCTCCGTCACCAAGCAGCTGCCTGCACTGACCTGCGGGCACCGCACGTCGCATCGTCCCACTTCACACCACAGCCCAGACGCAATCTACGCCAGCACTCCGGATTTCATCAGCCCGACGACTCCTGCACAGACTCCGGAGCCAACACTGCAACACCACTCTCTGGAGCTCACCGCGAGGATCACAACACTCTGCAATTCCAAAGGTACTGTTTCCGGGTCTTCCAGACACCATAGCTGGCCTGCGAAGCTACGGCTGGCCTGAACAGTTGGTTTTGATGATCACGACACCATGATAGCCCCAGGTGGAGCTACTGACTTGAAGGAACTGTATTTTGTGATTAAATCTTGTAGAATTAATATATTTATTCCTGTATGGTGGATCATATTTGGTCTTGTTTTATATAGATAAATAAATATTGGCTATTTTTCTAAAACTGGTGTGGTGTCCTTTTGTAGTGTTTTCACTGTGTTACTGTGTGTTATGTGCAAATGCTTTACACATTGCTTCTGAGCTAAGCCTGACTGCTCATGCAAAGCTATCAAGGGGGTGAGCAGGGGTTAACCAAGTGGTTAGCTTCCTTTTCCTGACTAGTGGGAGGGTCCCTGCTTGGACAGGGTGCAAACCGACTGCCAACTTGAGACCCCATTTCTAATGAAGACTCTCCAAGAAACTCTGCAGGACATTTGCTCCTGGCCTCTGGAACCGCTGCTGGTCTGCTTTGGAACCGAAACACGCCTGCTTCTGGTGGGAAGGCTCCCATCGCTTCTCCGGATCCTGCAAGAATTCTGCAACATCCAAGGCTGTGCATCCTCTAGGGTCACAAGTACTATTTGCACATGGAAGCACGAAGGAATCTACCTTGGAGTGAAGGAATCACTCCCCTGCATCTGCATGCACCTCAAGACAGTGTTGACCAGCTGCTGGGGTCTGTTCCAAGAACATCAAAAGGATCTGCTTCACAGGTGGCGAGTCTGTCTGCCGCCGGGCCCCGCTTGTCTTCTGACAGACTTGGGGGACTGTGGGCCCCTGCTGCTGCCATTGCACTGGAACCCACCCTGTGCACTACAACTGATGCACTTGCCAAGGCTCATTGACTCTTCCTCCAAAAGATCAGGTGCCAAGAAGCCCTGGCCTCCAGCACTTTACAACTCAAAGATCAACCCCTATCCCGCAACTCCTGGTTTTTTTTTTGGGCTGCGGAGGCCTCCCTGTTTCCATCGCGGGGGAGAGGAGATGGAAAGGGGGGGGATGAAGGGGGGGTCATTAATGGGGGCTCTACTTCCTGCGTGCTGAGGGCCACCCCCAATCCCCATCAATGGTAGAGTCTACTGGACCTTGCTGGTAACCAAAACTCTTAAAAAAACCTCTTAAGAGCCAGTGCGGTTGGTGACCTAGGTGGACACTGGCCCTCCTGCAATCAGATGACCGTTAAGGGACAGCTTGTAGGCGACTCCTTGGACCCCATATAGCTTGACTTCTTCCTCCACTGACTTGCAGGAAGAAAATTAGTTACTTACCTGTAACTGTAGTTCTCCAGTATTGGAATCTTTCATAGATTCACATGCTTGAATCATTCCCCGTCGTCGAGATGGGAGCCTCCGGTACAATTACACAAGTAATGATGAAACATATGAACACAAGGTCCTTAGGGAGAGGGATAGAGATATTATCCGATGAGGCGGGTGGGTCGCGTGTGAATCTATGAAAGATTCCAATACTGGAGAACTACAGTTACAGGTAAGTAACTAATTTTCTTACTCCAGTATTGGAACTTTCATAGATTCACATGCTTGAATCAGTAACGAGCAGTACTTACGCACATTGGAATATTACAGCTATGTACGTCACAAAACGTATATATGGAAAAAGTCACTTACCCAGTGTACATCTGTTTGTGGCATTAGCCGCTGCAGATTCACATGCTGTGCACATCCTGCCATCTAGTGTTGGGCTCTGTGTGTTACAAGTTGTTTTTCTTCGAAGAAGTCTTTTCGAGTCACGAGATAGAGGGACTACTCCCATTTCGGCTCCATTGCGCATGGGCGTCGACTCCATCTTAGATTGTTTTCCCCGCAGAGGGTGAGGTAGGAGTTGTGTATTATAGTAATAGTGCCCATGCAATGGAGTGAATACGTATGTACATAATGTAGTTTAAAGTAATATATTTACAAATGTTCAAGATCAACTTCTAAACGGCTACAGGCTCCCGGGGAGGCGGGTGGGTGCATGTGAATCTGCAGCGACTAATGCCACGAACAGATGTACACTGGGTAAGTGACATTTTCCGTTCGATGGCATGTGTAGCTGCAGATTCCCCTTTCTGTGCATAGACTAGTAAGCAGTTATCTCCCCAAAAGCGGTGGTTCAGCCTGTAGGAGTTGAAGTAGTTTGAAACAATGTTCGTAGTACTGCTTGACCTACTGTGCCTTGTTGTGCCGTTAACACATCCACACAGTAGTGTTTGGTAAATGTATGAGGCGTAGACCATGTAGCTGCCTTACATATTTCGGTCACTGGAATATTTCCTAGAAAGGCCATGGTAGCACCTTTCTTTCTAGTTGAGTGTGCCTTTGGTGTAATAGGCAGTTCTCTTTTTGCTTTAAGATAACAGGTTTGAATGCACTTAACTATCCATCTAGCAATGCCTTGTTTAGAAATTGGATTTCCTGTATGAGGTTTTTGGAAAGCAATAAATAATTGTTTTGTTTTTTGAATTAGTTTTGTTCTGTCAATGTAGTACATTAACGCTCTTTTGATGTATGTATGTAGTGCTCTTTCAGCTACAGAATCTGGCTGTGGAAAGAACACTGGTAGTTCTACTGTTTGGTTCAAGTGGAACGGTGATATTACTTTTGGTAAGAATTTAGGATTTGTTCGTAAGACTACTTTATGCCTGTGTATCTGAATAAATGGTTCTTGTATGGTAAAAGCTTGTATCTCACTTACTCTTCTTAGAGATGTGATAGCAATTAGGAATGCAATCTTCCATGTTAAGTACTGCATTTCACATGAGTGCATAGGTTTGAAGGGTGGACCCATGAGACGAGTTAAGACAATGTTGAGGTTCCACGAAGGAACTGGTGGTGTTCTTGGTGGTATAATTCTCTTTAGGCCTTCCATAAATGCTTTAAAGACTGTTATCCTAAATAATGAAGTTGAGTGCGTAAATTGCAGATAAGCTGAAGTTGCTGTAAGATGTATTTTAATGGATGAAAAAGCTAGCTTTGACTTTTGCAAATGTAGTAAGTAGCTTACAATGTCTTTAGCAGATGCGTGTAATGGCTGGATTTGATTATTGTGGCAATAAACAAATCTTTTCCACTTATTTGCATAGCAATGTCTAGTGGTTGGTTTCCTAGCTTGTTTTATGACCTCCATACATTCCTGTGTAAGGTCTAAATGTCCGAATTCTAAGATTTCAGGAGCCAAATTGCTAGATTCAGAGATGCTGGATTTGGGTGTCTGATCTGTTTGTGTTGAGTTAACAGATCTGGTTTGTTTGGTAGTTTGACATGAGGCACTACTGAGAGTGCTAGTAGTGTTGTGTACCAAGGTTGTCTTGCCCAAGTTGGTGCTATTAGTATGAGTTTGAGTTTGCTTTGACTCAATTTGTTTACTAGATATGGAAGGAGTGGGAGAGGGGGAAAAGCGTATGCAAATATCCCTGACCAACTCATCCATAACGCATTGCCCTGAGACTGATCTTGTGGGTATCTGGATGCAAAGTTTTGGCATTTTGCGTTTTCTTTTGTTGCAAATAGGTCTATTTGTGGTGTTCCTCATCTTTGGAAGTAAGTGTTTAGCATTTCGGGGTGAATCTCCCATTCGTGGATCTGTTGATGATCCCGAGAAAGATTGTCTGCTAACTGATTCTGAATCCCTGGAATAAACTGCTATTAGGCGAATGTGGTTGTGACTCGCCCAATACCATATTTTTTGTGCTAGAAGACACAACTGAGTTGAGTGTGTTCCTCCTTGTTTGTTGAGATAATACATTGTTGTCATGTTGTGTGTTTTGACAAGGATGTGTTTTGGGCTTATTATGGGTTGAAATGCTTTTAGCGCTAGAAATACTGGCAGTAGTTCTAAGTGATTTATGTGAAGTTGTCTTTGCTGAGTGTCCCATGGTCTCTGGATGCGGTGTTGATTGAGATGAGCTCCCCATCCTATCCTGGAGGCATCCGTAGTTATTACGTATTGAGGCACTGGGTCTTGGAAAGGCCGCCCTTGGTTTAAGTTTATGTTGTTCCACCATAGAAGCGAGGTGTATGTTTGGAGGTCTATCAACACTAGATCTAGAAGTTGACCCTGTGCCTGTGACCATTGTGTTGCTAGACACTGTTGTAAGGGCGGCATGTACAATCTGGCATTTGGGACAATGGCTATGCATGAGGACATCATGCCTAGTAGTTTCATTACCATCTTAACCTGTATTCTTTGTTCTGGATACATGACCTGTATTACCTTGTGAAAAGCTTGTACCCTTTGTGGACTTGGAGTGGCAACCCCTTTTGTTGTGTTGATTGTTGCCCCTAAGTATTGCTGTGTTTGGCACGGCTGAATGTGAGACTTTGTGTAGTTGATTGAGAAACCTAGTTTTTGGAGTGTCTTGATAACATACATTGTGTGTTGTGAACACCTTTTTTGCGTGTTGGTTTTGATTAGCCAATCGTCTAGGCATGGGAACACGTGTATTTGCTGTCTTCTGATATGCGCAGCTAACACTGCCAGGCATTTTGTAAAAACTCTTGGCGCAGTTGTTATCCCAAATGGCAACACCTTGAATTGGTAATGTACCCCTTGGAATACAAACCTTAGGTACTTTCTGTGTGAAGGATGTATCGGTATATGGAAGTATGCATCCTTTAGGTCTAGTGTTGTCATGTAGTCTTGCGGTTTGAACAATGGGATTACATCCTGTTATGTCACCATGTGAAAGTGATCTGATTTGATGTAGGTGTTTAACGTTCTGAGATCTAATATAGGTCTTAGAGTTTTGTCCTTTTTGGGTATGAGAAAGTACTGAGAGTAAACTCCTGTTCCTTTCTGATGAACTGGTACTAATTGTATTGCTTCTTTTTGTAACAACGCTTGTACTTCCAGTTGTAGAAGGTCTGTGTGTTGTTTTGACATTGTGTGTTTTTGGTGGGACATTTGGAGGGAAATTGAGAAAATCTATGCAATAACCATGCTGGATAATTGCTAATACCCAAGTATCTGTTGTTATTTCCTCCCATTGTTTGTAGAACTTGGTTAGTCTCCCCCCCCCCACAGGTGCTACGTGTTGGGGATTTGTGACGTGTAAGTCACTGTTTGTTTTGTGGATGTAAGGAAATGCCTCCTTGGCATGGTTACCCCCTGACCTTTTGCCTTTGCTGATGCTATGTTTTGAATTGAAAGTGTGCTGAGGCCTGCTAACCAGGCCCCAGCACCAGTGTTCTTTCCCTAACCTGTACTTCTGTTTTCACAATTGGCACACCCTGGCATCCAGGTAAGTCCCTTGTAACTGGTACCAAGGGCCCTGATGCCAGGGAAGGTCTCTAAGGGTTGCAGCATATCTTATGCCACCCTGGGGACCCCTCACTCAGCACAGACACACTGCTTGCCAGCTTGTGTGTGCTGCTGAGGACAAAATGAGTAAGTCGACATGGCACTCCCCTCAGGGTGCCATGCCAACCTCACACTGCCTATGCAGTATAGATAAGTCACCCCTCTAGCAGGCCTTACAGCCCTAAGGCAGGGTGCACTATACCATAGGTGAGGGCACCAGTGCATGAGCACTGTGCCCCTACAGTGTCTAAGCAAAACCTTAGACATTGTAAGTGCAGGGTAGCCATAAGAGTATATGGTCTGGGAGTCGGTCAAAAACGAACTCCACAGCACCATAATGGCTACACTGAAAACTGGGAAGTTTGGTATCAAACTTCTCAGCACAATAAATGCACACTGATGCCAGTGTACATTTTATTGTAAAATACACCCCAGAGGGCACCTTAGAGGTGCCCCCCGAAACCTTAACCGACTACCTGTGTAGGCTGACTGGTTCCAGCAGCCTGCCACAACCGAGACATGTTGCTGGCCACATGGGGAGAGTGCCTTTGTCACTCTGTGGCTAGTGACAAAGCCTGCACTGGGTGGAGATGCTATCACCTCCCCCTTGCAGGAGCTGTAACACCTGGCGGTGAGCCTCAAAGGCTCACCCCCTTTGTTCCAGCACCACAGGGCACTCCAGCTAGTGGAGTTGCCCGCCCCCCCTCCGGCCACGGCCCCACTTTTGGCGGCAAGGCCGGAGGAGATAATGAGAAAAACAAGGAGGAGTCACTGACCAGTCAGGACAGCCCCTAAGGCAACCTGAGCTGAAGTGACTGACTTTTAGGAATCCTCCATCTTGCAGATAGAGGATCCCCCAATAGGTATAGGAATGTGACCCCCTCCCGTTGGGAGGAGGCACAAAGGGTGTAGCCACCCTCAGGGCTAGTAGCCATTGGCTACTGCCCTCCCTGACCTAAACACACCCCTACAACCTGTATTTAGGGGCTCCCCTGAACCTAGGAAATCAGATTCCTGCAACTTAAGAAGAGGACTGCTGAGCTGAAAAACCCTGCAGAGAAGACGGAGACACCAACTGCTTTGGCTCCAGCCCTACCGGCCTGTCTCCCCACTTCTAAAGACACTGCTCCAGCGACGCTTTCCCCAGGGACCAGCGACCTCTGAATCCTCAGAGGACTGCCCTGCATCTAGAAGGACCAAGAACTCCCGAGGACAGCGGCTCTGTTCACCAAAGACTGCAACTCTGAAACAAAGAAGCAACTTTGAAACAACTTGCGTTTCCCGCCGGAAGTGTGAGACTTGGCACTCTGCACCCGACGCCCCTGGCTCAACGTGGAGAACAAACACTTCAGGGAGGACTCCCCGGCGACTACGAGACCGTGAGTAGCCAGAGTTGACCCCCCTGAGCCCCCACAGTGACGCCTGCAGAGGGAATCCCAAGGCTCCCTCTGACCGTGACTGCCTGCTTCAAAGACCCGACGCCTGGTAAAGACACTGCACCCGCAGCCCCCAGGACCTGAAGGATCCGACCTCCAGTGCAGTAGCGACCCCCAGGTGGCCCTCTCCCTTGCCCAGGTGGTGGCTACCCCGAGGAGCCCTCCCCCCTTTGCCTGCATCGCTGAATAGACCCCTTGGTCTCCCATTGATTTCAATTGAAAACCTGACGCTTGTTTGCACACTGCACCCGGCCGGCGCCGTGCCGCTGAGGGTGAACTTCCTGTGTGGACTTGTGTCTCCCCCCCCCCGCGGTGCCCTACAAAACCCCCCAGGTCTTCCCTCCGAAGACATGGGTACTTACCTGCTGGCAGACTGGAACCGGGGCACCCCCTTCTCCATTGAAGCCTATGCGTTTTGGGCACCACTTTGACCTCTGCACCGGACCGGCCCTGAGCTGCTGGTGTGGTAAATTTGGGGTTGCTCTGAACCCCCAACGGTGGGCTACCTTGGACCCAAACTTGAACCCCGTAGGTGGTTTACTTACCTGCACTCCCCCCAGGAACTGTTGAAAATTGCACTGTGTCTAGTTTTAAAATAGCTATATGTGAAAACTGTATATGCTATTTTGCTAAATTCAAAGTTCCTAAAGTACCTACCTGCAATACCTTTCATTTGAAGTATTACATGTAAATCTTGAACCTGTGGTTCTTAAAATAAACTAAGAAAATATTGTTTTCTATACAAAAACCTATTGGCCTGGAATTGTCTCCGAGTGTGTGTTCCTCATTTATTGCCTGTATGTACAACAAATGCTTAACACTACTCCTTTGATAAGCCTACTGCCCGACCACACTACCACAAAATGGAGCATCAGAATTCTCTTTTTGCCACTATCTTACCTCTAAGGGGAACCCTTGGACTCTGTGCATACTATTCCTTACTTTTAAATATAGTGCAAACAGAGCCAACTTCCTACAGTGACCATCCAAAATGACTGCTTGTGTAAGAATTTGTTCAGTTTTCTTAAGTCCAGGACTCCATTTCACAGTTTTCTTTTGCATCAGGAAGAATCAGGAGTAGAAGGCTATGGCCTTTTGTGAAAACTGAACTCTTGATTGCTCCCTTTGCAAGCATGGTGAAGGATTTTTTTCTCAGTAAGTCAAGTTTGGGAAGGAGTTGGAGTGAAGGTTGAATAATCTACTCGACCCAATTAATGTACTTGACCCGGAAGGCCTCAAATTGTGTGATCCTAGGCAAATATTGTATTTTACAGAATCGCCTTTTTCTTCATTTTCACACGAGTGCACCTTCAAACATGTGAATTCAGCACATTTCGGCTGTTAAAAAAAATAAAAAAATCCTTTTGCTTGAATAAATACACTAAAACGTTTGCTCCATATATAATACATATAGCCCACATGAAGGGTACACATGATCCATGACTTGCCTCTTAGGTAGCGCGCTCTCATTTACAGACAGTAAGTTTTCAAGAAATGTTCAAAAACCTTCCCACTAACTCGCAGCTTTAATGATTAATACACTATATAGTTTTATCTGTGAAAATTGTGTTTCATAGAACATTTATCATTTACACATCACCAAGTAAAGTACAAAAACGGTCTTTCAAAGCTACAGAAATATATTTTGAAAGGTTTGTAAAGTTGACTTGGTTATATAAGTATTGTGTGTTAGGAAAAACCGGATACCAACAGCCTTTCATTCCACACAGGACACACAGTTCACCTTACAAAATCCTGGAACTCTACAGTCACAAGAAAAAGTAATTGAATTGCAGGAAGACAAGCTAACTTTTGACCTCTGTCTCTGAACAGAGTAAATGTGGCAAGAATAAGATTTAAAGGCATCTTAATTGCTAATTCAGTTTCTGACTGACCAGAACACCAGTTTGCTGTCAACTTGCTGGAAGGGGTTAGTAGGTTCTAAAAATAGTTCGACCTGATAAAATACGACTCACCATAGCAAAGTGTGGAGTAGATTTTTCAAGCTCTGTACAAACGGTCTCTACTCTGGAAGAGGTGGTATCGACGATGGCCTTGTTTAGTACAGGCTGCTGCAGGTGGCAGACGGTACTGCTGCTAATCAGCTGGCCTGTAATTAGTTTAAATGGGCTGAAGCTGCTCAGGACGTTAAGGTCCTATATACATAGAAAAACCTCTTCCACGAACTCCCCGAAAGGGCAGCTTCCTATACTGCAGGGTACTGAGGGATCTAGCAGTATCAGTACCCAGCTTCACCTCTAGCAGCACATCAGTGTGCTTTCCAAAAAAGTGGCTCACTGTCGCAGGCCATATCCAAAACGGTCGACTGGACCTCCGTCCTGAAAGTTGTCTATTTCAGCCATCCTTGGCGCCTGAGGACTGCTGCTTCAGCCAGTTGATGAAAGCCTTTTTGAGCGAAGTCCAGTGTGCAATCTATTACATCAGAGGAAGTGTGTTCTGCCTCTTGTAGGATCTTTGCTGCTTCCGCTTGGTCATCAGGGATAAGGTCTATGAGGTTGCTAATGTCAGAACACATCTGCCTATCGTAGCAACCAAGGAGGGCCCAGAGAGTTTGCTGCCCCTACTACGATGGCAGACATGAGAGAAAACTTCTGGCCTACATAATCCACACTTCAGCCCTCTCTGTCTTGTGGTGTAGAGATGGGAGCGGAAGTCTTTTTGGAGCAACGCTGCGCAGCTTGTGATATTACAGATTCTGGTTTCAGAGGACATGTAAGGCAAGCAGGAGAATTTTCCGGGTCCTTGTATTTCTTATCTAGCCAAGGCGGCACTGCAGCCCCAGTAGCCGGGTTCTTCATTATCTTCATCCCCTCCTTCCAGGTGTAATGAATAATGGGGATAACCCAAACTGATATCCTTGTCTGTTCCTTAAAACCATAAAGGAAACAGCCTGCTTGATGGAAGTTAAGAGGTGTGAAATCGTGTTGCCGCTCTGTTCATTAAATCAAGGCATAGATCCATATGGCTGAGTCGGTAGTGCAAAGAAATCTTCTCCAAGCATCAGTTCACCCCCGCCTCATTATAAAAGAGGATGGAAACCCCTGGTGTATATCAATTTCTCAAATATGCTAAACTACAATGACCAAACTATCAAAAGTAAAGAGCTCTACCTTACACCTCAAGGTTGCAATCAGTAGAGGCAAGTGGTCTTGAAATGTCTCCCAGAATTCCAAAGCTCAAAAAGGCAGACCTGGGCCCGCCTCGATTCGGACAAAAGTGATAAGGGTGTTAATTCCGATGTTTTGGGGTGGTGGTGGGGGAGGGGGTTGTTGAAAAGATGCTTAGAGAAGATTTCTTTGCACTACCGACTCAGCCATATGGATCTACGCCTTTGAGTTTACTTTTTAAAAAGTTCTACAAAGGGAAATGCCATTTGCAAGGTATATTCTATGCGCACTTCCATAGCATAAATTTAGCTGTCTCCACATACTGAAATTCAATTCCTGTAGCCAGACTAACTCTAGACTCCTGTGTAGTCCCTTAGTGTCACTTGAAAGCCCTCTGAAACAGCTCAAATCCATACTGAGCACTGTATACATAATACAGTAAGAATCAAAATTGTACAAACATTAGATAGTTGAACAGCTACATAGAGCACACCATTGCTTCAGCAGGCTGCCCAATTGGACTGTGAAAGTCTCACCTTTTTCTTGCGTTCTTCAACCTCCTTCCAGAGCCTCTCCTTTTCCTGAGCAGCAGCCTCCTCACGAGCTGCTCTCTCCTGCTCTCTCTGTAGCTGAAGGGTCCTTTCCTTCTCCTGACGCTCACGTTCCCTAGAGACCAAATAAAATAAAGTCCAACATGTCCGTTAGAAGAGTAGGAAGGAGAAGATATGGTTGGGAAAATTTCAGCTTTATATTTACTGCTTAGCCTGATATCTATACAGTAAAGTCCTAGAGGCCTACCAGTGTGTACAAGAGGTGATCAGGCAGTGAGCATGCTGGTAATAATGTCCCTCTTACTTTTCTGCCTGCATTCGCTCAAGCTCTTTCTGGCGTTCCAAGTCTTTTTCAGCAGCCAGCTGCTGTTCTCGCTGTCGCTCTCGCTCCTGCTCTGCCTGCCTTTGCTCTGCCAGCTTCTTGGCCTCTGCAATCTTTTTAGCCCGTTCTTGATCTTCCTCCTCGCGCTTTTTTTGCATCAGTTCCTGGTGCTTGCGCTCCTCTTCTTCCTGTCATGAAGGAGGAAATGTTGTGCATCCTTAGTAAGCATAGTTTTACTTCCCATGAGCCCTTGCATGCTACTGGTACTAGAAACTAAAATGTTACTTGCCTGATAACTATATGTAGTTCTGAGAAATTGGGTTTTTGGGTTAACAATTATACTCTAGCAATAACCACAATCCTTGTCAGGGTAAACAACAAAAGTCACTAAACTAACCAGTATTTAATCCTCTGGTAGTACGGCACATAAGTTGTCAGGCCTAATGCAGAGGCAATGTGTGAAGTACATATGCAGCACACACATAGTAATAAAGTGAAAACACAAGAGAGATCCAACAGCAATTTAGAAACCTAGTGTAAAACCTAATAAAGGAAATAGGACCATAAAGAAAAATCCAATCAGAAGAACCAGAAAAAATGCAATTTTAAAGGTGTAATTAAAAATAGGACCAAGAAGCAGAAAGCAAAACTGTAGGTATCTGGTCAAGCCAGAACAGGGCAGGGTCACAAGTTCAGGGCAGCCACAACTGAGTGTGGGCCGGATACAGACACTTTGCAAATCCAGCAGAAAAAGTGGAATTCTCAATGTGCAGGGCACAGAGTTCAAACTTTAAGATTTCACAGGAGACGCTCAACTACTGCCAGCCAAGTGTCTACGATTTGGGGAGGCACCACATGATCAGAAACTCACTCCATTAGAGGTCAGCAGGGCTTGGGCAGGTCAAGCTGCAGTTGGGAAGGTGTAGGGAGGCCTCTGGATCTTGTGCCCATGTAACTCAGACACAGCCAATGGCCAACTGTCCGTGGAGTTGCTCCAGTAGACCTGGGTTCAAGGAGATAGTCCCCTCTCTGAACAGAAAGGTAGTCCTCTGGTAGCAGCAGGGCAATCATCTGAAGAACATAACAGGCTCAAGCAGCAGGGCAATTCTCTGGAGTAGAATGCAGTCCTTCTGTAGTCTTCCACAGGTCACGGAGTGTCAGGAAGATTTGGTCTGGGTGTCCAATATTTATACCGTGTGCCAGCTTTGAAGTAGGAGAAACTTCTAGAAGCCTGACCACATCTGCTTCTTAAATTTCCTTCTCCCTGCCCTGGTCACACAAGGCTAGTGTGAAGTTGTGTGTGCTGAGGCTGCTCCTTTAAAGTGCAAGTGTGGTAGGTGACAGCACAGCCCCTCCCATCAGGTCAGTATTGTCCATCCTACCAACACTTTTTAAAAACCATAAACCCTACCCTATGGGCTGTTTGAGGTGTGCTCCAAAGTATTAAAAAGGAAGGTTTAGGCCAGACAAAAGGTTTATTTTGCCAAAGTCGAAATGGCAGTTTAAACTGCACACAGGCTGCAAGGGCAAGTCTGAGATGTTTAAAAAGACTACTTAAGTGGGTGGCACAATAAGTGCTGCAAGCCCACAAGTAGCATTCAATTTATAGGCCCTGGGTACAAGAAGTACCACTTCTTTAGTAGGGACTTAAGGAAAGGGGCCCACTTGGGTGTAAGCCAATTTTACCATGTTTAAAGGAAAGCACAAGCACGTTAGCACTGGTCATCGGTGGTAAAGTGTGCAGAATCCCAAAAGCCAACAAAAACTGGTTCAGAAAACAGGAGGTGTGAATACAAAACGTTTGGGGGCAACCCTGCAGAGGGGGCCAAGTAAAACGGTAGTGCTATAGATTTACATGCTCTACATATTTTTGCCATCTAGCATTCGATAACAACTGTAAGTTGTTTTTCAATCAATCATAATTTAGGACCCATTATTTGAGATCTGAGCTGCGATCACAAATCTGGCTCTGACTGAATACCACTGCCACACAAGCGATCACTAGGAGTACTTAATGACTGCCCGAATAATAAAGAACTAGCAGTGGCATTCAAACACTTACTACTGATATCTAGCTCCATCTTCAAATATTAATTTGTATTGCTTTACATCATCAACTTAGTCAACTCTAGACTACCCCAACTTTCACAGATGCCCCCTGGACTCTGAAATCACAAAACAACAATCCAAATCTTTGTATCATAGGACAAACACCTGGTTAAACAAACCTCCACTTTGCTGGGGCCCCTATTTCCTACCCAACAGTGAAGTAGCAGACTTCAAACAACTTGCCACCGGGCTCACACATTCTGGACACACTCAACCCCTGCCACATGATGGAAGTCACACTATATCAATATCAACCTTGTGGATCTTATCCCCAAGCAGGCTTTACCACAGATAAAGTTAACAGATCGCAAGAGAAACGTCATCACTTCTTTCAAGCAAAACGCACTGCTACTCTGCCTCTAGTCCCAGCAATGACATACAGCAATCCCACCAATGGCGGAGGCTCTCGATCCATTTGTTCTCAAAGAATTTATATGAGAAATACCACATTGCCAAAAACCGGCTAAATCAATCTCCATGCACATCTGGGTAAGAAAAAAAAAAAAAAGAAAAAAAAAGCACGACCTGAACTCCAGAAAGTTATTGGAAAAAAAAAAAAAAAAAATACACGCAGCCACAATGAGAGAAACAAAACCCAAACAATTATGCTATCCACAAATTAGCCGGTTTAAAGAACTCGCTACTCATCCCAAGTCAGATACAACTAAAGCGCTCTTCAAAATAGTCTTGATTTCAGCAACGTGGACTACAGCGAAATCTGCACCAACCTCTATCGGGAAGAAAAAAAAAAAAAAAAAA
Source organism: Pleurodeles waltl (assembly GCF_031143425.1). Taxonomy (NCBI): domain Eukaryota; kingdom Metazoa; phylum Chordata; class Amphibia; order Caudata; family Salamandridae; genus Pleurodeles; species Pleurodeles waltl. The sequence goes on from NC_090440.1 coordinate 668,048,967, forward strand.
AAAAAAAAGGCACCTTTACTGGTAATTAGTTCATCAGTATGGGTATCTTTTATAGATTTACAGGTTGCATTCATTACCCGTTTTCAGGATAGGTTTTCTTGGCAAATCAGTGTTAACAGAGTGGTGTACCACCCATCTACTAAACATTTCTCAAACAGCCATACTACTTTAAACTGGTACACTGTGCAGCCTGAACTTCAGCCAATCGGGCACCAGGCCCCATCAATCTCCAGTGCTACTAATTGTGTGCTGCCTTCATGAGCGATCCAAAGTAATGGAGGTGAAATAACCTCTAGGTCAGACCTTGCCATGAGCAGCATCACTATATTAAGGATGTGTCTGGAGAAAAGCCTGGAAAGAACCACCCCAAGCCAGTTCTCCAGTTTGAAAGGTTTAAAATTGCCTGCCTACCAAATGTATATTAAAATGGGACCCAGGTATGCTCTGCGTCAAGCAACAAGAAGTCCACAAAGACGGGGCAACCATAAGCCAATATGTGGTCAGATTCCACCTATGACCTGGTAAGAAAATGATAAGAACAAGAACACATTGATTTTGGTGGAGATTTAAACTGTGCCAGAGTCACGCCACATCCGTTATCCCCTAGAGTTAGAGGGGACCTCCAAAATTCGGAGAGAAAGACAGCGAGTGCTCAGGGTTGACACAGCACCGGCCAAGGAAGGTGGAACCTAAAGACACTAAGTTGTCCCAGCTGTTGTATTTAACATTCAATTTCTAGGAAAACTCAGTCAGGATACAATGTTGTTTTAAGTGTGCTGCTTGGAAGTCTAGCCATACTTCTGCATCTTTAGGTGAGGGCTATCAAAAATATCACCTTTATAAGCAGGATCAGATGGACCTTCAACCAGCGTGGAAATCTTAGTTTTTTTTTTTTTACTTCTATAGCCTGTGACCGATAAATCCAAGGAAGACGCCCCACTCTTCCCTTGTAGGATTGCCATTGCTACTCTCTACATGTCAGTAACCTTTTTATAAAGAATTTGTTGGTCACTTCTTTGGCTCATGTCCTGATCAATGCATTAGACATTTATTAGGAGATATATATATCTCTATTTATATATATATTTTATTTATATTTTTCTCATGAAGCACCTCTTTTATATCAGATTCTAGATCCCATGCAGTGCCATAATGCAACAGCAGGGGTTGGGGGTAGGCTTGTGTGCAGTGTTTCACCAATATTTCTCCTGTACTCACCGCTAGCCATCCATAATCTATAAATTACATGCCTTTATTATACAAAATGCAGTGGTATAAACATTTTTGCAGTGAATTTATGGGATATACTTCATGGTTCCCATTGAAATACTGATGTCATCTTGACAGCACCAAAACTACTATGCAGAGCTGTTGTGTGGGCTACTAGGATGATGTAGCATGGAGGGCCAAATTATGTGACTAGGTTAAAATTAAAGAAAGCATGTGGCACATTAAATGGGAGTATTTTCATCCATTTTAGCTAGAAACATTTTGTGACATTTGCAAATCAAGGTGCAGTTTCTTTGCAGCAAATGCAATATATCTATAATTATGTGGGGTAGGCTGCCCAAAAAAAAAAAAAAAACACCCCTTAAAATACTCTGGCCCTCGCCGCCGATTTAGCCATTTATTAAAGGTAAATCTAAACATGCTAATTGTAAACAAAATCCACAGTTTGCTGCAAGTCAAAGCAAACAGCCCTTTCCCAGGATAACTACCCCTGAGTAAACAAGCAACAGTAAAAAACAAACCATATAAACTTACCATGCACGGCAGCAGTTTGTCTAAAAGCTATTAAGGAGGAGTCTTAACTGAGTAAGGAGGTCAAAGCCGACCTGCCTTCTATCAGTATGACAAAGGGCTGCATCTGGTTTTCTGTCGGTAACTTCGCTAGAAAAGGGAAGATGTCAAAGAGTTGCCCACGATACCTGTCAACCATAACATGCATTTACTATTTATAAACATCTGCTGATAGTGCATTGATTATTTTCCTCATAGTATCCCATCTACTTTCTTTGTCTGGTGGAGCACTGCACTGATGTGGTATTTATGTTCTGACGCACTTCCTCACAACGATGTCTAGAATTGGAGCTACTCTAATTGTTTTCTGGGATTTCATTTTAAAATCATAAAGAAAAAGTCTATTCTGCAGATGCATAAGATAGACTAAATGTATTAAATGCTCGCACCACCAAAGCATGATATTGTTAATAGTCCGGTGCAGAATCCGTCGGTGTAGGCTGTAACTGACAAATGACGTGTGCCTTGCTGGGTAGACATGTGACTCATCTTTGCTACGCACAACCTGGTAACTTTAGCTTCATCATCCTCTGAATCTCCAACAAAACCACCCTGTTGTGTTCACACTGGTGATAGCTTTACCTCCAGGTGTAATGTATTTGGTGCACTAGAAGCCCTCATTGTTGTAGGCATAGCTTGAACTTCTGCAACATTTGCTAGTTGAATGTGGTCAATATTTGGCATTTGTGGTGGACATATGTAAATGCTGTAACTACCCGCTGCATTGAAGAAAGCAAGTAATTTGGAACCCGGACCACTGGAGCACATGGAGCGTTTATGGCATGTTATACTAGATCATAACATGCACCACCTGGTGAAAAATTACAATCGGTGTATTTTGTAAACAGGTTTTTGAGATAAACAAATATGCAGTTGGCGTGCACTTGTAACATGCTGGCTACCTTCACCCTCTAATGAGAAGACTCATTCAATTTCCTCTTCATTGTTGTGTGAAACCTGATTTATGAACAGCACTGGTTCTAGCAACAAAAGCATTAGTGGGCCAACACAAATAATGGTGATAAATAACGGTGACACCAACATGGATTGAAATGGTAATCTTGTAGGGTTTGTGTAAGGAAATGCCTCCTTGGCATGGTTACCCCCTGACTTTTTGCCTTTGCTGATGCTATGTTTTGAATTGAAAGTGTGCTGAGGCCTGCTAACCAGGCCCCAGCACCAGTGTTCTTTCCCTAACCTGTACTTTTGTATCCACAATTGGCACACCCTGGCATCCAGGTAAGTCCCTTGTAACTGGTACCTCTGGTACCAAGGGCCCTGATGCCAGGGAAGGTCTCTAAGGGCTGCAGCATGTCTTATGCCACCCTGGAGACCCCTCACTCAGCACAGACACACTGCTTGCCAGCTTGTGTGTGCTGGTGAGAACAAAATGAGTAAGTCGACATGGCACTCCCCTCAGGGTGCCATGCCAGCCTCTCACTGCCTATGCCAGTATAGATAAGTCACCCCCTCTAGCAGGCCTTACAGCCCTAAGGCAGGGTGCACTATACCATAGGTGAGGGCACCAGTGCATGAGCACTGTGCCCCTACAGTGTCTAAGCCAAACCTTAGACATTGTAAGTGCAGGGTAGCCATAAGAGTATATGGTCAGGGAGTTTGTCAAACACGAACTCCACAGCACCATAATGGCTACACTAAAAACTGGGAAGTTTGGTATCAAACTTCTCAGCACAATAAATGCACACTGATGCCAGTGTACATTTTATTGTAAAATACACCCCAGAGGGCACCTTAGAGGTGCCCCCCTGAAACCTTAACCGACTATCTGTGTAGGCTGACTGGTTCCAGCAGCCTGTCACAGTAGAGACATGTTGCTGGGGCCCATGGGGAGAGTGCCTTTGTCACTCTGAGGCCAGTAACAAAGCCTGCACTGGGTGGAGATGCTAACACCTCCCCCAGGCAGGAGCTGTAACACCTGGCGGTGAGCCTCAAAGGCTCACCCCTTTGTTCCAGCACCGCAGGACACTCCAGCTAGTGGAGTTGCCCGCCCCCTCTGGCCACGGCCCCCACTTTTGGCGGCAAGGCCGGAGAAAATAATGAGAAAAACAAGGAGGAGGAGTCACAGGCCAGTCAGGACAGCCCCTAAGGTGTCCTGAGCTGAAGTGACTAACTTTTAGAAATCCTCCATCTTGCAGATGGAGGATTCCCCCAATAGGATTAGGGATGTGACCCCCTCCCCTTGGGAGGAGGCACAAAGAGGGTGTACTCACCCTCAGGGCTAGTAGCCATTGGCTACTAACCCCCCCAGACCTAAACACGCCCTTAAATTTAGTATTTAAGGGCTTCCCTGAACCTAAGAATTTAGATTCCTGAAACTACAAGAAGAAGAGGACTGCTGAGCTGAAAAACCCCTGCAGAGGAAGAACAGAAGACACCAACTGCTTTGGCCCCAGACTTACCGGCCTGTCTCCTGCCTTCCAAAGAAACCTGCTCCAGCGACGCTTTCCAAGGGACCAGCGACCTCTGAATCCTCTGAGGACTGCCCTGCTTCAAGAAAGACAAGAAATTCCCGAGGACAGCGGCACTGCTCCAAAAGAACTGCAACTTTGTTTCAAGGAGCAGATTTAAAGACCCCTGCAACTCCCCGCAAGAAGCGTGAGACTTGCAACACTGCACCCGGCGACCCCGACTCGACTGGTGGAGAACCAACACCTCAGGGAGGACCCTCCGGCGACTCAGAGACTGAGTAACTAAAGTTGTCCCCCCTGAGCCCCCACAGGGACGCCTGCAGAGGGAATCCCGAGGCTCCCCCTGACCGCGACTGTTTGAACTCCATTTCCCGACGGCTGGAAAAGACCCTGCACCCGCAGCCCCCAGCACCTGAAGGATCAGAACTTCTGTGCAGGAGTGACCCCCAGGAGGCCCTCTCCCTTGCCCAGGTGGTGGCTACCCAGAGGAGCCCCCCCCTTGCCTGCATCGCTGAAGAGACCCCTTGGTCTCCCATAGGAAACTATTGGAAACCCGACACGTGTTTACACACTGCACCCGGCCCCCCACGCGCTGCTGAGGGTGTACTTTTTGTGCTGACTCGTGTCCCCCCCCCCCCCCCCCCCCCCCCCCGGTGCACCCCCTTCTCCCCATTGAAGCCTATGTGTTTTGGGCACCTCTTTGACCCTTGCACCTGACCGGCCCTGAGCTGCTGGTGTGATAACTTTGGGGTTGCTCTGAACCCCCAACGGTGGGCTACCTTGGACCCAAAACTGAAACCTGTAAGTGACTTACTTACCTGTTAAAACTAACAATACTTTACCTCCCCCAGGAACTGTGAAAATTGCACTGTGTCCACTTTTAAAACAGCTATTTGTGTTTTATGACCAAAGTATATATGCTACTGTAATTATTCAAAGTTCCTAAAGTACTTACCTGCAATACCTTTCAAATGAGATATTACATGTAGAATTTGAACCTGTGGTTCTTAAAATAAACTAAGAAAATATATTTTTCTATAACAAAACCTATTGGCCTGGAATTGTCTTTTAGTGTGTGTTCCTCATTTATTGCCTGTGTGTATGTACAACAAATGCTTAACACTACTCCTTTGATAAGCCTACTGCTCGACCACACTACCACAAAATAGAGCATTAGTATTATCTCTTTTTTGCCACTATCTTACCTCTAAGGGGAACCCTTGGACTCTGTGCATGCTATTCCTTACTTTGAAATAGCACATACAGAGACAACTTTTGATTTTTTTTTGGCACAGACTGCTACTTCAGAGGTCTAAATGGGCATCAACGATTGCTAGACCAGTGGTTCAACCTTTTGACTTCTGTGGACCCCCACTTTATCAGTACTGGAACCCTGGAACTCCACTGAATCATTACGGGAATCCGGGAAACACCCCACTCCCTAATTAATCATTACTGAAAGCTGGGTCTGTTGAGATTATTACATTTTCTAAGCAATCAAGGACCCACCGAGGCAGCTTCGTGGACCCCCAGGGGTCCCTGGACCACAGGATGGGAACCACTGGCTTAGACACCTCCTTATTCATCATCCATTGTGACAAGATTTATTGTTAACATTTTCAACTGGACTTTCGTCTGTGGGCAATAGATCAGCCTTCCTATCTTTTTCCATTTTTTGTGTGGAAGTACTACCTTCTCCTTTGCAGGAAATCAACTGCAACCAGTATCTCAAATGTGTATTACTTGGCTGACCTGGAGTCTGAATTCTAAAGGCATGCCCAGTGGGTCACTATTTAAGTTTGCTCTTAGAATCATCTCTGCTGCCAGAAAGTTCAGTTGCTAATAGCTTCTTCTTGGAAGGAACAGGAATAGTTTGTGGAAATATATCCTCACTCAAAAGGGTGTCATCCTTCTGTTGACGTATTTTAAGATTTTTTTTGGGAACAGTAACACCAAAGTCCGATTTTTCTTTATGGTCATGGTCTAGGTAAAGGCAAGGTATGCATCTCCTTCACATCTGTTCATTTTCACACGCAGCACGCTTTTAGAGAAGCGACTGCCTTTTGCTGTCTTCAGAAATAAGTGAGTTGGTAGCACAAAAAAGTATATGGAATACAATGCTCCTGCAATTTGCAAAGCAAAATCATACATTTAATACAGGTTGATAGCACGGGTGATGTACGTGCCACAGAGTATAAAGTGCTTAATGCTTTATCCATGGATTTTTGTTGGGGGGGGGGGGGGGTATTTTTGGTCAGTAAAATGTACCTGGAGGAGCATGGAAACTTGGATCCATGCTCCACTGCAGGACATACAGGAGGCGGCGGTGACCAACAGGAAACGAGAGGACATCAGAGCCAAAAAATGGTAAGTAAAGTTAAGTTAAATAATGGGCAGGCTCCAAGCCAGATGCAAGCTTAAAAAGCATTGGCTGTACCAGTAAAACCTGTATATAGTACATTGATATAGACACCAACAGTACATGATTTTGAAAACATGCTAACTTAAACAATTGTATTTGCGCATGAATGAAGCATTAAGCTCTTCAATAACATACACTTGTGGCATATCCATCACCTGTGCTACACATGGAAAAAGGGGGGGGGGGGGAGGGGGCTGGGAGACAGTAAATGTGTAGACGATAGCTTAATGGTCAGAAAGCAATCAACTAAGTTACTCAGAAAGGCTGCAACATTGTCAGCTCAGGAACCAATATCCTAATGGACAATGACTGAGGAACAAATGATCAGCATGACACTGCTCTGTAGAGGACATCAATATGCCTTCCCAGGCCTGTTTGCAATATATTGTGTACTAAATACTCAGAATACTGGAGCCAAGCCAGCAAGCATAAATCCTCCTCAGTGCTGGGTTATCGGACACAGAAAGCCACCAGGTTTGTCCTAAATAAAACTTTTACCTTTCTCCTCACGTGCCGAAACCCCTCTCAAAGTAGATTGGTTATCAAAGAAGCACTTTTTTTTTTTAAAATCATAAGCAAACACCACCACCAATATATATATATTTTATTATATTATATCCCCCTCTAAACAGCTGCGTGTGGCTGTTTGAGCCATCAGATGCAAAACATGTAGCTGTGGAAGCAACCTACAGCCGCAACTTTTCCCCTCAAAAGGCTTTTAGTCAATAAAGCCTGTTGTCGTAGCAGCGTTTCTGGATGGAAGCTTTCCGAGCAGCATAACCCAAGCCTCAAAAATACATTTGTGCATGTTACCATTTGCTGAATTTTCTGCCGACGTGCCTCTTCATCCTGCCTGCGACGGACTTCCGCTTCTTCCATCTTCTTTGCAGTTAGTTTTTTCTTGGCTTTCTCTTCTGCTAACCGATCCTCTCGCACCTGGAATAAGAACAAGATCACACCCAAGAGAAGAGGGTCATTGACTCCAAAATCATATGCTTTTCTTCCCACCACTTAAGTTCTAAGCAAGTGTCAATAGAATTATATATATATATATATATATATATATATATAAATATATATATATATATATATATATAATAAAAAAAAAGCTGCCTTTTGACCACTTGTGCTGCTTCTATTCCGACTTGCCTTTTCACTCTTCTCATCAATCTGAGCAAATTTTTGCTCGATTTTCCTTTTTTTCTCCTCCCCAATCTGCTCCACACGCTCCCGTGCCTGCAGCACCTTGCGCTGGCGCTCTTCACGCCTCCTGAAAATGATGTAATAGTACACCATCAAGAAAGATTTCAGACAGAATGTAAAAGAGACACAAAAGGAAACTGACAGACGTTAGAAAAGTCAACTGTTACAAAACAAGAAAGTCTTTTGGCGACAGAAGTGATGGACTTACAGTTTAAGCTCTTCCAACTTTCTTTTCTTCTCCTCTTCCATTTTAAGCTTCCGCTGGATCTCGGCCTCTTGCTTCTTGCGCAGATTTTCCAACCTCTGCCGCTCCCTTTCCTGAGTTGGACCAAGAATAAAACATTAAAGGGGACTTCCCCGAAATACACAAACACCTCACCATACAGTGTGCAGAAGTATGAAACAGATTAACACTATCAAGAATAGTTAAACACATTGCACTCTAACGGTACCACTCACATTTTAAGTATAAACATGACCCATTTGGTTAGTTCCTCAAACCCAAAGGGAGAGCCCTCTCACCAACTTGAAACCCTGGCTCAGTGAGATTCCTAAATTATTCACCATCGCAATAAACCTGAGACACGCTACACCTGGTTTACAGAAACCTAAGTGTTCAGATGAGAAGTGAAGCATGCAGGGAACAGAGGTGCAAATGGGAGATGTTACAAGAATAGAAAAAGGAACATTTCAAGAGGGTGCCAATGTATATGTGCCAAAACTAAGGGGGTGCTTAGAGCAATACTTACATCACTCTGTGCAGGAATAAAGGGGAAAAAGCAGATTACTTAATCTACACAGCATGGTTCTAATCTCTACTACAGCTCCCTCACCGCCCATGGACCATAACACAGCAAAAAACAAGAATAATACTTACAACAAAATCGCTCTGTGCAAGAAAGAAAAAAAGAGAGGGGCGAAAAAAACAGGCAAATAATTACCAAGCCGGAGAGAAGCACATAATACACAACAATTTCTTCTACTCTGTACACAATTGTCTTCACTGTACCAAAATAGGCATAGGAAGGCAAACCAGAGCAAAAGATGCCATCTTCAAAACTGACTGTAGCAAGAAACAGAGCGAAGAAAAGTGACGGCTACAGCAACTAGAACATTATTTAACATTCTGGAACAGCAGCAAAGACTACATAATAGGGCAGTTAATATAAAGGTTGAAGCAGCAGACTGCCCTTGTAATTAGGCATTCACTCTAAGCAGGAGCAATCGAATTGGTGAGAAGTGTTTGCGAGAGGATTTTTGCTTTAGTACTTTTGCCCACATCTGAAATGTAAAGCGCTGGGAAGTCGCCTAAATCTCATACAACATTTGTAGGTCTTTCCGGGACAGTAACCTATCGGCTTTGTAACCATGTTAGAAGGGACCGAGAGTTCCTGACCCTAGCTTCTGACCGAAAAATACAATAAAGTGATGGATTGAAATGCTTGAATTAATGTCACTCAGTGGTAATTACCGAAGCCCCATCTAATCTGAAGGGGCATGGGGGACCGAGAAAAAAAAAAAAGGTTAAGCAACTGAAATGCGGTACGAGTAATTAATTATCAGTGGCTGAAATGAAAGTATTTTATCCCTCAATTTTTGTATTCTTCAAATTCAGACTTTAAGGTGGTGCTACCAGTTCACCTCATTTGAAATCCAAAGCAAATTTTCTACAGCTGGGGACCACAGAGAGCAAAATAAAGAGATTAACACTCGACTTAGCATTCACCATCAGCAGGTAGCAAAAACCAAAATGTCAACTTGCAGTGCATGAAGAAAAGTTACTTTCCTGCAACTCTGGTTCAAAGGAGTAAACATTTCATAAGCTTTGAATTACTCTCCAGAATACTAAAAATATTCTGGAAAGCACTACATATAGCAGGTAAATGAGATGGAGAACAACTTCTTTAGAAATGAAGAAAAATGAAATGGAACCTCGTGGTGGCAGAGTGTAGAAAAGAAGATTGTAGTGTAGTTGTGAGACCTTAGCATGTAAATGTCAATCTCTAGTGGGCACAGTGTAGCCAAACCTTTAACTCAGTCCTGAGCAGCTGTGAGAGCAGTCAAACCTAGTCAAAAGGAACAAGTGTAAAGCATTTTGAAGCACCAAAAAAGATAACGCACAAGACCAAAATACAAATTTAAAACAAGCATTGGCAAAGCCAATAGGTCTTCGCAACCATATAGCTATTGGCGTCGTCCATCTTTTAGCCATGCCGAATAGCACCACGGCTGCTGTTCAGCATGGCTCAAACCCATTTAAACAAGCATTGGCAAAGACAACAGGTCTCGCCTATACAAGAGCTATTAGCATTAGCAATGTGTTTTTCCATGTTGTACACCAGTGCAGCTGCTGTTCAGCAAGGCTAAATGTTATTGGCAGGGGGTAGAGTAGGCCAGGGGTGGGTAGAGTGGGCCGGGCTGGCGTACAGCGGGTCGGTTAAAGTAGGGCTAGAGTGGGACGCGCTGGGGTAGTGTAAAGGGGGTGAACCAGAATGGATTGAATTGGACTGAGTGGGTCAGGGTGGACTGAATTGTAGTAGGGTGGGGTGGGGTGGGGTCAATTAAAGTGGATGGGGGAGGTGTGGGTGGATTGGACTGGAGTGAGGTTGATCGGGTAGCAGTGGACTTGATGGGAGTGGGGTGGATCGGAGATAGGCAGATTGTTTTGGACTGGGGCAGGCAGATTCTTTCAGATTGGAGTGAGGCGAACTAGAGTGGGGCAAATTAGATTGGGGTGGGTTGGTAGGATTGGAGTGGGATGGATTGGGGTGGGGGAGAGGTGGGATGTACTGGGGGTATAGTGTACGATTATCCGTTACTGCCTAATTTCAGAAATGAGAAACAACGTTGCTCTGCAATATTTAGAACAAGATAAATGTCACAAAGAAAAAAGTAGTTCCTAACATCAGGGGGCAGGGGATGGTCACAAGTACTTGGTCCATGCTCTGGGGAACAGCTAAACACAAGACTAGACATGACACATGCATGCCATGGACAAATAGGGACACACTATGTAACATCGATGGAGTGACCAAATATTAAGCCTATTGGTGGGCTGAAGCCCACAGATTGCACACAAAATCTCTTCAAGTTAGCAAATACCCAGTCTAGCTGAGAACAAAAATAAATAAATAATATATCATATTTAGCGTAATAGTCACTAAAACAACAAATCTTCAAGAGGAACCAGAAAGATTTTTTTTCTTGAACAAAAAAAAAAAAAAAAAAAAAAAAAAAAAAAAAAAAAGGTAAATTCTTTGGAGTTCCAATAAAATCGTAATGGCAGTTCCAGTCAAAGGGCTAGATCTAATCTCTTTTGGGCAGGCCACAACAGGTCGGGGAGCCAGTCTCGGGGACCATTTAGATCCAGGCAGACAGTTACCTGTCAGGTGCAGCAGTCCCAGTGTCTTCTTAGAAGACTTCCTCTTTGTTGGAATCGCTATAAAGAGGTGTTACTGATGCTGTGAATGCAGGAAGCGGGGGACGCTAAGGAGGATGGAGCTGTTGAAGCTATACAGTAGAGATTCACAGGCTCACTCTGGGGTCGTTGCCAGCCTCTGGACCATCTCCAACAATAAGTGGAGTCCAGTGCAGATCTAGTTGCCAGTGATCTTCAACTACAGCAACTGCTCATTGGAGTGTGTTGCTTTCTTTCAAAAGGACCAAGGCATCGTTCAACGACAGCCACAGGTCCCGCAGACTTGTGGACACCTCAAGTGGGTCAGAACTGTCTTCCAGCAGGTGATCCTGGGCTGCTGCACGCTCAGAAGTACAGGCTTTTTTCAGCTTTTGTGCCCCCTATACTGAATTGAGGGCTAGTTACCTAAGCCATGGCCTCACTTCTGTCCTAGCACTAGTGGATCTCTTTTCTATAAGTGACCACTGCAGGGACACCCCTCCATTTCAGTCCCTTGGGTTCATCAGATACAGTCCAGTCTTTGGTGTATTCTCTTGGCTGGGCCCTGGGAGCAGCAGGCAGAATTCCTATTCACAAGTGGAGCTCTTCTTCCACGAGGGAGCAGAGTCAATATCTGCCAGCCTGTTGAGTTCACCAAGTGTAGTTGCTCTTGGTGCAGCCACTCTTCGCTGGGAGCACAGAACAGTCCTCTTTCCACCAGTCCAGTAGTGATGCAAGGGCTGTTCAGGATGCCACGGATGCAAATTCCAGCATTAAGAATGGGGGGAATGAAATGGAAATTAGCACATAGGTTAGTGTAACTCCATTTTAGCCAATGAGGCCACTGCTACAGTGAAAATGACAAATTGACGGTTTTCACTGTCAGGGTAGGTAAAGTTTTAACTCTTTTTCAATATCAGGCACCCTGCCTTCTGGGATACTAAGGTCTGTCTTAGATTCTGTTGCCACGTTGAGTTTGTCAGTTTAAAAATTGCAAAGGCAGACCTAGAGCCTTTTTTTTTTTTTTAAACTTGTCACTATGGTAATGCACAATTAGATGCTGCAGACCACTAGTGACATTTAAACTTACTATCCCTTGGTACCACTTGTACCATTTACTATGGGCCGATGGTCAAGTTAAATATGCCAATCAACGATTAGCCCATTATAAACACACTTTGTAAGGCCGGGGGGGGGGGGGGGGGGGGGGGGGGGGGAGAGAGACAGAGGACATGCACTGGAAAAGCCCTGGTCATCGGAATTTAGGGTTGCGTCCAGAAATCTCTTCTGTCCATTTGCTGTATTTCATTTTTCGAAATGAATGGAAAATCTCAGGTTGTGCAGGGCCTTCATGCCCTTGCCTATTTTGTTCTTGCAAGGTTTGAACGTTCTAGCCAGTTGTCCAGATATGGTTACATGTGTATTCCCTTTCACCGGAGATGTGCTGCTATCACATCTAAAAATGTTGATGATACTGGAAGTGATGTTACTGCAAATGGTAAAACCTTGAATTGGTAGTGTTTCTTGAATCAGAGAACTTTGTGATCTGTTCAAAGATGAGTACTGGTAAGAGTCGGAGATCTTGGTTGTCAAGTGTCTTCTTTCCCTATAAATGGGATGCATTCTTGCAAGGTTGTCACCTTAAAATTTTGAGTTTTAATTGATTTGTTGTCCTCAGATCCCCCCAGGTTTCTTTCCTTCAGTGGTACAAGCTCTATACCTCCCTTGCTTAACAAGTGTTTTGCTTCCTGTTCAAGGTGGTGGTGTTCCTCCCTCATTTTTTTCTTTGATGGTATATTGTGAGAAGTTATCAATTATGATATAACCATGTCTTATATTTACTATCCATTTGTCAGATGTAATCTTTCCCAATTCTTCTTGGAACTAACTCTGTGATCCTTCCTCCTACTGAGGACATGTCAAGAGGTGTGCTCCCTAGAGTCTTGTGTGCCTTCTCTTCCTCAACCACAAAAAGGTTGTCTTGATCTGGAGTCATATTGCCATAGAGGTCTTATTGTTGCAGCAGTAGTTGGCTAGCTGAAAGCTGCATGTGTGGCGTTTGGCTGCATGCCTCCCCTTGTGGGTGACCGTTTTATTTCTCCTATGCCTGCTTGGAGTGGCCTTTTCCATTATAATAGGCTCTCATGGCTTCGGCGGTCTTATTTTTCTTAATGCACTGTAGCACTTCAACTGTTCCTCTAAAGAGGCAGTTTCTGTGAAGGGTAAGTTGACAGCTGCAGATTATAACTCGTTTCAATATGACAATTCCAAGCCAAACATCCCTGAAAAGTGTGGTAGCAGTGCATAAGTGCCTTCTGTCCACGTCTGCTGCATCTTGCAGGATTGATGCATGTGCTAGTAATTGTCTTATCCTCCTGCATCACACTGTTTACCTTCTTGAACTCTTCTGGAAGGCTTTATAGGTGTTCTTCCATTTCATCCCACTGTTGAAGGGTGTGACACTTTAGCAAGGGGTTTGAATTTGCTATAAGTGATTGGGATACTGCTGATCTCCACGTTTCTCACCACCAAGTTCACCCTCATACTTTCCTTGTATGGGGAAGAAAGGATGGTGCAGTGTTTGACAGACTTGTTGACGTTGGGTTGTTTGCTCCTCTGCTGGCTGTTATCAGTATTAGGGAGTTAGCTAGCATGTTGCCCTGATGCAAACAGGCTCTTAGGTTATAAACTTAGTTTTCTACACTCTGGGTTATGGCTTTAGCTACAGCTGGCTCTTTAAAACCCTTTTCCCTGGTCTTGGACGCATGGGGAGAAATTGGTTCATCTTGATCTGGTAACAGTGTAGGAAGCTGGCTTTGTATATACTGTATAAATAAATTAGATACAGTGTGCATAGAGTCCAGGGGTTCCCCAAGAGGCTTGACCGAGGCAATAATAGATAATACTAATGCTCTATTTATGGTAGTGTGGTCAAGCAGTTCAGCTTATCAGAGAGTAGTGTAAGTATTTGTTGTACACACACACACAAGCACTAAGTAAAAACACACAATGACCACTCCAGACCAATAGGTTTTTATATAGAAAAATATTGTTTTGTTAAATGTATTTCTAGAACCACAAGATTCATTTAGCAGGCAAGTACATTAAATAAAAGGTACTTTGCACAGTAATACTTAGAACTTTGAATGGAATCAACAATGTACACAGTTTTCATAAAAATGGCCAAAAGATTTTTTTGAAAGTGGACACAATGCAATTTGACAGTTCCCGGGGAGGTAAGTAAAGTACAGTTTTTGAGTTAAGGAACAAACTTACGGGTTCACTCTTCTGGGCATAGGTAGCCCACCGTTGGGGGGGTTCAAGATAACCCCCAAATACCCAGCACCAGAAACAGGGGCGGTTAGGTGCAGCTGTCAAACAGGAGCCAAAATAGCGGGGACCCCTACGGAGACAGGGGGTACTCCAGTTCTGGTCTGCTTGCAGGTTAGTACCTGTGTTGTCAGAGGGCAACAATCACACCCTCAGGGGCGGCTGGGTGCAGTGTGCAAACAGGGCGTTGGGTTCTCAATAGAACTCTACGGAGGGACCCAGGAGTCCCTTGGGCACAGGGGGGCTTCTCAGGCAAGCCACCGACTAGGCAAGGATGAGGGCCGCCTGTTGGTTGTTGCTGCACCAGTGATCTGTTTCTCTCGGGCCTGAGGGCTACGGGTGCAGTGCTTCTCCAAGCGGCTGATATCTACGTCCCGTGAAGTCGCGGTCAGGTGGTCCTTGGGATTCACTTTGCAGGCGTCGTCGTGGAGGGGTGGAGAGGCCAACCCAAGGTGGGCACTTGGTCGCCGTCACCTGGGTGTCCTCTCTGGTCGTTTGGTTCCTCTGGACACGTGCCAGGGGCTTCTGGTGCAGAGTCGTTTGGACTCACTGTTCTGGAGTTAGGTGGGAGTCCCTTTGAAGATGGTTTCTTTTTAATCTTGGTCAGGTCCGCTGTCCCAGAGTGTGGTTACACCCTCCTTCTGCCCACTCCCTCTGGGGCGGGGGGTGGGGGGCGGGGCACATCCCTATTGGTCCTAGTCCTCCAAAGCAAGATGGAGGATTTCTCAGGGGGGGGGGGGGGGGGGGGGGGGGGGGAGAGGGGAGATCACTTCAGCTCTGGACAACTTCAGGTGGTCCTGGCTGAGGAGGTGACGACGCCTTGTTTCTCTCATTATCCCTCTGGACTTGCCGCCAAGGTGGGGACTCGTCTGGTGGGTGGCCAGGCTTCTCCACTGGCTGGAGGGCACTGTAAAACCAAGCTGGAGCCTTTGAAGCTCACCACCAGGTGTTCCAGTTCTTGCACCTCCACCCAGGACAGGCTTTGTTTCGGACCACAGAGTGCACAAAGGCACCCACCCCATGTGGTCAGAAACTCATCCAAAAGTGGCAGGCTGGTACAGTTGCCGTTCTAATGACCAGATTATATAAACTAATGCCAACTGGTGGCAAAGGTCTAGATGTGTAGGAGTCTATTTAGTTCAACTGGCCAGTCTGATTGGATGTCCTGACACTCTTCAATGAGTTGGTCTGTGAGGATTCTTACTCCTAGTGGTGCACCTCTACAAACTGTTTTTCAAATTGCTGTTTCTGTATTTCTGTAAAACATTTAAGACAAGGGCTTCCAGTTCAGTCTTGATGCACCTCTTTTTCTCCACCCCCAGAGATTTCTGCTAGACTAGAGTTCTGCATTCGTATTTTTCTTTTGACATCAAAGCTACTGTTGGCATCATTGTCGAGCCACTTTGGATTTTTTTTTTTTTTTAAGTAAACACTGGGGTTTAGGATCGAGCCATTTTTCTCTGATGCTTCTTAATCCCTTCCAAGTCTGAGTCTCTTTCGAGCTAGAAACTGGTTTCAAGGGTTTGCATTCAGTGAGGTTGTAGGAGGCTGGACTTCTATGTAGTGTGCAGTGCTAGGTACACGGGGCAGGGGGGGCTAGGCAACCACAAGGTGATTTACAGGGGTAAAAACTAGATCACCCAATGCTCTAATTTTTAAGGTGGCTTGGTGAAGCAGTAAGGCCAATCTTGGAGAAGTGCAAAGCATTTGTTGTACTTGCAGCATCAATCTTGCAACTCACACACACTCAAAAGAATAACTCTAGACCCATTTATAAAAAATACATCAGATGTTTAAAGTCCGTTTTAAGATTATCAAAATTGGTTAAGTATTTTGAGATGAAATTTTTAAGTTTCATAAAAAAATAGTTTTCGTGCGTAATTACGCACCATAGGAATCAATGGAAGATCACCTTTAACAAATACATTATAATAAACAAATTAAAAAATAAAACATTTGGTTTACCAAGTTCTTTTTTTTGCAAGTTGGTGGAGGTAGTTGGTGGGCATGCAGTGCCAGCTGTAGAAGTTTGGGAAGCTCCTGGTTCCAGCAGAAGCAGTGTTGGAAGGGCTCTGGAGCTGGTGCAGGGCCACTGCAGGGACCACTTGGAAAAGCACTGCATAGGTAAATTTAAAGGTGGTTCTTTGGGGTCCCCTTAGGGCACAGTCCACTCTGCTGCAACCCCTCAGACAAGTTTCGGCCCTCCTGCTGCTTGATCAGCTCAAGCAGGGGAAGGCGGACCAAAGGATTTCCTGTGGGAGAGGAGCAGAAAGGGAGGGGGTGGGGGGGTTAGAACCCTCTCCCTTGAAAATAGGTGTTACAAGGCAGGGGAGAGGAAGCCTCCCACGTCACAGGCTTGCTTTGAAGGGCACATTTGGTGCCCTTCTTCAATAATCCTGTCTGCACCAGTCCAGGGACCCCCGGTTCCTGTACTGCTGCGAAACCACACAAAGGTAAGTGGAGTGACCACTCCCCTGGCCATCACCACCCCAGGGGTGGTGCCCAGAGCTCCTTCAGGTGGCCACTTTATTCTGCCATCTTGGAAACAAGAATAGCAGAGGCCCTTGGGAGTATCTGGGTGGTCAGGACAGGTGTCTGACATCAGTTACCCCCTCCAATATGTGGATAACCTGCAGAGTGTCCAAGCCCCCTGTTAGGGCTATATAGGGACTCCACTGTGGGTGGGTACCCAGATTTGGCATGCAAGACTCCACCAGGACTCATTTGCATCGCCCTCTTCTGCTCCTGGGAACTGAACTGCTCCTGGACATCACAGCAACCAGACAAGCCTGTAACTCCAGAGGCAATCCAGTCTTGCAATATTGTCTCTTCAGCTCCTTCCAGTACTTGCAACAGCTCCACAGCTGTGCATCAGCAGAGGCGGGGTCGGCAAGACTTCAGCTGCGCCAAAAAAGCAAGAAGGAATCTCCCTTGGAGTGATGGAGTCACTCCCTTGCATGTAGTCGCAGCTAAGGCAACAACGTCCGGCTGCTGGGATCTTCTGCCATCCCACTCCAGGAAGAATCTCCAACACATGTGGAGTGGTCCTCTCTGCCCTCTGTCCAACTTGGGAGACAGTGAACCCTTGCCTCTCTTTGCAGGACAGTACCCCTGTGCATGAGACTCTTGCAGCAACCATACTTGTTGACTCGTGCTCAAAGTTCTTCAGGATCCAAGTAGCCTGACTTCTAGCACTTAATTCTTGCAAGGACAGTCTGCTCTGCTGCTCCAGAGACATGGGACACTTTTGTCCTGGTATGCCGACTGGGGGGTTTACGGCTGCTTCTGTTGACTCTCCCAACTGAGGGTCAGCCTGGACTCCCCTCCAAGGGTCGAGTCCCCTGGATCTTGCTGGTCCTCTTCTCTGCAAATCCTCTTATGCCCAGATTTGTAGTTGCCAAGGTTTGTTGGTGGTCCTCCTGACCATCTGCGACCAGTGTGGGACATCTGCACAGCTCCAAGGAACTCTCTGCAGCTCCTGTGCTTCACTGCTGATCATCTTCTCATCAACCTGGCTCTTGATCCGCAGTAGGGTGGGTAGTGGCTCCTGCTCCACTTGGACACTCCTGCGTGGACTGGACTCCGTCCCCTTCTCTTGCAGGTCCTCTTCTTTCGGAATCCACCGTTGGGTTCCTCTGGACTGGTCCTGGTCTTGCAGTCTTCCTTTTCAAAGTCCCCTTGTTAGTCTTTGGGAAAAACAGGTACTTACCTCTGCTCTCCTTGTCGCTGGGGGATCACCTAAGTACTCACCTCTTGGGGTCCAGAGTGGATTTGGGAGAACTCTAACTACTCCACATCATTAGGTAGGGGGACCCAGCTTTGCATTCCACTATTTTGTTGTTTTTCTATGCAAATTCCTAATACTTACAGTGTATACATAGTGTGCACTTACCTCCAGTTGGGGGGGGCTGCCTATAGTAATCTAGTTCAGTGTTACGGTGATAAAGTACCTTTATTTATTGTAACACTGATTTTTCATGTGATAGTTGCAGTGTGACTGCTGTGGAATTGCAAGTGCTTTACACTACTCCTAGATAAGTCTTGGCTGCTCATCACAGCTACCACTAGAGTGCCCTGGCTTCCTAGAGACTGTCTCGCTAACTAATAGGGGTTGCCTGGACCTGATATAAGGTGCAAACAGCACAGGTGTCCACACCATGCCAGCAGATCAAGATATGCATCCACTCAATGGTCAGATTAATAAGCTTCACAATACTCTGACTGGGACCAAATGTAAACAACTCAAATATCTTCTATAGAGAAAATGTTTTTGAATGTGCTCACTACAGAAAAAGTATTTTCCCCTTAACTAGGTTCCCAAATAGTTCAAACTACTACACAGTTCAAGCTATTGTTTTCTTGCAAACACTCCCCTACCTCCCCACACCCCAAACAAACTGACAGGTCCGCTTTAAAGGCAATCTGCATGAGTGAACATGTACTTCACAAAAATAATATCAGGAGTGGTTCTACCAAAGTTTCATCCGCCCCAATCATTCCAGCCTCAGCTGCAAGTGCTTTTACAATATAAAAATGCCACTGTTCAACAAATTACTGATGGTAGGTGATGCCATCTCAGTTTAAAGCAACTTTGGGAAAAAAAAAAAAAAAAAAAAAAAAACTCTTGCCCCACATGAGTAAAGTATAAAACAGTCTTTTTCTAGAAGGCCATGACAACAATTCTCCAGTGTTCAAACCGGGATTCAGAAGTGTCGCCCCCCACACACCTCTCAGTGCTTTTGCCAGGGATTGATGGAGAGGTATTTAAAGGGCAAGATTTAGTAGAGGTCTTTCTTTCTCAGCCACGCCCATCACTTTCCAGATCAGATCCACGGCTGGTACATCAACTGCTTTGCCACAACCCTGCTCCAAATTCCAAAATGGGCAGCAAAGTCTATTGCCTTGACTGTGGTCGACAAGATGCCAACAGTAGGCACTAAATTACGCACCAGCATTAAATTACCCTTAAGGTTGTAGGGAGAAAAAACCCACATCCTACTTCTAAGGTCCTCCGAGAACTTGTCTGCTCAAACATTATGAGGTCTATTACTCTGATTCCACAAACATGGCATAACATTTTCGGTGGTGGAATCTTATCACACAGGTGAAATTCAGCATTGTAGAGGAGATTCCACATATCCCCAGGGAATGCTACAGGTTCTTACACTAGGAAAGGAAGATTAGCAGCTAAATTACACTGCTTGACAGCATTTATATCAAATGCAAAAATTAAATGCCAAGAGAATTTGTGCCAGATTAGACTGTACCTCGATTAGACTGTACCTCGATGAACTTGAGGCACGTGGACCCCTTTGCAAGTTATTTGCTACCCCCAAAAACAATGGCAACTGTGATTAAGGCATACGCCTTAGAGATTGGTTCTGTACCTTGTTATCAGACTTAAGAGGAGTGGTTCGCTTAATGAAGGACTTCACAATGTTGCTTTTAGAAGAGCTACAGCCCGAGCCTGGTGTACTCATAAGCATCTGGTTTTTCTGTACAGTGTGCAAAAAGGTTCTCAAGTGAGCTGGAGGGGGACGCACCACCTGTGTGGAGAAAGAAAAACTTATAAATAATACTCACGGAATGAGACAAGTTAATTTAAAGATGACTTTCTCACTACTTACTTTATTATTGGGACATGGTGGAGATGGAGTCTTCTTCCTTGGTGGAGACTGCCCCACATCACCATGCTGCCCATCCAAGCCTTCGTCATACAGAGAATCTACTGCTCTTTTGTAACTCTTCCGCCTGCAAACACAAATCATTACACAGTTAATACTGCCATACATGAAGATAAAAGCAAAGGGCTGTAATCTACTTTTACTGATGTGCACATCTGGAAAAAAAGTTGCACAACACACTACAGGAAGGTTACTCATCAGCTGCAAACCTGGATTACAATCTGCAAACTGCAAATAGGCCCAGCCTTAAAATGGACAACCTCATTGTGCGCTCTACAGGCTGTACCCTACCTGTAGCCCTTCTAAATAAATTCCTCCAAACCCATACACCAACAGGCCTCGAGGTCCGACACTGTCTAGGCCAACAGTGATCCAGAATGTTTTGAAACCCTTGTTTAAAATGAAAAACAAACATTTTGAAAAGCACCAGTGTGATGACTTGCCATAGACTTCCACTGTGTTCATTAACTGTCTTAGCTCCAATCACGCAGGCATCACCACAAATGTTATGTAACTAGAGCAACAACAACAACAACAACAACAAAAAATTCCCCAAATAAAGAAATCTCATCCTTTGTGGAGCACAACTTATACAAGATGGAACCCAAGGAGAAAGAGCTAGATAGACTTTTATTTCTGGAGACTGATACTCATAGAATGAGTTTCCACTCAACATCCAGTTATAGAATGCGAGAAGAAAGGGTATTGAGGGGAATCAGCGACAGCAGTGGCTCAAGCACACATGCTTCTCAAACATTATACATGCAATGGTTTTTACCCAGAAGTAGGTGGGTAACGACAAGCTTAACTGTTGGAAATTACATACCTTTAGGTAAAAAGACGTTAAGACCAAATCTAATATCCCGTACCTGGAGATTTCAATTTCCCCTCCCCCACCCCTTGCCCTTTTAAGCGCACCAGTCACATTAGTTTTATGAACCTGCTTAAGACATTCCTGTTGTGCACTGTGAGAACTTACCGAGCACTCTGGGTGTCTTGAAACTCCAGTCTTGCATCTGGGGCATTCTCTGCAGAGACAGTAACATTTAACGTTACCTATGTTCAAACACAGTCATTGATCACGGGGGGAAACACACACACAGGTTCCTACGCAATCTGCTACAGAGCGCGCACCATTCAACCGGCATGCATGCCAGGTTATTGAACCAGAGAAGCTACACCAGAACACACACCATGTCATCAAGAAAGAGCATTGAAGAACAAGATACCTGCCTTCAATAACACTTTTGCTGGTGGAGCCTATCTTTATGAATGTATGGAGGGACGGCCATAAAGACTCCTGTCAAATGTCCACGACAGGGACTCCACATGCCAACACTGTGGAGGCACATTTGGCCCTGGTAGAAAGAGTATTTTTGGTAACTAAAGTTAATTGTGGATTCTATAGTGGTATCACAATACTGTTAGTGGTACAGTACATGCAAAGTTTCTATCCCACCACTGTAGGACTTTGGCGCTTTATATAATGGACCAAAAAGACATACACTTTGTGGAGAGTCCAAGCAAGTATCAGAGGAATTAGAGGCACAAATGAAACCCCAAATTTTGTGGCAGTGTGGGCGAGCAGTTAGGCACATCAAAGGGTAGTGCTGAGCATGTATTTACACACACCAAGGCAGTAAGTGAGGCACTCAAAGAAACCCAACACCAATTTATAAAAATAACAGACTTGTATGAATTGTAATACCAAGATCATTGGAATCTGGTGAGTACTCCAAGTTCTGAACTTTTGCAATTTCTAAAAAGTTGACAGTGCAATTTCTGGGTGCAGTAATGTTCTCCTATGGAAGAAAACATGCACTGCATTTGGATACTTTACAGTGACTTACAGGTCGGTTCTCCAGGACTTAAGATGAGAATGGGGCAGGGTCCAAAGCCGCACCAGGAGGTCACATTGGGAGGCTCTGGGTTGTCTGGGTGCAGAGGTGCTTTTCAGCCTTGTGTGCCCTAATGTGATCTTGTTTTGGGTGAGGAACACTGGCACTTGAGACCTGGTAAGCAGGAACCCAGTACACTTTGGTCAAAGTTACATCAAAAACCAGACAAAAAGTGGGGGACTTCTGCAACATAACCCAGTTTCCTACAGAGATGTCCTCTGGGACACGGTGACCCTTTTGAAGTTTTCCTTCCAGAAGAAGGCTTCAAGAGGGTGCAGGTCTAACATAGGATGAAGGCCTCATTCTTGGGCATCAGAAAGTACCTGCAACAACCACCATTTCCTACTTCTGGCGCTGGCACCCTCCTGACAGCCCCCTTGGCCAAAAGGACTTGCACTTCCAGTCTCAAAATTAAGATAGTCTTCAGTCAGTTGCTGGAGTGACCGTGGTAGATGTGGGGTTGAGAGGGGGGGGGGGGGGGGGGGGGGGGGGGGGGGGGGGGGGGGGGGGGTTAAAAATATCCTCATAACCAATGATCTACAGGATCTGCCTACCTGGTACTAAGATCTGCAAACCCAGCAAGAATGATTGGATCCTGACTCCCAATGGGTGGCTGTGCTCCACTAAGGGCACGCCAAGGGAGGTTTGGCAGGTTGGGCTGCAGCAGAGGTGTGGTGGTGGTCCATTGACTGACTGCAAGAGCAGTGGGCACCAGGGCCTCAACCACGTAACCGCTAAGTGCCTTGGAGGTTGGACTGGCTGTATGGGATACCTCTGCAAAGCCACAGTCGGGCTGATGTAGCTCGCGAGGAGGAGGAGCAGGTGTGTCAAAGAAGTGTGCGGTGGCACTGCTAATCTTGAACCGTTTAAGAGCAGTCTGCCTGCCCCCCAGCAGGCAAGTTCAGTTGAACTGTACAGCATCTGAAGAAGAAAAGAAAAAAAAACAAAAAACAAAAGTGTACATCAGCCAAACAGGACGGCAAATTGAGACTCTGGTGCCAATGGCTCTCTTGATGGAGAAGTTACTGGCCAAGATGCAACGGATTAGTAGCTTGGCCATGTTGTAACCATCCTGCAAGGCCTGGGTGACTTGTGTGACTGACTCCCAATGGACATGAAAACAGCACCCCTGCATGAATTCCCAAACCCGAGAGCCAAACTGTTGAATAAAAAAAACCCTCTTTCAGAACATCTCTGCTCGTTTGGACTCCTGCATCACCAAGCAGGTGATGGGTGCAGAGATGAAAAGGCAGGATCGGCCGGGGGAAGGGTAGTGGCGTCATTCAACTTAGCAGTTGACCAAGGGACCACAGCTAGGTATGGCCCACAAGATATTAATAAGGGCCTCATTAAATTGTAAGAGGGATTCAGTATGGATAAGTTACTTACCTGTAAATCCTAGTTCTCTTCCAGGGGTATCCTCATCAAAGTCATAAACATTGAATATTCCCGCCCTTGTGCGGGGACCCCGGAGCATATATAAAATATATACACATTATACATGTGTAACAAACAGTCATGCAGGCTATCATGTTAAAAACAGGCTAAAATGCTTTATTTCTATGAAGTTTTTTTTTTTTTTTTTAAATACTACAATAGAGCATAAATAAGTACCCAAGCTCCTAAAATTAGGCTTGGGGAAGTAAGCAGTAGCAAACTCTAGTGAAAAAATAGAGAAAACTGCATTGAAAAACAATGAAGCATTCTTAGCCAATAGGCTGCATGTAGGTTAACACAGGAGAACCATAAAAACTTTGGCACTGTGCCTTTAAGACCCTGAGCACCTCCAGTATCCCACCATGCCTCAGGGGTGAAGGAAAGGTGACAGTTGGTTCACAGTTAGGTCAGTTCTTTTTACGGTGACAATTTGTATAATTGAATCAAAATACTGCCTGTCCTGCACTTCCAGTAGACGTGTGTCCGGGGAGGAGGGTGGGTTGTTTATGACTTTGATGAGGATACCCCTGGAAGAGAACTAGGATTTACAGGTAAGTAACTTATCCTTCTCTTCCAGGGGATCCTCATCAATAGTCATAAACATTGAATAGATTAGCAAGCCCATCCCTAAACCCAGCGGACTGTCCGATAGAAGTGCAGGAATAGACATGTCTTACGCAAATAAATTCCTTAGAGAGGCCTGCCCCACTTGGGCATCCGCTCTTGCATCGGAGTCTAAACAATAATGTCTTGTAAAAGTATGGACAGACTTCCATGTAGCAGCCTTACAAATCTCAGATATAGGAACATTGTTAAGGAGAGCAGCAGTAGCCGCTTTTCCCCTTGTGGAATGCGCTCTAGGCCGCGCTAGCAATTGTCTATTAGCTAGCTGGTAAGTATTAACAATACAAGAGACTATCCATCTTGATATTGTTCGCTTAGATGCTGCTTCTCCTGTCCTTAAATGACCATAGTTCACAAACAAGCGGTTAGAGTGTCTAATCGATTTTGTCTTGTCCAGATAAAATTTCAGCACTCTTTTCAAGTCTAATGAGTGCAATGCTTTCTCAGCCGGAGTTTCCGGATTGGGAAAGAACGTCGGTAAAGTTATGGTCTGATTAATATGGAATTCTGACACCACCTTCGGAAGGAAAGATGGGTGAGTTCGTAGAACTACTCTATTGTCATGAAAAACCGTGTACGGTTCTTTTGCAGACAAGGCCTGGATCTCACTGACCCTCCTCGCTGAAGTAATGGCCACCAGAAAAGCCGTTTTCCACGTAAGGTGTTGTAAGGAGGCCTTATGGATAGGCTCTAAAGGAGGGCCCATAAGTCTTGCTAGGACTATGTTCAGTTCCCACGGAGGAGAAGGCCTCCGAATAGGCGGAAAAACTTTCTTCAAACCTTCTAAGAAATCCTTGACTACATGTTTCGTAAAGAAGGATTCCTGAGAAGGTGACTTGCGATAGGCAGTAATAGCAGACAAATGTACCTTAATAGATGATACCTGCAGACCGGATTTCGCTAGGTGAAGCAAATAGGACAGTATGACGTCCTCCTGCGCCCGTATGGGATTATGGCCTTGCTGACAGCACCATATGTAGAATCTCTTCCACTTAAAAGCGTAGGAACGCCGCGTGGAAGGCCGTTTGGACTCTTTCAGGATGTTCATGCACTCCTGCGATAGTCCTAGGTGCCCATACTGCAGGAATTCAGGAGCCATGCTGTTAAGCTCAGAGAGGGTAGGTTGGGATGCAGAATCCTGCCCTCCATTCTGCTCAGAAGATCCGGTCTGCACGGCAGCCTCCTGTGAGGTTTTTCCGACAGGTTGAGGAGATCCGTGTACCAGAATTGTCGAGGCCATTGTGGCGCTATAAGAATCATTCTGGTCCTGGATCCGTAAAGTTTGCTGATCACTGCCGGAATGAGGGGAATCTGAGGAAAAGCGTAAAGAAATGTCCCTGACCAGTCGATCAACAGGGCATTCCCTCGAGATCCTGGACGGTAGAACCTGGATGCGAAGTCTGGGCATTTCCTGTTTACATCGTCTGCGAAGAGGTCCAGTTGAGGCCGACCCCATTGCGCGAAGATGTATTCTGCGACTTCGTCGTGCAGGACCCAATCGTGAACGTCCTCCAGGTGTCTGCTTAGAAAGTCTGCTTCTACGTTCTGCTGACCTGGCAGGTGAACTGCTGTGATTGACATTCCTCTGGCCAGGAGCCAATGCCATATCGCTTGGGACTCTCGTGAAAGGGGAAGGGATCTCGTTCCCCCTTGTTTGTTCAAGTAATACATCGTGGTTGTATTGTCCGTCTGTATCAATAGAGTTTTCCCCTGAATTAGCGGTGTGAAAGACTTGAGAGCCAGATGGACCGCTCTGAGTTCTAGCAGATTGATGTGGTACTGCTTCTCCTTGTCTGACCACAGACCCTGCGCTTGAAAAGGACCCAGATGAGCCCCCCATCCCTGAAGAGACGCATCCGTTACCAGAGTGTCGGATGGAAGTACCTGGTGAAACGGAGCGCCCACTGACAGGTGAGGTCTGTGCATCCACCATCTCAATGACTGCAGTGCTACCTCCGGTAGCCGCATTGTGTCTTCCCAGCGACCTGTTCTTTGGCTCCAATTGGCCTCCAATGCCTCTTGGAGGGGTCTCATGTGGAGTCTGGCATTTGGGACAATAAAGATGCACGATGCCATGGAGCCCAGTAGTGATGTCACCTGACGTGCCGTAGGTGCGCTGGCTCTCAACAGGTCCTGGCACTTCATGTTTATTGAGGACAGTCGTTCCTCCGAAGGATACACTTTTTGTAGTTCTGTGTTTATGATAGCTCCTAGGTAGTGAAGACTCTGCGTGGAGTCAAGGTTGACTTCTGGTAATTGACCTGAAGACCTAGAGCTTCGCAAACTCCTAGTACAATGTCCCGATGGCTTCTCGCCTGCTCCGGAGAAGAAGCCTTTAGTAGCCAGTCGTCTAGGTATGGATATATGTATATCCTTTGTCTTCGTAGATGTGCCGCCACCACTGCCATACATTTCGAGAAAACTCTTGGAGCAGATTTCAGGCCAAAGGGTAGAACCCTGAACTGGTAATGCTGTAACGCTACTCGAAAGCGCAGGAATTTGATGCTTTGGAGCTATTGGGATGTGGAAATACGCATCCTGCAGGTCGATGGAGCACATCCAGTCTCCCTGATGCAGTTGAGGGAAAATTTGGTGAAGCGCTAGCATTCTGAACTTCTGCTTTCTTATGTATTTGTTCAGCAGTCTTAGATCCAGGATTGGCCTGAAAACGCCCTCTTGACCCTTCTTTGCTACTAGAAAGTAACGGGAGTAGACCCCCTTTCCTCTGTGGGCAGGTGGAACCCTTTCTATGGCATTCTTTCTTAGGAGGGCGAGAGCCTCCTTGCGTAGCAAGGTGAGATGAGCCGGATTGTGTTTGGTTGGTGGCAAGTGTGGTGGAGGCTGCTTGAAAAGGAGAGAATAGCCATGTTCGACAATATTGAGCACCCATTTGTCTCTTGTGATAGAGTGCCACTCGTGAAGATGAGCAATAATACTTCCCCCCACCGGAGTGGTGTACAGTGTCGAGGGAAGCGAGACTTCATTGCTTAGTGGGTGCTTTTGGAGTGGACTGTTGAGGTCTACTTGACCCTCGCTCCCTTGTGTTTCTTCGCTGAAACAGAGGGCGTCCCTGTCGTTGCTGAGACCTTTGCGACCAATGAGGGGTTTGAACCCTCTGTTGGAAAGGGCATCTATCGTACGGTCTGTACCTCCGCCTGAAATCTTTCCTTCTTTCGAGGCCTACCGCCTTCATGGTATCCACCTCGGTCTTCATGCGGGCCATCTCTTCGTCTGCATGGGCACCGAATAGAGAATTCCCGGCAAATGGGAGATTCAGGATACGTTGTTGTGCCTCCTGTTTCAAGCCAGTGAGCCTCAGCCAGGAAGATCTCCTCGCACAGATACCATGTGCGTACCCATGAGCCGCCAAATCCGCCCCATCCGCTGCCGCGCTGATAACTTGGTTAGATACCAGGCATCCTTCCTGTAGAATCTCTTGGAAATCTTGCCTGTCTTCTCTGGGCAGTTTTTCTGTAAATCTACTGAGGGAATCCCACAGAGAACGATCGTACCTGCCCAGGAGCGCAGACGCACTAGAGACCTTCATTGCTGAAGCCGCTGTCCCGCACATCTTTCTTCCCAGAGAGTCTAAATGCCTGCTCTCTTTATCCGGGGGTACCGTGGATGAAGATGCCACCGAGTGGGTCTTTCGGGCGGCAGCTATGATCACTGAGTCTGGTGGCGGATCCTTCCTAAGGAATAAAGGGTCTTGCTCTGGAGCCTTGTACTTTTTAAGAATCCGAGCCGGGGCAGACTTAAGCGAGGCTGGTGCCAGAAAAGTGTCCATGGTCGGCTGCAACAAACCAGGCACTAGAGGCAGCAACTTTTTCGACGCTGATCTCTGTTGTAGCGTCTCAAAGATGATTGATGAGGAGGTAGACGGTTCTGGAACCTCTATATTGAGTTTCTGCGCTCCTCTTAGCAACACCTCGTTGAAAGTGGTTATGTCATCCACTGGTGAGACTCTAGCAGGTGGTGAATCTGTAAGAGTAGGTGAGTAACGCCCGACAGAAGAACCTGATGAAGACCAAGAGGGTGATCTTCTTGAGCGCGACCTGGATCTCCGTTGAGAGCGAGATCTGCTGCGGGACGCTGTAGCCGAGCGCCTAGGCCTCGCGGTCGGCTGTCGAGGAGCTGAACGAGCCCGTTCTGCCCCGGCTGTCGGCGATGGCGTTCTTGGCGGGGAGGCAGTGGGTGAATACATTCGCGAATATTGCGAATCTGGGGAGGCCGCTGGTCTGTTGAGGCTCTCCAGCCATCTCGGAGATAGGTTGATGGGCGAGACATGCCCAGGAGATGCTCTTGACCGAGAAGAGTCGCTCGGTATGGAGACCACTGGAGACTGAGCCTTGTCTGGCGAGGGGCGATGTTCTGCTCCCTGTTGGACAGGTAAAACCTGCGTCGACGTCGATGGCTGTTTCGACGTCGAAGGACGCCCAGTCGGTTGGTCCTGCCTCGACGTTGATTGCCTCGACGTTGAGTGCCTTGACGTCGAACGGCGTTCCTTGGACCTCGACCTGCTCGCCGTCGTGTGCCTCGACGTGGAGCGATGGGAGGTTGACGGCGGATGTTTCTCGTGCCGTCGTGGAGATCTCGACGTCGTGTGTCCTGACGTCGGGGGCGCACAGCCTTTGGCGGCGACCGGGCATGCCGGCGATGGCTCGACATCGATCGGCGGGCTGCCGTCGGCGGAGACCTGCCCCTGCTCTGATGTTCCCTCGACGCCGTTCCCTTCGACGTCGGGTGTGTCGCCGTCGACGGCGATCTATGCCGGTGGGACGGTGGTAGCGACGACGTCGACGGTGAACAAACAGGTATTTTCCTACCTGTCGACCGGGCCATTCTCTCCTGAGAATGGCCTTCTGGATGCCTGGGGAGTGAGGAGGACGATGTTCTTTTCCTCTCCTGAAGCCCATGAAGTCGGATCTTCTCTCTGTCTTTCAGAGTCCTCCTAGACATGTTCTTACAGTACTTACAAGTGTCAGGGCAGTGACTCTGAGGCAGGCACACTATGCACAGAGAGTGGGGATCTGACTGGGCCTTCTTCTTCCCACAAGCAGGGCATTTGACGAAAAGAGAAGGCATTTTTCTGTCAGAAAAAACCTTCCTAGCTCAGACAAAGATGTTACTTGTCGAGTGAAAAGTGAAAAAACGCTTTTTTAAAGAATTTTTCTGAGGAAAACTCAGAAAAACTGAGAGCTCAATGCTCCAGGATCCTCTCAGAAGAAGCCGGAAAAAAGAACTGACCTAACTGTGAACCAACTGTCACCTTTCCTTCACCCCTGAGGCATGGTGGGATACTGGAGGTGCTCAGGGTCTTAAAGGCACAGTGCCAAAGTTTTTATGGTTCTCCTGTGTTAACCTACATGCAGCCTATTGGCTAAGAATGCTTCATTGTTTTTCAATGCAGTTTTCTCTATTTTTTCACTAGAGTTTGCTACTGCTTACTTCCCCAAGCCTAATTTTAGGAGCTTGGGTACTTATTTATGCTCTATTGTAGTATTTAAAAAAAAAAATAAAAAAAAAAAAAAACTTCATAGAAATACAGCATTTTAGCCTGTTTTTAACATGATAGCCTGCATGACTGTTTGTTACACATGTATAATGTGTATATATTTTATATATGCTCCGGGGTCCCCGCACAAGGGCGGGAATATTCAATGTTTATGACTATTGATGAAGATCCCCTGGAAGAGAAATGTGTGCACCAGCTGAACTACTTCCTTGGGTACAATGGCCTTGACATCCGTGGTGGAGGTCAAGGGACTTTGCCCACCCTATGCATAATAGTGCAGGATGCACTCTCCTCAGTAGCAGAGGCAGTGGGTGAGAGGAGACATGACTCAGGGGAGGTTCCCAGGCCAGTGAACGCTTCAGTTAGTCATCCCAATTCTCCTTAGAAGGGTGGCCAATCTCATCATCCACTACCTAACTTATCCAAATTCAGGCTGAAAGGGTAATTCAGGATGTGCTGCTGGCACAGCTGATGAAGAGCAAGTTTTTTTTTTAAAAAGGGAGGCTCCACAGCAGCAGGATGCAACATTAAAAGAGGGGGGGGAAAAGCATGAACTTGACATTCGAGAAGACAAGTGGGACCTCATCTCAGCCACTGCAGGTGGAGTCGAAAGTGGAGCCAGAGGCAGCCCCGGTATGGCCTCAAAAGGTCCAACTGGTGCAGAGGGTAATCCAGATAGACCCTGTTTTGGCATGGTAAGGCATGCCAGAGGGAGTGGAGAAGGATTCTAGGAGTCTAAGCATGGCCTTGAGGAACTGTCTGCTTCAGAGTTGCAAACAGTCCCAGAAACTCTGGTTGTGCTGGAATATTTTGTGGTATCGGCTTTAAAGTCAAACAACTTCTGGAGCAAGATAAAGATGTATGGGACCACCTTTACATGCGAGTAGCAGGAAGGGGCACAGTCCCAATTAGATTTGGGGGATTTCTTTCTTTTAACTTATCCAAACACTTGAGGAAACCACTCTGGTGACCTAGAAAAGAAGCAAACTTGACTAGGACCAGTCTCGTTAGGGGGTCTTCTGGTACTTTGCGATGTAGGCTTTCACCTTCTGGTCGCATGAGGCCTTCCTGTTCCTTGGCATGTAGTCATTGGAGGCTTTAAAGTCATGGCTTGACAACAAGCAACACATGCAAATTTGGTGAGGGTCTTTCTAAACAGTTGTTTGAGAGTCCTTAAAAATCTGTTTTGGAAGGAGACACCTTGACCTAAAATATTGTTTTACAGTTTGCAAGGTATGTAACTGTTGACAAGAAGTCGCTCTGGATCCGAACCTGGCGGTGCAGTAAGAAAGGAACGGACAATGCACTGGAGTGGCGGCCATATACTCTCCACTCATTTGTACAGTAGAACAGAGTCCGTGTTGAGCCACACATGGATGTGCAGAGGAACTGCTGAAAAGTTTCCAGATCTAGCCTGACACCTGGGCAATATTCAAAACATGAAGAAACCACAGCCAGAAGTCTATCAGGTGCCACATATGCTGCGCCACTGAATTAAATCAAATACCCATTACAAGCCACCCTTAACATTAAAAAAGGATCCAAACTACTTCAAAACCGCACCAGATATTTTCCCTACCCTTTTCCTCTTCAGCTTTGCTGTCAGCCAATTTCTGCCGCGTCACTCTAGGGATCTGCTGCTCCAGCTCAGATAGATTACTGATAGCAATCTTCTTAGCATTCCGTGAACGAAGGGATCTTCGAGGACTCTGACCGTCCTAAAGGGCGCAAAAACAAAAAGTAATTTCAAGTTAGTCTTTCCTCCTGCTCCATCCACCCTAAGCCATTACCAGCATCCTGCACAAACAAGAGCTTGCAAAGACATCAGTGCATAAGACAGAGCTGAGATTGTGCATCACATGACCATCCAACATTTCCGATACAAACATTTCACAAAAGCAGAGGGGTCCCGTGGTAGATGAAGGTATTCACAAGTCACTCTGGGGATGAGCACAAAAGCAGAGTAGGAGACATTAGGGGAGAGATCATGCATGCTAGGGGTGATCATGCAAGCATACAGATGATAAAGCAAGAGTAATGAGGAAGAAACATGTTTAGGCAGCTCCTCTTAATAAAAGAAATAACAAATCACGTTTGTTCAAGGGTCTCAAACTGGGTAGACTCAAATAGACCGATTCCACAAAGGGTAAAAGCTGCATGTACACAGAATTACCACTGGTGGGAGACGGAACAAAAGATGCACTACTTGATAGTACTTCATGACTATATTACAGCTGGAAAGTAGGACTGTGGAGACCTCCTCAAATGGAGTTGTGGAGTTAAGTATGTCACAGCAAGGTGGATTTAGTAGGAGGGCAGTAACCACTTGACAAAAGCATTCAACACCACAGGATCACATGGCAAGCGTGGGCACAAAAATAAAAGCTTTAGGACAAAGCGTTCAGCTGCACTGTACTCGCCACTAGGCATTACCTCCTTTTCTTCAGCGCTGGGGAGAGGGATGAGCTCTGGCCTGTAAGGGATAATACAAGTCATTAACCCAAAGATAAAGCATTAAAACCACACCCGTAGGACTCCTGTAAGCAAAAGGATAGCCTTCTGCTTATGGCTATTAAAGTTAGAATATTTAAACACGTACCCATTCCCATTGTGGAGAGATCAGAAGGTGCTCCTAGCAGAGATGTAAGCCCTTCCCTTCTAGAACGCTATACTACATATAACTATACCAGCATAAAAATGTGTTGAATGCACAATTAATAGCACTACACCGCCTTTGACTGGCTCTCACTTCTTTAGTCAGATGGTCTCACGGCTTTAAAACATGCAACTGAAAAGTCAGTTTGGTCCACGAGATGGTTTATGCAACTCCACAACGTCAGCCTGATTTGACAGGACGACAATCCCTGATCTTGTTCACGGGCAAGAACTATTCTAGGCCATGACAGTTTAAAACACTCAACTTCCCCATACAAAGAATAATGGGTTGCAACAGCGGTGTAATTAATGTCACAATGTAAGAATTTTTTTTTTTTTTTTAAATAAACTGTTCAAGTACTCCCATTTGAAGTTTCATTGTACTCTACAGGGTGCCTAGAATAAGCTATGAGACAGTCAGTATGGGTCTCTCAAAACTTCTAATCAGCGACACTAATAACTTTCCTTCCTACCTTGCTTTAATGGTGCCTTCATCCATACCATCCGTGGAGCTTTGATCTAAGGAGAAAACATATCGCAAAGCGGCACAGTTGAAACAAGAACACAACTTATTTCCATACATCACTTTTGGGTGGACAGTTCCTTTCTGTGGCAGATTAAGACTCAACTGCTTATGGTCAGCTCCCTCTGAAGGCACAGTAAGAAATTATAAAGAAAGCTACTCAAAGCCAGCAGTCAAAATTGATTGAATTGCAAACAACTCCTAATTTTTCCAATTATGTGCCACACCAGGTCAGCCATGAGCACTGGCAACACAAGTCACCCCAATCTCAACCAGACACAGGTAAACTCCAGCCACCCCGCCTTTCCTTTTTGCACCATTTGTGAACAAATCAGCAACATCACCAATAGTTTCAACGAAAAATTAAACATACCCTAAACTATTAAAAAGTGTAGATAACAGGATCACCTCAAACCGGGTTTTTCAGAAACACTGCAAAAATAAACATTGCTTCAAGCAGATGCTAGGCTACTGGTACCCCTAAATAATGCAAAATCCTACACTTCAATTGAAGAAATAAATGCTTGTAGGCAACATAAGTCTTAAAGAAGGTAAGGGTACACTCATATCAATCAGAGCAGAGGGGATTAACATGGAGAAATAAAACTGCGTAATAGTAATTTTATTTCCAGGCTCGGTGAAGGGAAAAAACAAAGGAGGGGGGGGGGGAACAAAAAAGGGGGTGGTTTGGACTTACAACTGGACGCAGACGATTCCCAGGCTTTCTTGGAAATGGACCTACGGATTGACTTGCGCATAGCCTCACGAGTCATGCTCTCCCTCTTGCTGGCTAGAGAGTACTTATCCATCAGAGAGTGACGTCTTGAATGTCTGCCCACCAAACTACGACGCACAGACCTGCGGTCTGACTTGGACCCAGTAGGAGTGGATTTGCTAACGGAGATGCGTGAAACGTCCGTAACAGGTACTCTGATGCCCTCCTGAGCATCCGCGGACAGGTTTATCAGCTGTATGTCCATTTCTTCCATCTCATGGGACTGAGTCGAGATTTCCAGAAGAGGAGCAGCATTCTCCTCTCGATTTACAGATGTGTCCATGTGCACAATATCATCATTCATCCCAACTTCTTTTGGAGTGGATGCTGCAATCTTTACCTTGTTTGCACTGCGGCATTTGCCTTCTGGTGTCTTGGAGGCATCCAGGACAGCAGAAGGTTGTACTTTTGGAGGAGAGGAAATCGTTTCTTTGGAGGAGAATCTGACCTCTTCAATCGGGGTCAATGTTTCAAGCGCATCTTCTGCACTTTTGCGGTCTTTGGTGCTAATCTTGACACATGGCAGACTGGAAAAGGGGGGCTGCACAACAGGCAGTTCAGAAACCTTTCTGGAGTCACTATCTGGATTGGTACAAACAGCCTTTTGGGCCTGTGCCCGGGTCAGGCGTGTAACCCTCTGTGTCTCTTGTTGTGTAAATGTCTGTTCTTCCACTGCCTCCATGTTTTGGAGCTTCATTGAGAGTCGTCTGATTGAGGAGCGCCAGTTATTACTTCGCCTAGACAACCTAAAACAGAAGTATAAAAAACAGCTTTTAAAAAGCTTATAATTAAAAACAAGTAAAGCAATCACATACCTTTTCTCCTGAAGTTCAAAGAAGTTTAATGACTTTAGACAATTGCAGCACCCAGACTTTCTGGTTGTCCAATTACATGCATCTTATTTATGCTCAGACGGCAACTCTAGACCATAGATGAAAACGTATATTTACGTGCTGTAATTTGACAAATTCCAATTTGTAAATTGCCCCTCCCTATTCCCTTTGTGTAACTGGCCAATATAGTCTGTAGCCTAGAGCTTTCCTTTTGTCAGTCAATATTCAGTTCAGTATGCCTGAATTCACACTAGATTCCTGGTAAGCAGCCACACAAACATACCGATTATAGAGGTAACAAGTCATGCCTCGGACCATGTATGGAATTACATTATTTCGTATGTGGATCAATATTTTAACTGGTCAATGTGCTCCTCTTTGCCTTCTTTTCATGGCCAGACAGAAAATGTCCACATTCTCCTCTCCTACAGGAGATCGCATTAATCCCAATTGATTATTCAACACCAGCAGCTTTCTCCTCAAAGACACTCGTGGATCGAATCAAATCCTTCTTTTAGACCTCAAGCTTTCACAATGAACTGTTGCATGTGCTTTCCTGTTGTAACAACAAAGGCTTGCTTTTCAGCATTTGTGATTTTTCAATTAAAGACAAAAGAACGTTTTGTCATCTCTCTCGATTTTTACGTATGGAAAAAAAGAGGGAAAACGGGTGGACTGTTCAATGAGTCAATCGTGACTGCGGTTTCTTAAATCCAACAAGATTAATGAAAAGCTAATGATTTTCTACTCCGAGGCTAGCTGGCACTGCAGTGCCCGCCCAGTGAGGTGCGTGACCCACTAATGAAGCATGCTACTTCGGTGGGAGAGGGCCACTGCATCCTGTAAGGGATGCAGCTTCTATCAGACCTTTTGAGTCAATACCAGTGAAGCGCTGTTTAAACATAAAAGCGCACCCAGATTACATATTATTTATCAGGATGTGCTGTACTGCCCAATTTCCCCCTCACAACATTTAAAAGCCTTGGAATTGAGATTTGAAGACAGATGGTTGTCTGTGTAGCAACTGGGAAAAACTACTGTAGTGTAAGAGATTCATTGCGCATTGCTAGCAGATACATGAAAGAAGGATGAGCTACTCATTTCAACCTGCAGCCCAACGCCAGTCTCTACCCCTCAGTCCCAGCAAGGTAAAGAAAAACTCAGCTAACCTCCGCCTAGTTGAGTCCTCTTCTGGAACCCCCGACGGCCTTGCTTTCTTCCGTCTCCTCTTCTGAGAAGGGGTTTTTGGCATCAGCTCTGGTTCTGCATTGAAGTCGCTGTGTAAAGAGAAAAGAAAAAACAACTTTTTTCTATCACCTCCAAGGTGAGGCCAGTGAAAGAATGACAGCAACAGTTCTGTTCCTAAACAAGTTGAAGTTGAGAAAGATCCACCAACGGGTGCAGCAGCAGCAATACCATCTAGCAATATGCTACATACCGATGCCAGAATATGTAGAGCTAAAGAAGTGAAAATGTGAGTGGCTCACCTGCTAAACATTCGGCGAGCTTCTTCCTCAATTTCTCTCAGCCACACTAAATGCTTGTTTTCCACATTCATGGAGAACTCTTCATGTTTGCGTGCAAACACTTCCAGCATTTGGGCAGCACCCATCATGTCAGCCATGATTCAACCTGAAACCAATACAGAGGTTAAGAGTGTGCATCTACCAAAAACACAGTAAGTACATCTGATAGCACTACCACATACAACATTGCAGCATTCATTGGCCCTGTCCTCTAAGAAAATGGATATGCCACCAAAAGCACCAGTACGAGCACACAATGCTTTTCGTTGCAAGGGAAACAAGAACATTAGATGGGAGGATGTAACTGGCAAAGTGGATTGATAGCTGAGCTTCAACAAAAGAAGCTGTGGCACCAGCAAAAACTAAGTGGACCAAAAACGTATTATAAAGAGAGGACTCCAGGCATTTCTAGCTAGGAGGCAGACTGCTGCTATCATGTAATTTCCTCAAAATAATTGAGCGTAGTGTCCCACAAGGGACTACAACAGCATTTTAAAAAACGTGGGCCACAAGCGGATTTCTGCTGGGTTGGGAAAATGGAGTGTAGGAAGTTGGCTCTGTATGTGCTATTTCAAAGTAAGGAATAGCATGCACAGAGTCCAAGGATTCCCCTTAGAGGTAAGATAGTGGCAAAAAGAGATAATACTAATGCTCTATTTTGTGGTAGTGTGGTCGAGCAGTAGGCTTATCATAGGAGTAGTGTTAAGCATTTGTTGTACATACACACAGGCAATAAATGAGGAACACACACTCAAAGACAATTCCAGGCCAATAGGTTTTTGTATAGAAAAATATATTTTCTTAGTTTATTTTAAGAACCACAGGTTCAAATTCTACATGTAATATCTCATTTGAAAGGTATTGCAGGTAAGTACTTTAGGAACTTTGAATAATCACAATAACATATATACTTTTGAAATAAAACACATATAGCTATTTTAAAAGTGGACACTGCAATTTTCAACAGTTCCTGGGGGAGGTAAAGTAATGTTAGTTCTTGCAGGTAAGTAAACCACCTATGGGGTTCAAATTGGGGTCCAAGGTAGCCCACCGTTGGGGGTTCAGAGCAACCCCAAAGTCACCACACCAGCAGCTCAGGGACGGTCAGGTGCGGAGGTCAAAGAGGTGCCCAAAACACACAGGCTTCGATGGAGAAGGGGGTGCCCCGGTTCCAGTCTGCCAGCAGGTAAGTACCCGCGTCTTCGGAGGGCAGACCAGGGGGGTTTTGTAGGGCACCGGGGGGGGGGCGGCACAAGTCAGCACAAAAAGTACACCCTCAGCAGCGCGGGGCGGCCTGTTGCAGTGTGCAAACATGTGTTGGGTTTCTAATAGGTTTCAATGAGAGACCACGGGGTCTCTTCAGCGGTGCAGGCAGGCAAGGGGGGGGGGGGGCTCCTCGGGGTAGCCACCACCTGGACAAGGGAGAGGGCCTCCTGGGGGTCACTCCTGCACTGAAGTTCCGATCCTTCAGGTCCTGGGGGCTGCGGGTGCAGGGTCTTTTCCAGGCGTCGGGATTTCAGAGTCAGGCAGTTGCTGTCAGGGGGAGCCTCGGGATTCCCTCTGCAGGCGTCACTGTGGGGGCTCAGGGGGGACAACTTTGGTTACTCACAGTCTTGGAGTCGCCAGAGGGTCCTCCCTGTAGCGTTGTTTCTTCACCAGTCGAGTCGGGGTCGCCGGGTGCAGTGTTGCAAGTCTCACGCTTCTTGCGGGGATTGCAGGGGTCTTTAAATCTGCTCCTCTGGAAATAAAGTTGCAGTCTTTGTTGAACAGGGCCGCTGTTCTCAGGAGTTTCTTGGTCTTTTGGAAGCAGGGCAGTCCTCTGAGGATTCAGAGGTCGCTGGTCCTGGGGAAAGCGTCGCTGGAGCAGTTTTCTTCCGAAGGAGGGAGACAGGCCGATAGGGCTGGGGCCAAAGCAGTTGGTGTCTTCTTCTCTGCAGGGTTTGGCAGCTCAGCAGTCCTCTTCTTCTGTAAGTTGCAGGAATCTAAATTCTTAGGTTCAGGGGAGCCCTTAAATACTAAATTTAAGGGCGGGTTTAGGTCTGGGGGGTTAGTAGCCAATGAGGATGGGTACACCCTCTTTGTGCCTCCTCCCAAGGGGAGGGGGTCACATTCCTATCCCTATTGGGGGAATCCTCCATCTGCAAGATGGAGGATTTCTAAAAGTTAGAGTCACTTCAGCTCAGGACACCTTAGGGG
Source organism: Pleurodeles waltl (assembly GCF_031143425.1). Lineage (NCBI taxonomy): Eukaryota > Metazoa > Chordata > Amphibia > Caudata > Salamandridae > Pleurodeles > Pleurodeles waltl. The sequence continues at coordinate 668,087,214 of NC_090440.1, forward strand.
CTGTCCTGACTGGCCAGTGACGACTCCTTGTTATTCTCATTATTTCCTCCGGCCTTGCCGCCAAAGTGGGGCCGTGGCCAGAGGGGGCAGGCAACTCCACTAGCTGGAGTGCCCTGCGGTGCTGGAAGAAAGGGGGTGAGCCTTTGAGGCTCACCGCCAGGTGTTACAGCATCTCCACCCAGTGCAGGCTTTGTTACTGGCCTCAGAGTGACAAAGGCACTCTCCCCATGTGGCCAGCAACATGTCTCGAGTGGGGCAGGCTGCTAAAACCAGTCAGCCTACACAGGTAGTTGGTTAAGGTTTCAGGGGGCACCTCTAAGGTGCCCTCTGGGGTGTATTTCCCAATAAAATGTACACTGGCATCAGTGTGCATTTATTGTGCTGAGAAGTTTGATACCAAACTTCCCAGTTTTCAGTGTAGCCATTATGGTGCTGTGGAGTTCGTGTTTGACAGACTCCCAGACCATATACTCTTATGGCTACCCTGCACTTACAATGTCTAAGGTTTGGCTTAGACACTGTAGGGGCACAGTGCTCATGCACTGGTGCCCTCACCTATGGTATAGAACACAGTGCCTTAGGGCTGTAAGGCCTGCTAGAGGGGTGACTTATCTATACTGCATAGGCAGTGTGATGTTGGCATGGCACCCTGAGGGAAGTGCCATGTCGACTTACTCGTTTTGTCCTCACCAGCACACACAAGCTGGCAAGCAGTGTGTCTGTGCTGAGTGAGGGGTCCCCAGGGTGGCATAAGATATGCTGCAGCCCTTAGAGACCTTCCCTGGCATCAGGGCCCATGGTACCAGGGGTACCAGTTACAAGGGTCTTACCTGGATGCCAGGGTGTGCCAATTGTGGATACAAAAGTACAGGTTAGGGAAAGAACACTGGTGCTGGGGCCTGGTTAGCAAGCCTCAGCACACTTTCAATTCAAAACATAGCATCAGCAAAGGCAAAAAGTCAGGGGGTAACCATGCCAAGGAGGCATTTCCTTACAGTGAGGAATAAATAAAGATGCCTTTAAATTCTGTATTTACCTCTTCACATTCAGTGGTTCTTCAAAGACAAATGTCAGGCTGTGTCTTCTGACAAACTGCTGCTTATTACTTTAACATGGGTTTGGTGTTTATTTTTCTTTCATTGACTGGAAAGTTGGGGGGGGGGGGGGTGGGGAGTTTGTAAACTGAACTATGTGACAACTGTGCAGAGTACAAGGAGTGTGAAGAGGAAGGCTGTGTGATGTCTCTTTTGCAGGACACCACAAAATGTATACCCATAAATTAACTGTATACGTCCTGCAGTCAAGAAATCAAAAATGAAGTATATTTTTTCCCGAGGTGTGCTGGAAACAGGGTTTCATAGGATCAAAATAGGCAATACACTGTGAGGAACAAATATTCACAGAAAACCCATTTCTACTCCTTGCCATGTGTGTGCTATATAGTTTCATCAATTAAAGTATGTGGGCAAATTTAGTGGCCATTTCAATAGAAAATTACCTGTCTAAATGACAGGGTGCTATCACTGAATGCTTTAGTTCCACTAGCAAATCGTTTGCTGCACTTCCGTTAAAGGTAGGTGGGTTGTGAAAGTTTGCCATTCTGAAAATTGGGTTGTGGTTTCAAAGAGTCTGGAAAGAACTGGTCTGAAGTATAGCATTTTTTTTTTTTTTTTTTTTTAAATCTGCCCAAGTGGCCCATAAGAAAACTACTCCATCAAGCATGGGCCAATTTTACATGTAAGCAGACGGTACTGAAGTAGACTTTTCACTCACAGTCAACTGGACAAATATAAACAGAAAGCTGCTGCTCTGGCAAAGTGATTGTTAGCAATGGGGTCTCTACTTGGCACTGGTTTGCACCAGGTCCAAGTAGGGACACGCACTCTTGTCAGGGTAGGGGAATCACACAGCTAAGATAGTCCCTGCTCTGCCCCTAGGTAGCTTGGCGCAAGCAATCAGACTTATCTCAGAGGCTATGTTCAAAGTATCTGTACACACACAGTAACAGTGAAAACACAAAAACACTCCACACCAGTTTAGAAAAATAGCCAATATTTTTCTGAACTAAACAGGAAAAATCCAACATACACAAGTAACAATATCTCTTTTAAAAGGTTTAAGAGTCTTAATCCATAGGAATCAATTGTTGTATGTTTTTTAAACAGTATCCGAGATGTGCCAAAAACAAAAACTATACGGGCACATAGGAAGTGAGGCGCCGGGAAAACGCGATGCATCGGTTCTCTCCCCGCAAAAGAGATGATGAGTCTGTTTCCAGTCACACAGCCGCAGTTCCTTGTAGCGGTGCGCGGCTGATGCAAAAATGCCAAGGGACGATGCGTGAGAAAAACCAGATTCATGGTGATGAGAGCCGGAGCGTATGATGCAATCTTGACTGAAAGTGCACTGGGTTCCTGATGTACAGGTCCCCAGTGCCACATCTCTTCCCCTAAAACTGTGCAATTGTTCACTAATTGGCAATACCTTCCCCCCCTGTAAGTCCCTAGCCAATGGTAGCCCTGGTACCTAGGTCATGGATACCAAAGAGTCCCTGTAGGAGCTGGCTCTCTATACCTTGCACTAAAATTAAGTACACTGTGCAGAGTCCAGTGGATCACAAAGGTTTGTAGAGGCAGAAACAGATAGGTCGAGTGCTCTTTGGGATACTGTGGGTGAGCAGTTAGGCTTATCAAGGAGGCGTGTTAAGCATTAGTTGTACTCAGAGGCGATAAATGAGAGACAGGCTCAAAGAATAAATCCAAGACCAATTTAGAAAAATAACATTTGCTTTTATATATGCTATGAACCAAAGAACGTTATTAGGAAGCAGTCTTTTTTTCTTTAAATAAATACTCTGCTGTTTCAAAAATTGACAGTGCAATTTTCAGAGTCTTCAATGTTAAACTATAGGAGGAAAACAAGAAAGCAGTTTCACAGGCAAGTACAAGACTTACAATCTCAGCCTTCAGTGTTTTAGACCAACACTTGGCAGGGAACATGTTGGTATCCAGAGCACAACACCAGCAGCACGGGGCGGCTGGGTGCAGAGGTCAAGGTCAGAGTCTGTGCCCAATGTTTATCAATGGAGACTGGGGGAGAGAGAATGTTGATGAGTTGCTCCCAGGTAAGTACAAGTAGTGTCAAAAGGTGGGTCTCCAGCCTCAGGTGCCCAATGCCATTAAAGGGAGGCAAGGGGTATCCACTGAAGTTGGACTGGTAGACCACATTGACTTTTTTTGGCGGGGAGGGTGGTTAGTCTGGTGCAGAGGTGGTTCCAAGTAGCAGTTTCACGGTTTTTCAGGCAGAATTTGAAGATGGTTTCTTTGGACAGCTCAGCTGTCCACGGAAGTTCTTGGTCTTCACTGAAGGCAGGCAGTCTTCCCAAGACTTTGGAGGTTGCTGGGCTGCGAGACAAGGTTTCTTTGAAGACTGCAGACAGGCCAGCAGGACTGGGGCCAAGTCAGTTAGTGTATTCAGTTTTCTCTGCTGGGCGACTTCTAGTTTGTCTGGCTCTTCTTAGGTAGACAGGAATCCAATTATAGGGTTCAGGGGTGCCACCTAAATACTGAACTTAGGGGGATTACAGGGTGTGCCAAGTGGTAGCCAATGGACTACTCACCTTTAGGGTGACTTCACCCTTCCTATGACCACTTCTTTTGGGAAGTCACATAGCCATAACCCTATTGGCCTAATTCCTTTCATGCAAGATGGAGGAATTTAAAATGTAGTGTCCACTTCAACTTGTCCACCCTTAAGATGGGACTGGCATGAAGTTGGCACTCCTAATTTATCCACCAGTACCTCTGCCAAAAGCGGGGTCAGTCTCATTCACAATATGGAGAGGCCTGGGTCGCATATAATAGGCAGAAAGGCTTTCGAAGGTTCCCCCCCACCCCCAGAATGCCCATTCTGCCTCTTAGAGAAGAAGATCACACCTCTGCCCACAGCAGGCCTTTGTTCTGAGCTCTCAAGAGCACTGGCTCTCACCTCAGGGGGCCAGATCTCTGTCTTAAGGTGGCTGTACTGGTGTTGACCAGTCAGTGCCCACAGTGACAGTATTAATAAATGCATCTCCGGATTCAGTGAGGGTTTATTAATACGAGAGGTTTGATACCAAACATCCGTATTGTCAATGTAGCTGGGGAACTTGTAATGACCAATGTTCAGCAGATATACCTAAAATGGCTTCAACTGTTCACTTACTATGCCTGAAAATCGACAAAGACATAGCAGGGGCATAGCTGCACTCCTTGACCTGAGTGATTTCACAGATTATTGAAGGGCTGTGGCACCCCTCACAGAACTCACATCCAAAAAGATGCCCAAAAAAGCAAACTTGACAGTCCGCTTTCAACAGGCCTGACACCCTGAAAGAAGCAAAGTGCTCAGTGCCTGTTCTAAAAGCACCAGATTACTCTGAGCAGCTCATTGTGCAGACTGATGTCTCTGAACAGGTGCTAGGCGCAGTCCTGTCCCAAATCAGTGATGACGGCCATGACCAATCTGTTGCTTTCATTAGCAGGATGTTACCCCCACAGAAAGCTGTGTTGGAGTGCCTTTGCTGTGGTTTGGTCCCTAAAGAAACTGAGGCCATACTTGTTTGGTTCTCACTTCCTAGTTCAAACTGAGCACAGGCCTCTCAGATGGCTAATGCAAATGAAAGGTGAAAATCCCAAATTGTTAAGGTTGCCCATATCCCTACAAGGAATAGACTTTACAGTGGAACAGACCTGGGACTGACTACTTCAATACAGATGGACTTTACAGGTTCTTCCAATCAGAAGACGACTTTTCTCCTGCAAGGGTTAGCATCATCACCTTTCGTTTAGGAGGGAGTCATGTAGGACCATTTGACATGGTCAACCCCCTCAACTTATTGCCTGGTTTCTAGTGCAATTTTGACAGAAATTACACTGGGTCCCTGCACAAAAAAAACAAAAAAAGTTCCCAGCGCCAGATATCGTTCCCTAAAACTGCACAGTAGTTTTTCCCAATTGGCAAGCCTTTATCTACTAGTACAAGTCCCTAGTAAATGGTACCCCTGGTACCTAGAGCATGGGGTACTAAAGGAAGGCCCCTGAGGACTGCAGCACGACTTAAGACACCCTCAGGGACCCCGTAAGGGCACACTGTTTTTGCAGACTGCGTGTCTGGGTGCAAAACTAATATGAAAACACAACACGGCACACAGCATGCGCGCCTCGTCCCCTTTGCACTGAACACAATATATGTAAGTCACCCTTCTAGCAGGCCTTCCAGCCCTCAGGGCAGAGTGCATTATAAAACATTTGAGGGCATACCTGCATGAGCAGCTATGCCCGGCAAGGTCTGTCCATTCTCAGACATAGTAAGTGAAGCTGTTTTAAGTACATGTGCTAAACATTCTTCCAAGTTGGCTGACTAGCTAGAGACAGCAGGGACCGTAATCGTATAGCAAGCAACTAGTGTTTCAAATGCACCGGGAATGCTGAAATCAAATACTCTGCTGGCACTACTCGGTTATAATAGTGCATAACGATCCAGGCATGCGATCGGCCTGCAAATTTATGTTTATTGTCCAGCAAGGATTGCAACCTAACCTCTTGTCTTTCAAGAGATACCATAAATGATGCTAGTAAGTAAGAAAATTCACTTTGTGTACTAGCAGACTTTAAAACAGGGCATAGCGAATGTTCACAATTTCGAATGTGTTAAAAAAAAAAAAAAAAAAAAATTAGGAGGAGGAGAGGTTCACCTAGAAGCCAAGGTTGGAGCTTTTAAAAACAATGCTATTTGAATAAGTGTGGCATCTAGGAATGGGCACCATGAAGTAATCAAGATGCTGAGCACTATAAATAAGGTTTATATCAAGTTTCTCCACATGCGATTTTGATTTAAAAAATAATCTGTCAATTATAATGCAGCATTATTGTTTACTGAAAACAGATTTTGTACGATTTGTTATGGTACAGAGCAAGTGATCCCTTGCCAGCGCAACTAGCCATACCTACAGTGGAGTGGTCAATTCTGCCTAGTCCTCAGACTCCGACAGGAACAAGCGATTTATCTTTTCTGCAGCAGTGCAACAGAACCCGTTCAAATAAGACGTCCAACAATTTGCAAGAATTACGTCAGGATGACTCTTACAGCGGAATGACATCTCAGTCCGTGTAAACAACTGAAGCGCTCCTTTGTCACGTCGATTACTTCCTGCATGAGCTGGAACTCATTTTTATCCAAGTGAAACAATTTTGTGATGCGGGTGACAAAGCACCACTAAGCCAAAGCGGAAGAAAGATTCTCAAAGGTAATATCCTGGCTTTTGCACAATAAGGCTTCTCCAGTTTTCACAAGGGCAGACATGTACAGTAGTGTAGCACCAGGGCAAACTTCATCCAACAGAGAAGATGTACAACACAGATGCATTGCAGTTTTTCAAAGACTACTTGAATTGTCCATGTGAAAACCAACTGAAATTAAGCTTTAAAGTGTTAGATTTTGAACAATATGTAAATATAACACTTAAAGTAGACAGGCACGGACATTGCTTTACATGCGAGCCTGGTGAAATGTCTAGAACAAAAAGTCACTGGTTAAGGGCCAAATCGGACACACTAGGCTTCAACATTTTCATTACGAACAGCATACATTAGACAATTAACATGCGTTCTAATAAAGATACTGATGCCAGGGGTGCGCTGCTCAGCTCTTCATCACCCACGTCAATGCTTATTCAGAATCGAAGAGATTACCGTGTTGCTTTACATCATCAGAAACAACGATCAACCAAAGACGACACCATGGTGCAGCAGAATGATCAAAACACCGCCACACTAGACAAGAAATCGGGACCCATTTATAAACACGATACGTAACTCCACCCCCGACAAACCTACAGCCCGCTAGTCTCAGATGCCAGAAAACATACCCCTAGGAGGGCTCAGTTACGTTTTAAAAGCTGGGCTACGTAAAGATCTTCAAATACCTAGACACTTGTTTTGCGTTTTTAACCATAAAATACCTACAACCTTTCGGCTAAACTTCATGTTATACCAATGCATTTTGGGGATACGTTCTTGATGGGCCACTGTTTTCGTGACAAAGCACCGCAGCTTCTATTTTAGAGCTATAATCAATGCTGCTTTACCTAACGCTCGGATGTCTTGACAAAGTCAAGTGATATCGCCCAAAGTAATAGATCTATTCCAGCTACATAAATATAACAAGTAGGCCTTTTCCGGCTGTATTTTGCCATGTGTACTACAGGATAATTCGAGTCAGATCAGCAAGCAACCTTTGGGACTATGTTACGCTAGGGCATGGCTGCGAGTTCGGCGCCGTTTGCTCTGCTGTATTAGTCATCCCATTCTTACCGACCGCTCTAGACTACGGTGTGGATTACCTGGTGGGGAGTCCGCTGCTTCGGTGATCTGTCCTATTGCCCCTCCAGGCGGTCCCGGTTGCCACTCACCGCCTCGGCGGTAGAACAACCCCCACCCGGCTCCCGCAGAACACCCCGAGCCGTCGCACCCGCTCAAAGACCGGTTTAAATATTCAAACTGCAACGGCCGCCCAGTGAGAGCACAGACTGAATGGGGAAAGGGATTCGACCAATCACACTGCGAGCTGTCCCCACGCTGTAGAGGCGGAGCAAGAAGTGGCAGCACTGGTTCCTGGTAAATACGTAGCACATTTGCTGCACAAGTGCGACAGCCATATTGTAATCATAACACCAGCCTTTCCATACTCAGGAGTTTTTGGGAAAAAAAAAAAAAAAGAAAGCGAACATGAGAAGTAAATGAATAAAATGTGACCAACTCAAGTAACAGGATCTAATGCATCTAAAAGCGCTAAAGTACAGTCTATTTTTGCAGCGAATAAAAATAATTGAGAATACGCTCATTGCCCATTCCGCCGCTCGACTAATTCTAAACCGTTGCTAAAGCGGACTTAAAATAAATGTAGTAGTTATTCCGCCACAGCAGCAAAGATTTCATCTCCCAGGAAGCCGGTGTAATGGTTTCTTTGCTCCCACTGCTGAAAGTCCTTAAGTTCTTCCGGCTGAGAGACATAGAAGACCATAATAACAAAACAACTGGCCCGCTGACAGAGCCGATAACGTGCTTAAACTGGGCGCCATAACACGGAAAACAACCATTGTGTAAACCGAAGTAAAATAAATTATTGATTCAGGAGTACAAACCAGCTCTCGCCTCTGTGGTTATCCGTCAAGAACACTAAAATTATACAGCAGTGAAGGACTTAATTTTGCAACTGCGTTGACTAAATTATACGACAAGAAAATTAAAATTAAATGGCTTGCGAGACACTTGTGTATATAATAAGCATTGGCAAAGCCAATAAGTCTCGTCTGTGCGAGAGCTAGTGACTTTGGCAATCCGTTTTAGCTATGCTGTACACCAGTGTGGCCGCTGTTCAGCATGGCTAAATGTGGCGTGGAGTGGGGTAGACTGAAGTGGGGTAGACTGGCGGAGTGGGGGCACACAAGCCAACATTTAAGAAGAGGAAAGTGGGATATTTAAAAAAAATAATCAGGAGAATGTGTTTCCCCCATTGTCTTCTATTGAAGTAGAGGCAATTTCAGACGGGAGACAGCCAAAATGAAGTCATTTTCGGCTTTAAAAAAAAGAGTCTCTTAACTGAATTTGGTGCTATAGGCATGTATGGATCAGAGTAAAGTGGAGGTGGATTGAGGTAGACTGGAGTTGGCTAGATTAGGGTGGAATGGAGTGAGGTAGATTGGAATGGGGTAGTTAGGAGTGGGGTAGATGGGATGGAGTGGAGTGGGATATACTGGTAGGGTGACCAGAAGTTTAAAGCCAAAAACCAGGACATTCCACAAAAATAGAAGGAGTATAATTTTACTTCAACAGAGCACACAGAATGACAGTGGTCATCAACACAGAATTATAGAAGAAGCACTAAGAACATAAATAAAATGTGATTTTTAAAGTCAGTGTAAAGTCTGTAAATCAAATTGCTTTCTGATAACTCCTGCTAACAATCTCTGCCTTGGAAAACAAAAAAAAATCACCCCCACCATTTTCAGGTGACCCTCTCTAAAAACTGGGACATGAGCTAAATTTCCTGAAATCTGCTGGGACAGCTGGTGAAAATCCAGGACGCTTGGTCATGCTCTATATTGGGTTACCTGGAGTGGACTGTCGGGTAGGCTGCGACCTAAAGACGAAATAAAGCAGTTTGCAGTTTTATAAAATCATTCTTTCTAAGTTCATTTAATGGATGTGTGGAACACACTGCACTGGGCACCAACTGAGGGACGGTGGAAGCATCCATCTGAGGGGCACTCATAAAAAAATCTGATACTTGTCAAATAATTCAAAAAGATGAATAATACAAGGCAGCTGCAGACTATGACTATGAGAGACAGACACCAAGGATATTGGCCTAGGTCTGCCCTGTATTTGATTGGAAAGGAGAGTTAACATTTTCAGCCACGTTAAAGAGAGTGGTCAGATAAACAGATTTGTCTCTCAAGTGGCCCTTGCCTGTGCTCGAGCGAGCCCTGCTGCAAGCGAGGATGTGTGTCGTCACAGCCTTGTGTTTTTTACTTTATGAGAGGCAGGAATCTGTACCCCTGACATCTTGTGTGCATTGCAGTGTGACTAACGGTAGAGCTTGCACCTTACATCATTTCTTAAGTTTTTAGATAAACAAAAATCAGGCAAGCAGGGACGGGGCAGAGAACAACGCAGAAGTGGTCAGAGAGCGATGCAGGATGGGGGCAAGCAATCACCTAGGATGGTGGGATCTCGAAAGACCGGCAGGAAAGGGTGGGGCAGACGAGGACATGCAGAGGGAATCCTAACTGGAAACCCATGCACTGGTATGAGTGCTATAAAAAAGTAGCCAAGACCTTAAAAAAAAAAAAACCTTCTTGCACAGTATGATTCCACAAACCTGGGTAGGCATATACTTAATTCCATGTAACTAACATAAAAGAAGGATTGAAGGAACGAATGTTTGAAGTATAGTGCTTAACTGCACCAAATCATTAAAATGACTGCCATCTTTAATTGGCAAGGCACTCATTCCCCAGTACAACATTAGGTACTGGAACAAAAAATAACGGCATCATTAGAAACAAACATATGAACAAACGCGCTATAACAATAAATGTACTGTTTTTACGGCAGCCCAACCACAAATAAAAGCTGTTCAACTGCCACATGCAAATGTTAAGAGTAATTATGCTTTCTTTTCTGCCCAAATTATCTGCTTATGTTCTGAATACTGTGAAAGCTGAATTCATTAATAATACATTTCCATTGATAAGTAGTTAAAGAATTTACATGAATTAGGCTAATATAGAGAAAACAATAGTTTTTGGAAAATGTGTCCACCTAAGTGGCCTGTTACGTGTACGACATTAATCAAAAAATTACATTAACTGTTTAAATGATGTGCCCAAATAGAATAAAAAGTATTAGTGGTCCATACTAATGTATACATTTTATGTATTTCTCTAAATTTATTATGCATAGAGTAATTGAGAAATTTTGGGCCTAGTCGACCAAGCCTCATGTTAAGTTTCATGGCATTAATAAATGTTTGTGAATGTTTTTCTGTGGTGAGAAATAAGCTTCAGTTCTTCATTGTTCATTGTATACACAGGCTCTCATTACGAGGCTGCCGGTCACCAGGCCACCAGCCTCGTGGCAGTGGTCTTACTGCCAGGGAGCTGGCGGTAAAGACCGCCACATTACAAGTTGCGGGGTTTGATGGTGAACTCCTCCGGGCTGGCGACAGGCCTCAGGCCGCAGCCCGCATTACAAGGCAGCAAGCTGCCAGGAATTTTGAGGGGGTTGCCCCGACACGAAGACCCTGGCAGAAACCCACCCGGCGACAGGAATCATCATTCCTGTTGCTGGCACACACACCCCCATACATCCACACACTTGTAAACACCCCCACCCAACCGCACATATCCATACAAACACCTCACCTGCTCTCACACTGACATACACACACCCCAACTCGCACTCACACACACACCCCACCCCCTCCACTCACGCATAAATTCACACACTCCCCACTCCGCATATGCACACTTGCACAGACACCCCCACTCACTTGCAGACTTGCACACATGCACCCCCACTCACATGCATCCCAATACACACACCTACCCACTAACAGCCTGACAACCCCCTCTCCTGCGCATACATGCAGACACCCCCCAACCGCATGCATACATCCAGACACCCCCACTCGCTCACTCACAAACATGCACTCAGACACCCCCGTTAGCACACATACACACACTCAGACAGATACCCCCACCCCTCTGCATACAAACACACACGCACTCACACCCTGACACCCCCCTCCACATACATGCAGACACACACGGCCTCCACACATACATAGATACACACACCGATTCAGGCACACATACACGCACACACCACACACATGCACCCAACACCCCCCCTTCACTGACGAGAGTGTGAATTGCAACTAAAAGTTACCTAACGGAAACTGGTGACAGGAACAGGAAAAAAGGAGCCAATCATCGACAAGTGAAATACTGTCTAACCATATCACAGATTTGAGAATTAATGGTTATTGGTTCAACTGTGAACAGCCGATACTCTCGCCAATGGCAACGTGAGAAAATACTTTATGGATTTCAACTAATCCCGACTACTCTTACCAGAAGAGTTAGCTCCAATTGCAGAGAAGAAGAGCTCAAAGATGTTCCAGGAGAGATACAGAGCAGCCCTAGATACCCTTTCTTAGACTCATTACTTAGCTATCAGATATTAATGCTATTGTTACTTTCTGAGTTTAATGCACTTATAATTTGGTTTAGCTAACTTAGAGCCCACCGTGGCTGAACCAGTCCCCTTCATTTTCCCACTGCGAATACTGACCAGACAGATATTCAGCTAACAAAGAAGTCTTTGCTTGCTGATCCATTCAGGAGAGGTATAATTAGATGAAATTGCATTTTGTCATAGATTTTTGTTCTTTCTTTTCTAGGTACCAAATGCTACATTTTTGCTAGAGCCATAGCTAGATGTTTTCCAAATTAACTTTTTGTCTGACTTTTCCTTTTTGCATGAAGGCCAATCATGCATTCAAATTAGAGGGTTAGTTAGTGTGTCCATGTGCAAAAATTGTTATTAACCAATACATGATTTTGTTTAATTGTGAATGTCTAAATGTATGTGTAGGAAGCTGGCCTGGTGTGTGGTGGGTACCTATGGTACTTACACCTTATCCCAGGTCCAGGTATCTCCTTTCAGTGAAGTGTAGGCAGTGTCTAAAAGCCAGGCTCTTTAGAGGTAGCTGTGGATGAGCTGCCAAGGCTTATCTAGGAGACATGAAAAGCTCATGCAATACCACTACAGTCACACTGTACTTGCACACAATAAAGAAACCACTTGGTTGTACACAAATAAAGGTACTTTATTTTTGGAACACAGTATCAGAAAATACTAGAGAGGCAACCCTCCAATAGGAAGTAAATTCTCTCTCTCTCTCTCTCTCTCTCTCTCTCTCTCTCTCTCTCTATATATATATATATATATATATATATATATATATATATATATACACACACACACACACCGTAAGAGGCACAAAAGAGTGTAAAATACCAATAAGCAATAGTGACCCTAGGGGGACCCCAAACCATATACTAGGAAAGTGGAAAGCAAACACAGGGCCCCCACCTAGGTAAGTAAATCGTGTAGAGGGGAGCTGGGAGTACTAAGAAACCACACAGGTAAGTAATGTAGTACCCTCAGTGACAAGGAAGGCAGGAGTAAAAAACGGAATTTCCCCCAAACCACCCCAAAGGATGAAAAGAAGAAAAAGAAGACATCCAGAACAGCCTGAAAGGAACCCGCAGTGGAATACTGAAGATGGAGACCTGTGGAGAGAGGGAACCGAGTTCAGAAGTGTCTGTGGAGTCCAGGGGGAGTAGGAGATACTCGTGGATCTGCAGCTTTTAGGCTCCTGGAGGGTCCAGTCGCAGTTTCGGAGGCCAGAAGTCGAAGCAGAGGTTGCAGAGTGGTCCTGCTGGAATCTTGCAAGCCAAATATGAGGACCCACCCCAGAGGAAGACACTATATAGCCCAAAGAGGGGGCTTGGCCACCTAACTAAGTAACTATCTATCAGAGGGTGCCTCTGACATCACCTGCCTGGCCACTCAGATGCTCTCAGAGTTCCCTGCCAACCTTGGATTCAAGATGGCAGAACCCATGGACTCTCTGGAGGAGCTCTGGGCACCAACCCTGCTGTGGCGATGGACAGGGGAGTAGTCACTCCCCTTTCCATTATCCAGTTTCGCACCAGAGCAGAGACCAGGGGTCCCTGAACAGGTGTGGACTGGTTTATGCACAGGGTGCACCAAGTGTGCACTTCAAAGCAAAATGGCGTCCCGCACTCACGATGTACAATAAAATGGGGTTGGAGTTCGTGGGGTCACCTCTGCTAGTGCAGGGGTGCCTTCCCACACAGGTACCTGCACCCTGCCCTCTGGGCTGAGAGGGCTTACCATAGGGGTGACCTACAGTGACCTGTAGTTAAACCGGATGCATGCACCCGGTTCGCGCAGGCTGCAATGGCAGGCCTGCATAACTCTTTCATGGGCTCACTATGGGTGGCAGATTAACTGCTGCAGCCAACAGGGATCCCCTGAAACCCCAATGCCCTAGGTACCTAAGTACCATATACTTGGGACTTATATGGAAAGGCCAGTATGCCAATAGTGGGGATAAAAAGTTACCAGCAACCAAATTTAGAGGAGACAGCATAGACACTAGGGTCCTGGTTAGAAGTGTCCCAGTGAACACAGTGAAACACACTGACAAACAGGCCAAAAGCGGGGGTAACCAAGCTAAAAAGAGGCTACTTTCCTATAGTATCCCATCTCATTAGTCCAGTTGTTGCTGATACTAATTTGTACTGTATCTCTTGAATGTTTGATGTTAAATGCTTTGGTAAAATTAAGGTTCTTCCGCCGATTTGGTCAACCTGTGTTGTTTATATATGTCTATCAGCTGATATTGAGATTGCTTTACGTAACCTTAGCATTGTTAATCTAGGGCTATAAATACTCTAACTTTTACTAGCACGTTCCCTTATGAATAAATTATAAAAGACAAAATAAGGCCAGACACACTCATAGTTTTTGGTAGCGTTCAGATGGTTTGTCTCTTTTAGGTGCTACCATGGTTTCCCAGTTGTAGTGATCTTAGTTTGATAGTTTGGTAATAGACAGTAGGTTATGTCTCCTTAAGAAGCAACCATGACTTTCCCGAAAACTTGGGTTTTGCCAATGCTTATTTGAAGATGTTCTCAACGCTCCTAGTGTGATTTATGAGTAAATAGGTTTTGCGCTTGCAGTGCTTAAGCAAATCGCAGGTGAATTGTGAGTAAACAGGGAGTTTGCGTACTCCAATAAAGTTGTTTAGGGAGTTTGCGTACTCCAAAGAGTGTGTGTAGGGAAGATGTAGAACTTCATATGTGTGTGGCGCTTTGTCTCACAAATTGCCCACGTGATTGTTGGTATACAGACCCTGCGTGGTCTAAGACTACAAAGTATTGAATATTGGTATTGGTTTATGTTGTAATTTGTCTGTTTAATAGGTCAATCTGGCATGGTTGACAAACTCATAGTGTGTGTATTAAAGGGAGTTAGTTTTTGGAAGGAGATTTTGTGATTCCTATGTGCACCAGGAGGATCCAATGATCAGTCGAGGGTAAAATTTGCTGGACGAATTTTGCTTGCGTGTCAGGGAAACTGAGATCGAATGAGTATCTGTTAGAGCTAAAAGCCGCAGTTGAAAATTCACTAAGGTTTCCGAAGCGACTGCGTTACCTACCTGTAGTAAACAGACACATTTGGTGTGTTGATTTTCTTTAGTGCTCGCAATATTTGCATTTAGTTTTGCATGGATCTGAGTTGAGGAAGACAAGCCGGAGGGCTTTGTCAGCCGCTGTATGTCTGAGTGTGACGTCACTAGAGTCGCGCAGGAATAGGTTGGTTAGTGAGAAAAGCCGCAAACGGATTGGTGGACAACTATGAAGCATTATTGGTTCAGGAAGGCAAGCAAAAGCGATTTTGGGATTGAAATTCACTTCCTGATTTGATTGAAGCATAGCCTAATACGAAAATGAAATGTTTCAAAGCATTAAAGAGTGCCCCGAAAGGAGATGCGTTTATAGCAGTTGGAGTAGGAGAAGTTACACCACCAGAAGGTACAACCGCATATATTGTATTTGAGGAACAAGGTGCTGCACCATGTTTTTGGTTGAAACAATGGTACGAAGATACAGAAAAATAAGGGAGCTTAGCATTTCCTGCCCACAGAACCCTTAATTTGAGAATTTTAAATAATTTGAGGAGAGTACTGTATGATTCGAAACCTCCTCCGAGATCTGCCCAATTTGAAGCATTAGCTTTATTGGAGTTAGTGGCCAGACAGCAACAGAAATTTGAGAGGAGAATGAGAAAAGCTAAGAAGACTTTAGCTGAGGCGATATGGGATAGTGAGCAGAAAACTTGGGGAATGGACACTTTGCAGTGAATTATGATGTTTGCTGCAATTACACAAGAGAGCGAGAGAAGTGTCAAACTAAAGACTTAAAAGAAGAGTTCATGTCCTTTAGAGGAAAAAGAGCAGAATTCAAGTATAGAAAGTCTTTAGCTTATAATGAAGACTCAGATAATGATGAGTTTATTTTGCAATTACTGAGCAATCATCCCCCACCATATGCAGCACATGAGACAGGTCCAAGCACTAGTACATATCCAACAGCTCCAGTACCCACTGAAGTTATACAGAGACAAGTACAGGTTAGCCCTAATGTCCCGACCACATCCACATTTCAGATACTTTTGCCACAGGCTGACATACCCAGAATTTATCCAGATGTCCCTTTTGTAAATTCTACACCAAGTATCATTGTGCTGACAGGACAAGCTTCCCAAATGAGTCAGGTTCATCAGACTCAGACGCCGATTCAAATAGAATCTACTCCACATTTGATGTCCCCAGTCCAGTGCAAATTCAGACAATGCGGAAATACACCCTTTTAACAGTGTCACAGACAAATGCATCCGCATCGACAAGTCAGAATACAGGAGCAATGTACCCTAGAGACCAAAAAACCCAACCAAGTCCAGACGTTGTGTCAGTTCCCGTCACTAGTGGTCCCGTTATACCCTTGTTAGCTCAGGAAAATAATAAGCGCATAGAACAAAATATTTGGAATTCAAATGTAGAAATGGAGGGACTCAACATGAATACAGGAATGTTGACTCCAATGAAGTAGACGTTTGATGTGACAGGTCTATTAATTGACTTAAGTTGTTCCAGAACTCCACCGCATATTCAAAGGAGAAAAGACATAGGATCTAACCAAATTTTGATGACTCCAGAAACTGTATGTCTAACATTACAAAAACTGCCAAATGTAAGTATTAACAGTAATAATATCTCATTGCAAGGGTTGACAGCCCAACAAGTAACCAAATGGCTGGAAAAGCACACCAGGAGATTCCAATGGAGGAAGTTCATTAAATTTGACCAGGCTTAAATCAGAAGTAGAAGAATTAATTGAAGAGACAATTGGTTTAAACAGAATTGACTCATACAGTGAAGAGGAATTTCACTTCTTGTGCAAAATAATCACCAACAAAGCAGTAGTGGTACACCAGAAATTAGCCCACCTAGCAGCCAAATATGACAGTGATAGAGAAAATGAAGCATTTGAGAAGAAGTTACAGGTTAGAATTTGACTCAAAAGATATCAAGAACATGAGAATACAGGAATAAAAATCTATATTAGATAATTAATTCAGAGCACCTAGACATGGGGAACATTAGATAATTGGGAAGGCAGATGGGTAAAGAAACGAGACAAGAAGAAAAAGGAGTCTGCGAATATAAGCACTAATGTACAGCAGACTGACAATCTAGTAAAAAAAACTGTCAATGAGTGAAATTCCAGGAGGGAATTTTATACATGTCCCTTGGAGCAGAAGTGACATTCTGTCATTCACAAATGACTACCCCTGTTTGAGAGAGAAGCCAGAGGAATGGTACCAGCAACCAGATAGGTTTGTGAAACTTGCCAAGTAACTATGGGAATATTTGAACATACTGTTAGAAATAGGGGTTCCGGCGGATTTGTAGGTTGAGTGCAAGACATGTGTAGATTGGCCAACGTGAGAGCCCCCACAAGATCCATCTACAGGCGCACCATCTCCAGATGTAATGAAATATTATTACAAAGTGATTGAATTTTTGAAAACAAGAATTTCTCCCAAGAATATTTATTCGTAGAGAATAGACAGGATAGCTCAGGAGGCAAAAGAGTCCACACATGTGTACTATGAGAGACTCTTACAAGCATTCAACCTTTACAGTGGTACAGAAACAATTGAGCCGAAAGACATGATTCATTTTGTGTTCAGATTCATTGAAGGATTAAGACTTGAAATTAGCCAGATGACTAAGAGTCATTTGATTTGCTGCCAAGCAAAGCAGATTCATAAAGTATTGCAATATGCTAAGTACTGTAGTGACAAAATTGAATTGAAGCAGAAAAAGTTGAAAAAGAAGGCAATGGTGATGCAGATTAAAGCGGCACAATCAGGCATGCATGGAAGTTTTCCAAAGCAGCAGCAGGAAAGCACATGGTTTCTAAACCAGGTGAAAGATAGAGGTTGTGGTGGAAATGGGAATGTGAACCGTGGTGTTGATTTGAGCACTGTAGTTACTCAAAGTGAGGTACAGGCAATGAAAAGAACATTACCTTGTCACTGTTGCGGTGGCTTCGGGCATTGGAATCGGGAGTGTCTGATGCTAGGACAGGAAGGTGCTGTTACACTGATGAATGAAAACAATCCTTTTCCAAACATGAAACGACCAAGGAAGAGAGGTCAAAATTTAAAATTTCAAAATAATGTGAATCAAATGCAAGGTCTTCATTCAGCCCATGCAACAGATGCAAATGCCAAGTTTGCAGGTGCCACAGACACAACAAATGCAACCCCAAGTTCAAATTGTACCTAGGCAACAACTTCAGACACCTCAGGCTCCAATGGAACAGCAGCAGATGATGGGCACAGGTCAAAGGTTTAACACCAATAATAACACAATACACCAATGCCCATTACAGAGTGAGGATGAATTGAATGATGAGTGGGTGAGTGAGGGTTCAGATGAAGAAGACTGCGTGTAAGCAGCTTCATTGGAAGTAGATCAAAAGGGTCCATATGTGAAGGGAAAAGTGATGGGCCACAAAGACTCATTCCTAGTCGACACAGGAGC
The DNA here is from genome assembly GCF_031143425.1 of Pleurodeles waltl. Taxonomy (NCBI): domain Eukaryota; kingdom Metazoa; phylum Chordata; class Amphibia; order Caudata; family Salamandridae; genus Pleurodeles; species Pleurodeles waltl. The sequence goes on from NC_090440.1 coordinate 668,105,529, forward strand.
TACAAACTCTACTGTGAGAACTACAGAAATTCCTAACTTACCTCTTTCAAGGAAAACAGTACAGATTGTAGGAGTTGCAAACCAGTATTTGACAAACCCGATTACAGAACCAGTTTCAGTCAAAATTGGAAATTTCAAAGGCCTGCACAAATTTGTAGCTCGAGGCCGGTTTTCTAACTGGGAAGGGATTTGCTATGCAAAACGAGATGTTCAATTACCTGTTCAAATGATGGGATTGCCATACAGACAAATAGTGATGATGAAGTTGACCAATCTGAAAAAACAGACTGTAATTCTGTAAATGAGGAATACCCATTGATCAGTTTCTTTCCCATCTTTACAATATGAGATCTTCCTTCTGATTTACAGAGAACAGTTACAATGAAGGTTTGGGATTTTTCAGGAAAAGACATTGGTCTAATAAAATAAGTTGAACCAGTTAAAGTCACAGTCAAGCAAAATTCAGTTTTTCCTCATATTCCCCAGTACCACACGACACAAGACATTATTAAAGGGATTGCACCTATAATTGCAGAATTTGTAAGACGAGGTGTTCTAAAGGAAGTATTGAGCAGCCCATGTAACTCACCTATAATGGGATTGAGAAAACCCTGTGCGAAATTTCGAATTGTTCAGGATTTGAGGAAAATGAATGACATTGTGATCAAATGTTGTCCAGTGGTGCCAAATCCTGCAGTGATATTATTTCAGATCCCATGTGATGCTGCATGGTTCACCGTAGTAGACGTATCACACGCATTCTTTTCTGTGTCTCTTCTCTTCATGCGGATAGCCAATTTCTTTTCTGTTTTAAACTCCTGGATCGCGTATATTGTTGGTGAAGAATTCCTCAAGGTTTTTCAGAGTCCCTGTCTATTTTCAACCAGATACTAAAAAAGAACCTGGAAACATTGGAAATGCCTTTCCATTCGAACATCGGTTCAGTACATTGATGATTTGTTGATTGCTTCAAAGACAAAGAAAGCGTGCAGGCAAAATACTATTACATTACTTGACCATTTGGGAAAGAACAGACACAAGGTGTCCCCAGTGAAGTTACAGTGCTGTCAGAAAGAAGTGAAGTGCTTAGGACATTTGATTCAAAAGGGAGCAAGAAAAATTTCCAGAGAGAAGGTGACTGCCATACTGTAGATGAATCTCCCAGCTACAAAAAGAGATGTCAGAATTTTTGATCATTACCAAGCCATTGCAGAAGCCGACCCACAAAGACGTTACTGATCCCCTAGAATTAGATCAAGCATGTATGAAAGCTTTTATTGAGTTGAGAGAAAGTCTGTGCAAAGTTCCGGCTTTGGGAATGCCTCACTACACAAAGCCATTCATGTTGTTGTGCCATGAATGTGATGGATGTTCTCTTTCTGTTTTGACACAGGTACATGGTGATGTAAACCGCCCGTAGCATTTTTTTCAGCTACTTTGGACCAAGTTGCAGCAGCTTTACCTGGCTATTTGCAAACTGTGGCAGCGGTAGGATTGAGACTCACTCAGGGTGAGAGCATTGTGATGGGACATCCCTTAACAATTATGGTCCCTCACTTAATTAAAATTTTGCTTACCCGGACAAAAACACAGCATCTCACAAACGCAAGACTGACCAGATATGAAAGTATAATTTTAGGTTCTCCAAATGTTACTTTGAAAAGGTGTACAGTGCTTAATCCAGCAACTTTGCTTCCAAAAGAAAATGTTGAAATTCATAAACTGAAAGATGTTGGACATGACTGTCTAGAAGTAACTGAATTGTGCACTAAACCTAGACCTGCTATTCGAGATACCCGATTGGAAGAAAATGACCAAATGATTTTTGTTGATGGAGCCTGTTTACGAGATAACATGGGCAAATTAAAAGCAGGATATGCAATGTGCACAATTTCTGGAATACTCAAAGCTTCCTGGCTTCGGGGAGTATATTCTGCACAAGTTGCTGAGTTGGTGGCTCTTACTGAGCATGCCATGTTTCTGCACAGCTTAAAGTTACCATCTATACAGACGGCCAGTACGGATTTGGAATAGTGCACCATTTTAGCCAGCTATGGTCACAGAGAAGTTCCATGACCTCTTCTGGTTCACCAGATGGAAATGGTGAGATAATCCAGGATTTGTTACAAGCTTTACAAATGCCTGAAAAGATTGCTGTGGTGAAATGCAGTGTACACTAGAAATCACAAGATTTTATTTCAATGCGAGATGGATATGCAGATCTAGTCGCAAGGTTTTGTGCATTGAATTGAATATCCTTCAAAGACAAATGGGAATTGTTACATGAAGACAAATGGAAAGAGTCGAAAGGCCTACAGGAGAAATGTGTTCAAAGAGAAGATGATGCTTGGGTGAACGGGGAGGGCCAAGTAGTCCTGCCGAATTGTCTGCTGACACAAATGGCTAGATATTATCGTGGTCAAGCACATGTTGGAAGGGATGCAATGATTCAAAATTTTAAGCAGACATGGTTTAGTCCAAAGTTTAGACAGGTTGCCAAAGCAGTTTGCCACAGTTGTATCATTTGCCAACAGTTGAACGTGTCAAATAGAACAGTTGTTGACACGAGCCACATTGAGAGAGTGGTAGGTCAATTTAGCAGAATGCAGATGGATTTTATTGAAATGCCTGTGTGCGGAGAATTGAAATATGTGTTGGTGATTGTCTGTATTTTTAGTCATTGGATTGAAGCATACCCCACACGCCCAAATGACAGTCTTACTGTAGCAAAGTTATTGCTTAGGGAGCGGATACCACGTTTTGGTTTTTGGTTCTCTTTAGAATCAGATAGAGGAAGTCATTTCAATAACAAAGTAATTCAATTACTATGTTCAGCTTTAAACATTGAGCAGAAGGTGCACTGTAGCTATCCACCTGAAGCCTCTGGACTTGTAGAACAGATGAATGGTACTCTGAAGTCATGTCTTGCAAAAATGTGTGCATCCACAAATCTGAAATGTCCAGATGCACTGCCACTACTTCTGATGAGCATGAGGATCACACCTGACAGGAAAACTGGACTGTCACCGCATAAAATCCTCATGGGCAGAGAAATGAGGTTGCCAGCAGCTCCTGTCAAAGCTCTTGTGAACATAACAGATGAAATTGTGTTGGACTACTGCAAGGGTCTAGCTGATGTTATTCACTCTTTCTCTCAGGTGGAAGAAACAACTGTGCTGCCATCCCAAGAACAAAGTACAACCCGAGAGCTGTAGAATGGGTTTATGATCCAGAAACACGTAAGGAAGACCTTGGTGGAAGGGTCCCTACCAAGTAGTATTGGTTACTACTACTGTTGTGAAGTGTGCAGGAGTTCCAAACTGGGTGCATGCCTATCACATGCGAAAGGTACCTTGTCCTCCGGATGACGCAGATGAGATGTTGGGAGTACCAACAACATCCAAACAAACTCCAGCAGCGGAGAGAGAAACTGGAGAATCAGAAACAGACTCTGAGCAGACAGAGGAAAATCCGGATATTCCTGTAAGAGACAAGACTGAGGACTTACAGGAAATTGACTCTGAACTAGTCTCAATTGAAACAGCAGGAGATGCTAGTCAGAGGAGGGCTCTCCCAGAAGCAGACAATTTGAATAAACAGACAGAGCAGCCCACCAACTTTAGGATTTTCCATCCTAAAGCAAACCAGAGTCAAACTGATCTGACCCGTCAAGAACCAGTTGCAGGTACCTCAAGCCAAAATCCTGCAGAGCAAGTGCTGCCAGAGCAAAGCAGTGCTGCCAGTCCAGCACTAAAAAGAGCACTGACAAAAGGAACACGAAAGGGAGATAAGTGGTCAAAATTGCAGGGAGATAAGTGGCCAAAATCGCAAGTCAAGAGAAAGTAATCAAATAAATTATCAACAATCGAAGAAGTAGACACAACAAGAAAGGAAGATTTGAGTGATGGAGAATTAAGTGGCAATCGCATATGCAACAACTAACACTAGAGAGTGGCAGAGTTAATCTATGTATTTTTGCTTTGATCGTGAAATTCCAGGTCTATACTGTGGCACATGAAGTTGGCCCATGAACTGAACGTTGGGAAAGTTCTGTGAAACTGAGAAAAGAAGGAGACATTAAAAGAACCTGAAAAGTGACAAAGTAATCTGAAAAGACTTTGAAATGAAATGATTTGACAAGCTGATAAACCGATTTAACAACTCTTACTGATTTTTGACAAAAAGCTTTGTAAGAGAAACTGACAGCTGTAAATTGATAAGAAGACTGAAGATTTCTTTTTTCACTGCACATTTAAATTTTTCCTCTTCTACTTTCTGATTCTTTACAGATCATGGATAATCATAACAAGCAGTTTAGGTGTAGTATTAGGTATTGGATAAGTAATTGTGTGTGTGACACTATGTTTGCTATTGATTGTGAGCGTGGGCTCTCTAACTAAAGCTGAATCTAATCATACTTCTTTAGAAATTACCACAACCACAAAATTAGATAAGTTTAGGCAGGATGAGAAATATTTGCACCTAGACAACTTGCAAGGAGATCTTTTGTCTAATGTTTTCTGTCGCTTGCTGTATAAATATGTTGAGACAATGAACGTGAGAGAGTGTTATGTTTGCACGCAAATTCCTTCATCACTGGAAGAAGGAATAACTTATCACAGCTTGCCACTAACATATGGGATTACTTGCAGTCTTCTTTTAACAAGATTCTATGACCAGGAATACATTCAGTATTTCTACTCAAAACATTTTCTAGTATTTTCTTTTATTCCCATTATTAGATACGTGGGTAAAGTGGCTAGAGAAGAGCATATAGAAATAGTAAGATGATTCTTTGAAGCTACACTAACCTTTGGCAAAGCGTATGCACATAGAAATAACTTCACATTCTTACTTACACCAGTAGAAAAATCTTTTCTAGACCAGACTGACGACAGGAGAAACGCATTAAAGGATGAAATAGATAAAGGGTTAGTGAAAAGGACATTTAGAAATTATCATGCTTTTAGTGTCACTACGATACAAGGGAAGTAAGCTTTAGATGCACAACATGCAAGGAAGCTATGTATATATAGAATGCAATCTAAGACTTACACATTATTTGAGGTAACAAGTGAATGTAGACATGTGTTCCTTTTTCAGAGTAAATGGACTTTCATGCTAAATGGAAAGGACCCAGCGAGTCATGGGGAATATTATAGTTGTGGACAAAATGCCTATTACCGTGTTCCAAGAGGATGGTATGATACATGCTATTTGGGAACTGCTTTTCCAAAGATTTACTAACTAGAGAAACTGAATGAGACACCTAAAATGAATGAATTTCACCTTGTTAGATCAAAGAGAGAATATAAATGGAGACATATTTGGAGCAATTATTCCTTCACTAGGAGTAATCCTAAATTCTTAGAAAATTTGAAAGTTGTCTACTATTGTGGATAATATGCTGACAAGTTTTTCTGGAGCCATGGTTCTAATGGACACTGAAATGGCTGCAGAACGATCTATGACTCTTCAGAACCGCCTTGCATTAGACATCCTTTTAGCAAAGGAGGGCAGAGTCTGTAAAATGTTGAAATCACAACATTGTTGTACTTACATACCTGATAACCATAGGGAAATTAAAAGCTTCATTAACAATCTGACTAGCGTTAACTCTGACCTAAATGTTCTGAAAGAACCTGGAGTTTGGGAAAAAGTTGGCAAAGGTTTTGCTTCTGTGGCAAATTTGCTGGGCAACCTCCTAGGGAAAGGTACAACTGTGAAAATAATACAGGTATTATTGATTATTGTAATTTGTATTTACATTTAAATATATTTAAAAGACAGAAAATGAAAAGTGAAAAGAGGAGGGAAGAAATTAAATTGGAAATTATGAGAAGCAGATATTTTGATGAAAACTGGAGAAAGAAAAGAAATGTGAAACATTATCATGTAACAAAATTTTAGATTAGCAAAAATTGTGTGATGACACATTTAGTCATCAGAGGAGGGATTGTGAAAGCTGAATTAATTAATAATCAATTTGCATTGATAAGTAGTTAAAGAATTTTCACAAATTAGGCTAATATAGAAAAATCAAGCGTTTTGGGAAAATGTGCCCACCATAACGTGTGCGACATTAATAATGAAATGACATTAGCTGTTTAAATGATGTGCCCATGTAGAATAAATTGTATTAGTGGACCAGACTAGAGTATAAATTATATGTATTTGCTTAAATTCAGTATGCATAGAGTAATTGTGAAATTTTGGTCTTAGTCGGCAAAGCCTCATGTTAAGTTTCATGGCATTAATAAATGTTTGTGAATATTTTTCTGCAGCAAGAAAGAAGCTTCAGTTGTTCATTGTACACACAGGCCCGCCAGACTCACGGTGACGGTCGGACCACCGCCAAAGCAGTGGTCCGGCCTCCACATTATCACCGTGGGGGAGCCGCCTCGGTTGGACCGCTGGGCCCACCATGTTGCCACTGGTCGACAGCCTGGTGGTGCCGGCGGTTTTAATCCATCAGGACAGCGCTGGAAGCAGCACTGCCCTGGGGATTACGAGTTCCCTCTCGCAGGCTTTTGCATGGCAGTTTAACCGCCATGCAAAGACTGGCAGGGATGTGGTGCTGGAGGCCCTTTGGGGGCCCCTGCACTGTCCATGCACTTGGCATGGGCAGTGCAGGGGCCCCATTGACAGCCCCGTCGCACTATTCACTGTTTGAATTACAGGCAGTGAAAAGAGCAACGGGTTCTGTTGCACCCGACGCACAGCAACTTTGCCGCCGGCTCGATTAGGAGTCAGCGTCAATGTTGGGGCCTGTTTCCCACTGGACCAGAGGGCGGAAATGCTGTTTCTGCCCGCTTGGCCAGCAGGAAACTCATAATAGGGTCAGCGGGCTGAAAACTGGAGTGGCGGTTTTCCGTCCTAAAGAATTTGGCAGAGGCGGTCAAAATGAGGGCCCTAGTGTTGACCAAATAGTTTGCAATGTTGCAACATTTAACTAGATGATGTCTTAAACTTTCTTGTGAGGACTGTCTGCTGTAATGCAATGTAGCACCTACTGTTACAATTTTATCATTGGTGCGTGAAAAGCTATGACAATGGCTTCACTGATGAGAGTGTGAATTGCAACTAAAAGTTACCAAACTGAACTGGTGACAGTAACAAGAGAAGAGAAGCCAATCATCAATGTGTGAAAGACTATCTAACTATAGCACAGATTTGAGAATTATTGATTATTGGTTCAACTGTGAACAGCTGATATTCTGACCAATGACGATGTGAGAAAATACTTTATGGATTTCAACTAATCCCAACTACACTTAGCAGAAGAGTTAGTTTCAATTTCAGAGAAGAAGAGCTCAGAGATGTTCAAGGAGGGATCCAGAGGAGCCCTTGGTCCCTTTCTTAGACTCATTACTTAGCTATTAAATATCAATGCTAGTGTTACTTTCTTAGTTTAATGCCCCAATAATTTAGTTCAGCTAACTTAGAATCCACTGTGGATGAGACAGTCCCCTTCACTTTCCCACTGCGAACGCTGACCAGACAGATGTCCAGCTAACGAAGAAGTCTCTTCTTGCTGATCCATTCAGGAGAGTTATAATGAGATGAAATTGTATTTTGTCATAGATTTATGTTCTTCTTTTCTAGGTACCAACTACTATATTTTTGGTAGAACCGTAGCTATATGTTTTCCAAATTAAATTTTTGTCTGACTTTTCGTTTTTGCATGAAGGCCATTCATGCCATTCAAATTAGAATGCTAGTTAGTGTGTCCATGTTCAACAATTGTTATGAACCAAGGATTCATTTTGTTCAACTGTAAATGTCTGAATATATGCCATCGCATCAGTCCAGTTGTTGTTGATATTAATTTGTACGTTATCTCTTGAATGTTTGATGTTCAATGCTTTGGTAAAATTAAGGTTCTTCCGTCGATTTGGTTAACCTGTGTTGTTTATATATGTCTATCAGCTGATATTGAGATTGCTTTACACAATCTTAGCATTATTAATCTAGGGCAATAAATATTCTAACTTTTATTAAACGTGTGGTTATTCATGGTCACATGTGTCATGGTGTTTAAGATTAATGACTCAAACTTTTGATAAATGTTAATCATATTTTATTGTGCTATTGTTCATTGGGTTATGAATAAGATTTGTGCCCACAGCAGAACACTCTTAGCTGAGTGAAAAGGTCCATTGAACCTCTAACACGTCCCCTTATGAATAAATTATAAAAGACAAAATAAGGCCTAACACACTCACAATACTAAAAGACAGTACCTTAAGATGGAGGTCTTGCCTGCAATGAAGCAGTGGCCACCTCTGAACAAGAGAAGTTTTAATTGTTTTTTTTTTTAAATAACTTGCTCCGGGCATGAAGAACATATAAATAAGAAGTTACATTTTGGAATATAAAGCATTTTATTTTACACAATTTTCATACACAGTTGTTTTACAGTAACATAACTCTATAAAGCAACAATTACTGTTTACAAACCTTAGGACCGATTATCGAGAAAGGAAGAGCAATGGCCACATTAATTAGCACTGATTTGTCACAAGCTGCCAATGGATCCCTGTGGAGCCGCTAGTCAGCCACTACCAAGTCGATCCTCTTGATGGCTGCCTTACTGACTGCTGGCGTAGGGGAGGGGGGCAGCAGGCTGGCAAGTCTATTTTTTCTGTTGGCGACGGGGCTTCCGGGTTCAGTGCTCAGACACACTCGCTTTGGGCTTTCGGGATGACAGTGGCCGGAGTGGCCTCTATATGGACTGAAGTGATCAGAGCTGGGCAGATTGGTGACTACATGCAGGCATTGTAATCCATAAACAAAAGTAAGAGCAATAGCTGTCCCGTCTCTTTCTGCACACCTTCCCTCCTTACCAAGCAGCGATGAGGGAGGTGGGTTAGGGGGTACGGAACAGGCGCCCTTAGAAAGCAGCGTCTGCCATTTGATCTCTGTCTCTGAAAGCACAGTGAATGTGATGAGATAAGAACAAGATTTACAAGCATGTTTACAGAAACCGAGTGGAGCTCGAAGGGAGTGAAAACAGGACAGATCGTGTGAATTGCTTTCCAACAAAGAAAAAAATTGTTCCTAAAACAGATGATAAATTGTGACCAGTGGATTGATATAGTACATGGTACTTACGCTCGGGGTGGAGGGAGCTAAACACCATAAAAGGCATGATAAAAGCTTGCCATGGAGAATAGGGAGAAATAATAGGAGAGCGACGATGGACCCAAGATATGGGAAGCCTATGGGCGGGCTGAAGCCCACAAACTATATACATGTCTCGAAGAGACAGCACAAGCGCTGTGTAGCCGAGACCTAAAAAAGACGTGAAGCCCTCCCATTACTCACCATTTGGTCATTTAATGCCCCTCTTCTTTACAGCCTCCTTAATTGGTCAGTGCTTGCCACACCTCATTTCCAGTCATTTAAATGGAACAGGGACCAGGCACTGACTGATTCTAGTCTCTAAGAGGGGCAGCAGATAGCAGAGCCATGCAAGCAAAGGCATGTCAACTCCATCACTCATATCGGAGACGGGGCACACATTGTTAATGTTCAGAGGTGCCATCCACGAAATGGGGCAAGTCTATGCTGAGGAGGCGTCAGGGGAGGCCTGTCTTGTGAAGAAAGATTTAAGGGTGCAGGAAGGTTAATGTGCAGCCTACACAAAATAAGCAATATCCACCCACCTAACTCACTGTCCACTGATCTAAGACCAATACTGATGATCTATCTAAGAGAGGTAAATTATTGCTGCAGCATTCTTTTTTCCTTTACGCATTACACCATTAAATCCTTAAGTCCACTGAGAATGTGCACATTTTTGACACCTATCCCTAACAAAATGTGGCAGTCATTCAAAGTGCAATATTCGGTAATGCAAACTTCTCTTTTCTCTATTCTCCAGTGCACTGCTACAAGGAGTGGATTCAACAGAAGTATTCTGTGACAATGATAGACCACATTATGCAGCATGTAGAAAAAAAATGGTCGCAGGAATCGGCAAATTCTTGAGCACTATATGACACATTCTGTGGCACTACTATTTTGCAATTTTGTCATTTTCACATATATTAGTACTCTCATTCAGTACTAGTCTAATATTTAAATTGAGTAATTACCAGCTGATCGATCATTGGCAAAGCCAATAGGTCTTGTATAAAAAAAGATACTGGCTTTGGCAATGCCTGGTAGCCATGATGTACAACAGCGCAGATGCTTTGCAGTGTGACTAATTTAGAATTTATCTGGTGAATTACTACAAAAATAACTTTCCATCTGCCAACAACTCTTCCTTTCTTAACCTCTCTCTAGCTATCAGTTGTTTGGCTGATAAGGCTCACGCGAGTGGCAGGCCCTTTAATGTACTTTTGGCAGGGTATTTTAATGGCAAACTGAGAAATATATCCACCTTAGTGGATTCACCCTTCAACCCCACTAGTAGGGAAGTGGATCAAACGGGGCTGAACCCAAAGGGACAGCACCTATATGCCCTCCTTCGGGCGCACGACTTGGTTAGCCCCAAATCCTGCCCAGATATCGCAGTGGCACCAAATTTTATTGGCCGGGCCTGCAGCGCCACAATTGATTACATATTCATTTTCCAGAATCTCTGACCCCGTACCAATGGGCTTGAAGTGATTCCCTTAGTTTTCAGTGACCATAACCCCTTGGCGATCCAACTTAAAGTGCCCTCTCAGACTAAACCGAGAGAACTTGGTCCCAGACTGAAACTAGGGACAAAGAACAATGGTAGGAGGGTAATTGTAGAAAGACACATACTAAGGCGGTAAAACAGCGGAAGGCTGAAGTTAGGATAGAGTAGTGGGAAAATATAATAGAAGCCTCTAAAAAAAAGGACTCCCAGGCTTTTCGATGGTAGTCCGGGCTGGCCTCTCAGATGGCAAAATGCCAGAAGCAATTACATCGCATATCCCCCCCTGATGCTTGGGTTGGCCATTTTTCATGTATCTATGGGGCTAACAAGGTAAGGGGTCAATCTGTACAGATAACTTTGCCCTTGAACCCTGGTTCCCTCTTTTTTGAGAGTGAGGTCCTAAATGCAATTCGTGACAGTCTCCCAAATAAGGCCCCCAGTCCGGATGGGGTCCCGATGGACCTTTTCATAAAATACCCAGAGTTTTGGGCCCCTTTGTTGACCAGGATTTTTTAATATACTGTGCAGGGTTGGACCCCCCATATTGTGGAGAACTTCTGTAGTGTTTCCAATTTAAAAAAAAGGCAATACCCTAGACTAGACCCTAGGTGTCATCAGCCAATCTCGCTGCTTGAATCCTCCTCAAAATTAATGGGGGAGGTGGTTTTGGAACGTTTGCTCTCTTGGGTGCAGGAGAAAAAAATTATTTCTTGGGCCCAATATGGTTTCAGGAAAGGTCTGGGCACTACTGAGCAGTGCCTGAACCTTTACCTTCTTAAGGCCAAGTACAAGTATGTGAAAGGTGGGCCCATTCACTTGGCCCTTATGGACTTGTCTAGCACGTTTGATTATGTTAATAGGGAAAAGCTCTGGGCAATTCTTCTAAACATGGGTCTTGATGACTGCCTACTAGATCTTTTGAGACTCCTTCACCAGGGCCAGAGGACAAAAATAAGGCATGAGTTGAATGGCGAGACCACCTCTCATTTTGGTGTAAGTCGGGGTGTTCGCCAGGGATGTGTCTTCGCCCCCATTCTATTTCTTTTATACATTAATGACCTAGAGAAAATCTTGGTTTCTACAGGAGCTGAAGTGTCCCGCGTACACGATAACGCCATTCCAGCCCTACTGTATGTGGATGCTGCAGTCTTACTGGCGAGAACTGCAAATGGGCACAAACTGCTAGTGGATAGTTTTGTTGAGTTCATGAAAAATTTAGATCTGGAAACCAACTGCTCGAAGACCTTTGTAATAGTTTGTGGCCTGAAAAATACAGGGTTTTACACATGGTGCATACAGGGGGTATTACCCACTCCCTGGACGCCAATATAGGGTGGAAGCCAGTTGCCCCTATATTGGAGGTTTATAAGAGAAAATGTCTGCCGGCTGTGACCTATGGCATGGGGTTATGGAGGTATAAAGATGTTGGGAACCTTCAGGTAGTGGAAAATCAATTCTGTCACCGGTTGTTGGGTGTCCCGCCCTCTACTCCCCATTTTTCTGTCCACCAGTAATTGGGTCTTGAATACTTACAAGACCGAATTAGCGTCACCCTGTTGGAGTTGTGGTGTGCAATTTGGCTTAATAAAGAAGCCGCCCTCAACTAGCTGATAATTCAGGACTGCCTTCTTAGTGATCCCGCTGTGTTCAATCCCATGGCTGAAATACATCAGAGGACTTCTGAATGACGTGGGTTGCCCACATTTGTTTAGAAATCCACATTTGATTACCAAAAAAGACAAAACATGGATATGTGACCGCTTCCATGAGTTAAGGTGGGCGACTCGTGAATCAAAGGAAGTGATCAAGGTAACTGTCAAAGATTACTTTATGCTACAAATGTGCCCGGGTCCAGCCCCTTATTTATTGTTTGTACATAATGTGTGTGAGAGATTGCTTTTAACCAGCTTCAGACTAGGGTCCCTTCACTGGTTACTGTCCTTTCCTCAAAGACAGTTCTCCTCCACCACTATATATATCTGCCCCTGTGATGAGCACTCCCCACAAACGTTGCTACATTTTATGTTCTTCAGATTATACAGCAGATGCTGGATTAATGCAGCAAATCATAACTATGTGAAAACTGCAGCAGCTGCAGAATCACATGACTCCAGGGCAGGGGCTGGGCTTTTGCAGTCTGGCAGCTGACTAGGCCCTCTCTGCTCAGCTCCAAGACATGGGGCTGTGCTTCAGTTTGAAAGGCCACACTTTCACCATCTGCTCATGTGCCCCCTCCCCATCTGATTGATTCAATAATATCTTTTGTAAGCGAGGTGTCTTGACTCTGCTGGTGCAATGACGTGGTGGCATTCTGTAGGAAAGTGCATCCTTTTGGCATGGTTGCCCCCCCACAACTTTTTACTTGCTAACCAGGTCCCCAGTGCCAGATCTCTTTCCTTAAACTGTACAATTGCTTCCCAAATTGGCAGATCCATTAGCAACCGCTGTAAGCCACTAGTAAATGGCATTCCTGGTACCTAGGGCTTGTGGTGCCAACGAAGGCCCCTAAGGGCTGCAGCATGAATTGTGCCATCCTAAGGGACCCCTCACCAAGCACATGGCAGGTTACCATTGCAGGATGCGTGTCTTGGTGCAGACAAAAGTAAAAACATGACACAGCACACAGCCTGTGTTCCATGTCCCCTAACACTGCATGCAATGCAAAGTCACCGCTCTAGCTCTAGCAGGCCTTACAGCCCTAAGGCAGGGTGCATTATATTACATGTGGGGGCATAACGGCATCAGCAGATATGCCCCTCCTATGTCTTTGTCAATTCTCAGATGTAGTAAGTAAATGCATGTGCTGGACACTGGTCAATATGAGTTCCCCAGCTACATGATGGCTTCACTGAAGATAGAGATATTTGCTATCAAACATCTCATATTAGTGAACCCACACTGATGCAGGTATTGGATTTACCAATACATGCACACAGAGGGCACCTTAGAGGTGCCCCCTGAAACCCTACCAGCCTCTGGTGTGGTAACTGACTGGTTTCTGCCAGACAGCCACCCAAGTCACCGCTCTGGCCCCCTCGGGTGAGAGCCTTCTGCTCTCAGGAGGCACAGAAAGAAAGCCTGTCCAGGAAGAGCGTGTAACACCCCCTTCCACAATATGACCTGCTAATTAGCCTTCCACCTTTGAAATGCAAATCTGGCTCCCCCCACAGGAAAGGAAGCCACCCCCACCCCTGTCCAGAGCCCATTTGGCACCTGGACAGGTGGGGAAATTAGCTAGTCAGGTATGCATGCCACCTCCAGGCTAGTATCACCCCGTGGGTCACTGCGAGGTGGACACAATTTTTCCAGAGGTAACCATCTTGGAGATGGCATACCTAGAACTTCTGGGCCAGGGTTATGCCCACTTCCCACAGAAAGTGGTCATATAGGGGGCATAGTGACCTCAAGGGTCAGCAGTAGTCCACTGGCTACTACTCTGCACACCCCTAACACCACGAAATTCGGTATTTAGGGGATCCCCTAGCACCAGAAAAACAGATCCTGATGACCTAAGAAGACCAAGGACACAGAAGAGCCACCAAAGCAAAGAGGAGAAAAGCAGTTGACCTGGTACCAACCCTGCAGGCCTGCCTGTATTCCTTGGCGAAATCAGCACCAAAGTCAACTCATCCTGCAGCTGTGTCTGCCTTTGAAAAAAGCTTAAGACCTCCCATGAACATGAACAGCATACCTGTTCTCCAGTAAACCCCAAAAGAAAGTTCTCTGAAACCTCTGGAACTGCCAAAACCGAACACCTGAAGTCACCACTGCACCCTCCGTCTCTGACCCGAGTTGAAGTAGACAACCAGTGCCAACATGGTTCCCCAGCCTCCAGAGTCCGAGTCCATCATGTTTTCACCTCCCCTGGACTCCCCGACAATGCCTGTAGCCTCTGCATGCAGCCCTCTCTACCGCAACCACTCCGGTCAGAAAAAACCCGATACCGAAGGACACTTCTGCACATGTTGCCCCTAAGCTGTGCAGAAGAGGACCAAAGGAGCGTACCTGTGCCCGAGCATCGTGGGGCCTGAGCCCTGCTATTGGTTCAGCCCGACCGGCCTACTGGCCAGAGCCTGCAGCACTTTTTGCAGTGACCGATCCCCATAGGAACGCATTGGGCACCCAACACTGTTTTGCACTATGCACCCGGCCACCCCCGTGCCACTGAGGGTGTACAGTGAATGCTGCATTGGCCCTTCCCCGCTATTCACCTTAACTCCTGGAGATTCGTCTTGTAAGTCGCTGTACTCTACCTGCTTGTGGAACTTATTTTTCCTCCCATAGGATAACGTTCCAGAACTCAGAAACTGCACTGTGTCCTCTTTTGAAAGTGAAAAGAATTCCTATTTAAAAACGTACATACCTTTACGATTTTTCTCTGATGCTTATACATGAAGATACCTGCGATATTTATAAATTGGTGTGGCTCTCCTTGAATCGTGTCTCATTTTTGATTATTGTGTGTATTTGTAGAAGTCTTGCGCTCCTCTATGTTGTGGGATTGCATAGTAAGCCCTGCCAACTCAGTGGGGAACCCCTGGACTCTTTACACGGTATTCACATACCACATAAAGCGACAACTTCCCACACATTCCTTTTATTTTTAATAAACTTTTTTTATTTTCATTTCACCTTCTCAGCATGCAAGCAAGCAGTTGGCCCTAACTAGGAATGGTAATCCTTCCCTTCCCCCACTTAAACTTTCCCCAAGACATTGGCACAACAGCATTTATAACCAGGTGTGGCATAGAAGAACCCCATACCTCTGTTACAGGCATAATGGCATGACAGAAGTAGGCTATTCGGACTACATCATCTGTCTTCTGGCACCCTTTCCGGGCTTGTCTGCATTTGCCCACCGTTTGCACGGACCGTCTTCTGGCCCCCTACCCTGTGGGCTTGTGTGACCCAGTTATGGCTGCTCTTCCCTAGTTCTCGGTCCCTCCCAGAGCTAAGGCTACTACTGACCAATTTTGTAATTTCTCCAGGGATTCCAAATTTTATCAAATTGCCTGGGGTAGCCCCATGATTTATACACCAATGCTTCCACATGCATACACCAGTCTAGGCTTGATTCCATTCCTCTAATTTTGGGTATCGCTGGGATGCCCCACATTTAAACTATATCTTGCCACAGCTAAGGTCACATTGCAAAAGAGTACTGTGCATTTCTCCAATATTTGCTGTCCTCATATACTGAGTATTAGTTCGGTGTAGGCTATATCTGTACTTTCGTCACATCAGATGATCTGGCACCTACTGTCTCCCAATACCTCTGTATTTGTTGGAACACCCAGATAATGTGGATCAAGGCTCTCTCCTGTCCACACACCCTCAAGGAGCAGTGTTCTTGGGCAGAAGCAGCAAGGCCAACAATGGTGTTGGTTCATAAGATAAGAGGCATGTCAGTGTCCCTGTTATTAAGCCTCCTTGAAGCCTCACTTTTTGTTTAGAGTTGCCAGACAACAGAAAGGCCCCTTTGTTTCCAGGGTGAGCAGGAAAATTAATCAGGTGAGAAGAGGAGGGTCAGTGGTGGAGAAAGCAGCCAAACCATACTGGCACACCAGGGCTCTATCCAGAGCACAATACTACAGCTTCGAGGTCGGGGAGGAGGCCTCACTCTCCTGGGCGTCGCAGTGCTGGAGCAGGCTGTAAAATTGAAGAGTGGGCCCCCTTCCTGAGGCCCCACAGCCATTATCCAGCGCTGCTAGGCCCAGGGCAGGGGGCCTCCTCTCCTGAGCTTCACAGCTTAGAAAGTTGGATAATGTTGTGTGCAGTGATCTGTTTTTAAGCATCTGTCATAACATCTCTCATAGGATAATTAATAAAATTGATACAATGTAACCCCATACAGGCGACTGATTCCAGGTCCATGGGCCATATGTACGAAATTCCGGGTTTGAGACTCGCAATTTGCGAGTCGCAAACCCAGATGCAGGATGGTGTCCCTGACACCATCTGCGAGTCGCAAGGGGGTCGAAAGGCCCACCTCATTAATATTAATGAGGTGGGTCGCAATGTGCGACCCCCTTGCGAGTCGCAGCACTCACAGGGATGGTGGCCTGCTGGAGACAGCAGACCACCATGTCTGTGACTGCTTTCAAATAATGCAGTTTTTTTTTTTTGTAATGCAGCCCGTTTTCCTTAAAGGAAAACGAGTTGCAATAAAAACGAAAAACTTAAACGTTTTTGTTTCATTTTTTCAGAGCAGGTTACCGACTCGCAAAATGGGAATGGGCAACGCGATGCGCTTTTTGCATGTCACAAACAGCGAAATTCGCTGTTAGAGCCATGCAAAAAGTTTCCTACATCTGGCCCCAAGTGTTTTTCTAGTTCATAACGTAGTATAGCTGGGAAAGGATACAGCTAAATGGGAAGAGCAGCAAACTTTGGAACTGGGGAACCAGGTTCTAGTCCAGTGACTCTGGGCAAGTCACTTAGGGGCTGATTGAGATCTGGGCAGACAAGTTACACATCAGTGACCGATATTCATCCACCAAACTATAAATCCTATTATATCCTATGGGATTTATATTTCAGAGGACAGTCCACAAAGATCTCAATCAGGCCCTCCATCTCCTCATGTCTCAAGAACAAAATAAAGGAATGTGTCTTCCTGTAATGTAACTGATACTCATATCAAGCGTTCCAGTACCTTTGGGTTAAGTTTGTGCTATTAACAACCCAAAAATAATAACTGTCCCCATGTAACCTCCCCTGACTTTTAAACATGTCTTTCCATATCTGCATCCAAGATGTTAAACATATAAAAGGTAAAGCTGTGCCTTTCCTGTTTTTGTCAGGTCATCTTAATTCAGTCCCACTTTTCCCCTATGGATTCTGGTACACAGAATTCCTTACCTCTAATAATAAAAACAAAGCCACAAGGACTGAAATGGATGTGCCTTGAACCCCTGACAATAGGCAACTTGAAATCTACGCATACCGTTATGTTTGATGGCATTATATAAAACCTAAATTATGTTACTTTCAACTCCTACATGATATGGGGTACCTGGGGAACTATAGTCCTTCTGTTTGTCAAGAACAAATCAACACTCTCTAATCTGACGTATCTAAAATACCCGAATACCACTTCTTTCCTTGTAACAACCTTCAAAAGTAAAGGCAACCAGCAGGTGTAATGATAGGTTCTCTTTGGAGGGGGCGCGGCTACCAGCCCAAGATGGCAGATGCTTAGATGGGGAACTCAAGGCCCGGACTCCTAAATATTTAAAAATCCAACAGAACCTCCTGCACACTGTGTTCCCCAGTCACACTCACAGTGACTAACAACTATACAGCACCGGAGGACACGAAACAACGTGCCGCTCAGAATGTGAGAGCCAAATGCTTGACCACGAGGGACGCGCCGCGGCGGAACAAGTGCCAAGATGAAGACAGCCAATGTCTACATTGAGAGAGCTGGTGATGCCTGACGGATGCCGGGGCTACAGTAGGAGATGCAAGGGAAATTGAAATTGAAGAGTTCAAGGGTGCGCATACCAAAGAAGTGAGCTTGCCATCCCTTGGTCTTTGATGTGCATATCTTCCCTGTGGCACCCATTAAGACTAAGATTAGAGGCCTGGGCAGAGAGGTGAGCGACAGAGAGGGAAGGAGACTTCTGGGTCATATGGCTGACATTGCATAGGCCTGCCGAAGACCTGGCCGGACCTTGCAAGATTGCCCGGAGTGGTTGGCTTTAGGAGAACCCACGTATGGTGGTGACCTGAAGCAGGAGGCTAAGAAGCCATGCTCGACCTCGGAGACAACTGCGCCCCCCTGATAGCCTGGTGAATCCCGGCCCTGGCACAAATTAAAATGGTATGTCCTAGGCCCCTCCCCAGAAACCCTGGGAGCACATGTGGCCATGAGACTGCGGGCACAAGCGCACTTCCAATGTGACCAGCAATTCAACTTGCATATCTGTGTCAGCTATTTAAGCGCCTGTTTGGTGTGTGGCCTCACCATATTGTGTCTTCACCTGGCCCATGCCGACTCGATCATCTGTACATAAGCCCGAGACCAGGACTGCTTGAAAGTCTGGGCAGCCACGCTAGACCTTGGTGCCTGGATACAGAAATCAGGACTTTGCCTCTGTGTGCAGTGCCCTGTGTTCCCATTACACCTGCCAAAACAGTTGACACTCTACAGGTATGGCACCGCTTCCCAGCAATCGCGACATAAAACGGACACAATGGAATGCACAAAAACAAAAATGCCAGGCCGAGATAAAATGTCTCACCCTCACACTGCTCCCTCAGACTGTCCCTTTATGTTAATGACCACAGATATTATACCACCCATGACCAGACATCCTCTGAGGATAAACTGGATCTCATTTTACAGGAGATTCGTGAAACTAGAGCCACATTTGAACTACAACTTGGCACCCTTACCACAGATATAGGCATCATAAAGGACGACCACAGTAAGTTAACAGACAGAGTCCAAACAACTGAAAGAGCGCTAACAACCCTAGCGCCGGGCCTAGCAGAACAAACTGCAAAAGTATCACAATTGCTTCACCAAGTGGAACAGCTACAGGAGCGTGCTGAGGATGCAGAAGGAAGGGCGCGCTGTAATAATGTCTGCATTGTTGGCATGTTGGAAGGCACAGAGGGTACCAATCCAACACAATTCATAGAGGACTGGCTCCGAACAGTGGTGTCCCCAACTGGGCTTTTGGCCTTTTTTCACTGGAGAGGGCACACCGGGTGCCCACAAGGAAACCTATTCCAGGAGCACCACCGAGACCCATCATGGCAAGAATCCTTAACTACAGAGACCGTGATCAGTTACTTCCCGCAGCCAGAAAGAAGGCACCGCTCACTGTCAACAACAAAAGGATCTCCCTGTTCCCAGATTACACAGTGGCTGTTCAAGGTCATCGGGCTTCATTCACAGAAGTGAAGAATCATCTCCGCAGGGCTGGTCTCACCTACGCCCTGATCTTCCTGGTGAAACTTAACATAATCCATGAGCAACAGTCCCATTTTTTTGATAGTCCGGAGGCAGCACGTGACTGGATAGATCACACAATAACAGATCTGCAGAGGACAGGAACTAGGCTGACACCCCCCACAGAGACAAGCCGGTGTCACCGACGTCGCGAGGGAACTACTAAGTATCATGTACGATCTACACCGTCTCCTCGACAGGCCAAGGCAAGTCAGGTGGAAACTCTGCTCTCGACAGCGGCCTTAAGATCCGTGCCACGTCACCCTAGTACTAGCACATCTGGAGGTAGCACTTATGCTCAGATATTGATGAAAGTGTGGAACTTTTTCCATCTATAACGCCACAAACAGCCATTGACTTGTAAGACTACGTATCTGTGGGAATGCCTGTCGCAGGCCTTGTCTCGTTACAAGGCATAGTTGATTACATGTGAGCTACTTGCCTGTACTGTTAAGTACGCCTTGCTGATACTCCCAAAACAATGTCCCTAAAAAGAAATTCTCAAATAGTTGATACTAATACACTTTTGCTTTACACTGATAACCACATCAGCTGGGGTCCAGATAAGATTATACTGTGAAATACTCAGTCACATATATTATGTGCTTTCAATGATGAATTAGCGACAGTCCGGGTCCGGACACCTGTTTAGCTACAGAAAAAGCATCCTAAGCAACACTGTTTATGGATAAGACCCCCTCAAAGCGAATGCCTTGTCTTGCATATTCTATCAAGTTTGGTTTAATAGTTTGGTTGAACGGCTTTTGCTCGCTGGACCTTGCATTAGGCAAGTTACAGTTAAAGTTTAAGCCTGACAGTCACGTTATTGCTAATGGGAAATGCGGAATGTGCTTATTATTCCCTTTATAGCAATGGATACGGTTCCTAATGCTTATAACACACTCACCTGGAATGTTCGTGGGCTGGGCTCATTACACAAGCGTCATCGAATATTAGTGCAACTGCACAGGAGGAAAATACATATTTCTTACCTTCAGGAAACACATCTCACATTAATAGAAGCACAAAAACTACGTAACAAATGGAGAGGCCAGTTGTTCCATACTTCCTATTACGCTTATGCTAGAGAAGTGGCAATTTGGGTGTGAGTAAGTGTCCCCTACCTACACCAAGAAACCAAAATTAACACGCAGGGCATATATGTCCTTTTGCGAGGCAGCTTAGATGTCACACCAATAGTGCTGGGTTGTATTTACACACCCAATTTGGACCAAGATGTGTTTCTCTTCCAGCTGTTTAGGGCATTGGCGGACTCGCCGCATCTCCTGTGGGTATTGGGAGGAGACTGCAACGCAGTGATGGATACACCTTTGGATCGTTCCCACCCCTTATTGCCAAGTGCGCACCCGACAAGCTAAGGCCCTGCGACAGTGGGCTGGGACCTTGTTGATGTATTGCGTGGTCATAATGTGGGATTGAGAGAATTGTAATTCTACTCTTACCCGCATGCGCTGCATTCCCGTCTTGACTGATTTCTTTGTACCTTCACCCTCCAATCCCAGATATCCCATGCCACGTATTTGGGCAAGACACCGTCCAACCATAACCCATAGGAAATTACACTGACATGGGGCCGGGTGCCGGCACCAAACACCACATGGTGACTTCAGCCACTGCTACTAGAAGATACAATGTTCCAGGATACATTACTAACAGCCATTACAACATACTTGACAGATAATGTTAACACTGCCTCTTCTACATTGATTGAATGGGAGGCCTTCAAGGTAGTAATACGCAATGTATCTATAAAAGCACTAGTGGAAATCATGGGGGAGGTCCTACGCAACACACTAGAGAACAGTTTAGGCCCCCTAGAGCGAGTGGCTGCACATCACCCAGAAGATACTTCTCAACTCCAGGAAGCGTGTATAACATACGCCGAATTGCTAGAACATTTAAGAATCATTGACTATAGAACACATCTTAACAAGATCCATATGGAGGCGGATCGATGAGGTAACCACCTGGCCCACCTCATTAGGCTAACACTGTCACCTAATCCGATTATTCACATAAATACAACGACCCATGGTCCGGTACCTACCTAGTTGGAAATTAACCAGCCATTCAAGGCATATTATGCAAAATTATACACTGGCCTTCTATAAGCGACCCCACATCGATAACGTCCTATCTTGCGCAAATAACGCTTCCCCTCGTAACACCCCCAGAACGTGCAATATTAGAAGCGTCCATAACTGCGAATGAGATATGCAGCACCATCAAATACTTTGCGTACAATAAAACACCTTGCACTGATGCATTACTGCAATAATTTTATTCCACTTACTCTGTGATCCTGAACCCTCACCTCGGTAAACTGTATAACGTTTCGCTGGAAAAAGGTGCGCTCCCTCAGTCGGCCCGAGAGGCATTGGTGACATCTCTCCTCAAACCAGGAAGAGACCCAGCTGAGATGTCCTCCCTTAGGTCTCTCTCTCTTCTAAATACTGAATATAAACTCCTTAGCAAGGTGCTAGCAGGCTGATTACTCCTCTTGCTACCTCGATTATTACATGTCGACCAGTGTGGCTTTGTGCCCCGGAGATGCACCTCCTTTAACATACCCAGATTGTTTCATGTCATGGACGCCACTCATGATCTTAGCCCATACGCTGGCTGTCTCTCCTTAGATATTACACAGGTTTTTGACTCCCTTAGCTGGAATTTCATGTTAGCAGCACTCTCTGCCTGCGGCTTACCCCTATACATGTCCAGTGGGTGCAACTACTTAACTCGAACCCCATGGCACGAGCCAAAACTGGAGCTTATATTTCGGCACCCCTACCGGATATGACTTGGCACCAGACAGGGATTCCCTCTATCCCCCTTATGGTCCGTCCTGGCAGTGGAACCACTGGCACAATGTTTTCCTCAACAAGCTTCTGCCTGGGGAATATATGTGGATAGAGCACTCCACAGGGTATCCCTCAATGCAAATGACATAATCCTCTATTTTAAAGATCTGCGGTGTCCCCTTGAGAAAGCAGTGCAGTTAATGTCTCAATTTGGCGACCTGTCAGGCTAATAAGTCCTATGCCTTTTCTTTTTGTGGCCTCTATGATACCCCGCAGGTCACATTTGGACCATTACAAATCCAACTGGCTGCACAATCGTTTAGATATCTGGGCGTGCAAGTTTACAGTGAACCGGTAGATCTTCTGGATGGTAACCTAGGCTGTGCAATGGCATTGTTGTGTTCGCAAGTAGATTTTTGGACGACACTGGCTGTGGCAGGTCGCTTGGCATTGTCCTAAATGGTTCTCCTTCCCCGATTATTATATTATTTTGTAAATTTAACAATAATGATACCATCATGTATGTTTACATTGCTTAACACTCTGCTAGTTGACCTGATATGGGGCACGGGTCACCTCAGAATTAGCCTAGCTAAATTACAACTACCATCTGATAAGGGCGGAACGGGTGCCCCAGACCTGAAATCCTATTACAATGGCTGGCATATTGGTTGGCAGGCCAAAATTTGGAAGAGATTGAATACACCTCCCATGTGCTCCAAAGTGGCAGACTGTATAGATTACTCTTTCCATACCCCCCTCCACCTCCAGGTGGCCTGCTGTTCTTAATAATAGCCCTCTCATATTGGAAGCTCGCAATGAAATATACACACTCATTCACCCCATACGCACCAAACATACCGCTGTGTGTTCTCCCTGTTTCCTTAACTCTCACAGCTAGGATGCTGCCTCTTTGGAATCAAGGGATAGAATTGACTGTGGGCCCCCTATTCACAAATGGAGTATTAATGCCCCACCTAGAGTTTACACAGACACATGGTCTGCCAGACACTCTCTTCTTAACACACGCTAGTATAATTGGCTCCGTGCGCCGCTATTGGGCTCCTGACGGAAATGCACTGATAACACATTAACTACTACAGGCACTCCACACTATGGAACACGGAAGACACCTAATCAAATGGTTATATAAAGGACTTAGAGCACACTCAGGAATCCCTCTAGACTCATGTTAGAAACGGGGTCTCTAGTTGGCAGTCGTGTGCACCCTGTCCAAGTAGGGACCCTCACTCTACTCAGGATAAGGGAGATACCCACTCAGATAACCTCTGCTCAGCCCCTTGGTAGCTTGGCACGAGCAGTCAGGCTTATCTCAGAAGCAATGTGTAAAGCATTTCCACATAACACACAGTAATAAGTGAAAACGCTACAAAAGGACACCACACCAGTTTTAGAAAAACAGCCAATATTTATCTATATAAAATAAGACCAAATACGATAAAAATCCAACATACAGTAATAAAAATATGAATTCTGCAAGATTTACTCAAAAATGCAGTGCCTTGAAATCAATTGCTCCTCCTGGGGCTATCACAGCGTTGTGATCAGCAAAACCAACAGTTCAGGCCGGCCGCTGCGTTGCGGGCCAGCTATGGTGTCGGGAAGACCCGCAAACAGTACCTTGGATTTGCAGGGCATCGTGATCCTCCCGGTGAGCTCCGGAGAGCGGTGTCGCTGACGTTGCGGTGTCGGTTCCGGAGTCAGTGCAGGAGTCGTCGGGCCCTTGAGGTCACACGCATTGCAGATCGAACTCCAGGCTGATGAAGTCAGCTGTGCTGGTGTGGATGGTGTCGGGGCTGCGGTGCGAAGTGGGACGATGCGACGTGCGGTGCCCACACGTCATGGTGCAGGCAGCGGCTCGGTGACGGCGTCCAGCAGTGTCGGTGAGACCAGGGCTGCAGTGTGAAGTAGGGCGGTGCGACATGCGGTGTCCACAGGTCACGGTTCAGGCAGCGGCATTGTCGTTGCTGAAGCGCTCTAGCCAGTAGGCCCAGGCCAGCGGTGCAGGACGGTGCTTCATGACCCTCACGAGGGGTGCCCACAGGCCACGGTGCAGGCAGGATGGCTGGTGATGACACAAGAGTCGATGATGCTGGCACCGGTGGACTGGGGCTGCGGTGTGGGACGGGACAGTGCTTTGTGTACCTCACGAGCGGTGTCCACAGGCCACAGTGCAGGCAGCGGCGCCGGTGTTAGCAGGAGCGGCATCGTCAGGGATGCCCAGGCTGTGGTGTGAGAAGGCGGTGCAGGAGTGCGAGGCCCACAGATCGTGGTGCGAGCAGCAGCTTGGTGAAGTCGTCCGATGACGGCGTCGGGGAGACCAGGGTCGTGGTGCAAAGCGAGGCAATGCGACTCGGTGTGGTGTTGGCATGTCACGGTGCAGGCCAGGGGCGTCGTTGGCGGCGTTGCAGTGGTTTCTCCTCTTGAACAGCACAAAACACACAGTTCCCAGTGCTGCAGGTCAGTGAAACTGAAGTCTTTGGTGTTCCTGAGACTTCCAACAGGAGGCAAGCTCTACTCCAAGCCCTTGGAGAATTTTCTCAAGCAGGACAAACAGCAAAGTTCACCCTTTGCACTCTTTTCAGGCAGAAGCAGCAACTGCAGGCCAGTCCAGCAAAGCAACACAGCAAAGGGACAGTACTCCACCTTCAGCTCTTCTCCTGGGCAGATGTTCCTCTTGATTCCAGAAAGATTCTAAAAGTCTACGGTTTTGGGTCTTCTTCGTATACCCAGTTCTGCCTTTGAAGTTGGCAAACTTCAAAGCAAAGTCTCAAGTGTTTGCAAGATCCTTCCTTGTCGAGGCCAGGCCCCAGATGCACACCAGGGGTTCGGAGACTGTATTGTGCGAGGGCAGGCACAGTCCTTTAAGGTGTGAATGACCAATCCTCCGTCCTCTCTAGCTCAGATGGCTCATCAGGATATACAGGCTACGCCCCCACCCCCTTTTGTGTCACTGTCTAGAGAGGTGCAAAACAGCCCAACTGTCAAACTGACCCAGACAGACAATCCACAAACAGGCAGAGTCACAGAATGGTATAAGCAACAAAATGCCTACTTTCTAAAAGTGGCATTTTCAAACAGACAATTTAAAAACCAACTTCACTAAAAGATGTATTTTCAAATTATGAGTTCAGAGTCTCTAAACTCCACATTTGCATCTGCTCTCAAAGGGAATCTGCGCTTTAAGGATATTTAAAGACAGCCCCCATGTTAACCTATGAGAGAGATAGGCCTTACACAGTGAAAACCGAATTTGGCAGTATTTCACTGTTAGGACATATAAAACACACTAGTATATGTCTTACCTTTAACATACACTGCACCCTACCCATGGGGCAACCTAGGGCCTACCTTAGGGGTGCCTTACATGTAGTAAAAGGGAAGGTTTAGGCCTGGCAAGTGGGTACACTTGCCAAGTCGAATTGGCAGTTTAAAACTGCACTCACAGACACTGCAGTGGCAGGTCTGAACAGGTCCACTAATGTGGGTGGCACAACCAGTGCTGCAGGCCCACTAGTAGCATTTGATTTACAGGCCCTGGGCACCTCTAGTGCACTTTACTAGGGACTTACCAGTAAATCAATCATGCCAATCATGGATAAACCAATCAACAGTACACTTTACACAGAGAGCATATGCACTTTAGCACTGGTTAGCAGTGGTAAAGTGCCCAGAGTCCTAAAGCCAACAAAAACAGGTCAGAAAAAATAGGAGGAAGGAGGCAAAAAGACTGGGGAAGACCCTGCAAAAAGGGCCATTGCCAACAACTCTCTAAAGCATAGATGGGAGATCGACATTAATAGGGCATTCACAGAGGTCCAATGGTCCTTCCTCTTACAATACCCGAAACAAATCTCCTGGAATACATATTTTAAATTCATTACATTTTCAATATTCCACAGAGCTTACCTCATGCCACATGCATTGAATTTGATTTTCCTATCGACCTCAGTGTCCTGCCCATGGTGTCATGTACCAAGTGCAGACCTAGTTAACATGTTGTGGTCATGCCCTCTCCTAGCGAGTTACTGGGCCGAGGTGGGATCAACATTGTTAAGACTGATGGGGAGGGATCACTGGGAGCACATTAGAACAGTGTATATTGGGCTTGTATCCCAGGCCCAAATCAGCTAAGTTATTCTCCCGCTTTGCGGACATGTCACTAATACTGGCCAAACGTTTATTGACATGCTACCGGTAATCCTCGTCTCCCCTCAATACATCAATGGAGAGAGGAGGTGGCAAGATGTGGACTGGCAGAGAGCGCTGCCATCCACTGAGAAGAATACAAGGGATGCTGTAAACGACCGATAGCTATAGATTGGGACACTATCCTAGAAAAACTTAACATACAGGACAGTGAAGATGATGGGACACAATTGGACAACACAAGGTCTATCCATTGACATTAGATCTAGTCCAATGCCCCACCATGGAGCTTGCAACGTTAGACCTTATGTGTGAGAGGCCGGTACTAGTGCTAAGGCCCTTGGTAGCATTTTCGGACTACTTTGTAATTTGTACATTCTACACGAGTAGATCGTTTAACATACCATTCCGGCTCCCTATAATTACTATATTCCTTATGCGGTAGTACTCCCCAGGTCCCTACAAAGGATACACATATATGTCTGGCTGTTGTTAGGAGGGGAGGGGAGTGGGTTTACTCTTGTATTTATATAGGTATTTTTGTATCTATTCAAGACCATACGGTATATTTTATACTATGTGACTGAATAGCTCGAGTCTTATTACCATCTGTATTTAATCACTGGCAGCACATCCTGTTGTAATTGAAAAATGCAAAACGTAATAAAGTTTGTGTTAAACAAATGGTAATTTCTCTTTAGTGGAACACCCTCAATAACAACACAATACCATGTCACACTCACCTCACGTCCGAGCACTGTGCATCATGCGTGACATTTCTTCCACAGTCTATAACAGTTGTAGTTGTGAAGTGCAGTGCAGTGGAGCAAGGCATACATGTGTGTGTACATTTACTGAGCATCAGTGCAGAAGAGTTATTCACACACATGCACTCAGTGGAAAAGGAAGCTGGGGCATGATTGTTTTGAGGTCCCAAGGGCTGTGATGCTAAAATAGTGGTTCCGAGTCTAGGAGAGGCTATTTAATTGAGGTGCTGAGGGCAGGTTGATAGTCTTGGGAGCTGCAAGTGTCAAATGTATTCACGGGCCTAGAACAGGACCTCTGAAAGTTTGCAACAGGGTGGTATGGAGGTTGATTGCTGATTACTAAAGGGCCAGCAGTGTCACGTTTATTCCATTACAGAACAGGACTACAACTCCCAGAATCCAAAGAAAAAAGCGGGACTGGCGCAGCACATCATGCATGGACATGGGAAACTTGTCAGCTTTGATGACCTTGAACAGGTTAATGAATTTTAGTAGCAAGAATCTTAAGAGCTCTACAAAGGAGCTGAGGGAAGACTACCAGGGAGCCCAGAGGCCAGTACCCGGTTATTTTAACCATTAACTCAGTCCTAGATAAAGTGGGTGGATTGGCTGCAATATATGTTTTTGGACAGCCTCCCTGTTGGTCTAGGACTGCTTCACTGCATTGTTTTTTTAAAATTCTTTCCTATTTGCATCATTGCTTTACACTGTAAAATATACCAATACAGAGCCCCCTTTCAAAGTCACATTTTAATTACTGCAGGGCCTGAGACCTGGAGTGAACTGGCTCATTGAACGCCTTGATCCTGGATTTTTGCACCTTACTTTGGTATAGCCCTAACCTTTAATGCAAATGCTTTCCCGTGTTCTGGGCCTCACAGCCATAATGTAGTGCTCTGAGGCCCTGACGAGAGGCCCCATCCCCTGGATCTGGCAGCACCCCATAATGGTTGCCAAGCCCAAGAGAGTCCACCTTACCCAAATTGGTCTGTTTACAGTCGTGACACAGCACTGTGATGTCCCGAGTTAGGGGACCCTCTCCTGGGCCTCACAGCAACACATTATGGCTGCAAGCCCCAGAGCAAGCAAAACATGCATTAAAGGTAAGGGCCAAACCAAAACAAGGGACTTTTAGCGACAC
This sequence comes from Pleurodeles waltl, assembly GCF_031143425.1. Taxonomy (NCBI): domain Eukaryota; kingdom Metazoa; phylum Chordata; class Amphibia; order Caudata; family Salamandridae; genus Pleurodeles; species Pleurodeles waltl. The sequence continues at coordinate 668,134,027 of NC_090440.1, forward strand.
ATGTCCCTCCTGTTATCAGGCCCTGCAGTAATTGAAATTTGAGGGAGGTTTATATAATGCTCTTTTTAGATATTGTTTGCAGGGCAATACACTGGTATATACCTCAGCAATGAGTGTAAAACCATTAGGGTGATCCATGTCAATCATGTGAGTGAGGTTGCTCCTATTAACAGTTCACATGTTGTTCTTAATTTACTTCCCGTAGAATAATCGTTTTTACCTGGATTTTGTTTTTTTAAATATTTTAATGCAGCATATCAAACTTGTATAGCACATACTGTGAACTGACTCACCTATAGGAGTTTAGGTTGTGAGTGGGTGTTTCTATCAGACCATGACTGAGAATGCTGGAGTGCCGGCTAAATGCTGTCAGGGGTGTTCCAGTAGCTGCCAGTGGGTCACAAAGGTTTTTAGACTACACAGTCACCCAATCATGCTGGCCCCTCTGCAGAGCACACAAAGCAATGGTGACCTGCCACCTGTAATTGTAAACATATGCAAATATTTTTCAATTGGTTAAGGAGAGGTGGATCTGTACAGGAGGGAGCAGACAGCACAGACTGGCATGGCAGGGCTCGCTCCAGTGTTTACACTAAAGCACTACAGCTTGGAGGCCCAAGGGAGGGTGTCCCACTCACCTGTGCTTCGCTAGAAAATGGCTGCAAGATCCACGGGTGCGGCCACCTTTCCTGGGCCTTGCAGCCATTATCCGGTGCTGCGAAGCCCAGAGCAGAAAGCCCCCTCTCCTGGGTCTCATGCCTCTATCCTTTGTCTGCAAAGCCCAAGGGATGAAACCCTCTCCTCTTGGTCTGACAACTCATGGAAGCTTAATATTGTTTACACTCATTGATGAAATATCAGTGTTTTGCCCTGTAAAGGACACCAATAGAGAGCCCATACACATTTTAATTCCTGCTGTGCCCCGATAGACCGCCCTCATTGAAAACTCTGACCCGTGATTTATGCTAGTCACCTCACTTTGGTTTACCCCTGTCAATTTTATCAATGGTTTTCCCTGTTTAGGACTTCATAGTGCTACATTACAGCTGCAAGTCCCATGGCATGAAAAAGCATTAATTAAAAGAAAGAGCTGAACAAAGCCAAGAGGAGTTGCAGAAATTCAGGGGCAGGGCTTCAGTGGGGCTGGAAGTAATTAAAATCTGACTTTGAAAGGGATTTATATTGTGCTCTATATTAATGTCCTTTACACTGGTACATATCTCAACAATGCCTGTTAAAAAATATTATAGTAATCCATGTCAGTGAGATTGCAACTATTGACATTTCACACTACTTCCCTAAGAGTATTTGCTTTTTCTTTGATTTGTATGTATTTTTTTCATGCAACATATCAATCTTGTGCACACTGTGAACAGATTCACCTGTAGGTGCCTGTGCAAGTTCAGGTTGTGCGTGTGGAATTATAACAGGCCATGACTAAGAGCACTGGAGTTGAGTCTAATGGTAGTGTGAGGCTCTCACAGTGGCTGTCAATAGCTTGCAAACATGTTAAGAATACCTGCTACTCCAATCATCCTTGGCCCCTCTGTAGAGGGCACAAAGTAAAGGTAGTATGTGACGATTGTACTTGAGATGATATGCAAAAGTGTCTGAAGGAGATACAAAGTTCCTGGTGAAACACTGACAGGGTGAAAGTAAAAGGAAATCCAATGCTTAGAGGTGAATGGGTGTCTTGTGCGTGTAGAGGACAATGGGAAAGTTAAGGAGTTGCAAGAAAATATGCCCAGAAGAAGAACGTGAAAAGAGAAGCGGTCTGTAATATGTAGCTGGAGGATTTCAGAAATGGGGAGACAAGGGTGTAAGTGTCTCACAGATAGGTGGCAGAGTGGTGTGAAGAGGAGAAAAGGAATTATTGTAAAGGCTCTCAAGACGACTACCCCTTCCACAGGCTTTACTAATGTTTAACTCAGTCTCATGTTTTCAAAATTGAAGCTATTTATTTTCTAATTATTCACAACAATGTCACTATTGGAACTCATTTATCTAATACTGCTAACAAATATTGACAAAGCCAATGGGTCTAGCTTGTTTTGAGGTCATGCCCACTGCTGTGTGCTGTATGTGGATGCAGTAACGGAATGCTCACAGAGAGACACCCAACTCCTGGTCAGGTGGCATGCTCTCCGAAGCACAGGTTTTTAGTTTACGTTTATTAAGTCACTCCCTTAATTACATAAGATACACTACTTGGAAAGATTTCATACTTGTGCTTATTTGTTACCTTATATTATTTCCCTGTTTGTTATGAATGAATTTCCTCATAATGGGGTATACATATATGTTATATGAGGAAGTAGGTGAAACACGGCAGATACTACAAATAACTACCATGTGTGTACAGGGGGTGATACGAAGATGACATTTTATTTTTTGCCCTATTCTGCCCCCTCCCTACATCTTTCCCCAGTGTGGATGACCCCATAATATTGTAAATATGTACAGCACTGGGGCCTTTCTAGGGAGATTGAGGGATTTTCATTTGAATCCAGTCATTCTGCAACTACCACTTTCTACTATTCCAGCGCCACATCAAAAACTCTGATTTGAGAATCCCTTGAATCTGGAGCATGCCTTCACTTTAAATAACCAGATTTTGACCCTCAACCAATGAATAAATACAAGGGAACACCTCAACAAGAATATTGTAGAACGTTTGAGTTACTCTCATAAAGTATCACTGGAACTGTATTTTACGTACAATTTGGTTTGCTCTCCATTGTCAGATTGCAATGTTTCCTTTTATCTGTTTTTTTAAAGAACATTTTCATTTGCTCACCTGTTTTCCATCACCACATCCCCTTGCTAAAAAAGAATGCATTCATTCTGTATCCTAATGTTTTGCTTGTTCAGCACTTTGTTGCCTTTTTTTCAGTTCTGGCCTGTGATTTATAAAACTTAAAAATAAAAATGAAAATATACATGAACTTATCTTTACACCCAAGAGACCATGTTGACTAATTTTTAAAGTGACCTGACTGAAGCCAATCAATGTATTTTCCAAAATGCTTTAGAAGTTTTACTGTGCATTAGTTCAGAAACAATTAGTTAACAAAGAGCAAGGAAATTCATCTTTGTGAGATTTGCAGCTAGCTTTTCCATTCAGTGTGACTACTCCAATACACTTAATGCAGCTTTAAAATACATGACTTATTTCAAATGGGTATTTAGTTTTTTATCTATTCTCTTTATAGCTACACTAGGCCACTTCAGCAATACCAAAGAACATCTTTAGTCCTGTGATGTCACATCAAATGCAAATTAGAGGGGCCTCACATCTTCACTTTTGCCAAGGGCAATACAAGGCCTAGGACCAGCCGTGCATAATTCCAATTACCTTGCATCTAGTTGAGATTGACAAACTTTGTTCATGTATTTCCATTCTTCCCTCTTAATCAACTGCACAATACTCCACAATGATACATTTTCAGATCCAGTCTACCCAGCACATGCACTGTGAGACGTTTTGTTTACAATTAAGTTAGCTTGCAACCCGCCCACAGCATACCATTAGTTGCTTTCGTTGTTAGTCTCATTTGCCATCTTTGTATTGCTTAGCTCCTGCAGGCTTACTTTCCTTTCTTGTGTTAGCTCCTACCTGTATTGTGGACCAAGGGCATGTCATTTTCCTTGTCTTTTTGCAACACATTATTAAAAAAAAAAAAAAAAAAACATGTCAGTATTATTACAGCAATTTACTATCCTACTTTTAACAGGCATAAGGGTTCTTATTTAAGTTGCTTTCACCCTATCTACCATCTCTACTGATGCTTTAGTTACTTACATACACAACTGTACTACTGTATGGTACTCAACACCACTCCACTCCACTCTGTCATTCTGCTCTATGCCACTCTAATCTACGTCACACCACTTCACTCAACAAATTGTCACTCCATGACACTCCTCTCTCCTCTAAACCAGTCTACTCTATGGTACTCCACTCTATGCCACCCGACTCTATGCCATTTTGCTATAAACCACTCTACTCTTTGCCACTCCACTCTTTGTCGCCACCTGCCTCTCCACTCTAGAAATCTAACCTAAACCACTGTATTGTATGCCACTCATCCAGTCTACATTGGAAGTAAAGGGGTTTACCCAATTTACCCTACTAGACCTGGGTAAGGACAAACCATTATCGAAAAGCACGGACAATTAGTAGGAACAAATGAAGTCTCTAATTCACATTCGATGAGACCGCAAATCTATCTTTGAGGGTACAATTTAATTGCTCAAAATTCACTTATTTTTTCATTCCCAACAAATAAGACATTTTTGATCAATCATAAAAAAAAGTTCACATATATGGTATAGACAACAAACAATACTAACAAACAAATTCAAAATAAACAGAAAGCAGTAATTCAACAGTCCTTATAAATTATTGGTCCAACATTCCTCTCCTCCTTTATTTTCCATGAAATAATGCGGTGCTCAATAAAAAGTACGCCGAGGAGCCGCATTAAAGAGATGGCTGTCTATTCAGTCCCCATCCTAAAGCGTCTTGACTTATAACCCAGTTCAGGGAAAAACAAGGGACTGTAATCAAGATTCCTTAAATGGTAACTTCAATTTTCAAAAGAACCGTTCCATATTTAACCAGTCAACGCGTTTCAGCCCCTTTCCAAGTCTGGGCCTCTTCAGGTCTACTGGAGAGAGCCAAACCCTAGAAGCTGGGAAAGCTTATATATATCCCTGCTCAAAGTGCAGAGCTTTCAAGTCCCGTGGCTGCCTTAAACCCCTGTACGGTACTCCCGATAGGAGATATGTGTCCAGTCTACCGCACTCCGCAGCACTTTTCCCAATGTCACTATATGTGTCTCTACTCTACACCACTCTACTCTATGGCACTCCCTTCCACTCTATGCCACTCAACTCTATGCCACACCAGTAACCTTTCACAATACTGAACAGCACCCAACCCACTGTAAAACATGGCTAAAATACTTTGGCAAAGCCAATAGCTGTCATTTAGGCAAGACCTATTGGCTTTGTAAAAGCTTGTCCTTTATGTTTGCAATTTTACTTAGTACAGACATGTGCCAGAAGCATCAGAGCCTTAAAGAAGAACACAGTTACAAAACAATCACAGCACTAGAACATTAGTGTTACAAAATAGTAAGAATTAAAAGTGGACAATAGGCAGTGGGAGTTAAGGTGTGCAGGAGTATAGTTCTCAAACAATCAACATAGGAGTACATTTGAGACACAAGATGAGAAAAATTAAAAGAAGCCATTGAAGAGTGAGTGGGAGAAAAACGGTTTAACCCCGATTTTTTTTTTTTTTTTTTTTTAGAAAAGCTTTGAGATCATATTTTGAAGGTAGAATGGAATGTGACAATATGCCCTTGTCGGAAGAAGGGAGTTCTAAATTCTTGTGGCGCTTTCAGAGAAAGAATGGTTCAGGAATCACTCCTGCTGGAAGGAGGGTGTTCCAGGAGAAGGGATCAAACTTTTCTTGAACCCTGCTTTGCATCTGAAATTCTAAATTTTTCATTTAGGAACACAGGCTGAGGTAAGTGAAGAGGCTAGTGTGTGGCACAGGCAGCTTTATATTGGACTCTCGCCTCTACAGGCAGCCACTGGAGGAATAGCAGGATAGGAGTAATGTGGTCAAATTTCTTGCAACCGGTAACAATGCGGATCGCGGTATGTAGTACTCTCTTGAGAGGAGTCAGTTCCTGTAGTGAAGTCTGGAAAGAAGCAATGCCTGTACAACTGATATAAGGTCATGTTCTGTGATGAGCTGCTTGATCCTCCAGAACCCCCTTAGTTGCAACCGGGACACTCTTGGTCATGGCTGTAATATGACTCTGAAGGTTAAGTCAACTGTGTAGGGTGAAGCCAAGTGACTTGGTGTTCTGAACAATGGAAGGTTGGCACTCCAAGTCAGAGAGGAATTCCATCCAGTCTTTTAGAGATTAATTGGCTTTCTTCGGATATATAAGAAAGAATTCTGTTTTCACAGAGTTTAGTTTAAAGTGGTGATTTTAGATCCATGACTTAATTCTTATCAGGGGGTTGGAGAGGAAGTTGATGTTGTCTTGGATGCCATCTTCAAGTGGCCTAGGATATTGTTGGCATACAGGTGAAAGAGGATCCAAAAGTTCATAAGCGTCACACAAAGAGGCTCAAGCTAGCAACTGAATACCGATGCAGAGGGATCGCGCCTTCGGTAACTCTTTGCTGCAGGCTAACCTGCTTTGAGACAAAGCTCACAATTTGTACTTCTTGAGAGCAGTTTGTCAAATAGGAGGTGAACCAGTTAAGGACTACACCTTAAATTCCTTTTCAATTCTTTAGGGTGCTTCTCAGAGCATGCTGGTTAACTGTGTCAAACGCAGCAGAGATTGAGAACAAGACAACACGAATTTCTGATCTCAAGGATGAGGACAGCATTGTCCACAATATGCAGAATTGCAGTCTCAGTGTTGTAGTCCTGTCCGAAGCCAGATTAGAGGTTATCAAGGAGGTTATTTACATGGCTGCGAGATGACAGTTGGGAGGTAACACATCTTTCAATCACCATGCCCAAGAACAGAAGTCTGAAGACTGGATTTAAATTACTAAGAACACCAGGGTCCAAAAAGTGCTGTTTTAGAAGGGGGCAGATTTGGCCAATTTTTAGAAAGTCTGGGAACATACTGTGTTAGAGGAAAGAGTTGGCTAGGGTAGATCAAAAGGGGTGTAGCTGTTTGGTGAGGTCTTTACTGATAGAGCCAGGGATGGTATTTCAAAGATGGTTTGAGGGTTTTGACTTGGGTATGGTCACCAGTAGTTACTTGTCTTACACTGGGATGAAAAAGGAGTGGGGCTGCTGTGCTTTACAAGATACATTATCCTCAGTTTTACTGTCAAAGGTATCTGGCAAGGAGCTGTTTGTGTCTAACTTTTTTGTTAGAAAACCCCACAAATTTGTTGCATAAAGCCCTACATGACTGGGTGGGCTACTGGAAGAATGGTTGTTATCCTGTTTGATTACTTCAAAAAGGAGTTTAGGTCTGTTCTTAGCAGTGTCCAGGAGAGCTCTGACATGGTATGACTTGGCTTTAAAGATGTGGTCTTTGTAGCTTTTTCTCACAGATTTGACCCAAACCACACTCAGAGAGGAGAGTGGTTGTCTCCATTCTTTCTCATGCTTCCTTTCTTCATAGACATCATTTGAGCACCAATGTAGAGAATGTTTGGGCACTTGCTCTTGAGTGGTGCAAATTCACCTATCAAGGTTTCCATGCAGTTTATGACCTGGATGATATACTGTTGGGGAACTATTGAAGAGAGACTTGGGAAAAACATGTTTGCAAGGGCTTTAATGTTGAATCTACTTGGGTCCTTTAACCAGATTTACTCCTTCTTTGGTTGACCAGAGGTTTTAGTATAGGTAATGGGACTGTGAAGGAGATTAGAAGATGGTTGGACCAGTCTACTGGGATGGGACAAATGGTTGTCAGTAAGGAAGCTCTGAATATGATCAAATTCAGAGTGGAGCCCGTGCAATGTGTGGGTTTCTGCCTGGCAGTGTTGCTGGAGGTCAATTTCACTGAGAAAAGGTTAGAAGGTCTTAATGTGTTCGTTGCCTTTGGTACCCCAGCGAAGATTGAAGTTATCAAAGAAGATGATGCTGTCGGAGCAGATTAAAAGGGAACTGAAAAACTTGGAAAGTGAAAAGTTTTGCATCTTCATAGCATTCAATGAGATTGCATAGGTCTTTTACATTGAGAGGCCAATGCGCCTGCTTGAGTCTAGAGGAGTGGTTGTCCCTAAGGACAGTGATTGGTTGTGGTCTATTATTCTGAGGAGGATGTTGAGGCTTAAGTAGGCAACATTTATGTAATGTAAGTGGGTTGTTGAACAGAGAGAATGCTTGGGTAAAGATTTCAATTTTCTTTGTGATAAAGGGGACAAGAGTTCCGTGAGGGGGAGTATTTGAGGCTCGGAAGAAGGTGGGGGCTTGTGTAGCACTTCAGAGAGAGGCTTAGAGTTAGGCTTATTGTTCAGATGTGCCTGTGGATGGTAAATTGATGAGAGAAAACAGGCAGAGCCAAGAATGGTGGTGGTAGCAGGGGAATAAAGATGTGATGGGAGTAGGTGGTTGCTGAAAAATGTGGGGTGTGTGGAGGGGAAGGAGAGTTTGGAGAGGAGAGGTTGATTTTTAAGTACTGAGTAGTTGGTGAAGAGTTGTTGGGATACTGGTGGGGAGGTTGGCTGGATAATGGCAGGTGAAGGATGGAGAGGTGATGATATGGGGAATGTGTGAGGGAGCAGGGAGTGGGAGAAGGGGGATTAGTAGACATATGAAGAGAAGAGGCCAGAAGGAGCCCTCCAGGTGTGATTAGAGGAGAGAGGAAGGTAAGGAGCAGGGAAGGAAACGAGTGAGAGAAGAGTGAGGGGAACAAATTGACTGGGTGGAAATAAATTGATGAGGGTTTATTTATGGATGAGTAGGAGCGAAGGGGTTTGTGAGCTGCGGAGGGAGGAGAATAGTGTTGGTTGGAGGTGCTCAGGGGTGCAGGAGTGTTGGGGGAGGAGATCTGATTGGTGAATTTCCTGAGAGGGAGATTAAAGGGGGTATGAGCAGAGTATGAGGGAAAGAGGCCAAGGAAGGTTTGTTGTGAGTCAGAAGCAAGGGCTCTAAAGGCATGAAAGAGATTGTCAACCATGGCTAAGAACGTGTCATCAGCTTGGACATGTTTTTCGCGTTTGAAGATGGAGACTGAAAGGTTACCAGAGAGGCTGAGTGGAGATACACATTTAAGTTTACGTCCAAAGGGAATGTTCCTCAGTGGGGAGATGCGCAGATTATTTTGTAAGGAGCTGGACCATAGGTCAGTGTTGTGAGTAAAGAGGAGGAGGTCAGTTTTGTGGCCTCCTTTCTGAATGCAGTGGTAATGGTCTGCAAAAAAGGGTTCCTAGAAATCTCTTAAGATCTTGTGTTTCAAGTTTTTCATCAAGCATGTTGAGGATATGTGATCTAAAAAGTACTCACTCTGGATTTGGAGAAACCTTTAATGGGAGATGTGGAATCAGTGTCTGTCATCGCCCTAGTTAGGTGGGACTTGAGCAGATAACGTCAAATGAGACCAGGGCCTTGAGTTTCTTAGATATTTAAGACAGTGGTATACAGCAGAGGTGTTTGAGATGGGCATGTTAAAGTGCAGCAGGCCCTATCTTCTGAATAATTTGGGAGAAATTGGAGAATTACAGACAGTGAGGTTGGATGGGGAGAGAAAGCTTTTATATGTAAGGTATTGTATACATCTGTCACAACAGTTTCTAGCCAGGTAGATATCTTAAGCAGCTGTGAAGTAAATGGTGTCAATTCCACTGAGCTGATGGAGGAGAGCGTTGCCATCAGGTCCCTGAGTTTTCTTGGCATCTGTAAGCCTTTTTCCTTTTAGGAGGAAGGTTCCGGCTAACCAAGGATTTAGAGCGATTGCGATTCCTAGTCAAAAGACCTCCTTGTTGAGCTCTGTATCCAAATAATTGTAACTCATTTTATAGTAATTGTGTTAACCAGTCCTGTAGTGCACCACAGTGCAGAAAGGGACCGAGTTGGTTACTAAGTACTGCACACCTCGGAACACTCACCTCTCAGCTCCCCCTATGGGATCCTCCTGCCAGGTTCCAGTTTGTACATATTGTTAAAGTGACCTACAGCAGCCAGTACGAGCAGGATGCCCATTGAGGAGGATGTGTGATGTTAAAGCACACCGTTTGCTGGTTTATCAACAGATTTCAGCCGAACCTATTTAATCATTTATTTTAGCTGTATTGCCTGGAGTTCGACCTTGTTATGGCAGTCATGCCTTTTTTATATAGTGATGTGTATTATTTTGTCAGATAGGTTCTTTTTTAAGCTATGATGCGAAGGAGAAACAATCAAATATTCTTACTTCAAAGGTCGATGGGCCTTGTTCTGGCCTAAATGCAACACAATGTATGTCTGTCTGGTCGTGGGAAAACACTGCTTGTTCCCTAGAAGTGAGTAGTCTGGGAGAGGGGAGTACCGCCCTTTACTCACACTTCACAACATTTCAAGGCCCTGTTTGGGCTGCGATGTGAGGCGAGCCAATAAAGACACAGATTCACAGTGAATCCCAAATGCACCCCTATGGTGCCCGGAGAGTCAATTCTCTATGTTGATATGATCTGGCTCACTACACACACTGTTCAAACTTTTCTTTTGACACTCAGTAAATTTTGTGCAATCTATCTGCAAGATGTAATACTCTTTTTGTAACTGAAAGAGCTTTAACACTTGGGAATGTCCACAATCAATCAATCATAGCATTTGTAAAGCGCAGCACTGTCACCCCTAAGGGCATCTGGGTGCTGACAGTGCGGTGTTTCCATCAAAAAGCAAAGCCTTGCGTCTCCTTCTGAAGTCCGCCAGGGAGGGAGCTGTTCGCAGGTGGAGCGGCAGGCTGTTCCAGGACTTGGCTGCAGTGTAGAAGGAGCGGTCTCCGTTGCGGCTGTGATGGAAGCAGGGTTGTGTGCAAGGTTTAGCGAGGCAAAGCGTAGTTGTCTTGCTGGGACATAGAAGCTCAGTCGATATTTCACGTAGTACGGCCCTAGGTTGTGGAGAGCCTTGTATGCGAGTGTGAGGATCCTCAGTACCTAGGGACATTCCTTTCTACCTCAATATTATGAGGCACTTTCCCAGCCTTGCACCCCGGCTCTTTCTGCAGCTCATTATTTATGACTATGTAATCTACCTGCCTTATGCAACGCTGCAGCTCTGCTGTGAGGCCCATTAACAAGTTTGGCTAACTTATACGCTCTATAAAACTGCAGACATAAAATACAATGAATTACTTTTTAGGAATATTTAAACTGCCAAGTGCTACAGATTACTTTCTGAGATAGGGAATCCATTGGTGCTTTCACTGTGTTATAAAATGACTGCTCCATTGTTCTGGGGATTTTATACTGGTTGCGTTTGTTAACAAATGCTTGGAATTCTTGCCACATTGACTAAGGTATTTCTATTATTTAACTTTTTTTTCTACTGATCAGAATGTTTTAGAAATTGCGTTATGTCTTAGCAAGTGAACTAAAACTAGGAGACTTTGTTAAAGATGCACTTGGAATGCAATAAAACCATGCAGTAGATAAGTAAGCACATGTTGGATTCCTTTTCTTAGAAATCATTTTTGCAGCGAGTACCTTTTATATAAGGAGGCACACAAAAAGAAGGAATCGTTGAAAAGATTTCTTTTAGATTCATGACTCAGGCATACCCACGAGATTTGCAAATACACCAGTTTCACTGTGAGAAACAACTAACTGTCTGAGTGAACCAATGGATCAAAGTAAACAAAGGGCGAAAGTCTTGAAATAAATAAAGCTGACTGTCCATAGCACACCAGATCGAAACCAAAAAACAATGCACATAAATTATATTCAGGAACAACAATGATGTGTAATCCATAAGAGGCCTTATTTGATAGGTCACCACTCACAAAATAGGTGGAAAAATCAAGCCTATTTTAAGCCAAAAACGGAATTATGTTAGCTTTCTTCCAATAAAATCCCATCTATTTCAATTTAATCAAATGGAAAAAATAAAGAACCAGATACATGTTTTCTAAACCTCTCGTTGCCAAACGTCGGCATTTACAGTATCAGGTATACACATACCCATTGACATTGTGCGGTAGTGGAGATGCATCAAGATTTACTGGCCATTCCTGTTCACTAATTAGATTAGGCATAGTCTTTGACAAAGAAAGGAATATTTTGTTCCATTTTATGCAACTAATAGCTAGTTATGTTCAACTGTTCAACATTGCGTTTGTGTGCCGTCTAGGTTTTTTTAACCTTTTTTTCACCTACAAACTGATACTAAAATAAACCTAAAACAATTACAAATATTTTTTTTACCAAAGAACCTAAACACATTCTGCAGGTAGTATTCCAAATGTTATTCATCAGAATTTAAAGACTTTGTAGTGCATGGAAGCACAAGTCAAGTCAGGAATGCCAATTTATTAACGGTTTAGTTTATACCTAAAAAAATAAATGAGCTTTTATAAACCATATAAAACTTTGCATTCAGTTGCAAACAAGCCTTCATGTACACACTTATTGATATACAAGATAGAGATCGTTTTTTCAGCGCATCTTTTTTTTGTTTCTAAACGTGTCTTGAATTTCAGGTTTAACACAAGAAGAGCACTCGAAGCATCTCTTCCCGATGGATGATGGCATTTGTAATTAACCCACTCCCTATGGGTCTGTAGGGTTTTTCAATTAAGAACCACGGCTGCAATAAGGTATATTACGTGCAACAGGAGAGGCTTTAATTTACGGTGCACAACATTAAAACCTAAAAAATGCAACGTGTTTTGGATTTTTCGAAAGTCCAAGTACAGTCTCCAAAAACGGCAGCTTTGAGAACAGTGTTAAGTGAACATGAATACGTGTGAATAATTAAACAGAGCTTTTTCATGATAACGAAGGAATCACGTATTTAAGTACGGACGTTTTTTGTTTCTGGAGACAAAAGCCCTCCAGGTGTATATGTGTTAGGGGTCCAGGCCCAAAGTCAGGCGTAAGTCTAGCAGTAAGTGAGGTTAAACAAGGCACAGTCGCTACCCCCCAGGGGAGTGCCAGCCTGCAAGAGGTTGTGGAAGAGTGGTATGCACATGATAATGGTTGAAAGAATAGCATGAGCTCTTTAAAGGGATCCAAATTTAGTGTTTCTTGAAATTGAAATATGAAGCGTATATATTATTTGCTGAAGTTTATGAAAAGCACAAGAAATTGCCCCAACGAGCAAGGGACAAAGGGCCATATGCACGAACACATTTTCCCATAGACACAGAATGGGTAAAACCCTTTGCTACATCTGGCCCAAAGTGAATGGCAGTGAGGTGCAGTGGCGTAATGCAAAGTACTTGAAGGGGACCCCCCTCCTCCCCGGCCCACCACCTACCAGTTTTGCTGAGGGGGGCCTCCTGGAGCTCAGGGGACCCTTCGCACCGCAGGGACTGCAGGGGCTTATGTTACGTTGCAGGTGAGGTGATAGTCAGGTGTGCAAAGTACTGGATGAGTACTAGCTGCAGATTGCTTACCTTTGAATTTTTTCTTGAGCAGTACCACTGCACACCAGTATGTGATGTTGACTGGCTCCGGGTAGCACTGTTTTAGCCAGAAGTGACATGTATGGTGCCTATATATGCACCACCCTAGTGTGCTGACGTCAGTTCGTTTTCACAACTTTCCATGCCAGGAGCACAGAGCCATGAAGAAGACTGACCACAGGTGTGGAAAACTCGGCCCTGAAAGGTGAACAGCCCTGGCCCTAGAATCTGTTTTGAAACAGCTGAGTGGGTTGGTAAGGAAACTGCAGCTAGACAGAGTCTCTAGCATGAGTCAATAGAAGATGGTCCGTTTCTGCATAGCCTTTCCCTTCTTCATTCTGACATATCCCATGAAGAGTTGGTCATCCACTCAGAATTCTTTTGTGCAGTCAAGGTAGAATGGCAATGCTCTTTTTGGGTCCAGAAAGTGAAGTCGCTTTTCTTCCTTGGGGGGATGTGGCAGAGCGTAAAAAGTAGGCAAGGTGTCAGACTGGCCTAGATGAAATGGGGTGACAACGTTTCATCGGAAAAGATGCCCTAGTATGCAAAACCAGCTTGTCTTGATAGATGCTCAGATATGGAGGCTTTGATGATAAGGCCCGAAGGTCACTGACTCTCCAGGCTGATATTATTGCCACGCGGAATGCCATCTTGATGATAAGAAGAAAATTATGTAGACTCAAAAGAAGCACATATAAGAAAAGTAAGCAAAACATTAAGGTTCAATTGAGGCACGATGAAGGTTAAAGGTGGAAATGTGTTGTAACCCTCTCAAGAATCTATTAACAATAGAGCATTTGAAGAGGGATGGCTGATCAGGCAGCCGCAGGAAGGCTGAAATGGCAGATAACATTACAGACTTTGGATGGAAGGTCCAAAGCTGTCAACTATTGCCACTCAATCGCAATAAAAATTCAACATACACAAGTCAAAATATCTCTTTTCTAAGATTTAAGCAAGTCTTAATCTATACGAATCAATGGAAGTATCTCTTTAGCACAAAGCACCTGGAATGCGTCAAACACAAAGACGATGCGGGCCACAGGGGAAGTGAGGTGCTGGAAAAGCAAAGCAATGCGTCAATTCCTTACTCATAGGGGAGATGATGCGTCTATTCTTTCCTCGCAGGTGAGACGATGCATTGGTTTCTAACTGGCAGGGTAGGTGATGCAGTGATTCTTTCCTCCCAGGAAAGGCGATGCATTGATTTCCAGACATAGAGCCTCAGTTTCTTTACTGTGGTGTGGGGAGGGGGTCGCTGAAAAATTGGCACCATGATGCGTGGAAAATCCAGATGCGTTGTGTTGATGGGACCGTGGTGAAACAGGCGCCTGTCGATTCTTTTGGCACAGTGACTTTGATGCGTGGATTTTCTCCTTCAGATCACCAGCTTGCACTTCCAAGGGCTCAGGGACAAGAGTTGGCACCACTTGGCAATTTAGGACTCTCAGCAGAAGAGCCCAGGCACTGGCAGATTAATCCTTTGATGTCCGCTCAGTCCAAGCCCTCGGAGAGCCTTCAGAAACAGGATGTAGAAAGCCAAGTCCAGTCCTTTCACTCCCAGGACAGAAGCAGCATGCTGCAGGACAGCACAACAAAGCAAAAGGCAGAGTGGCAGTCCCTCCTTGAGCATCCAGCTCTTCTTCCTGGCAGACTCTCCTCCAGTCCAGAAGGATTCTAACTATGTGGTGTCAGAGGTCCAGTACTTATACCCATTTTTATCTTTGAAGTAGGCGAACTTTAAAGACAAGGTCGTAGTGCACAAGACACTGCCTTTCCCTACCCTGGCTCCAGACACACTCCAGGGGGGGGGTCAATACTGCTTTGTGTGAGGACAGGTACAGTCCTATTCAGGTGCAAGTGTCAGCTCCTCGCACCACTCTAGCTCAGGAAGACCCATCAGCCTGGTGATGGGCTATCAGAATATGCAGGGCACACCTCAGCTCCCTCTGTGTGACTGTCTAAAGTGAATGCACAAACAGCCAACTATCATCCTGACCTAGACGTGTATTCAGTAGACAGGCAGAGGCACAGAATAGTTAAGCAAGACAATGCCTACTTTCTAATAGTGGCATTTTCAAACTCACAATTCAAAAACCAATTTCAGCAAAAGATGTATTTTTTAAATTCTGAGTCCAGAGTTCCCAAACTCCATATCTTTATCTGCTCTCAATGGGAAATTACACTTAAAAGCTATTCCAAGGCAATCCATATGCTTCCTTATGGGAGAGACAGGCCTTGCAATATTGAAAATCAAATTTAGCAGTATTTCACTATCAGGACATATAAAACATACCAGTGCATGTCCTACCTTTTAAATTAACTGAACCCTGCTCTTGGTGCTGCCCTGGGCCTACTTTAGTGGTGACTTACATGTAGTAAAAGGGAAGGTTTGGGCCTGGCAAGTGAGTGTACTTGGCAGGTTGACATGGCAGTTAAAAAACGCACAAACAGACACTGCAGTGGCAGGTATGAGACATATTTGCAGGGCTACTCCCTTGTGTGGCACAATCACTGCTGCAGGCCCACAAGTAGCATTTGATCTTGCCCTGAGCACACACAGTGCACTTTACTAGGGACTTACTAGTAAATTAAATATGCCAATCATGGATAAACCAATTTCCAATACAATTAAAACATGGAGCACTTGCACTTTAGCACTAGTCAGTGGTGGTAAAGTGCCCAGAGTTCTAAAGCAAGCAAAAACGAAACTAAGCACAGGATAAAAAATGGGAGGTCAGAAGAAAAGAGACAGGGGAAACCATGGCAAGTGCTGACACGTCTAACAGCGTCATTAAGCTAGAGCCGCCTTGGATTCTCCAGCGTGCAGAACTGCTGACATTGTGCGGTCTCAGTGGTGGTGAACGGATCTAACCAAGGCTCTCCAGCTCCAGATGGTGATGCCACTCTTGATCCTCTAGGCCTCTTCGGCTGAGTTCTTCTGCTCTAGCATTCGGAGAGCCTGCCAGGTGTTGAACCACCAGGAATATGACCTGATGTTCCATCCATATCCAGAGACGAAGGGAGTTTTGACAACGGGACCATGTCCACCCAGCCCGGTTTGTTGCAGTACCAAATGGTGCTATCTTTACTACATGCAGCCAGTGCACATCCAAGACATCAAATTATGGCAATACTGTATGGAGAAATGATACGAGCAAGACGTAAGTGTAGCAATGACTTAGATTTTCAAAAATGTATCACAACGTGGATATGAATCACATATTATTGAGCAAGCTCATGATACGATTATGAGAATTTCTAGAAAAGATACATTAAGATACAGACTCAAGATTAGATGTGAGAAGATAAGATGTATAGTGAATTACACACGGATATCAAGTCTCTTACTCAAACGCATGCATAAACATTGGCATGTGTTACATGCGAATAATAGTCTGAAGAAACACATTTCGGACAGTCCGCAGTTTACTTACCGAAAAGGTAGAAGCTTGAAAAACATGATGTTGCAGTTATCCGACTAAGAAACCTATTACCAATTGGCTGACAACACAGATGCGAGGCTTCTACAAATGTGGGCATTGTGGGATATGTAAATGGGCCCGAAACGTGACATGTACTTTTACCAATAGTATAGGAGATCAGTTTCGGATACTCGTGAATATTACATGCAACAGTAACTTTGTGGTTTATGCTACTGTATGTAAATATAAACGCATGTATGTGGAAAGTACCATCAGATCCCTAAGGTTAAGGTATATTGAACACTACAGAGCTTTGAGACAGGAAGATACCAGATATCCCATTGTTGTACATGTGAGACAATGCTCGGAGCAAGGACTCATCAAAAACTTTGAATTTTTTGTTTTGGAACAAGTTCATAAAGACCCCCGTGGGGGTAATAGAGAATTATATTTAAGAAGGAGAGAATGTATTTGGATTCTTAGACTGAGAGCGATTGAAGAGGGCCTTAATACTAATCATGAATTAGAATTCTTTTTGGGTTAATGAGTGAACAGATATTTGACATACTGAGTTATGACTTTTTTGGAAAAGTACATATAGAATACAATAACTAAGTAATTTATGCAAATGTGAACCAACCAATATACTATGTATTAGAAAAGCAAAACAATAGCCAAACAAACTACTTAAGTCTGCTAACCATATTATCTGCTATTAATTATATATAAAAAAAGAAGATTTCTCAGACATGCTGTTCCCACACTTGTTGAGGGCATTCTCATGCGTGAATTGATGGTGCATTAGTCTCAGCTATTCCTGAGCACATTGATGAACTAGCAAGATTTGTCTTTATATAATTTGAATTTCTTGGGATATAATGATGGGATTGACACAGATTGTTTTGGTGTAGTATCTTATTATTTACGTACCTTTTTTAGGATTGAGCTTCTAATTAACTAAATTAGTGACATTTACTATTGACAATTGTGAGCGAGTTAGTAATGGATGGAATTGCAAGCTTATTTTGCCAACATGTGATTGAGGGATATTCACAATTGAATTAGCATACCCTCCATGTATTTTAAATATGTTGTCTACAACAGCAAGAAAATATGGTTTAGCAATACAATATATATTTTGTATTCACTATATACAATTATACTCTTAAGATGGTGTCACTTTTAGGCTGTGTAGTCCGTCATCTATGCCCATGTCTGGTGTATCTATAGGCGAAGATAAGATGGAGTTGGGTTTGATGACTGCACGCGTACACGCCTTTCGGAACTCTGACCGACTTGACAATTTAGTGAGACACCGGTAAACACTTTACGGATGATACTTGTTTCCCATAATCATATTTATAGCCTATTGTGAATATTTTCCCTGGCCTAATATTATTTTCTGACTGAATTTAAATGTGAATTGGAGGTATTCCAACATTAGTTGGGACTTGTTCCCAAGGGATGTTTTTCTTAAGTGAATTACGAACCTTCGCTACGTTCATGTATATATTATACATGTCAAAAAGATATTTATTCAGCAAACATTGACCATACTCATCCTTTTTTGTAACATACTAGAGATGTCACAAAGGTTTAGTTTTGTTGTTTATTTATTTTTTGATAGATAACAGTACGAGATGAAATAATGAAACTTATTTGAGGAGTGCTTGGAGTAACTATGCACAAGGACACAACTTATTATCGGTAAGGGAAAAACAGGTGGCTTACGATATATTACATTCTTGCGATATGCGGTCGTTTCGATAATGGTTTGGTTTCCTTTTTTACTTCCGGCTTTGCAGGATGACTATGAGGACGTTGTGAAAATTATGGCAATAATGAGTCTTAGAATTTTTTAATAAGGCAAGTAATAGCCTAGTGGACATAGCCAATATCAACAGGTTATGGGACTATGCAATTCACTTGTGTGGATGCAGCACGTTTTGGAATATCTTTTTTGGCTAATTAGCACTAATCTTTTTCCCTATGGTAGCACTATATCAATGCTTTACTGCACACCACCAACCATTTCAAGCTTGCCTATTTTAGCTTCACTTGCACCTCTCATTTTGGAATTTACATGTGTAGACGGTAACAATCTTTTTAATGTCTAATAATCAACTTGGGACTTTGGTCTTTTTCTTTCTTTTTTGATTGGATATGGGTGATATTTAAAATTAACTTAGTTACAGCTCGTGTCATAATTGTATTGAATTATGTTGTTTTTCAGCCTTGATGAAGTCAAAGTGAGTATTGTTCGCATGACGAAACACGTGTTGGCTGGATGGGCTGGGCTGTTTGGAATTGAAGGACATATCCAATAAAAACAAGTGGATTTACTGAACATAGAGATACAGACAATGGTCATATTTATTTGACATGAGTGCCTTGGACTGTGTATTGTTTTTTTCTTGTTAGAAATTTTGAGGGGGAGTGGTGTGGGTCCTCCTTCCAGGAGCACCATGTAGACACTTTTCAAAATTCTAAATATTGGGGTGGAAAAGCTATGAGCGCCATTCCTATCAACACACCCTGTCGGATTTTTGTACAAATGGCGCAATGTTGTCCATGAACACCTGCACTAGCCTTCCCTTGATGGGGAGTACAAAACCTTTCAGTGCCAGCCGGATCGCCCACAGCTCCAGTAGATTGATATGGAGTCTGGATTGCACCGGAGACCAGAGGCCTCAGATCTCCATCCCTCCCAGATGGCCGCTCCATCCCAGGAGTGTAGCATCTGTCATCACTGTCAGATCTGGTTGGAGAAGGAGTCTGCTGTTGTCCCAATCGTGGTTTGTTAACCACCAATGCAGAACTTTTTACAGTTCCCTCCGAGATCTGGACCAATTCGGAGGGATTCCCCTGATGCTGTGCCCACTGGAACTTCAGGTATCTCTGCAGAGCTCGCATACACCTGTGGGCATGTGTCACAAACAGGATGCAGGAGGCCACGAGGCCCAGTAGGCTCAGAGTTAGTCTCCCTGAAATCCAGGATAGAGGCTGAAACATCTGTATCATAGCCTGATTATCCCAGACTCACCACCTGGGAGGATGAGCCCGAAACTGCACCATTTCCAGAACAGCTCTGGTATAAGGGAGCGTCTGAGAGGAAGTCAGGAGTGACTTTGGCACGTTTATAGTGAACCCCAGCGAGTGCAGGGGTGGGAGACGACACAAACTGGGGTGAGCCTGCCTTCAACAGCCAATTGCAGAGATAAGGGAAGATTGGCACTACTGATCTCTGCAGATGAGCTGCAACTACCTCCATCATCTTGGTGAACATCCAAGGGGCACTAGTGAGGCCCCAGAGAAGCACAGTGAACTGAAAGTGCTCATGGCATACCATGATCCGCAGGTAACACCAGTGAGCAGGCAGGACAGGAATGTGGAAGTAAGCGCCCTGCATGTCCAATGGTACCATCCAGTCTCCCGGGTCCAGGGAATATAGGATTTGAGCGACTGTGAGCATTCTGAATGTCTTCTTCTTGATTAAGAAGTTGAGACGGCGTAAGTCTAAAAAAGGGCAAAGCCCTTTCGTCCAGAAATGAGCAGGAATAGCCTACTTCTGATGTTACAGAGCCCCAGTGGGGCAAGTGATGGCTCATCCCACCTCTCAGTGGATGCCTGTGATGTCATAAGTGCAAACTAAAGAGGTTTACAGACTGCAGTTGTTGGGGGAGTGGTGGACTGGCCAAAACTCTGGCTGCCTGACCCGCTAGGTCTGTAAGTCTGGGGGTACCGCATACTCGGCCATGCAGAGGCTGGGAAGTTTGTGTGGCATGGTGGCTGGGTGTGTAAGAACGTGGTTGGAAGCCTTTTCAGTGGCCACAAAAGATGCGAAAGGCAGACTGGCGTTAGCATGGGGCCATGAATAGGTCCAAGGATCTGGCAATAGCCTCACTATCCTTTAAGCACACCAGTGCAGAGTCCGCCTTGTATCCAAAGAGATGGGTGTCATCAAAGGGCATGTCCATAAGCAATGCATGGATGTCCCTGGAAAAGCGAGCCATCCTCAGCCAGGCGTGGAGCCATAAGTCCACCAAAGATGGAAACCATCTGCCCAGCAACTCTGTGGTGTTCTGTCCAAATTTGATTGTGAAACTGGTAGCATCTCTCCTGTCAGCAACAACTTGGGAGAGTATGGTCTGGGCCTCCTCCGGGAACACTGGCAACCGTATCCCACAATGCACGGGAGTAACAGTCTGAAAGGCATGCAGTGTTCACGGACAACACTGCCAGGCTGGTGCAAAAAAAACATTTTCTTTCACAAGGCGTCCAGCCTCTCTGATTTTTTGTACAGTGGGGTGGTAGGGAATGTACCAGGATTTAGAGGGGAGATTGAGCCTTGGACCACAAAGCTTGCTGCAGTAGGGATTGGGTAAGAGAACTGAGGTCTCCTTGGGCAGGCAATCATCCTGTGTACAGCAGCCCCTGTGCAAGGTTAGGACCAAAACCCTAGCAGGGCACCTGTGAAGGCTTCATTAAATTGGAGAAGCAGTTTCGATGGGGTCACTCCTGGCTGAGTCACCTCTGTTAAGACATTAGTCTTGACTGCCACTTAAGGCAACTGAAGTTCAAGGACCCCAGAGGCCCTTCTCACCACCACTGCCAATGAGGCTCCCTCCTCCATAGCTACAGTAGGAGGAGAGGCCATGCCAGTATCTGGATAAGTATCCGGCTGGCTGACGTCCGCCAGGACCTCACACCAGGCCAAACTGGGATCTAGGGGCTGGTATTCTTCACAGGCCAGCGACCCCTCTCTCTACTCCCCGAGTCCCAGCCCAAGGATGAGGGCTCTGGATTCAACCTGTGGGGCACAACCCCAGTCGGCACTGGAGCTGGCGTCAGGCGACACCCCTCCGGCTCCATGTCAAACTACGGGATGAGAAGGGGGATGGTGTGCCGGGGGTGCTGACAGCGCGGGGAGTGATGTAATCGGTACCAGCACGGCACGACCAACAGGATCGGTGCCGGTCCACTTCCATTTGTGGATCCAAGGGGCACAACTCATGCCGGGGCCACTGGCGGAAAACCAGTAGGGTCCCCTCCCAAACCCATGGTGCCCAAAGGGGTACTGGTACATGAGGTGCCTGGTCTCTTAAAACCCATGGAGTTGGGCAGGCGTTGCTCTGGCTCCTGGAACAGTGTGAGGTGACATGGAGCCGATCCATGGGGCTGACTCAACCTCAGAGCCAGGCCTCAAATGACAATGCTCCCTCGTCGGATGACTTTGATGGATCAGATGAAGTTAAAGACCTCTTCAAATTCTTACTCTTCTTCTTGCAGTGGGACTTACCTGAGTGGCATGATGACTTTGAATTTGATGAAGATTTTAGACTTTATGACCGATCCCGGGACCTTCCTCTTGACTGAGACTGACAGAGCATTGCATGTCGATCCGCCTAAAGCTTAAGGGACTGGTCACTCAAAGCCTTTGAATTAATTCCTTGGCAGTCGATGCAGGTCATCACGTCGTGGTTGTTCTCAAGGCACCAAAGGCAAACAAGGTGCGGGTCTGTCATCAACATCAGTCGGTGACAGGCGCTGCAGAGCTTGAAGTCATCCTTCCTAGATGACACTGCTGCCACACCAGGAGAAAAACTTCTCAAAAAACCTTTGTTAAAGTTGGAAAAAGGTCATTCAAAAAGTGATTGATGCAGTAGCTCTCTCTGACTGGCATGGAATGAAAAGAATAGACATTAATTTGCTGGAGTGACGCCTATATACGTGCTGCACAAGTCACTCCTGATGCTGACGATGCCACGTGTAGCCAATCAACGCCACCTACAAGCGCGCAGGGGTACTGCTCAAGAAAAATGTCCATATCCACTCTGACAGATGGGAAAAATTCAAAAGTAAGGAATCTGCGGCTAGAAGTCTCTATCAGGTAGGTCAAATTGCAAGAATGTGTGGCTGTTAACTTATCTCGTTCCTAGCAGTAAATATTGCTTTCCTTCTCTCCCAGCATGACATTGATAAATAGGTATCTGTTTTTAAACTGCAAATGTGAAGGCTGCATTCAACTGTGTCATTTTCCATTAAATCCTTTTTTCTTGGCTTAAGAATGTTCTTTGAAACCTGTTTTTGTTAAGAATAGGATCTTCAGCCTAGGTGAATAGGTTGGTTAAAGAAAAGTAATGTGTTTTATTTCTACTGTGTGGTTTCTGTTCTTGTCCTTTATTTAAACACCATAATTGCAATAATATCTACATTTTGACTTAGTAAGAACACTATATAACTGTACGTTGCTTACTGAGAATGAGGGAATTTCAGTCAAGGGAGCAAAGGTTTTCTAAAAATGCATGTATTAATTTGTTTCAGATTCCTTTAAAGTGCAAGAAGCACCTCGCTGTGCTGTTATATTGTTCTGAAAAACGTTTCTCTGTTCTTTAGGTCATTATTAAAAAAGGTATCTATACTTAACTGTTTACCTGCATCATATTGTAATCTGCCTCAAATATTATGTCAGGATATGCTGTGACTTATTTTATATTGCTTTATTAAGTGCTAAGAGTCCACAAAATGAACGAAGAGCGTCATTGTGGTCCTGGGGACATCCCAAGCCACCTGTTACAAGAAACTAAATTTAGTCCAGGTAGAAAAGCATTTGGTTAATGTTACTGTACCTACCGACATAAAGTCCCCAACTTAGTTGACTTCACCTTAGAGAAAAGCATTGTTCTGTAGCACTGCCATAGTCGACTGTTTTCACAGGCTTTGGTCACAGATTCAAGGTGATTTGCCTGTTTGCCTCACTAAGTATCACTTAGACGATTCCCATCACGTTAACACAATTCTCAATCTAAAAAGCATATGCAAGTGAAAGGTACATCAGTGAAAGTCGATTCCCCAGCCCAATTGGATTGGCCCCTTCTAAGTGCGTCCCAACTCTGTAAAGGAGCGTTAGGGAGTTTCAGTCTGGGCACATCAGTCTCATGATTGATGTGAAGAGAACATTTGACCACTGTCTCTAATGGCAACACAGACAATGACAATATCTCCGTTTATGTATACCATTCAAAGTTTCAGCTGCCAGATCCTTCTGGTTGCTTTTGTAGGGCAGGCAATTGTTCCCTCCTGCATACAGCGATCAGCTTTGCCCTGACAGGTGTCGTCCAGTTTCAGCCGTGGAGTATGCCTTGTTATCTCTGTAGATCAAAAGGGAGTTTGAGATAAAGTCCACTTATGTTTTAAACAGAAATGGAGCATTTTTATCAAGTATTCTGTTTCTTTGTATATGCCTAAGTAGAAATTTAGAGTTGTACAAGTGCTTGTGGTAATACAGCTCTCAACTGACTTCTTAAAGAAGTTAGGTCAGGTACCTGAAATTATGTCATCACACAGAATACAAAGAGTAAAAAATATAAGAGACTGAAAGTTTCCCCATGTGAGTTTCAATGAATGCACTGCGCTGCAATTGTCCAAACAAGGGAAAGAATTGTTGCCAGAGTATGGATGAATTTGCAAACCAAAGTTGTCAGTGACTACAAGAGGCTCAAGCAACAATAACAAAAATGGTTCTTTACGAGAATAGAGGGGCTTGGAGTTCCTAGGCTGTTAAGGAGTTCTGAGGGTATCCCATTAGGAATTAAGAAAAATTTTCATGCATGGAGATACAAAAAATTTGAAAAAGAACAATGATATGTTACTGATTAAAGAGATGCTGTTTGTCTGACTTACTTTCTGATGTCATATTTAATAACAAGATTGGTAATTGGATGAACTAACCAAGAAATGATGGGTAACATGCGCACAGGGAGAAGGAGGAATGTGGGTAAATGTAGAGGTGAAATCGATTAGGTTGCATAGCTTGAATCCTCAGGGTGTCCTACTGGTATGGGTAGGAGGAGAATGGACAGGTCAATTTGACGCAAATGGAAAAATGCGTATTTGGGACTGCAGTAAAACAATAACATTTAAGATGTGTTGTATATCCACAGAATAACACAAGAAAAGGACTGAGATAATGGTGGGTCATTCACCTCCCCGGCATGGACATTTCAGGTGAAAAGACAAATGTGATCACTAAGGCAATAGTTAAGTTCAAGGTCTCGCTGCTTCGATCACAGACACCACCAAAGAAAGGTGCAGCAGTTTCAAATATGTCCCATCGAGTATGACAAAACAGTCTTCGTGGTCATTCTTCAGAACTACCTCCTGGTGCTCAGTGAACAGCTGCAAAGGCCAAGAGCCGGTAATCTCTACTAACTGAGTGGCATTATGAACAATAGGGCCAAAAGACAAAACAAGGATTCTTCTTGTTTAACAGGACAATGTTGGCTCATTGAAGACTGCTTATGCTGGATGCATCATCATCAGTAGATTTGGAGAAAGAAATAATTGTGTAATAATTTGCACTAAATAATAATGTGTGATTGGATGAGTCAGAATTTTGGCTAGTTGTGGTTCAAAAGGGGTGTTTTTGACAGTTTTGAGAGCACCCGTCTTGCAAAAACCCAGAATATTAGACTTGTTACGAACTCTGCAAATGTCTGTCCACAAAGCTCTCATGAACTGTGCAGAACATGGGGGAGGATCAGAAGAAGTTTTGAGAGGCTATCATTTTGCGGACGCTGAGGCTTGCTATTATGCACTAAAAACAAACAGCTTTATTTGTAGCTGCCGTGGTCCTCATATGTCAGGCAAAGGTTTGTGAAAATAAATAGGCCTAGGAAAGTGTACAGCAGGAAGGGAAGAATGAAGTTAAAAAAGAAGGATTATGGGTGAAATAAAGGAGGTATGTGGGTCAACACAGGAGGAAGTGTGGTACTACAAAATTAATTTAGGAAGAGATAGGATGACAGATAACTTTCGATCAGTGATTCTTCATTAGTACATGGACTTCTCTTTGGACTTCTCTTGTGAGTGCAACTTGATTTTATTGAACTAAGTTGGTGGTAGTGTGCACATTGTTGAAACAGGTAAAGGCCTATCCAATGTACATGCGTGATGCAAAGACCTTGGCAAAGAAGTTGCTAATAAGACAGATCTCACAATATAGTGTCACAGTGTGTGGAGCATTATTTAGGTGGACATTATAAGAAAGATATATTTTAAAACCAATTTGTGAGGCTGTGGGCAGCACTTGGAGATTGCATTGTGCCAATCACCCCAATCCTCAGACCTTGTGGAAAGTCTGAAATGTGTGATAAAGAACAAGTTGATAAAATCTTGCGCATCCACCACCTTGAAGCAGCCCGATACGCATACACTGCTGCTCATGAGCTTGCGCTGCACTCTGAATATAAGGACAGGACTGAACTTACACGAGCCCCTCATGGGCAAACAAATGAGAGTGCCTGGTGCTCCTCCTGCTGCTTTGGTTTCAATACCTGATGTTCCTGGACTACAGTAAATTCAGATGTGGTAGTTCAGTGTCCTGCCAGGTTAAATAGGCAACTCCAGTCCCCTTGACTGCTGCACGCCATAGTCTAGAGTCAGTGACTGGGTTCTAGTTAAGGACTACATCTGCACAAATTGCCTACCACATTGTTGGAAGGGACCCAACTAGGTCCCGTTGGAAACAAACACTGCTGTGAAATGTGGGAAGATGCCAGCTTGATTACATGCATCCCATGCAAGGAATGTAAGGGCACTATAGGAGGGTAGTAAAGACATAGAAACACCAAAGACAAACACTCCAAGTCAATGTCAGTGCAAGAAGCAACAAGTGAAACAAGTTACAGAGTAAACAGAAGCCAAAAAAGGAAGGTGTTGCAATAAAGGAAAGAAAGAAGACAATCGGGTGGTTGAGATGATCCCGGTCATCATAGGGGTTGTTTGCGCCACTTGCACAACACATAATCGTACTGATTATGGTATTACTGATGCAAATGATTCATATAGTGAGGAATGATAGGTCCTCCACCCCAACAATGCTTCAGAAAATTAAAGTAAAAAAGAGACATGCACACTCATCATCAATATGAATATTGAAAAATACAAATGTCCAGCTGGCCCAGACCTACTATTCAATTATAAATGTGTGCAGCTGTTGGGTGTGACTCAGATGTCAGTTTCTCTAGCAAAAGTTACCTAAGCGCAAAGATCACTTTCTTTCTCACTACTATGTGTCATTTACCTTTCGTTGCTCATTCATAGGTATCCACGACACTTAACTGAAAAGCCAAGGGTTTAAAGGTTTACATGAAAAACTAAAGGAAACACGATTTACAATGCCTAAAGGTGTATAATGCATGCTATCTGAAGGAGACAAAGAATTTTTACCAGAGTATGAAAATAATGCTAGACATTACCTGCATTTCCAAGAAGGGGTGTTAAGATTCCATAATAACCCAGTAGCAAGGGAGCATGCTTTGCTATAAACACTTCCAGCTTTGAATTTATGGTGTGAAAGCTTATGGATGTTTTTCAATAAAGCAGGGGCACTGTAACAGTGGGTGAAAGTATCTGCACAAAAATGTTAACATGCCAGAGCAATTGTATGCATAATTACAAAATAAAGAGCTACTTCGACATAAACCATGTGTGCAGAAAGGGGGCTACTTCTGGTTACAAGTGGAGTGTCTCCTGTTATCTAGCTCAAGTATCTCCATGTATATGTAACATGAAACAATTCAGGATATCCATTTCAGACACCAAAGGAAGGTGGATTTTCAGAGTAATGAACACTTAATATTGCTCTTTTATCCTTGACAAAACCCACAATATGCAAGATCCTATATTGGATTTCCCAAAGTTATCACAGGAAGAATATGAAATGGGCAAAAAAAGATTTAAGGGGAAATGGTTTCTTGGACTATTGGGAGGGGTTATTGTGGTTTTCCTTCTTCTACTAACATGCGTAGGCCTTTTATGTTCAATATGCTTAAATATGGGAAAGAACTGTGAATGATTCAAAGGGTACAAACAGGGATTAGAAAAAAGGGTAAGACATGGAAAGGGAATACAAACTTTAAACAATCATTTACAATGCAGTAGCTCTCACGTTTGCTCGAGTTAGGACTATTAGCGCAGTAAATTCCTAACTGGACTTTTCTTGTCACAAACCGAAAATAAAAATTAAAACAGTTGACACAAAGAAGTCAATTCAAAGTGCCACAGTGAGTGCAACAAAAAGAGACAAAAGGAAAAAGAAGTTCGCTCTCTGTCAAAGTTGTCAGCAAAAGTGCAATTATCCATGTAACAGGGACGATGGCCAAGGAGGGACAAACGTAAAGCAGTTACAAACGAAAAGAAAGGATTTTTGAAAGGCAAGCCCATGAACGAGTGACAGTGATGGGCATGGTTCAACGCTTAGATACATACCAACATGTCGGAAAAGCTTGCGCGATGCTATACTCGACCTAAAAAGCCTGGTGTTTGAATGATATTGATTGGTACACATGTCCCAAAAGGAGGGTACAGTGAGAGCTTGGGCAGAAATTATGGAAACTAAACGAACTCCATCTTGCTTAAAGTCAGATGAATACCATGCCACAGCACTAACAAAGCAACTAATAATTACGGGTATTTTGCAGAGCTCAGCTTCGGATGGCATGAGAAGACCAGGGAGTGAGATATGATGTTCTCGTTCAGGCATTTGCAAGTGTTTCTTAAGGTTGTACCCGCAGTTGGAAGGATGCACTGTTTAACAAATGTTAACAAACGTACTGGGAAGGAGTTTTGACGCATTTCTAGAGTCAACCCAGGAGCGGCATAGGAGCACAAGAAGTGCAACCTCTTGGGGGCACTGTAAACCACTAAAGATACTAGTATATTGAGCCGCCCAGAATTGGCAAGGAGGAAACTGAAGTAATAGCAGCCCCATTCTGAAGTAACTGCTTGTAACATAGCATTGTGGAGCTTCCCATGCCTGTCCAAATGTCACTAGAAACTGGAATCCATCATGCCTGGCTTGATTTGACTACCAGTTGACCAAAGGTTAAAGTTTAATGCGTTGTGGCTGGTATATATGATAACATATGCAGGAAAAATGTGTCCTTTTGATAAAATAAGGCAAAATGTAAGATCACAAAAAATTTACAGAGTAAATATTCCAAATTTCAAACAAATTGCCGGGGTGGCAGGACCTTTTCAGCCACCGTGGCAAGATTATGGAATATATTTCCGCTTCAGGGAGAATCAGACTTACTAAAACACAGTTTCTGCTTAGGAGATTGAAGATGCCTCTTTCTGGGTTTAAATTGCAATTAGCTAATTTAATTTACTAAAGTGCATATGTATCATGTTAACCTCTAGCCATAAAACACTTTCAAACATTTTAGTTGGGGGGAGGATAAAATGTAAACCACAACATTTGTAAAGTTAACATGTATGCAAAACAAGGACATATGCAGTGTTCTGCTTCAACACAAATGGTTAAATATACCCCCTGTAGTGAGTCTGGAGCCAAGGCAGGAAGAAAGAACCACTGTGCGCTTTAAAGACCCTTCTTTGAATTCACCCCGGCTTCAAAGACAAAACTGGGTATTAGTACTGGACCTCTGACCCTACCAACTCAGTACAGTACTGGACCTGTTAAGGACTCTGCCAGGAAGAAGGACTTCTGTGTTTTTACAAGGATTGCCACTCTGGACTGGTGCTCTGGATGAATTGCTTTTCTGCTTGCAGGGCCCTGCTGCCCTCTGCCCTGCTGAGGAAGGACTGGACCCATCTCACTTGAACACAGAAGACCTGTCTGCCAATCTTCCAACGGGGAGGTTGCAGCCATACTGTCATACTGCCCACCAACCCACAGGGCCCATTATGACTTTCCCACTGGGCTAACGTGCGGAAACCTTGGTTTCCACACGTCAGCCCAGCGGGAAAGTGGCAAAAGCATTGTTGCCAGCTCGTAATAGAGCCGGCGGGCAATGCTGCTGCCTGCAGGATGCACCAGCACCCTTGCAATGCTCAGAGCACTGCAGTTGTGCTGGGTAGTAGGACCTATGCACTGCCCATGCCAAGGGCATGAGCAGTGCAGGGCCCCCCCCTGTGGCCCACTGCACCTGTTCTCCGCCAGGCTTTGCATGGAACCACCAAGAAAAGGCTGGCAGAGAACCATGTCGTAATCAGCCGGGTGGTGGTGAGTTCAGCGCCGCACTGGCTGATTCCCACCTGGACTGCTGTCAGCCCTTTGGGAACATTGTTCCCAGTAGAGAGAGCTGTCGTTTGACGGCTCGACCGCCAAACTCTTAATTTGGCAGTCAGACCACCAAACTGGCGGTGGTCAGGACCGCCACCGCGAGGCCTCATAATAAGGCCCTAAGTCTCAAATGTGCAGCAAATCAGTAAGAAATCGGACACCATCCCCAAGAGAGACCCAAAAAGAGCTGGCTCCCCACCAAATTTAAGGGTTGACATAGCCATGTTTCACACAGGATACCATAAAAACAGCAAAATCAGCATTGTGTGAACCTTAGGACAGCAAATCACATTTCATATTCCTACCACCTTAGCACTAACCCAATATGTGGATATTGATTTGCCCCTTCTGACCTAACTTCATCAGGAAGTGTCAGAAAAAACAAGTTAGATAAACAACAAACAGAAAGCAATTGTGAATTAATGCAATACAGAGTGCTAGCAGGAAGAGCCTTGGAAAGTGGCAAAAGGCTTCCTCCAGCGAGTTCTTCAAGAACAATATGCCATACAAAATAAATAGTGCACTTGTTGCTGCATGTGCTGTCTATCAGAAGAGAAATATAAACTCACAATCAACATCATAATATGATAGCTACTTTAGCACAGATGGAGTTGAGGCCTTATTGAGGTCTAGTTTAGTTTAAACCAGAAAAACACAGTAAAACACGCCATAATGATATTGTTTTATTTCCAATCGCTCATGGCAATACACATACATCAATTTAAATGTAAAACAACTAATATTAATGCACACATGCAGTTCAAATATGGGAATCGCCCACACCTAACAGTGGTCATGCTGGCTCCTGTGTCTACCCTTTGCCCATTGATGCTGAGCCATTGTGTTGTCAGGCATGTGAGATGTAGCTACATTTCTTTGTTACCTAGGGACACAACGGTAACCTATGTACTACCTCCTAAGCTAACTGGTGCAAACTCCTTCCCCAGCACTACACTGCAATACCAGAGGCTTCCGTCTTCTTTTTTCCTAGGACAGACGGCATCTTCTTTCTTGTGCCATGACTGGTAGCATTCAAAATGATTGGGCTGTTAAGGTCCCTGAGATTGGTTTTTACCCAATGAAATGACCTTCCTGTGGTCAGAGGATGACTCGACTCCCTCCCCTGGTAACTCGCTTGAGGGCCTCTACCGAAGTCTTTGGGTTTTGCCTGTTCCCCATTCTTCGTTTGTAGCACCCCCACAGTTCACTAACCCCCAAACCTCCTGGACACTCTGGTCCTGGTCCAGGAGTCAGCAGCTTTCCCAACCTCTCTGGATACCGTTAGCTTGGAATCAATCAGGTGCTGGCACACCTCGGCAAAACAGTTACTAAGAATGTGCCAACCTACCAGTGCGTTACTTGATAAGTCCACAAAATCTATCCACAATTGGTGTGACTGCTTCTGGCTAAGCCTGAACTTCAGGCGATATTTCTCAGAGGTCAGACCAAACTTTATGATAAGGGATTCTTTTATGGGGGCATATATCTAGTCAGCCCACAGGCCATCATGTCAAGGGCGCAACAACATCTCTATACACCTAAGGCCTTTGGCTCAACTGTGGTAACAAGTTCACACCTTATTAAGGCGGTATTTAAATGCTAATTACTAACTGGCAGAAGTGGGAGATAATCTAGGATTTTCAGGCACGGAAAAGGTAGCCTTCTACTTTTCCTTAATGTTTAGTAAAATTCTGACTTCACCATTGTATTGGAATGTTGATAACTATTAAAATAGTTGTTTAATTATTTTTCTTAAATAATTCCATTCCCAAGCTACAGTATTAGTATTTAATATTGTATCCCATTGTTCTATGGTACAGCTACAGTATAAGTAGCTTTCAGGCGTTTTCACCATACGGACATGAGTAACATTAAACGTTTACATGTCCCATTTTTAAATACCATGCACCCTGCCATATGGGCTACAAGGCCTACTTAAGGGTTACTTATTCATATTTAAAATGAAGGTTTAAACCTGTCAAAATGGTCTTTTTGACAAGTAGAATTTGCAGTTTTAAAACTGCACAGCCAGTATGCAATAGAGGGTAGGCCTACCGTCATGTTTACATTGTCACTAAAGTGAATGGCACAGCGGGTCTCATTTAACTTTCAGGCCCTGGGTACCTTTTGTACCATATGCTAGGGACTTATAGGTAAGGTACATATGTCAATCAGGGGTATGTCAATTTCATTATGTTGAAAGGACGAGCACATGCACTTTACCACTAGTTAGCAGGGGTAAACTCGAAAGAGTTCTATAGCCAGCAAAAACAGTTAAGGCAAACATCTGGGGAAAGACCACGCAAAAGATGGTCATTTACAACACAGCAGATCCAGGACCTCATGGAGGTTAAATATCCTCCTTCCAAAGTCTGCCTCTATTTCTTGGTCAGATCACAGGCTTTTCCCATTTTTCTAGCAAGGCTGTAAAATGCCACAACTGTTAGGTTCTCAGTAGGCAGACCTAAAAAAGACCTATACAAACCTGATCTGGAACCCTAAATTGAAGAGATGTGCTCTGTATTTATGACTGTTGCTCTCTGTGAGGGAAGGTTACAACAACAAATCTACCACTAGGAAAATAATAGACAAATTGTACCGCATCCTCGATGAATAAGAATTCTGCCACCTGGCTCTCTTGGACCTATCAGCTGCCTTCAACATGGTGGACCATGATCTCCTCCTCAACACCATGGAACTTAGAATGAGCCTCAGAGGTACAAAAATATACTGGTTCCGCTGAGGTCCCAAGTAGTAAAACTGGGTAATCAGACATTGGTAACAGAAAGAATGACCTGC
The DNA here is from genome assembly GCF_031143425.1 of Pleurodeles waltl. Taxonomy (NCBI): domain Eukaryota; kingdom Metazoa; phylum Chordata; class Amphibia; order Caudata; family Salamandridae; genus Pleurodeles; species Pleurodeles waltl. Next base: position 668,166,447 of record NC_090440.1, read on the forward strand.
AGCATCCCACAAAGCTCCACTAAATATGTACGTGGGCCCACTTGAGCTGCTTTTAAACAGCATTGACATTTAAATTCCCTTGTCAGCTGACGACACACAGTTATGCTTAAAACTATGATCTCTTTAAGAGACTTACACTTCCTACAAAAATACATTAAATTAATTTAGGGATGAATGGACTTTCACTGACTGAAACTAAACTTGTTGAAAAGGGAATTCCTCTGAATCTCTTACAAATCCTCTGCCAAAACCAACCCTACATTACTCTCTGAAATATTCTTATTGGAGTTGTTAGAAATGGGGTCTGTAGTTGACAATCGGTTTGCACCCTGTCCAAGTAGGGACCCTTACTGGATAAGGGAGATACCCAGCTCAGATTACACCTGCTCACCCACGTGGTAGCTTGGCACAAGCAGTCAGGCTTTCTAAGAAGCAATGTGTAAAGCATTTGCACATAACACACAGTAATACAGTGAAAACACTAGAAAAGGACACCACACCAGTTTTAGAAAAATAGCCAATATTAATCTATGTAAAACAAGACCAAAACTAGAAAAATCCAACATACAGTAATAAAGATATGAATTTTGCAAGAATTAACTTAAAAATACAGTTCCTTGAAGTTGATAGCTCTGTCTGGGGCTATCACGGCATCCTGACAACAAATCCAGCAGTTGAGGCCGGTCACGGCATCACGGGCCAGCTATGGTGTTGGTAAGCCCCGCAAACAGAACCTTGGAAATGCAGCATGTCATGTTCCTCACAATGAGATCCGGAGTGCAGCGTCACAGGCGTCGGTTCCGGTTGTCTGTGCGCGGGTCGTTGGGTCCTTGAAGCCACACGCCTTGCTGATAGAACTTCTGGCTGATGACGAAGTCAGGAGCGCTGGCGTAGAGGGCTTAAGGCCTGCGGTGCAAAGCAGGATGATGCAACGTGCAGTGCCCACTGGTCATGGTGCAGGCAGCGGCTCAGTGACGGCGTCCTGTGGCGTCAGCGAGACCAGGGCTCCGGTGTGAAGCGGGGTGGTACGACGTGCTGTGTCTCCAGGTCACGGTGCTGGCATTGTCATTGCTGAAGTGCTGTTGTCGGTAGGCCCAAGGTGTCAGAGTGGCGCTGGGCGGGCTCTGTGCAGGACCCACCGGTCGCAGTGCAGACAGGGGAATCTGTTGACAATACTGGGGTCAATGGCGCTGGCGTCGGTGGACCAGGGCTGCAGTGGAGGGTGGGGCGGTGCGTTGTGTACCCCACAAGTGGTATCCTCAGGCCACGTTGCAGACAGGGGCATCAGTGTCAGTGTGGAGCGCCGTCGTCGGGTATGCCAAGGCTGCGGTGTGAGCAAGGCAATGCGTAGTGTGGGGCCCACAGGTCACAGTCCAAGCAGCGGCTCAGTGACGGTGGTGGTGGCTTCGGTGAGACCAGCGTTGCGGTGTGATGTGGGGCATGGCTCCGTCTATCGTCGTCAGGTCATGGTGCAGTAAGGAGCAGTGCTGACGGCGTTGTAATGGTTTTTCTTCTGGTGCAGCAAAAAACACACAGTTCCCAGTGCTACAGGCAGATGAAACTGAAATCTTTGATATCCCTGAGACGTCCAACAGGAGGCAAGCTCTAATCCAAGCCCTTGGAGAAACTTCACAAGTAGCATACACAGCAAAGTCCAGTCTTTGCACTCCTTAAGGCAAAAGCAGCAACTGCAGGCCAACTCAGCAAAGCACACACAGCAAAGGGGCAGTGCTCCTTCTCCAGCTCTTCAGCCCTTCTCCTTGGCAGAGGTTTTTCTTGATACAGAAGTGATCTAAAAGTCTGGGGTTTTGGGTTCACTACTTATACCCCTTTCTGCCTTTGAAGTAGGCAAACTTCAAAGGAAAGTCTCTGTTGTTGACAAGATCCTGCCTTGCTCGGGTCTGGCCCCAGACACACACCAGGGGGTTGGAGACTGTATTGTGTGAGGACGGGCACAGCCTTTTCAGGTGTAAGTGTTGGGCCCTTCCTCCCCACTCTAACCCAGGAGACTCATCAGGATATGCAGGCTACACCCCAGCTCCCTTTGTGTCACTGTCTAGGGGAAATTCACAACAGCTCAACTTTTCAGTCTGACCCAGACGTGAAAGACACAAGCAGGCAGAGGCCCAGAATGGTTCAAGCAAGAAAATGCCCACTTTCTAAAAGTATCATTTTCAAACAGACAATTTAAAAACCAACTATACAGAAAACTGTGTTTTTAAATTGTGAGTTCAGAGACCCCAAACTCCAAATCTCTATTTGCTCCCAAAGGGAAACTGCACGTAAAAGTTATTTAAAGGCAGCCCCCATGTTAACCTATGAGAGAGATAGGCCTAGCAACAGTGAAAAACAAATTTGGCAGTATTTCAATATTAGGACATGTAAAACACACCAGTACATTTCATACCTTCTAAATACACTGCACCCTGCCCATTGGGCTACAGATGACCTACCTTGGGGTTGCCTTACATGTACAAAAAGGGAAGATTTGGGCCTGGCAAGTGGGTACACTTGCCAGGTCAAATTGGCAGTATAAAACTGCACACACAGACACTGCAGTGGCAGATCTGAGACATGTTTAGGTGGGCTACTCATGTGGGTGGCACAATCAGAGCTGCAGGCGCACTAGTACCATTTGATTTACAGGCCATGGGCACCTCTGGTGCACTTTACTACGGACTTACCAGTAAATCAAATATGCCCATCACGGTTAAACCAATCACCAATACAATTTACATAGGGAGTACTTGCACTTTAGCACTGATTAGCAGTGGTAAAGTGAGCAAAGAAAATGAACCAGCAAAAACAGATCTGAAAAAATAGGAGGAAGGAGGCAAAAAGGTTGGGTATAACCCTGTAAAAGAGGCCATTTCCAACAGGGGTTCAACCCAGCTAAAAGCAAGATGGTCAAATCACTTGACTTGCTGTACTCTATGCTGCCTTTATCAGTACAATTGAACCAAATGGCACAATCTGCAATTTTCCACCTCCACCAACTTAAGAAAATCAAACATCTCTCCAACGACCAGCTAAGGTTAGCATTCCTTGATCATTTCAAGAATTGAAACATGCAATGACCTCCTAGCAGGAATTCCCACATCAACAGTGGCTCCACTCAAAGACATATTCCATTCCACTGCCAGACTTACCTTAGAGGAAAAAAGATTCAACCATATATCCTCGATTCTGAGAGACCTCCAAAAGCTACCACTCGAGGCGTGAATCACATTCAAATCAGGCTGCCCTGAGACCGACCTACCTTGCCAACCTCCTTACACTGTCAGGAGGAATAAGTCCATCTAGAAGCAAGAACTCATAAACTTTAGAAACACCTAAATTCAAGTTTATGTTAGCATGAAAGAAATCATTCGCTGGAGCAGCACCCAATTTTTAGAACTCATTACCTATTGACGCCGAAATTCGCCACAAAGCCCTGGACTGGCTCACCTCCTTCTTCTCCGAAAGAACCCAAAAAGTTCACCTCCCTCCTTTCCGGTTTACAGCCACCAAGACCATCTGTGTGGTCCCCCAAGGATCCTCCCTCAGCCCCACCCTTTTCAATATGTACATGGTTCCACTCGCCAACATCATCCGCCTCCACCATCATTTCATACGCTGACAACACCCAGCTCATCATCTCCCTCACGAGGAACCCATCTACCGCCAAGAATAACCTACACGCCGGACTCCTCGCCGTCGCTAACTGGATGACAGCAAGCCACCTCAAATTTAACTCAGAAAAAAACAAGATCATAATCTTCGGTCCCAACAAGACAGCATGGAACGACTCTTGGTGGCCCACCACCCTTGGACCACCCCCAACACCCACCACCCACGCACGCAATCTCGGCATTATACTGAACTCATCTCTCTCCATGACTCAGCAAATCAACACCATATCATTCTCCTGCTTCAACACCCTTCGCATGCTATGCAAGACTTTCAAATGGATTCCTTTAGAAACAAGAAGAACGGTCACCCACGCCCTCATAAGCAGCAGACTAGACTACGGCAACGCCCTCTACGCAGGGACCACAGCCAAGCTTCAGAGAAAACTCCAGCGCATCCAGAACGCAGCCACACGTCTCATCCTCAACCTCTCTCACCACAAACACATCTCCGTCCATCTCAGATCTCTAAACTGGCTGCCCATCAACAAAAGGATCATATTCAAAATCCTTGGCAACGCTCACAAAGCCCTCCATGACACCGGACCGGCCTACCTCAACAAACAAATCAACTTCCACAAACCAACTCGACAGCGCCGCTCCGCCGACCTTGCCCTCGCTACAGTCCCCCGCATCCAACGCACCACCTCCGGTGGCAGATCCTTCTCCCACCTCGCCGCCAAAACCTGGAGCTCCCTCCCCACCAACCTACGCAAGACCCAGGACCTCCTAACCTTCAGAAAGCACCTCAAAACATGGTTGTTCGAGCAGTACCTCCTCCCAGCGCCTTGAGACCCTACATGGTAAGGAGTGCGCTTAAGAAATTTTTTGATTGATTGATTGACCTAGGAAACAATCACAACATCCTATCTATCAAGTAAAGCCTAAACATTTACCTCTTCAAATGTGATCCCATCAGTTATTAAACAAGCTTGTCAGCATTCTACACAAAACACCACCTTCAACACTGCCCTCATGAGGTTTCCTACCATCATATGTGAAGAGACTTCATAAATCAATTTCAGCAGTTAATTTTGTTGACTTCATCCTGTACCATCCAACTGACCATTGAAACACCAACCTCTCTCCCCAGCATCTCGTTTTTTGCTGTTCTCTGATATACTCATTTAATTGTTTAGTTCTCTGTAACACATCTTAAGACCTACCTGAGAACAATCATCTATACAGAAATTTCAAATAAATAAACACACATAAATTGTTTAATCCTGATTTCAACCCTGCAAGACCATGGCCACTCAGACCAAGCAGAAAATGTATGCTTGACCTCAACAAATTGATTTAGAAACTAAGCCTTTGAAGTTACCCACATGATATTTAAACAACCTAACACAGTTGTCTCTCACATCAAATAAAATAGTCTAGTCAGCTACTCCGTGTTGTATGAGACGTACCAATACACTGTAATATGCAGACAACACTACCTCTCAGAATATTATTGCAAGACTTTCCTTTTAATTTCATAACATTTTCAAAACAAGCATTGGCAATGAAATTAGGTCTGGCTTATGAAGGAAAGTGCTTTTTGTGCCATTGATGGATTTAGGCACTCAGACACCCAATGACTTAAGTTAAGTCAAGTCCAAAACTATTTTATTTTATTAAGGGACTTAGGGTCTGATTACAAGTCTGGCAGTCCGAGGCCCGCCAGACTCATGGTGACGGACGGACTGCTATACTCCAGGCGGTCTGACCGCCACATTACGACCCTGGTGGTCAGACCACCAGGAGACCGCCGCCCCCGCCAGGAACATGGTTCCCAGCGGGCTGACAATGGTCTGAGTTGTACTCAGCCAGGGCAGCGCTGAACTCAGTGCCGCCTGGCTGATTACAACTAAGCTTTCCGCCAGCCTCTCCATAGCGAGGACCCCGCTTTAGAAAGGCTGGCGTAAAGCCAGTGCCTGGACCCACAGGGGGCCCATGCACTGTCCATGGCATGGGCAGTGTAAGGGCCGCCCTGCAAAGCAGACAGTGTGCCGGTCAGCCTGGCAGGAACAATGAAATACGCTTGAGGGGGATGCCACAAGTATGACGTGGCGGCCTCCTCCAGCTTTGGCGGTCTGCTTTTAGGACCGCCAAAACCATAATCAGGCCCCTAATCACAAAAGCACATTAAACATTGCATTTCACAACAATGAAAATATAACAAAAAGCATTTGTCTTTAAAAAGATAATTAAAACATTTAAAATCCATGTATTTGCAACATTGCACAATGCTTTTTAGAAAGAAAACAACAGCAAAGCAAATTGCTGGATCCACAAGCAACCGAAGGAAGAAAAGAGCCTGCCTACATTGTTTCAATTGTTGGAGGAGATACATTTTAGTAAATTTTGTCATAAAATTTACAAAAAAGGTAACATGTAAAACAGGTTGAGTAGACACACCATCAAGTGGGCAACCAAGACTGCCATTCCCAAGGTATCCTAACGGAAAGCATAGCAAAGCACAAATGGAAACTGTTCTAAACCTTACCAGAAGAGACCTCTCCCATTGGCTTGAGGTGTATAGTAAGGTTCAATACCAATCGGAGATGAATGATATTCCTTATTTCCCTCTTTATTAAGTTCCTTAAGGTCTCATTGAGAATGCTTGGCTTTCACAAAATCATGCTTCACCAAGATCTGATCAGATTTAGATATATTCTTAGGATTAGTAAAAAGAGATGGCCTAGTCAGAAGTAAAAAAAAAAAAAACATTTTTAAGCTAGGCAAGCCAGGAAATGCTCATCCCCAATTCACATTCAAGGCAATCTGCAAAAGCCTTTTGATAAAAATTTCCCTGAGGATTGCACCATATTGTCATCCAGAACATCAGAGGTGAAAGCCTAATTCCTCATGACAAACAAAATGTGGGGAAGTGAGTGGCCTCTGACTCATTCTTGCATTCACCATATGGCACAACTGCAATATATCACATAGGGCCAGATGTAAAAACATTAGTGCTTGAAATTACCAAATACCAAAACTTTATGATTCGCTATTTGGTAATCATAGACACTTATGCAGAGAAGTGTGTTTGACACTTTAACGATTACCAGCAGATCACAAATAGAGCTACTTCATTAATATTCATGAGGTAGGTCTTGGTTTGCAACCCGTTGGGAATAGCACAAATCACAGGGATGGTGTCCTGCTGGGGTCAGCAGACCACCATGTCTGTGATTGCTTTTCAATAAAGCAGTTTTTTAAAACCATCCCATTTTCTTTTAAGGAAAACAGGCAGGATGCAATTCAAAAATAAAAATTAAAAGTTTTCTTTTCATTTTTTTAAGAGTAAGCAGTGGTCCGTGAGGCCACTGCCGGCTTTAAAAAAATATTTTTACATCCTTGGGGACCCCTTCCTGTTTGTGAATGGTTTACCACCTACCAGAAGTAGACAGTAAAATGTAAATGTTTTGCAACTGCATTTCAATTGCAAAACATTCACACACACCAGTGCGATTCGTTATTAGGAAGGGATGCCCTAAACACGCCCCTTCTTAATACCAAAATCACATACCCTGTTTGCGATTCGGAAATAGATTACTGAATCGCAAATATGACTTTTGTAATTACAAAAATACTTTTTAGAGGTCACAAACTGCTCAATTCTGTGAATCATACTGTTTGCAACCGCTAAAACGTTTTGTACATTTGGCCCATAGAAACTCAAAAACACATGCAAGAAATATTAAAATAATACAAGCAGAAAAAAGAAAATGTACTGCTCTTTAAACACGCTGGGTGAATGTCTGCATTAACAAAACTAAGCATAGGAGTAGGTGTCTTTCTTGCAGTGTCACTTTTAGAACCAATGGGCGTGCCACCTTAGAATGGTAATACCATGATACACTATGGGCAGCAGCATTCCGTACCGGTCTCCTGGTTTAGATGAAGTGGCTATGTGGTATGAAGTGCACTACAGATGAAATGATCGGCAAGCAAATGACCCGTTAGCACTGAATGGAGCCATGTAGTATCCTCTTAAAATAAAATAATAATTGAAGCAAATGAAAGAGGAACTACAAAAGAAGAAAACTGAAAACTAAAGGACTGACCCAGAAGCACACTCATTTTAGGGTGGATGTGGACATGATCAGAAAATGCAATTTTATGGCAAGACCGGAGGCTCATGTTATGCATTTTCTTTTCTTGTTTATTAAATAGCAGTCAAGAAAACAACAACTCCCATAAGGCCAAACGAAAAAATGGCTAATGGGAGAGAAACAGTAGTTTTAAGCGTCCACCAATGATAGGGCACCAAACCCCCTAAATACGTATCTTGACTGTGAACAGCCCTCTTTTCTTGCTGCTCGCAGTCAAGATAAGTATTTCATTATTCTGCTCGTATTGTTAATGTTTGCTCTTGTATTTTATTGTCAGTTTTATTGTATTTGTGGTACTTTGCCAATGCACAGCTTTGGTTTCCTGCTTCAATTTTCCCCAGTAGGCTTGTAGCTGCATATTTCATTTTCCAGCGCGTCTCGCCTCGTGCGCGTGTTGTGCTATCTTCGGCATTCTAAACTACCGTTTCTGTCAGCGCGTTTTCATTCGGATAGACGATTGACAGAAACGGTGTGTTTTTCAGTAATTCTTTGTGTTTTCCACATACCTTGTGGCCACAAGCTCCGTTTTCTTATATCCTTCAGGCTTTCCGATGTCCTGCTCCTTCACCTGCTTCGGCCGAGTCCTGCCTTTTGTACCCGCCCATAGGCGGAGCCTGCTTAGTTCCTGCTAGTCTTCAAAGAATTTAACCCTTGCAATGCTTTTTCTAATTTTACTACTGCTTTATTCCATTTTCTCTGGAAATGGAGGGCTCTTTGGGCAAGAATGGCTTGGAGGAGGATGAACAAATGAATGAACATTTAACTGAGTTCATTCAGTGCTCTCTAGAACTAGCTGTGGCAACTTCCATTAATAAACTATCAAGAAATTTGGAGAATTCTATTTTAAGCTTGGTTTCAAAGACGATTTTGGCCCAATCTGCGGGGGAAATCAGAAAACACCCTATTTCAAAAAATGTTTCAAAAAAGGTGTTGGTGAGTGAGGTTTCCTCACAAAAGGAGGAGGATGCGGTTCTTCACAAGGCTCCTTCCAAGGAGGGTTCTACTATTTTACATTCTAAATCGTCTGTTAAGTGCGCTCAAAAAACCAAGCATCTTACTGCCCCTATTGTGGTTTCCAGTATTTTGGATACTGATGATGCTGATACAGATTCCGCTTCTGATGTACGAAATTCAGAGGATGTCGACTCTGTTTTGCCTCCTCCTCCAAAAAAGGTGAAGTTTACGGTGCAAGAGGCTGCCCAACCTCTAATCATATCTGATGCAGAAGGGGTTCTTATGTTCAACCCAAACAATTTCCATCACCTGAATTCAACGGAATGGTTCCCAACAGATCATGTGGATGATTATGTGACGTCTAGGTTACGTACATCCCTGGACAAACAAACCAGAGCCAAACTCCGTTCCGAATGCCCTCGTCCCTCTCTTTCATCAAAAATCACGGCCACCCCAGCTATTGACCCCTTCCAATATTACTCTCTTTTCCAAATTTGGTAAGGATCCACGGAAAGGAGAGGACAAAGCCTGGTCCACAGGTCAGGATAAGTTTTTGGATGTTGTGGGTCCTCTCACCCGCATTTTTGATTTGGCTGAAGCTGCCCGTCTGGACAATTGTCCCATTGATCCAGTGGACCTATCTCTATGGGTTCAGAGATCCTTTTGCCTCCTAGGCAATGCCAATGCTGCAATCATACATGAGAGAAGGAAAGGCCTCCTTCTTAAGTTGGATCAAAAGTTGGTCAATCTGGCTGTGTCAGACCCAGGAATCAAGGCAGAAGGACTCCTCTTTGGGGATTCCTTTATCAAGGAACTGAGTAAATATGTTTCTACCTTTGCCTCTGTGGACAAGACCCAACAATCCCTCAAAAAAGATGTTTCATCGTCGGGTTTTCCCCAGGGCCGGCAGAGGTGGGAACTGCTTTGTCAGCCGCTCGTACGACAACCAAGAGTCCCGTGGTGCCTTCAATGCCTCCTACCAGGACTACAAGCCATAATTTTACCCACAGAGAGGACCCGGTTTCTGCAAAAGAGGCAGCCGATCTTCCAGACACACAGCCCAAGCCGGTAAGTCTGTCTTCTGGCAATCCTATTATAGGGGTTAATCTTTTGTTGTTTCTTCCAAAATGGCAGTCAATTGCTGGAGATCCTTGGGTTTTAAACACTGTTCAAGGTTACAATATCAAACTATACTCGGAGCCTATTCAGACTCGTTTTCCTTGCCCTCCCAAGTTTTCACAGGAGATGACGTTGGCAATATCAGCGGAAATCCAAGCTTTACTTAAGAAACACGCCATCGTCCCCTGTCAGCTGGATCCTTCAGGCTTCATCAGTTCTATATTCCTAGTTCTGAAAAAGAACAAAAAGATGCGCCCAGTCATCAACCTAAAACATTTCAATCAATTTGTGGTTTACTGTCATTTCAAGATGGAAACTATTCTCCATCTCAGAGACTCTCTTCTTCAGGGCGACTGGATGGTTCGTTTGGATCTGCAGGATGCTTACCTGTCAGTTCCTATGCATCCAGATCCCAGGAAATTCCTTCAGTTCAAATGGACAAATCAATTCTATCATTTTTCTTCCCTACCTTTCAGGCTCTCTTCAGCCCCTTGGAGTTTCACAAAACTCATGAGGCTGGTCGTGGCTTTTCTCAGGTCACAAGGTATCAGGCTAATCATTTATCTAGACGATATCCTCATTATGAACCAAAATCGTACTTCCCTTCAATCTCATCTTCTCTTGACCTCCACTCTTCTCACCGATCTAGGTTTCCTTATAAACAACTAAAAGTCTTCCCTGATACCAGCGCAGCGCATCACATTTCTTGGGTTTCTATTAGATTCGGTATCAGCTACTCTTCATCTTCCCCCGCAAAAGTAAAGTCTATCAAATCCGAAATTATTCACACTCTATGCAAATCCCCTATATCCCTCAGATCTTTGGCAAGGATTGTAGGCCTTCTTTCTTCTTCAACCCAGGCAATATTTCCAGGTCCTCTTCACTACAAAGCCCTTCAAAGACTTAAAATTCGTCATCTTCAAAGGGGCTCGCTTATACAGACAATGTGGCTTTAGATCTGGTTTCTTGTGCAGAGCTCCAATGGTGGATAGACCATTTAGATGCCTGGAACTTCAGGACCATATTTGCGTCAGCCCCAGATCTAGTACTAGAATCCGATGCCTCTCCGGTTGGGGAGCCCGTAGTGGTACAATCTGGACTGGGGGCACATGTACTCTTCAGGAGTCACAGTTGCACATCAACTGTTTAGGGATGCTTGCCGGCTGCTTTGCCGTCAAGAGTCTGGCAAGAGATCGAGTTTGTTGTTCAGTTCTTCTCAGTATGGACAACATTTCAGCCGTCAGATATATCAACTGTCTGGGAGGCACAAGATCCAAACCTTTAGCGGAATTAGCGAAAGGGTTCTGGGAGTTTTGTCTTCAAAGAAAAATCTCAGTCCAGGTGGAATATATTCCAGGCAATCTCAATACCATAGTGGATTAGCATTCTCGTTTTCTCCAGGATTCCAGCGACTGGAAACTTCATCCTGAGATTTTCAGGGCTATTTCTCGCAAATGGGGTACATTTCAAATAGACCTTTTTGTGTCACGTCTCAACAATCAGTTATCTCAGTTCTTCAGTTGGCGCCCAGATCCGTTAGCTCTGGCCTTCGATGCTTTTTCTCAGGATTGGTCTACTGCTCTGAATTACGCCTTTCCCTCTTTCATTATGATACACAGGCTCTTGGCTCACATCAGAGTCAGCAAGCAGTTGTAGTACTCATAGCCCCTTTTGGCAATCCCAAGTATGGTTCCCGTCTCTTCTCGAATTAGCAGTAGATTCCCCCTTTCTGGACCTTCTCACCAACCCTCTCAGTCTTCCTCACAATTTGATTCTAGACAATCTTCTCTCCCTCTCAGCTTGGAAATTGTCGGGGATTCCCAACCAATCCCTCAGATTTCGGCAGACGCTTCTAGCCTCATTGAACAGACCTGGGCATCTGGCAGAAAAAAGGCCTATAACTCAGCTTTATCCTTATGGCATAGCTGGTGCATGGAAAAAGGTATCAATTCCCTTTCAGCAGATGTAACTTTTATAGTTAATTTCCTGGCAGCTGAAGCTAGCAACAGTAAGTCATATCGTACTATAAACCTGTACAGATCGGCGATTTCTTCCCATCACCCATACATCAATGATAAACCGGCTGGGGAACATACTCTGGTTTGTCGACTATTAAAGGGAATAAAGTTTTCTAATCCTCCTTTACCCAGATACAGTTCATTATGGGATGTCAATGCTGTGTTTAATGTGTTTTTATCCTGGCCTGACAACGATATGCTTTAATTAAAAAAATTGTCTGCAAAGTTAGCTATGTTTGGTTTCATTTAAACGACTTTCGGATGTCAGAGCTCTGGATGCCACTGCTCGTCATTTTACCCCGTCCGGTGTTTTATTTAATATTCACAGACGCACAAAGACTAATTTTTCATCAGTATTTTATCCTTATTTTCCTGACCACCCTAAACGCTGTGTAGGTCAATGTTTAAAATCATATGAACATCAAACAGCCGATTTGAGATCTTCTTCTGCTTCCCAACTCCTCATTTCTTTTAAAAAACCTTTCAAACCCGTCTCCTCTCCAACTCTTGCTCATTGGGTTAAATGGATTATGTCCTTAGCTGGTATTGACACTTCCGCTTTTGGCGCCCATTCCACCAGAGGTGCTATGGCCTCCAAGGCTTTTTGGGGAGGTTCCCGTCTTGAGGATATTCTCAAATCGGCTGATTGGTCTAATGTTAATGTGTTTAAAGTATTTTATTGCAAACCTGTACATCATGCTGCGTTAGATGTTATTAATTTGCTTTAAACTTGCATAATATGAGCCTCCGGTCTTGCCATAAAATGTAGATTTTCCTAGTAATTTATGATGGAAAGTCTTAATTTTATTAAAGACATGGAGGCAAGTATTATCCCGCCTCAACAATTAATGGTTTTCATTGTTTTTCCCTCCCTTCCAGCATCAACTGCTTCATCACAGCCTTCAGCATAATCGCCACCCTTCAGCGGATCACCATTGTTTACCTCCATTGGTTTCTCTTCCTCATCCACACCGGCTCCATTCGGACGTCATCCTTTCTTCATCTGAGATCCAGTTATTGAATGTTTGTCAGGACTTTCTGGCTTTCATGATGGCTTTTTGCATCATTTGTTCTATCCTATCTTTGTTTCATACTGTTTGACCCTCGCACAAGAAAAGAGGGCTGTTCACAGTCAAGATACATATTTAGGGGTTTGGTGCCCTGTCATTGGTGGACGCTTAAAACTACTGTTTCTCTCCTATTGGCCATTTGTCGTTTGGCCTTATGGGAGTTTTCTTGACTGCTATTTAATAAACAAGAAAAGAAAAAGCATAATACTCGCCTTTGTGTCTTTAATAAATTTAAGACTTTCTGTCATAAATTACTAGGAAAAGCTACGTTATTCACAGGACGTATGTGGATTGAACCATTACGCCAGGCAGTACGCTGCCATGGAGAAAACTAAAGTGTAAATGAGACTCAGACAGACCAGTGAAGAAAGCCCTCCGAAAGGCTCTCAACATATCTATAACAATATACATTTATATATATATTAATATATGTATTATGTAATTGTTTTCATATTGCAAGAACCTGGGCGGACAGCTGAGCATGTCAGACTGTCCAAAAAGGTTCTACCAAGAATTATTATAGTGCAAACCATCTTTGGGTTGTCAGAGGCGGTAACTAACACCAAAATATTCCCTACAATGGTAATCTCTAACAAACAAAATACCTATCTGCAAGTATTAATAAAGAGAAATAACAATCTACCCTTAAGTGCCTACTGACTTTAACCTATGCTTTTCTCTATCAGTATATCAGGCCTACTTACTTTATCATAACCTTTTCATAATTAACAGATTAGACCTATGGCATCTGAAATATCTTTTTCTAGTCAACCAATCCTGTTATCATTGGCTTTTCATCATAACCTACTCAGGCCTCCTGTACTGAGCTTAAGCTTTCCCTCAAAGAAACCATGAGGTATACAGTCAAAGTTCAAAACTTATACAAAATTACAGTTGGCAAAGCTATCTCTCCTACAGAGGGGTGGGGGGGGGGGCTTCAACAAGGATTGTGACAGAGTCAAGTCTTCTGATCCACTACTTGTCACTCGGTAACCAACGCCAAAATACGTGCCTACTACAGTAATATTTGAGGTCATATGTAGCCAAATCCCTATCTGCAGGCATAAATACAGAGAAATGGCAACCCACACTTAAACGACTATTGACTTTAATATATGCTTTTCACTATGTAAGGCCTATACCTATCATAACATTTCATAATAAACAGGTCCGGCCATGATGGTTGGCTTACCACCATAACCAATTCAGTCCTGCTGAAATGAGTATAAGCTTTCCTACAAGCCAAAAAGTGCAATAAAAATGCTCTTGTTAGTGGAAGCACACACATTTGGCCCAATTAAACCTTGTACTCAGGAGATCCAATATGTGGGTGCAGCCTAGGTCCCTCTCTCTATTGTGAGAGTGGTAGCTCTTTTTTGTTATCACATAAGGAAGGTGACAGCTACGCTGCCAAGGCAGACCTAAAACTCCATGTCTTAGTATAGCCCTGGGCACCTCATACTGCTCTCTGTATTCTAAAGTTAATGATGGAAGGTAAGGGAGTTGGGAATGGATAACTATAATAGATGTCTTATGACTGCCCTCTAACCCAGCTGCTGTCAGCAAAAACCAAACACTGTAAATGGTATACTCAGAGACACTTTAAGGCAAAGTTGGCAATTGCACAGGACCCCCCCCCCCTTTCCAAGGTGCCCCTTGGGAAAGTGAACTTTATCCCCATCCCACATCTGCCTTTTTCCCCATCTCAGCCTTTAATGCATTATTCATTATTATTTGGCACCATGGGACTTGGACTCACAGAACATGGGTAATCAAATGCAAAGCTGTTTCGGACAGGGGGCCCTGAATTATGTCTTGCCTAGGGACCCCAAAATCCTTATGATGATACTGACGTATCTGAGACAAGATGGTTTACCCTCTTGCAGCTCTAGGGCCAAGAAAGCGATACACCTGCTGGCTTAGGCAGATAAATAAACAATGCAACAATCACAGATGTGTGGGGCTGGTGGGGGGCAATCAAAACATGCACTCCTTACAGCAGAGCCAAAGCATCTTTATGCAGTACTATTAAAAGCTCTTTTTTCGGATAATCACATATTTATAAAGGCAGGAGCATAGCTTGAGGGGGGTGGAGGGAGTGCTACACCCACCAATAAAGGAATTTTCTGATAAAAAGTTGGGTACAGATGCTTTCAGTCAGCGGATTTCACCAGGAATATTTACATACATTCAGACAAAAACACGCACACACACACACACACTCTCTCTCCCTCTCAGTTTTTAAAGTCGTCAAAAATATTGGTAATTTTACTTAATATCGTTTTGCCTCACTTAGTACCCCTACCACGCACCCTGCTTGTCGTATCATGTATTTAAACATTATATGTCAGCCCAATTGTTGGAAAATCTCTGAAGCTCATACTTTCCCAATCTTACTGACCAAGCCAGATCTGAGTGTTATATCAAGGAGACTCAAACCTCCTGCCCCACATCTTGGTTGCCGTGCATACACGGAGAAATCGCTTTTAGATTTGCCCTGCAGGTGGCGCTAGCCACCTGCTTAAGTAAATTAACGCTGAGGAATTTGATTTCAGACGAAATCAGAAAAGAGCCTGCCGATTCCCCAGTCTTTTTTATCAGACTTAAAGTGTCCAAAAGAATGAACCCAATTACCCGTTAAAAAAAGACTGCAACAGCTGCTTTTCATTCTTCATTAGCTACGACTTCAAAGGAAACGAGCCAACAGAAGCTAAGCAGTTCGTATTCATCTGCCTGGAATGTTCAATCAATTCAAGGCAACAAAGATCATGGGACATAAAACACAGCCCATGCTCCATGACTCCATAAATGAATAATACATTCCCTCTCTCATTGTCTCTTTTGCATTTATTCTCCCTCGTTCCACCTCAGTGCTTTGAGACAATCCCAGAACAGCATAAATATGTAAACTAGTAATCAATCTCAAATATTTAGACAACCCCTATTACAAGCACGGTGTAT
Source organism: Pleurodeles waltl (assembly GCF_031143425.1). Lineage (NCBI taxonomy): Eukaryota > Metazoa > Chordata > Amphibia > Caudata > Salamandridae > Pleurodeles > Pleurodeles waltl. The sequence goes on from NC_090440.1 coordinate 668,182,340, forward strand.
GGACAAAATATTGATTTAAGAATGTTGAGTTGCAGAAATACTGAGTTTTTAATATCGTGACAGAAATATTGTTGACAAAAATATCAATTTTTTTAACCCCTTGGCAGCGAAGGACGTAATGGTTACGTCCTTGGCTGCGGCGCCAAGGACGTAACCGTTACGTTGTTAGGCTGGCTCACAGGGGGGGAGTGCTTGCGTTCCCCCCAAGAGCCTCGCCTCGGCGCCCCCACTGCAGGGATGGAAGGGGAATCGCTTGTCCTTCCTACACCGCCCCGTGGCGTCTGATGACATCAGCGCGCAATCGAGCGCTGACCTCATCAGAGGCCTGCCCATCTGGCTGGAAGCTCAGCTTTTGCATTTCTCCTCCGATCACGGGGCCGAGAAAGGCATCAAAGTAAAGGAAAGGCCTTTCCTTTGCCTACTAGACACCAAGGAGGAGATTTTCTTTCAGATTATTATCGTGAGGAGAGCCGCCCCTTGTGCAAGGGCCACTTCCCAGGGTGCCAAATTATTTTTAGCCCATTTCTACCTACCCTGGGGGCAGATGGGCCCACCCCCGGGGGAGGGGAGCGGGGGGGTAGAAACCCCCTAGACACCAGGGATATATATATATATTTTTAAATTTCTTTTTTCAATATGTGGGGAGCGACCCTTTACGCAAGGGTCACTACCCGGGGGAAAAAAATCCCTTTAGGCCATTTCTGCCCCTGTTGGAGGCAGACCGGCCTATTTTTATTATGCCGATCTGCCCCCAAAGGGGGCACAAACTACTAGACACCAGGGATTTTTTTAAAATATATATTGTTGAATGAGGGGAGCGGCCCCTTGAGCAAGGGCCACTTCTGGGGGGGGTGAAATTTTGAGGTCTTTTCTGGCCTCCAGGGGCAGATCGTCCACCAGGGATATATTTCTTTTATGTTTACTTTTGTTTTTTATATGTGGGGAGAGACCCCTTAGGCAAGGGTCGGTCCCCTGGGGGGCAAATTGTCTTTAGGCCATTTCTGCCCCCGTGGGGGCAGATCAGCCTATTTTTGTTAGGCCAATCTGCCCCCAAGGGGGGTAGAAACCACTAGACACCAGGGATTTTTTTTTTTGGTGTCTACTTCACGCAAGGGGAGCGACCCCTTAGGCAAGGGTCATGCCCCTGGGGGGCAAACTTATTTTAGGACACTTGTGCTCCCCTTGGGGGCAGATCGGCCTATTTTTATTAGGCTGGTCTACCCCCAAGGGGGGCAGACACCACTAGGCACCAGGATATTTTTTGTGCAAATTTCACGCAAGGGCAGAAATGCCTTAGGCAAGGGTCGCTCCCCTGTGGAGGCAAATTTATTTTAGGCCATTTCTGCTCACCATGGGGGCAGATCAGCCTATTTCTATTAGGCTGATCAAAACCAGTTAGGCACCAGGGATTGGTGTGTGTGTTTTGGGGGGCAGCCCCTTGGGCCAAGGTCGCACCCCATGGGGGCACACTACTGTTGGCCATATCTGCTCCCTTTTGGGGCAGATCGGCCTATTTTTGGAAGGCCCATCTGCCCCCAGAGAAAGCTCACCAGAGACCAGGGAAGATTTTTTTTTTCCAAAATAAGAGTGTGGGGGTATAGCCATTCCCCCACCCCAAATAAATGGGGTCAAAGTTGTTCCGCCCAGTAGTGGGCAGACTGGACAATTACCCCCAATGCACACCCTAGGGGTTGGGGGCAGTAAGTCTTCGAGATGCCAGGGAATTAAAAAAAAAAAAAAAAAAATAGTAGGGTTGTGGCTACCAACCAGTATGGGCCTGGTTATGCCCCCAACCCAACTGAAGGGTGTAACAGTCTTTCAGCTCTTCCCCACACACTAAAACATCTTAACCCACGGCAAGCAAAAGGACATTTGATTATTCTGGGTTTTGGTTTTACATTTGGGTCATGAGAGCTTGTCTAACTCTCAAAATCATCCCACTTGGAATGGTGAGGGCTACACTTTTTGGACATTGCCATGTAGAAAAATCCACAAGACCTAGACACATCTGAAAACTAAATATCTGGGTGAGTCCAGGGTGGTGTGCTTCACATGCGCCCCACACCATTTTCTTACCCACAATGCCCTGCAAACTTCCAACTTTGCTGGAAATCACACATTTGTCCCACATTTCTGAGATGGAACCTTACGGAATCTGCAGGACTCCACACAATTCCTACCACCCAGCATTGTCTCATGTATACTGATAAAAATTCTGCTGCACTTGTCAGCCTAAAAATGTTTTTTTTCAAACCGCCCTTTTAGACCCGCTTTAGTTCCCACAAAAATTCATCATGTTTTTGGCTCTTCCCTGTCACACGCACTTGGCCCACCTACACAAGTGAGACATCATTTTTACCGGGAGACTGAGGGGAACGTTGGGCGGTAGGAAATTTGTCCATGTGCGGTGATCCCACACAGAAATGTGGGAAAAATGAGATTTTGTTTAGCTAAATTTGAGGTTTGCTGAGGATTCTGTATAAGAAAACAATGGGGGATCCATGCAAGTCTTTTCTGGGCTCCCTCGGGTGTCTAGTTTTCAGAAATGTCTGGGTTTGTTACATTTCCCTAGATGGCTGCTGAGCCCAGAACCAAAAACTCAGGTGCTACCCCCGCAAAAACAGGTAGTTTTGTATTTGAATAATTTTGATGTGTCCAGATAGTGTTTTGGGGCATTTCCTTTCGCGGGCACTAGGCCTACCCACATAAGTGAGGTACCATTTTTATCGGGAGACTTGGGGGAACACTGAGTGGAAGGACATTTGTGGCTCTTCTCAGATTCCAGAACTTTCTGTCACCAAAATGTGAGGAAAAAGTGTTTTTTTGGCCAAATTTTGAGGTTTGCCAAGGATTCTGGGTAACAGAACCTGGTGAGAGCCCCACATGTCACCCCATCCTGGACTCCCCTTAGTATCTAGTTTTAAAAAATGCACAGGTTTGGTAGGCTTCCCTAAGTGCCGGCTGAGCTAGAGGCCAAAACCCACAGCTTGGCACTTTGCAAAAAACAGCTCTGTTTTCTTTGGGGAAATGTGATGTGTCCATGTTGTGTTTTGGGGCATTTCCTGTCGCGGACACTAGGCCTACCCACACAAGTGGGGTACCATTTTTATCGGAAGACTTGGGGGAACGCTGGGTGGAAGGAAATTTGTGGCTCCTCTCAGGTTCCAGAACTTTCTGTCACTGAAATGAGAGGAAAAAGTGTTTTTTTGGTAAAATTTTGAGGTTTACAAAGGATTCTGGGTAACAGAACCTGGTCAGAGCCCCACAAGTAACACCCTAGGTGTCTAGTTTTCAAAATTGCGCTGGTTTGCTAGGTTTCCCCAGGTGCCGGCTGATCTAGAGGCCAAAATCCACAGGTAGGCACTTTGTAAAAAAAACACCTCTGTTTTCTGTGAAAAATTGTGATGTGTCCACGTTGTGTTTTGGGCCATTTCCTTTCGTGGGCGCTAGGCCTACCCACACAAGTGAGGTACCATTTTTATCTGGAGACTTGGGGGAACGCTGGGTGGAAGGAAATTTGTGGCACTTCTCAGATTCCAGAACTTTCTGTCACCGAAATGTGAGGAAAAACTGTTTTTTTGGCCAACTTTTGAGGTTTGCAAAGGATTCTGGGTAACAGAACCTGGTGAGAGCCCCACAAGTCACCCCATCCTGGATTCCCCTAGGTGTCTAGTTTTAAAAAATGCACAGGTTTGGTAGGCTTCCCTAGGTGCCGGCTGAGCTAGAGGCCAAAATCTACAGCTAGGCACTTTGCAAAAAAACACGTCAGATTTCAATGTAAAAATGTGATGTGTCCATGTTGTGCTTCCTGTCGCGAGCATTAAGCCTACCCATCCAAGTGAGGTACCATTTTTATCGGGAGACTTGGGGGAACACAGAATAGCACAACAAGTGTTATTGCCCCTTGTCTTTCTCTACATTTTTTCCTTCCAAATGTAAGACAGTGTGTAAAAAAGACATCTATTTAAGAAATGGCCTGTAATTCACATGCTAGTATGGGCACGCCAGAATTCAGAGATGTGCAAATAACCACTGCTTCTCAACACCTTATCTTATGCCCATTTTGGAAATACAAAGGTTTTCTTGATACCTATTTTTCACTCTTTACATTTCAGCAAATGAATTGCTGTATACCCGGTATAGAATGAAAACCCATTGCAAAGGGCACCTCGTTTATTGGCTCTGGGTACCTAGAGATCTTAATGAAACTACAAGCCCTATATATCTTTGCAACCAGAAGAGTCCAGCAGATGTACCGGTATATTGCTTTAAAAAATCTGACATTGCAGGAAAAAGTTGCAGAGTAAAACGTGGAGACAAATGGCTGTTTTGTTCAGCTCACTTTCAATATTTTTTTATTTCAGCTGTTATTTTCTGTAGGAAGACCTTGTAGGATCTACACAAATGACCCCTTGCTAAATTCAGAATTGTGTCTACTTTTCAGAAATGTTTAGCTTTCCGGGATCCAGCATTGGTTTCACACCCATTCCTGTCACTAACTGGAAGGAGGCAGAAAGCAACAAAAATAGGAAAAATGGGGTATGTCCCAGTAAAATGCCAAAATTGTGTTGAAAAATGTGGTTTTATGATTCAAGTCTGCCCGTTCCTGAAAGGTGGGAAGATGGTGATTTTAGCACCAGAAGCCCTTTATTGATGCCATTTTCAGGGAAAAAACAACAAGCCTTCTTCGGCTATATATATATATACACACCTTACAGACAATATGTTTGTGCATATTTTTTTATATTAATGTAAAATGATATATTTTTTTCTATATTTTTGTACTACCATTATATGTATAGGAAAAATATATTTTGTGCTCAATATTTTTGACACTATATTTTGTATCACGTTATTTAGGGTTTTGATATTTTTGTCAATGAACCACAAGCACACAGGATATTATAGCATGTGGAACGACAAAACCCTCATGGCACTCCAACAAAAAACAGCCATTGCACAATCTAAAGCATGTATATACACATGCCATATTACAGAAAAATAAAAAGTATGAAATGCTTACAACATGTATGCTATGAGGCTAGTTCAAGTACTTACATCCATAATGCTTAGTGGGCATATTATGTTAAAGAACGTCTTTTGTGCAATTTATGCCTGCCATGTACCATGATACTCAAGATATACACAGTGCAGCTATCATGTAGTCAGCATGCAAAGATCCTGTATACTGTACAAGTATATTCTCTATTTGAAATTAACTTACATATGCCAAACTCTACATGTTCTAGCCTTTACCCACGCACATCTCATTTTACACATCATGACCCCAGGCTAATGAGTAAATTCAAATTTCTAGCCAAACATTAAAAAACCTGTTTTCAAATGTTAACAATGTGTTTTGGAAGACAAACACCTCCAATAAAGAGGTGGAACATAGGCCCACACACCACCAAACCCCCATCTCAATATATTTTGCAAGTATCACTCACAAATTCAGCTTTCACCATATTTTACCACTATTATGCAAAATCAAAACTCATGATACATGTGAAAAAGCTGATTTTGGTTTCATAAACATGTGGTTAACATTATGTACATTTCTGCACTAAAAGAAAACATTGCATTTGACAGAACTGTATTTTCCTGTGTTTGGCAAAACTAGTCACGAATTAGGTTTGACTTCCATCTTGGATTTAACAATGCACCATGAGGTGTGCTTCATTTCTCATTCTGGCACTGCAAATACGCAAAAGGTGCACTGATTCTTCATATTGACATACTGTTCTCGAAGAACTATGGAGGAAGCCTTTTAAGACATCCAGGGCTCTTCCTGCCAGTAGCATGTTTTATAACGCCATATTGTGATTCGTTTAACTTTGCTCACCTTATGCTGACAGTGTAATTTTCATTGGCTTCTATTGTGAGTTTGTCTTTTTGAATGCGAGTCAGTATTCTGCCCCCACCCAATCTCCAGAGACTGGTCCTTGTTGGTGTGCCTCATACTTTGGACTTAGAATATTTTTTTTTACTTGACTTCATGAGATTCTCCTGCTGCATTAGATTGAGCATAAATACTAGTTTGATACGCGATTTGATTAACTATTACTGTTGCCTTCTGAACTGCATCTTAAATTATTTAATAATCTTTCATGGTTTGTATTTAACTACTGACTCCATTTATTTCCTTAAAATGATGATTTTTATAACATGTTTGGATGAAAATTTAGGGACACATTGCCTCATACATGCTTGAGGCTTAACACCACTCCCAATCGTGCATAGGCACTTTATCTTGATAAGATGGCCTCAACTCCTGTATCTTTTGATGATGCCCACAATACATTTCTGCGTACACAAAAAAAATTCCAACATGAACTGTGGGGGGTCTTTGGTTGGCAGTTAGGTTGCCCCTCTACAAGCAAGGACCCTCACAATAGCCAGGGCAAAGGAGAATCACACCCAGTTAACCATGCTCACCCCCTTGGTAACTTGGCACGAGCAGGAAAGCTTAACCCAGAGACAATGTGTAAAGTATTTGTACCAAAACACACCAGGTTAGAGAAATAGCCAATATTTATATGCACAAAACAAGACCAAAACAACAAAAATCCAACATACACAAGCAAAGTTATGAATTTTTAAAGATTAAACTTCAATATAGCCCTTAAGAACACAAATGCTTTCGAATTGGTGATATCACAGCTTTGTGATGGAGTCGTTCCCAACAATCCGAAGCTAATGGCGCTGGTCAAAGAGTCACACAGACCCCCAGGGACAGAACCTTGTGAAAATGAGGAAAGAAGCCGGGGCATGGAGTCGGGGATCGCAGAGTTGTTGGATCCGATGCAGTGTTGGTTCCGGTGCTGTGGAGCGAAGGAGCAGATGTGTCACGAAGAGACGTCGGGTCTTTGCTGCAGAGCAGTGGAGGTGAGGCGACATCAGAGCGAAAAGTTGGGTCCCACCGGCCATGGCATGGTGCGGCGAAGTCGGGTGTCACAGATGTCAGTGAAACCGCACTTTGGGACTCATGGAGTAGCACACTTCAGCGGGGCTGCTGCGGCGTCAGGCCTGCTGGGTCATCGCACTACAGCGAGGACCACGGCTTCAGCTGCAGGCGGAATCCGGCAGCGGCATCAGTCCAGGGTCATCCGAAGTCAGTGCACTTAATTCTTCTTGATTTTCCACTCGCTTTTCCTTTCAAGGGCCCAGGGACTGGATAGGGCACCTCTTGGCAGGGCAGGGGTCTCAGCAGAGAGTCCAGGTGCTGGCAGAGGACGACTGATGGCCCTGAGACTTCAGAACAGGGGACAAGCTCAGTCCAAGCCCTTGGAGATACCGCTCAGGTAGGAATATACCACAAATTCCAGTCTTCATCCCCTTTCTCAGGCAGAAGCAGCAACTGCAGGATAGCCCAACAAAGCACAGTCACAGGCAGGGGCAGCACTTCTCCTTCAGCTCTCCTCCTGGCAGAGGTTCCTCTTGAATCCTTGAAGTGATCTGAAAATCTGGGGTTTTGGGTCCACTACTTATACCCCTTTTCTACCTTTGAAGTAGGTAAACTTCAATGGAAAGTCTCTGTTGTTCAGAAGATCTTGCCTGCTCAGGCCTCATCCCAGATATACCCCAGGGGGTTGGAGACGGCACTGTGTGAGGGCAGGCACAGCCCATTCAGGTGTAAGTGTCAGCTCCTCCCTCCATTCTAGATCAGAAAATCCATCAGTATGTGTAGGTTACACCCCAGCTTCCTTTGTACATTTGTGTCATTGTCTAGTGGAGATTCACAAACAGCCCACCTGTCAGTCTGACCTAGACAGGGAATACACAAGCAGGCAGTCATAAAATGATTCAAGCAAGAAAATGCCCACTTTCCAAAAGTGGCATTTTCAAACTGAAAATCTAAAAAACAATTTTACCAAAAGATGTATTTTTAAATTGTGAGTTCAGAGTCTCCAAAATCCATATCTCTATCTGCTACCAATGGGAAACTACACTCAAAAGATATTTAAAGGCAGTCCTCATGTATACAAAAGGGAAGGTTTGGGCCTGGCAAGTGTGTACACTTGCCAGGTCGAATTGGCAGTACAAGACTGCACACACAGACACTGCAGTGGCAGGTATGAGACATGTTTACAGAGCTACTTATGTGGGTGGGCCAACCAGTGCTGCAGGCCCACTAGTAGCATTTGATTTACAGGCACTGGGCACCTCTAGTGCACTTTACTAGGGACTTACTAGTAAATCAAATATGCCAATTGGGGATACACAAATCACTAATACAATTTACACAGGGAACATATGCACTTTAGCACTGGTTAGCAGTGGTAAAGTGCTCAGAGACCTCAGGCCAACAAAAACTGGTCAGAAACAAATAGGAGGAAGGAGGCAAAAAGTTTGGGGATGACCTTGCAAAAAGGGCCAGGTCCAACAGACAGGCTTTGTCAGTGTTGTTTCAGTACCTTTTTATTACTTCACTATTGCAAGAAACGTTTCCTCTGCGAGCTAGCCAGTTGTGATTGGAAAACACTCTTGATCTTTCCAGGAGCAGGTGGGAACAAAAGACCTCAGAACTTATTCTTAGGAGGCTGCCTGAGTGAGGCTTCTCTTTCAGACAGTCTCCTGAGAGGCTCTCTCAGATTATTTCTTTTTACTGAGACCTGATGCTCTCATAGTGAGTGGCATCACAGACAACGAGAACCTTTTAGCTACACTTTTCCTAGTGGCCACGACCAGATTAGTCATACCACTATCAACTTCCCCTTTGTCTCCAAGCACTCTATTGAGGTGAGGTGCTCTTTAGGGCCTCTTGAAAGCAACACTCCTCCTTACTATCAACCAGCATTATTTTCACCATATTATTCATATATGTGTTGAAAGTTTAACAGATATAAATGAAAATTGTGTGTTCACATCACTCGATCACATATTCCATGGAGGGGCATAATCATTTACATAGACAACAGATCAAAATTCGAGATACAATACTCCTTCCTTCCTTGATCAAGGGAGCAAAGACTAACAGAACCAAAATGCAGGATGTCTCATAATGCAGAGACTAAACTGTCTGAAGCCTAATAGTAAAGAGGCCATGAGAAACTCAGGCTCACAATCTCTCTTCTCAAATAATGTAATCACGCACTTTGCACCCTGAACACCCCTGTTCTATCATCCAGAGCCATAACATCTCACACCCTGAGACTACTTGTATGTATGTGGTAACTGTTTAGTATGAACAAAGCCCAAAACAGCAGAGCACCAACTCCATCCAGAAATCTAATGGCACACACTCTGAACTCATGTGATTATGCACCCAAAACCAGTTACGCTCCTGTGCAGTTATCCATATAATGACTTTAAACTTGATTCAATTAAATTTTTTCAAACAAACTCTGACCTACTGGCTTTTGGTTCTTCAGAACACATAACATCATCGCACATAATATGTAGCAATCAGCATGAAGTGTTGGACAGCAGAGGGACAACTATTGTCTATACTAAAAAAACACTTGTTGGGAGCGGAGTCAAATTCTTTCTACTCTGCTTGGGCCTGAACCAGACAGCCATGCAGGGCTATTCGAGCCCCTCCTGATCAGCCCACGGTGAGCCTGACACTGTGGTGCTTGAATGGATGCCCCCCGATAGTCCACCCCTCAAACTGAGCGGTGATTCGTGTGCATTTTTCATGATGCCTAGTTGGGACTCCTATCATGAGTGGTTGGGCCCTCGATGTCTTTGTCTCCTGGAGGTCCCAGTGTAATGCAACACTTATACTACCCGTCGTGTGCTTGTAGCAAGACTAACGTGGAGGGCCTTCTGGTCACTGAAGCAACACATAGCGAGTGCCCTTGAGCCCAACAGCAGCCTTAGTTGCCTCTACAAGCAAGAAAGAAACTTACTTAACAGAAATGGCCACCAGGGCTGGAGCCCTGAAATCTAACCAACAGACATGGCCTGCTCCCTCCACTTCTGATGAAGATATAGAGAGCCTCTTCAGGAATCCGGACACCAAAGAACCTGTATCACAGTCCTTTGTGAAGGCACAATGCCGGGGGAATTCATATAATGTTGCTCACATCCACAATGAAGTCGCTAAAGAGCTGCAAAAAATGCATCTGAATGTGACAGCCCTGGGCCACAGGATGGAGTCACTGGAAGTAACGAGACGTGAAAGAAACTGAATTACAAGCCTTGGGACAAGAACCCTTCATACTACATGGTCAGAACCTTGATTTAGAAGTATACCTGGAGAATAGTTCTCAACAACACAACCGCAGCATCAGACGAGTTCCATCAAATGTAGAGACTGGCAACATCAAAGAGTATAGTACAATAGAAGGGTACCCCACTAGTGAATAGGGACTAGGGGAAAAGGACCTCAACACGGAAAAATTGTCCCAAGGACCCCCTGGGTGCCAAATATGGAATCCCAGTGGTCCCAAAGGATAGGAGACCTGAAAACTCTCAGGCCCTCTAAAACACTAAACAGTGATAATCTATATCTATGCAAAAAATATATATAATTTTATTCAAATGTTAACATAATAATTTTTCATATAAGATCTAACCATATCAAAGTGTATATCTAACAACCTGATTTACCTCCTAATTGTGCACCCTGGAAAAACCAAAACATTAAAAAAAATACATACATTAATTCATACTAAACCATTCATGACATTTAAAAAGAAAAATCCATGAGGACTGCATATCTAATACGGAGCCAATTCTAACTAAATATAGAGGAAGGCAGACATGATATGATATACATCTGTATCTTGTAACCTGCCTCCTAATCCACAAAGTTAACATCAATTGGGTTCATCAGAAAAAGTCCTTCGCAGTTTTTTCAAACAGTTGATCCACAATGAGGAAAAATCAAAGACTTGGAGCCAACAAGAACTGTGCTGTCATCTTGTAAGAGGACTAATTCTAAGTTAGACTTAAAATTCAGAGCACCCGGGAGTCTGGGCCTTTTTCTATCAAGTGCCTTTTAAACCGTAGGACTAAGGTCATGTTCATCATATAGATGTGGACTTATTAGGAGTCTAACTGTAGATAGAATACCTGCAGCCCCTATATCATCCTACATTCTCAGGTATATTTCAGGCCTTGAAAAATCTACTCGCTATGGCGAGTCATATTTTATCAGGTTGAGCTATTTTTAGGACCTACTCACCCATTCTGGCAAGTTGACAAATAACAGGTGTTCTGTTCAGTTACAAAGTGAAGGAGCAGTAAAGATGCCTTTAAATCTTGTTTTTAAATCTGACACATTTGCTCTGTGATCAGAGACAGAGATCAAAAGTCAGTTGTCTTCTTACTATTACCTTCCCTTATCTGACCGCAGAGCTCCAGGGTTTTGTAAAATGAACTGTCTGACCTGCTGTACAAAGAGTGTGAAATAAAAGGCTGTAAGGTGTCAGGTTTTTCCTAACACATTTAAATAGCCAATACGTCAACTGTACAAACATTTCAAAATATATTTCAGTAGTGGTGAAAGGCCATTTTTTGCACTTCTGGATGATGAAAAAATATTTTAATAGGATGAAAACAAATCAGAACACTTTATCTGGTGATGTGCAAATGATAAATATGGTTTATGAAACTCAATTGTCACAGATTATTGTTAATACACTATATAGTTTTATCAGTAAAGCTGCAAGTTTGTGGCAAGGTTTTTGGCCATTTCTTGGAAATTCACAGTCTGTCAATGACAGTGTGCTACCATATCATGCTTTAGTAATATATTTATTAAAAGTGAGTGTTTTAACAAACTGAGAAACGCTCCTGTACTAATGGTAATGCTATTAGTAAACTAAGAGGCATTCCAGGGATCATGTGTGCCATAAATGTGGGTTGGATTCTTAGGGTTTCATTTATGAGGAAGTCATGCACTGCAGTAAAGCAAGTCACCTTGCTGCACTGTATTGGGTGACAAGGAAAGGGCAGGAATGCTCTGTAAAGGCAATACAGCGCATTCCTGTCCTTTTCCATGCGCTGGCACACAATGGACTGCCTAGCACCAACTCAGGCACCCTTGAATCATGGTGCAAGGGTGCCTCCATTACATGCAGAATTGTTTTTTTGTGCAGGAAGGGACACTTTCCTGCACAAAAACAATCCTGGGAGTCATAATCCTCCGTCTGTGTGTGCTGCATAATGAAGCACACATAGAAAGAGGAAGAAATGAGTCTCCTTGCTACACCTCGCCGGGGAAGGTGTAAGATGTTGCCGCAACCCCGGGTTTACAAGTTCTTGTAAATCTGGGGATGCATCCATGACAGATGCAAGGGAACACCCATGGACCGCCTTCCCAGAGTAGAGTAACCCATTGCAGCGATTTGAGCTGCACTGCATTACTCCAGATTTTTGGAGCCACTCCGAACCATGCAAAGAGGCTTTGTGTGGCTTCAAAAATGTGTCTTAAAGTTTGTGTCATTCTTGCGCAACGTTGCGTGGAGCAAGAGCAATGCAAACAGCCTCATAAATAGGCCCCACAATATACATGGAGCAAACATTTAGGGCCTCATTACAAGTCTGGCTGTCACTAGACTGCTTTGCAGACAGTGAATATTGCGAGGGTGCTGGTATACCCTGAGCTCTACAGCATTTGTCGTCGGCTTGATTACGAGTTGGAGACAATGCTGTAGGCTGTTTCCCGCTAGGCCAGCAGGCGGAAACTCCAGTTTCCACCCGCTGACCTAGTGGGAAACTCTTAGTGGGGCCAGTGGGGAGGTAGCCTGTATGGTGGCAACCTCTCCGTTGGAAGTTCAGCGGATGGTCTAAACCGTCCGCCAAACTCGTAATAAGCCCCTTAGTCTATTTAATTACACAAAAGAGTATTATTTGTACAGCAGGAACTCTGAACTCACATATTTGAAGGTGCACTCACATATGAGAATGAAGAAAAAGGCGACTGTAAAATAAAATATTTGCCTAGGATCACACAATTTGAGACCCGTTTACAGGTCACGTACATTACAGTTAGATCGAGTAGATTATTCAAGTTACTCAATTTGCAGGTCTAGTAACATTTTTAGGATTTTTCAAGGCCTGTATTTGGATATGTTCATTCAGCTCATTGAATAATGCAATAGGTGAATCGTTAAAAATCTTACGTTTGAATGTGGGAGGCCTTAAAGTTCTGGCCAAGAGACTTGCAGTGCGTTCCCACTTTTGGGAATAGGAGAGTCATATTTGCCAACTGCAGGAGTCCCTCTCAAAAACAAACACTGGCAAAGCCAATAGGTCTGGTCTATAGAAGATCTATTGGCATTGCCAATGTTTTTAGCCACTTTGCATAGCAGTCCAACATGGATGAAAGTAAAGAAAATAAAAACGTTATGACGCTGTCAACACTGGCCACGTCATAGCACTTTTATTTTTCATACTTTTCATACTTTCAGCAAGGTTCACAGTGGCCACGCTGCTAAGCAATATGGCAAAAAACATTGAAAAAAACAACAGATCTCGTATAGGCAAGACCTATTGGCTTTGCCATTGCTTGTTTTATTGACCATATGCCCGTCTGACCCAGTCACCCATTCATGACTGAATGCAATTCTGCCTGGAGCGTGGCTGCACACTACTGTCTCCTCACGTTTTACAAGTTACACTGTGGCACACGTATTAAAAAACAAGCATTGGAAAGGTCAATACCTTGTGGCTATGCCAGAGGTATTGACTTTACCAATGTCTTTTAGTCAAGTTGCAGAGCAGCGCGTTTGCTGTGCAGCCCCCAAATCATCTGACCCTGCTTGCAACTGATGAAGATGGGCTAGCAGGTGGGTTAGAGTGCAAATAACGATGTGGGAAGAGAGCTGGGGAGAAGAGGAGGCCCGCAGGTGCACTCATAAGAGTGCTAGACCCCATATGAAAACAAGGAACAACGACGAGGAAGCAACTACGGGGCAAGCAGTGACGTATTCCATGACAGACCACAGGCCGGGTGGCTCAATCAATTCAAAGCACCAAACTCTGGAAAACTGCATGGACAGCCAGGTTTGAGTCTCAGCATCAGTGTTAATTCTGAGCAAATCATCTAATCTCCCCATGCTAAAAAAAAATAATAATAATAATAAAAATGAATGTAACGTTGTTTAATGTCTCTGTGCCTAAATAAAAATCATTAATGTAATGTAAATGGAGCTCATATTAAGCGCTAGAGGGGGAAGAAGCACAAGGGGGAGGGGGGAGGGGAAAAAAAGAAATAGTACCTCAAGACAAGCAGCGGACGGCCACTACTTAAGTTTAATTCATTTGTACCTCGTCCATGCTCCACTGAAGGAACGGAACTGACACAATGGCCTACGATGATACCCAATTAAAAGGATGCATTGAAGAGTGAAGATGGAGAGGAGCAATGGTAACTAAGGGCGGGTTCCAAGCCCCATACTGTAAACAATATCCCTTGCTGTTTGTCGAGACCTAAAGACTGGCCCCGGTTTAGATCTAAATGTTTCTTGTGCCAATACCTTTCCTCTAACTGCAGGATGCAAGGAGGGGTGCCTATACTTATGCAATCTACCTTCACCAGAAAGGTAACGTAGACAGTGGTGGATCTTAATGGAAAAGCACAGGCTCTCAGATTCGCCATAGAAGAGTATACATTTACAATAGCTTCCATACATGCACCCCCTAAAGCACAAGATAGATTTTGAGTTTCACCCTGCTCCAAACTTCAATCCCAGTAGAGGGGTCTATTAATAGGCAGGGGCTTAAACCTGATTAGGGAGATTAGGTCTGCCCTGCGAGTGGGTCACAACAGGTAGCTTTCACAGAGAATGAAAGCCAGGCTGCAGGACACTGGTCTGACAGATATGTGAAGGTCCTTGCATTTGACAGAGAGAGATTTTACGTTCTTCTCATCAGTGCATCAGACTGCATTGGACTGCATTTTAGGTTCCCCCTAAATAGCAGAAGAGGTAATCAAAGCTGAGAATAGAGTTAGAACAATGTGTGATCATGTTTCTGTGTATTTAGTTCTCCAGGTCTGGGAGGAGTGTAGGAGGATGGAGATTGCGGGAAAACATGTTGGATACTGTTGTACATATTTCTGGGTCCTTAGTGATGATTCTTAAGGAGAACGATAAGGAAGATACTAAGATCCACATATTACGAACACCATAAAAGCCTTTACTCGAGGGCACTTAATTCCCCTATACGCAAAGCTTAATAAGGACAGAAAAGAAAAGAGAGATACATGTGAAGTACAAGTCAAGTAAGAGGCCCACAAATGAATGGGATCAAGACACATTTGGTGCCAACTTGAAGGGGCCCGAGCGCGGCTTAAATTGTTAAGTCATAAATAGAGATGATTATGCGGTCCTCTAACAGAAGCTGGCTTCCTACAATGAGGGGACGGGGAGAAACAAGGCTGGGATCTAAGTTGCAGGCCCCGATAAAATGAGAGGGTTGTCTTGATTAAGACTTCCACTGGGGACACTGACCACGAAGGACAAAGAGATTAGGCAAGCATTTGAGGACTTTTGTAAACCCCTGTATGATTGGTAGACACAGTAAAGGAAAGTACATGGCAGACAGTGTTAGCAACCGAGATCTCGTACGCATAACCAAAGCACGAACAAGCCCATTTAGCTGTCAGAGGTATTAGCAGCCATCTCTAAACTACAACCAAACAAAGCCTCCAGATCAAATGGACTCACAGGAATATTTTATAAAAACATTCTGCTCCTTAATAGTTCCATTCCTAATGGGCTTACACTATTATTTTGGTGAAGCTACCTCTCTAGGTGATTCTACGAGGGAGGCCACTGGTGCAGTCATACAAAAACCTGCCTGACGTCGTGCTCTTTCTTCTTACATATATCTCAAGTGAACACTGATGCAAAGCTTTTCAGTGGTGTATTGGCTAGAAGGCTGGGCCCATGTATGCAGGGTCCCCATCACCCGTATCAAGCAGCCTTTACCAGAGGTAGGACAGCCTCAGACAACAACAAAAATCATCCACATAGTGGATAATGCCAGAAGGACTAAGAAGAATGCCTTACTCCTGCCTGTTGCCGCAGATAAAGAACATGACAGAGTACACTGGTTATTTCTGTGGCAGGTCTATGGAGCATATGGTTTTGGTCCCCGATTTAAGTAATGGATTACCAGCAGCTATGCCCGCCGGTGGCGAGGGTCTCTGTCAAAGGCAGGTGTCCAACCTGTTTGGGATTGAAGGAAGCATAAGACAGGGCTGCCTAATGCCTCCCCTGTTATTTGCCGCATATATGGAAGTGCTGGTGAGTAAAACCGCATACAGTGAGTAATTAATGGGATTCACCTGGGTAGAGAAGAACACACGATCTGTTTGCATGCAGGTGGTCTGCTATTGGCTCTGACTGACCCCTGCTCTCGTTACCACCCATTTTAGGAAAGATTTGGTCTTGCGTTGGGGTTTAAAATGAATTTACAAAAGTCTCAGCTGCTGGACCTGCCTATCCCCGTTGATCGGGAGGAAATTTGCCCTGGCCTGGGCGGAGAAACACATCATATACTTGGTAGTTAAAATACTTCCCTCACTGAAAGACATGGCACATGTGAATAATGCTGAGCTTTTGTGTTTCTTTAAATCGAGTATAGCAACGTGGCATACAGAAGGTGGGTCTTTCTGGGCAGAGGAGAACAGCGCTGTGAAAATGACAGGTTTTCCCAGATTTTTATATTTGGCATAGACTCTACCCCGTCATCTTCCAAAAGAAGCGCTAACAGAAGTTCAATGCATACTAAACAACTTTATATGGGGAGGGAAGAAAGCGAGAGCTGTGGCGCAAAAAGTGTTCCAGCATACGACCGAGGGGATGGGTTTAGGTGCCCCTCATATAATAAATTACAAACATGAAGGTCAACTGGGATATATGGTTGAATGGAGCAGAAACGAGAGCAAAAAGGCCTTGTGCTTCAAGGATAAGCTGATTGCTGGGGATCATACTTGAAAGGTCGCTTAGTTACCCAAAAAGCATAGATCTTATGGTGTGAATTCTTCCAAGTTATGGGAGCTATGTCAGACTCTAGGGTCTCAGTAGGGATTAAGAAAGGACTCTCCTTCTATCCATCACCCTGGACTCCCTTCATAGGCAACCCTAATTTTTCCCCAGGTATGGACCGGGGGCAATACTTCACCTGGCAGAAGGTAGTTGTGCAGGAGTGGGAGATTGCTTTAACACTGAATAACTTAAATCATTTGGAGCAGATTAAGCAAGAATTCAGAGTTACCGAAAGCAAAAGGCTGCAGTATTTACAGATAAAGAATTGGATTACCAACAGAGATCTGAAAAAACACAGGCATGTAGACCACTGACACCATATGAAATATGGCTCCTACCCAAACAGGATGAAAAACATTTAATAGCAGAGATTTAAAAGGGGCCTTACCCCGTACAGACGCCATCTTAAAACTGCGGGTCAGAAAAGATGGGAATCTGAATTGGGGAGAACACTGGCAGATAAAGAATGGGGGAAATGTTTTCCTAGAGCCAAAACAAGTGCATCCAGTATAGCTGTGAAAGATGTGCTAATTAAAATTGGAACTTACTAGTACTGTACACCTACCAGAATACATCATTCGGACAGTGGCAAGGGTGGATTCTGCTGGAAGAAATGCGGGAATCTAGGTTCCCTCTTTCACCTGCCCCAAACTTCAGAGATACTGGAAGGAAGTTCTAGATTACATTGGTCTGATGTTTAACGTCTCGACTAATATTAATTTCCTTTACCATCATGAAGAGGTCATCTGTTTATCATCCTGTTATTTGCTTCCAAAAAGATGACTCTGTGGCTGTGGTTGAAGAGTATGTTACCTGTTACAGAGCATGTGTGCACTGAATATGGAATATGATCGGTATGGAAAAGATATAATTGTTGTTGGCGAGTAGGGAAGAACAATTTGGGCTAATGTGGAAACCATACTTGGTTTTTTTAGTGCACACATTTTAAAAAATCCCTTACCCCAAGCACTTAAGAGTTTTACGAAAAAACGATCCACCCTGAGGGATATAACCTTGAGTGGAGACTTGGCCAACCTTTATGTTACCTTGGCTATTGAGTTGACAGAGGACCACATGCTGAAATGTTATTCTTAGGAAGTGGACTGGAATTAACAGTAGAAGTATGTTTTATTGAGTGAGGTGGGGGGTACTTGTTGATGGAAGTGTTGTCTAATTAGATCAGACTGACCAGTTACCTCTTCCTGAGGGGGTCCGTGGTGTTTTGTGCTTAAAACAGACAAATATACTTCGTAGTGTTTTGTTTGGCCCCACCGGTCACAGGATGTGGGCGGATGTATGTGTATCATTATAAATCAAAGTAGCAAAGTTGATCTTAAAAAATACAGTTCGTAGATCAAACTGTCTCCCCCAGAATAAACTAGCCCTTCTCAGAGCCATCTTACATGCAGCAGGCCGACTAGTCAAAGTTGTCAAGAAATGTCATCCTATTATCCCTTCACGAAAGAGCACTACTGGAAACCTATCCAATGAAGCTTAACACTTTGAGGCTTGAAATATCTAAGTAATAAGAAAAACAGAAAAGTTGAATCAAGCCTTCTGATGCATGCCTCCAACACTCTGGAATAACCTCCAGGCAGACATTACACGTAATGACATCATGGTGTCTTTCAAGAAAACCTTAAAAACCAACATATAGTATATAGGTTACACAGACGTTACCAGCTTTCATAATAATCATGTTTAATCGAAATCCGACCCATGGATTCAACAGATACGCTGTGAAATATGAAAGAAAAGCTCTAACAGTTCTAGACACTGAACTCAGAGACAAGGTTTCCTTCTGCCATTGCAATGGATACCATGAGTCTCAGCTTTTACAACATGCTGTGGGGACATAAATGATTCAAAATTAGCTCCTTCCATCTCAGTTATCTAATGCTATGACTGATCCCCTTCTATCTCCGTTACCTCATATTGTGGGGACAGATCCTGAGCCTCTTCTCTCTCCGTGACCTCATATTGTGGGGACAAAGCCCGTGCCCTTTTTTTTTGTATATGATATATCACACTGTGGGAATAGACCCCAAGTCCCTTTAATCTCTGGTATATCCTACTGTTCAGAAAGACTACGAGGCACATCCATCTCTATAATGTCATACAGCAGGACAGATCCTGAGCCCCCTTCCATCACTCTTAATATAATATCGTCTGGATAGACCGTGATCCCTTATTTCTCCAAAACACAATACTATAGAGACTGACCCTGAGCCCAATCTGTCTCACTTACCTCATAATGTGAGGATAGACCCTGAGCCTGTTACAGACATACATGCCAACAGAACCAATGCGGGCACGACAGACCCAATTTTAGACCCCGGAAGTGGCTTTATTTTAGCTATGTCCCTCCTTAAATTGTCTCTGCTTCAGTATGAATCAATGGGGAAAATTCAGTGAGTCGAGCGATCAGCAGTGCTTGGGTGGCCTTAACAAGGCAGTAATGTACTGTACGCGAACAGGAGAGGAGGGGGCACGCAGAGCTAGGCTGGGAGCTACTAGGAAGGTGGGGAGTATTGGAGCGAAGCAGGAACCAAGATTAGCTGTAAACTACTGAAGCCCTGAGATGTACAACAACTACCACTTCAACAGTGGCAGAGGATAGGGGCACCCCACTGGGTAACTGTACCCCTTTGGGATTGTTAAGAGTTTGCAAAGTGAGTATCATTGATACCCATCCCTGCTCCCATGCAAAAGTGCTGCTTGTGTGTAGGTCCCTGTTGCATGCTCTCCCTTGCCCCTACAATTACTGTTGTTTCTAGTTCTTCAAACTTCCATATTGCTATCAAAAAATCTACATTGTGTTTTCATGAGAGCTTTCTAGCCTATCTTGTGACAGCCTGACGTGTGTTACAACAGAAAGCCCACAGTAAACGCCCACAGCTCCCCACGTGCCAAAACTCATCACCTTGTCTGATGAAACACCTCTTTTGTTCCACCATCATCAATATTAAGTAACTTTGCAAAGTGTGATATGGATTGACTATAGGAGCTTCAAATTGCTGTAGCAAGTTAGAAGTCTGTACGTTTTTTCAGCCAAAAAATATAAGAATTGTTCCCTTTGGCTGTATGAAGAGTAAGGATTACACATGTTGTTTTCAGCAAGTGAAGCAACTTTGCATCTTCCAAAGCTCTGCATTGTAAAAATACCTTCTCAGACAGAAAGCAATTCACAGAGATCGGCAGTAGAATGTGCACACCTGTGACGTCCTCATTCACCCCATTGGAAAGTAAGGAAATCTTTACTTAACCTTCTGAAATCTGGTATTTTTTTCAGAAGTCTGCAGACAAGAGTACTGGTTTGGGGTGGCTTCCAATTCAAGTACCTCTCTATGCAGTCCTGTTGACCCACCTTTGTGTAGTGATGCTCCTCACAGCATGGCAGTCTCAAGTCTAGAGCATTTACAACAAAGGCACAAAAAGATGGGATGTGCCCATACCTGGCTGTATTCAGCCACAAAGACAATGATCAGTGTCATTGAGACAGAAAGTGACAAAAGGGTGTTTTTTTACCTATGACCCTTCTCCCTATGAACAACAGACTGCAGACTCCTTTACCCCCACTATCTACCAAAGTGGCAGTGCTACAGGAAGACACTCAGATTTCTATAGGAGCCTTGTCTCCTTTGTCCTCCTTTCACTGTCTAGGTCTCCTCCCTCCTACCTCCTGATACACTTGCACTGTCTGGGAAAACAACATCACCCTTAACTTGGGCACAGGAACATGCCCATGATGTCCAAAAAAGAACCCACAGGCTTTCATCAATCAAATTTTCTTATACAGACAATGCAGATACCACAATAACCACGTACACAAATAAACACAATATACACTTGGATGGGATTAAGTGACAAAACAGGGTAAATATCTGACTGTGCTTTGGCAAGACACTCAACCAGTACCAAATAACTACTTTGATGTCTGAATGAGAGACATTTAAATACAGAATATTGAGGGGAGATTTTTAAATGTGACATTTATATTTTAGGCACCAACTCCCCTTGGCCAAGGTTGGAATACTCCCGGCTGTGTTTAAAAGGGTTATCCTAGGCTTGGTACACAACAGGCTAAGGGTGTTTAAGTGTTGTGTACAGTCAGAACCACATGTTTAAGCAGTCTGCCCCAATATGGAGCACTATGTGTTTTTTTTTCTACAGCTTCCATTCTCCCATCGCTTGCTATCCCACAAAGCCTTTTCCCACTATACTCCTAAAACCCTGCATAAAAAACTGACCTTGACATTTCTTTGTTGAGAGTGACCTCCTTCTTACCTGCCATCCTCGCCATACCTTCTATTTCTAAGCATGGCATCCTCTCAGTCGCAAGCCTGCCTGCCTCAATCCTCCTTACTGTAATTCTACAATAACTCTTTGCATTGATCACAATTTCTCCTCTTTAAAACCATATCCCTGTAATCTAACATTACCTAATCTCCAGCAGCCTATCTCTCACCAACCATTCACCTGAAATCACAGAGCCCCACTAATAACAGCTATCTGATATTAAAATATCAATCAGTTTCAGACAAATATCACAAAGTAACTGGAGTAAATGCATGCAATTTTTTCTATAGCATTAGTTACAATAACCGACAATAACTACCAGATTTACCACTAACTTTGGGCTCCGGAGTAGCGTGCTGATCGTCATAAAGTGTTTTAATGCCTCTTCAGGGATAGTAAGCGCTAAATAAAATCAATTACAGTCACCAAAATGTTTTTTTCAAAATGCCCCACTTTCTAGTTCTTAAGTATGATAAAAGCACACTGTAGGAACAGAGGGAACTCCCCTTCTGACTCTCATATCACACTGTGGACAGAGAACATTAACCTTTAGGGCTTTGTTATGTGCAGACGCAGACCACGAGTACCTTCCAGCTCTGACATATAACACTTCGGGACATACCCTAATTCCTTATGTCTACGTCACATTGTACAGTGGGGACAGTCACAGACTGTGTATCCCTTCAGCTCGTCCATTTCAGTCGTAATGTGTAAATTGACTCGATGAACCACTGCTCTTTCTGTCTCCCTCTTATATAACAACGTGCCATGAATACCCCGTCTCTGTTACACGCTTAAAGTCACAAAAGGTTCTGACGCCTTCTTCTTGGCGCCATGTTACACCACCGATTGTGCTGAGCGGGGACTGGAAGAGCAGACCGTGAATTCATCCTGGCTGCATCTTGTACGGCCGGGAATGGATGATGCACTCGGTCAGAAGACCTCTAGGATTTGTGGTGGCAGAAATGTGAGGCACTCAGCAAGTCGCAGATCCCTTTTACAAAGGACCAGCGTGCTGCGAAATCCCGAGCTAGGGCGGCTCCGAGAATAACGCAGTGAGATAAACACTGGTTTAACAGACAGAAAGTGAAGTCATCTTCCCTCGTGATCCAAGATGACACTAACGTATCTGCGCCACGCAGTCTACTGGGTGGAACACGCGGAAAGATGTTTCTTAGACAACAATATAATAGGGCTCATCCCGTTGAGTACTGTCTGCTGGCATCCAGGGTGTCAAGCTTTGACATCATGAGATTTGCAATACTCCATTGCTCACCTCCTGATGCCAATTTGCAGGTCAGTTACATATTAGGTCGAGCTACATTGGCACGTACGTTAGAAACCAGCCCAACAGCATTACAACACTTTGTGAGGTTGACCTGACGTGTCTGATTCTTCCCCAGTCCTACTAAACTTTCAAGGTCTTAAATGGCAAGTGACCAAAACTTCCTCTGCTACAGTGAGCTTTCAGAGGCACAGGTTTGTCAGAGAACATAGCCCTGTGTGCCTTATATGTAAGTGACCCATATTAACGAGGTTTGCAGTCTTTGTTTGTGACCCATAGTTATCAGGGTTCCACTTTACTGCTCATAGCGGAATGAAATTCTGGCGTTCGGTAATATGGTGAATATGCCAGACTGTAAAATGATAGCCAGATGTGAGTCCCAGACAGTCAGTGACAGTGAGAAGGTATTTGATGGAGCTGGGACCCGAGACATTCTTCAGTGAGAATTCAGATGACCGGACATAAGATGCATTGTGGAATCCAGCAGTACACAGCAATCTCACCTAACCATCTCTGCTCTAGTCTTCTTAGGTCATGATCCTCTCCATCCACCTTGAGAAGCTTCCCCAGCCACAAAGAGCTCCCTTTCAACTAATCCACCAAAAACACCCTCCTTCAAAAGGTTACAACACCCATAATCTCTAGGCCACCAGAGTGTGTAGAGGAAAGTCAAAACCATGGCAACAAGTCCACTGCATGCTCAATGCCATTGAAACCACCACAAATTTCTGCTATATAGGGTTAACCATGCTCACTGACTGTGACCCTAGTCTCCATCTGAAGGAGGCCAACACAGCCACTGTAACAAAGAGACCATCACAAACTCCATCTGTAAGACATCACCAAACCATGTATTTATGTGTACAAGGTCAAAAATAGACTCCATCTGCAGGAGGCCACCACAAACTCTATCTGAAGGAGAAAACATTAACTTCCCTTTGTGGAATATCACGATGGGCTTCTTTTCCAGAAAACAACTTTAGCCTCAATCTGTAAGAGAGCACCAAACCAGCCAGTTCTCACAGCTATCCCTCTCACGAAGGCCACCACAACCTCCATCTGAAGGCCATTACCACCTTTACTAAGCTACATCAATTTCTACTTCCAAAGGATTATCAAACCACTGATTTTAAGAGGGCCCAACATCTACATCATTCGGAAGTCAAACATGGCTCTAGGAAATCAGCACCAGAAGGCTGCCATGTCGTCTGTTTCTAGGAGCCCTTTGATATTAATCCATATATTAACATGACAGCTATATCGGAAAGACAAGCAAAATCACTTACTAATTTTGTAACAGTTTGACTGCTAGTCACCAGTAATAAATATTTGGTATGTTTACAGTTACAGAGCCTTTTGTAAAATCATGAGTTACAGGGCCATCTCTTGTAGCATGAAATACATCTTACTCTGGTGATCTAGAACAGAAAAACGCCTGTTTAACAGTACAAATTTAGTTGTACAATATACAAAGGGCCTGATTTAGATTTCAGCGGCTGGGTTACTCCGTCACAGCAGTGATGGATATCCTGTCCTCCAAAATATAAATCCCATTATTTCCTATGGGATTTATATTTCAGCAGGCAGGATATGTCACCATTGGGACGGAGTAACCCATCCGCCGAAATCTAAATCAGGCCCAAAGATTACAGTATCTGGTATAGTTATAGTTGCTTGAAAGAGGTAGTTGTGTTATTTAGATATGTGTGTGACCCTTTACATACCTGAGGCTCGTGACATACTGAGGGTTCCCTTATTACATAAAAAGGTTTAGAAAGAGAACTCTTAGGCAAGGGAGAGAAGAGGTTGGGGACTGGATGTGTCTTCTGGGCTCCGTAATATTTTAACTTATTTATTCTGCCATTTACAAATAAACCTAAATTAGTTTAACTATATGGTACTCGTGTCTGCTACACTTTGCATTTGGCAACGAGGGTGAAACTAAACACACCCACGCTCCGTTATATTGTCCACAGTCTAATGGAAAGGTGGAGAGGTTTAATAAAGTGCTGGTTAAGAGTTATCAGAGTGTGTTAAGGTCTTATGTTGATTGTGTGGAGGGATACCATATGGCCATATCGCAACACACCACTCTCTGTTACAGGTATGATTTGGTTTGAAGTGATGAGGGGAAGAAGTGTGAGGTCAAGTCTTTTTAGTGGTAAGGACAAGAGTTGGTGATGGTATGTCTGGGATCAAAACGTTCTTGTTACATGAACTTCGCACTGTGGCGAAAACATCCATCGTCCTATTAAAGCCCACACTTGTAATCGCTACAGCTAAAGGAGAGGAGCTCTTTAGGGAGCTTTCTTCAGCTTGCTCACTGACTTCCAGCCTCTTTCTCATGTTTTTTTTCTATTTGAAGATTATCTTATGTGATCTAGTCAGTTTGTGCAGGTTAACAAATAAGGTTCTCAAACTCTACAACCCACCTTACTGGGTGAGGTGCCACATCTTCCTTTTCTCTCATGGTAGTCTCCCCCCTGAAGATGGTGCTTATGCGGTCACTCTCTGCTTTGCC
The DNA here is from genome assembly GCF_031143425.1 of Pleurodeles waltl. Classification (NCBI taxonomy): domain Eukaryota; kingdom Metazoa; phylum Chordata; class Amphibia; order Caudata; family Salamandridae; genus Pleurodeles; species Pleurodeles waltl. The sequence continues at coordinate 668,207,394 of NC_090440.1, forward strand.
CATTCAGGGAAAGAATGCTTATGCTGCCCCAAAAGCACCTGCTGCACTGCTTTTCAGCAGAGGCAAGACGACCAGACTCCAGGCTTGTGGTGGAGCCAGATAGGTTGAAACCTTCTGTGAGGCCTCTTTAAATGAACCACTCTCCTGGCCCCCAGACAAGTCCTCCCGGAATGCTCATCGTATCCTAGTGGCTGGCACAGGCAGCTGCTGAAACGTAGCTTAGGTGGGAGTCATGGCTACCTTCCCGATATTCCAAAGGGCCCGTGGCTATGAACTCTTTAAGAAAGACCCTACCATCACTGTGCCAGTAGTCCACACCAACTATAGGTTTCCAGGACATGGACACAGTAGGAAATGCAAATGCCCTGATATTAAATTGTTATGGGTTATATTAACAATGATTGATTCAACATCTCTGGTGCCAGAAAGAAATCGAAGGGGCTATGAATACCCATTTCTCCAAGTCTGGGCTCTGTCCCAATGAAGATCGCTCACAATAGAGATCTGTTGTGATCTGGGTGAACCTCACCAACTCTGAGGCCAGTAGGCTGCCAGCCACCTTCCACTCAAATTGCTTAACTGGCATTTTGGAAGCTCTAAATACCCTGTTCCAAGACCTGCAAACAGCTATCTGCCTAAAGAAGCATTGCTGTGAAACAACATCTACACCTCCGACTGCAAACTCTGATCAGAAGCCCTTTTACACTCCTAATTAAAACAAAATCTCCATCTTGCTGCAGGTAACCAGCCCACAGGAAACCATGCGGCCGCTCACTCCTAAGTCTTAGTACTGCATCTTCAATAGCCTGAACCCTAGTTGAATATTACTAACCTCATGATTGTCATAATTGTTATTCCAAATACAGTTCACCTGCCTCCCCCCCCCACCTTAGAGCTATTTCCATACCCTGCAACTTGTCTATCTCTCACTGTCTTGGTCTATGTGGTTCATACAGATCTTCTCTAAAGTATCCTGTTCTGCCCGCTGTATCAGCTACTATTATTCAAGGGTCGACTGTGCACAAAGATGTTGTGAAATAGCACTGAATCAAAGTCGGCAAATGGTTTTTCAAAAGACAACACGTAGGATTCGTCGTCTTCTGGGTGAGGCATCAATCCAAACTTGCCTTCTCTTACCCACCCATGTATCTGTTGAGATCCAGCAATCAGACCGAGGTTGTTGTAGGAGTACTGCGTGGGAGTAGGGTTATGACAATCCTGGAATAGGGAAAAACAAGGGCACTGCATACTGCATTCCCTTTGGGCACATATTTAGGTCTGGGGTTAGCAAAGGCCCTTTGATTTTCCTAAAATGTTACAAATATATATATATATATATATATATATATATATATATATATATATATATATACCCTCTCCTGATTTTTCTCCCTGTGTGCCACCGAGACACCCTGTTGACTGTTCAATGTAATTTCTCCATTTTCCCATGGCCCTTGGACACTGGACCTGTACTATCTACAACTGTGCCACCTACTCTTGTGATTTGATACACCATGACCCACTCATCTCCTGTTAGACAATTAATGCACAATAAACAATGTAAATCACAGCAACCTCATATGTGTCTTTATTTTTATATATACAAATGTTTGGTCAGCAAATTGTAATGTGTGTATAGTCCCCTAAACCAACAGGCAGTGTAATGGACTGCAGAGGGAGGCATCCACTGCAGGAGACACAGTACAACAGACATCTCCCAGTGCAGATGAACGGGAGTCACCAGTCCAGCCACACACCAGAGTATATCCACTAATCCAACCTGCAAAAAGACCATGCTAGAGAGTTACATCAGGATAGTAGTCATGGTGGCACACAAAGCACATATGCAGTTCTTAGTTGTCGTGCCCAGTGTGGATTGCCAACTAAACAGGGCACAACAGATGTCACTTCTACATTACCAGTCTTAGGAAATACATCACAAAAACACTGTAGCTGTCATGTGTAATGGGCAAAACTCTACTCCATAAACAGTTACCAAGGGCTAATAAACATGAATGCCTCAAGCAATTAGTAGGAAAGGCAAAGATTCACAGTACACAGTTACTCACTGGAATGACATGATGACAGGAGAAGGCAGGACACATAGCACAATTGAGGCCTCTCCATAAGAGATGTGATTCTAGCAACCTGCATAGAATACACATGTTAGAGATGAGACCTGTAACTCTGCACCTTATATGCAATCAGATACCTCCCACACACACTCATAAGGATAGGAACACTTTGCACCACCACTGATTATCCTAATCAGGAGGACCATTGACACCAATCAATGTGAAAATACAACACTTGCTAATACACAGACAACATACCTGTATGTCACTGGAAGTACTGATTGATGAGCTCAGTCCTAGAGTCAGCTGCACCTTCCTCATTTGCTGCCTCATCACTTTCCATGTTTACATCACCAGCCACTGGTCGAGCTGCCTCCTCGTCAGTAATGGTATCTGACGTCTCAGGGCTAGATTGCTGGGCATGCAGCAGGCAAATATGATCTGGCATACCTTTTGTGAAGTGTAGAGGAGGACAACTCCAGAGACATGCAGTCACCTGAATCTGGCCTTCAGTAGGCCAAATGTCCTTTCAATTACATGCCTCGTCCTGCTGTGAGCCTCATTGAATTAAAGTTCTCCTTCTGTGGCAGGGTACCTACCTGGTGTCAACAGCCAGGGAAGGTTGGGATAGCCAGAGTCACCTGTATGCACAGAGGTGGGACATGTCACAATACAGGTACCGACACAGGGAAGAATTGGATGACAGGTGCCATAGCAGAAACACACATCCTAATGCATACATACCAATGAGCCAAGTCCTCTCTCTTTCTGTAGTTGTGCCATCATATGTGGGACATTGCTGTTCCTCAGAATGTAGGAGTCATACACAGATCCTGGAAACTTGTGCAAAGTACTGGTCAGCCAGACACACCACTTGAACATTGATGGAGTGGTAGTTTTTCCAGTTCCTACACACCTGTTCATTGGTACTGGGAGGGACCAAAGCTATATGGGTGCCATCTATGGACCCTGTCACAAGAGGGATGTGTCCCACATCATAGAAGTCTGTCTTCACAGTGGCCAAATCCGCACTTTGGGGGGAACTGGATGTAGCTGTCCAGGTGTTTCAAAAAAGCACACAGTACATCCTTCAACACTACACTGAACATGAGCTGTGACATCCCTGTTGCCAAGCCCATTGAACTCTGAAAGGAGCCTGTGGCAAGAAAGTGTAGGGCGGACAGGACTTGTGCTGTGGGAGGGATGGCATAGGGGTTACGTATGGCAAGGCAACAAATCAGGCTCCAACTGGGTACATAGCTCCATGATGGTCTGACGATTCAGAAAATAGGTCAGGATGATATGCCTGTCCTCCAGGGTTCCGAGGTCTACTAGAGGACGTACACTGGTGCATGTCTCAATCTCCTCCTGACAGGGTCTCTAGGATAGAGAGGAGAGCATGTACACAGTGATTAGCACTCCACACATGTTAGCTGAACATGTCGTTATCGCATACACCTATCACTGTAGACATGTCTCGCACAGCTGACACATACCATATTGAGCATGCAGAAGCGGCATTGACACCATCCTTGCTGCACATTGCTGCCCTCTATCAATACTTTGTGACACACATCACATGTGTAATGTTCCATATGTGGTACACCAAGATGTCCTGCACTGAGCATGTATGTTTTCAAGCTTTATACCTAAAGGAGAAGGGGCACAAGAGAGAGGGGAAGCAAGAGCCCACGGGACCCAGGAGGCTGCCACCAGCAAGAGTGAGTGAACAGTGGAACGGAGGGTGAGGGGAGTGCCACGGGGGAGACCGCATCTACCACCTCTTCTTTGGAATCTTCCTCTGGTGGACACTCCCTGGCTGTGGCGGACCCATCTGGATCCACCCCAGCACCATCTTTGTCCGCCACCCCCCTTACTAGCACCGCCCTCCCTCTATCTCTCTATCCAGGTGCCCAGGCTTGCTCACCCAGGGGGGTGCGTGTTTCCTTCGCCGCAGGCACCTCTGCCCCTGCCCCCGTCAGCCCTGCTGCTCTCAGTGAGGTCCGTCTCTGTCGGTCAGACGACCATCGTGAATGCCATCCAGGGACTGGCAGCTCAAGTCCAACAGAGCAATGCATTCCTGGATACCATTCACTGTGCAATGGCTTGCCTACAGAGATCCTTTCAGGCTCTGGCCTCCACTCTGACGGCAGCCAGTCTCCCTTTGTCTCCCATCCCCCTTACCCCCACCTCTTCCCAATTCCAAACCCCTCTCCACATACAAATCCAAAGTACACGTATACACAGGCATGCATCCACCTCAACAGACAAGGGTGGTGCAGACAAACACAGGCACCACAAACCCCAGCATGCACACAAGCAACACCCACCTGCAGACACACCAACATCCACTCTCTGCACTGAGTTGCCCCCACCCCCTCCTGCAGAGACACTACACCAGACACATCTGCAGCCACCACAGTGTCATTCACGGATCCAGCCACCAGTCCGATCTTACCCCAGTCACCACAACCACTGACAACCCCACATGCAGCACATCTACCATACCTGCAGACACCACCTCAGCAGTCACCCATCCACCACAGCATCATCCAGCACCCCCCCAAGACACCTAAACGCCCACGCTCACCCACTCAGACACCCAGCACCCACAAGCAATCCACGCATGCACTTGCACCCACAACATCCACCAAGACATATCTCACAACCACCCCCTCTCCTTCCACTCCCAAACCCTTTTGCCCCAGTGTGTCTAAGAAGCATTTCCTCTCATAATTTTCCCTGTCCCCTAACCCTCTCCCACCCCGTGATACCCCCCAAACACTCTGTGTCCCTCCCCAAGTCCAGCCCTTCCACCTCCAAGTCCTCCTCTGCAACCCCTGCTAGTTCCCATGCCCCTCCTTCTTCCAAGAAGTCTACCCCTCCCAAGCCAAAGGACCCCTTCCCAAACACAAGCCTAAGGACCCCCCTCCCAAGCCCAAACCCAAGTCTGTGGACCCCCCTTCCAAACCACCACCTCCACCCCTGCCCTCATCCCTGAGGTGTCTGCCTGCCCAATTGATGCCCCCACCCTATGGAGGTCATTTTGCAGTCAGGAGTCAAGTAGGGGCACAGTGAGGTGCCATTTGTCTTTCTGGCACTTTGAACTTTGGACTGGCCAATGGCCATTAGATTGTACATAGTTTCTTCAATTTGCCATTTCAGCTTTTTAATACATCTGGCCCAACCTGGTGTTGGATTCAATGGTAACATACTTGTCCTGCCTTTCTTTCTTCATGGCTGTGTGGTGTTTGTGGGCTTTGGTTTGTGTGTGGGTGAGGGTTGTGTTAGCTGTTGTGCCTGGCCTGCATGTGTGTGTGTGGCTCTGCCATTTGTCCAGCTGTCATTGCTGTGTATTGTGTGTAGGATATGTTTGGGTTGGTTACATGCATGTATGTATATGACTAGTGTATTGTTTGTGTTGCCATGTGTAATGGTGGCGTTGTGTGGCCTTGTGTGGTTATTCTGTATGCGGCTGTGTGTGTGGTGGTGGCTATGTCACATGTGTTGTGTGTGGTGTGGCCATAGTGTGAGATTTGCTTTGTTGTATGGCAGTGTGTTTGTGTTGAGTGGTTGTGTGGTGTTGTTACATATTGTTGTAAATATGTGTTGTAATGTGGAGGCGCCCAGTGAGATAGTTTGGCCTAGCGTTGGTGTAGCTGCGGTTGTGTGACTCGGTGGTGTTGCGTATGATTGTGTCAGACAGTGCTGGTGCTGTGTGTGCGCGAGTTTGCGTGTGTATCGCACATGGGCGTGGCTGTGATGTGTGTAGTATGGGTGTGCATGTGTGTAGTATGTGTGTGCGTGTCTGTATGTAGGTGTGTGTTTGTATGGGTCTGTGGTTACGTGTGTGGCCATCACAAGCCGTCCCGCCTGTGTATGTTGTGTGTGTGTGGGTGCTGATGCCTTTCCCTCCTGTGTCCGGTGGGTGTGTGTACTTAAAGTTGTTGTCTTCATCGCCGTTGCTGGTTTTGGAGTCGTATGAGCAGGAGCAGTGGGAGGACTTCCAGCTCAGGTTCCATGGCGGCTCCGGGCAGGTATGTGTTCCTGAAGGTGAGTGTTTCCTTTTATAGAATTGGTTTCCGCCATGGTTTTGGTGGTGGTGCAATCACGGCGGAAACCTTGGCTGTGAGCAGTCTCATAATGTGTATGGCAGAAATATGGTCCATGCCGGTCTGAAGGTGCCTACCGCCATCCGCAGCGGCCTGACCGCACTGGCGGTATTGGGGGTAGTATGGCTGTGTTCTGTTGGGAAGACCGTCATGATCATAATTTGGTGGTCTTCACCGCCGGGCCGTCAGCGGTACAACCGCCACCGCCAGACTCATACTCACCACTAAAATGTTTCCTAGACAATCAGTGCAAATCTCTAAATTCAAAGGAAATAGCACTATATGAGGGAAGATTAAGTAAAAGTCTAGCACATCGGGTCTCTAATTGGGTCCACCGCCAGGAGAGGGGAAAGACAGAGGGTGGCATAGAGTGACCACCTGTCTGTAATTTTCCTTGACTGCCCTAACTTAGCCCTCCTGTCCACGATGAAATGCTTACCGAACAGCATTTGTCCGTAATTTTAGCCTTTCAACTAAAGTACAAAATGTAATTAGGACAGATCAGTTTCCCCAGCTGGATTGAAAGGCAGGGAGTCTCCTGTGTTCTGAGGGAGGGAGGGGCAGACAGATAAGAAACAGAACTTCTTGCCAGGGTGTCTCCTTACCTAAGGAAATGCAAACGTGTGCAACTGGTAAATCTGCAAATGCAAAGGAGCTTGGAAACCTGCATTGACTTTAATCAAAGGAGTCACTTGACAAATGACAAAGCTATTTTCTTTTAGAGATGTACTGTAAGGGTGTGCCAATGTGAGCTGTGGAGTTTGTGGTTTTAATGGCCACTTATAAAAACATTTAGTACTAGGAATAAACTGTATATTATTCAAATCTGTATTTTAGAAGGAGCTTTTTTATTTAACTTAAATGTATTTGCACATTTTGTAGCAACCTATATTATGATGTGTGTAATGCATGTTTAAAATAAAGACTTACACAGTCACAGTTCTTTCAGGGACCTCAGTAGCTCATAGTACCAACAAACATTGGCAAAGCCAATATGTCTCATCTATGCAAGAGTCAATGTGTTTTAGCCATGTTATACACCAGAGTGGCTGCTGTTCAGCATGTCTAAAAGTTAGTGGCATAGTGCTATAGAGTGGCGTAGAGTACAGTGATGCAGAGTAGAGTAGTATGGAGTGGTGCAGTGCAGAGTAGAGTATAGTATAGTGCTGTAAAGTGCAGCGGCGTAGAGTGGAGGTATGCAGAGTAGAGTGGTATGGAGTGCAGTGGAATATAGTGCATTGGTGCAGAATGCACTAGTACAGAGTAGAGTGTCTGAGTGCAGCGGTGTATAGTGGAGTAGAGTGGCATAGACAGCAGTGCCATAGAGTACAGTGGTACAGAGTAGAATGCAATGATGTCTAGTGCAGTTGTTTAGAGTGCATTGGCATAGAGTGCATTGAAGTAGAGTGCAGTGGGTTAGAGTGGCATAGAGTGCAGTGGCAAGTGCTGTGGCACAGAATATATTGTTTCTGAGTAGAGTGCAGTGGCACAGAGTGGGAGAGGTGCAGGGTAGAGTGCAGTGGCATACAATGCAGTGGCACAGACTAGTGGTGGTAAGTAGATGGTTTCACAGTAGAGTGAAGTGGCATTAAGTGAAGAGGTGCAGGGTAGAGTGGAGTTGCGTAGAGTGGCTGAGAGTGTAGTGGCATAGAGTGCAGTGGTGCAGAGTAGATTAGAGTGACATACAGTGTATTGACGAAGAGTGCAGGGGCACAGAGTTGAGTATTACAGAGTAAAGCACACTAGCATGAAGTGTATTAGCATAGAGTGCAGTGGCATACAGTGGAGTGTTGCAGAGTGGCATACAGTGGAGTTGTGTGGAGTAGACTGGAGTGGTATAGCTTGCAGAGGCGCAGAGGTGTAGAGAGATGTAAAGTGCATTGGCATAGAGTAGAGTGGTACAGAGTAGAGTACAGAAGCGTAGTGTGAAGTATAATAGAATGCAGTGGCATAGAGTGGAGTGCAGAAGAGTGCAGTGTCCCACAGTGCAGTGGCATGGAGTGGTGTAAAGTGGAGTGGTGCAGAGTATTGTGCAGTGGTGTGGAGTGGTACAGAGTAGAGTGGAGTATGCATTATGTGGTAACACACTCATTACAGACAACACCCTTTTCATTGAAATGACCATGACATTTGGATAGACATACAGTTTTTCAAATAAAACTATACAGTGCACAATGATGTGTGGAAATTGCATCACCTAATGTAATATTTTTTAATCATAGAAAGGTATTTGTTTCCAGCACAGTTCAGAATTAACAGAAATGTGCTTCATTTGTACTCCTAATTCTGATATATTATGAAGTTTATTTAAATGTTTTCATGTGATAGAAAAAACTCTTTCCTAACCCGAGTATCCAGCAAGATTGTCACATACATTTCTCACTTTGTAGTCAGAGAAAGAAAAGTAAACATTAAGTTCCCACCAAAGACAGAGCCTGACATTTGACCTTGTTCTTTAAATGCACAACAAATGTGATGAGATAAGAACAAGATTTACAGGCCTGTTTACAGAAAGGGAGCACTCGGAAGGATACTGTAAATAAGATTTGGGCAACGGAAGGGACAAACTCAAGTTGGATAGCCTAAAACAAATAAAGCCAGCAAACTGAAAGCAACGAAATTTGAGTTGTAAACCACAAAGCCAATGGCAAGCAAAGGCAAAGCATTCCCAAGGATGCTCTATGAATGTACTTAAAGTGACGGCCGTAGGATACTTTGTGGGGAAAGTCCAGTATTTTAGTCCAGTCCATATCTTGCAGAGGTTTGGCCACTCCAATCACCCAGGTAATATGACAAGAAGACCTGGAGAGTTGTCCATGTAGCAGGAAAGCCCGTACACCCACCTTGTTAGTTTGCCACCAGTCCCTATGGTGTAGAGCTTCTGGCACACCTCATGTAGGGTTAGTGCAAGGTGGCAGACATAAAATGATTGTTTAAGATAGTTGTAAGTAAGGAGTTAACCGGGGTGAAGATGGTAGTCTGCTACAAGGGTTTCGAAATTCAGTAGCTCGCCGTCCAGAAACAAATCCCCCAATTTTAAGACACCCGCAGCATGCCACTGATGAAGGTGGTCTGAGCACAGCCATCCTGTGTGAGTGGGAAGGTTTAGCAAAAGTAGTGCAGGAGCACCGGGTTTTTTGAGTCAGTGAGCTTACAGATTTGAGCATGGCAAGAGAAAGCTGTGATTGATAACCCCAGATGGTATTCCGTAGAATGGTCAGTAGGAAACAATGAGCAGTGCAGTAAGCCCCCCTTAAAAGTCTTCACAGATAAACCACATCTGATGCAGGGGGGCAGCAGAAAGCTAGCGAGCCACCCATTGGACCTGTGCAGCGGAATAATAGCTTTATAAGTCCCGAAGGCTTAATCCACCCGCAGACACGGGTAGCTTTAGCGTGGAAAGAGCTACCCGATGGCACGTCAGCGACCAAATCAGATGTGTGGCATGTCTGAAGAAGGAATGAAGGACGAGCAGGGGAAGGTTTGCAAAATAATACTATCATCTGGGTAGCAGACCATCTTCACTAGTGCCACATGGCCCACTGCAGAAAGCAGAAGACAAGACCAAAAAGCAAACTGGGCTCGTGATGCTCTGCCGAGATTTCCATCTTGCAAATCAGTGGAGGAATGGTAGGTATTAATCACTACGTATCGAAAGGTAACTGGTTCAAAGTGCAACCTGAGGTTTAATTGTGTATAAAGGGGAGAACAGTGCCATATGTTAAAGAAGCACTAATTACATTTTAATATTCTTACATTTTGTTTGTGCAATTTACATCCCAAACATTGTGTAGATTCTATGTGCACTTGACAATTAGGGATAACTCAGATCACTAAATTGGCTTTTGCTCAATTGGAAAACCATTTTAAAACATGGACAAAGCAGGCAATTGACTTGCACAACCTTGCAAGAGATCTGGCCCCTGCTCACTCTCTACTCTTCTATTCCTTATTTATCCAGTTCTTAGCAACAACCCTTTGAATCAGTTGCCATGCATCTCCCATTTGGTCTCAATTTCATCCTCCTCTTTTATTATCTTTGCTTGGTAGTCCGGGCTCCCAGTTCCCAGAAATACACAGCTTGACATTAGGTGTGAGACTGTTGCCCACACCATCTGCCCTGCCTCATTACATTTTTTTTAGGTTGAAAGTCCCTGGACGGTTAAGGTGAGCCAGATGATTTTGTTCAATTTGTTTAAACTAGCATAACGTTAATTACCTCAATGTTTCCTAAACTGTTTGCCAGGGGTTTTGAAATGTTTAGAAACATAATCAAAATGTTGCTGTTACTTTCTCTTCAAGAAAGATTGTGTAGATTTGGGTAGGGATGATGACCTTGACACAGTGCTGAAAGGCATTAATTTACTACTGAACAAGGACGTAGTGTGACACATGAATGTTGCATACCAGAAGGCAATCACAAAAAGACTACAGTGAATAAATAGTGCTATGTTAAAAAAGAGTAAATAAATGCATTGATAACATAGTGAGGTATGGTCTCTCTTGGGTGTGTCTGTAAAATTGATGTTTGTTCTTGAATTTTTGTCCTGCATTTTGATCCTTTGTCCTGAATTTTGATCCTTTGTCTTGAAATTTTTACAGCCCTGTCCAGAATTTGCCTCAATGCCAGGTGGTCACCCTAGGGTCGTGCCCAGCACCAAACAGACGAAAGAACAACATGACCCCCATTAAGGAGCAGATTAAGGCAGCGCAGGAGAAGACCGTTAAAGGGAAACATCGATGCACCAATGTACTTAATAACAGTCCTTAGCCTTTGAAGTAGAGGACAGTGGCTCGGCCCGAACTGAAACTGAACAGGAGGCGGAAGACGAACAGCTGCCCCTCGTGACGCCGATGGCTTCAGAACACTTGGGGTAATGATGGCCTGGTTCAATAGCAAGGTCTGGCATGAAGAGGACTGGCTCCGGAGGCCTGTGGGCCCAGAGCCACCCAAACAGTAATTGTTGATTAGAGACTGCCTAAGGTGAAACTTTGCCACATGGAAAGCCTCACACAAGAGGCCAGTAGCTGCACCGCAGCATAGTTGCATGTGTTTGTTTGCTGTGGTTTAGGATTCAAACGTACCATGAATTGGGGGGTTGGATAGTTTTATAATTACTACATGGTAAGGTAGGGTAGGCAGTAAGTTAAGGAGCTTTTTGCAACACCACAACACCTGGGGCAGGGGTGGTACCCTGGCTGAGTTGCCCACAGAGGCACAGATCCCTTTTAAAAAGAACCGAAAGAATCTACCATGACACATACCCAAACACTGATGCTACTGACATGGCCTAGGCAATAAAGTAAAGAGAAGCCTGGGAATAAGAGCTATTAACAGAATCAAACCCAACATCATATACCTGCAGGAGACACACCTTATTGGCATGCAACTCTGTAGTATGGGCAGGGGGAGATATAAACTGGCTGGATACGCACAATACACTTCCGGTTCAAGAGGGGTGATGATTTTGACAGGGAAAACACTCTCATTCCATGTACAGAGTTCATAGACAGATACACAGGGGTTTTATGTTGCGATCCTGGGAGAACACGATGAAGAAGTGATACTATTGGTTAATGTCTATCCCCTCCCAGGAATACAGGCAGACACACTCAGGAAAGTGGGAAACATCTTAATGGAGGCCTTCCCCCCCAGCACTGGTGATGGTGGGTGGAGACTTTAATCTGGTATTAGATGGGATGAGCTCCAGGACAGAAGGTATGGCTACCAAAGGGAAACTGGAGGGCTTTACAAAGGCATTAGTGCTGTGAGACATCTGGAGGACACTTCCTACTGAGGAGAGGGGATACTCCTTCCACTCCAGGGCACACAACATGCACTCAAGACTTGACTATGTTTTTATCACGGGTGACTCACTCCCCAGATTTAGAGAGGCCACATATCTAGCAAGGGGTGTTAGCAATCACTTCCCCTAATAGTGACATTAACCAATAAAGCTACGAAACCAAAGGGGATATGGAAAATGGAAACGTTTCGACTCGCCAACAGGCCGAAAGTTAAGTGCTTAGGCAAAGCATCCAAGACTACTTTGAGGAAAACATGAACTTGGTGGATAATCCAGTAGTAATGTGGGAGGAATACAAAGACACGTTAAGGGGGGGAGGGTAATCATCACATGAGAGATAGGGGACACCTGAGAAAGATGTGCCAGAATGACAATTCTGGAAGAGGAATTGACCAAGCAGGAAAGGGATTATGCATGGGTCCCCACCCCGCAGATAAATCTGCCATGGACTTAAAGAGGGTAGAAAATCAAACAGCAGCTAACTACAAGGTCAGAACTTCTTACCTGGCAAGACAGAAAAGGCTTTATGATGGAAGGGCCAAAACTGTCAAACTGCTTACGTGGCTTGGGAGCAAGGAAAGAGATAATATGACTGTTACAGAAATAAAGACAGAGTTGGGAAACATGGTGAGAGGGAGTAGTGAAACAGTGGAGGAATTTGCTAGTCATTTAGAACTGTTAGAATTCCCATCTGTGGGCCCCAGAATGGGAGGTGCTGGCCTTCCTAAATTACTGCCCCAACGGGAGGTTGGGTAGAGATGGAGCAAGAGACTTAGATGCAGACATCAGAGTGGAGGAAGTTTCCTCAGCCATGGGACTAATGCAATCTAGGAAGGCCTCAGGACCGAACAGATTCCCAGTTGAGCTGTTCAAGAAACTAAGATGGTGGACGATGGCTATTCTATATGCGGCCTATGTGAAAACATTTCAGAAGGGGTGGAGGATACTGGATGATATGCAATTGGCGACAGTGGGTCTCATCCAAAAGGCAGGAAATCACCCAAATAAATGTGACTCATGTAGATCCATATCACCGCTGAACGCAGATTTAAAAACTTTGGCCACAGCTTTGGCAAATAGGTTGAGTGGGGTGGTGACAGATTTAGCACATCTGGACTAGAACAGCTGACAGGCATGGAAATTAGAGGCAGTGGCGGAAGAACAGTCAACAAAAGAGAAAATGATCTGAGTATCATCTGCATAGGACATTAGGGAGAAACCAAACCCACGATTAAAAGTGCAGTCAAAGTATAAGGGCTTAACGAAGAGCCCTGCAAAACAAGTATTCGCACCTGCCAAGTAAAACAAAAATGTCACTGTGTGAGGAGGAGGGCGGGGCCTGCAGGGTAGGGCCTCATGGCAAAAAGTACAGAAGAGGCACTTCTGCACCTGCCCCACCCTCAACCCTCCTCCTACAAAGCAACAACAACTCTTGCTGAGGCTGGTGATGATGTCCTGGGGTGTATTCACAGCCCTTAATGGACGTCAGCAGTTCAAAGCCACCAAAACAAAGGTGGAAATCCAATGTTTATAGTAGTTTGCACCTTGTCTTCCCTACCAACATGTGCTGTCAGCACGTCACCGGGTGACCGTGTGAAGGAAGCAGATACAGTGTGTCACACAGTGGTACCGTGTGAGTTGGCAAGTCTGAATATTGGAGGCCTAAACAGAGAGTGGAATGGAGTCAGTGGAAAAGACTGGAGACTGTCAGTCCAATAGTTTATCTAAATGCCACAGAGTAGAAGTTTTTGTCTAGAAAACTGATAAAACTGTGTTAAAGGCTGTGTTAAGCTCAAGGAGGACTAGTTAGCTTCCTCCGCTGTCCAGCATCATACAAAATTCATTCATCCCCATTAACTCTTCGTTTTTTTCAGTTAAAGTGTTGTGTGGTCTGCTGAACCCCAGATAAAACTGAGAGTCATCAGAGTAGGAAAGATCATGTGGAAAAAGATGAGAATGGAAAAGAGTAAGGATTCTTATGGAACTCACCAGGTGGCAGAGTTAGATTCAGAGATGCAGGTGGATTATAAGCTTTGCCTGCTCGCAGAGTTAGCATGGACAAATTGATTTCAGTGACATAGCCTAGACACAAGCTCGACTGGAACGTGTTAGCACATGGTGAGTTTCTGGCCTTTTTGAGCACCTGGAAATCAAGGGAAGATGGCTAAGGAGAGATACTTTCTAAGTATGCTGAGCTAAAAACATGGTTTCATCAGCAGGGGAGCACGAAAGAATGTTTGAACAAAATAAAATCCAGTTACTGTGATGTGGGGAAGAAAAGATAGGAGCTCTTGCTGTGGAAGAGGGAGTGACACTGCTGGGAAGATTGGGATTGTAGCAGGTTTTAAGTCTGGAAGAGCCTGGTTATTTGAAAAGTGGGGCTGGTGAAGGCAATGGGAGAAAAGCGATAGCTCAGTGAACTGGAGATGAGAGGGTAAGGGTGAAGGTCCTCTGGATTCCTGCTACTGTTATATAAGGAAAGTATATGCATAAGTATAGTCTATAAAATGTTATGGTGGCAGTTTGAGGAATGACTAAATGGTCCTAAATACCTACCTGTTTACCTATAACTATATATCTACAGAAGGCTGACTACATTTCTGAGCAAAAAGTCTTTCTTGACTTCAAGTAGGGCTTTGAAATAGGTAACATGGGCAAGCTTGATTATATTTTGTGTAGTTTTCAAACTTGGACTTGCAATAGTTGTTATATTTAGGGCCATGATCATGTGGAAGCACCAACAAACTCATGTGAGACAGAGAGAACATCTCCACTGGTCTCCATTCTTGAGCAAGGAGCAGGCATCTAGTATGTTACTGCACAAGTGCATACTGTCGGTGCAAGCATGAAGGAGTCGGACATGGAATTTGCACCAAGTGCCAACACATTAGATCAACCTCCACATCCCAACTCCATCGAAACACAAAACAAGCAAACAGGTCAATTCAGGAATAAGTACGGCGTAAAAAGTCCAATGTGGGACCAATCCAAGCACCACATCTTTGATAGGTGGGCTTGCAGGTCGTAGCTCATCTCTTGGCTATAGTATGCTTGCATTGCAGGCTTATCAGTTCTAGGAGGGTGACTGCAATCGCAGTGCTACTTTCGATATCAGGACTACTCACCACATGATTGGGAGAGTGAAGGGAATTTAATGGTAATGTTCAGTCCACCACTTCAGGATCTAATGTTAAATCTGTTCATGGTGGAAACTTTTAATATTGGCTTGATGTGAACCAATTTCACTCTTTGTACTCTTTTGTATTTTTCTGAATAAATTGCTGACTCCCCCGCTACACAGTCAGAATAGAGCTCTTCTACATGACCACTTCCATTGGAAAGGGATAGATGCTAAGACTTGTTGCCTGAATTGTACCTATTTTGCAGGCCGTTACAACACTCTCATGGGTGGAAGTTTGGCACCTTGACAAATTGCTATTCTTGAAACACAACCATAAAATAGGAACCCTGGCCCTTCTGCAATTCACTGGCTATCATGAATGGGACTCAGGCCTTGAAAAATCTAGTCGCCCATTTGCTATGGCGAGTCATACTATATCAGGTCGAGCTATTTTTAGAACCTACATGCCCCTTCAGGCAAGTTGACAAAGAACAGGTGTTCTGATCAGTCAGAAAGTGACAGAGCAATAAAGACGCCTTTAAATCTTGTTCTTATCTTGTCATGCTTCCTTCGTGTTCAGAGATGGCGGTCAAAAGTCAGTTTGTCTTCTTACCATTAACTTTCCTTCTGACGGCAGAGTTTCAGGATTTTGTAAGCTGAAATGTCTGACTTGCTGAACAAATTGTGCGAAGTGAAAGGCTGTAGGGTGTCAGGTTTTTTCTAACAAACAACATTTAAATAATTAAGTCAACTGTACAAACATTTCAAAATATATTTCATTGGTTGTGAAAGTCCATTTTTTGTACTTCAGTGAGATGAAAAAAATATTTTAATAGGATGAAAATAATTCATAACACTTTACTTGGTGGTGTACAAAGGGTAAATATGTTTTTGAAACCCAATATTCACAGATTATTGTTGATACACTATATAGTTTCATTAGTAAAGCTGCAAGTTAGTGGGAAGTTTTTTTTTACATTTCTTGGAAATGTACTGTCTGTAAATGACAGGGTGCTACCACATCATGCTTTAGTAATATATTTATTAAAAGTGAGTGTTTAAACAAACTGAGAAACACTCCTACCCCGATGGCAATGCTGTTAGTAAACTAAGGGACAAGTCATGGATCATGTGCCCCCTATATGTAGACTATATCCTTATTATACAAACAGCAAACACTTAGTCTATTTAATCAAACAACAGAGGCTTTTTTGTACAGCAGAAATGCTGAGCTCACATATTTGAAGGTGCACTCATGTGTGCACAAAGAAAAAGGTGAATCTGGAAACTAAAATATTTGCCTAGGATCACACAATTTGAGACTCTTTTAGGGGTCAAGTATTTTACAGTTAGGTCGTGAAGATTATTCAAGTTACTTGATCTGCAGGTCTAGTAACATTTTTATGATTTTTTTGAGGTCTGGGAATTTTCAATTTCAGAGGCACAACATCACCTGCGATGGAGTTTACATTTAGAATATTCATTAACTACAATATTCTTCTACTACAGCAAGTATGCAGACTTAGTTCAGGGGCATACAGAGGTGAGCATATATCATATGCTATGGTGACATACCTATATTAATTGAGTTTCTTTTAGCACTGAATGATCTGATTGGTGTGAGACACATGGCAAATGGGATAGTCAGCTCTCTCCATATCATCAACGCGAAGGAACCAGAACCTCTTCTGGAGCTGCAAATTTTTATGATTTCCTGGCTACCCTCACAAACCAAATATATCACTCTAGCTTCTGAGCATTATGGTATACCTATTCTTGTGCTCATAGCAGGAGGTCACCTTCCATGACCAGCATCTCCTGCTGTATGTCTGCTAGGGCCCATCACAACATGCTCAATGCCTCCACCATCAGAAGCTTTGTCATGTCCACCATCACCATTCATTTTGAATCGAGACTTACCAGTATGTGTCCTTTTCAATTTTAGCTTTCATCTCCTTTAGATGAATAGCTTTCAGGATGGCATGGTGCTTAATAAAACAGAATGTAACTTAGGTTTGTTCTGCTTTCTGTTTTATCATGCCCCTTCTTCCACAGCCTATGTGCACTCAAAGCTGGTGGGATTGTCAGCCCCTGAAACGCACACCACTTGGAAGACCAGTCCTTGTAACATTTACATCGAATGATGGTTGGAATACTAATCCTGGACGATTGAAATAAGAGGTTTGTGATCCTTGGCTTCAGTGAAGGTCTGCTCATGCACCTGCATGCTAGAAATCAGTGCTTCCTAAACTTTTCAGAACCACAACTCAATTTTTAGAACAAACATACATTTGCAACCCATCTCTCTTTAATAGATTTGAAGTGGGGGGCTTTTTTAATTTAACAGTAGATATGCTTTTAAAATGCTATGAATTGCAAAATAACACACTCTTCACAATTCTTTGTGTTTCTCTCTAACAGCAATTGTTTGTAAATGTCACAACCTTGACCACATCCTTTAATATGCCTTTATAGGTCTATGCCCATAAGAGGGGCTGATGGTGAGTTGCACTGGAGCTGGATCACTTTTCAGAGCAAGGTCCTGACCTGTAACACCTGTTCACTAAAATCACAAGGCTTCTGAAAAATCTTGGTGTTCATACCAGTGATTTTTCCAAATTGGAAATACACCTTCTGCAGCAGAGTGTGTGTGGGGGATTGTGTGTGTGGGGGGGTCCTCGTATCCATTTGTGTGTTAAAACAAGTCCCAGTAGTGCATTTTGGACTATATATATGTGCATTGGAGCATTTTACATAAGCACCAGATTGCATTACATAAGGTCAGATTCTATTTAATTTAAGAACAGGAGATTAAGGTGGTTATTACAAGTCTGGTGGTCACTTGTCGCCAAGCTTCCGGTGGCGGTCAGACCGCCACCAATGCGGCGGCCCGATCGCCACAATATGACCACGGCAGTCATGTAGCGGTGTGACCGTCAGCACCACCAGGATCAGAGATCCTGGTGGTTGCGGCGGTCCTAATCCACCAGGGCAGCACTGCAAGCAGCGCTGCCTTGGGGATTAGGGCTTTGCCATGAAAAGGCTGGAGGAGAACTGGAGCAGGGGGCCCCAGGGGGGGCCCCTGCACTGCCACTTGGCATGGGCAGTGCAGGGGTCCCCCTGGGCAGCACCATCGCAATGTTCACTGTCTGCTGTGCACCCTGCCTCCTACAGCACTGCCGCCGGCTTGATTACGAGCCATAAGACAATGCAGGAGGGTGCCTCCCACGAGGCCAGCGGCCTCTGGTTTCCACCCGCTGACCTAGAGGGAAACTTTTAATGGGCCCGGTGGGGAGGTAGCCAATATGGCAGCAATCTCCCCATCGGAAGTTCGGCAGACAGCCTAAACCGTCCGCCGAACTCGTAATCAGGCCCAAAGTGATTTGCCTCAGGCCAATGACGGGACTTGAATCTGGTTCCCCTGATCCAAATTAGGCCGCTCTGGACGGTAGGCCACATCTATATTTCTCAACTTATGTGTTAAAGTCATAAACAAGTGTGATGATTGTGTATGATTACGTATAGTTGCCAAATTCTCTGTTGAAATGGCTTTGCGAAGTTAAAAAAAAAAAAAAAAGAAAAAAAAGTGGAAGGT
Source organism: Pleurodeles waltl (assembly GCF_031143425.1). Classification (NCBI taxonomy): domain Eukaryota; kingdom Metazoa; phylum Chordata; class Amphibia; order Caudata; family Salamandridae; genus Pleurodeles; species Pleurodeles waltl. The sequence continues at coordinate 668,226,104 of NC_090440.1, forward strand.
TCACCTAGAGTCTTGTTTAGAAATACTTGCAAGGGGTTGTTTTAAAACTGTACTTAGAGACATAGTTCAGCACCTTTGCACCAGTGGAACCATTTTCAAGTAAAAGTGTCTTGTATTTTTTTTATCCCATTAGAATTTTTGTTTCTATTGCACTTCAGCATTACAAAAAATGTGCCTCATCTTTGCTTTTCTAGCTGCTGATACATTTTGAAATATCTGTACAGTTCATTTACGAGTATTCCAATTTTGTTCTGTTTTACAAAAAATTATATTCTACAGCTGTTTCTTTCACACTCCATGTACCTCAGCAAGACGGTCACATAGTTCACTTTAAAAACTCCTCTCACTTTGCAGTCAGAGAAAGAAAAGTAAACATCAATCCTCATGTTAAAGGAATAAGCAGCAAATTGTCATAAGACATATGTGACATGATAAATACAAAATGTAAAGGCATCTTTTTTATCGCTCTTTCGTGACCCACAAGAAATCTGTTAACAAATACTGATATGTCCATCTGAGTGTCTGCCTCTACTGGTGTCAGGTTTCTGACATAACATGGGGAAAGGGGTTCTATTCTGAAATATTATGCCTACAGATCACACAGACTGACATTTGCAAGAAGCACTGTCTTTTTCGTCAGATCAAGATATCCAACAGTGATGTCACACACTAAAGTGTCTTTGCCTAGATCCCTTATGTGATGAAGATACCATGGCCACACCATGGAAGCTTCAATGAAATGTCTCAGTAACTTTGTGCGAGTAGTCAGGTTAAGGGAGAGCCTACTGCTGTAGTACACTCTACCTGGTAAACATCAGAATTCAGATGTCTTCTTTGGAGCTTCAGCCTCTGAAATTGTTAACATTATGAGAACTCCCCCTTCCAGCAAAAATAAATATATCTGAAAACATTACAGCCTTGAGTTCATAGGCACCTTGGTCTGTTTAGTATGTGTCCATTATCCTGCATTCTGTTCAACCCCACTATTCATTTCAAGTACGTTCTTGCTTGTCTGCAACATGCACTATTAAGCCTAGGAATCATCAATAAGGTAGTGTTGTTCCAGGATCACTGCAGAGAAATGTCTTTTTCCTAAAGGTAAGATAGACTGCCATGTGTTCACCCTGGTACAGAGCCATCTACTCTACCACTTGCCATACACCAACCACACATTCATCTATCCACTAATCCTTGCATGCATCCAACAGCGCTCCCATTCATTCAGCCACCTGCTTACTCACCCTTTTCTCATTGAGCCCTGAATGTGTGTAATGGATGTGCAGACAAGTGCATCAAGAGGTTAACAATAAAAAAGCTTCCTACATTTCAAATGTCATAAGATAAAGGAATGTTCTAATGTATCTCTGAGTTGCTCCCTGCCATGGCCCAGTCACATTCCACTTTCACCCTGTCCCCACCAATGAGTATTCTCAACCAAAGCACCTGGGTACGTTCTGGTGTGTGCCTCATATAAAAACCTTGGATGATTTTGATAGTCACTCCTGGCTCAGCCCATATCCATACACAACCTGATTTATTAAATCTAACTCTGTTCTCGAGCTACAGTAAATCCAATTTAGGATGGTTTCCCCTTGATCAGTTCACAAGACATGAATCCGGATAGACCTGGGTTTACCATAGCAAACATAGGACCCTTTGCTTCACTAAATGCAGGTTGAACAACAGTGGAACACAAACTGCCTAGGAATAATCACAACTGGTTGTACTCTATGAAAGCTGCATACTAGCTACACACCCTGTTGGTGCTGAAAAAGTACCCATAACAGACTGGTACTGCTGCAAGACATGTTATAAAATAAACAAACTCCTATCAATCCATCTAAAATAATTAACCTAATGCAAAAATGACAAGCAGTTAATCACTGAAGAGATCTGCCACATATAGCTGCAATTCTAGAGAAAACCAATATAGTCCATTCCTGCAGGTAATGACCATCATACCCCCCAATCAATATTACACAGAGGATGATTAATGCAGACAATCCAGATAGATCACTGTGTCTCTCCCTTTTCTCTTCTGCCTACCTGTCCTTCTCCCAAGACATGGGTAGTGGTGAACCCAGGTGATGCAGTCAGCATCAGAAGTGGATTGAAAGTGGGTTGAAAAGTGTAAGGAAATACAATAAACCCAGCACGCAACCTGCATCACTGTCCGCTAATGACCATTATAATCTGTGCACCTATTTCTCTCACCTCCTCCTCCAGCACACTGATAAGCGTTGTACCCTAGATTAGATAACAACACCTCGCTGGCCTCTCACACACAGCACTAAAATAACTCCTGTAAGAAAATCAGTTATTAGCAGGAGTGGATAGTATTACCCCACAAGTAATAGAGTCACTAACCTAATAGGTTCCGACCAGGGGTCTCCTACCTTCTCTGTAAATGAACACATTTACTCGTGTTCAATGAAACTCACTAAGAGCTACTAATATTATTAGTGACCTAATAGCGACCACAGCAGACAAGATAACATTAGTTACACACATATTTAGGATTACTACCAGCGTTCCCCAGCAGTAATGTAACAAATTGTCAATATGGAGTGCGTCTACATGGGTAATATATAACAGCCATAGCAGCAATGCCCTTGGCAACAGGCTAATAACATTTGTAAAATCTCTCTCCGATGCATCATGATTTACCATTCAAATATCAGGTTTACACATATTATGAAAATTCAGCCATTTTTCTTCAAATATCAGCTTATGAGTTCTGCAAAATGAACACATTTTTGTCTCAAAGATACACTCTCAATTTATCTATAAGTAGATCTATTAATTCAATCAAGCAAAGGCTTCTGCACACAGTAGAGCTACCTACTGGCAGCTGGAAAGCTACCAGTAGCTCACAAGCTACTCGTTGGAGAAGCCTGGTCCAAACAAAGGTTTCAGTCATTTAAACCTGAGCTTACCCCCAAGTAGCTATGGCACAGAGCAGACAGGCTCAACTTAGAAAAAATGTGTAAAGCATTTAGCAGTACCAAACCAGTTACAAAGTCAAACACACAACATAATAAAAGTCCCACTCCAACTTATCAAAATAGAGGACAGTTTAAAATGATAGCAAATCAACAAATCTCAATAAGGGAAAATGGATTTATGAATTTTTAAAGACAAAGCAAAAAGTGGCAAGGACAAGTAGAGCCCCAATCAGAAATCACTGTTCGTGGGAGACCAAAGAGCAATTTCAGGCTGAGCACGATGGAATGTGGGTCGAATACGCTAAGCAGGCTCGCCCCATCAAAGATTTTACCCTAGCAGTACAGAATCCGCCAGCAGGACAAGGCTGCAGGCTGTATCCGATTATGAGTTCCACAAGGCCACGCACTTTCACGGAGAGGGCCCGCTGAAATTGATTTGCTACTGCAGAGAAGTTCCAAGCAGGAGAAACCTGTTGCTTCAGCCCAGCAAATCGTGAAATGGCCGGATTGTATTGAACGGTTGGCCTCCAGCAGCTTAAAATCAACATTTTTCCAAGGTTCACAGCTTTTCAGAGATTGGAATAAATGTCCAGTTACACACAGTCAAGAGTCCCAGGATCTCAGGGACAGCATTTGGGATCAGAACTCACTCCAGCAGAGGCCACCAGCAGGGTCCAGTCCAGTTCCAACTGTTAAGGTTGTAACTTCAGGATAAAAGCCATTTGCAACTTGATGTCTCTCTGTAGGCACACTGGTCAGCCATCTGACCCCTGGAGTTCACTGCCTTGTTCTGGGTACAAGAGGGAGCATGTCCAGCCCTTCAGGTCTTCTAACAGGCCTTGAACTGTAGGTGCAAGCCTTCTTACACTGGTCCAGAAAGTGTTTTGAGAAGGGTGTCTCTGGGTAACACATTTATGGTTGGCATTATCTAGTGGGTGGGTGTGACCCCTAGCCTCTCCCTAATCAATGAGGTCAGTGTTGCCAGGCGCAACCCTACCCACGTTTTCAGCAGTTAGTATTTGCCCTACTGCAAACAATCCTACAGTGCTCCTTCCTCCCAAGAGCCAAGATTTGGAAATACTTTCTCCCTTGTGGAGATCCTGTGTCCCAAGCCAGGGTTGTGCCCCAGGAACTTTTGTGGTTACCCAAAACTGGTTCTGGGGTAGTTTCCTTGGAGTCAGCATGGCTGTGGGAACAAAGAACTGCCTTTTCCAGGTCTCACCTTACATTTACCTGTGAAAGTGCAGGACCGTTTATGAGTTAATGAAGTTCCAGGGCCACCCTAACTTGACTTCCTGCAAGGGGAAGAAAAACACCTGAAAAACACCTCACCACACCCAGGCCATTGTCTCTGGTCTGGAAGCAGTTTTCACACCTCATTACGTCCAAGCACTGGCTGAGCAGCTGCTAGAGAGCTAATGGAAATTAGGCTCTAGGAGCTTCAGGCAGGGAAAGGGTAATGAAAAATCCAACTTCACCATTCAATTGGACTTTTAATTGATAATAACAATAGTGGTTGAAATATTTCTCTTGCTTGTCCCAAACCTGAGATAGCAGAATTAAAATGTAATATTGCTTCTTAGTATTTCTTTATGGACTAGTCAGCGCCTTCTACAGTGAAAATATATTTTGGGTGCTATTCACTGCAGTGACAAGGTAACATTACATTTCTACATGTTTCACTTTTAAATACCATTCACACTACCTTATGAATTACAAGGCCTACATTGGGGTGATGTATGTATACTTAAAAGGAATGTGTTTCCTCTGTAAGAATGGTTATGTTGACAGGTCAGGTCGCAGGTTTAAACTGCAGCAGTCAGGCTATACTGGTAGGCCTGAAGCCATGTTTTCCTTGTAATATCAGTGGGTTTCACTTCCCAAACAGGTTCACAGCAAATAAAATTGCCAAACATTTACTCCCCACAGTGTACCGTGCTGTCCTGCAATGGGGTATTACGTACTATATAAATGCAATGCAGTCAATCATGTTCAAAACACCATGCAGGAGTACATCACAAATTGTATCCTCAAACATCTCGGCAGTCGATGACAAGCTAAAGCCTACACAATTGTAGTTTCTGAGGCCCACATGTATATAATAAATGGAAATCTAACAATTCAAGCTGTAATTTCAGCTGATGATATACTTCATAAACATTCAACTTGGAAAATCATTTTAATACTACAAAATTGCCTACCATTGTGTCAAAAGGTAAGAAGATACACCTTAATGAGTCTGATCTTTGGGAGACACATACTGGCAAAACATGCTCCTTGTTCTATTTGGCTACCATGACTGTGTACATGCTTTGGACCTTTTGATAATGACTGCTCTCTCCATCATGTATCTCAAGCTCAGTGGGATATAGTGGTGCTTTTTTAGGTGGTACCTTGTCACCAATTTTTAATTTGACCTCCTTACTCTTGAAGCATCCAAACCCTTGTAGATCTCAGTGTGCTACTCAAGGATGTCCTTTCATTCCTCTGCGAACTGAGAATATGATATGCAAGCTCACTCGCAGGTTCAACGGACACATAGGGTTTCTGTGATAACCCTCCCTAGTAAAGAAAACAGTAGAAGTTTCAAAGTAGCAGAGCAATGAGTTTCACGCCTTAAGCTAGTTAAATATTGACAGTGGTAGCACTGAGTCATTGTCTCCTTTGCTGTCATGCCCAATTCATGTGATGTGTGATAATGATAAAGTGGAAGAAAAAATTTGGATTAAAGGTGATGCTAGTTTCAATAAGATGTTGGTTGTAGCAGAAGAGAGTTAAGGAATCGCTGTAGATCAGATCATCTGTACAAGTTGTAGATGTGAAGCTGAAAGACTTATCTAAATTAAGGATGATCAGAAATATAATGTTTCAGATGTTGCCCAGTCAAACACCGGGCTAACAACAGAGAATACCCGGTTATAAAGGTAGCATGAACGTACAGTAACAAGAAAGGGCAGTTTCAGTTATGCTGTTGGCATAGCACAAAGACTGGGGCCAGTAAAGTTTTTTTTAAATCAATGATGAATGGGATGATGATGTATCACAAGTCAAAGTTGATGCAAGTAATGAGCATCTCTGGATGTTGCACTGAATGACACTGAGGAAGGGATAAACATAGATTTTGGCATATGATAGCGTTTTTTTCTGATGAAGACTGATGAGAAATTCAAGAAAAAAGTTTATATCATGAAATTTGGTATAAAATCTGGAGAAATAGAAAATTAATTCAATTCTGAATTTGGATTTAGGGGTTGAAGTACAAAGGGCATGCTTCATGCTGCTGTGACTGGTGATAGCAAACTGAGATGGCCCCATCCGGAGGGGTTAGGAATTGTTCTTAATCCCTTTGCTGAACCACGTGTACCAGTCAGTCCATCAATGGTGACATGAGGCGGGATGCTAAGAAGCTTCTGGAAGTATTTGAGAACAGAACTGGATGTTTGAATGGATATGTGCACACAAGTAAGTTGAAAGAAGGTGAATGCGTGTTCTGAGTAAAGTAAAACACATTTCCATTAATATCGGTGAAGCTATACAGACAGAAATAAGGAGAGTGTGCGGTGAAGCTAGGGTCTTCAAGCCCACTGAAGCAATGGGGTAGTTGGCCCCAGCTGTAGTAGCGCCCAAGAACAATGGAGAGACGTTTTGAGAGTACTAGACGTGTTATCGTGGACAAGTTTCCCCTGAAAATATTACTGAGCTGGTGAATATGTTGGCAGGGGTGTGTTTGTTTGCTGCTTTAGACGCCCATTCTGCGTATTGCCAGCTTTACTTGGCAACTGCCTGAAAACTGGCCCATATTAAATAGCCATAATCATTACTGCATTGCATGGTCTCTTGTGGATCTTCGAGTTCTACGTTGCTCTTATCGACAAAAACAAAGCGCTCCCGCCCCTCTCCCTGCTGGCCGCAGTTATTTACCATTGCACAGTTCACTTGGATTTAGGGAGAACCTTCCGCTTGAGCAGATCTAGCGCAAAGGCCTTTGGGAATTATTCCAGGTCTGCTGAAAATGTTACTGTAAATAAATAACAACTAAGTATTACTGATGGTATTTCAAGGGGCAACGAGTACCACATAAAAGAAATGCTATTGAAGTGCCATGCGGCAGCAAGGTGCCAGTGTGGTTTAATCCTTCTAGGTATGATAGCCAGGAACAACATGAGCTGTGGAAGCCATGAACGAGACCAGCACGTTCCAGAAAGCTATGGATAAACCGCCAGCTGCTCACTGACGTGTGCTTTACTGTATGACTGTCAAATAAAGTGCTGTGACGCGTGGATGGATTGCGGCTAGATAACCAGGTATCTGGAAGCCGCAACTGGGATCAGTGACGGACTACAGTACTCAGAATCAGATTTACTAGAGATGATTTCGCAGGTCTGTTTCGGCCGTGGCCTGATTCCCATCTAGTTTGCAACTTGCCAGTCAGCATGCACATAACCAGCCTTGCTCCACAAGCGTCAGAGATGCATACACGGCCAGCCAAAGTCATGCCTTGTAGCTGTGCATTGGAGTGGATTCCTTGGAATACACTGATACTGAACTCAGTTGCATTTCCGAACACATAACATGCACAGACTGTAAGGTGGAAGCACTACATTTTGAGCATCATAAGATACGCAGTAATAGCATGCAGGTGCAGATGACGTCTCTATGGTTGTGTTTTGGCAACTCTAAAGGCTAGCAGTTGTTGGCATTCTGTGCAGTGTGAGTGTGCACAGTCGTCTGGGAATTACATCAACCTTTCTAGTTGTGACTATTATCTTTGTGATTTTATATAATGTTTGATCGTAGATTCGTGGTCCATCATATTCATTGTATACTGATCAGTGTGCACTCCACTAGTAAATCAGAATATTGCTCCGAGACCCTGACTCGGTACGCCTGAGAAAAAACCTTTATTGACATGGACAAGAGTCTTCATAACTGATCTACCGACGATTAACTATAAAAAAGGTTTCTTATGAAACAACAAAAGCTTACTTAATGTATGGCCTTTGCACACAGGTCAACTGATTTTCAAGCATCTGCTCTAACTAGAAGACCCTGTGGTAAAGTACCTGGATGTGACGTAGCCTTAAAACTATTAGAGGAGTAGTATGGCCCATGGCTGAATGCTGTATTTGAAGTACACATCTCTTCCACGCGTTCAGCATTTTGATAACACTGCAGAACGTGTGATACTGTTTGAGATTACTATGCTAACGCCCTTTTGATGAGTTTGCACACGTGACAAGAGAAAATATGGGGCTGCATGCTAACAGATGGAAGACTCAAGAGCCTCCTCATTTCCGAAAGTTTGCTGTAGTGAGCCTGCCGAGATGAAGTCTGTGAAGGTACCAGTGAGAGGTAGGTGGAGCACAGGCGGAGAGGAAGACTGCTAACAAGGAGGAGCTAAAGATGCTGTTTCTGCTCATCCACCAAATGTATTATTGAATTTTTTGCTATGATCTCTCCAGCATCATCGCTCCACTGGTGAGGAGTGAAGTGTGCAGGGCCCTGTATAGGAGACACCATCACCTAGACTTCCCAAGTGGATCTTGTACCTGTTCATATTCTTCCAAATGACTGGTGAAGGTGGTGCCTCAACACGTTTATGGGAGAGAGCAGTCCTGGTGTGCACGGTGAGCATCTGTGGCGTGAACCCTGCCTCATGCCTTGTCTATAGAGTACCGAGTTCTGGTATGCTGGCTCAAGCAAGTTTATTGCAGACAGGGTCACCCAACTGAGCCTACTTTACAACTATTAACTGTGTGCCAAAGGGCGAAACAATTGTGTCACGTCATATCTTTGGATGACATGTGGCACATACTCATGCCTTCTTGGTGGCCTCCTCTGGGTGGGCAAGGAGGTTAGGTTTATTGAAAGTGTTCTTTTTACCTGCAAATGACTTATTTTGTGATGCTTGAGCTTCTATTTGTTGTCTAGTAAACCCAAGCTTATCTCTGCATGAACATGCATGTTTCCATAGATGCAAGATCTCTGCATGGAGTTTCATTGTTTACTGCTCAGTGACTTTCTGGGCAACGAAGCCAAAGTCAATTGGGGTTAATTCACATAAGAAACAAGGGGTTCTATCTGTCTGGGGCATGCATGTGTCAACAGGAATATACGATGTACAATGCATGTCAGTGAGGTTTGGTACCCTCCCTTTCCAACAATGGAGTGACCAGTTAAAACAGTAAGCTGACCAGATTTCTAAGAATCAAGAACAAGGCCATTGCACAAACACTGAAGTAGACCACACAGAACGCTCTCCAAACAAGATCCCCCTACGTGTATGTGTGGCATTTCCCATGTGTCCCACCCCTTTATCAATGTCTCCGCTCCCCCAGCCCTGGCTTCTTTTACTCTACTTTTTTATTATATTCCTTTTACTTCAATACAATACACTTGTTCATGCTGTAGGTCCTTCTCATTCCTGTATTACCTTACTATCAGAAGCAAGCCAATTCTGAAACGCTGTACCTGAGGTAGAAGTCCTATTTTTTAGGTATGGCTTTACAGCATAACCTCCACCTAAAACAGCTTTCAGCAGTACTTTAAAAAGAGGCGTTTAGCTCAGCCCACATGTTGGTAAACAGGAGTAGATGTTTTTATTGGGAGTAGTGATATGCTTCCACAGAAAATAATGATGCCTTTCCTTGCAGATGTGATTATTTTGTTTGTTTATCCAGCTTCTAGGGCTAGTAGCAGAATGGCTGCCCAGAGAAGTTTCACTAACATGCATAAAGTAAGAAGCTTACAATGAGATATAGCTTGACCTTTCAGGGGCACACAAATGGCAATGTAATGCTATCAAAGTGTCAAATTGCCTAGCTCCAGCCTAAATGGAAAGACTGCAGTCATGAGGAATGTATTGCTGCTTTCTTGTCGGAGAACACTCCTGTTCCCTTTCCATCATTCATTTTGACTTCAGAGTACACTTGTGTATTTGAGAGTAGAATGGATACCCAGATCTACACTAATGTACTCACATTTTTAGGTCTGAATTGACAGAACAGAATCCCTCTGACCTTATAAGATCAACAAAAATAGAACTTTCAGAGTACCAGTGAAAGAGGGGGGTTAGGCTCCACCCATGGTGGTTCCCCTGATTTTAGGATTAGATTTGGCAGAATTTGTGTGCTTTCACTAAAAATGGTGCTTGTATTGTACTTTTTAGGTTATGGCACAGTTTATACTCAATACAGCAGCACTGAGTTGGTTATGGTGGCAAGTCAATGATCATGGCTATTGGCCTAATTGATGATAATGAAAAGTTATGATAAATGTAGTAGGCCTGTCTTGCTGATTGTAGAAAGCATACTAAATAGGCATTTAAGGGTGGATATTTATTTGTCTGTATTAAAGACTACAGATAGGTATTTTGTGACATGAGATCTCACAGATTACTATATTAGTGCTGGTTACCCCTCTGACAAGTCATGAGTATTGAAGATTTGTACTGTGAGAATCGAATCCCTAGTAGGCCCTCTTAGGAGAAATAGTATTTTTTTACTTTGCCATCTGTAATTGTATATAATTCTTCAATTTTGTGACTGTATGCCTGATGATTGCATTGTGGGAAAGGTTAAACTGAATCCAGGAGGCCTGAGTTGGTTATGGTGACAAGCCAATAACACCAGGTATAGGCCTAACTGGTTTAGTAGGAAAAGATATTTCAGGTGCCATATCTCTGATCTGTGTATTATGAATAGTCACAAGAAAAGGCAGTATGCCTGGCACATGGACTGTGAAATGTGTATGTTAAATTCAATAGGCATTTAAGGATTGATTGTTATTTTTTTTTATTAAAACCCACATATAGGCAGTTTGTTACATGAAATCCCACCTATTACCTTTGTAGGAAATTATTTTGGTGTTGGTTACCCACTATAACAAACTGTAGGAATAGAAGATTAGAAATGTAGCTCTTGGCAGAATCTATTCAGAGGGCCTGGCAGGCTTAGCTGTCTGCCAAGATCTTGTTATGTGCCTGGCATGTCCTGCGGGGTACAAACTCCTTCACAAGCCTCATACTATTAAGAAAAGGGGGGGAGGATTATTTTTAATGATGAATGGAAATTTGAATATCATACGCTAGATGAACTAGCCAGCACTGAATTGTTTGGCTTGTCTCTGAAATTAGAAAAAGGCTGTATTGTCATGGGAATCTTATGCTATCGTCCTCCAGGCCCTCCACCTCCACATTTGCAACCCCTTATAGAGGTCATCTCCAATAAGGCCCTTGTTCATTCTAACTTTTTTCTCTTGGGTGATTTGTGGGCTAAGGGGGACTTATCACTTCCATACAAGGAACTGTAAGGCTGCTGCAAAACTTTGGATGTACGCCAGTTAGTAAATAGCCTTACCCATCAAAATGGGCACACTTTGGATCCTATCTTTGCCTCAGAGGGGTAAGCCACTATGAAACATATTTTACCTCTCTGTTGGACAGATCATGCTTTAGTAATTTTTCATCTTCGTGTAAGGGAATCTAATACCCCCAAGCCAGCTCTAGCCAGATTGCAATTAGGCAGGGCCTGGCATAAACTCAGCAAGCCAACACAAGGCAGGTCGTTTAACTTGTCTACTGTATTTGACTCTGGAAAAATGATAGAAGAAAATTATAAGGCACTGGAGGGAAGAATTCTAGAAACTCTAGATGCAGAGAAGCCTATTAAAACTTTGAAAAAGCGTAGGTCCTTGGTATAATACATCTTTAAAGATGTCCAAGCAAGCCTGAAAGAAACTTGAGAGAAAGTGGCGTAGCTCCTATAAAGAGGAGGGCAAAAACATCTAAGGAACGTTCTAAATAAATACAAGAAAGAGATCAATAAAGTAAAAGCAGACTATTATGCCAATGTAATTCTCGCCGCTCCGAATAATGTTAAAAAGGTATTTGACATCATGCACAAGGTATCTAACCCGAGTGTATGAAATGGGATATTATACTGTCACAAGATCTATGTGATAATCTTGCTTAATTTTTTCGAGGAAAAACTTACCAAGATTTTGGAAGACATTAGGAATATTAATGAGCTGAAGGACCCTAGTCTAGTTGCTGCACACCCTGAAGAAAGTGCAATAACAGATATGCCTGTTCATTCCGAGAATGTAACTTCTGTAATTACAAACCTCCCTGGCAGCTCTGGAAAGGAAGTTGATTATTCCGAAACCATTACTGAAGACTGCCTCTAAACTTTAGTCATATCCACGTCTTCAAGCTCACCACTTAACCCCCTGCCTCAGAAGGTTTGGAAAGAGATGGCAGACGAAGTATTCCCGCCGGTACTGCCGACATGTAATCAATCTCTGAACTGTGGCGTGGTATAACAGGCCTGGAAAAAGCCATAGTTACTCCTATTCTGAAAAAATCTTCTCTGGCGCTGGTTTTTAATAACTACAGGACAATCTTGTTGTTTGCTGGCTTTCCCGGTAAAAATGCTGGAACATCCTGTTAGCAAAAAATTGTCCCAGTATTTGGAAGTCCATGCCGTTAGAAAAGGAGCAGTTCAGATTTAGACATGGATATGGGACTGAGTCGGCTTTACTTGTAGCCATGGACAAACTCAGGATGCTGGTAGATTTAGTAGTATTAAAACTGCTGACTGGACGCTATCTATCACCCACTTTTGATAAGGTTAACCACAAAACGTTCTTAGCTAGACTTGCTTCGGTCAAATCCAGTCGAACCGTTTCAAACTGGATGCGTTCCTGTGCGTCGGAGCGTTGTCGGGCGGTTGCTCTTCCTCCCTACCACTCTGATTTCAGGACAATCAAAGATGAAGTTTAACAGGGGTCGATAATCATCCCAATCCTTCTTAACATATATATGAGGCTGTTAGTTACAGTCATCAAAGTTCATAATATCAGACTGGTCAACTATGCTGATGATAGTTGATTTTGTCATTGGAAAGCAACCATCAGGCGGCAGTGAATGCTTGCTATAACTGTATGAATGACAGTTAATTAACTGAATTCCAGCTCCCTCAAATTTAATGGGGAGAAAACTGAGTTTCTGTGCTGCTCAGCAAACAAAATTCCCCTGAGACTCCCCTCTAATTTCTGGCAACTGTTGTCCAGTGAAGTGCCATTACCAGTAGACTCAGTCCGTAATATGGGGTCATTTTTGATAAATTTTCCTTGGAGTGTCACTTTAATAAAGTCATGGGGACGTGCTTTTTATTCCTCCGGGTTTTGTGGAAGCTTCTTCCTATGCTGTCTGCCACTGCTAAAACCCTGATTTTGCGCAGTGTAATATTGAGTAGGCTAGACTACTGAAGTGCCTTTTTACTAGGAGTGCCAGAATTTCTGACAGACTATACCGAGTACAAGCCTCCGCCGCTAAATTGACACTAGACCTAGGGGATCGTATTCATCTAATGCGCTAGAGGAGCTTAACTGGCTACCAGTGAAACAGAGAATAGATTTTAAATCCTTGTGCATCATTTTCAAAGCTCTTCAGGGCATGGGACCAATGCCCCTGCAAAACATATTAAAAAGATATTTCCCAGAGAGATGCCTATGTTCCTCAACTGCAAACCCTATCTGCATTGCTAAATTCCAGAAGAAAAGACAAGGCGGGCGTGCATTTATGGTTACAGCAGTTCAGCTCTGGAACAAGTTTCCCGCCTTTTTGAGATCCTCAGTTGATTTATTGCACCTTAGAAAAGCCTTGTAAACTTGGCTTGTCTCTAAGAAACATTATATTGCATTATATAACTTATACATGCAGCTGTTTCTGTCTCGGTAGAGGCTTGTAGCGCCAGGTTACTATTATGGTGATAGTGCACTTTATAAATGTTTCAAATAAATAAATAAAATAAATCCATACATATAAATATGTTTCCCTATAACTATAGAGAGGGCTTTTAGGTGAGCTCTCTTCTGCCATTGTTCTGTCTGAGTGTCATTTACACTTTGCTTCCATCAAAGACAGCATACTGTAGGGGGTAATGGATCAGTACACATCAGTCATTGGCTCTCTTGCCCTGTTAATGATGCTATTTTCAGATCTGATGTGCACATCCACCTGAAACTTAGTGCATCTTATTGTCAGTGCTGGGTAACCAGTCCTTTACTTTTCACTGTTCTCCTTTCATAGTTCCTACTTCATTTATTTGTTTCTACTCTTTATTTTATTTTTTCTGAAGAGGTTATTACAACTCTTCAGGCAGAGCTTACTGGTAGCTTGCTTACCACTCATTTTGTCTACAGTGAGTCATATCCCACAAGGACACTTCTTCTAAACCAGGCGACTATTATGGAATGCTGTTGTCCATAGTGTATCATTATTTTGCAAATCCAAAATGACCAACATGCTGGTTATAATGTGGCGGTCATGCTGTAACTTCAAAACTATGATATACAATGTGAAATAATACTGCAAGACAGACACTTCCTGTTAAGTTTAGTTTTGTTATTGTTTGTGTTTGGCTGATAGCATGTTATCTTTTTTTCTATTGTGGTTGTCTCAAAAAGTGAATACAAGAATGAGCCGGCGGGTGGATGTACGAATGAGAGCAAAGATGAGTGACAGAGTGCATTTATGATGACTAATTCAGTGCCTGAACCCATCAATGACACAAAAGGCACTTTCAGTCCTAAGCCAGACCTTTTGGCATTGCAATGCTTGTTTGCCTTTCTGGTGGGACCATGTCAGGATCAATGTGTAATCTACAGTGGGCAGATTGACCTCATTGCGGACACCGCCTTTGTCATGCGTACTGTGTTGCTGATGCAAGAATTCAATGAACAATTACTGCAAAACTAAGGAAAACAGGACTACAGTTTTGCACAAGGCGATGGGCACAGAAATAACAATATTGACAGTGCTTGTCAACACAGAAAACACTATGTACTAAAGCTATAATTGAATACAACTTTTACACACAGTATATTTTCTGATAAGGGACACTAACTAATCTGCTCTGGGACACAAGAAAACTTCCCTGCCTGTGTGTTCAGTCGGAGCTCTCTGAAAACCAGACCTTTTGATCTACTTAATTAAATCTGCTGGGGTATTTGGCAAAAAGTGGGACTGTCTGGACAGAGACAGTGGGTGTACACTGTGTTCTTGGTAACTCACTTATGGTCTGTTGCTGGATTCAAGCCTCATAGTAGATACTGCACTTGACTATTCTCAGGATGGAGTCACTCTTATGGGAGTTAACATAAAACTGTAAATGTTAATGATTCGTGTTACTTTACTATACTTTTGCTAAATTTCACTCTTTTCATGATGGCAGCACAATGCCTGTGTTAACTGTGTTTCACCATAAGGAAACTATAGTACAAGATCTGCGTCCTGCATACAAGGGTGCAGTGGAGCCAAGTGCAAGATACTATAATTGGCCCCTAGGCACTAGTTGTGCACTAAAATACCTCAATAATCATGGTTCCTTGAGTCCCAGGCCTCTGGTGCCACAGCAACTGCTGCATCTTCTGTGCTTGGCTAAGACTGAAAAAAATGAGAACTACCAAATCTGTGTCAGGCAGCTGTCCCTAGCCCAAAGAATGGATGCAAGGTAAGTTCCCCTTCACCACGTTGTGTGTCTTATTTTTTTTTACACTGAAATGCCATTCAGTAGTAATAATGAAAGTAACAATTGCCTGGGAGGAGATTCTAGAAAGGCTAGGACAATGCTTTCTTTAGTAAATTTGAAAGAGTAAGGGTCTCTGGGATTCGAGAAAAGTATCAGACTTGCATGGAGGGCTGAAAACAGAAGGGTTTCATGAGGCAGGATGATTCACTTTTGCTCTACCAGAGAAGCAACCAGTCAAGTGCTTTGTCACTCACCCTCACATGTGAACGGTGTTAGTCTGGGTAGTGCCAGAGCAACCCAAATAAAGCTCACCTGACTCGGGACTGTCCACCTTTTGGAGCTTGAAAGAGACTTGGGTGGGGGCATGAAACCCTGCTCAAAACTTAGACTTCCTTTGGCCTAGAAGGAGTAGATGGAATTTGAGCTTTAAGATTGTGTAGTTTCTGCTCAGATTGCCAACCTTGATTATGCTTCCACGTCCTCCCTCGTTCACGGGGTGTACTGTGTTGCGTTGTATTGTTCTTCAGCAGGCAGTGTATCCTTGCCTTTATAATAAAGTCATTTATTCCAATCCCTTGCCTTTTCACTCATTCAACACAGTCTATGCCTGGCCCATGTTGATATATGGATTTTGGGGCCTTCTGTGATGATCCCCTCTTTTTAGGTGTACAGACACTGTGCATCACAATGCCCTTGGGCCAGGATTGCGCTATGTAGCTGCCTATATGATTAATCCTTATTGGAATTATAATTTCATGTCTATCTCTCACATACCCTTAGCCATCACACCACTAGGCATTGCATTCCATATACGATAAACACACCTTGGTGGTCATCACAAAAAAACTTGCCAGACAGGTTAAAAAAATAAAATTTTAACCACACAGTATAGTTTGCTCTCCTTTTGGGGAAGCGCTTTAGCACCTCATACAGGTGTAGGACGTGCTTTACAAATTCCTCAATATAATGGTGGTCATTATGACCGTGGCGGTCTTCTGTCCGCTAGGGTTATTGTGGCGGTATCACCGCCAACAGGCTGGTGGTAATGACACCAAATAACAACCATGGTGGTGAGCCCTCCCATAGACAAACCAATGTACCACACCAACTGCCAGCGCGGTACGAACACCGAACATGGCGGTAGCCACCTACAGGCAGGCGGAAGACAAGGATCCACCCACCATATTATGATATGGCACACCGCCAGGATATCCGAGGCAGTACCAATGCCACGAAAAGCTTGGCGGAAACACATCATATAAAAGGAGACACTCACCTCCAGGGACACAGAGGATTCCGTGGCCGCCATGGAACCAGAACTGCAAGCCTTTCTGATGCTGTACCACGCCATGGCCATCCTGGAGCACCAACGCTGACGAAGACGACAACAGTGAGTACAGCCGCCTAGCACACAAGGGTGGGGGGGAGTGACACACACACACGCACAACACACACCGTACACACACCACATACCCAGAACCAGATGCAGAGGAAAATAACAGTAACAGCACCCCGGAATAAAGAAACCCAGGACACATACACAGTTCCAACCACTGTATTCTTGTTGTATGAATATGTAAAATGTAAAAACATACACAACTGCAGAAATAAATACATGCAGGCTCAAAAGCCAGTCCACCATTACAAATGCCCACAGGCCAAAGTCCAAACCCCCACCTGACTCCTGACAACAACAGGACTCCACTGTTCTGGGGCATCATGTTGGAAATGGACAGGCATCTCAGGGGGCAGGGGGGATTAGGGGGGTACTCATTGGAAGGGGGCTTCCTGCCCACTGGTTCTGGAGGGCTTCCTGCCCACTGGTTCTGGAGGGGGCTGCCTGGCCACTGATTATTGATGGTGCTCCTTGGCCTCTGGTTCGGGATGCTGCTCCATGGCCTCTGGTTCGGGATGCTGCTCCATGGCCTCTGGTTCGGGATGCTGCTCCGTGGCCTCTGGTTCGGGATGCTGCTCCTTGGCCTCTGGTTCCGGGTGGGGCTCCTTGGGCACAATTCTGAGTGGGGCCTCCTTGGCCATGTTTTCGAGTGGGGCCTCCTTGGCCTTGGATTTTGGTGTGGCCTCCTTGGCCTGGGATTTGGGTGTGGCCTCCTTGGCCTTGGATTTTGGTGGGGTGCCCTTGGCCTGGGATTTGGGTGTGGCTTTAGATTTTGGTGTGGCCTTCTTGGTCTGGGATTAGGGTGTGGCCTCCTTGGCTTTAGATTTGATTAGGGCCTCCTTGTCCTGGAATTTGGGTGGGGCATGTAGGACAATGGCTCCCTGTTGAAGTTACTCTCCACTTTTTGCCTGATATTGATGCTGACTTGACTAAGAAATGTGCTGGGACCCTGCTAACCAGGCCCCAGCACCAGTGTTCTTTCACTAAAAATGTACCATTGTTTCCACAATTGGCACACCCTTGGCACACAGATAAGTCCCTTGTAAAAGGTACCAGTGGTACCAAGGGCCCTGTGACCAGGGAAGGTCCCTAATGGCTGCAGCATGTGTTGCGCCACCCGAAGGGACCCCTCACCTAACACATGCGCTCTGCCATTGCAGATTGTGTGTGTTGGGGGGGAGAAAAAGGCAAAGTCGACATGGCAACCCACTCAGGATGCCATGCACACAAAATACTGCCTGTGGCATAGGTAAATCACCCCTCTAGCAGTCCTAAAACCCTTAAGACAGGGTACACTATACCACAGGTGAGGGCATAGCTGCATGAGCAATATGCCCCTACAGTGTCTAGGTCTATTCTTAGACACTGTAAGTACAGTGTGGCCATATTAAGTATATGGTCTGTGAGTTTGTCAAAATGAACTCCACAGTTCCATAATGGCTACAATGAATACTGGGAAGTTTAGTATCAAACTTCTCAGAATAATAAACCCACACTGATGCCATTGCTGGATTTATTACAACATGCTCACAGAGGGCATCTTAGAGATGCCCCCAGTATTTTACCCAATCCTTCAGTGCAGGGCTAACTGGTCTGTGCCAGCTTGCCACTGACCCCATGGGATGAGAGCCTTTGTGCTCTCTGAGGCTGGAAACAAAGCCCACACTGGGTGGAGGTGCTTCACACCTCCCCCTGCAGGAACTGTAACACCTAGCGGTGAGCCTCAAAGGCTTAGGCTTCGTGTTACAATGCCCCAGGGCGCTCCAGCTATTGGAGATGCCCACCCCCGAACACAGCCCCCACTTTTGGCGGCAAGTCCAGAGGAGATAATGAGAAAAACAAGGAGGAGTCCACCTCCAGCCAGGACAGCCCCTAAGGTGTCCTCAGCTGAGGTGACCCCTGTCTTAAGAAATCCTCCATCTTGTTTTGGAGGATACCCACAATAGGATTAGGGATGTGCCACCCTCCCCACAGGGAGGAGGCACAGAGAGGGTGTAGCCACCCTCCAGGACAGTTGCCATTGGCTACTGCCCCCAGACCTAAACACACCCCTATATTGAGTATTTAGGGGCAACCCTGAAACCAGGAGAAACTTGAAGAAAGAAGAAGGACTGCTGACCTGAAAGCCCTGCAGAGACGACGGAGACAACAACTGACTTGGCCCCAGCCCTACCGGCCTGTATTCAGACTCAAAGAACCTGCTCAACGACGCATCCAGCGAGACCAGCGACCTCTGAGGACTCAGAGGACTTACCTGCACCTGAAGGACCAAGAACCTCCCAAGGACCGTGGCTCTGTTCAAAAACAGCAACAAGAAACCAACTTTAAAGAGACCCTCACCTCACTCCGGAAGCGTGAGTCTTCACACTCTGCACCCGACGACCCCAGCTAGAGTTCAGGAAAACCAACACCGCAGAGATGATTTCCAGGTGACTCCAACGACGTGGACACCCTGAGTCAACCTCCCTGTACCCCTACAGGGACGCCTGCAGAGAGGATCCAGAGGTTTCCCCTGACCACAACTGCATGGTAACAAAGGAACCCAACGCCTGGACCAAGCACTGCACCTGCAGCCCCCAGGACCAAGAGGAACCACCTACCAGTGCAGGAGTGACCAGCAGGCGGCCCTCATCCTAGACTAGTCGATGGCTGGCCCTAGAAGCCCCCTTGTGCCCTGACTGCATCGCCAGAGTGACCCCCGGGTCACTCCTCTGCTTTCAACGCAAAACCCGACATCTACTTTGCACACTGCACCCGGCCGCCCCTGTGCCGCTGAGGGTGTATTTTGTGTGCCTGTGTGTGTCGCCCCCAGTGCTCTACAAAACCCCCGGTCTGCTCCCCGAGGATGCAGGTACTTACCTGCTAGCAGGCTGGCACCGGAGCACCCCTGTTCTCCATAGGCGCCTATGTTATTTGCGCCCTCCTTTGACCTCTGCACCTGACCGGGCCTGTGTTGCTGGTGCTGTGGGTTTGGGGCTGCCTTGAACCCCCAACGGTGGGCTGCCTATGCCCAGGAGACTGAACTTGTAAGTGCTTTACTTACCTGAGAAACTATCACTTACCTCCCCCATGAACTGTTGATTTTTGCACTGTGTCTACTTTTGAAATAGCTTATTGCCATTTTTGCCAAAACTGTGTATACCACTGTTTTAATTCAAAGTTCCATACTTACCTGTGTGAAGTACCTTACAATTTATGTACTTATCTAAAATCTGAATCTTGTGGTTCTAAAATAAATTAAGAAAATATTATTTTTCTATATAAAAACCTATTGGCCTGGAGTGTGTGTTCTCATTCATTGCCTGTGTGTGTACAACAAATGCTTAACACTACCCTCTGATAAGCCTACTGCTCGAACACACTACCACAAAATAGAGCATTAGTATTATCTAATTTTGCCACAATCAACCTCTAAGGGGAAACCTTGGACTCTGTGCACACTATCTCTCACATTGAGATAGTATATACAGAGCCAACTTCCTACAGGGCCTCTTTGGCCCTAGGTTTTGGAGGGGCCCCCATGGTCTTGAAGTCTGTTTGGGAGGGGGCAGCACTTTAGCCCTCCGTTTTTGGGGGGGGAGGGAGTGTCCTTGGTGCGGGGGCCAGCGTTGCACTCATGTGCCCTTTAGTGGAAGCTGGAGGCTTTGGTTGTGGAGCTGTGTCAGACTGGGTGCTTGAGGTACTGGGCTGGGGTGGTGGGACCTTCCTTTTAAGGGCAGGGGAGGGAAGAGGTCAAGGCGGGCAAGGAAAAGCTTCTTAGGGCCAATGGGGCGGGATGTGGGAGGAGGGATGGGAGTGGAGGTAGAGGGAGTGGTTGTAGGAGGAGGAGGTGTGCTGGACTTGTGTGCAGGTGCATGGACAGTGTGCGTGTGTGAGGTGGATGGCTGTTGGGGATCTGAGTGCGAGCGTGTGTGTGTCTCTGGAGGTGGGCAGACAGGGTGAGGAGGATAAACAGGACGTGTGGATGGATGTTGTGGTGGTGCCTGCAAGTGAGGTGGGTGTGCTGCATGAGGTGGTGACTGCGTATGTGGTGTGTGGGGTGCATGTCTGGGGGTTTGCTGTTGTGATGACTGTGGGCAAGACTGTGCAGGTGGCAGGTTCGGGGACTGTTGATGCAGTGCATGCGGGTGTGAGTGAGTATGTGACTGTGAGGGAAGAGGAGGACACAGTGTAGGCAGTGGATGGTGTTGCGTGTACATATGTGTGTTGGCTGTGTGAGTGCTTGTGGACTGAAGTGTGCTGCCTGTGTGAGTCTTGAGTGTTGTTTTGGGTGCATGCTTGTCAGAATGTGTGCGTGGGATGGGTTGGGGGTGAGGAGAATGGAACTGGGTAATGGTACTTGTACGGGGGACGGATGAAACAGGGACATTGGCTGCCGTCGGTGAAGAGGCCAGAGCCTGAAATGATCTCTGTAAGGCCGCCAAGCCACCATGGAGGCCCTCCAGGAAGGTATTGCATTGCTGCATCTGGGATGCCAGCCCCTGGATGGCATTCACTATGGTTGACTGCCCTACAGAGATGGATCTCAGGAGGTCAATAGCCTCCTTACTGAGGGCAGCAGGGCTGATTGGGGCATTACCTGAGTTGCCTGAGGCGAAGGAGATGCCCAACCTCCTGGGTGAGCGGGCACAGACAACTTGGTGGGGGGCTACTGGGAGGGCAGTGCTGGTACTTGGGTTGGCGGTAGAACCTGTAGCTGGGGTGGTCCCAGAGGGGTCTGCCACCACCAGGGAGCTCCCATCGAAGGACGAATCCGACTCAGTGGTATCACCTCCTTTCCCTGCCATGGTCCTCTCCTCACCCTCCGTCCCACTGGTCCCCTCGGCGTCGGTAGACTCTGCCTCCTGGGTCCCGTGGGCTGCAGCTCCCTCATGCGCTGGTGTCTCAACTCCTTCGTCAGATGGTGCTAATGCACACAAGGATAGGTAGACAAAAGGAGGGGGGGGGGGGGAGAGAGGGAGCCCAGGGCCAATCTCAGCACCAACAGCACAGATGGCAGACACATCACTGTTACACATTGAGACTTAGAATGGGCAGTATGGACCACACTAACATACCATTGGCTAATTACCACAGCAGGTATGAGCCAAACACTGTGAGCCAACACAAAGTAAGACCAGCTAAGTCCTGTCTGAGATGGGATGCCACCGACCTGGCTATCTAAGACATGCTTTCCACCCTATTAACCTGAGCTGGACCACGCAGCAATGTCTGAACTGGCATACTGGGGCATCCACTGACTAGTACCCTGCACCCAAATCCCATGCCAGGTAACAGAGTTGGTTGACAAACACAGTGTACTCACCCCCTTGTGGCTGCTGTGATGCCCTCAAGCGCCCATCCAGCTCTGGGTAGGCCACCGCCAGTATGCAGGCCATCAGGGGGGTCAGATTCCGACGGGCACCCCTCCCTTGTTGGGAGGCCGTCCCCAGCTGGGCCTCCGTGGTCTTCTGGGCCCAGCGCCTCAGGTCCTCCCACCATTTCCTGCAGTGGGTGCTCTGCCTGCCATAGACCCCCAGGGCATGCACGTCCTTGGCGATGGCATGCCACAACCCCTTCTTCTGATAAGCGATGACCTGAAGAGGAAACACAGAAGATGGGACACCATGAACCAGAAAATCCAGCCTGTCACACATATGGCCCACAAAAATCATTATCCCCTCATAAGGCACACACATGACCCGTACCCCTGTATTAGCGCTGCCTCCAGCCATACCCCCCACATCTGACACACTGCCATCACACACACACATCTCCATGCAGCCATGTCACATGCAACGTGCCCACAGTGTATTCACCTGTTGGTCTGGAGGCCCATACAACTGCTTATACTGGGGTAGAACCCCATCCACGAGGATCTCCAACTCCTCAGACGTGAAGGCAGGGGCCCTTTACCCTGTTGCACGAGCCATGGCAGGTTCCAGATACAGGTCACAGCAGCACATGCAGTGGAGATGTCGTCCTGTGGAAAGTCAAGAATCAAGTAGCATTCACGTCTGCGGCGGTAAACACTGTCACCGCCAGCGTTGATCATCACTGGTTCCCATTCTCCATAGAGGGCCATGTTAGCCAATAAGGAATTGCACCTCAGGGCAGACCGCCTCCCGCCATGACGCGAACGTCAGTGGAGTGAGGTCACTTCAAGCTGGCCACGAATACAGGACAGGCCGGTGCCATTTTCTAATGCTGGTACACATGTAGACTGATAAGTGTGTCATTGTAGTCGAATGTACTCACCTACACAATTCCAATGTCCAACATACAAGCATGCTCTGTGTACACTGCAGTAGTGTGTTCATGGTTCCTGTTGTCAGTCCTGTCTTACATATGGGTCCCTTAGGTACGAACCACTGCGGAGGAATAGGAGGAGGCAAACACCCATATACAGACCCCTTGTAGACTTGGCTACACTGGAGGAACGGCACATCATACTCACCTATCGTCTGGACAGGGCCACAATCACAGAGCTGTGTGAACAATTGGAGCCTGAACTAATACCTGCTACCCGTAGCACCTCAGTAATTCCCCCTCTTGTGTAGGTACTCTCAGTGCTACGTTTTCTGTCAACTGTCTCTTTCTAGGTGACAGTTGGCTTGGCTGCAGGGATGTCATAGCCAATGTTCTCTATTGTGCTTGCAAGGGTTTTGGCAACCTTGCTCAAACACATGTGCAGCTACATCGCATTCCCCAGGTAGATGATTTACCCACTGTGAAGGCTGGATTCTATGCAATGGGACATATACAACGCTATTGTGGCCATTGACGGGACCCATACTGCCTTAGTCCCCCCTATGGCCAATGAACAAGTGTACAGGACCTGGAAGAGTTTCCACTCACTAAATGTCCAGATGGTGTGCCTTGCTGACCAGTACATCTTCCACGTCACTGCCAAGTATTCAGGGTCTATGCATGATGCCTTTGTCCTGAGGAATAGCAGTGTCCCACAGCTGATGGCACAACTACAGAGGCCCAGAGTGTGGCTAATAGGTGAGCCTGAGTCCCCACCCAATGTATGTCAGTTTATGCCTTCAGGAGTCATAGCCCATGCCATTGTGCAGGGCTGTTTGTCCCTTACTTCTTGCAGGTGATTCCGGCTACCCAAACTTGTCCTGGCTCATGACCTCTGTCAGAAATCCGAGAACAGGTGCTGAAAATAGGTACAATGATGCTCATGGGCATACCAGGAGGATTGTAGAAAGGATCTTTGGGCTCATGAAGGCTAGGTTCAGGTGCCTCCATCTGACAGGTGGATCCCTATATTAATCCCCTGAGAAGGTCTGCAGAATCGTTGTTGTGTGCTACATGTTGCACAATATGGCACTCAGCATGTACTCTATCTGCAGGAGGAGGGTGGTGACAATGCAGCTGTGGCAGCAGTGGACACCGAGGACATTGACTAGGAGGGAGAGGAGGAGGATGTGGACAACAGGTCACATTTGATCCTGCATTACTTCCAATGACACTCAGGTAAGACTGTTGAACTAAACATTTCTACATTTTAGTGTGCTGTGTGACTGCAGCATAATGCAAGTCATTACCTTTGCATGCCACCTGAATGTCACCTATGCCTTCCCTTATTGCAGTTGCTGGTGTTGCTCCAACAGTGCACCACTGTGATGTTTACAGACTGCTGAGACAAATTTGTTGGATGGATCAACATATTACTGGACAATTACACAGGATAATGCAGTTCATTACAGTTCAATACATTGTACATTACATGTAGATAAAGCACTATTACTCAATTTGTGTCCAAGGGTGTTTATTGAAAATTGGTATACAATGGGAAGTGCAATAGAGTGCAGTGATGGTTGGTTGGGAATAGTCTAGTGTAGTGGGCCAGTCTGTTTGTAGCACAGGTCCAGTTTCCAAGGGGCCATAGGAAGGGGAGCAATGGCAGTTCAAAGTGGACAAGGTGACAGCGTGGAACACAACGGGGACATTCAGGAGAGCCTCATTTCCTGGAGGTGGTCTTTGTCTCGGCAAGTGTCTCTGGTGTCTGTCTGGGTCGCAAGGACCGTTTGCGGGGTGGTTCACCTTCTGCAGTGGGAAGGGTGCTGGTGGCCTGTGGGTCCTGTGGCAGGGCCTGCTGTCCACTAGCTTCAGCAGATGTCTCTACTGAGACTGGCTAGTGGAATGGGCCCGCTGGTGTGATATGTAGTCCCTCATGATGTTGGCCATATCACCCAGCACCCCCCCAATGGAGACCATGGTGGTGTTCAGGGCCATCAATTCTTTCTTGATCTCCTGGTGGTGTTCCTCCTGCAGCCGCTGGTTCTCCTGCATGATGTTTATCACCTGACCCATCTTGTCCTGGGATTGTTGATAAGCCCCCAAGACATTAGTGAGTGCCTCCTGGGCAGTCAGTTCCCTGGGCCTGTCCTCCACCTGGTGCATAGCTGTCCTCTGACCGTCCCTGGCCCCCTGTGCCTGTGTCCCCTGAACAATTTGTCTTGCCTGTGAGGTATGGACTGGGGTCCCTGTACAGGTGGGCACACTGCTGATTGACGTGACCTGGGGACAGAGGTTTGGGGACGCTGGGTGGCTGCTGTGGTGTTGGATACTGAGGGGGAGGCTCTGTGGTGAATTGGGTGTGGGCTGGGGTAGCCGACTGACCAGTGGTCCTTGATGGGCCAAGGAGTTCATCCAGAACTCCAGAGCTGCTGTCATTACTGGGGGCATCTTTTGGTGGGGGGACTGAGTAGTGGTGGCACCTCCTCGCCGCTGAGATTGGCTGAGGCACCTGTGGGGATGTAAGTGGTGTATTATGCTACATGTCTGTGACATATTCTGCATCCCTAGCTTCCCCTATGTTACTGCTATTGCCCTGCCACCTTTGTTTGTGCATGGTGATGGATTGTGGGATTATTAGTTCTCCATTCTGTGCATGCATTGGTGGTGGGTGAACATGCAGGGCTGGAAGGGATGTGCATCCAATCGGTATGTCATGCAGGGCTTGGCATTTAGGTTTGTTAATTGTGGTGGTGCACTGTGTGGGATGGAGTAGAGTGATGGGTGTTAGGGTGAGGGGTAGTGGTGGCATGCAGGTATGGGGGGTGGTAGGTAGTAAATGTTTACTCACCAGTGTCCAGTCCTCTGGAAACTCCAGTGAGTCCCTCAGGATGCAGGATTGCCAAGACTTGCCTCTCTCATGCTGCCAGCTGTGGGGAGGAGACGGGGGGGGGGGTTCCACTTCCAGTCCTCTGGATAGCGAGCTGCTGCCTTGGTGCTATGAAACGCACCTTCCCTCGTAAGTCGTTCCACCTCTTCCTGATGTTGTCCCTTATTCGTGGATGCTGTCCCACGGCGTTCACCCTGTCCACGATCCTCAGCCATAGCTCCATCTTCCTGGCAATGGATGTCGGCTGGATCTGTGCTCCCAACATTTGTGGCTCTACCCTATTTCCTCAACCATGACCCGCGCCTCCTCATCAGTGAAACATGGGTGCCTTTGTGGGGACATGGGTGTTGTGTGGTGTGTGTGTTGTGCAAAGGGTGTTGAGTAAGGTGGTGGGGTGTGGGGTGTGTGGGGTGCGTGGTGCGTGACGGATGAATGGATAGTTGTGGTGTATGTGTGAAGTTGTCTCTGGGATTGACGTGGCAAAGTGTAGCAGTGTTGTTTTTGCAAAGGATTGTGGGTAGTGTGGGTGTGTGTTTTATAGTGCTGTTGGTGGGTGTATGAGGTGTGTGTATTTGTGACAGGTGTGTTTTTTTTTCTTCTGGCCACTGTTGTCTTGTTTTGCATTTGTGTGGCCATATCCGCCGCAGCGGTGTTCACCGCCAATGGTTTATCGTCGTTGAATGTCCGCTGTGGTGATTTGTGGGTCAATATTTAGAGGGCGTAGTATTGGTGGCGTAACAGTATGGGTGGCAGTTCCGTCATTTTATCACTTCCAGTGGGTCTGGCAGATTTCTGGTTGTGGCTGCTTTCTGTCATTTTTGTGTGTGTGTGTGTCATAATCTGGCGGACTGATGTTCGCCTCCGGGGCGGTATGCTGGCGGCAGTCATTGCGGCAGAATTCGGAATTTACTGCCAATGTCATAATGAGGGCCAATATGTTCCTATGCCGGGGCAGAGAATAGCTAAAACACAGGGAATTCACTGTAGAGGTATGGTAAGAGTAAGAAAAGTACGTTGATTAGACAAGTGTCTCGAAATGCACGGTTTCGTCCGATACAGTTTAATTTCTTGCATCATGCACATCTGACAATACAGAGAATCAGATAATGTATCCAGGGGCACCTAGGTGCCCCGGATGTGGTTAGCATGAGGCAAACTTTGTACATATGATATGGTCGTGGGCAGTTCTATCTCCATTCTCGCAGTAGGTCACGCAGGCAGTGATGGGGGTGACAGGCAGCTTATTTCCTCTGACCCATTGCAGTATATCTTCGTCATAGGGAGTGTTACCAGAAAACAATAGGTCTTGTGTGGTTTCAGAATCTGGCACTGATTTTAGCGAAGCACTGCATCACGATGGCATGGAAGTCACCTATTGCACCGCTGCTCCAAAGATGGTGCGCCAACCTGTGCAAATGAGCTGCGACTGAACTGGCAGTCCACAGGAGGTTGCACGAAAGAATACAAAGGGACGACCTGGTACTTAATTGGGATGCCTACTTAGAGAAGCTAGAGGGACACTTGGATGACTGTCCACGTGGAGTGGGTGGAATCCAGTACGGATTGCTTGCCACGTGGGCACACCACACACCCAGCCAAAATATTTATTACTCACACACAGTCGGAACAACCCTCTGGGTTCAGACGGGTGAGGGTAGGGCATAGACCACCTGGAATGACCGGGGCGGGGTCTCGCTGACCTTAAAATCGAACACTAAGGAGGATCCGGGGTTTGCAGTGGGAGTAATGGAACCAGAGTAAAGTTATATTAGGTTGTTGTTCTGATGTGTTGCTTGATGAAACATGGGTACACTTTACATTTGGAAAATCAATAAACACATTAAAAAAAGAATAAGAAAAGTAGGTGGTGCCTATTGTGCATATGGCAGGAGAAATCTCAAAAGCTTGGGAGCAGCCAACGATGATGTGAAGCTGAAGAGAATCTTCACTACTGGGAATAATTTGTATGTTCTGGCTTGCACTGGGCTCGTTTGTTAACTTTGCTCAGAATGGCTTGATAAATGTGTATTTTGTCCTTCTTTTTCACACTATTGGAAGTTGCAAGGTGTGTTGAGATGCATGTGGTCAGGGTAGCATTGTTAGAAGCTCTAAGAGTAGAATGCACCTAGGGGGCAGGGCCAAGATGGCGGTCGCAATAGACGGATAATAGGAAGCTCCGTACTGGCCCATTCAATAGCCTGAAGTAATCATCCCCATCCAAAGTTCAATTTTGCCTTGAGACCACCAGAGCTCTCTGTGTAATGCTCTGTTAATGTACGATCTTACGTCCCAGCACCTGAGGGGCTCCCACGCTGGGGAGAGGTCTCAGTGATGCGAGAGGACTGCAAGCAGCCTAACTAAGAAGTGTGCGACACAAGCCTGGATGCAGTGTGACTGACGATTGAGAACCACCAACAGGGGTCACCGTGGGTGCCGGACTCATGTCTCTTCTACCGTGTTCCCTCCACTGAAGCACCGATACACCCAACATGCGGCCCTCACAACTGTTGATGAGCAGCCACATGAACTTACAGTGAGAGCTGTTGATGGAGCTCCTACAGCTGTCTCCAGTGTCTCATGCGCCCGCCGGCCCTGCAGGAACACTAGGAGCATCTTCATCTTCCTCTTGCCGAGACATGGCCCGACTCACCTGCTGCCCATACAACTCTGCTGAGACCATGGCTCACTCCCAGAGACAACACTCCTCACCTCTATGAGAATACACTAGGTAAGCCTATCAACAGCACCTTACTGCGGAACCGGCGGGCACTCGCTTTGCCTCTCCACATGACTGGTCATATCTGGATGCGAACTGCGGCACTCCAGCTGTGGGACCTGCATTATGCAAGAGTGTCCCCCCCAACACGCTGGCTTGTCATATAATTGTCTCTGAAAGCCCACATATGTGGCCACATCTGCAGCAGTGTCTGTGACAGTATAAGATACAACACAAGATCTTGCGGGCTGCAGCACTCCATGTTTGACTGTTTCTCTGCAATATCACACCTAAACAGTGGTAAAGACTCGATTATCTGCCTTCTTCCTTCCCACGCCACGTGAAGCTCCAGAGGGACACCACTGCGTATTAGCATAGAACACTCTGGCCTGAATAGCTGCTGAGACAGGAAAGCCTTGGATAATAGCTGCTACTAGATAGACCCGCCTGACTACCTGCTGCACATGCCTGCTGCGGGTGCTGCACATCAGTCCACGTTTTCTGCACCGTACATTGGTCTGCCTTGATGGTGAAGCCCAACATGAATAAATCCTTGCTGTGGGACCTAAAGCCATCATCATCTCCCACTGACCGTACCATAGAGGCCTTGCCCAGCTGGAGAATACCCTTCAGGCACACTCCACCCAATTTGAAAAGGTTCTACAAGCTATTCTAGAGACCAAAACAGCCCTGGAAAGCCAGATAGACACCATTTCCTTGGATGTCAATCTGCTCAGAGTGGACCACCACAAACTGATGGATCGCGTAGATAAGACGGAATCTTCATTTACTACATTGCGTCCCACAGTGCAAGAATTACAAACACACTGTTGAGTGCTGAAGTGGCTTCACTGCACCGCAGGACAAAGGAGGAGGCATAAGGGAGGTCTAGGCGCAACAACATCCGCCTACTGGGCTTCCCTGAAAGAGCAGAAAACCCCAGCATGGAACTCTTTATAGGAAAATGGTTGATAAACACTATACTGGTGGGCAAGCCACCTAAGCTCTTTTCTGTAGAAAGGGCACACCGGATACTGGTGTAAACCACCCACCACGCCCCATTATTGCCGGGCTCCTCAACTTCCAAGACCGTGACCTAGTGCTCCAGCAGTTCTGAGCAGAAGGCCCCTAGAAATATGAAGGTGCCTCAATCACTGCATATCCTGACTTCACAGCAGAAGTGCAGCAGCTCTGCAGCTCCTATTGCAAGGTCCAACAACAACTCCGGGAACTGAACTACAAATATGTGCTGCTATTCCCAGTAAAGCTGCACACGGTGGACAGTGAGACAGCCTACATGTTCACTACACCATAGGATGTCTGGACTAGGCTCCATGCGAAAGACCTGGCTCAAACCTTGCCTGAGGTATCTAACAATGGGGAATGGCTGACAACCCGCCCCCATCGTCGTAAAAGCAGAACCATCAAAGCCAAGCCAAAGCAGGATCAACCAGAAATCAAGCAGGCCAAGGTGGTGTTAGAACCGTCGCAACTCAGTGTGAACTCCTTCACCTCACTGTCAGTGGATCAACCGTCAGACTCTGGATCTCACATGGGGGCCTCGGAGTCCTCGCTAACCTCACTAGGGCGGGGCCCTGTGATCACCACAGGACCTGCTGCCGACCTTTGACACTCCTTAGCATACACTTCAAAGATATACAATGTCCACTATAACCCACAACAATAACTGACCTTCACAGACACCCGCATCTCATCCATGCTTGATTTGGATGGTCAATCGCTCCATGTCGGGCCAATGACACTGAACTATCAGAACTAATCTTTCACGCCTCATAGAGAATTCAAAATGGATCTGTTTACTTTATTAACATGTTTCCTTACTTCTTGGTTTGTTGATGTGGGGATGTGGTCGGGACTCTTCACTTGTCCGACCTAGAAAGGGGTTGTCGGTTATTTTCTTGCTGGTTTATCTTGACGGACTTTGTTTGGGAACCAATGCTTATGGTTGTACATAGCTGGGACAATCATACATGGGGTGACTCAACGCAAGTGGAAACCTTGTCCTGCATGACACACACAAGGCACATCATAGTTAGACAATGCTTTGTGATCACTGACCCTATGCACTGACGTATGACATGGCAACCCTAACAGACAGACAACCACCAGTGTACAATGTGGTTACTTCGAACATACAGGGCATGGCTACCCCACCTAAAAGATATCACATACATGCCTATCTTAAGCATCGGCACACACATATTGCACTACTGATAGAGACACACTTCACCACTATGGAACTCCATAAGGTGAGAACAAAATGGCATGGCCAGATATATGTCACAAACTCATCACCATTTGCATGGGGAGTACTTTTATGAATTGCCCCAGGGATCCCATACGAAGTATATAGACACGTGGTTGACAAGGGAGGCAGATACGCTATCTTTGATGGGTCTGTAGGCTCCCAATTTTAATCAGTCTGAATTCCTTAACGTCGTCACTCCAACCTTGTTTAGAGACCTTCAGACACCTAGCTTATGGGGGGGGGAGAGGCTTTAGTTGTGTGCCAGACGTGGACTGGGATCACTTACTCCATCCGCTGCCCAAAGCAACATGTATTAAGACAACACAACAGTTCAAAACATGGTTAAAACACAGACAGCTACATGACGTCTGACTCATAATGCACCCGAACGATTGGAAATATTAGTTTTACTCCCCAGTACACAGCATACACATTTTACTAGACTTAATACTATGCAGTGAACAAATGGGGACACAGGTAATCAGATTGGAGTATTTGGCTTGCACGTTGTCAGACCACTTCCCACTCCAGGTACTGCTCCAGTGGGGCAGGCCACAACCACTCATCCTTACATGGTGCCTACAGCCAGAGGCCTTACTCGACCCCCATTTCGAGAAGGCACTTCAACATGCATCAGGCAATATGTCAAGCATAATAAAGGGTCTACAGCATCCAGGGCAGTAGAGTGGGATGCATACAACGTAGTGGTGAGCGGCCACTGCATGGCCGCCTCCAAGGGAGTCCGTAGCACATTTCATGATGAACTGATGACCCTAGAACGAACCTTACACGCGACAAAGCGGGAGGTAGTCATCCATGTAGACAGACTCAAGCAACTCAGAAGCATGCACAAACAATACAGAGAAGCAGAAAACCGCCTGAGCAAACAAGACTACAGATGCCAGCTATGCACTCACTCGGGTAACTTGCTCTCATGGTTGACCCGAGAATACCAACAGCATACCCCCATACGGGCCCTCCACAACAGTGATGGGTTGATGGTCCACCCCCAGGCTCAATTTAGTATGAGAAGACTATTATCGCACACTGTATGAGGCCGCAGCTGAACCTGCATCTGGTCAGATATCTGAGTTCCTACAGGGGTTGCCCTTGACTCAACTGTCTCCCTTCCAGAGAGCTGAAATCAACGAACCGCTTCAATTGGGGGAGATCAAATTGGCAATAGCACAAATTGCGAGAAACAAAACCCGGGCACTAAAAAATTACCCATCGAGTATTATTCTACTAATTTCGGGCTGATCTCACAACCCTTGCTGGAGGTATTCCCTGAGGTGCTCTCGTCCAGCTAGTTGCTGGACTCCATGTTCAAGGCCCTGATTGAGCTCCTCACCAATCCCAGACGCGACCCATAAGATGTAGGTTCTTACCGCCCCATCCCTCCTCAATCTTGACTGCAAGATATTGAGAAAGGTTCTAGCCATCATATTGATCCCCTTGTAACCTCAATGATACACCCCAATCAATCGGGTTTCATACCTGGACGTA
Source organism: Pleurodeles waltl (assembly GCF_031143425.1). NCBI lineage: Eukaryota > Metazoa > Chordata > Amphibia > Caudata > Salamandridae > Pleurodeles > Pleurodeles waltl. The sequence continues at coordinate 668,258,590 of NC_090440.1, forward strand.
GTACCTTCCTTTCCTATCAGACAACTGTTGAGATTAGTGTGAGACACATCAACGGAGGCGCAAAGTAGCAGTATAGCTGGACATAGGAAAGGTCTCCAACACCTTAAGTTGGATCTTTCTGTTGACAACATTAGAGCACATGGGGTTCGAGGCTCGATTCCTGGGCTGCGTGCACACATTGTACTTGGGACCCACTGGCAGGGTTAAAACCGATCAGTGGATATCACACTGCTTCCCCATTCAGAGGGGTACTCGCCAAGGATGCCCACTCTCACCCCTCCTCTTTGCCATGGCCATGGAGCCCCTGGCTTGCCAGTGAGCACAGAAGTGGGGATCCCAGAAATTGACAAGTGTTGCATAGTGTCTCTATATGCTGACAATGCTTCTTGCATGAGGTTGAGACATTGTTCCCGTCCTTAATGCACTTCCTGGACAACTCTGGTTTGATTTCTGGACTGTGAGTCAACTGGTCCAACTCCTGTTTATTTCCCCTTGTCCCAATTCCCGAGCCCCTCAAGGACGATACAACCATGCACCAATTCCAATGGTGGTGGGACACTTTTAAATATCTAGTTATTAATGTATACCACTCAGGAGCGGACCTGCAGGAGGGTAATGTGGACTGTGTGGTATGCTCAATCTGGGGATCCCTCCACCTCTGGCAATAAGTTCCTCTCTCCCCTATGCGACTAGTATCAATATCTAAAATGCGGATCTTACCTAAATTGTTGTATTTCTTTGCGCCATTCCCGCTGACACTCCCCAAAACCTTCTTTAAGAAACACCATGGATTGCTTCTGGACTTAATATGAGGGGCCGGCAGAAGACAAGTGGCACTGGCTATCTCACACAGGCCATTACTGGAGGAGGGACTGGGAACTCCTAATTTCAAACTGTACATATGCTGCAGCACATCTCCAGTGGCAGATGTGCAGGTTGGATGAGGACATTCGCTCTGAACAAACTGTGGTTCCCGACACTCTGGGCCTAATTGGTATCTGCACTTGGCTTGTGCACCATGACTGGCACCCACCGAGTGAACCGCGCCAGATGCCCACGGTGCGTGCATACTGGTGCCGCTATGTGCATGATGTGGACAATCATGCTCCGTAGTCACCGCTGATAACATTTATGTAATTCTGGCGAACTCATCGGATGCCCACAAGTCATAATATTTCGGCCTGGCGTGAAGCGGGGATTCCCCATCTGAGCGATCTTTATATTGACGGGACACTTATGTCCTTCCAAGATATTATGAATGAGTACGGAATAGGGGCCGGTCATTTCCTGACTTATCATGCCATCAAACAACTTGGGTGAACCACTTGAGGGGGGGCAGGAGAAGCAGAACCGAGCCCATTACCTGTTATGACTATCCTCCTCACATGTGAGAACATAAAGTATGTCATCTCTACATTATACTCTACATTGCTCAACACCACGATGATTGACACGATCAAGGGTAAGACTAAATGGGATAATGTGCTCCCTCAGCCACTCAAAGCCAAATCGTGGTCCAGAAGACTGCAACAAGTGAAGGAAATCTCTAGGAACTCCTGATTCCAATTCACACAGTTTAATTACATACACCACACTTATCTATCCATCAATGCATCGAGTGTATGTTTCCCAAGCCGGGCTCAAAATGCCCCCACTGTCATTTACCAGACGCTGGTTTCTACCATATGTTGTGGGAATGCCCCCCTCTACCGGTGGCCAGCTGGAGGTTACAAACACCACAGCAGAACTTGCAGAGCATATTCTGCTGCCTACCCCAAGTCTTGTCCCCTGGACCTTTGCCCCACAGCAAGGGGGACAAACAGTTACACCGGTTCATAGACCTGGCATTTGTCTTATTTAAACACTGGCTGTGCACACTACTACTGTGGGCCAGGGCCGAAGCCACTACATTACATCTGTTACATTTCAAGTGCATACTCAGGGCGGGAATGGAAAATTGGGACATTTATATCCTTAACATAGAAGCCAAGGACGAAATTCGGCCACCATCAGGGAATTCTCTCATGCTCTTACACCTCTTTTGTTTTTTCATATTTCATTGACTGTGTGACATATGTTGTTCCACAAGAGTCCCTGCTCTTGCTGCCTTATCGAGGGAGCCTGTTACCTGTTTCCATGAGCTACTGCACCGAGACCGTTATTTGTCAATGTACCAACTTTATGTTTTCATATATTTCGGTTATCCAATGTAATATGTATTTCTAGCAATGTTTCCCCTTGATAGTTACCATCAAAATCAATAAAAACAAACGTAAAATAAAGAGTAGAATGAACCTAGTTGGAGGCAATTACCTGTATTTGGTAAGGTGATAGCTGGAAGACTGCTGTTTAGCATAATGAGCTATTGGTGGCATTCCAGTATATAATGCTGAAGAGGAATTAAAGACTTTCACTACTTATATTACCTGCCTCAGTCATGCCAGTTATATTGAACGAAACCTAGAACAGACCAGCTAAAGTCTCCAATACATTCGAACATTCAAGAAGGTGCATGCTTTAATAAAATACCTATTAGGAGTGACTGGAAACAGTGGTCGTGCTAGTGCAAGTGCAAGAAAACTCTTGAGGCCAGAAGGGGAAGTGATGCTCAGTCCAATACTGAAAATTCAAGCAGTGTGGAAAAGGAAAAAATTTGTAATTTTTGTTGTACAAGTGGTGAACATTTGTGTGACACACTCTCAAATATTAGTAATATTCTGACCACCCTGTATGAAGGTAAGGTTTTCCAGACAATTTATTTGCTTGAATTAATTTATCAACCTTACTTTCTGGCTCTTTTCCATTCTCTACCTGTGGGTCTCCCCGCCACCTACTTCTATAGTTTTTTCGATAAAGATGCTGTGTGCAAGCATCTTGTACACACATGTATACGTCACATGTGACATGCACATTGGTCAAAGTCCATTAAAAAAGTATGTAAATTGTGATGCTGAGGCCATTGAAAGCAGGGCCTGTGAGTGTGGGGGCAGGATCAAAGGCATGGCTAAAAAGAACTCAGCATTTTCTGTAACTATTTTGTTGGTCTTCCACCTTCAAGTAACTGCATATAAAATAACACATACTATAAATTAAAAATAAATGCAAGTTAAATTAATCAGATAGAGATTTATGTTTTTTTATGTTGTGAAACCTCTATTGTTTGATGCGACCACTGCAGGTATCTGTGAGTGTAACCAGAGTCACAGAACTGAATTCTGGTTGGTGCAGTGGGTAATAGTGACTTGCGAGTTTTCAGTGCTACAAGGTCCAAGTTTGTGACAGAAAGCATTATGAATACATTCAGCATTACACACACTATAAGATAGGCTGCCACAAAGTCCTCAAAAAGATTTAGGTTTAAGATAATACAGATCTGAGCTTTTGTTTCTAACTGTCCCTTTAAAGCACGCACATCCTCGGTCATCAGATCACCTTACAATACCTTGAAAAAAGAATACTGGTCAAGTGATTCAATCAATTAAAGCCAATCCCGGCTCCTAAGCAGCCTTTAACATATGCAGATTAACCAAATGCACACATATATATTTCTTTCAGGCAGCAGACACCCTGGCAAAAAGGCTTGTTTCTTGTTCAGCTGTCTGACCCTCCCTCCGCTTCTAATTACAGGGTACTCGCTCCCCTCCCGCTTCAGTTGAGGCATCTCAACTGTCGGAATTAACCGTGGGAGGATGGTTGCATTTTAACATAAAGTAGGGGAACTGTTTTTGTCAAATTAAAAAAAGGACGGGCAAATCGAACCTACTCACTGCCACCTCTGGATATGCCCTCATCCCTGTGCCTCTCTCTGTTCACCTTCACTTGTTCCTGTTTTTCTGCCCATTGGTGAGGATCACAAACTGTGTGCCTGGCACCTATTCTCAGGCGCCCATTGTGCCTAATCTTTTGCTACCTTTTCCTCCATCTCCTTCTGTCTTTAGATTAGGTAGCTTGTACAACAGTCCTTCAATTTTAAGTCAGTCACGTCATGCTATCTCATATCACATCTGCACCTCGTGCCTGCGGAACAGTAATCCTGGGCACATGTGCACTGCATGTGTGCAGACCCACAAGGTTTGTATGCAGTGTAAAGGTTCACAAATCCCAAGAGACATTGGAGACTTTTGATTTAATCACCAGAAAGAAGAGTCAGAAATGTGTACTGGTGATATAGCAACGTATCTCTACAGGGACCTACCTCAATGGCAAGTGGTGCGAGTAACCTCTGGGATGTTTAAAGCACCAAATTGAAAGATCTGTCCCTGATTACTTTTTTTCAGCCTGGCCATTTTTCATGTCAAATGTAAGGCCCTGAACCACCTGAGACCACAGGACCCATCTAAATAAAAACGTGGTGGTGCTGGTTGCTTGCACTGAGAAGTTGAAACTATCTCCCTCCCTGGATTTAGGTCAGGACCAAATCCTTTTCTGCTGCGATGAATCCGAAGACTTGTACCAGGGAGTTAAGTCCATATCCTCCTCTGCTCAATCTGTTACATTTGCATTCTGATGCGATAGGTCCCTCTTGTGATTCCTCTTCAGTCCCAATAGTTGGGTTTAGCTCTTGTGTTGTAAAGCTTGCTGTTGAGAAGAAGAGCACCATCCAGTCAGGGACCACTGAACCGATGTTCACAAAGAAGCAGAGGAGTTATGCCTCATTTAGTGCTCTCACACACCCAGAGCCCACTTCGAAGCACAGGAGGAACAAAAAGAAGCTGAAGCCTTGGATCCACTGTCCAGTTCACTCGCTCTGGTTCTGTGAAGGCTCACTTCCTTCATGAGCACACTTGATACAAGTCCCTCTGCCAAAGTTGATGAAATTTCAGAAGTCAGACTGATACCAGAATTCCAACTTGTAAGTGCAGAGGTGCCAGTAGTTTCCCCAAGGATGTCCCTCGTTGTCGATGCTCTACTAGATGTTACTTTAGGTTTTGTGAGCTTCATGGCTGACAGGTCAAATTCATCCAATATTTTGCACCAGGACAAATAGAGGAAATACTTCATACCTCCCAGCTCCAGTGTGGAACTAGCTGCACCCCAACACGTGGCTTCGATGTCTGCCTGTGCTCCTGCAAACTTCTGTAATGATCTTTCAGCCTCTAGTGAAATTCCTAAGACACAGTCCAAAGTACAAGTCCCCCAGGCTCACCTGGGGTTAAGAACTGCCCAGACTTCAGCTCCAGTCAAACGTGTAATTCTCCTGTGAACAACAATTCCCATCTGCAGCAGGTCCCACCTGTGATACCCAGATTAAAAAAGGCTGAAGGTAAAAGTCTAGAGGGACTTTAATGCATTAGGGATAAATAAATACCCATATGATGGTCTCTTCCTATGGCAGACTTTGTAGTTGGCCCGGAAGGCAGTAATTGCCTTCCGGGCCAACTACAAGGTCCACTTCTGATGGGAGTTTAACCACTGATTCCTTGCTCCTAGCCTACACACCACTTGAGTACCAGTTTGTGTTCAACATGTGCAAGTACACTGCGATGAAGAACCTGCTGATGTCTAGAAGCATATTCCATATGGCTGTCAGTTCCAGGAACACCAGTCTTGGCATGCAGTAGCAGTCACAGCTCAAGCCCTGGGACTTGAAGTTGGGCTCCAGATAAGGTCACTCAATTTCTATTAGATGGAAGAGCTTGTTCGGTCCTATGGCAGGTGGGATGTTTTAGTAGTACAAGATAAACATAGTCACAGCCATATTGCTGAGTGCCATGTAATCGGTACCAGCCAGACCTCCTTTTCTGCTCCAGCCAGAAAAGGCCTTCCAGTCTACCAATGCTGGGCACTCCTATAACCTAGGGTGGAGATGGACCCCCCTTTTCCTCAGAGGCAGAGGAGATGCTTTACATGGAAAAACCAAGCCTGCGCCCAAACGTCAGCTGAGATCAAGCAGTCCAAGTGACTAATATGTAGGCCTGCTGTTCTCCTGTGCAATATCTTCAGATGCCCACTCTATGTGACTAAAGTAAAGATTTTTCCTCTCACTACCAATACTAGAACCTGATAATTAATGATGCATTGGTCATCTCAGTGGTGGGGTACAATTATTTTATTTGTTTTGGTATTCACAGTTTACAGACCTTGCCACAAGAGTAGCACCCATTCTTCATCTTGAAAAATGCTGTCTGAGTTTCACCAAAATTCCTTCTTTCTTCAAACATTCTCTTGCCTCCTCGACTGAGAAGATCCAGCACAACCAGAACATGATGCTCTCATTGTGCTTTTATCTTGGCCAAACCAGAGTGCTGCATTTGCCAGACCAAGTATTTGTGAACTTTGGGAGCAATGATGCTGTTGGAGACGATGCTAAGGCCAACGTTGTTGAAAGGATAATATGGTTATTCTCGGCATGGAGTCCAGCCTCCATCCGATGGAAAGCACATTCCACCATGTACCTGTCATATACATGCTTGACTGCTACATTCGCTACCCGAAATGCATTCTGTTGACACTATACTCCAGAGGCTTTCTCCATGGTCGATGCCAACTCAGACCTGGACATTCTGTAAAAGCTATACACCTAAAGTTTGAGCTCTCCTTTGCTGCCTTCTTTCCCCGGCCCCCTTTTTCATTCTCATGTACTATCAAATCTACCCATAGGTAAGACAGGGAAAGAACCAGTATTTAAGAGTGAATAATATTATCTTCATGGTGACGTCCTGACTCTTAGCCCATAAGCTCTTTCCTGTTATCACCGCCCTCTAGCAAACACCACAGCCACTGGTCAGAAATCATACAGTAATTGGCTCCTTTTTCAAACTGAAGTGAGCTGCTAAGGGCATGTATACTCAAAGGACGGGGTTCCCATGTAAGACCTGTACATGCATACGTGGCACACACATGCATCAGCTGTATATTTACTGGCTATACACTAATAGCAGCAGTCACCTAAAAGGTCATTTTATTTTGTGAGTGGTAAAACTAGAAACAATTGACGTAATTGGCACAAAAGTAATGTGCGTTAGTAGGGACACTGACAGTAGACATAGTAACAGATACATCTACTGAATTGTAGCACAATACGTCAGAATACATGAAGGTCGATGCTAGGTGGATCCAACACAGTCTTTATTTATGGGATGTTATTGGGGGTGGTGCATTACAAGGGGTCATCAAGATGAAGAAGGGGATTCTTGGCAGTTATTTTGATGGTATGCATGGATCCAATGGAACAGATCTAATAGTGAACTCAACTGAATCAAGGAATGGCACGTACACATTTAGGGTTGGTGAAACAATGTTGAGTGAAAGAGCCCAATGGAGATAAACTCTACAGTAGCTAGGGAGGGTGATGGCAAGGACTGAAGGATACACTAAGGTCAAAGATTTATCAAATACTCTTTTGCACTGTGAGACAGTCTTTCTTATTCCTTTGAAAGCACGTGAAAGTGGTTCTTGACAAGCAGCACAAGGTGTGAGTGTGAAACTTCCTCTAGAGAGAGAGAAATGTGATTGTGGTAGCCAGAGCAGGTAAACTTTTCAGTGGTTTAATATGCTAGGTATAAGGACAGATTTAGATGAGTTGTATACGAGGTAGGAACAAAACTTGCTCAGAAAGCAAAACCGGTAGATACAAAAGGTGAGGAGTTGAATGTTGTTGTAACAGTGGGCTACAAGGCTGCCAAAGAACTGAGATGGGAAGAAGGTGCCAGATCAAAGAAAAGGGGCAGGAGGCGGAAGTGCTGGATGTCAAAGAGATTAAGTAGATTATTTAGGATGTAGATCAGTTCAAAGTCTGGTAGCTTGCTGTTGTTAATGAGTGAACTGTAGTGAGACAGTTTTGTCAAAGACCAAAAACACACCTAGCAGAAGTCGTCCTTAATCAAAGATACCCAAGCCTGAGGCAACCGTGGTGATGGGATGCGCTCAGACTTGAGCTTACACAAGGGGGCAGTCACCTAATGGTCAAGGGTAAAGCCTTGTGAATCAGGTTAAGAGACTGGCTGGATTTGCTGTCATGAGACCTTGTCATTCAGACCGAAGCCAACAAGAAGGAAAGTCCAGAGGACAGCTATCAGGGAAAGGGGGAAGGAGGCCCCATGTAAGTAACTGATGGAGCAATAGCTGGTTGTATGATGCAGACCAGGAAATGAAAGTGGAAGAAACGGATCTGAGATAGCCCCATAAAGTGAGTTGAATGCAACAGGGGGTAGGGCAAAAATAGGCAGACGGTGAGTGGTACGCCTACTAGATGCAGTGCTACAACATCTGGGTTGAATATTAAGAGGTGCCATTGGGCAAGAGGGAGTAAGAGACTGACTTGGTCCCTCTCTGCAGGGTCATTCCCAAACCTTTTGCCTTAACCCTCCTGTTTTCTGAACCCATTTTAGTTGGCCCTACGACTCTGTACACTTTACCTCTGCTTGCCAGTAGTAAAGTGCTTGTGCTCTCTCACTAAAAATGCTAACACTGGCTTTCACTGAACTGGCATATTTAATTTACTTGTAAGTCCCTAGTAAAGTGGTACTACATGTACTTGAGGCCTGTACATTAAATGCTAAAAGGGGGCTTGCAACACACATTGTGCCACCCGCCCACTTAAGTAGCCCTTTAAACATGACTAAGGCCTGCCATTGCAACCTGAATGTGCAGTTCAAACTGTCATTTCAACCTGGCAAAATTAACCGTTTCCCAGGTCTAAACCTTCCTTTTTAATAGGTAATACTTAGGGTAGACTTTGAACAGCCCATATGGCAGGGTGCAGTGCATTTAAAAGGTTGGACATGTACGGTACATTTTCACATGTCCTAGCAGTGAAAAACTCTACATTTCGCTAATGCAAAAGTATGTCTCTCACATAGGATGGCACTGGGTGACCTTATTACATTTAGTAAGTGATCGCTTTTAGTTGGGAACAAGTAAGAATGTCAAGTTTGGCCTCTTAAGAAATGTAGTTTAAAACCCTCTTCAATGGTAAAATGGTACTTTAAGTGACTGTTCTGAAAATGCCTCTTTTAGAAAATTGGCATTTTCTTGTGCTAACCATTTGGTGCCTGCAGTCTGTATCCATAGTCATATAATTACGTGTAGCTGTCAGTTGGTCTTTGCGTATTGCTCCCAGACAGTGAGACAAAGGGGGAATAGGTGTTGGCTTGAGGGGCCATCTCTGACTTGCTAAAGGGGACAAAGCTGTCACATACCACACTGGCACATCACAAAGACTCTGACTCAAGCCACTCACAAACAGTTTTACACTAGTCATTTATACCCTCAGACAAGCTGAGGCCAGTGCAGGGAGGCAAGAAATTCCAGACACCTCTGTAGGGAAGGCTCTAGATGCATCTCCCACTTCAAAGTGGGCACCAGGTATAAGTTTTGGACCCTCAGACCCAACTCTTCAGTACAAATCTGGATCTGTGGAAGACTCAGAAAACAGCTGCTGCCTGAAGGGGTGCTGCCCTGCTGCCTGAGTAAGAAAGACTGGACCTGCCTCTTGAACCCAGGACTAACACAGTGACTCCAAGGGCTAGTTGTCTGGCCTCAGGGAAAGAAAAGGTTTGAATTACTTTGAACCCAGCACCTGGGCTCTGCCTGCTGAACATCCTGCCACCCAAGTGGTGCCAACCCACGCCTGGACCCTGGGAAGTGGGCCTGAAAATGCTCTGACAGGCCAGCGTTGGTCCTAGCAGAACCGATGCAGTGCAACGCATCCCCTCTCAGCTCCACATCAGAACCACTGCTGTATTACGCATTCCTGACTTATGACCTCGCAGGTCCAGGGATCCGGCATTGCGTGACGCATCCTCAACAATGAACTTCAAAATGCAGCCCCACAGCTCCTCAGAACCGTTGCCTCGTGGCACATCCTTGATGTAGGACCTCATAATGCTCAGAAAGGAGGATTTAAGGTACTTTGTTCAGCGGGCCTAACTGGGACCTTGCATCCAGTCCATGCTTGATTGAGGTCACCCAGAACTTGAGACATTGTCTCACCCCAGAACAACCAGATAACTCCAGTTAGCCCTTTGTGCTCTTAAGCACCAGGTTTACTTAAAGTCTGGATTTTTTTTGTTTTTTGTGCCTAATAATTTATCAAATGTTACTCTAATTTTCTAAATTGGTGTGGGCTTTTTCTTGCATTGTGTTTTCACATTATTACTGTTTTTGTGCTGCATAAATACTTTACATATTGCCACTAAGTTAAGCCTGATTGCTTTTGTGCCAAGCTACCAGAGGGTGAAGCACAGGGTCATTTGGGGATTGCTTGTGTTTTGCTATAACAGGAACTGTGGTTGCTGCTCGAGTAGGGTTTCACTCCCCTCATCCAGTAAGCAAATGTCCTAGAGACACATACTGATACTAAGGCACAGGTGGCAAGGACACTATTCAGGAGACTGACCAGGAGTGTTACATTCACGTTGACCACAACCAAAAATCATTGACTAGATTAAAGCCAAAGTGCACCAAAGGGAACAGCAAGGACTATCAAGCCCAGGTTATATATGGGAGGAGAAAGAGTGAAAATCCAAGATGATTGGTGTGCTAAAACATGGTAAACAGAATCAGTGGGGTAGGGTACAAACTACAAATGAGCCGTAGGGAAGTAGGGGACGAAAGGAAGGCTGCTTAGCATACAAAGGGGTTCTCAGCAAGCCTAGGCATGTTTGGGCAAAAAAGCATCGAGAAAAGCGAGAGGTCCAGTGCCGTTGCTAAGTTGGGTCCTGAGTTGTACTAATGTGTAGCTCATTCTGTTCTAGGACCCTAGAGTTGCTGAAGGAAGGTGTGCACGGCACAAAGACAGCCATCAACAAATGAACGTGATATACGTGAGAATTTCCAGAAAATACACAGAGCACGTGGAAGTGCGGTCCAGGAGCAAAACTGGAAGGGCCATTAGTGTAATAGGACGGCAGCGACATCTCAAAGAGCCAGACAAAGTGAAATACAAATCAGATAGAAGCGGATTGATCAAAAGGAAAGCACATACTAGTCTTAAGGAGCGAAGGGTAGTTGTGCAGGTCAAGCTCTTAAGGTGCTGGAAGCAAAACTTGTAGGGAGCGCAAAGAGGGTGACAATGTCACATTGGTGGTGGGGGAGACAATGGGAGCTTACAAGGAGCTGATGATAAGACAGAGGAGATGAAAGAGGAAGGGTGTAGAGGAAACCACAAATAAGTTTGGGACTGAGACAAGTAACCGAGGGCCACGATTGAGGAGAGAAGCACCGGGAGAGGGGAGACACTGCAAAGCAGCTCTCAATGAGTTGTAGGCGCTGGGATACAGGAAGGGTAACCAGAAGTAGGGGATGAAAAAAAACAATAAGGGGTCGTGGAAGGAAGACACAGGATGCTCTGAAAGATTGGGAGTAATATGGAATAGACAGAAGTGAAGGGGTTTGATGGAAAATGTAAAGATGCTCTTGGGGAGCTAGATGGGAAATGGGAAGACTGTCAACGTGCTGAGGGCATGACAGGAAAAGCTGAAGCATGAAGTCTTGTATAGCTACAAACAGAGAGAGAGGAAGGAGGAATCAGGGTGCAAGCTAGGCATGACAGAAATGTCAGGGAAGAAGCCACAATTAAGGTCTCATGGAGGATGGGGCAAATAGGGCATGGAGAAGAGAACTCTCAAACTGAAGGGGCAGAAGGACGTAGAAGAGCACGAATGAAAAAAAACAAATCGCTGCATTTGAAAACCTGGAGAAAGGAATTGCTTAGGGGTAGAGCCTTCAAGCAGCTTGGGGCAGAAAGGAAGTGCAGAGATGGCTAAAAATGTCGCCAAGGGATGAGCATGGGGAGGGACACTCCTTCAACTCTCAGCGATTCTAGGCCTCAGGCAAAACGCCTTTGTATGCACTGAACCACGATGTGGCTAGATATAACATACTAATTAGGGGGCGAAAACAGCATTTCAGGACCCTAATTCTATAGATGTAAACTGGTACCAAGTTTTGAAGATGACTTTTTGCCATTCCTGTTTTTTTCAGGGAACAACTGTAGGAAGTTGGCTCTGTATGTGCTATTTCAAAGTAAGGAATAGCATGCACAGAGTCCAAGGGTTCCCCTTAGAGGTAAAATAGTGGTAAAAATAGATAATACTAATGCTCTATTTTGTGGTAGTGTGGTCGAGCAGTAGGCTTATCCAAGGAGTAGTGTTAAGCATTTGTTGTACATACACATAGACAATAAATGAGGTACACACACTCAGAGACAAATCCAGCCAATAGGTTTTGTATAGAAAAATATATTTTCTTAGTTTATTTTAAGAACCACAGGTTCAAATTTAACATGTAATATCTTGTTTGAAAGGTATTGCAGGTAAGTACATTAGGAACTCTGAATCATTTCAATTGCATGTATACTTTTCAAGTTATTCACAAATAGCTATTTTAAAAGTGGACACAGTGCAATTTTCACAGTTCCTGGGGGAGGTAAGTTTTTGTTAGTTTTACCAGGTAAGTACGACACTTACAGGGTTCAGTTCTTGGTCCAAGGTAGCCCACCGTTGGGGGTTCAGAGCAACCCCAAAGTTACCACACCAGCAGCTCAGGGCCGGTCAGGTGCAGAGTTCAAAGTGGTGCCCAAAACGCATAGGCTTCAATGGAGAGAAAGGGGTGCCCCGGTTCCAGTCTGCCAGCAGGTAAGTACCCGCGTCTTCGGAGGGCAGACCAGGGGCGTTTTGTAGGGCACCGGGGGGGGACACAAGCCCACACAGAAATTTCACCCTCAGCGGCGCGGGGGCGGCCGGGTGCAGTGTTAGAACAAGCGTCGGGTTCGCAATGGAAGTCAATGAGAGATCAAGGGATCTCTTCAGCGCTGCAGGCAGGCAAGGGGGGGCTTCCTCGGGGAAACCTCCACTTGGGCAAGGGAGAGGGACTCCTGGGGGTCACTTCTGCAGTGAAAGTCCGGTCCTTCAGGTCCTGGGGGCTGCGGGTGCAGGGTCTTTTCCAGGCGTCGGGACTTAGGTTTCAGAGAGTCGCGGTCAGGGGAAGCCTCGGGATTCCCTCTGCAGGCGGCGCTGTGGGGGCTCAGGGGGGACAGGTTTTGGTACTCAAAGTCGTAGAGTAGTCCGGGGGTCCTCCCTGAGGTGTTGGTTCTCCACCAGCCGAGTCGGGGTCGCCGGGTGCAGTGTTGCAAGTCTCACGCTTCTTGCGGGGAGTTGCAGGGTTCTTTAAGGCTGCTTCTGGAAACAAAGTTGCAGTCTTTTTGGAGCAGGTCCGCTGTCCTCGGGAGTTTCTTGTCGTCGAAGCAGGGCAGTCCTCAGAGGATTCAGAGGTCGCTGGTCCCTTTGGAAGGCGTCGCTGGAGCAGAGTTCTTTGGAAGGCAGGAGACAGGCCGGTGAGTTTCTGGAGCCAAGGCAGTTGTTGTCTTCTGGTCTTCCTCTGCAGGGGTTTTCAGCTAGGCAGTCCTTCTTCTTGTTGTTGCAGGAATCTAACTCTTTAGGTTCAGGGAAGCCCTTAAATACTAAATTTAAGGGCGTGTTTAGGTCTGGGGGGTTAGTAGCCAATGGCTACTAGCCCTGAGGGTGGGTACACCCTCTTTGTGCCTCCTCCCAAGGGGAGGGGGTCACATCCCTAATCCTATTTGGGGAATCCTCCTTCTACAAGATGGAGGATTTCTAAAAGTCAGAGTCACCTCAGCTCAGGACACCTTAGGGGCTGTCCTGACTGGCCAGTGACTCCTCCTTGTTTTTCTCATTATCTCTCCTGGACTTGCCGCCAAAAGTGGGGGCTGGCTCCAGGAGGCGGGCATCTCCACTAGCTGGAGTGCCCTGGGGCATTGTAACACGAAGCTTGAGCCGTTGAAGCTCACTGCTAGGTGTTACAGTTCCTGCAGGGGGGAGGTGTGAAGCACCTCCACCCAGAGCAGGCTTTGTTTCTGTCCTCAGAGAGCACAAAGGCTCTCACCGCATGAGGTCAGACACTCGTCTCTCAGCAGCAGGCTGGCACAGACCAGTCGGTCCTGCACTGAACAATTGGGTAAAATACAGGGGGTATCTCTAAGATGCCCTCTGTGTGCATTTTTTAATAAATCCAACACTGGCATCAGTGTGGGTTTATTATTCTGAGAAGTTTGATACTAAACTTCCCAGTATTCAGTGTAGCCATTATGGAGCTGTGGAGTTCGTTTTTGACAGACTCCCAGCCCATATACTCTTATGGCTACCCTGCACTTACAATGTCTAAGGTTTTACTTAGACACTGTAGGGGTATAGTGCTCATGCACATATGCCCTCACCTGTGGTATAGTGCACCCTGCCTTAGGGCTGTAAGGCCTACTAGAGGGGTGACTTACCTATGCCACAGGCAGTGGGAGGTTGGCATGGCACCCTGAGGGGAGTGCCATGTCGACTTAGTCATTTTCTCCCCATCAGCACACACAAGCTGGCAAGCAGTGTGTCTGTGCTGAGTGAGGGGTCCCTAGGGTGGCATAAGACATGCTGCAGCCCTTAGAGACCTTCCCTGGCATCAGGGCCCTTGGTACCAGGGGTACCAGTTACAAGGGACTTACCTAGGTGCCAGGGTTGTGCCAATTGTGGAAACAATGGTACATTTTAGGTGAAAGAACACTGGTGCTGGGGCCTGGTTAGCAGGGTCCCAGCACACTTCTCAGTCAAGTCAGCATCAGTATCAGGCAAAAAGTGGGGGGTAACTGCAACAGGGAGCCATTTCTTTACACAAGCCCCCCCCAGCCCACAGGCCAGGAGACTCAGCCAAAGCTGGGAGAGTCTTCCTAGTCTGTCAGGCGAGGAAGAGTAGAGGAAATAGGCTGGTTTGTTGCAGGGCCTACTCTGCCTTACATCCTCCTGTTCAGGTCATTCCCTCTGGGGAACTGACCCACTTCCACAGTGATAGGACCTAGTCTGAACTGCCTCTTGTCTGTGCTTTTTATGTCTTCACCCATTCTCTCTATTTTGGGGTTAGAGGTATCCACCTCTGCTAATCTTATCTTAGCCAGGGTCACCCCTAGCTTACCCAAAGAGGTTACCCAGAGCTGGAGTAACCCCACCATGACCAACAGGGTCAGGGGGCCTAACTTGCTATTTGGCATGGGGTCAGACCACCATGCCAAGGATAGTGCAGCCATAAAGGCTAACACCCAGCAGAGGCCACTGACAGCTATCAGTGCCCAGAACCACACCTTTAGCTCTTCACCTACAAGGGAAGGGGCTAAGTTACAGGCTTCTTTGGGTTCAGGGTGCCTGTCTGCTGTATTAGAGTGGGGGGTTACCACATCTTGTAGTAAACACCCTTCTTCCACTCTTTCTTCTGTTAGCTGAGGAGCCACCCACTCAGGCTTAACAGTTGCCTGACTAGCCAGGACTTCTTGTGGGTCAGGTTGGACTTTATCAGAGCCACTTTTGGAGTTCTCCCCTACTGGAGCAGAATCTCCTTGGCTTGCAGGAACCTTGGCTAAAGGTTGTCCACCTTTCCTACTCTGTTTCCTTTTCTTTTTCTTCTGGGGCCTACTTGCATTTACTGCAGAGGCAGGCACTCCAGAATCCTTGGGAGAGGACTGGCACTGGACCAGTTCCTCTCTTGGGCTCTGACTAACCTCTGGGTAGTCATTTCCAAGGAGACAATCAAGGGGGAGGTCTGTACTGACTACCACCCTTCTCCAGCTAAAAGTCCCACCCACTTCTATGGGCACAAAAGCCACAGGCCTATCAGTGACCCTGTCTGGGCTAACTCTTACTCTGGCCATCTCACCTGGGATGTACTGGTTTGAGAACACCAGCCTGTCATGCACAATAGTGTGACTGGCACAAGTGTCTCTCAGGGCAGTGGCTGGGATTCCATTCACCAGTAGGTGGTGGAAGTGTCTACTTCCCTCTGGAATCTCCAACTCACCTGTTGGGCCCTTTTTCCAGTTGAAGGCTATGAAGACCTCCTCATCTGAGGAGTCATCCCCAATGGCTACACTGGTCACCCCTGGAATTTTGCTAGGGGGTTTGTTTTTGGGACAAGAAGTGTCCTTGGTGTGGTGCCCTGTCTGTTTACAGTTATGGCACCATGCCTTAGTGGCATCCCAGCTCTTACCCTGGTACCCACCTTTGTTTTGGGTTGTGTCTCTGGGCCCACCCACCTGGTCTGGTTTTTGGGGGCCTACAGGGGACTCTTTTTCTTTGTTTCTAGTGTCACCCACTTTCTCCTGGGGAGGCTTTGTAACCCCTTTCTTTTGGTCACCCCCAGTGGAAGTTTTGGTTACCCTAGTCTTGACCCAGTGGTCTGCCTTCTTTCCCAATTCTTGGGGAGAAATTGGACCTAGGTCTACCAGATACTGATGCAACTTTTCATTGAAGCAGTTACTTAAAATGTGTTCTTTCATAAACAAATTATAAAGCCCAACATAGTCATACACTTCATTTCCAGTTACCCAACCATCCAGTGTTTTCACTGAGTAGTCAACATAATCAACCCAGGTCTGGCTCGAGGATTTTTGAGCCCCCCTGAATCTAATTCTATACTCCTCAGTGGAGAATCCAAAGCCCTCAATCAGGGTACCCTTCATGAGGTCATAAGATTCTGCATCTTTTCCAGAGAGTGTGAGGAGTCTATCCCTACACTTTCCAGTGAACATTTCCCAAAGGAGAGCACCCCAGTGAGATTTGTTCACTTTTCTGGTTACACAAGCCCTCTCAAAAGCTGTGAACCATTTGGTGATGTCATCACCATCTTCATATTTAGTTACAATCCCTTTAGGGATTTTCAACATGTCAGGAGAATCTCTGACCCTATTTATGTTGCTGCCACCATTGATGGGTCCTAGGCCCATCTCTTGTCTTTCCCTTTCTATGGCTAGGATCTTTTTTTCCAAAGCCAATCTTTTGGCCATCCTGGCTAACTGGATGTCCTCTTCACTGGAGTTATCCTCAGTGATTTCAGAGACGCTGGACCCTCCTGTGAGGGAGCCAGCATTTCTGACTACTATTTTTGGAGTCGGGGTTTGAGAGACCCTGTTCTCCCTAAATAGGACTGGTAGGGGGGAATTTTCCTCCAAGTCACTATCTTCATCCTCTGTGTTGCCATCCTCAGAGGGGTTGGCTTTTTCAAACTCTGCCAAACGCTCCTGGAGCTGTACTTTGGTAGGTTTGGAGCCCATTACTATTTTCTTTAGTTTACAGAGTGACCTTAGCTCTCTCATCTGTAGATGGGGGTAAGGTGTGGTGTCGAGTTCCACCACATTCACATCTGTGCTAGACATTTTGCTTCTAAAAGTTGGAATACTTTTTAAGAATCTAAAACTAGTTCTAGGTTCTAATTCAAACTTTTACCAAACTTTTAAACTCTAAAAGAAATGCTAAACAGGATCTAACACAAGGCCCTAGCAGGACTTTAAAGAATTTAGAAAACTTTTCAAATTGCAAAAATCAATTTCTAATGACAATTTTGGAATTTGTCGTGTGATCAGGTATTGGCTGAGTAGTCCAGCAAATGCAAAGTCTTGTACCCCACAGCTGATCCACCAATGTAGGAAGTTGGCTCTGTATGTGCTATTTCAAAGTAAGGAATAGCATGCACAGAGTCCAAGGGTTCCCCTTAGAGGTAAAATAGTGGTAAAAATAGATAATACTAATGCTCTATTTTGTGGTAGTGTGGTCGAGCAGTAGGCTTATCCAAGGAGTAGTGTTAAGCATTTGTTGTACATACACATAGACAATAAATGAGGTACACACACTCAGAGACAAATCCAGCCAATAGGTTTTGTATAGAAAAATATCTTTTCTTAGTTTATTTTAAGAACCACAGGTTCAAATTTAACATGTAATATCTTGTTTGAAAGGTATTGCAGGTAAGTACATTAGGAACTCTGAATCATTTCAATTGCATGTATACTTTTCAAGTTATTCACAAATAGCTATTTTAAAAGTGGACACACTGCAATTTTCACAGTTCCTGGGGGAGGTAAGTTTTTGTTAGTTTTACCAGGTAAGTACGACACTTACAGGGTTCAGTTCTTGGTCCAAGGTAGCCCACCGTTGGGGGTTCAGAGCAACCCCAAAGTTACCACACCAGCAGCTCAGGGCCGGTCAGGTGCAGAGTTCAAAGTGGTGCCCAAAACGCATAGGCTTCAATGGAGAGAAGGGGGTGCCCCGGTTCCAGTCTGCCAGCAGGTAAGTACCCGCGTCTTCGGAGGGCAGACCAGGGGCGTTTTGTAAGGCACCGGGGGGGGACACAAGCCCACACAGAAATTTCACCCTCAGCGGCGCGGGGGCGGCCGGGTGCAGTGTTAGAACAAGCGTCGGGTTCGCAATGGAAGTCAATGAGAGATCAAGGGATCTCTTCAGCGCTGCAGGCAGGCAAGGGGGGGCTTCCTCGGGGAAACCTCCACTTGGGCAAGGGAGAGGGACTCCTGGGGGTCACTTCTGCAGTGAAAGTCCGGTCCTTCAGGTCCTGGGGGCTGCGGGTGCAGGGTCTTTTCCAGGCGTCGGGACTTAGGTTTCAGAGAGTCGCGGTCAGGGGAAGCCTCGGGATTCCCTCTGCAGGAGGCGCTGTGGGGGCTCAGGGGGGACAGGTTTTGGTACTCACAGTCGTAGAGTAGTCCGGGGGTCCTCCCTGAGGTGTTGGTTCTCCACCAGCCGAGTCGGGGTCGCCGGGTGCAGTGTTGCAAGTCTCACGCTTCTTGCGGGGAGTTGCAGGGTTCTTTAAGGCTGCTTCTGGAAACAAAGTTGCAGTCTTTTTGGAGCAGGTCCGCTGTCCTCGGGAGTTTCTTGTCGTCGAAGCAGGGCAGTCCTCAGAGGATTCAGAGGTCGCTGGTCCCTTTGGAAGGCGTTGCTGGAGCAGAGTTCTTTGGAAGGCAGGAGACAGGCCGGTGAGTTTCTGGAGCCAAGGCAGTTGTTGTCTTCTGGTCTTCCTCTGCAGGGGTTTTCAGCTAGGCAGTCCTTCTTCTTGTTGTTGCAGGAATCTAACTCTTTAGGTTCAGGGAAGCCCTTAAATACTAAATTTAAGGGCGTGTTTAGGTCTGGGGGGTTAGTAGCCAATGGCTACTAGCCCTGAGGGTGGGTACACCCTCTTTGTGCCTCCTCCCAAGGGGAGGGGGTCACATCCCTAATCCTATTGGGGGAATCCTCCTTCTACAAGATGGAGGATTTCTAAAAGTCAGAGTCACCTCAGCTCAGGACACCTTAGGGGCTGTCCTGACTGGCCAGTGACTCCTCCTTGTTTTTTTCATTATCTCTCCTGGACTTGCCGCCAAAAGTGGGGGCTGGGTCCAGGAGGCGGGCATCTCCACTAGCTGGAGTGCCCTGGCGCATTGTAACACGAAGCTTGAGCCTTTGAAGCTCACTGCTAGGTGTTACAGTTCCTGCAGGGGGGAGGTGTGAAGTCCCTCCACCCAGAGCAGGCTTTGTTTCTGTCCTCAGAGAGCACAAAGGCTCTCACCGCATGAGGTCAGACACTCGTCTCTCAGCAGCAGGCTGGAACAGACCAGTCGGTCCTGCACTGAACAATTGGGTAAAATACAGGGGGTATCTCTAAGATGCCCTGTGTGTGCATTTTTTAATAAATCCAACACTGGCATCAGTGTGGGTTTATTATTCTGAGAAGTTTGATACTAAACTTCCCAGTATTCAGTGTAGCCATTATGGAGCTGTGGAGTTCGTTTTTGACAGACTCCCAGCCCATATACTCTTATGGCTACCCTGCACTTACAATGTCTAAGGTTTTACTTAGACACTGTTGGGGCATAGTGCTCATGCACATATGCCCTCACCTGTGGTATAGTGCACCCTGCCTTAGGGCTGTAAGGCCTACTAGAGGGGTGACTTACCTATGCCACAGGCAGTGGGAGGTTGGCATGGCACCCTGAGGGGAGTGCCATGTCGACTTAGTCATTTTCTCCCCATCAGCACACACAAGCTGGCAAGCAGTGTGTCTGTGCTGAGTGAGGGGTCCCTAGGGTGGCATAAGACATGCTGCAGCCCTTAGAGACCTTCCCTGGCATCAGGGCCCTTGGTACCAGGGGTACCAGTTACAAGGGACTTACCTAGGTGCCAGGGTTGTGCCAATTGTGGAAACAATGGTACATTTTAGGTGAAAGAACACTGGTGCTGGGGCCTGGTTAGCAGGGTCCCAGCACACTTCTCAGTCAAGTCAGCATCAGTATCAGGCAAAAAGTGGGGGGTAACTGCAACAGGGAGCCATTTCTTTACAACAACACTAAAACTTGCTGAAATTTGTAAGTCTGTGGGGACGAGGTTAAAAATAGAACTACTAAACATACTTAGTGATGTAAACCTGGAAAGCCTCAAGGTGATTTTTAGCAATCGCTGGCTCAGTAGCCCCAGGACACAACTTCTCCTGTTATAGATTTTTCTTTTATAAATCATTATTTTTAGGTGCGGTAAGAGAATTGTTGCAGCTGCACTGTGACTATGACTGCCAGAATTCACTGTGTTGTTATATTAAAGTGGCATCCCCTCTCAAACTTATAAATGGAATGCCACATGTATATTATTGCATTTTTCTAATCACCAATGTTTTTAAAGATCTTAAGACCTGTATATCTTTAAGGAACGACTTGCTCTGCCAATTTAAATATTCTAACACGGAACACTGTAATCGCACGCTTGGCTTTCTTAAACCAAAGAAATTAAAAAGAAAACAAATAAATATAGTTAAGGTCCGGCAACACTGTTCCAAAGTATAGCACGAGCCAACACGCTCAAGTGTCCTGATATGGGTCAGTTAACAGCTAAGTAACTCTTATAAATAACCCTCAAGTGTAGTCAGCTTCATGTCGTGCCTCTTTTATACAAAACCCATTTGAAAAGAAAGTTAAACTTGGACAAGTATTTTAAATATTGGCAGATGTCCCTCACCTTTCAGATTGTGAGTTGCACAAATGAACTAGTCCTATGTACTGCGATGGGTCATGAAACAGAGATGAATTATAAGCGCAAAGCTCCTTAGCTAGCACCTGGCACTGTACATCCTCCAGTGCTGTGCGTCATGAAACTGGAAAAGAGCTCAGTTAGAGTAGCAACTATATCGGCGGCCATCTCGAAAGAGACTTTACACATTTCTCTTCATTGTAACGGGCTCTGGAAGTCAAGGAGGGACTAGAAAAACAACTGAGGGAAGGGAGCAGAGTAGATTTATTGGTATGAAGAACGTCAGGTACACTGCAAAGGGATCTAGAAGTGAAAGGAGCGATTTGGCAACCTAGGAGGTAGAAAAACGAGTAACTTTACTTGAAAACAGAGCCGTCACCACACCAATAACGAGCTAGTCTAATATTACAAATTTGGAAAATATCCTGCCAGTAAAGTTTTTATTAATTCTTTTGAACGTAACCTGCTCTGGGTGCTCCATACACGAAAAGAGTACTCGTTAATAGGCATTAACAAAACAGCCACCACACTCGGAACACAACGCACCCGCTTCTGTCAAGGGTTTCGTTTAATCTGGTCTCAATGGTAGCAGCAAAGGTGAGAGACTAGGATGCCTGGGAAGTTTGCTAAATGTGGGGGCCATCTTGGAACACTTCACGTCTGCACACTAACAAATATGATCTTAACAGAGAAAGAAAAGGAGTAGGTGGTAACTGGACATGTGGCCTTTGGAGGCAGGCGAATTTACTACCCTAATCTATGTAGCATCCTCCCCACCCTGGGTACCCACTAATGATTATGCCACGCACAGAGTTGTAATTCACACATTTTTATTCCTCTGTGTGTACCTGTGAACTCCAACAGTCTAAGCCAAGCTTTCATTACATACTATTCTAGTGATTACGTCACACTGATACCGAGTCTGTTGGGAGACAGAACGGTTCGTTCCTAAAACATGCAAGACTTTAGAACTCCCCCTCTGTTAAATGAAAATTAAAAAAATAAAAAATAATCAGTATATATATATATATATATATATATATATATATATATATATATATATATATATATGTGTGTGTGTGTGTGTGCAACTATATCTATTCAATCAATCTTGGGGCTTTGATCATATAACCCAATCTGGTTACTGGAAGCTGTGAATAGTCATCTTCAGTGTTAGAAATTGCTAAAGATGGTAAAGAATTGGCAGCAGTCAGAGAGTCTTCAGGATCAGTCTTTTTTGCACCATTTCGAGTTAAAGACCGATGAAACAGAAGCCTAAAGTGAGAAGAGGCTCTATGGACTTCCCAGGGCGCTGGGCAGTCACCATGTGTACATACATGCCAACATTTCAGAAAAGAGAAAAGTGGGAGATTTCTAGAAAAGAAATCCATAGCATGTATTTCCTGCTTTGACTTTTATTAGGGCCTGAATCATGTTACTGTTATGTATGGGATTTGCAAGTCTGCTGCTGGGGGATCAGATATTAGATACGCAGATGTACGTTTTTTTTTCTTACCTGTCAGGAGCACAGAGAAAGCACTGTGGCAGACAGAGAGAGAGTGATGCAAGTCCTGTACACTGGCCTGTAGGAGCATGTTACTGGCAGTGCATACTCTGAGTTACACAAGACCAGGTTCTGTCAGCTGAAGCCCGCAGAGGAATCAGGTTTTTACATGCAGGAATCAGGAGGTGGGAGACTAGCCTTGAAATCTGTAGTCTCCAGCCTGAATCAGAAGGGATGGCATGTATGTGTGTCCCTTGAAAAGGTTCAGCATCATCAGCAGCATCAGGTTTTATTTTGTGCATTTGTCGGATGATCACTAAATCACCTTTTCTAAATGAGAAATAATTTGCATGTCGCCTCTTCTCTGCATATTCTTTCATTTCCTGTTTGTTAACTAAGTACCTTGTACGAATCATGTTTTCACGTTTACCTCTTTTGGTAGTCCATTAAGGTAAACTTGGTTGTCATTGCTCTCCCAAACATCAATCTTGCAGGACTTTTGCCTGTGGTTGAGTGGGGTGTCGAACGATAAGCTCTTACAGTAGAATTCAATACTGTTTTCAAACTGAGTTTCTCAAGACTTGCACCCTATACTACTTTCTTTAGTGTACTCATAAACTGCTCAACAAGTCCATTGACCTGGGTCCATAAAGGTGTCCTATTTTGATGCTTTAAGTTCAGACACTCCAGAAATTCTTTAAATTTTATACAGTTGAAGGGTGGGCCACTGTCAGACTTTACAGTTGTCGATATGCCCATTGTCGCAAAGATGCCATCAAGTTTTTCAATCACTCATTCATGAGTCATGGATGAGAGATCTTCAATTAAAGGAAAACATTAGTATTCATCTATAATTGACATAAAATGAAGCTCATTATCAAGTTGACCAAATAAATTGAAGGGTATTCTCTCCCGTGCATGTCTAGGAAGTTCTGACATGTTCAGAATATGTTGAGTGACATTGTCTGATAGACAATTGCATATGTTACAGGCTTTGAGCTCCTTTTTAAATCTCCTACCTAAGTATGTAAACCAAACTTGATCTCAGAGAGCTCTCTTTGTGGCAACAATACCATGATGTCCTTCAAGACCCTCTTCAATCACTTTTTTGCCGTAGACTCTAAGGAAACAGGATTCATGACCCTCTCTGCATAATTCCTTCCTGAGCTATGGATAATTCATCTTTGACATTTTTTGTACTTTTGATATTCACCTTCATTATTGAGAGATCGAATGTGTTTGTTCCATGACTAATGTGTAATTATGTCTTTTAACTTCAGCAGGTCACTATCATGGCTTGTGACAGTGACAATCTGGGCTAACTATATGGCAGCTGGTGTACTTGACTTTACAGTGAAATTTATGTGGGATTCAGCTGTCTTGGATGGAGTACCGTGACCATGTATAGGCACTCTCGAAAAGTAGTGAGTAGGATTCTGATCCTTTCCTGGGTGATGCACAATTGTATAATTGTAATCTTGTAATTGTAGTCCCCCATCATTCAATGCAACAAGGAATCTTGGCTTTTGGATTGGCAAAGATGTTCAGCAAAGCATTGATGATCAGTTACCACCATAAAAGGCTTTCAGTACAGGAATACATGGAAATGTTCACAAGCCCGTACCACAGCCAAACTTTCTTTCTCAGGTAAGCACGTTATGTTTGGGACAAACCTCTACTAGCACAGGCCATAATATGCCATCGAGCATTTGGGCATCCACTATGCTGTGCAAGGATATCGCCTACCCCGACTGGGCTAGCGTCGCCCACAACCTCTGCATGAGGCTTTGAATTTAAGTATACCATTTCAGTAGCATTTTCAATGATATGTTTGATCCTCTTGAAACTTTTCCTACATTCTTGTGGTCATTGAAAAGAAACACTTCTTTATCAACTCTCACAGTGGAACACAAACAGTGGCAAAGTATTGTATGTATCTTGAACGGTAACTGGCCATGCCAAGAAAACAACATACCATTGAAACATCTTGTGGGGGATCAACATTTAACAGAGCTTGTCCTTTTGCAACGTCAGAAGTTATACCCCCATCAGAAAAGATATGGGCAAAGAACTTTAGTTTTGTCTTGTTGAACTCACACTTGTCTGCATTCAAAATCAACCTGTGTCAATGATTAATTGACATACTTATGTGAGAGATCTATTGTGCTCTTTCTGAGTAGCTCCAGAAACCAATATGTCATCGCTGTAATTGAATGCATTAACAACAGCCTATATGATACTTCAAATGACGTCTTGGAAACATTCTGCAGCTGATGAGACACTAAAACTGAGGGCTTGATTTAGATCGTGGCAGTGTTACTGTCAAAGCCCGCAGTAATGAACCTGAGAAGACGTCAAGTCGACGGTGTTCTGCCCACCGTATTTAGATGTTACAGTCCTGCAGACGGTGTACTGGTGGCAGTTTCTCTGTCGGAGGGGGACATTGCGGGACCCAATGGACAGCTGGCAATGGCAGTTGCTACGGAATAGAGGTATGTCACATACCCACACTGTACCTATGCCATATGTGTCCCCCTGCATCACACACAACACAACACACCACATACACACCATTATCTGTTGTCATTCCACCACAATGCAACACGTACATGCCGCAAACACACATTGCCATACCTCCATATAACAACATACACACACTAGTGACACTGCTCCCACACACAACACAACCACAACAACCAACACAACTACACACTCATCTACGCAAACACACTCACAAAACATCACAACTATGCACATCATGATAATGACTGCCATACAACAATGCTGAGATGTATGTTGCACGCAGCAACACTACTCAACATACAACAGCAATGCCATATGCAAGTGGCACACATACTGACGCAACCACAGCACCCACTGCACCTCCCTCCACCTCAACCAGCAAATTGCATCGCACACATACATACACGTACTGATTCACACACACAACTCGAAGTACACTATGACAGGTACAGGTCCCCTTGTAATGTGCACACATGGAGACAGTTGACAAGTGAGATAGTACTGGCATTGTGTGGCCAGCATTAATTTGTCAATGAATACTGATGCCCTAATGACATTTTTGTATATGTGTGTGTAATGTGCTGTGTACCAGTGTGTCCCCACCCATGTCTGGCCCACTTGTGTCTCCGACATATGCATGTCACAATAGTCTTAAAAATTACTGTGACATATATATGTCTGCAGTGGTCCCGAGCTCATGTGCTGTGAACCCCCAACGTACACAGTCAATGCAGGTTCCCTACCTTTCTGTCCAGTGACAGTGGTGTTGTGTTTTCTCCGTGGTCCATTGGCAGCAGTGACGGAGGGTGTTGTCCAGGCATATCCAGCCGGAAACAGAAGTGGAACTGGGAAAAAAGTGAGTTTTCACATGCTTTTCCCCTCAATCTGGCAAGTCAGTCTTGGAGGTTGGAGCAACTTTTTGTTTGACGGCAAGACACATCCAAATTCGCACGGCGGTAAGCATGGCTAGAGTCCAGCCACTGTTTCCTCTGATGCTGTGGAATCGGATGGGAATCCTTGGCAGTGTAGGCAGAACTTGGGCGGTTTGTCATCTATGGGACCGCCAACATCTTAATCTGTGGGGCGGACCCTGAAGGTAGTGGATGGGTTTTCAGTCAGAAAACTGACGGCTGGACTGTTACCGCCAGTATCTAAATCAGGCCCTAAGTCTCTTGAATCTAATCACACAAACATGTGAGAAAAGATTGCAATGTTTCTGTAGCTTTCTTCAAGTTCCAACTAATGATATCCTTTATTTAAATCAAGTCAAGAAAAGTTTGTTGCACCATTCAATTGCGTTATCATGTCAGCAATGTGTAGCCATGGATGTTGTTCGCGTTCAGTGGCTTTGTTTGCCTGACATATGTCAATGCATATGCGCACAGCTCCTTCACTGTTCTTTTAAGTCACTACTACTTCCTCGTTAATTATTTTGGTACATTAAGATCAGGGTCTGTGATTTAGTTTGTTTCAGTTTTTTTTCTATTGGATGTTTTTCTATCTTCATTATTTCTGTTATTTTTCTTATCCTCTGTCTATTTTTTACTACGTGCTTTCTTCCCAGCGCTTCGATGCTCTTTGAGTAGGAACGCGCTTTATAAATCTCGAATTACATTACATTGCTACAATGGGAGAAACCTATGGTATTGGACCAGTGGAACGCTCAATAATGTCATGCTTAAGTAAAAATTCAAATTATTTTTCAACAGCTATTTGTAAATGAAAAGCAATTTGCCTATGTCTCTGAGCAGAGAAAGCAGCCCGCAGTAACAGAAGCAGCAGTAAATCTCACTCTTCCCCTTGCACCCAGCACCCCCTCTGTTCCAGCCCTCCCCCTCAACCCTGGGGGCTGGTCTGACAAAATTGCCAAGGCTGCTTTGGGTTCCCAGTCAGGCCCTGCATCAATCTTTGAGTACTGGATACACTCATTTGCTATGACTGCTTCAGAACATTAAAAATGTAGTGCTGCAGAAGTCAAGGCTGGGACCCTCCTAGAATGTCCTGCTGAGGCACAATTGCTGGCCTCTTCTTATGCTGATGGCATGTGAGAAATTTACTGTACAAGTACATCTACACCAATAAACTACAAGCATGCCTGAAGGGGAGTTTTCATTTCAGCCCTATGCATGTGCTAGTGGAATGGCCTTTGACATAAGAGTATGAGGAATCACTTTTTTTAACAGCTCAGAATGAGAGCTTAGTCTGACACGGCCAGCTCACTGCAAATGTTCATAAGAGCCACTTGGGCTTATATGTTTTATGGGATTTGTGGCTATTTTCTGTAAGGGTTTTCTTCCATTGTCCCTGGACATGATCGTGGCCTAGGTCTAGCAGACATTCATCATTTGTGGTGAAGAGTAGTAGATTTTGCATGATGGTGGCTCTGTGGATCACTGCTTTCATGAGAGACCAAATAAGTTTTTTTTTTCAAAGGTTTGGCCTCTTTCTGCTAGAAGGGTGGTAGGATGAGTGTCAAGAGTCATAGTCAGGAGTGTTTGTGTGGTGTGACCAATGAACAAATCGAAACTCCTCCACCTGAAAGAGTAACATTTATTTTTTAGTGAACACTGGCAAACAAGTGGCAGATCCATGAAGTAGCAACGCCATTGGCTTGTGGTTCTTGCTGACAGTTGAATTCATGTATATATAGCACTGTCTAGAAGTAGCCACAATATTAGTGCATACCATTGTTTACTTATAAGTTTGGGTTTACCAACATCTATAGAAGTTAGGCCTGGTTTGACGTATGCTACTGGAAGCACACACCTTCTTCTCAGCCCAAAGCAGGTCAGCCTCTAGTTCACATTTGTGTCCACAGACAGTTTGTTTTTTCTTGTCGGGCTCAACATACAGCATTGTGGTCTAAGCCAGCATGGTATCCTTAGTTTGCTGAAAGACTTGTCCTTGCCTTTTGAGGGCGCAGATTACACAGTTCATAATTCTGCATATTAATGAAGAGTAAAGCGTCTCAGTCAAGTTTGTGACAGAGTAACCCATCCGCTGAACTATAAATCAAGCCCACAGTCTGTTCAATTGTCTTACTCGCCCTGTTACATTTATAAAATGTGATGTTTTTATAGTCCTGATATGTCGGGCCCCGATGGATTTCAAAACAATTGAAGGCTGTTTCCTTACTTCTTTGGCCGAAAGGAGATGCCGTTTAATATTCTGAAGTTGGTATTGTTTTCAGTGTAAGACAGTACAGCGTATTCATTATATGTAGCTCAAATGTGACAGTTACCATGTGATGGGTTTTCTATTTAATCAGTGGTTGTGTTACATATCTTTATTTGTCAAACCCAGTGAATGCACAGTTTCTTTGTCTTAAAAGATATAAAAACCCAGAATTTTGGAGGCGAGCCAAGATTTCTCCCTGATCCCTTAGAGACTAGACTCTATGCTGGTCTGTTTATTGCTCTGCACTAAGAATAGTGTTATGATCGATCTATGTCTTTGCATAGAATGCTTTTGTGTGGGATGCTGTTGCTGTGAGGCTCCGCGAGTTCCAACAAGAACGGTTGGTGTCGCGGAGCAGTGAAGCGGTGGTTCCCTTTATTGGAGCGACAAGAAAATTAAATACGTACCTGTAAAAGTTCACTGGCTTCCGAGTCACTTCTTCCAGGATCACAACAGCATTGTTTGGCAATGAGTTGCCGGACGGAACCACCATTGTCTACCCGTGCGGTGTTTCCTGCGGTCTTCGGTTCCCGTGGTGCTGCAGTGTTTCCTGAGGTCTTCAGTTCCTGTGGTGCTGTAGATCTGACAAATACATTTTCCCTTGAGGAGTGAACTGCGCTTTGTGCAATGCCATTCAAGCGGTAAGTATCCGGCTATACCGCTCGTGCATGTGCATTTGGCCCACAACATCTAGACTGATATGATTTGGATTTTGGGAGTCAGTACAGCCGCCATCTTGGATGTGCTCCACGCAAGAAGTGTTTAAAGATTTTTTTACATTGGCTATGCGGATTCAATGAGTACCCATGGACACTGAATTCTACTGATTCTTTTTCCTGGATATTCTATTGTGCACAGGGGTTAACTGTACCTCAATGTACACTGTGCATGTGGTTTTAATTTTCTAAGTGCAGGATAATACTTAAACATTGCAATTTTACAGGGATGTTTTATTTTGTTTTGGTTCTCCTACTTCATATTCAATTAGTGAACATGCAATATATAAGTGCACTGCTGCCTTTCTTGGAGACACCACGTATCCCACTCTTCCAGTGGAGTGGTTTTAAAACCTACCTGGGGGTGATCGGTGTGGCTCGTTTCAGATCTGAAGGGAAGAAGTGCTTATTATTACATTCGTTGGGATATGAGGGCAGAGAAATTTTCAAACACCTGCCGGAACCACAGTTTGAAGAAGGAGATTTGGATCAATACAAAGTTGCGGTGAAAAAAATAGCAGCGAGATTTGATGTCCAGCCCCGTTTGGTGGTATTGAGGCATAAATTCTTCAAACGTACACAAATACACCGTGAAGATGTGGATGCGTACATTAGTGCATTGAGAAAGTTATCCTCACAATGTGAATTTTGTGATTTTCAAGACTCCTTGATAAGGGATCAATTTATTGGTAATTGTGCGGATAAACATATTAAAAAAAAATCTCCTGAGCATGGGCAATCCAACGTTGGAGGAGGTTGTTAAAGTCGCCAAGAGTATTGAACCAGCTCAAATTTCACTGAAAGAACTCAGTTCCGGTGGTGTTGTTAAAGAAAAGGGTCAAGTAAATGTTAATGCAGTCAAGTTTTCTCAAAAGTCGGGAAGTCAGAACAGATATGAGCAAAAGAAATCTGATAACAATTTTTTTAAGAACAGCAATGTATGTTTTAGGTGTGTTAATGCACCACACAGCAAAGAATTTGTCCGGCGAAGAATGCTGTGTGTAGAAAGTGTGGTATACTGGAGCATTTTGCCAAAGTATGTCAATCTACCCAAAATAGGCCAACTAAAATAAGTAGTTGTAGAGATCACACAGTGGTCTTAGTTCAATTTCTTCACCTTTTATTTCAAAGAAGATGGTATAACAATCCATGTAACCCCGAGCGACATTTCAGGCCTCCACCTTCGCTCAGCTTCTCTCTGCTTCTCTCTCTCTTCTTTCAGAATCCCAGCACCCCAAGATTACACCATCACAACATTCCAAGATTCAGAGGCATGATCCTACACATCTTCCCCCTTATGAACTATATTAATTACAATTTAATTACAATAAATAAATAAAAATAAAAATAAGGAAATGAGATTAAATGGAAAAAAATGGAAAATAAGAATTAGCATATAATACACTCCTAAACAATGACAATGTATAATTTGCACTACCAGCACACCACAAGTTGCTCATCATACCAGCTTGGTATGACAGTAGAAGGAATATGTATGCCCATCAGTATCAGTCACTACTTCCGTTTAATTATGCACAAATTTCCTGTACTCCACTCTCTACCGTCTTCCAACTTAACTACCGAATTCTTTACAGAAATTACTTTTTGTGGTGCATGAAATTTGCTGTCACCTTTTCTTACAATCCCTACCTTCTTAACCGCCACGAGATCTCCACATTTCACTTCAGCAAATTTAACACCCTTTCTTTTATCACAACTCATCTTGTTCTTCTTCTGAAAATACATGACCCTCGCCTGCAACTTCTCCTGG
The DNA here is from genome assembly GCF_031143425.1 of Pleurodeles waltl. NCBI lineage: Eukaryota > Metazoa > Chordata > Amphibia > Caudata > Salamandridae > Pleurodeles > Pleurodeles waltl. The sequence goes on from NC_090440.1 coordinate 668,289,052, forward strand.
TCAACACCTACTTGTCTTTTCTCACTGATCCACCAAGGAGATTCCTTAGTACCTGGCTCTCTCCCTCTAAGGGCAATAAAAGGTGACACACCTGTCACAGAATGAGGTGTTATCCTATACGCCCATAACATTTTGTTCAGCTCATGTCTCCAATTCAACCCATTCACCAAGGACAATTGAATATTTTCCACTACAATTCTGTTCACCCTTTCTACTAGACCATTAGCCTGAGGCCGGAATAACACAACTTTCTCATGTTTTATCCTTAGCCCATTGAGAAATTTGGTCATAGCAACTGAAACTAATTGTACACCATTGCCCGTAACTAAAATGTTCGGAACCCCTTCCTCCAAAAATGACTCGCTAAGAAATTCAATTACTTTGTCCATAGTAATTTGTTCAGTGCATCTAATACGGAACCATTTACTGTAATAATCCACAAGGACCATGACAAAGCGATTACTTTTTCCTAACCTCTCTATTGGCCCTACTAAATCAAAAGCTAGCTTCTCCCACGGTACCTTGGGAAATTGCACTTGACCTAAGGGAGGTTCCCTCACTGTTTTCGACTTGTCGCTGTTCCTACAAGCCTGGCCCTCTTCCACCACTTTCTCCACATCTCTGTCCATCCCGGGCCACCAGTAAAATTGCCGCAACCTTCTTTTAGTTGAACTTTTACCCAAGTGTCCTTCGTGGACAATTGCTACCAATCTTTTCCTCAATTTCATCGGTGGGACTATTCTGTTTCTTCTCAAAACCTTTTCTCCCTGTATACTCAGTTCATCTTTTACTACTAACATTTTTTTCAAGTCAACCTCCACTATTACGCAATTCTGATCGAGCACAAGTTCCTTCAACTTATTGTATTCTAAGTCATCTTTTACAGCTTCATCCCACTCCTCCTTACTTAGAGCAAATTCTCCATCAATCAGGAATGCCTCTAACTGCACGCTACACATTTCATCATTTCCATTTCCACGTTCCTCAATAGGTAGTCGTGACAGGCAATCTGCAATTACATTCTTCTTTCCCTTCACATATTCTACCATAAAATTGAACTCAATAACGGACAATAACCACCTGGAAATCTGGGGAGTTAAACCACCCTCCAACCCTCGACCACACTTAAAAATCTGCAACAAAGGTTTGTGATCTGTTCTCAATATGAAGGGTAGCCCCCACAAATAGTACTTGAAATGGTTTATTCCCCAGCAGCAAGCCAATGCCTCTTTTTCTATGGCGGAATAGGTCCGTTCTGCTCCTTGCAATCTGTGTGAGGCAAAGCCAATAATTTTTTCATCACCATCCACCATCTGAATCTGCACTGCCCCTAATCCCACGTTACTGGCATCAGTAAAAATAATTGTCTTTTTCGTAACATTAAAGTGACCTAGAGTTGGGGCTTTTGCAATGGACACCTTAATCTGTTCAAACGCCTTTACACAATCCTCATTCCATTCAAACATCGCTCCTTTCTTTAGTAAAATCCTCATGGGTTCTACAAGTTCCGCAAAATTGGATACAAATTTCGAGCAATATTCCGCTAGCCCTAAGAATGACTTCAACTGATCCTTACTGGTAGGACACAGGGCATCTTTAATTGCCTCCACTATACTTTTCTTCGGTTTAATGCCTTCAGACGAAATCTCATGTCCTAAGTAGTTCACACACTTTTTTCTTAGTTGCCACTTCTCTTTTTTAACCATCAAGCCATGATCTTCTATCCTCTTCAATACTACCAGTAGTAACTCATCATGATGTTCTAATGAGTTTCCTATTACAATTATATCATCTTGGAAGCATAGGACGTTATCTAGGTTTCTAAAAATGTTTTACATTATTCTCTGGAAAACAGCAGAAGCTGATGCCAAGCCGAAGGGCATCCTACAATACCTATATGCCCCAAGAGGTGTTACAAAAGAAGTCAGAGGTCTAGATTCAGGATGTAAATTGACCTGGTGATATGCAGCTGACATGTCCAGCACGCTAAATACCTTTCCATCACTCATTACACTCAACATCTCATTAATATTCGGCAGAGGCTGTCTATCTACCCAAATATTCTTGTTAAGGTCTCTTAAATCAATGCACAACCGAACCTTAGTCCCAGCGTTGGCTGCAGGTGCCAACCATTCGGACGATTCGATAGGCTCTATTATTTTCTGTTGAAGAAGCTTATCTAATTTGCATCGTAATAGTTCTCTCATTAAAAACGGAACTGGTCTTACCTTATGTACTATTGGAAGCGCATTGCTTTTCAAGAATATACGATGTGTAAATCCTCTTAACTTCCCAAACTTGTCGGTAAAAACTTTCTAAAACCTAGACATTAAGGGGGTTATTACAACTTTGGAGGAGGTGTTAATCCGTCCCAAAAGTGACGGTAAAGTGACGGATATACCACCAGCCGTATTACGAGTCCATTATATCCTATGGAACTCGTAATACGGCTGGTGGTATATCTGTCACTTTTGGGACGGATTAACACCTCCTCCAAAGTTGTAATAACCCCCTATGTCTTCGGTCCACTGTTCACTGGGGACCAAATCATCTACGTTGGCTGCTTGTTCCATAACCATGACTGGACTTGCAGCATTTGGGTCAAGCACAATATTCAAATCTTTCTGATGTCTCCATCTTAGGAGATCTGACCCTTCATTTGTGACATAAACTTTACCATGGACTCCATTGCCTTCAAACACAATATCCATCCACTCCATTCTTACAATTTCTATTCTCCTGCATCCATAACCAACTGCTCTCACATCAGTTCTCAATAAATCATCAACTCTTTTTTTTAGTGTACCTTCAAAAGTTTCCCTTGAAATCAACGTGAATAGACTACCAGAATCTACCAACACCTTCACCATCACAGAATCCATAAGCATGTGACAATGTGGTTTTTCTAATTTGTAAGAACTTTCATTCTTCTACCTTCCCACACATTCAGGTTCTACCACTGATTGGTTGGTTTCGTCAATCTCCTGGATGGGTAATACAATCTCTTGTTGATCATCATCTAAATTATCTATAGATTTCACACTATTAGACATCTTCCCTTTAGATCTGCAAACCTTAGCCAAATCCCCCTTCCTCCCACAGGATCTACATACTAAGTTTCGTGCAGTACACTTAGGACTAGACGCAATGTGACCTGAACATCCACATCTAAAATATATCATATTCAAATTCTTCTTCTCGCCCATTTTCCTTTCCACATTGTCAGCTGGCCATCCCTGTTTTTTTATTTTTACTTCCTTCACTTCTATTGTCGATTTTTCATCAACATCTCTTATCTGTCCGCTCGACTTTTCTATCTCCTTCATCCAGGTAGCCGTGAGATCCATACTCCTTGCTACTTGTATGCTTTCCTCCAATGTAGGATCCATTGATAATAGCTTCTCTTTCACTTTCTTATTATTTGTGCAACGCACTATCTGGTCACGAATCAAGGAATCAGATAAATCACGAAAGTCACATGTGACTGTCAATCCTCTCAAAGTTGCTACAAATGACATGATATCTTCATCCTGGCCTTGAACACGGGAGAAGAATTTATGACGCTCAAATACAGTGTTTAGTTTGGGAGTAAAATGTTTTTCTAACATCAGCAATGACATTTCATATACATTAGTAGGATGACCATCACCAGTACCTAAGGGTATTTCAGGTAGGTCATCATAAATTCTTCTCCCTTCCGCTCCAAGATAGTGAAGCAATATCCCCTGTTTCCTTAAAGGGGTATATCTATCTCCCGCAATGGCCAACAAATACGTGGAAAATATATTTCTCCATCGTTTCCAAAATATTGACGGCTCACCAGGTACTGGTAGGAAACATGGTGGTGAAGACATATTTTGTTCAGCCATTCTGTAAGAAAAAAAACCAATCTAAAATAACAATTTAAAACAACAATGCTTTGGTTCAATGAAATATCTCTGCTTGTTGATTGTAGAATTTCCTCCTGTATTTCTATGTAACTAATAGTCTTTTTCTTCTCTCTACTGTTTTCCTTCCTCTTTCCTCTATCCAGTAGTCCTTCTATAGTTTCCAACTTTTTATTTCATCCAATCGGCGAAGTCAGAAACAAGAGGGGAATACAAGTGAGGAGAATGGTCGTAGTAGCTGAAACAGCTGGTAATCGACGATGCCAAGGTAACTATAATTTGTTTCTTTAGTTAATAAATAAAAACAAAGGTTTGTTCCGGCGCGCATGCGGCACGCGCACAAATAACTGGATCAATTACTTAAAAAACGGGCGGCTCGAGCGGCTTGATGTGCGTGCATGCAACACGCACGTTGAGTTCGCTCTGCTGAACGCGCATCTGTGTAACACGTGCGCTGTTCATTGTGCCACGCGGAGACTTTGAAAATAATCAAAGTCTACAGGCAACGCGTTTGATGTTTTGAACAAATACAGCCGCCGCGTAACAGCCGCTAGTGGACTTCGAAGTGCATTAACTTCATCCAAAACACACCAGAGTAACTGTGTGTGTAAACAGTATTGTTAGAAAACTTCCCGTTGCTGAATTATATCCATATTATTTCAAATTTTATAGCGCTAGTTGACAAGAATAAAACTTACTTGCAGGATGAAGACTACTTGCCTACTTGCTGTAGTTTCTTGTTTAAGATAAATCGCTTATTTTCTTTCCGCCACAAATTGAAAATCCTGCTTGGTTGGGAATATTTGTTGTATCCAGGGGTTGGGGGTTATAAGTAATTTCTGCCCCCTGCGCAGAATAACCCTCGTCGCCAGTTTATGTAGAGATCACACGGTGGTCTTAGTTCGGTTTCTTCACCTTTTATTTAAAAGAAGATGGTATAACAATCCATATAACCCCCAACGACATTTCAGGCCTCCACCTTCACTCAGCTCCTCTCTGCTTCTCTCTCTCTTCTCCCAGAATCCCAGCACCCCAAGATTCCACCCTCACAACATTCCAACATTCAGAGGCATGATCCTACAGTAGTGTGGTGGATGAGGATGACTCAAACAGAGATGAACTGATAGTTAAAGCATTACAAGGCATGATTGTTGTTGTCAACGAAGGCCAGACAGCAAATGGGGATCAGTGTGAATGTGTTGATCCCTATGTGGATATTCGTGTAGGAGATAAAATGTTGCATTTATTGGTTGACTCTGGTGTGCATAGTACAATGATCTCCTCAGATTTATTTCATGATGCTTGGGGTGATACAAAACTCGATCCCCCAGACAGGGCAACTGTCTCTTATGAAGGGAGGAAAATAGAATTGGAGGGGTTCATTGAAGATTGTCTAGAGTTTAAAGGGCACAAAATATAAGGCAAAATTTATGTGGCATTCAGGGGTTTGAACATTTTGGGTTGGTACCATCAAGCGTTGTTTGGTATGATACTTAAAACTAGAGCCAGAGAACAAGTCCTCGTTGTGAAAGAATCCATGGAGGAAGGTCTGCGAGTTCCAACAAGAACGGTTGGTGTCGCGGAGCAGTGAAGCGGTGGTTCCCTTTATCGGAGTGACAAGAAAATTAAATACGTACCTGTAAAAGTTCACCGGCTTTCAAGTCACTTCTTCCAGGATCACAACAAATGGTTCTCAGATTATCTCCTGTTTTACGGAGCAGTCCATATAAATAAAGCTCCATGATTCTGCTTTGACACTGTACTAGCCTTTATTCTGTGCTGGCTATTGATTGGATTAGGGCTCTCATTTCGCTGCCAATTATATTTTGCATTTTAGCATTCCAGTATGATTTAACTATCCAATGCCTTTTGACTTCTGTATTGATTCTTAATTTTTAATAAACCTCCATGGTTTGTACTTTGATTCGTGTCTCTTCTGAATTATCCAACAGGACCTTACCTGGTGCTCCCTTTCGGTGTAAGTGTAGATCAATATGTTATCACTGACCTTGAGCACATTGGGCTGGTTAACCAGTAGCTCTCAGATGACATTTTGAAACATTTCAGCAATGTAACTGTTATAAAGCTGGTTATAAAGCTTAGTTGTTGAGACTGACAGAATTCTATGTGAGTGAAGAACGTGATTATGTACCTGGGGTCTTGGTGAAGTTCCAATATGTGGCATCAGTCATTCAGATCCTTCATGAAGAACCATTTTGTCCCATTTAAGCTGGCCATGATAGTGTCAGTAGTGGGCATCCTTTGTCTCTGCCTGCCCAAGTTGATTGACATTCTTGGTACTAATGACTGGAAATACACAGTAACTGGAAACTTTTACTTTTCTTTTATCACCTGATCTGGTGCAAACTTAGCCAGGATATCACCCCTGCTGGTACTTAAAGTGAAGTTCTTCGTCTGCTTATTAGCTTAGCTCTGACCTCATGCCAGAGTCCATCACAAACACACTCTACCTTGATTCCACATAGCCACTAGCAACTTTCAGCTAGAAGTGTCTAAAGCCACGAACAACTCAAAAGAACTTTCAGCTAGAAGTGTCTAAAGCCACAATATGGTTAGATGCCTCTTTGAGTGTCTTGTAGCTTGGGCCATGACCTTCAAGCATGTAACTAGCTCGACATTTACTGCAGCTCTAGTGTCAGTAGGATCACTACCTAGAGTCCTCTAATTGTAATTCTGAGCTCAGGTCATTTGTATGCATTGCAGTTGGACCTGTGTGAAAGAATGTATGTATTAAATTATAAATGTAAAATTGTTCCTCTGAGCGTAAGAGAGGAGTTGTCACTGACTCGTAGGTGCAAGCATGAGGTAATTGAGCTTGTCAGTTTCTTGTTTTTGAGTTTCCCTTGTGGGCATTGTCTAGAATGTATGTTCATGTGTCCTTTTGAGGTTCTTGACTGAGAATGTACTTGCTGTAGGAAAGTACCATCTTGCCTGGCATGTTACCCCCATTTTCACTGTATGTATGTTTGTTTTTGCCCATGTGTCACTGGGATCCCGCCAGGCAGGACCCCAGTGCTCAAATTGTCACTGCAGGCTACTGACTAATTTTACCAATTCTCATTGGCACACTGGTACACCCATATAATTCCCTTGTATATGGTACTTAGGTACCCAGGGTATTGGGGTTCCAGGAGATCCCTATGGGCTGCAGCATTTCTTTTGCCACCCATAGGGAGCTTAGACAATTCTTACACAGGACTGCCACCGCAGCCTGAGTGAAATAACGTCCACGTTATTTCACAGCCATTTTCACTGCACTTAAGTAACTTATAAGTCACCTATATGTCTAACCCTCACTTGCTGAAGGTTAGGTGCCAAGTTACTTAGTGTGTGGGCACCCTGGCACTAGCCAAGGTGCCCTCACATTGTTCAGGGCAAATTCCCCGGACTTTGTGAGTGCGGGGACACCATTACACGCGTGCACTGCACATAGGTCACTACCTATGTGTAGCGTCACAATGGTAACTCCGAACATGGCCATGTAACATGTCTAAAATCATGGAATTGTCACCCCAATACCATTCTGGTATTGGGGGCACAATTCCATGATCCCCCGGGTCTCTAGCACAGAACCCGGGTACTGCCAAACTGCCTTTCCGGGGTTTCCACTGCTGCTGCTGCCAACACCTCAGACAGGTTTCTGCCCTCCTGGGGCCTGGGCAGCCAGGTGTTACACGCTCTCCCTTTGGAAATAGGTGTGAAGGGGTGGGGAGGAGTAGCCTCCACCAGCCTCTGGAAATGCTTTAATGGGCACAAATGGTGCCCATCTCTGCATTAGCCAGTCTACACCGGTTCAGGGATCCCCCAGCCCTGCTCTGGCACGAAACTGAACAAAGGAAAGGAGAGTGACCACTCCCCTGACCTGCACCTCCCAGGGGAGGTGCCCAGAGCTCCTCCAGTGTGTCCCAGACCTCTGCCATCTTGGATTCAGAGGTGTTGGGGCACAATGGACTGCTCTGAGTGGCCAGTGCCTCCTTACCTGGTAGCCAAACCTCCTTTTCTGGCTATTTAGGGTCTCTCCTCTGGGCTATTTCTCAGATAACGAATGCAGGAGCTCACCAGAGTTCCTCTGCACTTCCCTCTTCGACTTCTGCCAAGGATCGACCGCTGAGTGCTCCAGGACGCCTGCAAAACCACAACAAAGTAGCAAGACGACTACCAGCAACATTGTAGCGCCTCATCCTGCTGGCTTTCACAACTGTTTCCTGGTGGTGCATGCTCTGAGGGCTGTCTGCCTTCACCCTGCACTGGAAGCCAAGAAGAAATCTCCCGTGGGTCGACGGAATCTTTCCCCTGCCAATGCAGGCACCAAACTACTGCATCACCGGTCCTCTGGGTCCCCTCTCATCCTGACGAGCGTTGTCCCTGGAACACAGGAGCTGGGTCCAAGTGTCTCCCACAGTCCACTGGCCCTTCTGTCCAATTTTGGTGGAGGTAAGTCCTTGCCTCCCCACGCCAGCCAGCAAACCTGTGTACTGCGTGATTTGCAGCTGCTCCGGCTTCTGTGCACTTCTCCAAGGATTCCTTTGTGCACAGCCTAGCCTGGGTCCCCAGTACTCTGTCCTGCAGTGCTCAACCCGCTGAGTTGGACTCCGACGTTGTGGGACCCTCCTTTTGTGACTCTGACTTCACAGATCTTCTAAGTGCCTGTTCCGGTACTTCTGCGGGTGCTGCCTGCTTCTGCTGGGGCTCTCTGAGTTGCTGAGCGCCCCCCCCTCTCTCCATCCTGGTCCTTCCTGGTCCCCAGCAGCACCCAAAAACCTCCACTGTGACCCTTGCAGCTAGCAAGGCTTGTTTGTGGTATTTCTGCCTGGAAACACTTCTGCAACATCCAGCACTCCGTAGGACATCTTCCATTTAAAGGGGAAGTTCCTAGCCCTTTTTGTTGTTGCAGAATCTTCGGCTTCTTCCACCCAGAGGCAGCCCTTATGCACCTTCATCCAGGGTTTCCTGGACTCCTGTCCCCCCAGGACACTATCGCGACTCTTGGACTTGGCCCCCTTCCTTTACAGGTCCTCAGGTCCAGGAATCCGTCTTCAGTGTTTTGCTGGTGCTTGTGGTTCTTGCAGAATCCCCTATCACGACTATTGTGTCTTTCTGGGTAGTAGGGTAACTTTACTCTTACTTTTCAGGGTCTTGGGGTGGGGTATTGTGGACACCCTTACTGTTTTCTCACAGTCCCAGTGACCCTCTACAATCTCCCATAGGTCTGGGGTCCATTCCTGATTCGCATTCCACTTTTGGAGTATATGGTTTGTGTTGCCCCTAGACCTATGTTCACCTATTGTATCCTATTGTGATTCTACATTGTTTGCACTACTTTTCTTACTGTTACTTACCTGTTTTGGGTTTGTGTACATATAACTTGTGTATATTACTTACCTCCTAAGTGAGGGTATTCTCTGAAATACGTTTGGCATATTGTCACTAAAATAAAGTACCTTTATTTTTAGTAACTCTGAGTATTGTGTTTTCTTATGATATTGTGCTATATGATATAAGTGGTATAGTAGGAGCTTTGCATGTCTCCTAGTTCAGCCTAAGCTGCTTTGCGATAGCTACCTTCTATCAGCCTAAGCTGCTAGAAACACCTCTATTCTACTAATAAGGGATAACTGGACCTGGCACAGGGTGTAAGTACCACAAGGTACCCACTATAAGCCAGGCCAGCCTCCTACATTGGTGTTGCAGCGGTTCGATAAGCACTTGTAACTGCTTTACCACTTTGTCATTTGGTGCTTTTCATAAGAAAATCTTATACCAAATAGTTCAGTATATGTCACTTTACCAAAACTGTTTACTTTTCTACTCTAAAACTTTTAACAAAGTTTCTGAAAAGTTTTGAAAACTTCTAAAAGTTTTCCCAAAGTTTGAAAACGTTTTTTCTCTGTGCTTTCTAAAGTTCTAAAACTATTTCTCTCACTATCCTTAAACCTTTTCTATCATGTCTTCAGTAGAGCCCACTCCCAAAACTGTTAATGCAAAATATGAGAGTTTGAACTATAAAGGTTTGAGGGGTCTCTGCCTGGATAGAGGTTTAAGTATAGGTAAGAATCCAACAAAAGAGTTTCTCTTTAACCTGCTCATTGAGGATGACCAGAACCAGTCTGGCCCATCTCAGGAGAGGGTAGAAAAAGGGGAGGCTTCCCTAGTCAGACTCAGAGGAGTTCCCTGAAGATGCTGGGGAGGGTTCTTACAAAGTCCTGCCCCCTAGCAGGCCACCTAGTGACACTGGTAGTGTTAGAGGGTCACACATTAGTAGGAAATCTTTCACTCCTAGAGGCCAGGTTACTAGGGTCCAGCCAGTTAGGGACAGGTCTCTCTCTGCAAATTCCCACACTTCCTATGTGTCCAAACATTCCCAAGCCTCCCACCCTGAGGATAACTTAATGGAAAGGGAACTCAGAAAGCTGAGGATGGAAGAGACCAGACTGAAGCTTAAAAAGCAACAGCTGGCCTTAGACAGGGAATCCCTAGACATAGAGAGGGAAATACAGAGATTGGGGTTAGTTCCCCATGGTGGCAGCAGCAGTATTTCTGAAAGCAATCCTGTTGGAGAGCAAGATTCCAGGAATCTGCATAAGATAGTCCCCCCTTACAAGGAGGGGAGTGACATTAATAAGTGGTTTGCTGCACTTGAGAGGGCCTGTATGGTACAGATGGTCCCTCAAAGGCAGTGGGCTGCTATCTTGTGGCTATCTTTCACTGGAAAGGGTAGGGATAGGCTCCTTACTGTCAGAGAAAGTGATGCCAATAATTAAAAAGTTTTTAAAGAAGCACTCTTGGATGGATTTGGCTTAACCACTGAACAATACAGGATTAAGTTCAGAGACACCAGAAAAGAGTCCTCTCAAGACTGGACAGATTTTGTCGACTGTTCAATGAAGGCCTTGGAAGGTTGGTTGCACGGCAGTAGAGTTTCTGACTATGAAAGCCTGTATAATCTTATTCTGAGAGAGCATATTTTTAACAATTGTGTGTCTGATTTGTTGCACCAATACCTAGTGGACTTGGATCTGACCTCTCCCCAAGAAATGGGAAAGAAGGCAGACAAATGGGTCAGAACAAGGGTGACCAGAAAAGTTCATACAGGGGGTGACAAGGATGGCAAGAAGTAGGATGGTAAGTCTTCTGACAAGTGTGGGGACAAAAGTAAACATTCTGAGTCTTCATCAGGCCCACAAAAATCCTCTGGGGGTGGTGGGTCCAAATCCTTTTCAAACAATCAGAAAAAGCCTTGGTGTTATTTGTGCAAAGTCAAAGGCCATTGGGCAAGTGATTCCACTTGTCCAAAGTAAAACACCAAACCTCCCACCACCACAACCCCTACTGCAACCTCTAGTGCCCCTAGTAATAGCAGTGGTGGTGGGAAATCTACTACAAATAGCCAATCCAAGGGTGTAGCTGGGCTCACTATTGGCAATGTAGTTGGGGTTGGTCTTGTTAGGGAGACCACAGAGGTTGTTTTAGTCTCTGATGGTGGCATTGACTTTGCCACCTTGGTTGCTTGTCCCCTTAATATGGGTACGTACAAGCAACTACCCCTAATCAATGGTGTTGAGGTTGAGGCCTACAGGGACACAGGAGCCATTGTAACTATGGTGATAGAAAAACCGGTCCTACTTGATCAACACCTACTTGGTCAGCAGTACCAAGTGACTGATGCTCATAACAACACCCTTAGCCACCCCATGGCTGTTGTGAATCTCAACTGGGGGGGGGGGTTACTGGTCCAAAGAAAGTTGTGGTAGCCACTGAATTACCTGTAGATTGCCTACTAGGGAATGATTTGGAAACATCAGCTTGGGCAGAAGTGGAGTTGGAGGCTCATGCAGCAATGCTGGGCATTCCTGGGCATATTTTTGCTTTGACAAGGGCTCAGGCCAAGAAGCAAAAAGGACAGGGAAACTTGGATCCTGGAACAATGGACCAAGTGCTTCCAAAAACTAGGGGTAGAAAGGGTAAATCCCTACCCACTATCCCTCCCTCTACAGATGATTCCCCTTTTGAGGAAGAGGAATCCTCTCCCTGTGCAGAACCTACACCAGAGGAGCTGGCAGCAGACACTGCTGAGCTCTTGGGCGCAGGGGGGCCTGCCAGGGAAGAGCTGATTGTGGCACAGCAAACCTGTCCCACATTAGAGGGTTTAAAACAGCAAGCTGTCAAACAGCAGAATGGGGATGTCAGTGATAGCCATAGGGTGTACTGGGAAGACAACCTCTTGTACACAGAGTCAAGGGACACTAACCCTGGAGCTGCCAGGAGATTGGTCATTCCCTTGCAGTACAAAGAGTTTCTTCTCACCCTGGCTCATGACATTCCTTTGGCTGGGCATTTGGGCCAGATGAAAACTTGGGAAAGACTTGTCCCCTTGTTTCACTGGCCTCATATGTCAGAGGACACAAAAGACTTTTGTAAATCTTTATGTGACCTGGCAAGCCAGTGGCAAGACTGTTGGCACTCCAAAGGCCCCTCTAATTCCAATTCCAGTGGTTGGGGTGCCCTTTGAAAGGGCAGGGGTTGACATAGTTGGCCCTCTTGACCCTCCAACAGCTTCAGGCAACATATTTATCTTGGTGGTAGTGGACCATGCCACAAGATACCCTGAAGCCATCCCCTTAAGAACCACTACAGCGCCTGCAGTGGAAAAGCCCCTCCTGGGAATCTTTTCCAGGGTGGGTTTTTCTAAGGAAGTGGTGTCAGACAGAGGGAGCAACTTCATGTCTGCATACCTAAAAGCAATATGGAAGGAGTGTGGTGTTACTTACAAGTTCACAACTCCTTATAATCCACAAACAAATGGTCTGGTTGAGAGGTTTAATAAAACTCTCAAAGGTATGATAATGGGACTCCCTGAAAAACTCAGACGGAGATGGGATGTCCTGTTACCTTGCCTCCTTTTTGCTTACAGGGAGGTATCACAGAAAGGAGTGGGCTTCAGCCCCTTTGAACTCCTCTTTGGGCACCCTGTAACAGGTCCACTTGCTCTTGTAAAGGAGGGTTGGGAACAACCTTTAAAAGCTCCTAAACAGGACATGGTAGACTATGTACTTGGCCTAAGATCCAGAATGGCTGAGTATATGAAAAAGGCCAGTAAAAACCTTCAGGCCAGCCAGGAGCTGCAAATGCAATGGCATGACCAGAAGGCTGTCCTGACTCAGTACCACCCAGGACATAAGGTGTGGGTATTGGAGCCTGTGGCCCCAAGAGCACTCCAGGACAAATGGAGTGGACCCCATCTAATTGTTGAAAAGAAGGGTGAGATTACCTATTTGGTAGACCTAGGCACTGCCAGGAGTCCCCTTAGGGTGATTCATGTCAACCGCCTGACACCCTACTATGACAGGGCTGATCTCACTCTGCTCATGGCAACAGATGAGGGACAGGAAGAAGAGAGTGACCATCTCCCTGATCTCTTCTGCACCACTGAAACTGATGCTTTAGTGGAGTGAGTAGTCTTAGCAGATTGTCTTACTGCAGAACAGAAAGACAATTGCATCAACCTCTTAAGTCAGTTTTCAGACCTCTTTTCACTTGTACCAGGTACAACTTCCTGGTGTGAACATACAATTGACACTGGAGACAGCCTGCCTGTCAAAAGTAAAATTTATAGGCAGCCTGACCATGTCAGAGACTACATTAAACACGAGGTGCAGAAAATTTTGGATTTAGTGGTGATTGAACCTTCTGAAATCCCCTGGGCTACCCAGTTGTGCTTGTACCAAAACCTCACACCAAAGATGGAAAGAGGGAGACAAGGTTTTGTGTAGATTACAGAGGGCTCAATCAAGTAACCAAAACTGATGCTCATCCTATACCCAGGGCAGATGAGCTCATTGATACACTGGCTTCTGCCAAGTATCTTAGCACTTTTGATCTAACTGCAGGGTATTGGCAGATTAGATTATCATAAAATGCTAAACCCAAGATTGCATTTTCTACCATTGGAGGGCACTACTAATTCACAGTAATGCCCTTTGGTTTGAAAAATGCACCTGCCACTTTTCAGAGGTTGGTGAACACAGTCCTGCAAGGGTTGGAGGCTTTCAGTGCAGCATATCTAGATGATATTGCTGTCTTTAGCTCAACCTGGGATGATCACCTGGTCCACCTATGGAAAGTTTTGGAGGCCCTGCAAAAGGAAGGCCTCACTATCAAGGCCTCAAAGTGCCAGATAGGGCAGGGGAAAGTGGTTTATCTGGGCCACCTGGTTGGTGGAGAACAGATTGCACCACTACAGGGGAAAATCCAAACTATCAGAGATTGGGTTCCCCCTACAACTCAGACCCAGGTGAGAGCCTTTTTAGGACTCACAGGGTACTATAGGAGATTCATAAAGAATGATGGCTCCATAGCAGCCCCTCTTAATGATCTCACTAGCAAGAAAATGCCTAAGAGGGTACTATGGACAGCCAGCTGTCAGAAAGCTTTTGAGGAGCTCAAACAGGCCATGTGCTCTGCACCTGTCCTAAAAAGCCCTTGTTACTCCAATAAATTCATTGTTCAAATTGATGCTTCTGAATTAGGGGTAGGGGCAGTACTATCACAACTGAATTCTGAGGGCCAGGATCAACAAGTTGCCTTTATCAGCAGAAGGTTGACCCCTAGAGAAAAGCGTTGGTCTGCCATAGAGAGGGAGGCCTTTGCTGTGGTCTGGGCACTGAAAAGGGTGAGACCATACCTGTTTGGTACTCACTTTATTGTTTAGACAGACCACAAACCTCTACTTTGGCTAAAACAAATGAAACGTGAAAACCCTAAATTGTTGAGGTGGTCCATATCCCTACAGGGAATGGATTATACAGTGGAACATAGACTTGGGAGTACCCACTCCAATGCAGATGGACTCCAGATATTTCCACTTAGACAATGAAGACTCATCTGGGCAAGGTTAGCCTTATTGTCCTTTGTTTGGGGGGGGGGGTTGTGTAGGAAAGTACAATCTTGCCTGGCATGTTACCCCCATTTTCACTGTATGTATGTTTGTTTTTGCCCAGGTGTCACTTGGATTCTGCCAGGCAGGACCCCAGTGCTCATAATGTATGCCCTGTATGTGTTCCCTGTGTGGTGCCTGTGAGAAAGTAGCCTCTTTCTAGCCTTGTTACCCCCACTTTGGGCCTGTTTGTGAGTGTATGTCAGGGTATTTTCACTGTCTCACTGGGATCCTGCTAGCCAGGGCCCAGTGCTCATAGTGAAAACCCTATGTTTTCAGTATGTTTGTTATGTGTCACTGGGACTCTGCTAGCCAGGACCCCAGTGCTCATAAGGTTGTGGCCTATATGTATGTGTTCCCTGTGTGGTGCCTAACTGTCTCACTGAGGCTCTGCTTACCAGAACCTCAGTGGTTATGCTCTCTCATTTCTTTCCAAATTGTCACTAACAGGCTAGTGACCAATTTTACCAATTTACATTGGCTTACTGGAACACCCTTATAATTCCCTAGTATATGGTACTGAGGTACCCAGGGTATTGGGGTTCCAGGAGATCCCTATGGGCTGCAGCATGTCTTTTGCCACCCATAGGAAGCTCTGACAATTCTTACATAGGCCTGCCACTGCAGCCTGAGTGAAATAACGTCCATGTTATTTCACAGCCATTTTACACTGCACTTAAGTAACTTATAAGTCACCTATATGTCTAACCTTTACCTGGTAAAGGTTAGGTGCAAAGTTACTTAGTGTGAGGGCACCCTGGCACTAGCCAAGGTGCCCCCACATTGTTCAGGGCCAATTCCCCGGACTTTGTGAGTGCGGGGACACCATTACACGCGTGCACTACATATAGGTCACTACCTATATGTAGCTTCACAATGGTAACTCCGAATATGGCCATGTAACATGTCTATGATCATGGAATTGCCCCCTCTATGCCATCCTGGCATAGTTGGCACAATCCCACGATCCCAGTGGTCTGTAGCACAGACCCCGGTACTGCCAAACTGCCCTTCCTGGGGTTTCACTGCAGCTGCTGCTGCTGCCAACCCCTCAGACAGGCATCTGCCCTCCTGGGGTCCAGCCAGGCTTGGCCCAGGATGGCAGAACAAAGGACTTCCTCTGAGAGAGGGTGTTACACCCTCTCCCTTTGGAAAATGGTGTGAAGGCAGGGGAGGAGTAGCCTCCCCCAGCCTCTGGAAATGCTTTCTTGGGCACAGATGTGCCCAATTCTGCATAAGCCAGTCTACACCGGTTCAGGGGACCCCTTAGCCCTGCTCTGGCGCGAAACTGGACAAAGGAAAGGGGAGTGACCACTCCCCTGACCTGCACCTCCCCTGGGAGGTGTCCAGAGCTCCTCCAGTGTGCTCCAGACCTCTGCCATCTTGGAAACAGAGGTGCTGCTGGCACACTGGACTGCTCTAAGTGGCCAGTGCCACCAGGTGATGTCAGAAACTCCTTCTGATAGGCTCCTTCAGGTGTTAGTAGCCTATCCTCTCTCCTAGGTAGCCAAACCCTCTTTTCTGGCTATTTAGGGTCTCTGTCTCTGGGGAAACTGTAGATAACGAATGCAAGAGCTCAGCCGAGTTCCTCTGCATCTCTGTCTTCACCTTCTGCCAAGGAATCGACTGCTGACCGCGCTGGAAGCCTGCAAAACTGCAACATAGTAGCAAAGACGACTACTGCAACTCTGTAACGCTGATCCTGCCGCTTTCTCAACTGTTTTCCTGGTGGTGTATGCTGTGGGGGTAGTCTGCCTCCTCTCTGCACTAGAAGCTCCGAAGAAATCTCCCGTGGGTCGACGGAATCTTCCCCCTGCAACCGCAGGCACCAAAAAGCTGCATTACCGGTCCCTTGGGTCTCCTCTCAGCACGACGAGCGAGGTCCCTCAAATCCAGCAACTCTGTCCAAGTGACCCCCACAGTCCAGTGACTCTTCAGTCCAAGTTTGGTGGAGGTAAGTCCTTGCCTCACCTCGCTAGACTGCATTGCTGGGAAACGCGACTTTTGCAGCTACTCCGGCCCCTGTGCACTTCCGGCGGAAATCCTTTGTGCACAGCCAAGCCTGGGTCCACGGCACTCTAACCTGCATTGCACGACTTTCTAAGTTGGTCTCCGGCGACGTGGGACTCCTTTGTGTAACTTCGGGTGAGCACCGTTTCACGCATCCTCGTAGTGCCTGTTTCTGGCACTTCTCCGGGTGCTACCCGCTGCTAAGAGGGCTCCTTGTCTTGCTCGACGTCCCCTCTACCTCCTGGTCCAATTTGCGACCTCCTGGTCCCTCCTGGGCCACAGCAGCATCCAAAAACGCTAACTGCACGATTTGCAGCTAGCAAGGCTTGTTGGCATTCTTTCGGCGGGAAAACACTTCTGCACGACTCTCCACGGCGAGAGGGATCCGTCCACAAAAGGGGAAGTCTCTAGCCCTTTTCGTTCCTGCAGAAACCTCTGCTTCTTCTGCCCAGCAGAAGCTTCTTTGCACCCACAGCTGGCATTTCCTGGGGATCTGCCCATCTCCGACTTGCTTGTGACTTTTGGACTTGGTCCCCTTGTTCCACAGGTACCCTAGATTGGAAATCCATCGTTGTTGCATTGTTGGTTTGTGTCTTTCCTGCATTATTCCTCTAACACAACTTCTTTGTCCTTAGGGGAACTTTAGTGCACTTTGCACTCACTTTTCAGGGTCTTGGGGAGGGTTATTTTCCTAACTCTCACTATTTTCTAATAGTCCCAGCGACCCTCTACAAGGTCACCTAGGTTTGGGGTCCATTCGTGGTTCGCATTCCACTTTTGGAGTATATGGTTTGTGTTGCCCCTATCCCTATGTGTCCCCATTGCATCCTATTGTAACTATACATTGTTTGCACTGTTTTCTAAGACTATACTGCATATTTTTGCTATTGTGTATATATATCTTGAGTATATTTCCTATCCTCTCACTGAGGATACACTCTGAGATACTTTGGCATATTGTCATAAAAATAAAGTACCTTTATTTTTAGTATAACTGTGTATTGTGTTTTCTTATGATATTGTGCATATGACACTAAGTGGTACTGTAGTAGCTTCACACGTCTCCTAGTTCAGCCTAAGCTGCTCTGCTAAGCTACCATTATCTATCAGCCTAAGCTGCTAGACACCCTATACACTAATAAGGGATAACTGGGCCTGGTGCAAGGTGCAAGTACCCCTTGGTACTCACTACAAGCCAGTCCAGCCTCCTACAGTGCCTAACTGTATCACTGAGGCTCTGCTAACCAGAACCTCAGTGTTTATGCTCGCTCTGCTTTCTAACATTGTCACTGCAGGCTAGTGACTAATTTTACCAATTCTCATTAGCACACTGGTACACCCTTATAATTCCCTTGTATATGGTACTTAGGTACCCAGGGTATTGGTGTTCCAGGAGATCCCTATGGGCTGCAGCATTTCTTTTGCCACCCATAGGGAGCTCAGACAATTCTTACACAGGACTGCCACCGCAGCCTGAGTGAAATAACGTCCACGTTATTTCACAGCCATTTTCACTGCACTTAAGTAACTTATAAGTCACCTATATGTCTAACCCTCACTTGCTGAAGGTTAGGTGCCAAGTTACTTAGTGTGTGGGCACCCTGGCACTAGACAAGGTGCCCCCACATTGTTCAGGTCAAATTCCCCGGACTTTGTGAGTGCGGGGACACCATTACACGCGTGCACTGCACTTAGGTCACTACCTATGTGTAGCGTCACAATGGTAACTCCGAACATGGCCATGTAACATGTCTAAGATCATGGAATTGTCACCCCAATACCATTTTGGTATTAGGGGCACAATTCCATGATCCCCCGGGTCTCTAGCACAGAACCCGGGTACTGCCATACTGCCTTTCCAGGGTTTCCACTGTAGCTGCTGCTGCTGTCAACCCCTCAGTCAGGTTTCTGCCCTCCTGGGGTCTGGGCAGCCCAGTCCCAGAAAGGTAGAACAAAGGATTTCCTCTGAGAGAGGGTGTTACACCCTCTCCCTTTGGAAATAAGTGTGAAGGGCTTGGGAGGAGTAGCCTTCCCCAGCCTCTGGAAATGCTTTGATGGACACATATGGTGCCTACCTCTGCATAAGCCAGTCTACACCGGTTCAATGATCCCCCAGCCCTGCTCTGGCACAAAACTGGACAAACGAAAGGGGAGTGACCACTCCCCTGACCTGCACCTCCCAGCGGAGGTGCCCAGAGCTCCTCCAGTGTGTCCCAGACCTCTGCCATCTTGGATTCAGAGGTGTTGGGGCACAATGGACTGCTCTGAGTGGCCAGTGCCAGCAGGTGACGTCAGAGACCCCTCCTGATAGGTGCTTACCTCTCTTGGTAGCCAAACCTCCTTTCTTTGTAGCCAAACCTCCTTTTCTGGCTATATAGGGTCTCTCCTCTGGGCTATTCCTCAGATAACGAATGCAAGAGCTCACCAGAGTTCCTCTGCACTTCCCTCTTCAACTTCTGCCAAGGATCGACCGCTGACTGCTCCAGGACGCCTGCAAAACCGCAACAAAGTAGCAAGACGACTACCAGCAACATTGTAACGCCTCATCCTGCCGGCTTTCTCGGCTGTTTCCTGGTGGTGCATGATCTGAGGGCTGTCTGCCTCCACCCTGCACTGGAAGCCAAGAAGAAATCTCCCGTCGGTCGACGGAATCTTTCCCCTGCCAACGCAGGCACCAAACTACTGCATCACCGGTCCTCTGGGTCCCCTCTCATCCTGACGAGCGTGGTCCCTGGAACACAGGAGCTGGGTCCAAGTGTCTCCCACAGTCCAGTGGCCCTTCTGTCCAAATTTGATGGAGGTAAGTCCTTGCCTCCCCACGCCAGACAGCAAACCTGTGTACTGCATGATTTGCAGCTGCTTCAGGTTCTGTGCACTTCTCCAAGGATTCCTTTGTGCACAGCCTAGCCTGGGTCCCCAGCACTCCGTCCTGTAGTGCTCAACCCACTGAGTTTGACTCCGATGTCGTGGGACCCTCCTTTTGTGACTCTGAGTTCACAGATCTTCTAAGTGCCTGTTCCGGTTGGGGATTCTCTGAGTTGCTTAGCGCCCCCCGTCTCCTCCTCCAAGGGGCGACATCCTGGTCCTTCCTGCTCCCCAGCAGCACCCAAAAACCTCCACCGCGACCCTTGCAGCTAGCAAGGCTTGTTTGCGGTATTTCTGCCTGGATACACTTCTGTAACATCCAGCACGCCGTGGGACATCTTTCACCCAAAGGAGAAGTTCCTAGCCCTTTTCGTTGTTGCAGAATCTTCAGCTTCTTCCACCCGGAGGCAGCCCTTTTGCACCTTCATCAGGGGTTTCCTGGGCTCCTGCCCCCCCTGGACACTATCGCGACTCTTGGACTTGGTCCCCTTCCTTTACAGGTCCTCAGGTCCAGGAATCCGTTTTCAGTCTTTTGCTGGTGCTTGTGGTTCTTGCAGAATCCCCTATCACGACTATTGTGTCTTTCTCGGGTAGTAGGGTAACTTTACTCCTACTTTTCAGGGTCTTGGGGTGGGGTATTTTGGACACCCTTACTGTTTTCTCACAGTCCCAGCGACCCTCTACAATCTCCCAGAGGTCTGGGGTCCATTTATGATTCGCATTCCACTTTTGGAGTATATGGTTTGTGTTGCCCCTAGACCTATGTGCACCTATTGCATCCTATTGTGATTCTATATTGTTTGCACTACTTTTCTTACTGTTACTTACCTGTTTTGGGTTTGTGTACATATAACTTGTGTATATTACTTACCTCCTAAGTGAGGGTATTCTCTAAGATACTTTTGGCATATTGTCACTAAAATAAAGTACCCTTAATTTTTAGTAACTCTGAGTATTGTGTTTTCTTATGATATTGTGCTATATGATATACGTGGTATAGTAGGAGCTTTGCATGTCTCCTAGTTCAGCATAAGCTGCTTTGCCATAGCTACCTTCTGTCAGCCTAAGCTGCTAGAAACACCTCTATTCTACTAATAAGGGATAACGACCTGGCACAGGGTGTAAGTACCACAAGGTACCCACTATAAGCCAGGCCAGCCTCCTACACTTGCTGATTGCAATCCTCTGCTCACAAAGAAAGAAACTGAATAAAACATTTTTCTGCCATATATTTGAAGGTGACATACCATGAGATGGAGCTGACTCTGCAGTGGAGATCACTGACCTATTTGTTGTGGTCTGATGGGGGTTGTTAATATCTTTGCTCCTTTACTGGCTAGTGTCTTCTGCTGCAGTGTTTCAAAGCAATTAGTCATATTATTCTGATTTATAAGACGATATCTTGATTTTTGCAAATGTCATACTTAAAGAATTGATGAGCACCCGCTATGAGGTTTGATACTATGGTGTGATAAGTGTACATTTCTTGCTGTGGTAGTTTACTATTTGGGCTATGTGTTTCGATAATTACTGTACCACTTCTCAGTCACAAGCTTCCCAAAGCGAGAATTGATGCAACCATATTGTAAGTAATTGTGAAGTTTTGTCTGTGTCAGGGAATTCAGTGGTGTGACTGCAACAAAGAAGGTTTCACAGCAAGGTTATAGGTGTGCTGTGTAATCAAAAGGCAAATATTGGAGGGTATATGGGTGTGTAAGGGAAGTTGCATAGCACAGATCTAGCTAGGGAAGGTAAAGAGATGAGCATAAAAGCTAAATCCCAAACGGAACATTTTTTTGATGTTTACAGCGAGACAGAGAGAAAGAGAATACCTAGTGAGTGAGCTGATAATATTCTGTGAAGAAATGTGTCTTCAGTGTGTTTCTGACCTGAAGGAGAATACGAGCAATTCTGACACTGATGGGGATGTAGTTCCAGATCCTAGATGCGTGGAAAGAGAAGCTTTGCCTGTCGGTTTTTTCTTTTCTTCTTTTCTGAATTTCTATTTTCCAGTCTGGCGATGTCTTGGCTCCCTGTATGGCACTGTTTGAATGATTGATCGATTTTAATAAATATTTGTTCATCAACGTAGGAATGTTGGCGCTGAGGAACTGTAAAAATTATTAACATTGTAAAAAGGCTTTAGCAGAATAAGAGAGTTTGGCAGCCTTTCTAAAGACTAAATAGGACTGAATGCTCTTGATGTCTTGATGTGGGGATGCTGATTATTCAAAACTGAGGTATGAGCAAATGGGGTGTTCAGCCAACTGTTCAGAAATGTGTAAAATGAGGAACCAAAAATAAAAGCTGGAAGTTGAAGTTTAGATAAAATAAAACCTTTTTATTGGATTGTACCAGGAGAAATGATCAAGGAGTGGAGCTCTTTCTGCATAATTAATCGAAAACCATCTTCATGAAGCCAAGTGTTTTGAAAAGGATTGTTTGCTTATCTGGAAGTTACTGCAACTGTACTCTGGTCGAGATAACATTTTCATACGTTGCACATTAGTCGAACCATGAAGTTCTGGATCCTAGGAAGCTGGTTGATGGAGGGATTGGGGGATTTTGAAAGCCTCAGTAAAGGATGTTACAGTAATTAACACTTGACAAGACTATAACCGATACCACCTGAGTGTGCAGATGGCAAAGCAAGAACAGGACAATTTTGCTTAAGAGACTCAGAACATGAAAGCATACACACTAGACAGCAGCCATTTAGAAATTTGAATGAAAAGTCTATCCAGCAGTACTCCTAAGATTTTAACTTTAGTGACTGGAGTTGGTTTTCTCCCAAGGTCATAGGACAAAGGGTGGTTTTGTCGACTCCTGGAGGAAGTGGCCAACTGGGTGACCTGAGAACAGCACAAGGCTCTGGGGGCAGGGAAGGCAGAAGAAGCTGGCCCGGCAGAGGCCCATCACAAAAATGTAGTGCCCTAGGGGCTGAAGACAAAGCTTCGGCCTGCGAGGCAAGCATGGCCTGGGTTTTGTTGGTGGGAAGGTTGTCTGAGAGGGAGTGTGAGAGGAGCGGAGGGTCAACAGACTAGCCAGTCCGAGGCTGCTGGCTGTTGCCAGGCCTTTCCTGGGGAAGTGTGTAGCCCCATACTGCCCCCTGAAAGACCTGACAACAGCGAAGAATGATGTGGGAAGCCAATCCCACCTCATCACTGAAGTGAGAACAGTATGAGGATCTCAGGGGGAGGGAGGAAGAGGAAGCAGGATGGACGGAGGCCCATCACAAAGAAGTACTGGCCCAGGAGCTAAATTTGGAGCCTTGTGCTGCAAGGGACGTATGGCTGGAGGGTTTGCAAAGAGGAAATAAAGAGGCCTGGAATTGGAGGTGGCAAAGGAGTGCAGGATCAGCAGACTGGGCAGACCATGGAGGTGGGGCCTATCACCTTGGCCCCTCTTCATTTTTTGAACAGGTGTCTCAGTGTTCACTGTGACCCCAGAGAGCAACATGGACACAGAAAAGGTGTGCTTCAGTGGCCAAGGGGAGGTGCACTACATAACGCCTGTCCACTGAGGGTTGCTCCTGACATCAGGAATTATCTGGTCAGGGAACAAAACTGAACGGTCCGCATTGAGTAATGAGCCCGGTGGGGAGTGCGGCCTGGCAGGTAACAATGATAAAGAGGGATACTTTGACGGAGCAGAAGATTGTGGCCTAGGGTATAGAGGAGACAGTTTTTGAACTTCTAAGACAACAGCCCATACCAAAGTGCCACTACCTCCAAATGTTGTGGGGGGAGGTAAAGAGGCTGTAATGACTGGCCAGCCCCCAGTATACCCTGAGAAAAAGCTCTTAACCAAGGACACTGTGGCCATAACTGAGCAGCACAGATGATACGGAAATGATGCCAGGTTCCACTCAATACATGCAAATAAAACATACAGATGGTACAAGCAACATCAGCTCATGATGGGAAAAGACAAAGGTCAATTGTCAATTTCCAAATCAGGGGAAACACAACAAGTGTGCCAGAGCAGCATCAAATGGGTGTAGTGGTAAAACTATCCATGGATCTAGGCAAAGCACTCAGTAAGAGGAAGAACACTCCAACACTGTAACAAACGCTGACGCAGTTCTGCAAGTGATGAAGGACAATTGTTCGGGTTTGGAAACCCAGATAGGAGAAGTTAATATTGATGTCATATTCTTGAGGCAGGACTTATGCAATGTAGTTGACAGTTCCATAAATGGAGCAGAGAATTTCTGAACTGGAAAATAACTCCAAACAATCTCAGACATCACTATGACGTATGGCATCAGCAACCAGGAGGAATGGATGTAAGATACTAAAGGGAGGACTGGATGTAATACCTTGTTCATAGTTGGGGTGCCAGAAGGGAAAGAAGGTAATCACCCAGAAACATTTCCTGGAGGAATGCATGCACACCTTGACCCAATCACAGACCCTATCACCATGCTTGATCATAGAAAGACCACAAAGTACACTGGCCTCAAGGTCGCCGCCAGGGACCTCACCACTCCCACTCATAGCTGGATCCCTCAATTACTGCAGTAAGGCTGCAATCCTTAAAATGACCACGGGCTGAGAGGTTTGCCTGTGACAGAGCAAGTATTGTGTTCTTCCTTGACTGTACAAAGGCAGTACAACAGCTTATATGCTCTTTTGCAGAAGTAAAAAGAACAAAATGATGGAAATGAAAATCCAGTACATTCTCCTTTTCCAAGCACTGTTCTCAGTAATATTCAGCTTGAAAATCAAGTTTTTTGATACACCAGATAAACAATGGAAATGGGTGACTGGGAAGAGACATTTGCCAAAAATAGAGAAGTACCCAGTATATGGCGTCACCTGAGGCTGACCATCATGGCCAATGATTACAGACATTATGGATACTAAAGGGACATAACTAGATACTAAAGACACAAACCACTAAAGCACCCTCTATGGAAGATAGAGAAGAAACACTGTGCTGGAGCATCAAAGAGGAAGAGGGAATGGGAAAGAAGAATGTTGTTGGATCTGACCATTTTTTAAGGTTCACCCCCAGTGTTTTGCCTTCTGTTGCAGAACCTGTTTTACTTGGCATTAGGACTCTGTGCACTTTTTCCCTGCTGGTCAGTGTTAAAGCGATTGTACTCTTTCCCTAAAACATAGTACAATTGGCATCTATCTGGTTGGCCCATTTAATGTATTTGTAAGTCCCTAGTAAATAGTACTACATGTACTCAAAGCCTGTAAATTAAATGTTATTATTGGGCCTGCAGCACTCATTGTGCCACCCACTAAAGTAGCCACTGTGGTGATCGAGGGAGGAAAAGGGGGAAATTGAGATATGTTGCAGCCAATGGAGGTCCAGAGAACTGCATGTTTGTGCCAACTGTTTTGACCTTATGTAAAACTGCTAAAGTACAATGTTGCAATTTTTTTAGATATAGGGCCTGCTTTAGATCTTGGTGGTGTTACCGCTAAGTCACGTTAGTGGCGGGCTCAATGTTGCAGCGTTCAGCCCATTATATTTAGATGTTAGAGTCCTGCAGGCGATATACTGGCGGCGGATCGCTGACGACAGGAGACGGGAGCAGGACTCAATGGACTTCATGCAATGGCAGCAGCTATGGAAGGGAGGTAAATCACACACACACACAGTCCCTTAGCCATAGATGCAACCCTGCACTACACACTACGCAACACATACACACATTTACCCATTGGCATCTGACACAACACAACCCGTACATGCCAAAACGGCATTCATGTTTTCTCCATGGGTCGGTGGCAGAGGCGAGGGCAGGTGTTGTCTGGTTGTGGCCCGTCAAAGACGGGGAAGGGAGTGGAAAAAGGGAAGTTTTCAACCCCCTTTCCTGCCAAATAGGCCAACTAAGGAGTCGTGGTTTGACCACCAAATTTTCCTTGGCATTAAGGCACATCTCCATGGCGGGAAAGCTGGCTGCAGTCCCGCCGGCATCCCCTTTTCCCTTTCCCACCGTCAACGCGTCTGATGTTTTTTGTCGGGGACGGCGGTTCAAATGTGGTCTTTCGTGGGACTGCCCACATCTAAATACGGCAGGCGGACTGTTGCGGCTGGCAGGTTTACCATTGAAAAGTCGACGGCGGGACCATTCCAACATCTAAATTAGGCCCATAGCTTTTATCGATTTTTCAACAAGAAAAACAGACAACAACTCATGCTGCTGCTAAATTACATAAGTATTATGACATCACGTCTACATAGTGTGAACATATTCCCATTCCTACGGCAGCATAACTTACCCAAACACAAACATGTCCAATGTAACAGGTCAGATCTTAGATTACATTCCTGTTGTTATAGCAGTTCAGTGATACCGTGATCCACTATGGTGGCCCATTGCAAGTCCGCTCTTATATACTCTGCACATTCATCCAAACAATATTGTCCTGAAGTCTGCAAGCCCTTTTATGCATCCTGGGCGTCTCTAGATTGTGTATATCAGTGTGGGTCACGTAGCATAGCTTACTTACAATTAGCTATTGCCTCCCATCTGCAGGTCCCACCTGTGTGGGAGAACTTGAGCATAGGCCAATACACAATAACACTGGCTGTGCCATATACAGGACAATAAATGAATCGGCACTTCCACTGTGTGCTCTTGAGTTTTGAGCTGTAAAACGTTTTCATTTAAGTTCAGCTCTTTTTTGTGTGTTATGATTTGGTCCAGAACCTGGATCCTTTCTTTCTTTCCTTTTTGATCTCAGTAGTAATGTATGTTTTGTTTTCATAATTTATTATTTGTTTTAAATGTTTAATGTTGTGTCGATTTATCTATAAAATTACTGTTTGACTGGTCTTTGTGTATTTGACAGACATCAAACAAATTTGGCAATTGAGTTGGTATGGTAAATGTATATTGAACATTTGATGTTGGAGTGACTATATGTTTGGGCTCTCAACCAATGAAAGCAAAGTAATTACAACTGCTATATTAACAGTGCTGGCTCTTCTTTTTGTGCTTCTTTTCTTTATTGACTTTTAGGAAGTGGCCTTTTTTCTGTGCTTATAACTCTAGTGCTTTGCAGCCTGACTCCAATACACATCTAGGACAGAGTGTCAGCTACACTGTGTGCATTCTTTCCAGACAGACACAACACAGGAGGGGCTGGGTGTGACAGGAGAGGTATCTGCATCCATCTGCATACTGATAGTCTTCCTGAGCTGGGAGAGGTCATTCACACCTTAAATGTCAATAGACTGTGTCCTGCCCTCACACAAACAGCTGATTTACCCCCTACTGATGTCTGGAACTAGAGCTGGGTTGGAAGGGGTTTGTGTTACACTAGAAAGGGTTCCTCTGAAGTTACCCCTCTCTTCAAAGATATTTTTGGAGTATAAGTACAGGGGCTCTAACCCCACATTTTCAGAGCACTTTGGAACTGAGACTGAACCTTTGCTAGAAGGACTGCTGAGCTGCTCAAAGTACTCATCTATACTGCTGTTCTGTTGTTGCCCTCCTACCTGCTGGGTGGCATAAAGGCCTCATCTGATTGATTTTCTGCTTGTTGCCCAGTTGCCAGCTGCTCCCTCACTTTGGTTTCATTAGGCACTGTTGAACTATCAGGAGGAACCCCCATGTAGGCTACTTGCTTGGTTGTGCTGGCTTGCCTACATGATGGAGTAACTGCAGCTTGTTAACTGCCTTTGTGTGTTGGCCCGCTGCCTGCACTCTGCCCAAGTGCCCACAACTTTTCTCCTGGGACTGGCTTCCTTGACTTGGCTGTGGGACTCTTGAGATCAGCTCTCGCAGCCACTTTCACTTCAACATGTGGTTAACTTTTCAGAGCGTGGTGAGCACTTTTTATCTATCTACCAGTGCCGGCTAAATGCTTAACCTGCTGTTGAAGTAGTGCGTGCTTCCTGCATGCCTCTCCTACCACAGCTCTGTCACCCCCAAAGGGGGAGAGAGACTCCGCAACATGAGAGGCAGTCCGTGTTTGCAAGGATTACTTCCAGGGACCAGAGGAACTGCACTCTTGCCGTGCAATTGACGGAACCTGGCGGGGGAAACCAAGACTGCTTTTGTCAACCCGGGTTGCCAAAGAAACAAGGAAACCTCGGATTAGTGCAGCCCCAGAGAGCAGGAAGGAGCTCCAGGCAACTGCACTCCCACGTCTGGAGGCAGAGGTGCTCCGTGCTCCCGAGGATGCTCCTGCCAACCTGGCACAACCCTGCTTGACCAAAAAAGCAAGGACCGCTTCAATTCCCCAGAAGGTACGGAGTCCTAGGCAGGAGTCCAGCTGGGTCCTCTGTGAGCGCAAGGCCCCATGTGGTGAGCCCCGGTGTCAGAACCCACAGCATGTGTGCCGTACATTCACGGGTAGCTGCTGGGCTTATCATCAATCGGGACTCAGTGAGGTCTCCTTGTCGGATTCCACAGAGGGTGCCCCAACTCCTGTTTGGGACCTACCTGGGGCACATGTATTTTGTGACATTTTGAGGTGAGCCCTCGACAGAGGCCCCCACTTCTTGGATTTGGAAAACCCACCAAAATTACCGTACCACCTCTAATAGGCGGACAGATGCTCCTGCAGCCTACAATGTGCCTAATTACCATACCACCTCTTGTAGGAGCGCAGGCACGCTGGGACATATGTTTTATAGTGAATCATATACTTGGCATGCTCTGTTGCCCTATCTGCCCAGAGGTCTTAATGTATATTCTTCCTGCACTGTTCAGGATAACAAGTACCATTCTAGGATTGGCACAGCACACACAGAACTTATGATGCACAGTCATTCAGATGTTTTCTGCTTTCAGCGAACTGCTGAGTTCCATTTCTTTGATGTTGTGATGCATGACAGTTAGAATCGTATGTAGCCAAGGTCATGAGTACTGACCCAGGATTTGCATAGTGCAAGCAGTATTTATGAATAATGTCATTTTGGTCTATGTTATATAAAATACAATATATTTTTATATAACCCTGTATAAAGAAACTTTTCTGGTGTATTTATTGTGTCACTGGTGTGAGTGTGTTGCACAAACAGTTTACACATTGCCTCTGGGGATAAGTCTGACTGCTCTGTGCAAAGCTACGAGGGGGTGAGTGTAGGAAGCTGGGTTCTGGTGGTAGTATCCCCCACTTTTTGCCTGGTTTTTGATGCTGCTTTGACGGAAGTGCGCTGGGCTCCTGCTAACCAGGCCCCCAGTACCAGTGTTCATTCCCCAAAGAAAGACACCTGGTCACTTGATCCCCAAGTGGCCAGGCCCTTTAGCACCTCTGTAAGTCCCTAGTAAATGGTACCCTGGTACCTAAGGCCTAGGTACTGAAGATGGTCCCTAAGAGCTGCAGCACAGTTTGTGCCACTCTAAGGCACCCAGCACCAACCTCGTACAGACTTCCACTGCAGGCTGCGTGACAAAGGTGCTCCAAAAAGTGAAAACCCAACATGGCGCACAACCTGTGTGCCATGTCCCCCAACCACTAAATGTAATATTTGTAATGTATCCCCACAGCAGGCCTTCCAGCCCTAAGACAGGGTACAATAAATTACTTGTGTGGACATATCTGCAAAAGCAGATATATGCCTGCTCTGCCTTTGTTGATTTTTAGACATAGTAATTGAACAGGGAAGCTATGTTTAAGTATATGCGCTGGACACTGGTCAATACGAGTTTCCCAGCTACATGATGTATTCACTGAAACTAGGGATGTTTAGTATCAAACATCTTGTATTAATAGACCCGCACTGATGCCAGTGATGGCATTATTAATACATGCACCCAGAGAGCACCTTAGAGGTGCCCTCTGAAAAATTACCAATGACTTACTAGTTTTTGTCAGCCTGCCATCACCAAACGAGTTTCTGACCCCTAGGGTGAAAGCCTTTGCCCTCAGGCAGTCAGGAACAAAGCCTGTTCTAGAAGGGATGTTACACACCCCTCCCAACAGGATGAAACGCAAATCTGTTTTCCAAGGTCAGAGGCTTCAAAGAAGCCCACTGCCTTTGGTATGCAGATCTGGCCTTGCTCAGAAGGGAGATGCTGACCCCCTGCCCTAGAGCCCACTTGGCACCTGGACAGGTGGATAAATTAGCTAAGCAGGAGGCATGTTGCATTTGCTGGCTGGACACACTTCTAGAGTGATCAGCCTGAAATGAACACCGCCTTAGGAAGTCCACCATCTTGTGTGTGTGGTGGAATTAAGAATTCTGAGATAGGGTGATGCCCACTCCCCAAATGAATGGTCATCATCTAGGGGGCATTGTGGCTCCAAGGGAAAGTAGCCCATTGGCTACTACCCTTCACGCTCCTTAACATCCCTGAAATTTAGTATTTAGGGGACCCACTGATACCAGGAAAACAGATCTTCGCTGAACACAAAAGAAGGAGTGGACAAGAATCCTGCTAAATGCAGGAACAGAGGAGCACGACGGACTTAGCTCCAACCTTGCTAGTCTGCCTTCTTCACCCGATCCTCAAGGAGCAAATGACCTGTCCTGCCACTGAGGCCTCCAAGAAACTGGGAGAGCTGCCAGTGCTTCACAAGTCGCCAAGAAGAACTTTCTTGGAGCAGAGGAGATACTTCCCTGCATCTGTAGACAACCAAGGAAGAACTGTGAAGGCCGACAAAACCCGTCACTGGACATC
Source organism: Pleurodeles waltl (assembly GCF_031143425.1). Classification (NCBI taxonomy): domain Eukaryota; kingdom Metazoa; phylum Chordata; class Amphibia; order Caudata; family Salamandridae; genus Pleurodeles; species Pleurodeles waltl. The sequence continues at coordinate 668,319,365 of NC_090440.1, forward strand.
ACCACTGCACCTGAGCCGCCTAGCCAGAGCTGAAATGGACCAACAGTGTCAATGTGGTTCCCAGGCCCTCCAGAGATGAAGCTCACCTTGAGTTCACCCACTGTGGACTTTCTGACTGCGCTTGCAGCCTCTGTCTGCAGGCCACCCTCAACTGTGACTGCCTTGGTTTTGGAGACCTGACGGTCCACTGCACGTCTGCATCCGGACCTCCCTGGCCCGAGGAGAACAGAACCACTGGTGTCCCTACATGCCACAGGCTTGTGAGACCTGAACCCACTTGTTGGTTTGGCCAAACTGGTCCCCCAGTCCACACCTGCAGCCTGTTTGTGTGGGCCCCTTCTACCGCAATGGAAACCCACTGGTCTTCACCTGGCCACTGCGAACGGAGGAGAAGAGGACCACTGGTGTCCCTATGTCTCCGAGTACCTCAAGAACTGAACTCCCTTTGTGGTTCACCCGGACTGGACTCTCAGTCGACCCCTGCACCATCTTTGTAACCAGATCGGTTCCTCAATGACTTACATGGGGCACCGGGCGCTGAACTGCACCACTGCACCTGGCCACTCCAGTGGCACCCGAGGTGACCTGATGTTGTGGTCTAAGACCCTGCTGTGTACTCAGTTTAAGTCCAGAAGATTGGTCCTGTAAGTTGATGTGAAGTATCTGTTTGCCATGTATGTTTTCTCTCCCATAAAGTAACATTGCAGCTACAGAAAAACCTTCTTGTTGACTTTTGAAAACTCGAAAAATTCCTATCTTGAAAAGTACTCACCTGATTCCAGTGATCTTGGTATCTAAATTTATATAACAATAAGTGTTATTTTTATAAATTGGTGTCAGATTTCTTTATTGAGTGTGTGTCTCACTTGTTGCCTATGTGTGTGTCTTAAATGCTCAGCATTACCCTCTGATATGCCTAACTGCTCGCCCACACTACCACAAAAGAGCGCATTTGGGATGTCATTTGTGCCTATGTAATACATTTTCGGGTTTGCCTGAAATCTTTGCACAGTATACCTTTTTTTTTGGTCCACTATATAAAGAGCCAGCTTCCTACAGTGAATACAGGATATCTTTCGTGTGTAACTTACTTGCCCTGAATAGAGTGGTGGCTTCTGCCTGGCTTCGGTGCATATCCTAGCGAACCAGAAACTCAATTTCTAACAGCAATTGTTTAATTATTTTGTAACCACTGTTTCCCAGATGTGGCAGACATGTTGGACCACGTAGTGAAGATGATGTGGAGACTCATTAGTAGTTCATTAGTAAATCCACTCATTAGTAGATCTACTCATTAGTAGATCGGAGAGTGGCTCCTCAGCATGAGAGCTGCAAAGTAATCTTTTCTCACAGTTGTCTCCTTTATTCAACCAGTGGACAGCATGCAACTGGGCGGCCAAGTAGTAGAATTCCATATCTGGAACCTCCAACCCTCCTTGCTCCCACACCCATTTCACAGGGACGTCCCCTATGCTATGTCACCCCCCTGCTGAAAGGAGGAAGCAGGGAAGCAGAAAAATAAAATGACAATTAAAGCATTTTTATTACCATTTTATTTTTCCACTTAGGTAGGGTGGGGCAGGGGCAGAATTCTCTGCGTCACGGGTGGTGGGGCTAAGGAGTTCTAGGTGCACTCCACGTGTGCATGTCAGTTTGGCCGGCCATCTGAGGCCTGCCAAACTGACATGCACACTTAGAACTCTCCACCTGACTGTGTCTCACAGATGGGTGGAGACCAAGTGCAGGCTCCCACTCCCTCCCTGAGTGGCATTTCAGCACATCAGGCCAATTCCAGTATAACAGCATGAAAAAAGCATCTGGTTTGGGTGGGGAGGGGAGGAAGGCAGAAGCACCAAGGTGGCGGGAGCAGCTGAGGTCAGGTAGCATGGCACAGCAGGTAAGTGTTCTTTTTTAAATTACTATTTGCCCCCACCCACTCCACGCGCTGCCCCACCAGCCCATCTGTGAAGGAATCATGTAGGTGGCTTCCTGTAATACATAGAGACATGTAGACAGAAATACCATTGTTACCACCACCACTCTGCTTGTAACCGATAATGGGAGTATGTTCCAGAACTTAATGGACAACTGGAGGCCATCTACTACTCACCCCATATTTAGCCTATGGCTGTTAGACTAATCTAATGTGATTTGTATGCTATATATCTCAAGTCAGAAGACTCCCAGGGTAAATCCCAGTCAAGTGAGTTGGTCAACTCCCAAGCCTTTCAGTCCCCTCCTCAGGAATAATTTGGACTTATTACAGTTGATTCATAGACCCGAGATTTCCAAATATTCAGTAAGAACCTTCAACAGGATTGGAATTGAATACATATTGGAGCTATATCAGGATAACATCTGCCTACATGGACATCACGTGGGTGGTAGTCCCCATTCGTATCACCCACAGGTTGAGTGCACTTCGAAGTTTGAACCAGTGGCTCCATCACAAGTGCAAAAAGCAACGGCGACAGAACACAGCCCTGTTGGGTCCACACTCCATCACAAATTGTGCAGAGACCACGCAGCTCGTCTAAGCCTGGGCATACAACTGGATCCATTAATATAGGTGTGCCCCAGCCCCATAGCCCATAGCACCTCTCACAGTTAGGTCCAACCGACCGAATCCAAGCCTGTTAAATATCGAGTAGGGCCAAAGCACAATCTTGATCCGACCAGCCCAACATATGGAGTAAGTGTGTCAGTCGGTTTATATTATGAAGCATGCTACTTTGTGGTATAAAACAGTATTGGTCTATATGTACTATCCCTAAGAAGGCTTCAAGGAGGTGAATAGCCAGGACCTTATTTAGTATTGTAATGCCATGTTTAGCATGGAGAGTAAGCGATAAGATGTGATGCACATCAGATCCCTAATTCTCTCATTGAAGCCAGTTACGCTCCCATGTCATAGGCCTCTAGTCTGTCTGTGAACAGGCCTGTTTAATATTGATAAAATTCTGCAGGCAGGCCGTGCATCCTGAGAGCTTTGGCCATTGGCGGTTCTTCAATACCAGACCTAATTTCTTCTTTGCTCAATTGGACATAACGAGTGTTCTGTAGTCAGGTGGCACAATGGGAGACCAGCAATATACGTGACTACCTCCTGGGAGTTCACATCTAGGTGCTTTGTGTATAATGTGCACATATGTCAGGTTAATAACCAATTACTGCCCTCTTGGATATGGAATGTGTGACAGTTTTCATCCTGGAGCCTCAGTATGAGCATGTGTGTGGTTTCAGCCTTAAGTAGCTATGTCAGTAAATGGCTAGTTTGTCTCCCTTCCTATACAGCTGTCTTCTAGAGATCCTAATAATAAATGTATCCAGTCTGACCCAGGTCTTGCATGTCGCCCAACCTGTCAAGTTCTGTGGGTGAGATATAGACAGCTGCCAGCTTTGATGCGAGAGGCCCTCATAGCGGTACTCCCGAAACCTGGCTGTGACTCCCTAGATGTTCGCTCGTACCGCCCTCTTTCATTGTTAAATACAGATTGTAAAGTGCTCGGGAAAATATTGGCCAATAGGCTCCTCTCGTATATTCCTCATTTGATGCACGAGGATCAATCAGGCTTCATTCCCGGCAGGAATACTTTCCTGAACATCAGGCGACTGATCCGCATATTACATAATATCGATTCTATTCCCAATCGCAATGGAGTTGCTGTGTCAGTGGATATAGAAAAAGCATTTGATACGCTGAGTTGGGACTTTCTTTTTCAATCACTTGATGCGATGGGATTTGGTGCAGGATTCATCACATGGATTAGAACACTTAACTCTAGTCCATCGGCCCGCGTCAAGACTGGGCACATTATCTCCGACCCATTCCCCATCTCCAAGGGCACCAGACAGGGGTGCTTGCTGTATCCTTTGCTGTTTGCCATAGCTATGGAGCCCTTAGCAGCCCACCTCAGAACACATGCACACCGATGGGGTATTCCAGAATTACACACACATCACATAATCTCCCTGTATGCAGATGACGCTGTGATCTATTTGCGTGATCACATGATGTCCATGTGTCAAGTTTTGGAGTCCTTGGACTCCTATGCGGACATTTCTGGCTTACGGGTAAACAGGTCTACAGGTCTAAATCTTGTATTTTCCCCCTGTCTCCAGTGCCCCCGGAACTTCAACCGGCACTGCCGGAATATCATCTGCCTTGGTGTCATACCACCTTTAAATACCTGGGCATACAGATCTACCACTCTCTGGAGGACCTTATGGAGGGCAACCTGGGCAGAGTTCTTCGCTCCATTAGGGGCTCTCTGCCCTTTTGGGGGGCTCTCCCCTTGTCTCCTATGGGTAGAATCTCCATCACTAAGATGCTCATCCTACCTTGCCGACTCTACTACTTTGCAGCGCTCCCGATTGTTTTACCACGCACATTCTTTAAGACACTACAGGGCATGGTGACAGATTTCATATGGGGTAAAGACAGATGCTGTGCGGCCTCGGCTACGACTCAATAGCCGCAGATCGAGGGAGGGTTGGGTGTCCCCAACTTCGAAATGTATTATGCAGCTGCCCAGTTACAATGGCCGGCTGATTGGCTGGGCGATTTTCGCTCAGCAGAGAAAGCAGTCTTAATCAATGCTTTGATACCATTGCCACTGTTGACTTGGTTGACAGACAAATCTCTCCCCTCACCACACGGCAAGGTCATATTGGCTACTGCAAAGTCATGTTGGTTATGTTATGTTCACGGCAGGAGCCCTCACACACCATATTCTCCTCTATACCCTCTGTTGCTTCTGCCTGAGGCACGGACCGTGCTAGCGCATCATAATATATCCCCTTGGAGGGCTGCGGGCCTTGTACCTGCTGGGGACTTTTACTTGGACAATACATTATTGATCTTCGGTGAGTTATTGGTGAACACGAAGATCCTGTCTGGCATACTGCACTATACATCACCTACTTCATATCACATGGGGCATGGGCGACGTTGAGCCCCCAGCGTCGCAGATACTCACTCTGGTCCTTTCGATGGGTGGTATTAGGAGGGCAGTATCCCGATTGTACTCCATGTTGCTGCCGGAAGCACTCCAGGGATTGGATTGCGCAAAATATCGCTGGGATGAGGCGTTGCCCACTCCCCTGTCCTTGGCGGCATGGTTGTCTGCGCTTTCTTCTGTTAAGAACGTCTCTTGGAATGCCAGACTCCGCTACACCCAATTTTTATTATATACAGCACTCTTACCTGTCCCCCCTCCGCATAAAGCGCATGTTCCCTGCATCAGTGTGCCCCCGCTGCGCGGACCCTCTGGCAGATTTTTACCATATGGTGTGGAGTTGTCCCCCATTATCCATGGCTTGGCAGCGCATTACTGCTACGGTGTCCGACATCACTGCCCATGCTTTGCAACCGACGCCTGGGTCTTGTCTGCTGGAACTGCGGCACCGCTCCAGTAAGGATAAGCAACTCCATAGGTTTATTGACTTGGCATTCATTGTTTTCAAATGACAAATTGCCACCCGCTGGAAGGCACCACATACCCCCATTCACGATAGTTGGTTGCGGGTCTTGCTACAGCAGTCTCATGCTGAGGCCCAGACGCTGCGCAGTTTGCAGCATAAAGGACTAGTGCAGGGCGGCTCCGACATCTGGGACGTCTTTTATGTTAACATGGAGGCCAGGGACGACACTCGTCCACCTTAGACTCCCCGCAGACATTGATACAGATGATTGGCCTGGGTTTCCCCAGATTTGTACTCTCTCTGTGGTTGATTGTTGAAGATGTTGTGGCTCTCACACAGGAGGTGACGCTAAATGCGAGGCGGCGCGCAGGGGTCCTTGACACCCCTGTTGTTCTATCTAACATGACCTAGCCCATCCTACTCTTTAGTTCGTACTAATACAGCACAATGCCCTTCTACTATTATACCAGTAGTATACCATTCCTCTAAAGCGCACTTGGACGCCTCACGCCCCCCCTCTCCCTTGGATCCCTTCAGCTACGCCTCCTCCGATCTGCTGTGAGGCGGCAAAATACTTGACTAGTGGCATTATTTACTGTTGATGTTGTAATGTTATCTCTGCTTATATGATATAAGGAATGTTCTTATTCCCATGTACCTGACCTGATGATTCAGGAGTGTTTCAACTTGTGTGTCTCTATTGAAACAATAAAGAGATTTAAAAAAAAAAAAATAGTTCTGTAGGTGAGAAGGCAGCAACATCTCCAGGTCTTTTAATTATTTTTCTTGTACACTCAGAGATTGTTCTACTTATTGTTTCAACCCATATATCAGGGCCTTACATTCCGCGCTTATTCCCACTTTCAGTGGTTCCAGTTCCACTGCCCTGCTACTAGCTGTGTTTGAGTTGGTCATGAAATAGTTGTGGAATATATCTGCAAGTCCCTGGGAAAATTCAACATCTGTTAAGACTTCAGCGCGAAGGCCCCACCATAGCACTCTCAGTACGCCTCGTCCTGCCTCATAACTATTAAAGGAAAATGGTCTGACAGCTATCTTGCTAAGTACATCACCCCCTCAAACTCGTGGCTATGGCCGGATTTAACTAGGAAGTTCTCTGATCTACTATGCATGCCCGTAGCAGGTGTATAACCGGAGAAGGCTGTAGATGTTAGGCACAATATTCTCCACATATCTACTAAATTCAGGCCTTTCATTGAGCCTGCTAGACGGCTGGTCATGTTAGGCTTGACATTGTCTTTTGGTGGGTGTCTGTCCAAAGTACCATTTGAAACACAGTTAAGATCCTTGGTCTAGATGATATCCGCTTGAATCTACTGGTTAACTCCTGCACTAGTCCAGGGAAGAACCCTGCATCATCTGTGTTAGGGGCATATATATTAACCAAGAGTGTATTGTGTGAGTTCAGTGTGCCCGTCAAAATCAAATACTTATACTCTGTGCCTGCCACAATATCTTTCAGAAGAAACTTGACTTTAGGAGCCACACAAACCAAACCAAACTAGTACCCCTCTTGCAACTCTTGAGTAGGCTGTTGCATAAACCTGTCCCCTCCAGTTTTTTATGGACTGTAGATATATCCTCTCCACATATATGCGTATCCTGTAATAACGCGTACTGATAACATATAGCTTAAGATATGATTGTATCCAGTGGCGTTTGGTGTAGGTCCTGAGTCCTCGAACATTCCAGGTTATCATTTTGTATGTGCGTTCCATATTAATGGCTTGTCACCATCTAAATCGGTCATGTACTGATGTGTGATTTACTCTTGCAGCCAACCTGCAGTGTGCGCTGAACGGCGGCCTCCGACCTTGGACATAAAAGAACAGTGTACCCTGCCAATACCCCTGACCTACTTACGAGTAGAATTTCTAGACGCCCTTGATCCCCATAAAGAGTAAAAGATTAACAGGGATATCTCAAACGCCACTCCCCTAGCAACTTTAATAAACAGCTCCGCGCGGTCGTGGAGGGAGTGGGGGGTAGAACAACCAACCTTGTGGTTGTACTGCGGAGTAATACCTCCCACGGACATCCACCGTCGTCCACTTCATAGGCAGTAAGCAGGACTGAGAAGCCCGGGCCCCCCAGACACCCATGTTACATACCTCAGTGCCAGAGTGAGAGTGCCTGGTCTCCAGCCAACAACGGGGGCCAGCAGCATAGGGTGACCAGAATTTGAAACCCAAAAAACCGGGACATTTCACAAAAAATAAAAGAAGGACTACAATTTTATATCAACCGAGCAGGACAGAAAGACAGCTCTCGCCAACTTAGAATTACACAAGAGACAAAAAGAACATATATAAAATGCAATTTTTTAAACTCTGTACGATACATTTTAATTACATTGTTTTCTTGTAATGGCTTCCAACTAGCCCTGCTGTGTAACACACAAAAACAGGCCTCCCTCTTTTTTTCAGTCGACTCTCCAAAAACTGGGACACAAGCTAAATTTGCCGAAAACTGCGGGGACAGTTGGTGAAAAACCGGGACACCTGGTCATGGTCCCCCTAAAGCAGCAGCATCATCTCACTCTCTCCCCACCGGGCCCCAGCTGGTCCAGGTCACAGTCCTCCCGGGCAGTTGTAAGGGGAAAAGAAGAACCTTCCTCTGGGTGCAGTTGCCACCTTCTGCTTCGCGCCTGGTTGGATGACGTGAGGAGCCGGTAAATACGGTAAATGGCAGGATTTCTGCAGAAACAATCCTCGTGAACTGGAGTTACTTGCTAGCTACAATATTCGAAGTTACTAAAAATGAATAAACACATTCGGAAAAAAAACCTTAATGGTGTTGCCAAACAACAAGATCTCTGCTAGTAGGAGCAACTGTCCTGAAAGATGGTGATGGCCTTCAGGGGGCAGGATCATTTTCGAGATAATGTGGTCAGATTTCTTCAGGCCTTTGATGAGACTATCCGCAGCATAGAGGAAGCCTTTTAGGCTTTTAAGTCTGACAGCATACAACTGGGGAGGCTTATGAGGAGGTGGTTGCCTCCTTCAAGGTTAGTATTATGCTGTCTTGGTTTGATTTTTTTCCTTGAAGTTGAGATATGTGCTGAGGGTGAGGAACTTTCCCTTCATACTACAAAGCTGTGGGACCACCTAGCAATGGAGGTTTAAGGGCTAGTCGATATTATGTCTTCCAGAATATGCGTGTGCATAGTGTTTTTACAGACTACATTTAGCAGTGGATGCATTATTAGTTTATGAGTTCTGCTATTGCAAAATGTGTTCTTTTTTAATAAGGAAAGTGCATTTGAATAATAAGGGGTCGTTGCTACCTATTATGACTGGGGATGGGGTGCAATTTATGCCTCATTATAATGCAGGGTTTCATGAAGGATATGGGAGTAGTGCAAAAAAGAATATCCCTGTTTAATCCCAAAGCAAGCAGTCTAGTTCAGAGGATAAGTTGGATAGAGCGTGAAATAAGTCAGTCAACTGTTGTTATAAGAAAGCATGCCAGACGTAGGCTATGAGGCAATTTTGTGGCTGACCATTTTATGCTTTGGAGCAGTGCTTTAAATGGAAAAATAAAAGTGCAGGTACTCTGTAATAGAGTACTTGCTTGTTTCTCAGAAGTGCCGGTACTCTGCAATTAAAAGTATTACATTTTTCTTGAGATAAGCCGGTACTCTCCCTCTCAAAATAAAAAAGTGCCGGTACTCAGTACCGGAGAGTACCGGCCCATTAAAAGCACTGCTTTGGAGCATGTGTGGGTTTTCAACTGCTGCAGTGTTAACAGGTGTTGGCAAAGCCAATAGATTTCGCCTATGCAAGAGCCTATGCAAGAGCTATTGGCTTTGCAATCTCTTTTAGCCATGTTGTTCACCAGCGTGGTTGCTGTTCAGTGTGGGTAAACATTAGTGGGATAGAGGAAAGTGGTTTGGAGTGTCATGGATTGGAATCACAAAGAGTAGAGTAGAATGTTGTGGAGTGCCAGAGAGTGTTGTGTATTGGAGTGGCATAGTGTGTATTCGTGTAGAGTGGCATACACTGGAGTGGCATACAGTAGAGTGGACTGGTGTAGAGTGCACTGGTGTAGAGTGTTGCAGAGTATAGTGGTGTAGAGTGCAGTGGTATTAAATTCAAGGGCATACAATGCAGTGTCGTAGAATGTAGTGGAATATATTTGAGTGGTGCATAGTAGAGTGCAGTAGTGCAGAGCGGAGTGGAACAGAGTTAAGTGATGCACAGGGCAATGGCACAGAATAGAGGGGAGTGGCAAAGAGTGCAGTGGCCCAGAGTGGTGCAGAGTGGAGTAGTGCAGAGTATAGTGGTGCAGAGTTCAGTGGCAGAGAGTGCAGCTTTGCTTTGTAGAGTGCAAGAGTGCAGTGGTGTAGCATGGAGTAGATTGGTGTAGAGAGCAATGGTGTAGAGTACGGTGATGCAGAGTAGAGTGCAGTGGCGTAGAGTACAATGTCAGAGTGTAGTTATGTAGAGTGCATTGGCATAGAGTGTAGTGGTTAAGATCAGAGTGCCATAGAGTGCAGTTGCATAGAGTGGAGTGGAGTGCAGTGGCATAGAGTAGATTGAAGTGGTGTAGAGTGGAGTGGTGCAGGGTACAGTGGAGTTGTGTAGAGTGGCTTAGAGTGTAATGATGGAAAGTGGTGTTGAGTGCAGTGGCTTAGAGTGCAGTGGTGCAGTGGTGCAGAATAGAATAGAGTGGCGTGCAAAGGATTGACGTTGAGTGCAGGGGCATAGAGTTGAGTGTTACAGAGTAAGATGCATTGGTGTAGAGTGCATTGGCATAGAGAGCAGTGGTGTAGAGTGCAGTCTTGCTGAGTGGAGTAGAGTACCATAGCATAGAGTAGAGTTGTGCAGAGTAGATTGGTGTGGCCTAGAATGGAGTGGTGTAGAGTGCAGTGGTGTAGAGTAGAGTGGGGAAGAGTGCATTGGCATCGAGTAGAGTGGTATAGGGTACAGTAGAGAGGCGTAGCGTGCATAGAGTGCAGTGGCATAGATTGGAGTGTTGCTGAGTGCAATGACATGGAATGATGTAAATTGGAGTGGTGCAGAGTAAAGTGTAGTAGTGTGGAGTGGTGCAGAGTACAGTGGAGAGGTGTAGAGTGGAGTTTTCATGGTGTGGTAGCACACTGCCATTAATGACAACACTTTTCTAACTGTATTTATTTATTTAAGCTTTTATTTTTGCATTTTCAAAACAACGTACATAACATCCAGTGCATATCAATATGTGAAATCAGTATGGTCCATGTGAGATCTCCTTAAGAGTCACCAGTTGTACAGAGTAAACAGTGATACATACACCAAGTTGCTGAGTTAGCTCATCCTGTGAATCAACAAAATCTACACCAGGTGATCCCATCAACTAGCAGTAATGTACATCCTTATGTTGATCAGTGTCAGAGTTCTGAGCCACATACATATTAAACTCTTGTAATAGCTGCCTCCAGGTCGCCACAACATCCGGTCCCCTCCCATCTGTGCAGAAAGATATATATGGTGGTCCCCCACTCAAGCACATCACAGACCCACAGATCCACACTTGGTACCCAGGTTCCCCTCCACCCTCTAGCCACTCTATGCTTAGCCATAAGCAGTGCTAACTGCAGGAATTTGTAGGATGTTTTGCACCTCCTGTGCCTTTTTACCATCCTCAGCAGTCCTACCCCAGGTGTGCAGGGGATAAGAATACCTGTGGTTCCCCCTACTTGAGGGACCACCTCACTCCAGAAACCAAGAACCTCAGCCCATTGCCACACCAGATGCTTAAACATGGCATTGTTCTTCCCACAATGCACACAATTTGCTACCTTACTGGGGTCTATTCTTTGAGCTGTAGCTGGGTCATGTATGTCCGATGTAAAAAGTTAAAGTACAGCAATTTAAACATATTATTACAGGAGAACCCTGTAATGCTATCTGTATTTCACCACCAATTCCATCTTGACCACTGACTCCATTTTGTGCTTAGCTTCAAATGCCGTCACATCGGTGGTGTAGGTACTTTTCCACGCTCAGCTTGTTTTCTACATTGAATGTGTTTTCGCTCTTCTCACTAGAGAAGGGAACATATCATGGGGGGTGCAACAGTGATAAGAGTGTACAAGATGAGAATGTTTGTAGCCGAGAACGGTAAGGCTCTGTCTTGGAAATGCACATTGGGATCTGGCCAATTATTTTGTGTGTTTTCAACAAGTCCAAGAACAGCCAGTGCTTGAATTTCACAACTTACATGAATGGAGGGGGAAGGGTACCAGAACCTTCCTCTTGGGTTTGTTTAAGGTACATAAGGTGGGGAAACTTGGCACTGAGGCAGAAGGAACTCATTTTTGAGGGTGGACGCACTGCTTACAAAAACAAAACAGTTTCCCATTGGGGAATATTTCTCCTGTCTCAGCTGTCCAGCGTTCCACAACTTGACATTGGCAAGTACAAGGATGATGATGGATTCGATCCCCATGGTGATCCATTTTTATTTCTCTGTGTGCATGCATAAATATATGTATATATTCACTGCATATATATTCATTGTTGATCTATTGCACTTTTTCTGCTTATTATTCAACTGCTGTGATTATTTTAGTATCTGCATGTGTTTTGTTGCATTTAGGTTAAATGCTCACGTTAATATTTTTGTATACTCTGATTTGAGACCTGGGAAGTGCCTTAATAAATTCATTACTCAGAGTAAGAGTGCTGCATTCTTTGCATTCTTTAGCCTCGTTCCCTCTTAGTTTGAAGCTAAGCAGAACAACCCCTCTCACCAGTCCACAAGCAATATCCCAATCTGAATCCTCGAACTGGGACCCTTATTTCGTTTGCCATGTCCCTCTCCCCCGATAGGGAGTTGTGGAAAGGTCTGCCTTAAGAGCCTTATAGAAAATTATGTCTACCCTCTCCCCATCGAATTAGGCCACCCAATGTACATGAAGGTGGCAGAGCCGCTGGGTGGGAGCTCTAGACCTGTTTAGCTGTGTTCTCCAGTTTGGCGTAATGAAGGAAGTGTATCTGCCCTACATTGAAAGTATCCTGCACATCTTTGAAAATAAGAAAAACTTCCCCTGGGTAGAGGTCTCCTGAAAGCAGGCATCCTCCCTCCTTCCACCTGTCCATGGACTTGTCCTGCTCTAAGGACCAAAAGAGTTCAAGGTCCCAGATCTGCAGTTCCCTGCCAAAGGGGTCTGACGCAATACCTTCTTCACTGCCATCTCCCACACCCAAGCCGTGTGTTATATCAGGTAAGGGGGGGTCGGCTTATCAGAGCGACCACCACTCATCAGCAGGCGTGGCAGGGTATCCATCCCTGGCATGCCATGCAGCAGCCTCTTTTCCCAATTATCTCTGGCTGTTAACCTTCGGGTCGCATGCTTCAGGTGTGCTGCAAAATAGTAAAGTTGCATGTCCGGGAGTGACAAGCCTCCCTCCTCTGTGTCCTTCTTGAAAACCGTCCGGGTGACCCAACTGTGCCTTCCTGCCCATACCAGGGAGATTAGCAGGCTGTCGAGACGAAGGAAAAAATCTGTTCCCAGAGGGAACAGTGAGTTATGGACTAGGTATAGACATCAAGGGAGAAAACCTATCTTCGCAATGGCTGCTCTTCCAATCATCAACAGGGGGAGCATTTTCAAGAACTTAATCGACTCAGTCAGGCCCCCCAACACTCCACATTCTGGTGTTTGTGTCGTCCTCTGTATGTGTGACCATCAGGCCTAAGTAACGGAAGCTCTCTCTCTCCCAGCGGATCCCAAGCTCAGGAAGCAATTCAGGTGACACTGCGGTTTATCTCCCCAGTGGGAACAGCAAGGGCTTTCAAATGTTGACCTGCAGGCCGGAGACTCGACTGAAAGCCACCATGCACCTCATCAGAGAAGGCACCGATTCAGCAGACGAGGGAGGTAAATCAGAGCATTATCGGCATATCATGAAACAATGTGATTTTGGTCACTTACTCGTATGCTCCATGGATCCAGCTCCATGCACAACAGCATCACCATTGGCTCCACATTCAAAGCAAAAAGGAGTGGCAAAGGGAACAACCCTGTTGAGTGCCCCTCTCGACAGGCCAAGCCTCGGACACCTCGGAAACCTCGCCCCCCCACTCGGATCCGAGCCATGGGGTTCGTATATAACAATTGAACCCAGCTCTGAAACACTGGGCCAAGGCCTATCCCCCGCAGTATTGCCATGAGATAGCCCCAATTGACAGTATTGAAGGCCTTCTCTAGGTCGATCAATACAAGTACCAGTCTTGGTCTCTGTCTGTGGATTCGTGGAGTATGTGTGTTAACTGCCGAAGTTTGTGGGCTTTGCTACGAGCTGGCATAAACCTGCATTGGTCCTTATGGACCAACCCACGCACTACACCCAGTAAGTGGCTTGCCATCAGTTTGTGATTACTTTAATATCAGAATTATTTATAGTAAGAGGATGGTATGAGGAGGGGTCTTCCGGGGAACCGCCCCACACCACCTGGTTTCAGCATAAGACAGATGATGCCTTCATGCATGGTAGGGGTCAAAATCCCAACCCTCTGTGCTTCTAGAAATACCTCCAGAAGTTTTTCCACTATTGTCGTGGAGTAGGTCTGCAGGAATTTGTCAGGGAATACATCGCTTCCAGGAGCCTTGGCCTTGCTCAGATCACGCATGGCAAGCCTAAGCTCCTCCATTGTGAGTCCCTCCTCCAGGCTGTTCGCCTCAGCTTGCGAGAGGCGAAGAAGATCCAGTCCCGCAAGGAACTCCTCCTCCAGGTCCGGCCCATCATCAGTCCTGGCCTGATACACACATTCGAAATGGTCCACGAGGTCTTTCAGTATGTCCCGAATTTCATCACAAACTGCCCATCCAGGGCTTGCAGATGTAGTATATGTGGGATTTCATGTTTGCACTTCAAGATCCAGGCTAGAAGACTACCCGACTTATCACCCTTTCTATGCAGGTGCTCTCGATAGGACGTGAGGTTGTGCAGGTTCATAGTCTCCCACATCTCATGCAAAGAGCATTGAATGTGCAAGATCTCCCCACATACTACCGCCGAGCTCGCCTCCCCTCCCTGAAGGGCTACCAGTTGACACTCCCTGGCACTAACTGTCTCTGAACACCGCATGTGGTCCCTATACAGACCCCTCGGAGCCCTGCCTTAAGAGCATCCCACTCAGTAACTCTAAAGATGGTAGTACCCCAGCTATGCTTTAAATATTCATAGAGCGCAGTCACCCATGTCTCCCGGCTGGCCGGGTCTGTCAGGAGCTCAGCCAGCATACATCATCTCCGTACCTCCCGCGACCTCCCTCCCCAGCGTAAACATAGTAGCACCTGTTTATGATCTGAAAGGAACCTTCCTAAATGATCAATTGTCTACTGCGTCTCTGGAGTCACCTCCATCAGCAGTATTCTATCCAGACGGCTCTATGTGCTGTGTCAGTGAATAGCAAGTAAACTTCCTTGATTGTGGATGGAGCATGCATCAGCTATCCAGGAGGCCTAAATTATCCATGACGAGAGAGGGACTCCGCCTTTTGGGGCTTATTGCCCAGTCGTGGTGGGTGTCCATCCTAGTCCCCATCAAGTATGCAGTTAAAACCTCCTGCCAAGACAATAGGGGACCCGACACTGCCCTCTAGCAATACCTCCATGTCTTCATAAAACCTCCCATCGTCAAAGTTTGGAGCATAGGTGTTCAGGATATTGATGTCTTCACCATCCAGCATTCCCTGCAGGAGCACATAGCGTCCTTTCACATCCGTCTCAATGTACTTATGATGGAAAGGAACCCCAGGGCGTTCCAGATCGCGACCTCCCTAGCATAGGGTGAGTAGGTCGCCGCAAACAGCTGCCCCTCCATTTTTCGATAATTTGTGTACCTCATCCCCCATTAAATGTATTTCTTGTAGGCAGGCTATCTATGCCCTATGATGGTGAAGACATGAATGGACTCTGTAGCATTTCGTGTAGTCCTGCAACCTTCTGACATTCCAGGTGATAATATTGGTGCAGTTAACCTTTAAGTGAGTTACCCTCTCCCCCCGGATCTCAGTCGACAGCCTCCCTAGGAGGGCCAGTGTATCCACGGCTCAGGCACGGGACACCACAATGAGCACTCATGCATGCACTGGAACCAACAAACAAATCCCCGCAGGAACTAGGGGCATGAATTAAGAACAACCATCAAACACTCCCCTCCCGGACAATCCATACCACCACCAAACTGCATGTTCGCTTATTCTAAATCTTGCTGCTAGGACCTACAGCCTAAACCTACCCTTCCCCAACAAAATCCTACCATTAAGAAGTGGAAAGAGCTCTTCTGCTCTGACATTTGTATTATATTTGTATGCCATGCCCTGCATCATAAGGTGTAATACAGCATTTTTCTTCCTCCCACCCAGCCTCAGCCACCCCTCCATCCTAGCCCATCAGGTTTCTTCACAGTCAACTGCAGCATCAGTGAGTTCAATGTCCATTGTCTCAGCAGGTGTAGTTCCCTGGGAGCCCTGTCCCATCCCGGGAGCCACCATCACCCTGGTGTCATTCTCCTGAACAGTCACTCTAACCAAATCCCTACCTTCACTGGCCGTGTCAGACTCAGGCCGCCCCTCGCCCTCCAGTCCAAGCACCCCAATGTCATGCCTCCACGTGACCCAGATCTCCAGGTACCTCTATGTTCTCCCGGCACTGTATCCCATATCTCCAGCCATCTCCAGACGTTGTTGTGCTTATTAAAAAAATGCCACTTGCCCCCTGAAATTACTCTCAGCCTGGCAGGATATAAGAGCATGTAAGGGAAGCCCATGTCCTTCAGCTTTTTCTTGGCTTCCAGAAATGATTTTTTTTTTGGACTTGCACTTTTTGTGTGATCCGAAAAAAGGGAGTTTCTGTGGTTCTCAAAATGAAGATCCCCTGTCTAGCGAGCCACCTGGAGTTCAGGATTTGTGCTAATAAAGCATGCATTGGGGTCCTGGGTCTTTGGGGGGGCGAGAGCCAGGCAGCAGGGCACAGTGGGTTCTTTAGAATGCGAAGTAGGGGGATAGCACTGTGGGTCTCAAATCCAGGTCTCCACAAACTTCTCCACCTCACCTCCTTTAGCACACTCAGAGAGCCCCAGGAGGCTGATATTGTTCCACCTAGACCTCCTCTCTGCGTCCTTAGCCCTTGCCTCCAGAGTCCCTGTTTTTGATTTAGGAGTAGCCACCTCTTTCTTCAGGGTCATCACTTCAAATTGTAGGTCAACAATGGAGTCCTCCTCTGCACTGACCTTGTCAGATACTTTTTCAGGTTAGTAGCAGGCATGAGGGTGGCATATTGTTCAATTGCATTCCCCTTGGGGGTGGCCTTCCCTTGCCCATGCGGAAGGAGGGCAAGGAATACCACAGCCAACAAAAATGAGAGTGGCAGGAAGTGTCACCACAGACTTGGGCAGTTGCCCCAACTCAGGTCCTTACTCCTCAGGCCCAAGATCTCTGCTCATGGGTCAATGCGTACGCCCAGGTCCCGGCCGCTGTGTGGCTGATCTCTGTGACTGGACGAACCACCGCCAGGTTAGAGGCTGGAATGGACCCCTACTCTTTTTTCCAGTTTGTACCAGGGGCCTGCAAAAGTGCCCATCCAGTAACAAGGTGAAGGGCCACCACAACCCACCAGGGATACCTCCGGTCACAGCCTGAGGTCCAGGCCAGCATAAATGCCACCAAGTGTCGCTCAGAGAGGCCCCCGATGCTCTGCCTGTATCTGTCTTAGGGTAGTCACCCGGTCAGGCCCTTTCTAAATAAAAAAGTTGCAGGTCACTTTGCCCCCATTCATTTGTCACAGCAGTGATCCCCAGCAGACCCAGGGAGGTGTGCATGAATCTAGAGCCACCATGTCTGCCAGCCCTTGATTGTTCTTGCGGGCCTCCGTATCAGCACCCTGAGGGTGCGTCAATATCCAGGCCAGTGGAGTCCGCCTCTCGCCGAATTCCGTCTCTCTCCTGTAGGACAGGGCAGAAGACAGGCCCAAGCAAGCAGTTGCTCTCCTGTCAGGAGCACAGTGTTTCCCAGGCAGTCTTACAAGTGCGGCAGCCTCCTCCCAGCCACCGCATAGTGTGCATCTTTGTCCACCAGCCCGCCAACTCAGATCAGGCCTCCCGGCTCACCTCTTCTGCGGGGACCATTTCATGCTGCAAGCTGCCAGATCACAGTCGGGATCCGAGTCAGCTCACTCCATCAGACACGTCCCAGGAGGGATGAGGCTGCAGCAACTGCCTCATGAGCACCAGCCGACGCTGTGCTAGGCCACATGACCACGGCCCACTCCAACGTGGCCATTCACACCGCATTCCAAGGCCCCCACCAGGCACAGCAGTGGCTCCCAAGCCAGGAGTCTTTATTTTCAAGGGGATACCGCAGGGTACAGCGCAGGGTTATGAGGGATGGTCCAGGGCCAGCAAGGAGCTGCTCAGATTTTAGTCCTGTTCGCCATCTTTCTTGGCCACACTCCCGATATTCCCTGACAACGTATTTCCAATTGAAATGACTATGACATTTGCATACGCATAAAGTTTTACTAATAAATCTATCCAATGCACAGATGAAAATGTGTGGAAATTACATCACCTAGTTTAATTATTCCTTTTGATCATATTAAAGTATTTGTTTCCAACACACCAGAATTAACAAAAAATGTACTTCATTTGTGCATTCATAATTCTGATATATTCTGAAATACTTGCAATGTTCATTCACATGTTGTTGTTGTGTGCTAGAAAAATAACCCTTTCCTACCCCTAGTATCCGGCCACAGTGTCACATAAATCCTCCAACTTTGAAGTCAGAGAAAGAATAATAAGCATGCACCCCTGGATTACAGTGCCTGAAATTCGACCTGTGTGTTTAAATGCACAACAAATGTGACGAGATAAAAGCAAGGTTTAAACGTCTGTTAACAGAAAGCGAGTTTATGGAAGAATGCCGTAAACACGGTTAAGACAATGGGAGGTACGAACTGAACCTGGAAAGCCTAAAGCAAATAAGGCCAACAAATGGAAAGCCTGAAAGTGTGAGCTACAAACCACAAAACCAATGTTAATCAACAAGTGGAATGCCTTCCTAGGTCAACTTTCTGAAAGTCCCCAATATGACTTTAGCAAACAAGACAGCTGCGTTGTTTGGTAGGCTGCGACCTAAAAAAGCCTTCAGTTACCAATTTATATCCTAGGTGGTTGACCAAAGTCAAATTCATGCTCTAATACATAAAATGCTGCAAGGCAGAAGAAGCTCAAAAGAAGTAACAAGTCAGAAATTGGTTGACTGTTGAAAGCAGAAAGGAAACATGGAATCGATGACTGGATCAAATCCTTAGACCTGGTTGCTCTAGAAGGGAGTTGTAAAAGGCCAACAATTCATGAATTTTTTAAAATTCTGTGCATGTTCATTGCCAGGGTTTTTTATTCTTCTGAGGTGTCAGCCCTGCACAATGGATATGGAAGAATATGGTAATAAGAAGCGTAGAATGAACATCTTGATACACAAACTAGAGAAGAGTTTGTAACTTTTATGGGTGAATATGTTGGAGTAATTATGTGGCTAAGTAACAAATTGTACATTTTTAAAGACATCATCACAGTGTATGTGTTGCCTTTGATTCAAATTTATCGGTGAGTGGGATGTTCCCAGTGGAACTGGAGATCCAGTTGTTATGAATACTACATCTGAATTAATAAATTATCTATATAGCTTGATTATTGGAACCATTGGAATACAGTGCACAATAAATACAATAAAAAAATCTAAACGTTAAAAGAAGTACATAAAACAGACACAGGTAGTCATTATGATATTGGCAGTGACTGTTAAGGTGGTGGTAATACTGCCAACAGGCTAGCGGTAATTACTGCCAAATTAAGACCATGGCGGTGATAACTCTCATAGACAGCCAATGTACCACACCATCCGCCAGGGCGTTAACACCACTCACCATGGTGGTAGCCATCAACAGCCAGGCGGAAGACAAGGTACCACCCACCATATTATTACACAGCACACCGCCACGATTTCCGGGGTGGTACCAACGCCATCAAAAGCCTGATGGAAACACAACACAGAAGACCAAAGACTCACCATCAGAGACACAGAGAAGATCAACGGTGCTATGGAACCGGAACTGCAGGTCTTCCCGATGCTTTTCTATGCCATGATCCACCTGGAACACCAACGCCGACAAAGACGACGACGGTGAGTACAGCCGCCCAGCACACAAGGGAGGTAGGGAGGAAAAGGAGAGTGACACACACATGCACAACACACACACATACAGACAACCAGCTGCAGACGAAAAACAATGTCATAGGACACACCTCATATTAATTCAAGGACAACAGTAAGGCAGAATTGAAAATGTATTTGCATGCCAACAACCACCATAAGTACAGAAGTGACAAATAATGTACATGAACAATTGTCCAGAAAGGGCCAATGCTTAGTCCAAAGTACAAAAGGCCCACATGGACACAGGGCACCGTCCAAGCCCCAACTTGATCCTGACATTCCCTGCACCAAACTGTACAGGGGCAACATTTTGGAAGTGGGCATGCACCTCAGGGGGAAAAGGGGTGAGGGGCACCTCAGCTGAAGTGGGGAACTTGCCCACTGGTTCTGGAGGGGGCTGAATGCCTATTTACCAATGCTGGGGAGTGCAAGGTCACAGCATCTGAGGTGGGGAAATCGCCCACTGGTTCTGGAGGGGGCTCCATGCCCAATTCCCAATTCTGGGGAGTGCAAGGTCAAAGTCTCTGAAGTGGGGAACTCACCCACTGCTTCTGGAGGGGGCTCCTTGTACAACAGTCCCTAGAGGGTGGCCTCCATGCCCTCTGCTGGAGGTGAGGGCTGCATTGTCTCTGCTGGGGGCGGTGTCCCCTGGGCAGCCTGTGCTGGAGGTGAGGGCTGGTGTGTCTCAGCTGGAAGTGAGGGCTGGTGTGTCTCACCTGGAGGTGAGGGCTTCTTGATTTTCATTGGTGGTTGAGTGGGAATAATTCCTGTCATTGGTGGTTGAGTCGGAACCACTGCTGTCATTGGTGGTTGAGTGGGAACCTCTCCTGTCATTAGTGGTTGAGTGGGAGCCGCACCTGTCATTGGTGGTTGAGCTGGAATCTTTCCCTTCCTGGCTGGTGAAGTGAGATCCTTCCCTTTCCTGGCTGGTGGAGTGGGATCCTTCCCTTTCCTGGCTGGTGCAGCGGGATCTTTAACTTTCCTGGCTGGTGGAGTGGGATCCTTCGCCTTTCCTGGCAGATGGAGTGGGATCCTCCACTTCCTTGCGTCCACGGCTAGGAGGTGCCTCGACTGTCCCCGTGGACTGTTTGGCTGAGGTGCTGGGCTGGGTCATTGGGACCCTGCTCTTACTGGCAGGACGGGGGTGGAGGTGAAGGGAAGAGGTCAAGTTGGGCAAGGAAAAGCTTCTTAGGGACGGTGGGGCAGGATGAGGGAGGAGGGATGGGAGTGAGGTTGAGGGAGTGGTTGCTGGAGGAATACGTCTGCTGGACTTGGGTGCAGGTGCATGGGCAGGGTGCTGATGTGAGGTGGATGTCTGTTGGGTGCCTGAGTGCCTGCGTTTGAGTCCCTTATGAGGGGGGCAGACAGGGTGGGAGAGGACACAGTGGATGCGTGGATGGATGTTGTGGAGGTGTCTGCTAGTGAGGTGTGTGTACTGCTTGGTGTGGTGATGGGGGTGCTGGCTGTTGAAGCAGTGCATGCAGGTGTGAGTGCGGATGTGACTGTGAGGGAGGAGGGGGAGACAGTGGAGGCAGTGGATGTTGTTGTGTGTGCTACTGTCTGGTGTGTGTGTAGGTGCCTGTGGCCTGAAGTGTGCTGCCTGTGTTTGACTGTGCTACTCTTGTCTGATATTTTGTGTGCACGCTTGTCAGTATGTGTGCATGGGATAGGATGGGGTTGAGGAGACTGGGACTGGGAAGTGGTAGTTAGAGGGGGGAACAGTAGGAACAGGGACAATGGTTGCCATCAGAGAGGAGGCCAGAGCCTGAATCGATCTCTGCTGGGCCACCAATCCACTGTGGATGCCCTTGAGGAATGCATTGCATTGCTGCATCTGGGATGCCAGCCCATGGATGGCATTCACTATGGTTGACTGCCCTACAGAGAAGGTTCTCAGGAGGTGAATAGCCTCCTCACTCAGGGGAGCAGGGCTCACTGGGGCAGGGCCTGAGGTGCTTGGGGTGAAGGAGATACCCACCTTCCTGGGTGAGCGGGCACGGGCAACTCGGTGAGGGGCAACTGGGAGGGCGGCGCTGGTCCGAGGTTGGCGGTTGTACCTGGAGCTGGGGTGGTCCCAGAGGTGTCCGCCACCACCAGGGAGCTCCCATCGGAGGAGGAATCAGAGTCAGTGTTGTCACCGCCTGTCTGCACTGTGGTGCTCCCCTTGCCCTCTGTCCCACTGATTCCCTCGGTGTCAGTGGACTCCTTGGTCCTGTGGGATGCAGCTCCCTCAGTCGCCCGTGCCCCTGCTCCTCCGCTAGATGATGCTAATGCACACATGGACAGGATGACAGAAGAAAAAAGGGGTAGAGAGAGAGAAAGGGAACACTGGGTCAATTACAGCACCAACACCACAGTTGGCATACACATTACCATCACACACAGGGTTCAGGATTGAGTTCTGTGCACCACGCTGGCAATCAGTTGGCTAGGTGCCACAGCAAGATGAGGGCCAAACACCACCAACTGCAGCCCGCCTGAGACCTACTAAGCCCTGTCTGACATGGAATACAACCTTGCTATACAACCATGACCTTTGAGCTGGGTCACGCTGCAATGTCTGACCTGGCATTAAGGGGCACCCACTGACTCACACCCACCACCCGGATCCCATGCCACCTATCAATGATTGTAGTTACGCCCACTATACTCACCCCCTTGTGGCTGCTGTGATGCCCTCAAGTGCCCATGCAGCTCTGGGTAGGTCACCACAAGTATGCGGGCGATCAGGGGGGTCAGGTTCCGACGGGCACCCTTTCCTCGTTGGGAGGCCATCCCCAGGTGGGCCTCCGCAGTCTTCTCTGCCCAGATTCTCAGGTCCTCCTACCTTTTCCTACAGTGGGTGCTCCACCTGCAGCAGACCCTTAGGGTCCACATGTTCTTGGTGATGGCACACCACAATCCCTTCTTCTGATGGGCGCTGACCTGCAGAGGTAATGCAGACGGGAGGACACCATTACACATACAAATCAGCCTGTAACACATATGGCCACAAATCCCGTTTCATCTCCATTGGCACACACATCACCTGGCACCCACCATGTACACTATCAACAGACATACCCCCATAATGACATGATGCTTGCACACATATCTCCATGCAACCTTGCCACATGCATTGTGCACACGGTGTACTTACCTGTTGGTCTGGAGGCCCATACAGCAGTCTATACTGGGGTAGGACCCCTTCCACCAAACGCTCCAACTCTCCCGAAGTGAAGGCAGGGGCCCTTTCCCTGGTCACATGGGCCATGGCAGGTTCCAGACAAAAGTCACAGCAGCACACACAGTGTAGGTGTTGTCCTATGGAAAGTCAGGATTTAGATAGAAAATGGCGGTCACCTTCGCGGTGGTGTACACCGTCAGCACCACCGCTGATCCCATTGGCCACTGTTCTCCACAGAGCCCCATATTAGCCAATGAGGAATTGCACAGTGGTGCGAGACTGCCTTCCGCCACGACGCCAAACGTCTGCGGAGTTACCTCACTTCCACCTGTCTCTAGATACAGGACAGGCGGTCGCCATTTAATGGTGGTGGACGACATTCAGATAATCCATAACTGCGTCATTGCTGATGATTGCAAGGATTCTATGAAATGGGACATATACCCAATATTATTGGGGTGACTGATGGAACACATATTGCCCCCCGCCAGAATGAACAGGTGTCCAGAAATCGGAAGAGTTTCCATTCACTCAATTTGCAAATGGTGTGCCTGGCGGACCAGTACATCTCCCACGTCACTGCCAAGTATCCTGGGTCGGGGCATGACTCCTTTGTTCTGAGGAATAGTAGCATCCCAAATGTGAAGGCACAACTACAGAGGCACAGAGTGTGGCTAATAGGTGAGCCTGAGTGCCCACCCAATGTATGTCAGTGTATGCCTTCTGGTGTTAACCCCATACCATTGTGTAAGGCTAATGTTTGTCCCTCAATACCTGCAGGTGACTCAGGCTACCCAAACCTATTGTGGCTTGTGACCCCTCTGAGGAATGCCAGGACAGGGGCTGAGAATCGTTACAATGATGCACATGGGCAAGCCAGGAGAATTATCAAAAGAACCTTCGACCTCCTGAAGGCTAGGGTCAGATGCCTGCATGACAGGTGGATCCCTGTGCTACTCACCAGAAAAGTGCGGCAGCCTCATCCCAGCCACCGCATAGTGTGCATCTTTGTCCACCAGCCCGCCAACTCAGATCAGGCCTCCCGGCTCACCTCTTCTGCGGGGACCATTCCATGCTGCAAGCTGGCAGATCACAGTCGGGATCCGAGTCAGCTCACTCCATCAGACACGTCCCAGGAGGGATGAGGCTGCAGCAACTGCCTCATGAGCACCGGCCGACTCTGTGCTAGGCCACATGACCACGGCCCACTCCAACGTGGCCATTCACACCGCATTCCAGGGCACCCACCAGGCACAGCAGTGGCTGCCAAGCCAGGAGTCTTTATTTTCAAGGGGATACCGCAGGGTACAGCGCAGGGTTATGAGGGATGGTCCAGGGCCAGCAAGGAGCTGCTCAGATTTTAGTCCTGTTCGCCATCTTTCTTGGCCACACTCCCGATATTCCCTGACAACGTATTTCCAATTGAAATGACTATGACATTTGCATACGCATAAAGTTTTACTAATAAATCTATACAATGCACAGATGAAAATGTGTGGAAATTACATCACCTAGTTTAATTATTCCTTTTGATCATATTAAAGTATTTGTTTCCAACACACCAGAATTAACAAAAAATGTACTTCATTTGTGCATTCATAATTCTGATATATTCTGAAATACTTGCAATGTTCATTCACATGTTATTGTTGTGTGCTAGAAAAAAAAACCTTTCCTACCCCTAGTATCCGGCCACAGTGTCACATAAATCCTCCAACTTTGAAGTCAGAGAAAGAAAAATAAACATGCATCCTTGGAATACAGTGCCTGAAATTCGACCTCTGTGTTTAAATGCACAGCAAATGTGACGAGATAAAAGCAAGGTTTAAAGGTCTGTTAACAGAAAGCGAGTTTATAGAAGAATGCCGTAAACACGGTTAAGACAATGGGAGGGACGAACTGAACCTGGAAAGCCTAAAGCAAATAAGGCCAACAAATGGAAAGCCTGAAAGTGTGAGCTACAAACCACAAAACCAATGGTAATCAACGAGTGGAATGCCTTCCTAGGTCAACTTTCTGAAAGTCCCCAATATGACTTTAGCAAACAAGACAGCTGCGTTGTCTGGTAGGCTGCGACCTAAAAAAGCCTTCAGTTACCAATTTATATCCTAGGTGGTTGACCAAAGTCAAATTCATGCTCTAATACATAAAATGCTGCAAGGCAGAAGAAGCTCAAAAGAAGTAACAAGTCAGAAATTGGTTGACCGTTAAAAGCAGAAAGGAAACGTGGAATCGATGACTGGATCAAATCCTTAGACCTGGTAGCTCTAGAAGGGAGTTGTAAAAGGCCAACAATTGCTGAATTTTTTAAAATTCTGTGCATGTTCATTGCTAAGGTTTTTTATTCTTCTGAGGTATCAGCTCTGCACAATGGATATGGAAGAATGTGGTAATAAGAACCGTAGAATGAACATCTTGATACACAAACTAGAGAAGAGTTTGTAACTTTTATGGGTGAATATGTTGGAGTAATTATGTGGCTAAGTAACAAATTGTACATTTTTAAAGACATCATCACAGTGTATGTGTTGCCTTTGATTCAAATTTATCGGTGAGTGGGATGTTCCCAGTGGAACTGGAGATCCAGTTGTTATGAATACTACATTTGAATTAATAAATTATCTATATAGCTTGATTATTGGAACCATTGCAATACAGTGCACAATAAATACAATAAAAAAATCTAAACGTTAAAAGAAGTACATAAAACAGACACAGGTAGTCATTATGATATTGGCGGTGACTGTTAAAGTGGTGGTAATACTGCCAACAGGCTGGCGGTAATTACTGCCAAATTAAGACCATGGCGGTGATAACTCTCAAAGACAGCCAATGTACCACACCATTCGCCAGGGCGTTAACACCACTCGCCATGGTGGTAGCCATCAACAGCCAGGCGGAAGACAAGGTACCACCCACCATATTATTACACAGCACACCGCCACGATTTCCGGGGTGGTACCAACGCCATCAAAAGCTTGGTGGAAACACAACACAGAAGACCAAAGACTCACCATCAGAGACACAGAGAAGATCAACGGTGCTATGGAACCGGAACTGCAGGTCTTTCCGATGCTTTTCTATGCCATGCTCCACCTGGAACACTAATGCCGACAAAGACGACAGCGGTGAGTACAGCCGCCTAGCACACAAGGGAGATAGGGAGGAAAAGGAGAGTGACACACACATGCACAACACACACATACAGACAACCAGCTGCAGACGAAAAACAATGTCATAGGACACACCTCATATTAATGCAAGGACAACAGTAAGGCAGAATTGAAAATGTATTTGCATGCCAACAACTACCATAAGTACAGAAGTGACAAATAATATACATGAACAATTGTCCAGAAAGGGCCAATGCCCAGTCCAAAGTACAAAAGGCCCACATAGACACAGGGCACCGTCCAAGCCCCAACTTGATCCTGACATTCTCTGCACCAAACTGTACAGGGGCAATATTTTGGAAGTGGGCATGCACCTTAGGGGGAAAAGGGGTGAGGTGCACCTCAGCTGAAGTGGTGAACTTGCCCACTGGTTCTGAAGGGGGCTGAATGCCTATTTACCAATGCTGGGGAGTGCAAGGTCACAGTCTCTGAGGTGGGGAACTCGCCCACTGGTTCTGGAGGGGGCTCCATGCCCAATTCCCAATTCTGGGGAGTGCAAGGTCAAAGTCTCTGAAGTGGGGAACTCACCCACTGCTTCTGGAGGGGGCTTCTTGTACAACAGTCCCTAGAGGGTGGCCTCCATGCCCTCTGCTGGAGGTGAGGGCTGCATTGTCTCTGCTGGGGAAGGTGTCCCCTGGGCAGCCTCTGCTGGAGGTGAGGGCTGCATTGTCTCTGCTGGGGGCGGTGTCCCCTGGGCAGCCTGTGCTGGAGGTGAGGGCTGCATTGTTCCTGCTGGGGAGGTGTCTCCTGAGCAGCCTCTGCTGGAGGTGAGGGCTGGTGTGTCTCAGCTGGAAGTGAGGGCTGGTGTGTCTCACCTGGAGGTGAGGGCTTCTTGCTTTTCATTGGTGGTTGAGTGGGAATAATTCCTGTCATTGGTGGTTGAGTTGGAACCACTGCTGTCATTGGTGGTTGAGTGGGAACCGCTGCTGTCATTGATGGTTGAGTGGGAACCGCAACTGTCATTGGTGGTTGAACAGGAATCTTTCCCTTCCTGGCTGGTGAAGTGAGATCCTTCCCTTTCCTGGCTGGTGGAGTGGGATCCTTCCCTTTCCTGGCTGATGGAGCGGGATCTTTAACTTTCCTGGCTGGTGGAGTGGGATCCTTCGCCTTTCCTGGCAGGTGGAGTGGGATCCTTCACTTTCTTGCCTCCACGGCTTGGAGGTGCCTCAACTGTCCCCGTGGACTGTTTGGCTGAGGTGCTGGGCTGGGTCATTGGGACCCTGCTCTTACTGGCAGGACGGGTGGTGGAGGGGAAGGGAAGAGGTCAAGTTGGGCAAGGAAAAGCTTCTTAGGAACGGTGGGGTGGGATGAGGGTGGAGGGATGGGAGTGGAGGTTGAGGGAGTGGTCTGCTGGACTTGGGTGCAGGTGCATGGGAAGGGTGCTGATGTGAGGTGGCTGTCTCTTGGGGGCCTGAGGGCCTGCGTTTGTGTCCCTTATGGGGGGGCAGACAGGATGGGAGAGGACACAGGGGACGCATGGATGGATGTTGTGGAGGTGTCTGCTAGTGAGGTGTGTGTGCTGCTTGGTGTGGTGATGGGGGCGCTGGCTATTGAAGCAGTGCATGCAGGTGTGAGTGCGGATGTGACAGTGAGGGAGGAGGGGGACAGTGGAGGCAGTGGATGTTGTTGTGTGTGCTACTGTCTGGTGTGTGTGTAGGTGCCTGTGGCCTGAAGTGTGCTGCCTGTGTTTGACTGTGCTACTCTTGTCTGATATTTTGTGTGCATGCTTGTCTGTATGTGTGCATGGGATAGGATGGGGTTGAGGAGACTGAGACTGGGAAGTCGTAGTTGGAGGGGGGAACAGTAGGAACAGGGACAATGGTTGCCATCAGAGAGAAGGCCAGAGCCTGAATGGATCTCTGTTGGGCCGCCAATCCACCGTGGATGCCCTCGAGGAATGCATTGCATTGCTGCATCTGGGATGCCAGCCCAAGGATGGCATTCACTATAGTTGACTGCCCTACAGAGAAGTTTCTCAGGAGGTCAATGGCGTCCTCACTCAGTGGAGCAGGGCTCACTGGGGCAGGGCCTGAGGTGCTTGGGGTGAAGGAGATACCCACCCTCCTGGGTGAGCGGGCACGGGCAACTCGGTGAGGGGCAACTGGGAGGGCGGCGCTGGTCCGAGGGTGGCGGTTGTACCTGGAGCTGGGGTGGTCCCAGAGGTGTCCGCCACCACCAGGGAGCTCCCATCGGAGGAGGAATCAGAGTCAGTGTTCTCACCTCCTGTCTCCGCTGTGGTGCTCCCCTTGCCCTCTGTCCCACTGATTCCCTCGGCGTCAGTGGGCTCCTGGGTTCTGTGGGATGCAGCTCCCTCAGTCGCCGGTGCCCCTGCTCCTCCGCCAGATGATGCTAATGCACACATGGACAGGATGACAGAAGAAAAAAGGGGTAGAGAGAGAGAAAGGGAACACTGGGTCAATTACAGCACCAACACCACAGTTGGCATACACATTACCATCACACACAGGGTTCAGGATTGAGTTCTGTGCACCACGCTGGCAATCAGTTGGCTAGGTGCCACAGCAAGATGAGGGCCAAACACCGCCAACTGCAGCCCGCCTGGGACCTACTAAGCCCTGTCTGACATGGAATACAACCTTGCTATACAACCATTACCTTTGAGCTGGGTCACGCTGCAATGTCTGACCTGGCACTAAGGGGCACCCACTGACTCACACCCACCACCCGGATCCCATGCCGCCTATCGATGATTGTAGTTACGCCCACTATACTCACCCCCTTGTGGCTGCTGTGATGCCCTCAAGTGCCCATGCAGCTCTGGGTAGGTCACCACCAGTATGCGGGTGATCAGGGGGTCAGGTTCCGACGGGCACCCTTTCCTCGTTGGGAGGCCATCCCCAGTTGGGCCTCCACAGTCTTCAGTGCCCAGATTCTCAGGTCCTCCTACCTTTTCCTACAGTGGGTGATCCACCTGCGGCAGACCCTCAGGGTCCACATGTCCTTGGTGATGGCACACCACAATCCCTTCTTCTGATGGGCGCTGACCTGCAGAGGTAATACAGATGGGAGGACACCATTACACATACAAATCAGTCTGTAACACATATGGCCACAAATCCCGTTTCCATCTCCATTGGCACACACATCACCTGGCACCCACCATGTACACTTCCAACAGACATACCCCCCTAAATGACATGATGCTTGCACACATATCTCCATGCAACCTTGCCACATGCATTGTGCACACAGTGTACTCACCTGTTGGTCTGGAGGCCCATACAGCAGTCCATACTGGGGTAGGACCCCTTTCACCAAACGCTCCAACTCTCCCGAAGTGAAGGCAGGGGCCCTTTCCCTGGTCACATGGGCCATGGTAGGTTCCAGACAAAAGTCACAGCAGCACACGCAGTGTAGGTGTTGTCCTATGGAAAGTCAGGAATCAAGTCAGGATTTAGATAGAAAATGGCAGTCACCTTGGCAGTGGTGTACACCATCAGCACCGCCGCTGATCCCATTGGCCACTGTACTCCACAGAGCCCCATATTAGCCAATGAGGAATTGCATGGTGGTGCGAGACTGCCTTCCGCCACGACGCCCAACGTCTGCGGAGTTACCTCACTTCCACCTGTCTCTAGATACAGGCCAGGCGGTCGCCATTTAATGGCGGTGGACGACATTCAGATAATCCATAACTGCGTCATTGCTGATGATTGCAAGGATTCTATGAAATGGGACATATACCCAATATTATTGGGGTGACTGACGGAACACATATTGCCCCCGCCAGAATGAACAGGTGTTCAGAAATCGGAAGAGTTTCCATTCACTCAATGTGCAACTGGTGGGCCTGGCGGACCAGTACATCTCCCACGTCACTGCCAAGTATCCTGGGTCAATGCATGACTCCTTTGTTCTGAGGAATAGTAGCATCCCAAATGTGAAGGCACAACTACAGAGGCACAGAGTGTGGCTAATAGGTGAGCCTGAGTGCCCACCCAATGTATGTCAGTGTATGCCTTCTGGTGTTAACCCCATACCATTGTGTAAGGCTAATGTTTGTCCGTCAATACCTGCAGTTGACTCAGGCTACCCAAGCCTATCGTGGCTCGTGGCCCCTGTGAGAAACGCCAGGACAGGGGCTGAGAATCGTTACAATGATGCACATGGGCGAACCAGGAGAATTATCGAAAGAACCTTCGGCCTCCTGAAGGCCAGGGTCAGATGCCTGCATGACAGGTGGATCCCTGTGCTACTCACCCGAGAAGGTCTGCCAGATAGTAGTGGCATGCTCCATGTTGCACAACCTGGCCCTCAGATGACATGTGCCTTATCTGCAGGAGGAGGAGACTGGAAATCCCCCTGTGGCAGCAGTGGACCCTGAGGACAGTGAGGACGAATAGGCAGAGGATGAGGATGTGGACAACAGAACATCAGTTATACGTCAATACTTCCAATGACACACAGTTGAGGCAGTGTAACTGACCATTTCTCTCACTATTGTTTTATCTGTAGCAGGATGGCATTCACTTCCTTTGCATCTCAACTTACTGTCACCTATGGCTTCTCATTTTGCAGATGTTGGTGATATTACAACTGTGTACTGATGTGATGACTACAGACGGCTACAGGTCATTAATTGTATGCTATCACAGTTTTCAGATCATTTTCACATGATGTGACTGTTTCCATAAATGCACTTTTTCATCACATAAAACACTATCAGTCAAGTTGTGTTCCAGGGTGTTTATTGTAGTGCAGATAATTTATGGGAAAGTGCAATGGAATGGGGTGATGGTAGAGGAAAGTCCAGGGTATGGTTCCATTCTGTTTGTAGCACAGGTCCAGTGTCCAAGGGGCCATAGGAAAGGGAGCAAAGGCAGTTCAAAGTGGACAAGGTGACATGGTAGGACACAAGGGGGACATGCAGGAGGGTCTTATTTCCTGGCAGTGGTCTTGGCCTTGGCAAGTGTCTCTGGCTTCTGTCTGGGTCGCAGGGAACGTTTGCGGGGTGGTTCACCTTTTGCAGGGGGAGGGTTGCTGGTGGCCTGTGGGTCCTGTGGCAGGGCCTCCTGCCCACTAGCTGCAGCTGAAGTGGAGGGCTGGTCAGTAGGCTGGCTAGTGGTAGGGGCCCACTGGTGTGCTGTCCATTCCCTCAGGATGTTGGCCATGTCTGCCAGCACACCTGCTATGGAGATCATGGTGGTGTTGAGAGCATGCAAATCCTCCCTGATCTCCTGATGGTGTTCCTCCTGCAGTTGCTTGGTCACCTGCATGTTGGTAAGGATCTGGCCAATCTTGTCCTGGGATTGTTGGTAACCCCCAGGACATTAGTGAATGCCTCCTGGAGAGTCAGTTCCCTGGGCCTGTCCTCCCCCTGGTGCACAGCGGTCCTTCCAGTGTCCCTGTTCCCCTGATCCTCTGTCCCCTGAACAGTGGGCCCACTGGAACTGACCCCAGGACTCTGATTGTATTGGGTGTGCAATGTGGACTGGTACAGGTGGGCACACTGCTGATTGATGTGTCCTGGGGACAGAGGTGTGGGGACGTTGAGGGGGTGCTATGGTGTTGGATACTGATGGGGGAGGCTCTGTGGTGGACTGTGAGTGGGCTGGGGTGGCCGACTGACTGGTAGTCCCTGATGGGCCAGGTAGTTCATCCAGATCCAAAAATCCAGAGTTACTGTCATTACTGGGGGCATCTTCTGTTGGGGGACTGGTTAGACGTGGCACCTCCTCTCTGCTGAGATTGGCTGGGGCACCTGTGGGGATGTAAGTGATGTATTATGCCTCATGTCTGTAACAATTCGTACATCCCTGGCTTCCCCTCCATCATTGCTGTTGCCCTGCCACCTTTGTTTGTGTATGGTGATGTATTGTGGGATTGTTAGTTCTCCATGCTGTGCATGCTTTTGTGATGGGTGTCCATGCAGGGCTTGGAGGGATGTCCATGCATTGGGACAGCATGCTGTGCTAGGCATTGGGGTTAGTCATATGTGTAGGTGCAGTGTGTGGGGTGGTGTAGAGTGATGGGAGTGAGGGTGAGGGGGTGTGATGGCATGCAGGTATGGGGGGTGATAAGTAGTAAATATTGACTCACCAGTGTTGAGTCCTCCGACAACTCCAGTGAGTCCCTCAGGATGCAGGGTTGCAAAGACTTGCTTCTCCCATGCTTTGAGCTGTGGGGGAGGGGTTGGGGGGCCCACCACCAGTCCTCTGTATGGCAAGCTGGTTCCTTGCTGTCACGGAACGTACCTTCCCCCGTAGGTTGTTCCACCTCTTCCTGATGTCGTCCCTTGCTCTTGGGTGCTGTCCCTTGGCGTTCACCCTGTCCACGATTCTCTGCTGTAGCTCCATCTCCATCTTCCTGGCAATAGATATTTGCTGTACCTGTGCTCCAAACAGCTTTAGCTCTGCCCTGACTATTTCCTCCACCATGACCAGCAACTCATCATCAGTGAATGGGGGGTGCCTTAGTGGAGACATGGGTGTTGTGTGGTGTGTGTTGGTGAGAGGGTGTTGATTAATGTGGTGGGGTGTGGGATGCGGGGTGCATGACAGATGTGTGGGTGTTTGTGGTGTGTGTGTCTAGTTGTCTCAGTGGTCTTGGTTTCAGACTGGTGGCAATAATTGGTGTTCCGAAAGGGTTGTGGGTAATGTGGGTGTGTGTTTTATAGTGCCGTGGGTGGGTGTGTGTGGTGTGTGTATCAGTGTCGGGTGTGTTATTTCGGTTTTGGCCAATGTAGTGTTGTTTTGTATTTGGGTGTCCAATTTGAGCGCGCTGATGTGTACCGCCAATGGTTTGGTGCCATTGAATGTCCGCTGTGGTGAATTGTGGGTCATAATGTGGTTGACGTAACGGTATGGGTGTTGGTACCGACACTTTAACACTGACCTTTGGGCTGGCGGATTTGTGTGTGTGGCAGTATTCTGTCGGATTGGTGTGTGTGAGTGTGTGATAATATGGCAAACGGATATCCGCCACCGCCGTGGTATGTTGGGGCCCGTCACCGCGGCAGTAAGCGGGATTTACCGCCAATGTCATGATGAGGGCCACAGTGCCTTCATTGTTGTCCAATCTGGAGGAATATTTTATGGGAAGACTAGACACACTTCCTACCCTATAATTTGAGGTGCATCGTCCCCAAGCCTGTTAATGCCAGTATGAAACCTGGCGTGTGTGTGTATGATTAAGGCACACTAGTAGAGTGTAACCAATAGGGGCAGATGAAGGTTAAGAAGCTATGTCCCCAGTGACAGGTCAGTAAACTGCTGATGCAACCAATTTGCGTAAAGAGTAATTTTTGTAGTTAATAAATTCATGAAAGTGCAAGTGCAATGGATCTAGTGCAGTATACCTAAAGCCTGCATAAAAGCTAAGGGTGGTTAAAATGCTTAAACTGTTGCCAACAAAAGTACAGGTACAAGGATCTAGGTATTTAAAAACTGTAAATGAATTAATAGACCAACATAAGCATTGTTTGAGCCATTGGTAGTCGTGGGCATGAACATTAGTGTTGATTTTTGTTGAATTTTTTATACAGCTGATTGGCAACTGTGTTTTTCTGTTGTCTTGTCAAACAGTGGTAGATGTTTCATCTAGGAGTTGTTGGCATGGTCATCTGATCCAGATGTGCATTGTCTTCAAGGTGTCAAGTTAGGTGCCTTTTTTAGCAAGCTGTTAGAAATTGGGTTTCTGGTTGGCAGAGGTAGACACCCTATCCAAGCAGGAACCACAATTCTAATCAGGGTAAGTCACAAACACACCCTAAATTAGCATGTGCTCACCCCCTGGTAGCTTGGCATGGAAATTTCAGGCCTAACTTAATAGGCAATGTGTTACTTATTTGTGCAATACTTTAAACAGTAAAACAGTGAAAACATCGCACAGAAAGCTATCACACCTGATTAGAAATGTAGAGATCAGTTTAATAAATAAAACCAGACCAAACCAACAAAAATCTAATAGGTAGAACTTGAGATATGAATTTTTTAAGAATAAACTGTGAAATAGCACTTAAAAAGAGGAAGAACCTATCCGGGGATATCTGGTCGTGCTGGACCACCAAACAAAAGCACCTTAATCTTGGTTGCGTCAATGTCAAAGATGCAGGAGCAGACTGAAGCGATGCATCAGTGTTGACCCCCCCAACGGAGGCCTTGCGTCAATCCTTTCCACGCAGTAGCGAAGATGCATTGATTTTCTCCATGCAGCAGTGGCGATGCATCACGTCCAATATGCGGCAGTCCTGAAGGTGATGCACCAAGGTTGATCTGCTTTGGAGAGGCAATGCATTGACTCCAATCCACATTATGGGCGATGCGCCAGTTCCGATCCATGCAGTGTTGGTAATGTGTTGATTCGAGTGAAGCAGCACTTTATACCCACTTCCAAGGACCCAGGACTGGATTGGCACACTTGGTAATGCAAGACTCACAGTTGGCAGAGTGAGTCCAGATGCTGTAGCAGGTGAGTTGAAAGTCTTTTGTGGCCCTGAGACTTCAGAAAACTGTCAGCTGGTCTTTGGAGTCACTCTTGGTGTTGGGTTCAAGTAATGTTTGTCCAGTCCTTTTCACCCAGACAAGGAGGGCAGCAGGTCAGCACAGCTAAGCAGCAGTCCAGCAGAGTAGCAGTCTAGCAGAGAAGCAGCCTTGCAGAGTGGCAGTCCTTGTAGCAGCACAGCAGACCTTTTTCCTGGCAGAGTATCCACAGGTCCAGAAGTGTACTAAGTTCGTAGGGTCTGAGGTCCATTTGTTATACCCATTGATGCCTTTGAAGTGGGAAAACTTCAAGGAAGCTGTTGAAGTGGGCAGAGGTCCTGCCTTCCTCACTACAGTGGGTTATGCAGCCCTTTGTATGGGGACAGGACACAGCCTACTGGGGTGTAAGTGTGAGGCTGTGGCCAGCTCCTACCTCCCATTCTGTTCTGATGGCCCATTAAGGCCCATCAAGTCACACCTAAACTCCCATTTAGTTTAGCTGTCTAGAGGAAATACACAAAGCCCAGCTGTCACTCACCCCAGACAAGTGATCAGAGACAGGCTGCAGGCACACAGGGATAACACCAGGAAGATGACAGCTTTTTAAAAGTGGCATTTTCAAAAGTGTGCCAATAAATCTGGCTTTGCCATTAAAGATGATTTATCATTACAATCCCACAGATACTAAACATGATGGATCTACCTCCTCTAGATTAAGAACTACAGCTTATTAAATGTAATAAGGAATCCCCAATGTTAACCTATGAGTAGGGTATGCCTCACAGTAGTGAAAAACGAATTTGGGAGTTTTTCACTGCCAGGACATGTAAAACTTAGAAGTACATGTCCTGTTTCATAATTACATTGCACCCTGCCATGTGGGCTACCTAGGGCCACCTTAGGGGTGACTTGTATGGATGAAAAGGGGGTTTAAGGCTTAGCAATGGGTTTTAAATGCCAAGTCGACATGGCAGTATGATATAGCATTCCAGCTGTAATGCAAGCCTGGGACTTGTTTTAAAGTGCTACTTAAGTGGGTGGCACAAGCAGTAATGCAGGCCCACTGGTAGCATTTAATTTACAGGCTTTTGGCACAGGTAGTGCAATTAACTAGGGACTTACAAGTAAATTAAATATGCCAATTAGGTTTATACCAATCAAACCATGTTTCATTGAGCAAGCACTTTAGCACTGGTTAGCAGTGGTAAAGTGCACAGAATCCTAAGGCCAACAAAAACAAATTCATCTGAAAGTGGGGGGAAAGAGGCACATTTTTTCAGAGTGACCCTGCAGAGAGTACCATTTCCAACACAAGCCATATTCTATGAAGATGATATCTGGGGGAAAAGACTTCACAGTTGAAGCAGTGGTGATATTGTCTTTCTGAGTGTAGAATTAAATGGTCTGAAGATTATCCACATCCGTTCTTTGCAAATAAAGGTAATGGGTACAATGGTTATGTGTTTAGTGTTCTCAGTATAGATTTTATCTTATGAAGAATTATTTAATGGCATAGCTTTTTGATAAAACATGAGATTGGAGGTCCCCAGGCTTTTATTAAGCATCAGTCTCTGAAGTGTGGGAGTATGGAGACAGGGATCCCTAAGTAAGTGAAGAAGTAACCATTTGGTGGAATTCTGTCTTTGCCCCCTTCAGGAGCACTTCAGTTAGTCTGAATGGAAGGAGTATGGAGGTGGAAACCACTGTCTCTTTTGTCAAACAGGTTGAACCTTGCAGGACAGGTCCTGCCTTTTCCCCCTAGATTTTCTGCTATCAAAACTCTGATAGCTAATACCCCTCTTTGGGCTCTCTTTGGAGACTTATCTTGTCAGTCTCCTGCTTCTAAACCGTCCACAGAAGACAAAAACTGTGTGTGCCCTGGAGAGGATGGAACTGCCTCAAACCAGTTCTTGAGTAGACCATGGGGGCTTTCATGGTCCTTCAGCAGCTCACTGGAGACACTGTCCAGAAGAAGCAACCTGAACTTTACAAAAGCCAACTTAAGCAGCACCTATGTCATCAGTCTTACCTGGAGCTAAAGAAGTACCATGCTTCTGGAATGTGTGCCTGATGGGCCTTGAGTGTTGTTCGCCACCTCTTTGCTCTGGGAGTGATCAAAGTGGTGGCTAGTTTGGAACCACTGGTAGGACATTAGAGGACTCAAACCCAAAGATGAAGAGAATCAGCATGCACTGAGAACAGTTTACACCCCAAGACCTACTGCGTACTCATGGCTCATGCCACCGAAGAGGATTCAGAAACCCTTGTCCGCAACAAACTCTACAATATGTGCTGGATCAGCAAAAGTGCCCCTTGACCTCTAACTCCCAGCATCATGTGACAGATACCTCGGAGCTTTGGTTCCTGTTACCGGGTGGCCTAGATCCTTTACGGACTTCTGTCAATTTGCCAAGAGACCTGTGTGTGGCCTCTTCACCTTTGTTTGAGTGGTGGGTTTTAGCTTTGTCCTGTAGACTGTGTTAAAGCAGAAATCCCGGCTACATTTACGTTATAACAAACTAGATAGCGGATTTCACGCTTTAGGGCTTTGTACTGCTTCAAAGAAAACATCAAAGACATAAAGGCCCTCATTATCACATTGGTGGTAAATCCCACTTACTGCCATGCTGACTGCCTCCAACATACCGCGGTGGCGGCGGATATCCGCTAACCATATTATGACACATACACGCCAATCTGTCACTATAAAGCCACACACACAAGTCCGCAAGCTCAAAGGTCAGTGCTAAAGTGGCGGTATCAAAACCCACACCGTTATGCCAACAGAACTACGCCCACAACATTATGACCCACGAATCACTACGGCGGACATTCAATGGCGTTAAACCATTGGCGGTACATACCACCGCACTCAAAATACACACCCACTAACAAAACAACATCACATTGGACAATTCAAACTACACACACATGACACACATACACACACCACACCAACACCACTATAAAACACACACCCACATCACCCACAACCCTTTACGAATACAAACCATTGGCATGTGACAGACACCATGACCACAGACAAGACCAGAGCCACACACCACCTACATCTATACACCACCCACGCACCACACATCACACACCCCAACACATCACCCTACACACCCTCACCCACACCACTCACACAACACTCATGGCACCACAACGACACCCCAGGTTCTGTGAGGAGCAGCTAAGGGTCATGGTGGAGGAAATCATCGGGGTGGAGCCACAGCTATTTGGATCACAGGTGCAGCAGATATCCATTGCTAGGAAGATGGAGCTATGGCGGAGGATCGTGGACAGGGTCAATGCCGTGGCCCAGCACCCTAGAACGAAGGATGACATCAGGAAGAGCTGGAACGACCTACTGGGGAAGGTGCTTTCCATTGCAGCAAGACACCAACTTGCTGTACAGAGGACTGACAGTGGACACCCACCTCCTCCCCCACAACTGACAACATGGGAGGAGCAAGACTTGGCAATCATGCATCCTGAGGGCCTTGCAGGAGCAGCAGGAGGACTGGACTCTGGTAAGTCAGCTCTCTATTTCTTCACCTCCCCTACATGCATGCCATCACATACCCCCACCCTCACCCTCACTCCCATTACTCCACCACCATCACAACCCACTCATCCCAATGCCAAGCCCTGCATGCTCTACCAATGCATGGACACCACTCACAGACCTGCAAGGACACCTATCACCACAGCATGCACACTAGAGAGAATCACCCAGCCCACCAAATAACAACTCACACAAGGCAAAACTGCCAGGACAATAACAACCATAGAGGGAAACACACCCCTGCACAATATGTCACACGCAGAAATGATAACACTGCATTTACATCCCCACAGGTAACCCAGCCAATGTCACTGGCGAAGAGGTGCCAGCAACATCCAGCCCCCCCCTCCCCCCCAGAAGAGGCCCACAGTGATGACAGCATCTCTGCTCGCCTGGATCTGGATGACCAACCTGGCCCATCAGGGACCTCCGGACAGTCGGTTATCTAGCCACAGTCTCACACCACCACAGAGCCTCCCCCCAATGAATCACCACCACAGCACCCACCCAGCGGGCCCATACCTCTGTCCCCAGGACACGTCAATCAGCAGTGTGTCCGCCACTACAGGGACCCCTGGCCACCCCACAAACACAGGACAATCAGGGACCTAGGGTCAGTGTCAGTGGGCACACAGTTCAGGGGACAGAGGCACAGGACAACAGGGAAGCTGGCAAGACTGCTGTGTGGCAGGGGGAGGACAGGCCCAGTGAGCCGACCCTCCAGGAGGCACTCACAGTGATTCTGGAAGCATACCAACATTCCCAGGATATGCCGAGCCAGATCTTGGACAGGATGCAGGAGAACAAGTGGCTGAAGGAGGGACAGTACCTGGGGATCAGGGAGGACTTGAAGGCCATTAACACCGCCCTGGTCTCCATTGCAGGGGTGCTGGCAGACATGGCCAACAGTATGAGGGAGGCAATAGCACACCAGCAGGCCCCTGACACTAGCCAGACTACTGAACAGCCCTCCACCTCCGCTGCCGCTAGTGGACAGGAGGCCCCTTCAGAGGACTAACAGGCCACCAGCACCCCTCCCCCTGTAAAAGGAGAAGAACACCCAGAAAACGTTCCCTGCCATCCAGGCAGAAGCCAGAGTCTATTGCCAAGACCCCTGCCAGGAAATAAGACTCTCCTGATTGTCACCCTTGTGTCCCACTCTGTCAACCTGTCCACCTTGAACTGCCATTGCTCCCCTTCCTATGTCCCATTGGAAAATGCACCTGTGATACAAATAGACTGGACTCTAACCTGGTCTTTCCTCCATCATCACCCCAGCCCATTGCACTACCCCCTCTTCTTCAGAGCACTGCAATAAACACACTTTGATAAAATACAAGTATGGTGTATGTCAAATGTTTTCAAAATGTATTTGTTTAACCAGGTTCAAACATTGCAATTCAACTGCACAGTAATGTTTACATAGGAAAGACCTGTAGTTGGCTGCACTGAACACACGAGGAGCAATAGTGGGGCACCAACACCTGCAAAAAGAGATGCCAAAGGGTACAGTGAGTGGGCTTAGAAGTAGGAATTCACAGCCTGCCAGTGACAATGTCACACATCAAACTGTCAATTATATGTGAAATAACACTGTCTTACCTGTGTCTCATTGGAAGTATTAACGAATAACTGCACTTATGTTGTCCTCTTCCTCATCCTCTGCCTCCTCTTCTTCACTGTCTACAGGGTCCACTGCTGCCACACAGCCATCTCCAGGCTCCTCCTCCTGCAGAAAAAGGCACATGGCGGCGCAAGGCATGATGATCTGGCAGACCTTCTTGGGTGAGTAGTACAGGGAGCCACCTATTAGATGGAGGCACCAAAACCTGGCCTTCAGGAGGCCGAAGGTCCTCTCTATAATCCTTCTTATTCGCCCATGTGCCTCATTGCAACGTCTCCTCTGCCCTTGTCCTGGCATTCCGCACAGGGGTCAGTAGCCATGAGTAGTTAGGGTAACCAGAGTCACCTGCAAATATCGAGGGACAACTGTTAGCCACACACTCACCCTTAGGGCCCACAACATACCCATACATCAACATCCACTGAGTGGGAACCAGGGCTCACCTATTAGCCACACCCTGCGCCTCTGGAGTTGGGCCATCACATTAGGGATGCTGCTATTCCTCAGGATAAAGGCATTATGCACAGAGCCAGGGTACTTGGCATTGACGTGGGAGATGTACCAGTCTGCCAGGCACACCATCTGGACATTCATGGAGTGAAAACTCTTTCGATTTCTAAACACCTGCTCATTTCACCGGGGGGACACAAATACAATATGTGTTCCATCTTTTGCCCCAATGATGTTGGGGATATGTCCCATTGCATAGAAGTCAGCTTTCACTGTGGCCAAATCCTCCACCTGGGGGAAAACGATGTAGCTGCACATGTGTTTAATCAGGGCAGCCAACACTCTGGTCAGCACTCTTGAGAACATTGGCTGTGGGATTCCTGTTGCCAAGCCCAATGTCACTTGGAAAGAACCAGTTGCCAGGAAATGGAGCATGATAGGACTTGCACAAGAGGGGGGATCCCGGTGGGGTGACGGATAGCAGACACTAGGTCAGGCTCCAATTGGGCACACAGCTCAGTGATTGTGGCCCTGTCAAGTCTATAGGTGAGGATAATGTGCCTGTCCTCCATTGTTGCCAAGTCCACCAAGGGTCTGTACAAAGGGGGATGTCTCCATCTCCTATTCATCCGCAGCAGTTGTAATCTATGGGGCAAAATAGTGAGCAGCTGGTCATTATCTGTACATTCTAACCACTAAAGTTCAATGCATGTTGTGACTGTAACATTATTTTGGTGGGATATGTCCAAAATGTGAATTTGTGTACTGTGACGCAGTTAGGATCCATAGACTGCAAACTCCCCTGAAATGGCTTCCGCCTGTCCTGTATGGAGGGACAGGTGGAAATGAGGTAATTCTGCTGACGTTGTGCGCCGTTGCGGAGGCGGTCGAGAACCACCGTGCAACTCCTCATTGGTTATCATTGGGCCCTATGGGGTGAAGTGGCCAATTGTGAAGTACGCTGATGGTGACGGTACGCACCGCCGCGGACGTGACCGCCATTTTCTACCTGTTGACTCACTACCTGACCTTTAACAGGAGAGGACCTACACTGCATGTGCTGCTGTGACCTGTGTCTGGAACCGACCATGGCTCGTGTTACTGGGGAAAGGGCCCCTGTCTTCACCTCAGCGGAGTTGGAGCGACTGGTGGATAGGGTCCTACCCCAGTACCGACTGCTCTATGGGCCTCCAGACCAACAGGTGAGTACACTGTGAGTAAGATGCATGGAGTGCTGTGTGTAAAGGCCTCATGTGGGGGGGGTTGGTAGATAGGCCCTGGGCAGCGTGCAGCATGTATGCTGGGCCATGTCGGTGCTAATGGGGATGGGAAGGGGCATGGTGGGCCATAAGTGTAACAGCCAGGGCGGTCGGACTAATAATTTTCCCTGTGTCTATTTCCCTGCAGGTCAGCGCCCAACAAAAGAAGGGTATATGGCGTGCCATCGCCAAGGACGTGCAGACCCTGGGGGTCTACGGCAGGCAGAGCACCCACTGTCGCAAACGGTGGAAGGACCTGAGACGCTGGGCATGGAAGATGGCATAGGCCTAGCTGGGGATGGCCTCCCAATGAGGATGGGGTGCCCGTCGAACCCTGACCACTCTGATGGCCCGCATACTGGCGGTGGCCTATCTGGAGCTGGATGGGCGCTTGGGGGCATCACAGCAACAACAAGGGGGTGAGTACAGTGCCCTACATTACAAATTATGCCTGGTGGGGTGGTATCCCGGAGGGGTGTGTGGGCCCTGTGGGTGCCCCTAGGCCAGGCCTGGCATTGCAGAGTAGGTCCCATGTTGGGCAGGGTTCTGATGTGAAAGTCCTCCAACCAAGCTAGTAGGCATCCACTACTGGGCAGGGGTCTGTGGGTCTCAAGTATGCTGCAATTTGCGTTAGGTGTCCCTATCCATGGGCTGGTGACTAGCATTGTGACTGGTAGTGCATTGTCTAATGCGTAGGGCTGTTTCCTGTGTGTGAGGATGTTGGTGCCACTACTGACCAAAAGTATCCTTTGTCTCTTCCCCCCTTTTTGTTTTTTCACCCTGTCCTTATGTGCATTCGCATCATCTGGCGGAGGAGCAGAGGCCCCGGCGACGGAGGGAGCTGCATCCCACAGGACCCAGGAGGCTGAATCCACCGACGGTGAGGGCACTAGTGGGACGGAGGGTGAGGGGAGCACCACGGCAGAGACTGTTCGGACACGGATACTTCCTCCGATGGAAGCTCCCTGGTGGTGGCGGACACCTCTGTGCCCACCCCAGCTATAGGTACAGCCACAACCCCCGCACCAGCACTGCCCTCTCAGCAGCCCCTCAGCGAGTTTCCCGCACCCGTCTCCCAGGAGGCTGGGCATCTCCTTCGCCCCGGGCACCTCAGGCCCTGCCCCAGTTAACCCTGCTGCCCTGAGTGAGGAGGCTATTGACCTCCTGCGATCCATCTCAGATGGGCAGTCAACCATTGTGAATGCCATCCAGGGGCTGGCATCCCAAATGCAACAGTCCAATGCATTTCTGGAGGGTATTCACACTGGCTTGGCGACCCAATAGAGATCAATCCAGGCTCTGGCCTCCTCTCTGATGGCAGCCATTGTCCCTGTGTCCACTCTCCCCCCTCCAACTTCCTCTTCCCAATCCCATTCCCCTCAACCCCAACCTATCCCAAGCACACAGTCAGACGAGCAGACACCCAGGACAACACACGAGTGGACATGGCAAACACAAGCACCACACTTCATCCCACAGGCACTCACACAAACACCACCCAGAAGCAGACATACCAACACCCACTGCCCCCACTGTGGTCCCCTCCTCCTCGTCGCCCACCTCCCTCCCAGTAGCATCTCCACTCACACCTGCATGCACTACATCCTCAGATACTACCACCACCACACCTATCAGTACACACCCCTCACTGGCAGTCACCACCCCCACATCCATGCACACGTCCCCTGTGTCCTCTCCCACTGTGTCTGTTCCCCC
Source organism: Pleurodeles waltl (assembly GCF_031143425.1). Classification (NCBI taxonomy): domain Eukaryota; kingdom Metazoa; phylum Chordata; class Amphibia; order Caudata; family Salamandridae; genus Pleurodeles; species Pleurodeles waltl. Next base: position 668,362,418 of record NC_090440.1, read on the forward strand.
TCCTCCTAAAGTACGCAAACGCACGCACTCAGACACCCAACAGCCATCCACCTCACAACAGCATCCAGCCCATGCACCTGCAGCCAAACACAGCGAACTGACACCTTCTACCACCACTCCCTCTTTTCCACTCCCAAACCATCTCCCTCTTCCTGCCCCAATGTCCCTAAGAAGCTTTTTCTCACCACCATTGACCTCTTCCCTAGCCCTCCCTCCCCATGCCTCACGTCAGGCCAGGGTGGTCAAAACCAAGGCAAGCACCTCAGCCACCCAGTCCACGGGCACCGAAGTGTCCCCAGCAACTGCAGGTCGGAAAGGATCCCGGCGAACCAGCCAGCCAGACAGACAGAAATGGTGCATGCCCCAAATGCTTCATGGAAGGGCAAGGAGCCATCCCCAGCTGCAGGAAGAAAGGGCAAGGAGCCAGCCCCAGCTGCAGGAAGGAAGGGCAAGGGTCCTGCAACAGCAGGCAGTAGAGACAAGAGGCCTGGTGCTAAGACTCAGTCAGAGCCCCCATCACCAACCATGGTGGTGCAACCGTCTGAGGCTACAGGGGATGGGCTGGAGCCTCCCCCCACCACTACCAGCACCTCCACCTGCCCCAGTGGGCAGCCATCTGAGGCTGCAGAGGATGGGCTGGAGCCTCCCACCACCACTACCAGCACCACCACCTGCCCCAGTGGGCAGCCATCCAAGGCTGCAGGGGATGGGCTGGAGCCTCCCCCACCACTACCAGCAGCAGCACCACCACCACCACCACTGAACAGCCGTCACCGCAGGCGGACAGTGTGTAGTCCTGCGTCCATGGACTGTTGTGCGGCCTGGCCCCTGCAAATCTTGTGGGTATGACACCCAGCTGAGAGACTGTGACCTTGCACTCCTCAAGATCTGCATCACAGAGCACGATTCCCCCGCCAGAACTAGTGGAGAAGCCATCCACTCACCCCATCTTCCCCAGGATGAAGCTCACTGGGCACGATGCCCCGTCCAGAACCATTGGAGAAGCCATCCACTCACCCCATCCTCCCCAGGATGAAGCTCACAGAGCATGTTTCCCCCTCCAGAGCCAGTGGGCAAGTCACCCACTTGAGAGACTGTCACCTTGCACTCCCCAGGACCAAGCAGTGGGCAAGTCACCCACTTGAGAGACTGTGGCCTTGCACTCCCCACGACCAAGCAGTGGGCAAGTCACCCAATTGAGAGACTGTGGCCTTGCACTCACCAGGACCAAGCACAGGGCATGTTGCCCCCTCCAGAGCCAGTGGGCAAGTCAACCACTTGAGAGACTGTGGCCTTGCACTCCCCAGGACCAGGCACAAGGCATGTTGCCCCCTCCAGAGCCAGTGGGCAAGTCACCCACTTGAGAGAATGTGGTCTTGCACTCCCCAGGAGAGAGCAATGGGCATTTTGCCCTCTCCAGGACCAGTGGCGTTGTACCATTTCAGGCTGAGGTGCCCCCCTGTTCTCTGTCCCCCTGAGGTGCCTGGCTATTTTCGACCTGATGCCCCTGCAGTGTTCTCTCTGTGTTGTTGCAGGAGTGAGGTGGGGCTTTGGACTTTGTGATTTGGCCTTGTGGCGCATGAACATTGAGGACTGGGCAGTGTCCCTTGATTTGTAAAATGTATACACTTTTTTATTTAGATGCAGGTATTACTGCTATATTTATCTTATTGCACTCTTTTTACTCTATTGTAGTTTTCCTTGCATTATTCCTGAGGGGTACAGGGTAAATATTTTATGTTACTGCACCTGCTTGTGTGTATGGTGTTGGGGGTGGGGGTGTTGCATGTGTGTCATTTTCTTTTTCCTCCCCCCCCTCCCCTGTGTGCTAGGCTGCAGTACTCACTGTGGTCATCTTTGCTGTTGTTGGTGTTCATGTGGAGCAGCACATAGAAGAGCATGGGAAGACATGCAACTTGGGCTCCATGGCGCCGTGGTTCTTCCCAGAGTCTCCACAGGTGAGTAGTTTCCCTTCTGTCCAGTGTTTCCGCCAAGCTTTTGATGTCGTTGGTACTGCCCTGGAAAAGGTGGTGGATTGGTGTGTCATAATACAGAGGGCAGATCATTTTCTTCTGCCTGGCTGTAGGCACTTACCTCCGTGGTGCCTGTTGATTCTGCCCTGGCTGTCGGTGTGTTAAAGTGGCTGTCTGTCTGAGCTGTTCCCGCCATGGTCATAATTTTGCAGTTATTACCGCCAGCCTGTTGGCGGTATTACCGCCACTTTATAACCGACCGCCAGGGTTGTAATGAGGGCCAAAGTCAATTACTAAACAATGCAATATACATCATTATAAAGCCAATAAAGAACACACTGTGATCAATGCGACCATGAATAACCACACCAGTTTATTAAGAACTTAAAATGTTTCTTTCCCTACAAAGCTGTCACGAATATTAATCTCAAAATCAATTGATACATGTGAAGAAACAATATAGGCTGATTGAGTCAGCGAACTAATCTAAGCCTAATAAACGCAATGAGAATTATTATTTCAATAGAGAATACACAAATTAATAGCAATAGTATTTGAGCAAGAGAAATTGAATATATTGAATCAACAAAGCAATGTCAACGACCATTCATAAGTATAAGAGTAATACCTCACTAACCACTGATTAGCATTAGCATGTTGGGCTTCATGCAAACGTTTTAATAACACAAATTTGGAAAAACACGTAACTATGGCACTATAAAAATTAAGAGCAGATTGGTACCTGTAAAACAAAAGACAAAGAACAAGACATTATGGCCCTCATTATGACAATGGCAGTAAATGCCGCCTACTGCCGCGGCGATGGCCGCCAAAAGACCGTCGCTGCGGTTAACATCCGTCTGCCATAATATGAACACAGCTGGATTTCCACTACAAGAAGGGCAGAAATCCGGCTGTGGCCATGCTGGTGGACGGTGTTAAGGTGGCGCTGCTACCACCAGCAGCGACACGCCAGTAGAACTCCGCCAGCCGTATTATGAAAAATAATACGGCCTGGCAGTGTTCTGCTGGCGGGCGCTGCTGGCAGTAGCAGTGCCCCATCCCGTCCCATGCCCGAAGACCCCCTGGATGCAGCTAATTCGGGTTTCCAACAGGAGAGAGGGGTGTGGGGTTGTTGTGTGTGTGTGCATGAATGTATGAGTGTGTGCATGAATGCGAATGAGTGTGTAGTGTTGTTTGCGTGTGTGTGTGTGAATGTGTTAGAATGCGTGTATGAATGGAAATGTGAATGCGTGTCTGCATGTCAGTATGAATGTGTGCATAGATGTGTGTATCAATGAATGGATGCATGTGTGTATGAATGCGTGTATTCCCGTGTGAGTGAGTGTGTGAATGCGTGGTGTGTGCCTGCGAGTGTGCGTGTATGGAGGGGGTGGATTGGAAGGAGGGGAGCCAGGATGGCGGGGGGGTAGGGGTTGTCTGGGGAGTGTTGGGGGGGCTTCCTACCAGTGACAGGGAAGGAATGACCTGTCACTGGTAGGGCCTACCGCCATGGTTTAGTGGCATTACGAAGCCACGAAAACCATGGTGGTAGGCAGGATCATAATGCCGCCGGCGGTTTAGTAGCGGCAGCCGGGCTGGAGATTGTTATCTCTGGCCCAGCGGCTGCTACCTCCATGGCGGTCAGTGTGGTATATTGGCAGGTTGGCATACTGCCAATGTCATAATGTGGCGGTATGTACCGCCAGACTGTTGGCGGTACTACCGCCACATTTACACCGACCGCTGTGGTCATATTGACCCCCTATGTTATATAATTAACCTTTCCTAATAGAACAGCAAACAGCTCAGCTTCATCAAGGGGACAGCAACATCAGGAACGGAACAGAAACAAGGAAAGTGGAAGATGGTTTATTAGTTTGGACTAAAATGTACCTAAACCATAAGACTATTAGTTCATCATATAACAGGAAAGTTAAGCTCGGAAAATAATCAAATACCAAAAGGTCAGTAGACTATCTGGCTAAAGAATATCTCCAAAATATGAATGGCTAAGAAATAACTCAAAGTATGGCTCCCGTAGATGGCAAAGAATAGCTGAAGAATCTCACAGTATTCTAGTTATTTTAAAAGACCATAAACTTTCTATTGGACGAGAAAGTCAGGTGAAGAAAGAACAACCAATTACAAAGACATTAGATATCGACATTACATTCTAAGTTTCTCTTTTAGACGTTCACAGGACTCCAGTTGGTTGCGCCTTCATTCATGTAATCCCAACTTTATACAAAAGTATCCTAGTATGTTTCTTCCATCCGGTTTCAATGGTTCCTTTTGTTCAACATTGCCGGTTATGTTACAAACATTTAATAACAGTAGGAACAGGATGTAATGTTGTGAATCCTCGAAAGAAAATAAGAGTTAGAAGCATGTTTTTACATAAATCAATAGAGCTAGTCTAAAGGCGGAGATGAAATCGTAAGAACGAAGAACACTAGAAACATTTAATACAGATAACATTGCACAGTGGCCTTGCTCAGATTTAGGCCCAGCAGAAAACAAGAAATACCAGTACTATTTCAGAAATTTAATTCTGCAGAAAACAATTTAACTCATAACATTTTGTTAGCTTTTCATCGTTAGTTTTCGTGTAGGCCTTACGTTCGATGGTGGCCAATTTAGCAAACACATTATGCACGATACATAGTATTTAACACATAGGCCCTCATTACAACCCTGGCGGTAAATTCCGCTTACCGCCGTGCTGACGGCCGTCAAGACACCGTCGCCGCGGCGGAAATCCGCTACAGGTATTACAATCCACATCTTGTAATCCGCCACAATACAGACACCCACACAAGTCCGCCACACCAAAGGTCAGTGATAAACTGGTGATAGCAAAACCTACACCGTCACGCCAAAAGAACTACGCCCACACTATCACGACTCATGAATCAACGTGGCGGTCATTCAAACGCGGTAATCCATTGGCGGTACACACCGCTGCGCTCAAAATACACCCACACTTACAAAACGCAACCACATTGGACAATTCAAAATACACACACCTGACACACATACACACACCCACACACCCAATCCAATATAAAACACACACCCACATTACCCACAACCCCTTACAACAACCTGTTTGGAAGAAGCCCAGAGAAAGAGAATAGCAAACACACCACCAGCATCCACAGGCACACAACACCATCACTCATACAACATCCACGCACCTCAAACAACACACCCCAACACATCACTGCACACATCACAACAGACAGCACCTCACACATCACCCACACGACATCATGGCACCTCAAAGACACCTCAGGTTTTCTGAGGAGGAGCTTAGGGTCATGGTGGAGGAAATCATCTGGGTAGAGCCACAGCTATTCGGATCACAGGTGCAGCAGACATCCATTGCAAGGAAGATGGAGCTATGGCGGAGAATTGTCGATGCAGTGGGACAGCATCCAAGAACAAGGGATGACATCAGGAAGAGGTGGAACGACCTACGGGGGAAGGTGCGTTCAGTGGTATCCAGACACCAGGTAGCAGTACAGAGGACTGGCGGTGGACCCCCACCTCCTCCCCCACAACTAACAACATGGGAGGAGCAAGTCTTGGCAATCATGCATCCTGAGGGCCTCGCAGGAGTAGCAGAAGGACTGGATTCTGGTAAGTCATATCTTTACTACTATATCCCCCCACCCTACCTGCATGCCATCACAAACTCCTACCTCTACCCTCACACCCATCACCCCAACACCCCACAGATACCCCACTATCACAACCCACACATCCCAATCCCAAGGCCTGCATGTCACACCAATGCATGGACACCCATCACCAAAGCATGTCCAGTACAGATACTCACCCAGGCCCCAAAATTAACAATCACACAAGGCCAAAGACAATATGCCAACCACAGGAGTAGAGGGTAACTCACACATTGGACAAGAGGGCACACACAGATACAATAACTATGCATTTACCCCCCAACAGGACCCCTACCCAACATCACCGGACAGGAGGTTCCAGACATATCCAGTCCCCCCACAGAAGAGGCCCACAGTGACGACAGCAGCTCTGCACGCCTGGATCAAGATGACAAGCCCGGCCCATCAGGGACCTCGGTACAGTTGGTTCCCCTGCCACTGTCATAAACAACCACAGAACTTCCTCCCTCAGGAAACACCACCACAGCACCCACCCAGCGGGCCCATGCCACTGTATTCAGGAGACGTCAATCAGCAGTGTGTCCACCACTACAGGGTCCCCAGGCAAACCCACTAACCCAAGACAATCAGGGACCTGGGGCCAGTGGCAATGGGCACACGGTTCAGGGGACAGAGGCACAGGATAACAGGGAAGCTGGGAGGACTGCAGTGCGACAGGGAGAGGACAGGCCCAGGGAACCCACTCTCCACAAGGCAGTCTCAAACATCATGGGAGCCTATCATCATTCCCAGGAGACCATGGGCACGGTACTGGCCAAGTTTCAGGAGACCCAGCGGTTGCAGGAGGAACACTACCTGGGGATCAGGGAGGACTTGAAGTCCATTAACAACACCCTGGTCACCATTGCAGGGGTGCTGGCAGACATGGCCAACACCAAGAGGGACACAGTGGCACACCAAAGGGCCCCTGACAAAAGCCTGAATGATGAACAGCCCTCCACCTCTGCCGGTGCTAGTGGACAGTAGGTCCCGCCACAGGACCAACAGGCCACCAGCACCCCACCCCCTGCAGAAGGAGAACCACCCCGCAAACGGTCCATGCGATCCAGGCACTAGACAGAGAACATTGCCAAGACTCCCGCCAGGAAATAGGACTCTCCTGATAGTCACCCTTCTGTCCCACTCTTACCCTGTCCACCTTCAACTGCCATTACTCCACTTCCTATGCCCCCTTGGACAATGCACCTGTGATGCCAATAGACTGGACTCCACTATGGACATTCCTCCACCATCACCGGAGCCCATTGCACAGCCCCCTCCACTTATTAGCACAGAAATAAACACCCTTGAATCACAAATCAATCTGGAGTCAGTCTGTACTTTCACAAATGTGTTATTGCAAACTTTCAGAAAAATAGCAATGTCAATGTTAATTTTCACATACCAATGTTAGACAGTTGTTGGTGAGCAGTGAACATAGCAGAAGGCAGAAAGTGGTACACAGAGCGGTAAAATGGAAAGCCAAAGTGAACTGTCAGGGTCCCTACACAGAGGCAAAAAGGCAGAATCATGCAATGGCCTACAGTAGTCTGATATGACAGGTGCAGTGCCAGTCTCTTACCTGTGCCTCACTGGAAGTACTGCATGATGATGTTGTTTTGGTTGTCAATATCTTCTTCTTCTGCCTCCTCTTCTTAACTGTCCACAGGATCCACAGCTGCCACAAGACCAACATCAGGCCCATCCTCCTGCAGAAAAGGCACCTGCCGTTGCAAAGCCAGGTTGTGCAACATACAGCATGCCACGATGATCTGGCACACCTTCTTCGGTGAGTAGTATAGGGAGCCACCTGTCAGATGGAGGCACCGGAACCTGGCCTTCGGGAGGCCGAAGGTACGCTCAATTATCCTCCTAGTTCGCCCATGTGCCTCATTGTAGCGTTCCTCTGCCCTTGTCCTGGGATTCCTCACTGGGGTCAGTAGCCATGACAGGTTGGGGTAACCAGAGTCACCTGCAAATATAGAGGGACAACTGTGAGACATACACCAAACATTATGGACTCTACCATAGCCAGACACCTATGTAATCTGTGTTGGGAGCTTGGGCTCACCTATTAGCCACACACGGTGCCTTTGGAGTTGCCCCATCAGATAAGGGATGCTGCTATTCCTCAAAATGTAAGCGCCATGCACTGATCTGGGATAATTGGCATTCACATGGGAGATGTACTGGTTTGCCAAACACACCATCTGCACATTCATAGAATGGTAGCTTTTGCGGTTTCTGTACACCTTTTCATTTCTGCGGGGGGGACAAATGCCACATGTGTACCATCAATGGCACCCTCGAGGAGTAGTGGCGTCGTCCCATCATCCGGCTGAGGTGCCCCCCTCCCCTTCCCCCTGAGGTGCCTGTTTTTTTTTCGACCTAATGCCCCAGCAGTGTTCTCTCCGTTTTGAGGCAGGTATCATGTGTGGGCTTCGCCCATGCATTTTGGGACCACTGGTCCACGGACAATGAATGGAACACTATCCGGACTTGCGTAGTTGCTTTACATATTTGTATATACTGATCTGTTACAGACCTGTTTCCATATCTGAATTTTAGATGATTATACTCGTTACAATCATTTCCTTTTGTCCTTGCGTTCTTCCAGAGGGTTACGGGGTGTATATGTAATGTTGCAGCATGTATTTGTGTGTATGGTGTTGTGGGTGAGGGTCGGGGTGTTGCGTGTGTGTGTGTCAATCTCTTTTTCCTCCCCCCTCCGTGTACTAGGTGCAGTACTCACCGTGGTCATCGCTGCCGTCTTTGCTGCTCCTGGTAGAAGAGGAGGTAAACCAACATTGGTAGCACCTATAACTCGGGCTCCATGGCGTCCTAGTTCCTCGTTGGGCGTCAAGAGGTGAGTGGTTTCCGTTCCAAGTACTGTTTCCACCGTGCTTTTGATGGCGTTGGTACCACCCCAGAAAAGGTGGCGGATTGGTGCCTTGCAATACAGTGGGCAGTACATTGTCTTCCGCCTATCTGTTGGCGGTTACCGCCACGGTGTTTGTGTCTACCGCCGTGGCGGTCAGAGTGTTAAAGTGTCTGTCTGTGCTGGTGGTTTCCGCCATGGTCGTGATTCCCACTTTTTTTTACCGCCAGCCTGTTGACGGTTTTACTGCCACTTTATGAAATATGATTACTTATGAGGAAAAATATTAGTACAAAATGTATGCGCTCACAACTACAACATCTTCCTCAGGATGAATAGTGCTGCCTATGTACAGGAAGTGGGAGGGGAGTACACTCAGAACAAAAACAGTGGGGAACACATGACTAAAGACACTCTGAAACCCCCAGATTAATCTGCAGACACTGACTTACTTGTGAGCCCCAGGATAGACTGACCTACAAGTAATAGACACAGTAATCTGCTAGCATCCTCTACTGTGAGCCTGCAATGGTGAGTTTCCCTCTCGTGTCGTTTTAAATTCCTTTCCTTTCGCATTGTTGGTTTTGTTGTTGAACCTATTCTTCTATCACATTGATTAATTAGTATATTAAAGTACTTTTCTTTTGATAAATAAAAGCACTGGGCCGGATATTCGCTATTAAGCGCTATTGTGCTGGAGATGTGATGCTCTAGTCTCCCCACTATTCCGTTGTCACTATTACATTTTGTGTTCATGATAATGTAGCTCTATCAAGTGATGTAATTATTGTCACGAGGCCTGGATATGTCTTATTCCCTTTCATCGTGTATTGTTTAAGGCGGGTAATATCAAACCAGTAAAGTGACGTATAAAACAAAAGAGCTGTTGTGTTGAATGTTGAGTTCTAAGTCTCTAACTCAATACCACCTCCTTAATATTTGGACTACTCGCTTCAACCCCATGAGATTCTGGTGCTAAAAAGGTGTATTTGAAGCTCAGTTTTCAATGGAAATAGTAGGTCGAGCCCAAGGATATCAGTGATAAAAAGGCTCAACCCCCACAGTTGAGGCCTAGTGGTCCCCTTGTGCCCCAGGTCGGCCAAACTGATTGTGGCCACAGTATTTCCCTAAGGCGTGAGCCTTGGACCTCAATTATTTCTGACAAAGACTTTATGGCCCTCATTCTGAGCTTGGCGGGCGGCGGGTGCCGCCCGCCAAGCGAGAACCGCCACTTGGCCGCTCCGCGGTCAAAAGACCGCGGAGGCCATTCTGGCTTTCCTGCTGGGCCGGCGGGCGCCCGCCAAAGGAGCGCCCGCCGGCCCAGCGGGAAAGACCCTGCAACAATGAAGCCGGCTCCGAATGGAGCCGGCGAAGTTGCAGGGGTGCGACGGGTGCAGTTGCACCCGTCGCGATTGCAGGCAGTGAAAATCTTTATGGGGCGCTGTTAGGGGGCCCCTGCACTGCCCATGCCAGTGGCATGGGCAGTGCAGGGGCCCCAGGGGCCCCACGACACCCGTTCCCGCCATCCTGTTCCTGGCGGTAAAAACCGCCAGGAACAGGATGGCGGGAAGGGGGTCGGAATCTCCAAGGCGGCGCTGCTTGCAGCGCCGCCATGGAGATTCAGCCCATGCAGGGGAAATCCGGCGGGAAACCGCCGGATTCCCTTTTCTGACCGCGGCGTCAGAATGGGCTGGGAAGCACCGCCAGCCTGTTGGCAGTGCTTCCGTGGTCCCCGGCCCTGGCGGTCTTGGACCGCCAGGGTCGGAATGACCCCCTATGTCTCCATTCACTATTGATGTGGGCTAAGGATTGGCAGCTTGCACTTCTCTTCCTTTAGCGTTATGTGCTCAGAGAACATTACTTAGGGCCTGATTTAGATATTGGTGGATGCGTTACTACGCCACAAGCTCATGCTTTCTGGGCTTCCCTGCCTATAGCTCCCTCGGAGGCCTTCACTGACTGGGGCTGGTTTTGGACATGCTAGAGGAGAGATAACTGCTGCCACCTTACAGGACAAGTGCAGCTACCCTTTTAGACACAGCTTGCTCCCTTTTGGTGTGAAATCATCCTGAAGTCTTCTTGTTGAGACATTAGTGCTGCCTTCATAAGATCTGCATCAGCTGCTACCAAACACGTGCACGCTCCCCCCTTTGTTGTCTTGATCTAGCAGACCCCAATGGTACTCTGGACCAATGCTTAGTTTGTAAATAAAAAGGTGCCGGTGCCCAAATCTGTCCTTTCAAACACGCGACCACTGCATTTAAGGGGCTCTCCATGCCCCTTCAGCTCACTCTTGCATCTTTCTGATGCTTTTTTGTTTTTCTTTTTCTCCGCATTTCCCATGTGTGTCTTTTGCTCGCAATAAATGCTTGAGGTAGAAAACCAAGTGCCGGTGCCCCCCACCAGAAACCACCAGCTCAAATTAAGCACTGCTCTGAACTGTGCTGCAGAACTGAGAGGGGCACATCTGCCGCACATTGGTTATTTTCAGGTAATTCCTGCCACTTTGTTTACTGCTCTAGGGGCCACTGACACTGGTACACACCAAAGGCTTGCGGACACAAATCCTCGGCTGAGAGAGTGCCCGAAACCTGTTGCAGGGAGTAGCGCTGATGGCTGTACCTGAAGCTGGTGACAATCTGGGTGGGGGCACTGGGATCGGGGATGGAACTCCGCTTCCTGCGCCTCTGCTGCAGGACTGTGGGTGTGTGCCGCAGTGGGGAGTGAAGAGTTAACGTGCCTGTCGCTTTTTGGTCCTACAACAGGGACCATCCTGAAAGGAAAAAATGATGATGAAACCCAAGGCCACCAAGCCTGTGCCATAGGACCTCAGTCGCCCAGCATCATCCTCTATTCCCGCAGACAGGGACCTGGACACTCAGTCATCTAGAAGCTACTTTTCACAAATGTTCCACTCAGCCTGAAAAAGTGCTGCAGGCCAACCAGACACTAAAACGTTGTTGGAGACCAAAATTGATTCCATCTCTCTAGATGTGAATCTGTTAGTTAAGAGCCGACTGTTAGAAGTGGACGAACCGGGTGGATGAGAAAGAGTCCACTCTGACCACGTTAAGACCCATGGTGCAGGCGCTGCAGGTGCAGGTGCCTAAGTAGCGAATTAGATACCGGCAGACCGTCCCCGCTGGGAGCCCCACCGCGTTCCATTATTACTCAACTTCTTAATTATCAGGATCGTGACTTGCTGCTGCAACAGCTTTGAGTAAAGGGCCCCTGGCATTATGAAAACACAGTAATCACAGCATTCCCTGGCTTCACTGGGGAAGTGAAAGGACTTCGTGGCTCCTAGGTGAGGGTCAAACCAGACAGCTGAATCTTAAATATGCACTTCTATTCCCAGCAAAACTCAGAGTAGTTGACAAAGAGACTACCCCCTATCTTCACCCCACCGGAAGATTGTGGACATGGCGGGTACACCATGAGACTGGCTCAAGCCCCTCCCGAGGACTCGAATGCTGAGGAATAATTGGTGCCCGACCTCAACGCCGAAAGCGGAGATCCATAAATACACAACCTTCTTAGGAACAGGTTGTGGCAAGCAGGCTCGAGCAGTGATGGATGCCCTGCAGCACAGCATGAATCTCTTTGCCCATCTGAGTCTGGCTCAGACATCAATGGCTCTGGATCATCCATGGCTGGTGTTCACCCCAGCCTGAAAATTACCCCACGGCCAGCTGATGACTTAAACCACACACCTCTCTGGGCCCTGTGTGCATCAAACCTGTGCACTTTGACTGCTAGTGCAACTGGACATTTCCAAGGCAAGCTGCTTCGCTTGAGTGGGCTGCATGTTGAGTCCTCTGAACCAGGTTGAAGCCACGGTAATATTAGACACTTGTTTTTCCACGCTCCACAGAGAGACTTCAAATTGGACATGTTTTGCCCTTTGAACAGTTCCTTTAGTTTTTGGTTCCATGTTGAGGGCGTATGGCCGTGCACTCGAATATCTCCTGATCTGGAGGGGACACAATTGTTATGTTTTTGTTGTTTGTTCTTATGGAGCCTTTGTATACAAATCAACCTACTTAGTGTGCATACTGTTGGCGGGGAGGGTTCGATGCCCCAATGTGGGCAATGATAGGCCTGAAATGCAAGCTGTCTTAGGACACAGTTCCCTGCTTGGCACACTCATTATAATTTTCCATTATGGGAACATGCACAGACAGTCTTACCCTGCAGTATGATTTGAGAACCGGGAATGTGAACAGTATGGGAACTCGTGCTAAACGATACTAAATTTATGCCTACCTCAAGGGCCACCACACACATATTTCTATGCTGCATGAAACGCATCTCACAGCCACAGAACTCCAGAAGGTCCGCATGAAATGAAGAGGAAAGGTCTATGGCGCGTCCACATCGGCATATGCTCGGGGATTGCTTATATGGATTGCTCTAGTGGTCCCATGCGTGGATGAGCACCACAGTGCAGATGTTTGGTACAGATATGTGGTACTTCATGGATACTTGGATGGGGCTTAACTGATATTCGTGGGGATCTATGCATCCAATGCCAATAAATCAGATTTCTTTGACACGCTCACCCCCACTGTTTTCCAGGATCCCACGGCACCAGGCGTTTGAGGTGGGGACTGCAGTTGTGTGTCAGATGTCACCTGGGACCTATCTCTTCCTCCATTGTGCCGTGCGATGGGTGCTAGGACAACGCAGCCCTTCCGCAATTGGCTGACTCAAAGGCTCTTATATGATGTGTGGGGCCTGGGACACCCGGCGGACTGCGAATATTTATTTTATTTCCTGGGTCACAACCTCCACACCAGAATCGTTTTGATTCTCTGTACTGACTGGCCGAAACCGCACTGGGTCGGAGTATCTAGTCCACACTCTTAGGACCATTGTCCGTTTGCAAATAGTCCTACAATGGGGCAGTCCACGCCTGCAAATTCCCACTTTGTTGCTATAAACTGAAGCACTGTCTGATCCTTCTTGGAGAGAGCAGTGGCTGCTTGCGTGACAGGGGTTGAGTGTCTCTGGGCACCTACATGAACAGTATAGAGAGGTGGAAACACGATTAAATCAGCATGATCATAAGCACCGCGTAACTATGTTGCATGCGGAAGGGGATCGATTGTGCAAGTTGATAGCGTGGTTAGTTAAGGAAGACCAGCAGCACACTCCAATTGGAACCATTTGATGTGATGATGGCTCTTTGGCCACCATGGAGGCTGGCATTAATGATGCATTTCAAGACTATCATCACACTCTGTATGGAGCTGTGTGGACCCCTAGTCCTGATTTATTGCACGGGTTCCTGAATGGATTGCCACTGCCTCGCCTATCCCCACTCTGGAAGCCCAAGATGGATGAGCTCATTCTGTTGGAGGAGATCAGAATGGCCATAGCCCAAATTGCCTGAAATAAAACTCTGGGCACAGATGAACTGCCAATTGAATATTATGACACGTTTTCCACCCTACTTACCCAGCACCTCCTGGATGTGCTTAATACAGCTAAATCGCATGGTTAACTCCCAGACTTGGGACCCGAGGCATTGATTGTGGTTCTACCCAAACTGGGACACAATCCCTTGGATGTCAGTTCAAATTGTTCATTATCCCTCCTTAACCTTGATTGTAAAGTTTTGGAGAAGGTGCCTATCAAACGACGTTGGGGTTGTCTCCGGTCTCAGGATCAATTGGCTTAAATCCTGTCTGTTCTCTCTTACTCCAACTCCTGTGCCCCATAGAAAGGCATAACCGGAACACCTGCTCAAATGGTGTCTTGAGTGGTCGGCGTCCAAACATACCATAATGATAGGGACCTTAAGAAAGCAGCATGGACAGAGCACTATGCTTGCTTTGTGGTTCCCTCCTTCTGCCACTCATTAGCCCGATCCCAATTAGGATGAGTAGCGATTGATAAGATGTTAGTGCTGCACAAGTTGCTGTATTTTTTGCACCACTTCCCATCATGCTCCCCCACTGTTTTTTTTGGGAATGAAATGGTTTTATCAGTTCCAATTTATAGGGGTTGCGGGAGGCTGACGGGTAACTCTCGCCATAGAACAACGACCTCTGCTTGAGGGAGGGCTAGGTGCACCTAATTTCGAAATGTATCATGCAGTGGCCACTGCATTGGCTAGATGTTACCCCTTGCTCTGAACGGATGACCGTCAGAGTGATGTTGGGTGAGACAGGTGTTTATACCTGGCTGATGGATCGCGATTGTCGCCTTCAGTGAAGATCGAGCGTGATGACAACAGCGCAGGTGTGCTGGCCTCGGTTTTTGCACAATCTGAACCCCCACATTCCCTACTCGCCATCAGTATCCCTTGGACAACTACCGGGTATTTGAGAGTTGGCTAGGAGACATGATTTGGTGCCATGGAGGGCGGCTGGGATTGACAGTCTGGGAGATCTCTTTCACAGGGGAGTCCTAATGACCTTCCATGACATAATGGACACGTATAATAACATGGGTGCACGCCATTTTCTGACAGAACACGCAATCCAACGAATCGTGAAAAATACTTGGGAGGCCAGGGAAACGGAGCCATCCCCATCACCTGTCTTACATGCACTTCTCCTGTACGGTGGTGCACATCGAGCCATTTCCACTCCATACATACCATTGACATCTGGTACGCTAGCAGACAGGGGGAAGGTGATGACCATATGGAACAATGCCCTTCTGCAACCATTGATGGACAAGGCCTGGGCGTAGGAGCTTCAGCACTTGTAAGAGGTGTCCAGGAAACCTAGATTCTGCTTTACACAATTTAACTACACACATCATGCACATCTTTCCCCCAAACACATTAAACGCATATTCCCTATGTCCACGCTTTAGTGCCTGTGATGCAAGTTTGGGTGGGGGGCTGGTTTTTAATCACATGGTCTGAGAGTGGCCACCACTACAATTGACATGGGTGGAGATAACGGCCACTACAGTGGAACTGGCAGGGCATGCCTTGGTACCTACCGACGAGTACTGTCTCCTGGGCCTCCTCCAAAAGGCCAAGGGGGGCAAACATTTAAATAGGTTTATAGACCTTGTGTTTGTACTTTTCAAATGACAAATTGCAATGATGTGGAAAGTTCCCAGTCCCAGACACTCGGAGGTGGCTACTCTCACCATTACAGTGGGCTCAAATGAAGGCTGATGTACTACGTTTGTAGCATGCTAAGGAAGTGGGCAGGGTGTGCTGAGGGAACTGGGACACTTACATCTCAAATATTAAGGCCAAGAATGACACTCATCCACCTTGAAGGGAACACCCGGAGACTCCGAGGGATCTTGACTTGGGTTGGTAAAATGACAGTCCCCCTGCTTCCCTAAGTCGAGGAGTGACTGCAAGGCATGTACATCAGCGTCCACCACTGACAGACACAACACTAGAGCCACGATGCTCACCAATATTGGCGTTTGGTCCGTTGACTAATTTTTCCTCATATATGGCACATTCCAGGCCACACATGCTGCTTTCCATGTCGTTCTTACCGTGCTTTCCATGCTGCTTTCCATATAGTTCTTACTGCTTTCTGTGTGGTCCCTACTCCATGATTGCTTCTAGAATGCCTGTCTTTTCTTTTTGACTTTATATTATTGATTATGTTATATGGACATGATTTGATATGTTTATGCACGGTATGCTTTTGAATCTGCCTAGACTGCTTTCATAATGGCTCCATTATTGTTGTTGATAAACTATAAAAACAAATTTAAAAAATGAACTAACACTGAAATAGTCTTACAGTCTCACAGTCTTGTCATGGTTTTTATTGGTAAGCAGCAAATCATGTTACTCGGTAAGAAATTTCTGTCAATGAGCGCTACAAACAATTAAGAAAAGGAAGCTGGCGGGAACCTGCAAAAATAAGTTGATATGATCTTCAAATACATATTTGATGTAATATTTGTGATGCTTTGGTTTCTACCCAAGACCGTAACATGTGCACAAAAAGAGATTCGCTCACAGATGGATGGTGGGTTAGAACCAAGGACGCGAGCGCTCACTCTGCTCGCCAAGCAAGAACTGCATAGGTCTTTGTGATCAGTGTGCCCTTGTGCAATCCATATCCATCAATGCACTTCTTGCCAAGCTGCAGCACATGTGAATAAAGATAGAGGTATTTATGCTAGTCCCTACCTCATGACTCTAATGCGACTTGGGGGGGGGTCACCAGATACCTCATGACTTGATTGTTACTTGGGGGTTAGCGGATGTTTTACAAAATCATGTGCATGTGAGAAGATATCTTTAACATCCTTATGAAGTGGTCAAGGGGGCAGCACAATTCACTATAAGATGTTAAAATGAAAGTGAAATTAATAAATTTCAAAAGAGAGGGACAGGTGTTGACAGGATAGACAGAAATACTAAATCTGCAAGTGTCTGAATAAATCTTACCCCATTACAAAATTTGTTGGAATAAAAAATGAATAGTTGCACTATCTGGGTTTAAGTTTAAGTTTAAAGTTTTTGTAGAACGCATGGCTACCTGGAGGCATCCCAGTACTGAAGCAGAAGTAAACAGACCAACAAAGGGGTTATGCTTTAAACAACCAGGTTTCAAGCGCTTTGCAGAAGGGAAGTTCTTAACTAGTTAGCCGGAGCTCTTGGGAAGGGAGTTCTAGAGCTTAGCTCCTAAGTAGGACAAGGATCTACCGTCCCACCTAGCTCTCTTCACCGCAGGAAGCCTGACCAAGTCCGCCGTCGAAGATTTAAGAGGCCTGGGAGGCGTATAAAAGGAAGCAATAGATCTTAGTAAGGATGGACCTCTATTGTGTAGGGCTCTATGCATCAAGCAAAGGGATTTAAACTCTATCCGTTGTTTCACCGGGAGCCAGTGGAGAAGGGAAATAGAAGATTTGGCGGATTGATGTCTGGGGATGTTCAGGAGGAGCCGCGCAGCGGCATTCTGGACCACCTGCAGTCTTTTTACTACATACTTGGGGAAACCAAGATAAAGAGCATTGTCATAGTCCAGACACAAGATAATCAAGGCCTAGACTAAGAGCTTCCTGGCTAAGAATGGGAAAATTTTGAAAACGTTCCTTAAAAGTCTTAGGAGACTAAAACAGGTAGCTGCTGTCGTTTTGGATTGATGGTTCATGATAAGCCGTGAGTCAAGCCAGACTCCCAGGCTTTTTATCTTATCTTTGGGAAGAGGCAGGGCTTTCAGAGACTCTGGGATAGATGAGTGGGGCCCTTGAGAGAGGTGGTTCCCTAGCAACATTACTTCCGTTTTGCCCTTAAGTCTTAGGCCCTCATTATGAACATGGCGGTCCGTTCCGCTCCGCCGGAGGTGGCGGTAGAAACCGCCAACAGAGGAGCGGTCCGGACCGCCAAATAATGATCCAAGCAAAATGCACGTATCCCGCGAACCACCCACCGCCAGGAGCGGACGACGATGGCAGAGTCCACCAAACAGGCCGTCGGAAAGGCCCAATCCGCCCATCAAATTATGAACCACCATTCCGCCGCTAGTTCCGTGGCAGGAACCACCGCTAAACAAAGCCAGGCGGAAATGAACCAAATATAAGGAACCAAGCACCGGAGTCCCAAAGAACGCGCTGCGGCAGCCATGGATAGAGAGCTGCAGATCATGCCAGCTGTGCTCCTTGCCATATACCTCCAAGACTACCGACGAAGACGACAACGGTAAGTACTGCAACCTATGAAACAAGGGAGGAAAGGGCACAGTTACATACCAACCCTGCAATACCCCCCCTACCCTTTTACAGCAGCACAAGTCATACACCCAACAGCAAGAGGTACTTACCCGACACAAGCCAAATCCAACTTGACCATAGTACATACAAAAGCCCCACACCCATAAAAAAGTGAAACAAATGACCAGGGTTTAACGGCGTGCAGCCCAAACACAGGCCACACAGAAACTTTAATCACAAGCTCACAGAGCCAAACAGTCCAAACAGGGCCAATGGCCAGTCCATATCGTGACAATTGTCATGGGCCACAACGGGCCCAACCTGACTCCCACAAGTGCTTGGTACTCCACATAATGGGACACCATATGGGCATCCAGGTACCTCACGAACCGGGGGCAGGGGGTGGTGGGGGTAGGGATTTTCGGCGGGGTGGGCTTTGACTTTCTTTGGGAAGGTGGAGGGGGAGTGGGCTTCTCCTTTGAAGGGGGTGGGGGCTGTTTGGCTCGGGTGGAGCTGGATGGCCTAGGCTCTGTCCGGGCCTTTTTCTTATCTGGGGAAGGGGCATGGGAATGTGAAGGGTGGACAGGGGTGGGCTGTGATATGGAAGGAGCGGAAAGGGCAAGGAGGTGAGCACGTTTGGGGACAAGACGGGGTGGGCCAGTCGGTTGGAAGAGGTCAGCACGGGAGAGGAAACCTTTTTTGGGAGCAATTGGGGTAGGCGTGGATGAGGGCGTGGGAGTGGAGACAGAGGGAGTGGATGTATGTGGTGTAGTGGTGCGTGTAGTGGGTGCAGGTGACTGCTCAGTATGCTGTGGTGTGGTGGATGTCTGATGGGTGGGTGTCTTGGTGCGTTTGTGTGTCTTGGGCGGGTGGACACAGTGGGAGAAGACAGACAGCTAGTATGGATGTATGTTGTGTGGGTGTCTGCAAGTCTGGTGAGTGTGCTGCACGTGTCAACTACAGTAGAGGTGGTGAGTGCAGGTGTGGTGTATGGGGTGCATGTATGGCTGTCTGCTATTGTGGTGAGTGCAGGAAGATGAGCAGTAACAGTGAGTGAAGGTGCAGTGCATGAGGGTGTGGATGTAGAGGGGACATACAGGGAGGCGGAAGAGGTGGGCACACTGGGGGAAGTGGACGTTGTTGTGTGTGCAGGTGTCTGTTGGCTGTGTGAATGCTTGTGGTGGGATGTGTGGTGCTTGTGTTTTGAAGTGTGCTTCTTGTGTGTTGATGTGCTTGTCAGCGTTTCTGAATGTGTGCTTTGGACGGATGAAGGGAGTGGGGTGCTGGAAGGGGCAGAGGACGTTGGAGGGGGGACGGAATGGCCAGGGTAACTGGCTGCCATACAAGAAGAGGTCAGAGCCTGAAAAGATCTCTGTAGGGCAGACACGGCACCGTGAATGCCATCCAGATAGGCATTTGTCTGCTGCACCTCTGATGCTGCACCTGGATAGCATTGACGATGGTTGTCTGCCCTACAGAGCTGGTTCTCAGGAGGTCAATAGCCTCCTCTGTGAGGGCAGCAGGGCTGACTGGGGCAGGGGAGGAGGTGCCTGGAGCGAAGGAGATGCCCACCTTTCTGGGTGGGTGGGCATGGGCAACTCGGTGGGGAGTAGAAGGGAGGTGGTGATGGAAAGGGGGTGGCCGAAGATGTAACGGTAGTGGTGTGTGCACTAGGGTCCGCCACCGCCGGGTGGCCCCCATCGGAGGAGGTTTCAGAGTCACTACCTCCTGTGGTAGTAGCCGCCTCCGTGGAAGTCCCCTCGCCCTCCCACCCACTGGTCCCTTGGGCGTCGGTTGTCTCTGCCTCAGAGGATCCGTGGACCGCTGTGTCCCCACGTGCCGGTGCCTCAGCTCCCTCGCCTGATGTTGATGCTGTACCAAACCAACACAAGAGAACAGGGATGGGGAGACAAAACAGGAGAGACACTTGTAAATAGCTGAATGCAGGTACATAATGGCCAGACATACACCCACCCAGAAAACACACCTAAAGGCAGCACCGTTCACTATGCCCATTGCCATGCCCCTGACTACTGACCAGAATACTGCTTTACACCCATCCCCTGACATACCTACAGAGCAGAAGTAGGTGAAACCTGACAGAGACACCCCTACACCCTTTGGGGAACATACAGTAGATGGGCACCAGTCACATTCCCTGTCTCTAAGCAGCATGAGCCCTATTGCACACCCAGACATCCTTCCAGACTGAAGTATGGTCAAGGAGTACTCACCCCCTTGTGACTGCTGTGCAGCCTTTAAGCGCCCATCCAGGTCTGGGTACGCCACCGCCAGGATCCATCGCATGAGAGGGGTCAGTGCCTGACTGGCACCCCTTCCACGTTGGGAGGCCTTCCCCAGCTGGGCTTCACTGATCTTTCGCACCCAGCGCCAAAGGTCCTCCCACCTCTTTCAACAGTGGGTTCTCCACCAGTTGTAGACCCCCAATGTCTGTACCTCCTTGGCGATGGCATGCCAATGTGCCCTCTTCTGGTGGGCGCTGACCTAAAACGGTGACACAGAAATGGAACACAGAGGTCAGGCACTTGCACAATAGGAACAGCTGGCTAATCGTCCACTATGTACAGACAGTACTCTCAGACATACAGGACAGTCGCACGCAGCATGCCATGCACCATGGCCCATGCAGGCTCAGAGGTGCAAACATATGTGCAATCAACACCATCCATTACACACACACAGTGACCCCGAAACCCAGACTCACCTGTACCTCTGGCCGTCCATACAGTTTTGCGTACAGGGCCCCGTCCACTAGCTTCTCCAGTTCTTCCTGGGTGAAGGCCGGGGCCCTTTCCCCTGCAACACGTGGCACATCCAAAGCCAGAGGCAGTCCACAGCAGTACACAGAGTGGAGTACCTGTCCGCACGAGATCAGGGAGTCAAGTGATCAAACAATGACGAACGTGCGTACGTTCCGCGGTGGTGTGCACCATCACCGCCGGCGGCAATCATGATATGCCAGGATTACTCATTGGCATCCATGTTAACCAATGAGGGTGCAAACAGCGGTAAACACCGCTTTACACTGTGACGACAACCGCTAGCAGTATGAGGTCACTTCCACTGCGAAAGGGCAGAACAACAGTGGGCAGACATTTTGCCTTCACCTACGCATCTACAATTAATTAATACTCACAATGCAGGCCCTACTAACCACATGAAGCACCTAGGCCTATGTCCATTCAGTATTGTAGCACAAATGAAATACTCTGTTTCCTCATTGTGATGTACATGTATATCTGTCAGGTAGCAGTTATTGTAGAGACACCGCAATGAACAATGCCGTGCACAAATGATGACAAGTGTGCCTATGTATGTGTTTTCATCACTCCTTTTTGTAACTCCTCGTAGGTTCTGACCCTTGTGGAGAGGAAGGGCACCATCGGTGTACAGACCACTTGTGTATATGGGGACCATGGTGGAGCGTCAGATCATAATCACTTACAGACTCACACGTGCAACTATTCAGGACCTTTGTGCATTACTGGATCCTGCACTAACTCCAGGAAATCATAATCAGCATGCCATTCCAACTAAAGTGCAGGTGCTCTCCACACTCCATTTCCTGGCCACAGGCTCATATCAAGTGACAGTGGGCATGGGTGCTGGTTTTTCACAGCCAATGTTCAGCCAGGTACTGACAAGATTTCTAAATGCATTTGTACAACATCTGCAATCCTATGTGAGGTTTCCCCAAAGTACTGACCTCCCTGCCATCACGTCAGACTTCTATGCCTTTGCCAACATTCCCCATGTCATAGCTGCCATCGATGGCACACACATAGCTATCATCCGCCCAAGAGTGAGTGAACAGGTGTACAGAAACAGGAAGAACTTTCACTCCATGAACATCCAATTGGTATGTACTGCAGACCAGTACATTTCCCATGTTAATGCCATGTTCACAGGTTCAGTCCATGATCCATTTGTGTTGAGGAACAGTAGTGTGCCACAGAAGATGGAACAACTACAAGAGGACAGAGGGTGGATCATAGGTAGGTTTGTCTGTCACTAACAGACACATTGCAGAAAACCAGCCTGTCTGACTAAGGGACATAACAATGACGAGTCTGTATTGCACCATTTTGTAGGTGATTCTGGCTATCCAAACTTGTGTTGGCTTCTGACACCAGTGAAGAATCTCAGGACGGATGCAGAGAGGAATTACAATGAGGCCCATGGACGTACTAGGAGGGTAATAGAGCGAACTATAGGTCTCCTGAAGGCTAGATTCTGGTGTCTACATATCTCTGGGGGTTCCCTGGCCTATAGGCCTGATAAGGTGTGTAGAATAGTGGTGGCCTGCTGCATGCTGCACAACGTGGCAGTGAGACATTCTATCCCCCTCTTGGAGGTGGAGGGTGCTATAGATCCTGATCAGCTACCTCAGAGAGGTTAGGAGAGTGATGGTGAGGATGAGGAAGGGGAAGATGTCAATTCCAGGAACCAACTGATACAACTCTACTTCCAATAACTGTGTGGGACTTAAACCTGTCATTGGGGTTAGTGACTAATACTGTCAGTGTGCTCTGTCATATAGGGGGGGTTGATCATGATAGGAGATACATGGCCCACTTCTGCATGGTACTGACTGAAAATATATGCATTCCCTCCTTGCCACCATTTTGGCACACAGGACTACCATCATGCACAGAATTGACAGTAAAGTTGTTCTCTGCCAGTTGCATCCATACTCCACTGTGTTCACAATTTAAGACAGGGGACAGTGTTACAGGTGTGAAATGTGTTTTATTGGTAGAAGTGAGTGAATTGTGCTATTTATAGTGATGGGAGTCGTAAGGGTGGGGGGTCCTCAAAACCAACATGGTGGCAGTGTTGTTGGTAGTATTGATGGGTCCATTTTGTCGAACAGTACTTCAAATTGCCCTCAGCTAAGTGTTGTTGGGGAATGGGTGGGATGGTTGCTTTGCATTTGTAGCAGAGTCAATTGTTGGAGGGGGCCTTGTTCTTAGCTGGGTTTCCAGTGCCATATCTTGGCCTGAGAGTACATTTGGGCGCCTGCTGTGAAGCTTCTTGGGGTGACATGGTTTGCCCTTGGGTTTCCTGTGAGGGTAGCTCCTGGGATGTTTCTGCTGCTTGGATCATCTGATGCTGGTTGTCCAGGGCTGTTGTGGGGGCCTCTTGTCCGGTGTGGGTGTCAGACTGGTTTTTGACCAACTGCAGCAGTGCTCCTGCTATGGTGGCCATTGTGGCATTGTGCTCTTTCCAGTGCTCCATGGCCTGTTGGTGTTGTTCCTGCTGCATCCTCTGACTTTGCTCCAGGGTGGACACAATCTGTGCCAACCTGTCTTGGGTATGTGGGCCAATACCTCTGAAATAACGTCCTGGGCTGCTGCATCCATCCAGCGGCCTCCCCCGGCCCACTGAGACCCTTGCACTTGCCCTAGCCCCCTGTGCCTGTGTCCCCTGCACAGGTCTGGCAGTACCACTTGTACTGGGGCCCTCGCCTTCCTGCATGTTGAAAGTGGGAGACTGTGGCTTCTGTACCTATGTTCCACCATTCTGTGCCCTGGGTACACTGGTGTGGGTACGCCTGCCCTGGGCTGCTGGTCTTGAGTGGGTGGTAGGGGTGTCAGTGGTTTCCTGGGGGTGGGGCTGCTGCATGGTGAGAGTCCAGGACTGTGTGAAGGGCCTGCCTGCTCATCAGTGTCCAGGGATCCTTCGCCAGTGTCTTGTGAGGTGCCTTTGTCTCCCTGTCCCGTCCGTTAGAGTTACATGGGTGGTGGTGCCTGTTGGGGGACATAGACATGTCTGTTACATATGCATGAAGGTTTGAGGTGTACAGGACTGGGCAATTTTGTGCTGGTGTTACTTTCAGTGGCCTTCCAGGGTGCCTTTGTGAGGTTGACATTGCATTTGGTGGGGGTATTGTTCCATTGTGGGTATGTGCAGGGGTGGGTGGCTGTGCAAAGCGGGAATGATGTGGGCCTGTTAGTGGGTCTGAGGTCATGCAGGGGGTTGGATGTAGTGGGTAATGGCTGGGTGGGGTGTAGGTCCAGGTGGGTGTGGGTGGGGTGGGGTGGTGCATGCATTGCAGTTATGGTGGATATGGGGTAATTGTAGATGACTTACCCGAGTCCATTCCCCCAGTGAGTCCTGTGATGGCCAGTAACCTTTTCCTCCCAATCGGCGTAGTCGGTGGTGTTGGTGGCAGTCCTCCCCCAGTCTTCTGCACTGCGATATGGTGCCTGGATGCCATGCCCCGGACCTTCCCCCGCAGGTCGCTCCATCTCTTCCGGATGTCGTCCCTGGTGCTTGGATGGTGTCCCACTGCATTCACCCTGTTCACAATGGTCTGCCACATCTCCAGTTTCCGGGCGATGGGTGTGTGCTGCCCCTCGCCCCGAAGATTTGTGGCTCCACTTTCAAGATCTCGTCCACCATGGTCCTCAACTCCCTTTCAGTAAAGCGTGGATTTTTGGGGGGGGACATGGTGAGTGTGGTGGATGGTGTCGGGACTGGGAACGAGGTAAGGGTGCTCTTCTGTGGGTCAGTGTGCGTCTCCTGTATGCTGGCGTTTGCTGTCTGGCTCTGGTGCTCTCCGGCTTCTTGTCCTGCTTTCGTTGCAAGGGATTGTGGGGTGTGTCTGGGGGTGTTTTATGGGGTTCTGGATGTGTGTCAGGTGTGTGGGTCAGACGCCTATCCAATGTATGCACTTCTTGCTGTTGAGTCCACTTGCCGCCCGTGGCGGTCGCAGCCGCCAATGGTCATCTGGCCTCCACTGTCCGTCGAGGTGATTTGTGCATCATTATTTGGAGGGTGGGATGTGGGTGTGCTTGGCGGTGGCGGGGTGGGGTGGTCCGGGATTCCCGCCGACAGCGTCATGGCGGGGAGTGGTGGTCTGGGGATTTTTGGCGGGGTTGGGTTTTCCGTTCATTATATGGCGGGTTTCCATTCACCGCCAACGGCGGGATTCTGTTCACCGCCTACACGGCGGTCAGCGGTCTTTCCCACCATGTTCATAATGACCGTCTTAGTTTGCAGTCAGACATCCATCTGGTCACTGATTTGTGACAAGGGGTCAGAGAGCAGTGATCGGTATTAGATTTAGTGGAGAAAGAAAAAAACAATTGAGTATCGTCAGCATAGGACACCAGCATCAGACCAAATAGTTTTATGACCTCCACTAACGGATGCATGTAAAGATTAAACAAAGTGGGGCTCAGGGAGGAGCCCTGAGGGACCCCACAGTTGAGCTAAACACAGTTAGAAAAATAAGAACAATAGAGAACTTAAAAAGTCCTATCCTCCAAAAAGGAGGAGAGCCATTTTAACGCACTGCCAGAAATTCCGGTGTCCAACATTTTCTGGATCAGCATGGAATGGTCAACCGTGTTGAAGGTCGCACTGAGATCGAATACGATGATGGCTGCTGCGTCCCCTTGATCGAGGCACCTTCTGACCTCTTCCATAACTGCAAGAAGTGCAGTCTCAGAGCTATGTTGAGGCCTAAAACCCATTTGTGTGTGGTGAAGGATGTTATAATCCTTAAGGAAACCTGTGAGATGTCTCTTTTCATGTTTTTCAATTAATTTAGACACGCAGGCAACAATGAGATTGGCCTGTAATTATTAAGAAGAGCTGCATCAAGGTGGAGCTTTTTCAATAGGGGCTTAACTATGGCATGCTTCCACTGATGCAGGACATGGCTCAAGGTAAGGGAAGAGTTGAACAGATTGGTCAGGACTGGAGCTATGACTGCTGACTCCAAGGCCAAGATATGGGGAGGTTTTGGGTCGAGGGGAGAAACGGACTTTTGAAACTGAAGAAGGTTGATAACCAGATGTTCTGTGAAAGGGGGAAAGAATGAGATAGTGTGAAGTTGTGGTGCATAAAAACTGTGGAGGTCTGTTGTCTGGTAGGGATTGTCCGGGAAAACAGAATAAGGCCCTCATTATGACATTGAAGGTCAGCTGACCGACACGCCGGCGATGGCGGAAGCACCGTCGCCAGGCCGGCAGTGAAGAATGCCAAATTATGACCATGGCGGTGATCCCTCCCATAGACAGCCAATGTACCACCTTAGCCGCCAGTGTGGTCCGTCCACTGACCACGGCGGTAACCATCTTTAGGCAAGGGGAAGACAACGACCCGCCCAACATATTATGACATAGCAGACTGCCAGGATTTCTGGGGCGGGATCACCGCCACCAAAAGCCTGGCAGAAACACATCATATAAGAGGAGACACTCACCTCCAGGGACACAGAGGAGTCCGCGGCCACCATGGAACCTTAACTGGAAGCCATGTTGATGCTGTACCACGCTATGGCAGTCCAGGAGCACCAACGCAGACGAAGACGACGACGGTGAGTACAGTCGCCTAGCACACAAAGGAGGGAGGGGAGAGTGACACACCAACACGCACAACACACACCATGCACACATACCACACACCAAGAACCATCCTCAGAGTTAATCAACATCAACATAACCCAGGAGCAAACAAAGCCAGTACACATACCTCTAGTCCAACCACTGTAATTATGTGGGAACAGCGTCCGCATACTGAAATACATACATATATACATATCACTTCAACTGGCGTGCTCAACTGCACCAGAATGCCGGGGGTGCCATGAACGGACGCGCTCCACCGCGTCTAAAATTCACACAGCCCTTCAAAACCTTCAAAAAGGAACTGGCACTCCAAAAGTCAATGTAAAAAAAAATGTTTTAATAAAAGAACGTAGCGGGACTCATTTCGGCATTAACCGCCTTCCTCAACCTAAACCAACGCCATACTGGCGTGCTTTTTTAAAACCTCATACTTGATCACATGATGACAAGGCCAAAAAAGTTTACATAAAGGGACCCTTGAAACAGACATACTCGGAGGAACATAATCAAACATGTTAAACTCACATATTAATCTCATTCCTACCAAGTTCTCCAATTTACAAAATGCTCACTTACTTGATCGCTTCCACTTATACTGATCCGCACATCACATAAGGAGCATGATGACCTAATCAGTCCAACCAACATCGCAACAGCGCAACATAGCACAACAATAGTAATCGGTTACAAAATAAAATAAAACACGACGCTTATTACTACAACGCCGATTGGCCTATCGGATTCACATTGCATGCAAATTTGTATACTAAACTCTATTACAACTCAAATAATACAATCAACTGAAAAATGTTCAAGACTGCTCTACTCTTAAATTAAAAATTGTATTAATAAAATAATTTTTTTAAACTAAATTCAAACATCATAATAGTTCATCATCATGCCATAATATGACTTTAAGGTCATTGATGTCTCAACCATGTTAGAACTAGTGTATATGCACTGACAATTCTTCATGTATATTTAACCCATTTGGTTCTTTCGTATCGAGCTAAATGATATATTTGGATTTTAAAATTCTCAATTTCAGTTCTCTGTTACCTCCTCTAGCATCATTGGAAATTCCATCAATAACGCTAAACGTGATATTGACAGTCTCATTTGCATGATATTGGGCTTGGGTTTGGGAGGGTGCGGGTCTTTGCCTTTCTGTTTAGGGGGTGGAGGAGTGGCCTTGGGACGGGGGGCCGGAGTGCCACTCTTTTGCCCCTTAGTGGCAGGTGTAGTCTTAGGGGGATGAACAGGAGTTGACTGGGAGCTGGAGGTACTGGGCTGGGGGGGTGGGACGTGGGGAGTGAAGAGGTCAAGGCGGGAAAGGAAATGCTTCTCAGGACCAATGGGGCAGAGTGTGGGAGGAGGATTGGGAGTGGAGGTAGAGGGAGTGGTTGTAGGAGAATGGAGTGTGCTGGACTTGGGTGCAGGTGCATGGACAGTGTGCGTTTGTGAGGTGGATGGCTGTTGTGTGTCTGAGTGGGAGCGTTTATGTGTCTTTGGAGGGGGGCAGACAGGGTGGGAGAGGACAAACAGGATGTGTGTGTGTTTGTTGTGGTGGTCCCTGCAAGTGAGGTGGATGTGCTGCATGAGGTGGTGGTGATGGTAGTGGTGGTGATTGCGCATGTGGTGTGTGGGGTGCATGTCTGCGTGTCTGCTCTTGTGGTGACTGTGGGTAAGTCTGTACAGGTGGCAGGATCTGTGACTGATGATGCAGTGTATGCAGGTGTGAGTGCTGATGTGATTGTGAGGGAGTAGGGGGAGACAGTGGAGGCAGTAGCTGCTGTAGTATGTGCATCTGTGTGTTGGCTGGGTGTGTGTGGTTGTGGAGTGAAGTGTGGTGCCTATGTTTGTCTGTGCGAGTCCTGTCTGTTGTTTTGGGTGCGTGCTTGTCAGATTGTGTGCCCCTCAGCGTCTGTGCTCTCTGCCTCATGGGTCCTGTAGGCTGCAGCTCCCCCACTCGCCGGTGCCCCTGCTCCTTCACCAGATGATGCTTATGCACACATGGACATGATGACAAAAGGAGAGAGGGTGGGAGAGAGAGAAAGGTAGCACAAGGTCAATCATAGCACCAACAGCACATATGGCATACACATCACAATCACTCACTGGGACTTACATTGCGCAGTATGGACCACAGTGACAAACCATTACCTAGGTATAAAAGCAGTAAGGAACCCAAACACTACCAACTGTACAACTACTGGGACTAACTAAGCCGTGTCTGCCATGGTATGCCATCTACCTAGCAATACCAAATGTGCATACCACCCTACATAGCTAAGCAGGACAGAAATAGCTAAACCAGTATATTGGGGCATCCACTGACTAGAACCTTGCACCCAAACTCCATGGCAGGCAAAAAATACAAAATACCACACAGTCTGTACTGCCATGTGGCTGCTGTGCTGCCCTCAAGCGCCCATCCAACTCCGGATTGGCCACCGCCAGTATGCAGGCCATTAGGGGGGGTCAGGGTCTGACGGGCACCCCTCTGTCGTTGGGAGGCCGTCCCCAGCTGGGCCTCTGCGGTCTTCCGGGCCAAGCGTCTCAGGTCCTCCCACCGTTTCCTGCAGTGGGTGCTCCGCCGGCTAGGGATCTCCAGGTTCCGCACGTCCTTGGCGATGGCACGCCACAACCCTTTCTTTTGAAGGATGCTGACCTGCAGAGGAGACACAGACAGAAGGACACCATAAACTCTACAATCCAGTCTGTCAGACAAATGGCTCACATGCTGCATTTGCCCCTCATCAAGCACACACATGACCCATACCTCTGCATACACATTGCATGCCGCCACACCCCCACAAATGACACACTGCTAGCACACACATACATCTACATGCAGCTATGTTGCATCCAACGTATCCATGATGTTTGGTCTGGAGGCCCATTAATCTGCATATACAGGGGTAGGACCCCATCCACAAGCTTCTCCAACTCCTTGGAGGTGAAGGCGGGGCCCCTTTCTCCTGCAGCGTGGGCCATCGCAGGTTCGAGACACAGGTCACAGCAGCACATGCAGTGGAGATGTAGAACCGTAGAGAATCAGGAATCAAGTGAAGTGGTAGAAAGAAAACTGCGGTCACGTCCGCAGCGGTGAACACCATCACCGCTGGCGTTGATCATCATTGGTTCCTGTACTCCATAGAGCCCCATGTTAGCCAATGAGGAGTGGCACGGCGGTGCAGACTGCCTTCCGCCATGACGCCTAAGGCCGGCGGAGTGAGGTCACTTCCACCTTTCCCTGCATACAGGACAGGCAGTTGGCATTCCTACTGCTAGTACTCATGTTGGAAATATATATGTGCGTCATTGGCATTGACTGTTCACACCTAGACAATTTCAGTCTCCGACATACATACATGCTCTGTGTACCATGATGTTGTGTGTCCATAGGTCCTGTGGTCACACCCATTTTACTTTTGGCTCACTTAGATACCAACCACTGCGGAGGATGAGGATGAGGAGGCAAGCACACGTGTATAGACCCCTAGTGGACTTGGCTACACTGGAGGACCAGTACATCATACTCACATATCGTCTGGACAGGGCCACTATTGCTGAGCTGTGTGCACAATTGGAGCCAGATCTAATGCCTGCTATCCGTAGCACTACAGCTATTCCCCCTGTAGTACGAGTACCCTCAGTGCTCCACTTCTTGGCAAGTGGTTCATTCCAGGTGACAGTGGGCTTGGCTGCAGGAATGTCACAGCCAATGTTTTCGATAGTGCTTGGAAGAGTTTTGTCTGCCTTGCTTAAACACACGAGCAGCTACATCACATTCAAGAGTGAAGATTCGCCCAATGTGAAGGCTTGATTCTACGCCATGGGACACATATCACATGTGATCGGGGCCATTGACGGGATCCAAATCGCCTTGGTCCCTCCTGGGGCAAATGAGCAGGTATACAGGAATATGAGGTTTCCACTCAATTAATGTCCCGATGGTGTGCCTTGCAGATCAGTACATCTCCCATGTCACTGCCTAGTTTCCTGGATCTGTGCATGATGCCTATGTCTTGAGGAATAGCAGCATCCCACAGGTGAAGGCACGACTACAGAGGCACAGAGTGTGGCGCATAGGTGAGCATGAGTCTTCACACAATGTGTGTCAGTGTATGGCAACTGGAGATGTACTCCATGCCACTGTAAATGGGTAATGTGTGTCCCTCACTACTTCTAAGTGATTCCAGCTACCCAGACCTGTCCTGGCTATTGACCCCTGTTAGGAATCCGAGAACAGGCGTTGAAAATCAGTACAATGATGGACTTGGCCATACCAGAAGGGTTGTAGAAGGCACATTTGGCCTACTGAAAGCCAGGTTGATGTGCTTCCATTTGACAGATGGGCCCCTATGCTACACCCCGAAGAAGGTCTGCCAGATGGTGGTGGCATGCTGCACAATTTGGCCCCTAAGACGCAATGTGCCCTACCGGCAGGAGGAGGGGGGTGACAATGCACCTGTGGCAGCAGTGGACACTGAGGACATTGAGGATAAGGAGGAGGAGGAGGATGTGGACAACAGGGCACATATCATACAGCAGTACTTCCAATGACACTCGGGTAAGACTGTAGATCTGTTCAAATCTCCATTTCTGTTCAGTGCTGTGTGCCAGCTGTGTTCAGCCAATCACTGCTTTAACCTTCCAATTGACTGTCACTTATGCCTTCCCTTTTTGCAGATGTTGGTGTGGTCACAACTGTGTACTGATGTGATGGCTACAGACTGCTTAACAACATATGTTTGATGGATTCACATTTTACAGGACATTTGCACAGGATAATACAGGTCATTACATTGCACATTTCTGTCTGATAAAGCACAATTACTACAGTGGTGTTCAAGGGTGTTTATTGAAGTGACAATAATGAAGGGATAGTGCAATAGAGTGGGGCGATGGTTGAGGAAAACCACAGTGTAGTGGCCCAGTTGGTTTGGAGTACAGGTATAATGTCTATGGGGCCATAGGATGAGGAGCATGGCATGGCAGTCCAAAGTGAATAAGGTGACTCAGTGGCACAAAAGAGGGACATTCTGGAGGGGCTAATTTCCTGGCGGTGGTCTTGGTCTTGGTCACAGTCCCGGGTGTCTGTCTTGGTCACAGGGAACATTTGGGGGGTGGTTCTTCTGCTGCAGAGGGAGGGGTGCTGGTACCCTGTGGGTCCAGTGGCAGGGTCTCCTGTACACTAGCTGCAGCAGATGTTGATGGCTGCTGAGTGGAGTGGCTAGTGGTAGTGAGCATCTGGTGTGCTCTGTTCTCCCGCATGTTGTTGGCCATCTCACCCAGCACCCCTACAATGGAGGCCATGCTGGCATTTAGGCCCTGCAACTTCTGCATGACATTCTGGTGGTGTACCCCCTGCAGCCACTGGTTCTCCTGCATGATGGTGATGACCTGGCCCATCTTGTCCTGGGATTTTTGGTATGCCCCCAGGACATGTTTGAGTGCCACCTGGGCAGTCGGTTCCCTGGGCATGACCCCCCCGGCGCACAGCTAACCTCCCACTGTGCCTGCCCCCCCGTGCCTGTGTCCCCTGAACGGTGTGCCCACTCCAACTTACACCAGGACCTTCTTCGTCTTGCCTGTTTGGTGTCGACTCGGGTCCCTGTACAGGTGGGCAGACTATTGATCAACGTGTCCTGGGTATGGGGGATTGGGGACGTTGGGTGTCTGCTGTGGTGTTTGAGTTGGGGGTCTGTGGTGGACTGACTGTGGGATGTGGAAGCCGACTGACCTGTGGCCCCAGATGGGCCAGGGAGATCATCCAGTTCGGGACATCCAGAGTTGCTGTCATCACAGAGGGCATCTTCTTGTGGAGGACTGGGTTGCTGAGGCACCTGCTCGCCACTGACATTGGCTGGGGCACCTGTGGGGATGTAAGTGATTTGTTAGGGTCATTGTCTGTCACATTTTCCGCATTTCTACCTTTCCCTATGGGCTTGGTGTTGTCCTCCCACCTTTGGTAGAGTATGGTGTTGGATTGTGGGATTGGTAGTACTACATGCTGTCCATGCTTTGTTGGTGGGTGTGCATGCAGTGCTGGGAGGGGTGTGCCTGCAGTGGGTAGGGCATGCAGGGGTACAGATTTATGTGTGGTCATTGGGGTGGTGCACTGTGTGGGATGGGGTGTAGGGAGTCAGGGTGAGGGGGTGACATGCCATGCAGGAATTGGTGGATGTAGGATAGTAATGGTGACTTACCCATGTCCAGCCCTCCAGTGACTCCAGTGAGGACCTCAGGATGCAGGATTGCCATGACTTGCTCCTCCCATGCTGTCAGCTGTGGGGGAGGGAGTGGGGGTACACCCCCAGTCCTCATGATGGCAACCTGGTGCCTTGAAGCAATGGAACGCACCTTCCCCCATAGGTCATTGCATCTCTTTTGTATGTCGTCCCTTGTGCATGGATATTATTCCACAGAGTTCACTCTGTCCTCGATCCTCCGCCATAGCTCCATCTTCCTGGCAATGGAGATCTGCTGGACGTGTGCACCAAACAGCTGTTGCTCTACCCTGATGATTTCCTCTACCATCACCCGCAACTCCTTATCTGTGATATGGAGGTGCTTTTGTGGGGACATGCCTATTGTGTATGTTGTGTAGAGGGTGTTCAGTGTCCTGTTAGGGTGTGTGGTGTGTGATGCGTGATGCGTGATGGATGTATAGGTGGATTCGGTGTGTGTGTTCAGTTGTGTAAGGGTTTGGCCTGGCAAGGTGTGGCAGTCTTTTTGTGTTTGCAAGAGATTGTGGGTTGTGTGGAGGGGTGTTTTATAGTGCTGTTGGTGGGTGTGCAGGGTGTGTGTTTATGTGTCAGGTGTGGGATTTTTGAGCTGGCCAATGTTGGCTTGGAGTACTGATGGGTGCCCAATTCTGCTGCAGTGGTGTGCACCACCAATAGTTAACCGCTGTTGAATGTTCGCTGAGGTGATTTGTGGGTCATAATTTGGAGGGCAGATTTTAGCTGGCGTAGTGGTGTGGGTGGTGGGTCCAACCGTTTTTTGCCTTCGATGGGTCTAGTGGACTTGTGGTTGTGGCAATTTTCTGTCGGTTTTGTGTTTGTGTGTCATAATCTGGCGGGCGGATTACCGCCTCTGTAGCGTCTGTTGGTGACTGTCACAACGGCGGTCTTCAGAATAGACCGCCAGTGTCATAATGACCACCTAAATGTCAAGAACTTTCTTTTGAAAAAAGTGAGCAAGATTGTTGCTATGTTCTTGTGAAGCATCTAGAAGGTCAGTGTGCGAGAGGGGGTGGACAATCTCTTTAAGAATTTGAAAGACTTTCTTAGGGGTATTTGAGGAATGTTCAATTTTGGACGCATAATAAGATGCCTGAGCTGCTCTGATTTCAGAGTGAAAGTGTCTGATTGCTTTTCGATACTCATCTTTTAGAAGGATGTTATAGGTCTTTCTCCAGCTCCTCTCAAGGTGTTTACATTGCTTTCATAAAAGATGAAGGTGGGGAGAAAACCAAGGGTCGCTCGTTTTATGTCGACCTCATGTTGTAGTACCTACCAGTAATATTGTGTCAAGAGCATCAGTGATCCATCCATTAAATTTTCAGAGAGGTAAGTGGGGTGGTCCATAAGATCAGGTTTAAGACCTTCTAGAGCAGTACCCAGTCATTAAGATTGAGCTTATGCCAGTAGCTTTGCAGTTGATCATTTTTTAGGGGGGTTCTAGGAACAGGAGGGGTGGGATGCTTCAGTGTGATTATTGAGTAGGCAGAACAGACCAGGGGGCGGAGGGCAAGGAAGTCAAGTCAGTAACATTACTGAACACGAGGTCAATAGTGTGACCCATGAAGTGGGTTGGGCCGCTTATTAGCTGAGCCTAGCCTAAAGCTGCCAGATCTAATAGAAGACTTTTGGCGTCTGAATTGCATTCATCGTCTACAAGAATATTAAAATCCCCAAGGAGGGCAAAATCAGGTTTATGGCAAACTAAATCTGACCCAAATCAGGAAGAGATTGAATAAAAACATCTGAGGGCGATATATCAAAGCCCCAGAAAATGTGTATGAGGGGCTAAGTGTGAGGGAGAAAGACAGTCTTTCGTAGCCTGGGAGAGTCAAAGGATGGAAAGTGCATTTTAATATCTCCTTATATATAATGGTGATTCCACCACCTCTGGCATTTACTCTGTCAAACCTGTTTGTCATGTAGCCATAGGGAAGTGCCAGAGCCACATCCAGAGAGGACTCCTCATGGAGCCAAGTTTCAGTGAAGAATAAGGCTTCAGGATGTAGCTCATACAGGAGAAGATATATGTCTAATTTGTGCGCAGCAAGGGACTGACAGTTGGTTAGGAGGAATAGATTGGAGGACCTGTTTTGAACACATGAGGCTGCAACCAGGTCAGACTGCAACGACCAGTGACAGTTGGTACATGACCATATTTGGGGGCCGGTAAGAGAAATATGCTGACAGGCTTCCATGATGGGGGGTCTGAGTGCATGCAGAGAATGAGAATAGTATACAATACTCTTTGGGATAGACGGGACAGAGTTCCTGGCCCGCGGACCCGTTCTGGCATGGACGGTCGCAGTCGGACTTGCCTTAGATGCACCTTTGGCGTGCCCGCATGACGTGTCCGCTGCATCGCAACCCTAATATGGGATCAGTGAAACAGTAGGTGTCAACTACACCACAACCCAGCGGCTGTCTGTGGAACTGGAAGAAGAGTAAAGATGGCCACCGGGATGGGCGCTGTGTTCGAAGAGGAGAGGGAGGGAGAATGAGTGAGGAAAAACAGTGAGGAGGCATAGAGGTAAGCAGAGGGTGAGAGAGTGGCTCTTATTAATATCCCCCAAGCAAGATCGTTGCAAAGCAGCTGAGACCACATCAGAGGCCACTGAACTCTGGCTTGAGGGGAGGCAGAAAAAAAACAATAAAGGGAAGTGGTTGGTAAAAGCGCTATTGTTATGTAAAAGACACTGGGGGTCATTTTGACCTCAGCGTCTTTTTCCAAAACCGCTGAGGGACTGCCGTGCGGAAGACTGCCAGTGGTTGCGGTTAGTCGCTCGCGTATTATGACCGTTGGCAGCTCTCCGTCCTTTTTCGGACGGAGAGCCGCCAACAGCCATACTGGCGGGCGGCGGGGAAGTGGAGGTTGCTCCTGTGATTCGGCGTGGCGCTGTTCTGTTGACGGTGTGGTGTCGGCGGAGCAGCCCCCATGGATCCCGTCCCCTCCCGGAGGATCGACGGTCCAGGTAAGTTGATCGTCTGTTAGGGGAGGGGGGTGTTGTGTGGGTGCATGGGGGTGTGCGTGTGTGTATGTAGTGGGGGCGTGTGAGTGCGTGTATGCTTGCGGTGGTGTTGTGAGGTTGGGAATGAGTGCGTGTATGACTGTAGGTATGTCTATATGGTTGTGTGTGTATGTTTGAATGTGGGTGTGGTTGTCTGACTGTGTGTGTGGATGTTGGCATGTATGTCGGTGTATGTGCGTGTATGTGTGTTGGTGGTGCCTGCATGCGTGTTGTGTGTGTATGAGTGATGTGATGTTGGGGGTCGGGGTGGGGAGGTGGGTCCTGCCACCTTTGTGGGGTGGCAGGGGTGGTGGGGGGTGTAGGGGAGGGGGTCGGGGTGGGGGTTGGGGGTGAGGGAGACCCCTATCAGTGCCAGGGAAGGAATTCCCTGGCACTGATAGTGCTTACCGCCATGGATTTCATGGCGGTTCCAAACCACATGAAATCCATGGTGGTCAGCCGGGTCAAAATACCGCTGGTGGTATAGTGACGACCGCCGGGCTGGAGACCCTGGTCTCCAGCCCAGCGGCCGTCTCCGCCCTGGTGGGCGGAACGGAGAAGCGGCGGATGACTATGGCGGTAACCGCCATGGTCATAATTCCCAAAAAAGACCGCAAGCCTGTTGGCGGTCTTACCGCCGCTTCTCCGCCTTCCGGCAGGGTCGTAATGGACCCCACTATCTTTTAGTAAAAAAACGCTATGTTTAAATGGTGCATAAAAAAAGGTAAAAAGCTTAAACAAATGTTCAGAGAAAACTGGAGTCACCTGTAATTGTAAGTCTGAGGGTCCACTGCGCGTCCGCAGCATCGCAACTTTTATATGGGGGCAGGAAAGCAGTAGGTGGCAACTAGACCACAACCCAAGATGCCGGCTGTCTGTGGAACCGGAAGAAGAGTAGAGATGGCGGCCAGGATAGGCGCTGCGTTCAAAGAGGAGAGGGAGGGAGAATGAGTCAGGAAAAACAGTGAGCTTAACCCCTTTAATGCATGTCTCCCCCCCACCCGCCCCTCGCGCTGACGTCACTGTGTTGTTTTCCCCATCGGAACAGGAAGCGGCCGTAGGGCCGCTTCCTGCTCCGATCGGGAAAACTGACCCAAACGGCCTTCTTCACGTTCGGTAAGGCCTCGTATGAAAGGGGAGACTCTACCCTTTCATACGAAGCCTTCCTGAACGCGTTTCCTGGCCCTGCGATTGAGGGCCAGGAAACGCCACTAGACACCAGGGAATTCACTTGGGGGGGGTCGGTCCCCCTAGGAAAACGGGCCACCCCCCCAGGCCATATTTTTTAAATTAAATGTTTGGGCCCGCTGAGGGGGCACGATCACGTGCAATCGAGCCACCCCCAGGGGCTTTAAAAAAAAAAAAAGTAAACAAAATTGACACGGGGTCGACCGTAGGCAGGGCGACCCCCTGTGGGACCATATTTTTTACATTTCAATTTTGTGGCCCCTGGGGGGGGTGCGATCGCGCCACCCCTAGGGGCTAATTTTGAAAAAAATAAAAATAACGAAATTGACAGGGGGTCGCCCATAGGCAGGGCGACCCCCTGTGGGGGCAATTTTTTTTTTAGTAGTTGTAGGGTTTCCCTGGGGCCATTTTGGCCCCAAGGAAACCCTACAACTACCAAAAAAAATACACACACACACATATATATATATATATATATATATATATATATATATATATATATATATATATATCCCAATCCATGTAGATAGATATGCCTATCTACATGGATATATATATCTATAGATAGATCTGTATATATATATTAAGATCTATATATATATATATATATATATATATCCATGTAGATAGATATATCTACATAGAGATCTATCTATCTATCTATCTATATATATATATATATATATATATATATATATATATATATATATATATATATATATATATATATATATCACTTTTGTCAGTGCATGTGTGTTTTCCCTGGGGGCTGCAATCGGCCCCCAGGAAAACCAGAAACACATATAAAAGTGATCTATATATATATCTTATATATATATATATATATATATTTGCCACCAGTTGTCTTGCAGTTGCAGCTTGCGTCTTCAAAGCAGTGCACATACTTCAACTGACGCATTTCAACTGTTGCTTTTAGGCAGCAATAAAGAAGTCAAGTAAGTCTTGTGATTATGTTTCTGCTACAAAAGGATCAGGCTTTTGTCTAGTGGCAGTTTTAGTGCCATAAAGAAGCGCAGAAGGTTTATATGACTGCTGCAAAGAGCTAATCTGTATCTTATTTTAAGTAAATAGCTGAATACGTTAGTAAAGTCAGCCACTACCTGCGCTATAATACAAATGAAATGTATGTGCGGGGTGGGGGGTGGCTATGGAGAGATGAAGAGCACGTTTGCTGGGTGGTAATGAGGGAATCCGAGGAGGAGTACATGGGAGTGGGAGCACCAATAATGATTGTTGGACTGGGCGCAGGAGGTGCTAAAGACTGTGACGAATGGTATGTGACAAGGTGTTTGAGTGTCTTGAAAGAATGTGCTGATTGAGGGAAGAGGAGCAGGTAAGGTGGCCTCTACTGTTGCACGTATCACACACACACACACCAGCAATTTTGTGACTGTCTATGTAGGCTAGTGTTTTAGAGCAACAGTTTAGCCAATAGCAGAGATGGCATCTTCATGGATGACTGCTGCTGACGTCACTCTGGTTATAGAGGACAGCTCTGACATAGGATCAGAGACTGAGACAGCAGATACTGAGACAGCATCTGAGGGATAGGACAATGGCGCAGACTCTGGGAGTTATTTTTCAGCTGGAGGAGTCCCATTGGATAACTCCTTCCAGTAAATTGTGAGGGAGGTGATGAGGGCAGTCCTGTTGTCCCTTCGCAAGCACAGTCTGTGCAACAGGGCAATAGTGGGTTAGCCCAACCCAGAGAGCAGGTGAATGCGGGGGCATGCTCTCTTGGGAGCTCCCCAATTTAGTTCAGACCCGAATTCCACTGCCCAAATTGTATTGTGGAGATATCAAAATTATCACAAAACAAACAGGTTTTGTAAGGCAGGCACCTGTGTTTTAGGTCCTGGGTTCGACGTCTATATAGGGAAACATACTAAACCCAAACATTTCTGGAAACTAGACATCCGGGGGAGTCTACAGAGGTGTGACTTGTGTGGATTCCCCAAAGTTTTCCTACCCAGAATACCCTGCAAAGCTGAAATGTTGAATAAAAACTTTATTTTTCTTGCATTTCTGTCACACAAACTACAGAAATATGCTGCGATCCATAAAATTCCTACCACCCAGTGATTCCTCACCTGTCCTAATAAAAACACAACCCCACTTGAGTGCCTATACCTAGTGCCTGCGTAAGGAATGGATCACCCCAGGGTCAACAGTTGCCTCATGTAAGTACCAACATTGACCGTTATGTGATCTATTCCTCTCGCTGGCACTAGGCCTACCCACACAAGTGAGGTACCATTTTTATCGGGAGACTTGGGGAAATGCTGGGTGGAAGGACATTTGTGGCTCCTCTCAGATTCCAGAACTTTCTGTCACCGAAATGTGAGGAAAAAGTGTTTTTTGGCCACATTTTGAGGTTTGCAAAGGATTCTGGGTAACTGAACCTGACCAGAGCCCCACAAGTCACCCCATCTTGGATTCCCCTAGGTGTCTAGTTTTCAAAACTGTGCAGGTTTGCTACGTTTCCCTAGGTGCCTGCTGAGGTAGAGGCCAAAAACCACAGCTAGGCACTTTGCAAAAAACAGCTCTGTTTTCTTTGTCAAAATGTGATGTGTCCACGTTGTGTTTTGGGGCATTTCCTGTTGCGGGCACTAGGCCTACCCCCACAAGTGAGGTATAATTTTTATTGGGAGACTTGGGGGAACGCTGGGTGGAAGGAAATTTGTGGCTCCTCTCAGATTCCAGAACTTTCTGTCACCGAAATGTGAGGAAAAAGTGTTTTTGGGGCCACATTTTGAGGTTTGCAAAGGATTCTGGGTAACAGAACCTGATCAGAGCCCCACAAGTCACCCCATCTTGGATTCCCCTAGGTGTCTAGTTTTAAAAACTGTGCAGGTTTGCTAGGTTTCCCTAGGTGCCTGCTGAGCTAGAGGCCAAAATCCACAGCTAGGCACTTTGCAAAAAAACAGCTCTGTTTTCTTTGTCAAAATGTGATGTGTCCACGTTGAGTTTTGGGGCATTTCCTGTCGCGGGCACTAGGCCTACCCCCACAAGTGAGGTATCATTGTTATCGGGAGACTTGGGGGAACGCTGGGTGGAAAGGAATTTGTGGCTCCTCTGAGATTCCAGAACTTTCTGTCACCGAAATGTGAGGAAAAAGTGTTTTTTTGGCCACATTTTGAGGTTTGCAAAGGATTCTGGGTAACAGAACCTGATCACAGCCCCACAAGTCACACTATGTTGGATCCCCCTAGGTGTCTAGTTTTCAAAACTGTGCAGGTTTGCTAGGTTTCCCTAGGTGCCTGCTGAGCTAGAGGCCAAAATCCACAGCTAGGCACTTTGCAAAAAAGAGCTCTGTTTTCTTTGTCAAAATGTGATGTGTCCAAGTTGTGTTTTGGGGCCATTTGCTGCCGCGGGCACTAGGCCTACCCCCACAAGTGAGGTATCATTTTTATCGGGAGACTTGGGGGAACGCTGGGTGGAAGGAAATTTGAGGCTCCTCTGAAATTCCAGAACTTTCTGTCACCGAAATGTGAGGAAAAAGTGTTTTTTTGGCCACATTTTGAGGTTTGCAAAGGATTCTGGGTAACAGAACCTGATCAGAGCCCCACAAGTCAGCCCATCCTGGATTCCCCTAGATGTCTAGTTTTAAAAAATGTGCAGGTTTTGTAGGTTTCCCTAGGTGCCGGCTGAGCTAGAGGACAAAATCTACAGCTAGGCACTTTGCCAAAAACACGTCAGATTTCAATGTAAAATTCTGATGTGTCCATGTTGCCTTTCCTGTTGCGTGCATTAGGCCTACACACGCAAGTGAGGTACCATTTTTATCAGGAGACTTGGGGGAACACAGAATAGCACAACAAGTGTTATTGCCCCTTGTCTTTCTCTACATTTTTTCCTTCCAAATGTAAGACAGTGTGTAAAAAAGACATCTATTTGGGAAACGGCCTGTAATTTACATGCTAGTATGGGCACCCCGGAATTCAGAGATGGGCAAATAACCACTGCTGCTCAATACCTTATCTTATGCCCATTTTGGAAATACAAAGGTTTTCTTGATACCTATTTTTCACTCTTTATATTTCGGCAAATGAATTGATGTATACCCGGTATAGAATGAAAACCCATTGCAAGGTGCAGCTCATTTATTGGCTCTGGGTACCTAGGGATCTTGATTAACCTACAAGTCATATATATCCTTGCAACCAGAAGAGTCCAGCACACGTAACGGTATATTGCTTTAAAAAATCTGACATTGCAGGAAAAAGTTACAGAGTAAAACGCTGAGAAAAATAGCTGTTTTTTTCAGCTCAATTTCAATATTTTTTTTTTTTCAGGTGTTATTTTCTGTAGGAAAACCTTGTAGGATCTACACAAATGACCCCTTGCTGAATTCAGAATTTTGTCTACTTTTCAGAAATGCTTAGCTCTACGGGATCCAGTATTGGTTTCACACTCATTCCTGTCACTAACTGGAAGGAGGCTGAAAGCACCAAAAATAGTAAAAATGGGGTATGTCCCAGTAAAATGCCAAAATTGTGTTGAAAAATGTGGTTTTCTGATTCAGGTCTGCCTGTTTCTGAAAGCTGGGAAGATGGTGATTTTAGTACCGCAAACCTTTTGTTGATGCCATTTTCAGGAAAAAAACAACAAGCCTTCTTCGGCAGCCCTTTTTTCCCATTGTTTTGAAAAAAAACAAAATTTTAAGTGCATTTTGGCTAATTTCTTGTTCTCCTCCAGGGGAACCCAGAAACTCTGGGTACTTGTAAAATCCCTAGGATGTTGGAAAAAAAGGACGCAAATTTGGCGTTGATAGCTTATGTGGACAAAAAGATATGAAGGCCTAAGCGCGAACTACCCCAAATAGCCAAAAAAGGGCTCAGCACGGGGGGGGGGGAGGCCCAGCAGCTAAGAGGTTAAAGCTTAAACAAATGTTCAGGGAAAACTGGAGTCCCCTGCTATTGTTAGTCCGAGGGTCCGCTGGTTAAGCATACGGACTATTTGCTGCAATCTTCATTACCCCGAGTTCTGCTGTTGCTCGTCACAGTCCTAACAAGCATTGGCAAAGCCAACAGGTCTCGCCTTTGAGCTACTGGGGCTACTATTTCCTTTGTTCATGCTGTAGAGCATGGGCACTGCTGCCTTCAGCAGTGATTTATAGCAATGCTTTATGCCAGTGTGGCTGCTGTGTAGCATGCTAAAAACAAAAATTAAAAAAAAGAAAAGGACTATGATGCATCCAGCACCAATGCTTGACAAAAAAGAGCATAAGCTCTGGCTCTGCCATATTGCTTTTTAAATTTTGTTTTAGCCACACACCAGAGCATGCGCTGCTGTACAACATGGCTACAAAACACTGCCAAAGCAAATAACTCTCAAAGGCGAGACCTATTGGCTTTGCTAATGCTTGTTAAAATCTGGGGTGACCTGCAAATCTTGAGTTCCAACCCTCGAAGGCCAACTCA
Organism: Pleurodeles waltl; assembly: GCF_031143425.1. NCBI lineage: Eukaryota > Metazoa > Chordata > Amphibia > Caudata > Salamandridae > Pleurodeles > Pleurodeles waltl. Next base: position 668,404,881 of record NC_090440.1, read on the forward strand.
TGTTTTAACACCCCGAGGTCGATAGGTTGACTATTTCAAGTCAGTCACAGAAGCACCCGCTATTTATAGCTAAGAGAAGTATTGAACAGCAATAGAGAGCGCTAGGTAAAAGAGAATTAGAGTGTTATTAAGGTTGCCAAGGATTAGTGCTTTGATGATGTTTCATTCAAGTGCAGCTCCAGTCGAATCAGTAGATACGTTCCTGTAGCAGTCAATTCCTCTTCAAATGAAGCAATCACACTGCAGATCGTATACCTGATGAAAGAAAGGTTTATTCTTCCAAGGAGAAACCCGCGCCCTCTCTCTTCAAGGTCTTCTCTGGGAATGCCCCGTAACATTCCAGACCAGAAAATATAAAGAGATGGTTTGAACATATTCTAATTATAAAAGAAATACTAAAACACATAATAGATAAAGCACAAGAATGTTACATCATATTTTCCTTTACAAACTGAACAAAATTTTATAAAACAACATATGATAAAAAATATGAACATGCCTAAACTTTGTAGCAAAAATACTCTCCAAAACTAAATGTTAACAAAATCCAAATTAATACATAACATAGGCCCTCATTAGTAGATTGGTGGGCGACGGAGGCTGCCCGCCAAACTCTTCCCACCCTCAGACCACCTGTGCGGCCTGAACCCCGCCGGCCCTAATAGGACTTCACCGCAGGGCCGGTGACGCCGGCTCCTAATGGAGCCGGCACCAATGTGGCGGTGCGGCGGGTGCAGCAGCACCCGTTGCGCATTCCACTGCCCTTGATTCGGGCAGTGGAAAGTGCGACGGGGCTTTGCATGGGGGCCCCTGCACTGAGCATGCACCAGTGCCCCTGAGTCCCCCGTTCCGCCATCCTTTTCATGGCGGTGTACACTGCCATGGAAAGGCTGGAGGATGGGGACTCCTAATCCCCAGGGCGGCGCTGCAAGCATCGTTGCCCTGGAGGATGACAACCACCGGGTCTGCGGGCTTGCGGCAGCCTGGCGGTCCCAGTGGTCCGACCGTAGCGGCTCCGCCACGGTCCTAATGTGGTAGTACCACCACCAGCCTGTTGGGAGTGGGACCGCCACAGCAAGTCTTGCAGTCATGTGTCCGCCAGACTCATAATGAGGGCCATAGTCTTTGAACATCAGAGGCATAGACGTGACCCTACTACTTTCACTTCTCATCACTTTACTTGATTGTGTTGAAAACTAAAAAATTACAGCATTTTCGACTTTACAAGACGTTTCAGCTCTGTCAGAATTTCCACCAGTAGTAACCTGACAAACTTTCTTGATGGACCTGGAAGAGAGATTGTCTAACCTACTGGAAGTGTCAAGGTGTAGTTGTTAACAGTTATGACGTAATCAGTGATTTAGTGTGTGTGAATGTATGCAGCGGAATAAAGGCGTCTAATCAATAGCTCCATCTGTGGCATTTACTTTACATGCTCCCGGGATGGGGAGGATGCTACAACTGGTGACGAGTAAGAGGATACATCCCCCGAAGAAACAAGGCTGCTCTCTATGAGTATTTGAGTGACCCAGCAGACTGCATCTGTGTGTGCCTCGTGCACTCGGCTCGATCAGAAGTAGGTCAGATTTGGTGTGTGTAGAATCAGAGCACAGCTCCAGCCCTTATACGACCCTCAAGGAAGAGGAAGTCATGTGGCAAGGCTGAAAGAAGAATGACTGTGGTGCGCCACAAAACAGTCATTGTAAATATAAGCAAAACACTAAAGACAGTCACTACCAGGTACGATGAAAAAAGCTAAGCAAGACAGTAACCAAGTGCGAGAGGCAGATTCATTACTTGCTGTCAAGGAACAGGGTAACGATTTACGACCTCTGCACGGCCATGACAATCCAAGCACAAACAAGTGTGCTTGCAGAAATTGCAGTTGCCACCAGTGAGCAGCTGCCACCACCTGAATAACATATACTCTCAGCGGCAACAGAAAAGGGTGTGAAGTATGATGCAGCTGCGATTCTGAAACCACCACCACCGTTCAATACTGCCAAGAAACAGAATATTGGTGCCAGGGGGTGTTAGAAATGGGGTCCTTGGTTGACAGTCAGATTACCCCCTGTTCAAGCAAAGACCCTCACTCTAGTCAGGGTAAAAGAGAATCACCCTCAGCCAACCCCTGCTTACCCCCTTGGTAGCTTGGCAGAGCAGTAGGCTTAACCTCAGAGTGCTAGGCGTAAAGTATTTGTACCAACACACACAGTAACTCAATGAAAACACTACAAAATGACACAACACAGGTTTACAAAAATAGGAAATATTTATCTAAACAAAACAAGACCAAAACGACAAAAATCCACCATACACAAGTCAAGTTATTAATTAAAAATCAAAAAGAGTCTTTAAGTAGTTTTAAAAACACACTAGCGCTGCTAGAGTGAAAATGTACCTGGTGTGCGTCAAAAATAACCCCGCACGGGCGGGCGTGCGTCGAAAATAACTCAGCACGGCGGTACTCGAGTCAAAAATCCAGCCGCACGATGAGTTGACGATCCAGCCGCGCAGGTTGCGATCTCCCAGCCTCCGTCAGCGATGCTGCGCGTCGTTTCTCCTGCTCCGTGCGTCGATTCTTCGGTCGCGTTTCCTGCGAGCGTCGTTTCTCAGCCGCGGAGCTGGCGGCGCGTCGTTTTTCAGCCGCCGATCGGATTCGCGTCGATCTTTTCCCCGCACGGCGCTCTGTGCGTGGATTTTCTTGTCTTTAGGCTGCCAGCTTCTCCTTTCAGGGTCCCAGGAACTGGATGGGCACCACAGGGCAGAGTAGGAGTCTCTCCAGAGGCTCCAGGTGCTGGCAGAGAGAAGTCTTTGCTGTCCCTGAGACTTCAAACAACAGGAGGCAAGCTCTAGATCAAGCCCTTGGAGATTTCTTATCAAGATGGAAGGCACACAAAGTCCAGTCTTTGCCCTCTTACTCTGGCAGAAGCAGCACTGCAGGAAAGCTCCACAAAGCACAGTCACAGGCAGGGCATCACTTCCTCCTCAGCTAACAGCTCTTCTCCAGGCAGAGGTTCCTCTTGATTCCAGAAGTGTTTCTAAAGTCTGTAGATTTGGGTGCCCTTCTTATACCCATTTTAGTCTTTGAAGTCACCTTTCTTCAAAGGGGACTCACACCTACTTGTGAAATCCTGCCTTGCCCAGGCAAGGCCTCAGACACACACCAGGGGGTTGGAGCCGGCATTGTTAGAGGCAGGCACAGTCCTTTCAGATGAGAGTGACCACTCCACCCCTCCCTCCTAGCAGAGATGGCTAATCAGGAAATGCAGGTTACACCCCAGCTCCCTTTGTGTCACTGTCTGGTGTGAGGTGAAAAACAACCCAACTGTCAACTGACCCAGACAGGGAATCCACAAACAAGGCAGAGTCACAGAATGGTTTAAGCAAGAAAATGTTCACTTTCTAAAAGTGGCATTTTCAAACGCACAATCTTAAAATCAACTTTACTAAAAGATGTATTTTTAAATTGTGAGCTCAGGGACCCCAAACTCCACATGTCCATCTACTCTCTAGGGGAATCTACGCTTTAATCACATTTAAAGGTAGCCCCCATATTATCCTATGAGAGAGACAGTCCTTGCAACAGTGAAAAACGAATTTAGCAGTATTTCACTGTCAGGACATATAAACCACATTACTATATGTCCTACCTTATCCATACACTGCACCCTGCCCTTGGGGCTACCTAGGGCCTACCTTAGGGGTGCCTTACATGTAAGAAAAGGGAAGGTTTAGGCCTGGCAAGTGGGTACACTTGCCAAGTCGAATTTACAGTGTAAAAATACACACACAGACACTGCAGTGGCAGGTCTGAGACATGATTACAGAGCTACTTATGTGGGTGGCACAACCAGTGCTGCAGGCCCACTAGTAGCATTTGATTTACAGGCCCTGGCACCTCTAGTGCACCTTACTAGGGACTTACTAGTAAATCAAATATGCCAATCATGGATAAACCAATCACATACAATTTCACACAGAGAGCATATGCACTTTAGCACTGGTTAGCAGTGGGAAAGTGCTCAGAGTTGAAAAGCCAACAGCGACAGGTCAGAAAAAAATAGGAGGCAGGAGGCAAAAAGACTGGGGATGACCCTGCATAAGCAAAAGTCCAACAGGGGGACTGTGTGGTTTGAGACTTCATAGATGACTTAGATGAAGCAGGTGATAGGAAAATCATCAAGTATTTATAGAACCTTGCCGGTGATGGAGTAAAAGAAGTCTTAAAGAAAATCCTGCAGACCAATGCAATATTGTACCATCAGATCAAAGAAGCCTTGAATACCAAATTCAATAAGATGCCCAAAGTCGACTATGAAAGGTTCATTTTCAATCAGGCAAGACAACACTATGGTGAAACAATGGATGAGTTTGTTGAAAGAATTAACATACTCATCAATACTGTAAATTATATGAATTCTACGGCAAAGAAGCTATACTCCTGCTTGTCCGATTCTTTCAGAAGATGCATGTTGAGAGAAATGTTCAGTCTAGACAAAATACTCATGGCTGCAACAGCTGATGAAAGAGCAGAACAACAAGCTGCTGATATGAAAGCTGGAACAACAAAAAATGAATCTGTGCTTTCAATGAAGAGCAAGTACAAGCTCCAAGCAGATGCACACAAATCGAAGTCTTTAAAGAAAGAAAAGGTGTGATTTTGATGTGGGTTTTCATCCATGAAGGTAAGTGTCTTGGCATAGGACATTAATGCAAAGGCTGCGAAACAGAAAACTACTTTGTAACTCCAGAAAGTTCCAGAAGCATTCTCGCCACACCACAAGGCCAAAAACCAACATCAGTTACAAGTTGAAACCCGATGAAGTCGATCATCAACAAGCTCGTCCTGCACTGGCTCTTTGACGTCATCATCAAGCGCCAGTAAGGAAGATGGATGGGAGATCATGATGTCAACTAAAGGACGCCAGGCACATGTTGGATTGGCTTTGTGCAGGGAAGGACAAAAGATTAATCATCTAACGGAACAGCCGAGTTTCTTTAGATACTGCCCCAAGATCACAATAAAGGTTAACAACTGCACCATAACCTTCATCATAGACAATGATGCACCAATTAACATCATGCCAATTGAGAAGTTCAATAGCCTGTCTCATGTGCCAAGACTAAAACCATCAAACATGAAGGTGTACATGTGGACAGCGTCTATACCATTGCAGGGCCAAGGATCATTCACAGGAACCATGAAATAAAAAACAGTGTCCATGCAAGTGTCAATTCATGTACTTTCAGGAACTTCATCCAGTGCATGCCTGCTCAGCACTGCCACTGCTGCTGACATGGGACTGTATACAACTTGCACACTCAGTCCAAAATTGTAGGTCAGTTTCCATTGTTATTCCATTGCCTTGGAAAACTCAAAACAATTAAAGTACAACTTCAGAATAATGAGGACGTTTGCCCTGTTGCTCAGTGGCATCGCATAATTGCCTTTCATTGCAAGAAGCTGTTGAGAAAGAACTGAAAATGCTGTTAAAGAATGGCATCATTGAACGCTCCACTGGTCCTATGCCGTGGATTTTGCCTATAGTGGTGGTGCCCAAAAAGGAAAGTGGAGGTGCCATAAACATTTGTGTTGATATGCGCCAGGCTAACAAAGCAATCAAGAGAGAAAAGTCAACACATATATGGATATGATCATGCAGTTGAACGGTGCCAAAGTCTTCTCTCCTCTTGACCTGAACAAAGGATGGCACGAACTCAAGCTGGAAGAGAATTAAAAGTACATTACCACTTTTTCAACTAATTTTGATTTGTTCAGAGATAAAAGATTGAGCTTTGGAGTGTCCTCAGCTGCAGAGACATTTCAGGATGTTATATGTCACTTAATTCAGCCGGTCAAGCATGCTTACACTGCAGTGATGACATAATGGTGTCTGGAGCAACAAGGAAGGAGCATGACAAAGCTGTTACACAGGTGCGTAAATTACTCAGTGATGCCGGTTTCACTCTGAATGCAGCAAAGTGTGCGTTTCATAAGAACAAACTTAAATTCTTTGGACACATAGGCCCTCATTACGACTTTTGCGGTCTTCACAGAAGACCACCAAAGCCACGGGTGCCAGAAGACCACCAGTGCTGGCACCCATCATATCATGGGTACTGCTGGATTTCCGCCACACTTTGGGTGGAAATCCAGCAGTAGTCGTGCTGGCAGGTGGAGGCGCTTATGCGGTTCCACCACCGCCCGCCAGTAGGACTCCACCAGCAATATTATAGGAAATAATACGGCCTGGCGGTGTCCTGCTGGCAGGGCGCTGCCGGCGGTGGCAGCACCCCTTCCTGTTCCCTGGACCAGGTAAGATAATCGTCCGACAGGGGAGGGGTGGAAGGGTGTAGGATGTTGTGTGTGCATGTGTCAGTGTGTGGTGTCTGCGTGTGTGCATGACTGTGTGTATGCATGGTTGTATGCATGTCTGAATGTTGAAATGAGTGCATATATGCATGTAAGTGTGTATGCATGTGTGTATGTGAGTGTTGTGGTGAATGTGTGTTTGTCTGCGTGTGAGTATGCATGTTTGGATGGTGTGAGTAAGCATGTATGCATGTAAGTGAGTATACGTGCTTGAATGTGTGTATGAATGTTGAGATGAATACGTGTATGGATGCATGTGAGTGAATGGGTACATGTAAGTGTAGGTGAATGAGTGTATGCGTAGTGCGTGTGGGTGTCTGTGTGGGTGTGTATGTATGCAGGGAGAGGGGTAGGAAATGGGGAGGGGGATGCTGTGTCAGAAGGGAGTGTGTTGGAGCTGTGGCTGGAGGGGTGGGGGCGTCATCTACCAGAGACAGGGAAGAAATTCCCTGTCACTGGTAGCCTTTCCGCCATGGTTTTCGTGGCGGTGCTACCGCTGCGGAAACCATGGCAGAAAGGCGGCTTCTAATACCGCCAGCGGTCTTCTGTGGACCGCCGGGTCAGAGTTGATCATCTCCAGCCCGATGGTTCGGAATGCCATGGTGGTATGAATGGAGCTGTGTGGGGTTGCAGCAGCCAACCCGCCAGACTCATAATGTGGCAGTCTGCACCACCAGCCTGTTGGCGGTGGGAATGCCACATTTACCCTGGCGGTCAAAAGGATCACCATATTCTCCGATGTAGGAATGATTCCTTACCCAGACAAAGTGAAAGTGCTGTCAGCTACTTCCCCACCACAAGATGTCACCCTGCTGCGATCCTTATTGGGCATTGCCAGGTATTACTCAAGGTACATTCGTGATTTTGCCACAGTGAGTGCCCCACTGAGCAAGTTGATGAAGCAAGACAATCCTTTTCAGTGGTCTGATGAATGTGATCAGAGTTTCAAAAATATAAAACATGCAATTGAGAATGCGACTGAGAAGTCCTCTTTTGGCCCCAAGCTACACTCTCAGATCATCGAAGATGTGTGCTCCAATGTGGCTGGGGGCAATTCTTGCTCATAGAGACATTGTGGCCTATCCCAGGCAAAGCCTATTTAACACAGAACAAGCCTAATATCAACCGAAAAGGAAGGTCTGGCTGTTGTCTGGGCCTACGAACATTTTCATGGGTTTCTATATGGAAAACGTTTTACTTTCTTTACAGACCATCAAGCACTACTCCCTATCTTCAGCAACCCAAAAGCCAAGATGCCCCCTCGCATTGAGAAGTAGGGGTTGTGACTGCAAGAGTACGACTATGTGATTGTGCACAAGCCAGGTAAAGATCAGAACCCTGAGGATTACTTTTCACGAGTGCCTCTACACCGACACTACTCAACATCTAAAACTGGTTAAGAATATATCAGTTTCATTATAAAGTCCAGCACGCCGGCAGCCATATCAGTTGAACAGATCATTGGCGCTACTAATGCTGACAAGAAAATGCTCATTCGCGGAGACATCATTTGAGCTCAGTAATGGAAAAAGAGTGTTCAACCTTGGAGGATGACATTGAATTTCAAACGTTTAAAAATTTACAGGATGAACTGTCTGTAACCAAAGAAAGCATTGTGCTGAGAGGCTTGAGAATCGTCATACCCAAGAGCCTACGGCAGCAAGTCATTGAACTGGCTCATGAAGGACCTTGTGGCATTGTAACCACCAAAAGAGCGCAAGGAGACCCAGGGGCTCATTATCACCGCCGCATGCCAAAGTCCTGCGTTGGGATGACCACCTATGGAGCAGTCCCTCCTGAGGCAGTATTACGAGTTTCCTGTGTGAAACTCACCAAAACATTGACACCGGCTCATAACTGAGCCAGATGCAACGTTGTGGTGCGTCGGATGCGACAGCACCCATCATGCTTTACACTGCCCGTAATTCGGGCAGTAAAAAGCTCAACAGAGCTGTCCACGGGCGTCCCTGCACCGCCCATGCCTAGTGCATGAGCAGTGCAGGGCCTCCCTTGGGGCCCCTGACACCCCTTTTCTGCCAGCCTTTACATGGCGGTCTGACTGCCATTCAAAGGCTGGCAGAAAGGGGAATTGTAATCTGGAGCACTGCCCTGGTGGATTATGACTGCCGAAACCACTAGGCTTGAGACTGGCGGCAACCTGGCGATTCTGGTGGTCAGACTGTGGCGGCTCCACCACGGTCGTAATGTAGTGGTCGGACAGTCTTAAGACCGCCACACTCGTAATGAGGGCCCGAGTGTGGTTCCCCGGCCTGTAAGAGATAGTTGAGAGAGAACTGAAGGAGTGCCATCTTTGCAACTGTCTTTCCCCTAAAGTAATTCAGCATCCATTGACAATGTCTGACCTTCCTAGACAGATTTAGCAAAATGTTGCTCTTGATTTCTGTGGGCCCTTAAGGAACGGACATCATCTAATGGTAGTCAATGATGAGCATTCCCTCTTTCCGCTAGTGGAGGAAATGTCATTTACTACCCAAGACAAGGTCTGACAATGGTATTAGAAATCCAATCACTCCAATCATCCACACTCTCCCACTCACTGCTGACAACATTATCTTTCATGAGCCAAGCTTGCTCATTAGATAATCTCACAATGGCATTCTTACTCCACCTTCTTTTATCCTTCAACATAGAAGAGTTGGAAACTCTAACTACCTTGGCAGGGCCAGTAAATTTCAATATTCCTTTAACAACCTTGTAGGATTTCTGGATCAACACCCAATAACCAACACTACAACCCACTTGCTTTACACCTCTCCTCTTATCAGTATAAGCTTTAGAAATGGTTTGCTTGGTTGAAGCATCTTTCTGAATCTTCTGTAAATCCAAGCTGTTGTCAGGAATTCCAACTCCATCTTTTAACCACACCAGATTCAAACTTCAAACAAGAAGAATGTTTTCTACCTCACCATAAAACAAAAGGTGAAACACCAATGGTACTCCGCAAAATGATTTAACTCCACACATCTCCATCAATTACTTGGGTACACTTAAATCATTTGAAAAAGCTGTTTGTACACCCTCTTTTAACATACTGTTGGACCTGGCCCTTTCTGTAGGGTCATCCCTAAACTTTTTGCCTTCCTTTCCTTATTTCTGCTGAATTTGTTTTTGTTGGCCTTAGAACTTTGAGCACTTTACCTCTGCTAACCAGTGCTAAAGTGCATGTGCGCTCCCCTCTAGACATGGTAGCGTATTTTATTTACTTATAAGTCCTTAGTAAAGTGATACCAGATGTATCCGGGGCCTGTACATTAAATGCCACAAGTGGGCCTGCAGCACTGAATGTGCCACCCACTTAAGTAGGACTTTAAACATGTCTCAGGCCTGCCATTGCAGAACCTGTGTACTCAGTTTTAACCTTCCATAATGACCTGGAAAAATATTCCTTTTTAATACATACAAGGTAGACCCAGGACAGCCCAGAGGGCAGGATTCAGTGTATTTACAAATGTTGACATGTACTTTTAAGTTTTACATGTCCTGGTGGTGAAAAACTCTTAAATTCATTTTTCACTACTGCAAGGCCTATCTGTCCCATAGGATAACATTGAAGTTGCATTATTACATTTTATAAGTGTAATTCGCAAATGGGAAGAGATGACCAGTTCATATTTGGTGTCTCTGGAATCCTAATTTAAAATCCTAACATGGTAAAGTTGGATTTTAAATTACAGTTCTGAAAATGCCACTTTTAGAAAGTTGGCATTTAATTGCCTTATCCATTTGGTGCCGGAAGCCTGTCTCTGGTCACATGACTGGGTGTAGATGGCAGTTGGGCTTTGTGTATTAGATGTAACTGGGTGGGCCATCACTGACAGGATGGGAGAGAGGGGCTGGACCAGCCTCACTTACACCGGAATAGGCTGTACTCTATCCCCACCCAAAGGGCTTAACAACCCTGCAAATTCACTTCAGCCAGCTTGGAGCCAGAACGGGGGGTAGGAGGGGTGTAGGGCATTCCATGCATTCCAGATACACTCTCAAGAAGCTACTCCTACCTTCAAGAACCAGGGCACCAGTGTATAAAAGAAAGACCTCAGGCACCACCACTTCAGTACACTTCTGGACCCGTGCCAGGAGGAATGACTGCAGTGCTGCTAGAAGGACTGCCACTCTGCTGGACTGCTCCTCTCAAGGAGTTGCTGCCTTGTTGTGCTGACCTGCTGTCTTCTGCCCTCCTGCCTGGGGCTGAAGAACTGGACCTGCAATCCATCTCCCGATCTGAGCCTCAGGGTCATAACAGGCTCCCCAACAGCTCCTGCACCTGTATTCAGTTAGTTCCTGACCCACAAGAGGTGCCTCTCAGGGCCTGAGCCATTGGTGTGGGTCTTGGGCTCTTTAGTACAAGTACTTTTGGGCTTTTTGTGAATGGGTCAGTTTGTACTGGAACCACACTGCTTGCACTGAAAATCAGCATCTCTTCACCCAACAAGCATCAGTCATTCGTGAAGGACCGCCAATGCAAAGTACCAGCCCACCCATCCGTGACGCCCGGCCTGCTCCTCGTGCCATACCGACCACCATTAGCGACACGCTCCTGGCGACTTTCTTCAACGCAACGTAAACGGGACTCTTGCCACAAAACCTGAGACGGCAAACCGTCAGCAGGACTAATCCGGGTTGTATCCGATCCACACTCCATCATGGTCGGCCTGAACTTTTGACTTTGACCCGGCTCAGCACGGCCAGTTGGCATTTTATGCTTTTAGGCGCTATATTGCAGTTTTTCTTTATAAATGCATAACTCTGGTTATACTGATTGGATTTTTGCCATTTTAGTCTGGTTTTATTTATTAATTTCTGATCTATTTTTCAAAATTGGTATTGGATCTTTTTGTGTGGTGTTTTCACTGTTTTACTGTTTGAAGTACAAATGTGTTACACATTGCCTCTAAATTAAGCCTGACTGCTCTGTGCCAGCTAACAGGGGGTGAGCACAGGTTATTTTGAGGTTTGCTTGTTCCTTACCCTTGCTAGAATAGTGGTTGCTGCTTGAGCAGGGCTCACATCCCAGTCAAGCAGTAACCTAATTTCTAACACGCACAGTTTGCTTTTCAACTAAACCATTTGAAGAAGGACTGTACAGAAGTGTCCTCACATGTATGATTCAGTGGGGCCTGCTGCCAATCTGAAGTGGTATAGTGGGGGGATGTTAGGGGAATAATAAAAAAAATGAAAACCTACCTGCCGATCCCGCTGCTGGCTGCCTCCGTCACTCCTCTCTTCCCGGGCACAGGCTCCTAATCCAGACACTGCTCTCATCCTATACCAAGCACGAGAGCTGCACCGGGATTGGCCTTAACGGGTTGGTCTGACTCCTACTCCTGCACAGGAGACTAGACTCACATGATGGCTCAATCGGAATGAGAAATAAAATGATAATAAAATTATTTTATAATCATTTCATTTTTCATTTGCTGGTGCCTAGCAGGGGGGCAACGCTCCTCTGCTATTACGGAAGAGTGTTATGTTGTCATGGTGTCGTGTGAGTTCAAATGGAATGCCGAGGTCTGAGCTGGCCGTGGGGAAGGAGCCGTACTTGTTCGACTTAAATAAATCAATAGAAATTACCTCATTTAATCAACCCTGCGTGTCAGCGTCGTCACTTAATTTGGCAACGAGGATGGGATGGGATCCAGTCACATCCGTGACGCACTGACATTTGAACAAGACGTGCTCCACGTTGCGGACAGCCGATAACTGGAACTGGAGCTTGACAAGCGGCGAACTGGAAATTGGAGCTTGGCTGGAACCGTAATTGCTGAGACAAGAAATCTGTGCCACTATTGAACTTTCGAGGAAACCTTTGGTTATGTGAAGTTCGGGTGAGGCCTCTGTGTTATTATTTTTATTTTTTGAAGGAGCAGTATGTCATCGAGGGCACGCACAGCCAAGCTTTTCTAATCTCTGTCGGCTGTCACCTAGAAACGCTCACTCACAATGCGACCTACAAGCTTGTGCAGTTTTCGCGACAACAATTACACTCAGAGTGTACAGCAAGCTCGTGTGAATTCCTCCCTAGGGAAAGCTTCCGCATTGTCTCCCCATGAGAACCTCTCATTAGAGGAAAGTACTTTAGCAGATATACTTCGTTGTAAAAGTAGAAACTGAAAGTGGACTATATAACAGCCTCATTCACTGTAGTGCAGTTGTGCTTATAACTTCGCTGCAGTTATTCATAATATGCCTATGGCTTCCTCCATCAATTTATCTCCTACCTTGTTAGATCTGCATGGTCAACCAGCCATTCAGTGGGAGGAGTAGATAGATTTATTTGACAATTATCTATTGGCTTTGGATGGACAAAATGTGTCACCCTTGAGAAAAAAAGCTTTATTATTATTAAGTACTATTGGTAAGGAAGCTCATCACATATTTAAGTATTTACCTGAAATCTCCGATGATGATGGACAACCTTTGCAGAATGTTTTTGATGAGGCGAAACTACGCTTGGAGAAGAGATTTTCTAAAGAAGAGAACATCGTCATGTCACGATATAAATTTTACACCAGACCACAGAGAGAAGGAGAGTCACTAGATGACTTTATTTCGAGTCTACAAGACCTTTCAGTGAAGTGCAAGTTTGGTACAAGGACGGATAAACTGATTCGAGACCAACTTATTGTGCATTGTCGGAGCAAAAACGACTCAAGAGCGGTTATGGGCGGCAAAAATCCGTTTCTTAAGGATGCGATAGGCATAGCTAAAATAGTTGAAGAATCGGAACTATGCATGAAGGAAATCAGCAAAAAGGACATCATCTCAGGAGAGGGGGATGTAGCACTTACATCAAAGAAAATTCTGCCTCTAAGAGTAGCAGCTTAGCTAGTAGACAGTCTATATACGAGGGTAAACCAGCCAAATCAAAAGAACGCTCCAGGTGTGGGAGCTCTTCTCACAACAATGATGCCAAGTAGTGTTATGCACTAAACAAGGAGTGCAGAAAGTGTGGTCGCAAAGGGCATTTTGTGTGAATGTGCAAGGATATGTACAGAATGCATGTGGCTGCGACTGAATCTTTTGCAGAGGAGAATAGTTTGGATGACCGTGTACTCATGGTGTGCCCAGACGAAAGTGATATAGAACGAGAATTGAGATGGAAGGGTAATGTTTCTATTTTAGGCAAAAGCGTAGAGTTGATGGTAGATTCAGGCTCATTATATACCATTGTACCAAAGTCAGTGTGGATTGAGAATTGGTCTGATGTGTCTTTGTTACCCAAAGACATCAACCCTAGAGAATATCAGGGATCAAAGATCAATGTATTAGGATATTTTATTTAACCCATTCTCTTTAAGTCAAGGAGCATTGAAGGGAAAATATATGTAGCTGATAGTGGTCCCCCCATATTAGGTTGGGCTCATCAATATGACTTACATATTGTCACTGATCCTCATTCTGTGGAGAAAGTGTTGATGGTGAGTGATGTCAGTCTTGATGAAATTTTAAGTGACGCAAAAGATGTTTTTGGAGAAAGACTGGACGAGTTGAAAGGGTACATACAAAAAATGATTTTACAAAAAGGGGCTGTGCCTGTGAAATACAAGGTGAGGAGGGTGCCTGTAGTAGTTAGAAGTGAAGTTAAGAAAATTCTGGATGACATGATGAAAGAGGGTATCATCGAACCTATAGAGGCGTCTTCATGGATCTCTCCAGTAGTTATAACCAAGAAGTGTGATGGAAAACTTTGTTTCTGTGTGGACTTGAGAAGTGTGAACCAATTTGTGGTGACTTATGTTTTTCCGCTGCCTAATATAAATGAACTCTTGTTATTGCTTAAGGGAGGTAAATTCTTCTCTAAGTTAGATCTCAAGAGTGCATACCATCAAATTAGGTTGCATGAAGATTCCAGGGAGTTAACAGCATTTATAACTATGGAAGGCACTTTTCAATTCACTAGAATGCCTTTTGGGCTGTCTTCAGCCGCTAGTGTTTTTTAACAAGCAATGTCACTTATCTTTAGAGGAGTGTGGAATGTAATATTTTTTCAGGATGACATCCTGATTTTTGGCCAAACTGAAACAGAGCACAATTCAGTTCTCAGAGGTGTGTTGTGTATACTCAGAGAAGCGGGGTTAACACTGAGAAAAGACAAATGTAAATTTCTGGTTGAGGAAATTGAATACTTGGGCCACACAATTTCTGGCGAAGGGGTTAAACCCAAGGAAGACTTGTTAAAGGCTATTAGGTCTGTACCTGTTCCGTGTGACAAAGAACAACTACATTCTTTTATGGGGCTCATTGAGTACTACAGCAAATTTGTAGAAAATTTTGCAATGAAAACAGAGTGCCTGCAAAAAACTGTTTTGTAAAGGTAATAGTTTCATTTGGGAGCTTGATCAACAAGAAGTGTTTGATACGTTGAAACAAGATATTTGCAATGCAGGGATATTAACACCCTTTGACATGCTTTGCAAGACGATTTTAACTGTAGATGCTAGTGCGCATGGCATAGGAGCAGTGTTGTCGCAGGTGGTTGGGAAGAAAGAAGTGACAGTAGCCTTTGCTTCACGATCTTTAACGGAGAGTGAACGTAACTATTCCGTGATTGAATGTGAGGCGTTAGCTGCTACTCGGTCGGTGGAGCATTTTAGGACTTTTCTATGGGGCATAACGTTTACATTGCGTTCTGATCACTCTACTCAAAATCTTAAGTCCAGGTGGGGCAGGTAAGGGCTCTGCCAGGTTAGCAAGACTAGCTCCAAGTTGCAAGAGTATAAATATGTGATTGAACACATTCCTGGTTGGAAAAATTCCCAAGCTGACTGCTTATCTAGATTGCCTTTGAAGTGTGAAGATGTTAAAGACAAACATGTTGTTTGTAGAGATGAGGAAGGTGCAGTAGCTTGGCTGTCTGATGTGGTAGACTGTGGGGCTGGAACTTTCGGGGCTAAAGATTGGGAGCGGAGTATGGAGAAGGATACTTTATTGAGTGAAGTGGTGCGTATGGTTTTAGGGGGAAAAAGGAGAGAGAGAGAGCGCAGTCAGTATAGCAGTGCGACCCTATGTAAAGTTAGTTGATGAGTTGACATTAATAAATGAAAAGCTGTTGATGAGGAACAACAAATTTGTACCTCCAGAGGGTATCAGAAGGAAGATTTTTGCATTGGCTCATGAGGGTCATCTTGGGCAGACCTTGAAAAAAAAAAGGGTTATAGAGAATTTTTGCTGGCCTGGTATGGATGATTTGATTTCTCAATGGGTGGAAGATTGTGTGGATTGCAAAGAAAGCGAAAAAAAAAAAAAAACTGGAGCCACAAGTGTGTGTGGACACATAGAAGATCCAGGTTCATCATGGAGTACTGTTTGCTTAGATTTTATTGGTCCCATCTGTGGCATAAGGAACAATTTTCAAAATGCTTTAGTCATGGTTGATGTTCATTCAAGATGGATCATAGTCAAATTTCTGCGTGATATCACAACGAGAAGTACCATTGACATCTTAAACAGAGTTTTTCTTGAAGATGGTCTTCCACGTATTTTGATAACTGACAATAGGACCCAACTCACATTACGAGAGATGAAGGAGTTTCTTGACAGTCAGGGGATTGTTCATTACTGCACTGCTTTATACAATCATCAAGCAAATGGTATGGTTGAAAGAATAAATTGTTTGGTGAAAGGTACCATTCTTATGGCTATTCAAAGTGGGAAAGAGGTGACAAAAATGGTGGAAGATATGGTTTGGGCTCATCGCATCACCATTAACAAAGCAACTGGTTGTTCTCCATTTGAAATGAGAGGCAGGAAACCAGGTTCAAAATTAACCCCTGCTTGGATGTTGTGTAGTAACCGCAAGACTGTTGAGGCTAAGAACGAAATGGAAAAAAAAATTGATGTAGTCGAAGGGGATTGGGTGAAAATCAAACAAGGGAGGTTATCTGGTGGACTTTCGAAATATATAGGTCCATTCAAAGTCAGTAAAGCGTGTAGGAATTATGTGGTGTTAGAGAATGGAAACAAATGGAATAGATGGAGAATGGCATTATATAAAAAAGGGGTGATAGAGATGTGAAACTTGTGAGTGACATGTCAAGTGGTAACAGTTTTATGTTGATGAGTGATGAAGAATTGGGTTGTACGTCCAAGAGTAGAGTTCCTGAAGACTGATCTGGAAGCAAGCTTTCTCAAAGATGTGTTGAGAATTCTGGTGATTGCACTCCAAGTTTAAACAGGAGTTATCGAAGTCAAAGGTTTTGGAAACCACCTTGTTACTTGGAAGACTATGTTCAACTCAAATGAACGTATTGTTATACTCTTCAAGTTTATGTTATGTCTACTTTATAGAGAAATTGTTTTGTATTAGTTAACAGGTTTTTGTTTTGTTAGATTTTCAGAAAGGATGTAGATGTGTTATGTCGTCATGGTGCTGTATGAGTTCGAATGGAATGCCGAGGTCTGAGCTGGCTGTCTGTTTGTGACAGTTGGATGTGACTGGCCAGGGTGAAGGAGCCGTACTTGTTCAACTTAAATAAATCAATAGAAATTACCTCATTTAATCAACCCTGCGTGTCAGCGGCGTCACTTCAAAGAGGCGCCCCTGGCTTGATTGCATTCTTTTCTAAAATTTGTGTCCTCTGGTATGAAATTAAATATGAAATCAAATGGGTCCCATTATCAGTCACGTCAGTTTGTGGATAACCTTCCACCAAAAAAGGATGCTCCAAAAAAGCAACCACACTGTTGGTGTCACAGCAATTCACAAAAGAATAGTACACCCATTTTGAAAAATATTCCACACCCACCACCATTGATCTGCATTCACTATTTAAAATCTTATAATGTCTTGCAAGTTCCAAACCTAACTTTCCCCATGGCCCACCTGGGCATGGAATAGAAACTAATGGATGTTGCTAAGGTTCCAGTGCTTATCAGACATTAAGCACTCTTTACAACTATCAACAGGTTTTCTGACCAGAACATCTATGCAAGACCACCAATAGAATTGCTTGATTTGAGGTGGCATCAATGGCTGTAAAAATTAATTCATCATCTTGACATATACTACTAGTTGATCAAATTCATTTTCAACTGGCATACATGACAAGCAATCTGCTCCAACATTTTGTCTGCCTGGCAAATATGTTATATCAAAATTAAATTCTTGTTTTCAAATATAGATGAAGCCTTTTTGGAATTGCTTCTTCCTAACATATACAGAGGTTTATGATTTGTGTATAAATCAAATTTGGTACCCAAAATATACATTTAAAGTTTCTCAACCGCCCACGAACAGACTGAAACCTCTCTTTTGATTATATTATATTTACACTCCTTATCTTTCAGCATATGCGATGCAAATGCCACAGTTTGCTCTTTGCTATCCATCATCTGACTCTAAACTGCTACCAAACCACACACACTAGAATAAACAGTAATTATACTTTTCAAACCATGTACAGAATGTTTAATCACCCGAGTCCTTTCTATCACACTTTTAATGCTGTCAAATGCTTCATTAGTCTCCTTTGTCCATTCAAATTTAGAACCTTTTATTAAGCTGACGTAGAGGTTGAACAATAAAAGCATATTCATGGACAAAACAAGCATAGTATTCACTAAAGTCTAAAAAGATCTTAGCACATCTTTAGCCTTAGGAATGGGGGCATTTTAAATTGCATCAAGCAAAGAAATTTGGTTTAATGTCCTCCTCATATATGGTATGGCCTAGATAATCAACTTGTTGTATAGGAAAATTTAATTTGTCTCTATTTATTGTCATTACATGTTCTACAAGTGTTTCAAGCACAATTTCCACACTCTTATTATGCTGTTCCACACTATCTGCATAAACCAAAATGTCATCCTAGATTGTTTGAATGCCACTCTGATAGGCAAAAATAATATTCATTATGCTCTGAAAAACACTAGAACATCTGAGAAAATTGTGACTGGTGAACCTAAATCTACCTTTACTCTTAAATTAATGCTACCAATATGGAAATCAGAAATTGGTCCTTTAAATAATATCTGTTTTGTTTTAACCATGCTTCCATCTATAGTCAAAACCACATTTGATGACTCATCGCAAAGATTTCTGTCATCATTTTTACATGATTAACATTGACATTGGATTTGGTTGACTGACACCCGCTGAAATTGACCAACTATTTTGCACAAATTACATTTGTTTCCTTGAGCTGGACAATATGAACTGTTAACCAAATGATTTCTAGAACCACATCTATAGCAGGTTTTGTACATATTACAACAATTATTTATATTTTTCTTCTGCAAGACACTGCACACACATTGAGGTCTATACTTCCTGTCAAATCCATCACTTCACCCAATGAAAGATTTTTGTAACTTAAATTCCTTTCTTCAGTCTTCTTTGAACTACTGTTAAAGACAAATTGATTTCAAAGGTATGTTTTTAGGTTACATCCAAATTCACATTTCGCAGACAGAACTCGCAAACTAGTCCTCTACAGTCTCATCCATGTTTTGGTTCCTCTTGAAAAAATTATGGCCCTCATTACAACCCTGGCGGTCGGTGTTAAAGCAGCGGTAACACCGCCAACAGGCCGGCGAAAACCGCCAACATAGACAGCCACTTTTACACTCCGACTGCCACAGTGGTAGAAACAAATAGCCTGGCGGTAACTGCCAACAGACAGGCGGAAGACAAAGTAATGCCCACTGTATTTCAACACGCCTATCTGCCACCTTTTCCTGGGCGGAACCAACGCCATCAAAAGCATGGCGGAAACAGTACACAGAAGGGAAAACACTCACCTCTCGACACCGAACGAGGAACCAGGACACCATGGAGCCCGAACTACAGGTGTTACCAATGTTGGTGTATCTTCTCATCTAACAGGAGTACGAACAGCGGCGGCGGCGACCACAGTGAGTACTGCACCTACAACACGGGGGGAAGAGAGTGACACACACACACAACACGCAATACCCCCACCCCCACCCTCACCCATAACAACATACACACAAATACATGCAGCAACATTACATATACACCCCCCGCCCCCTGGAAGAACGCAAGGACAAAAGGAAATTATTGTAACAAGTGTAATCATGAAAAATCAAAATTCTAAATTCAGTATATACAAATATGTACACCAACTACACAATTCCGGATAGTGTACCAATTATTGTCCGTGTACCACTGGTCTCAAAATGCATGGGCGAAGCCCACACTAGATACCTGACTGGAAACGGAGATAACCCTGCTGGGGCATCAGACCGAAAATATACAGGCACCTCGGGGGTAGGGGGGGCACCTCAGCCAGATGAACGCACAACGCCACTGCTGCACGAGGGGACTCCATGCCCATTGCTTTATCCTGGGGAGTGCAAAGCCACAGTCTCTTGAGTCTCTCCAGTAGGTGGTTTGCCCACTGATTGGTCCTGGAGAGTGCAAAGCCACAGTCTCTCAAGTCTCTCCAGTGGGTGGTTTGCCCACTGATTGGTCCTATGGAGTGCAAAGCCACAGTCTGTCAAGTCTCTCAAGTGGGTGTGTTGCCCACTGTTTGGTCCTGGGGAGTGCAAAGCCACAGTCTCTCAAGTTTCTCAAGTGGGTGGGTTGCCCACTGTTTGGTCCTGGGGAGTGCAAAGCCCAGTCTCTCAAGTCTCTCCAGTGGGTGGTTTGTCCACTGATTGGTCCTGGGGAGTGCAAAGCCATAGTCTCTCAAGTGGATGTGAATCTCCACTGGTTCTGGAGGGGGCCTGGTACCCAGAGTGCTTCATCCTGCCAAGGACTGAGGTAGTGGATGTGAATCTCCACTGGTTCTGGAGGGGGCATGGTGCCCAGAGTGCTTCATCCTACCAAGGACTGAGGTATTGGATGTGAATCTCCACTGGTTCTGGAGGGGGCCTGGTGCCCAGAGTGCTTCATCCTGCTAAGGACTGAGGTAGTGGATGTGAATCTCCACTGGTTCTGGAGGGGGCCTGGTGCCCAGAGTGCTCCACGTGCAGTGTGGCCGGTACAATTCCCTCACCTGGGTGTGTGTGCCACAAGATTGCCGAGGTACAGGTAGCATGATACGCCATGGAGGCAGTGACATACCCCACACTGCTGCGGCTTCGCCTTCCACCTGCAGGTGCAAACAGTGATGGAAGTCATGCCTCATGGAAGCTGCCCAGGGTCCAGGAACTCTCCTCCAGCCTCGGACGACTGACCACTGGGGATCGTAGCCATTTCAGCGGTGGTGCCACTGTCCAAGCACGTCGCGGGGCTGGTGGCGGTGCTTGCGGCGGTGTCTGTGGAGGCGGTGCTGGCGATGGTGCATGGGTCAGCACCTACTGAGGGACACAGCAGGACTTCTCCCACTGGGGAAGAGCTGGGGACTGTCGCTGAGTGTAGGAAAGTACCATCTTGCCTGGCATGTTACCCCCATTTTTCACTGTATATATGTTGTTTTAGTTGTATGTGTCACTGGGACCCTGGTAACCCAGGGCCCCAGTGCTCATACGTGTGCCTGAATGTGTTACCTGTGTAGTGACTAACTGTCTCACTGAGGCTCTGCTAATCAGAACCTCAGTGGTTATGCTCTCTCATTTCTTTCCAAATTGTCACTAACAGGCTAGTGACCATTTTTACCAATTTACATTGGCTTACTGGAACACCCTTATAATTCCCTAGTATATGGTACTGAGGTACCCAGGGTATTGGGGTTCCAGGAGATCCCTATGGGCTGCAGCATTTCTTTTGCCACCCATAGGGAGCTCTGACAATTCTTACACAGGCCTGCCACTGCAGCCTGAGTGAAATAACGTCCACGTTATTTCACAGCCATTTTACACTGCACTTAAGTAACTTATAAGTCACCTATATGTCTAACCTTTACCTGGTAAAGGTTAGGTGCAAAGTTACTTAGTGTGAGGGCACCCTGGCACTAGCCAAGGTGCCCCCACATTGTTCAGAGCCAATTCCCTGGACTTTGTGAGTGCGGGGACACCATTACACGCGTGCACTACATATAGGTCACTACCTATATGTAGCTTCACAATGGTAACTCCGAATATGGCCATGTAACATGTCTATGATCATGGAATTGCCCCCTCTATGCCATCCTGGCATAGTTGGCACAATCGCATGATCCCAGTGGTCTGTAGCACAGACCCTGGTACTGCCAAACTGCCCTTCCTGGGGTTTCACTGCAGCTGCTGCTGCTGCCAACCCCTCAGACAGGCATCTGCCCTCCTGGGGTCCAGCCAGGCCTGGCCCAGGATGGCAGAACAAAGAACTTCCTCTGAGAGAGGGTGTTACACCCTCTCCCTTTGGAAAATGGTGTGAAGGCAGGGGAGGAGTAGCCTCCCCCAGCCTCTGGAAATGCTTTGTTGGGCACAGATGTGCCCAATTCTGCATAAGCCAGTCTACACCGGTTCAGGGGACCCCTTAGCCCTGCTCTGGCGCGAAACTGGACAAAGGAAAGGGGAGTGACCACTCCCCTGACCTGCACCTCCCCTGGGAGGTGTCCAGAGCTCCTCCAGTATGCTCCAGACCTCTGCCATCTTGGAAACAGAGGTGCTGCTGGCACACTGGACTGCTCTGAGTGGCCAGTGCCACCAGGTGACGTCAGAGACTCCTTGTGATAGGCTCCTTCAGGTGTTGCTAGCCTATCCTCTCTCCTAGGTAGCCAAACCCTCTTTTCTGGCTATTTAGGGTCTCTGTCTCTGGGGAAACTTCAGATAACGAATGCAAGAGCTCATCCGAGTTCCTCTGCATCTCTCTCTTCACCTTCTGATAAGGAATCGACTGCTGACCGCGCTGGAAGCCTGCAAACCTGCAACATAGTAGCAAAGACGACTACTGCAACTCTGTAACGCTGATCCTGCCGCCTTCTCGACTGTTTTCCTGCTTGTGCATGCTGTGGGGGTAGTCTGCCTCCTCTCTGCACCAGAAGCTCAGAAGAAATCTCCCGTGGGTCGACGGAATCTTCCCCCTGCAACCGCAGGCACCAAAAAGCTGCATTACCGGTCCCTTGGGTCTCCTCTCAGCACGACGAGCGAGGTCCCTCGAATCCAGCGACTCTGTCCAAGTGACCCCCACAGTCCAGTGACTCTTCAGCCCAAGTTTGGTGGAGGTAAGTCCTTGCCTCACCTCGCTGGGCTGCATTGCTGGGAACCGCGACTTTGCAGCTACTCCGGCCCCTGTGCACTTCCGGCGGAAATCCTTTGTGCACAGCCAAGCCTGGGTCCACGGCACTCTAACCTGCATTGCACGACTTTCTAAGTTGGTCTCCGGCGACGTGGGACTCCTTTGTGCAACTTCGGCGAGCACCGTTTCACGCATCCTCGTAGTGCCTGTTTCTGGCACTTCTCCGGGTGCTACCGGCTTCAGAGAGGGCTCCTTGTCTTGCTCGACGTCCCCTCTCTCTGCTGGTCCAATTTGCGACCTCCTGGTCCCTCCTGGGCCTCAGCAGCGTCCGAAAACGCTAACCGCACGATTTGCAGCTAGCAAGGCTTGTTGGCGTTCTTTCGGCGGGAAAACACTTCTGCACGACTCTCCACGACGAGAGGGATCCGCCCACCAAAGGGGAAGTCTCTAGCCCTTTTCGTTCCTGCAGAAACCTCAGCTTCTTCTGTCCAGTAGAAGCTTCTTTGCACCCGCAGCTGGCATTTCCTGGGCATCTGCCCATCTCCGACTTGCTTGTGACTTTTGGACTTGGTCCCCTTGTTCCACAGGTACCCTAGATTGGAAATCCACAGTTGTTGCATTGCTGGTTTGTGTCTTTCTTGCATTATTCCTCTAACACAACTTCTTTGTCCTTAGGGGAACTTTAGTGCACTTTGCACTCACTTTTCAGGGTCTTGGGGAGGGTTATTTTTCTAACTCTCACTATTTTCTAATAGTCCCAGCGACCCTCTACAAGGTCACATAGGTTTGGGGTCCATTCGTGGTTCTCATTCCACTTTTGGAGTATATGGTTTGTGTTGCCCCTATCCCTATGTTTCCCCATTGCATCCTATTGTAACTATACATTGTTTGCACTGTTTTCTAAGACTATACTGCATATTTTTGCTATTGTGTATATATATCTTGTGTATATTTCCTATCCTCTCACTGAGGGTACACTCTAAGATACTTTGGCATATTGTCATAAAAATAAAGTACCTTTATTTTTAGTATAACTGTGTATTGTGTTTTCTTATGATATTGTGCATATGACACTAAGTGGTACTGTAGTAGCTTCACACGTCTCCTAGTTCAGCCTAAGCTGCTCTGCTAAGCTACCATTATCTATCAGCCTAAGCTGCTAGACACCCTATACACTAATAAGGGATAACTGGGCCTGGTGCAAGGTGCAAGTACCCCTTGGTACTCACTACAAGCCAGTCCAGCCTCCTACATTGGTTGTGCAGTGGTGGGATAAGTGCTTTGAGACTACTTACCACTCTTGTCATTGTACTTTTCATAAGAGAAAAATATACAAAACAAGGTCAGTGTATATACACATAGCCAAAAAGTTTTGCATTTCCTCTTTTCACTCTTTTCTAAGTGCTGAAAAGTACTTCTAACTTTCTAAAAAGTTCTAAAAAGTTTTAAAAGTTTTTTTCTCTGTCTTTCTAAAAGCTCTGACAAACTTTTTATCTTTTACTATCACTTTAACTCTCTCTAAAAATGTCTGGCACAGGCCAAAATGTTGATCTGTCCAAACTTGCATATGACAACCTTAGCTGGAAAAGAGCAAGGAGTCTCTGTATAGAGAGAGGTTTGAGTGTAGGGAAGAATCCTTCCTTGGAACTGTTACTTAACATGCTTAGAGAACAGGATAAGGCCATAGGTGCCTCATCTGTTGAAAAAGTACCTAATAGTTCCCAATCTGATTCAGGGACTCCCCCAGGAAAAGATTCAGGAAAGAAACTTCCTAGCCTGCCCATTACTAGACAGTCTAGCATAGTTGGTAATGATGATGAGCCACACCATACAAATAGTGTTGTCTCACATCATAGCAAAAGCATTTATTCTCACCATACTGGTAGTAATGTTTCTGTTAGCCAAGCTGTTAGGGTGGCTTCTGTAAGGGACAGGTCTCCTTCTGTTCATTCCCATCATACCTCTGTATCTAGGAATGTCCCTCCCACCAACCCTGATGACAGAATGTTAGAGAGGGAACTCAATAAGTTGAGGGTGGAACAAACCAGACTGAAGCTTAAAAAGCAACAGCTGGATTTGGATAGACAGTCTTTTGAACTAGAGAAGGAAAGACAGAAGTTGGGTTTAGAAACCCATGGTGGCAGCAGCAGTATTCCCTATAGTCATCCTGCAAAAGAGCATGATTCCAGGAATCTGCACAAGATAGTTCCCCCTTATAAGGAGGGGGATGACATTAACAAGTGGTTTGCTGCACTTGAGAGGGCCTGTGTTGTACAGGATGTCCCTCAAAGGCAGTGGGCTGCTATCCTATGGCTATCATTTAGTGGAAAAGGTAGGGATAGGCTCCTTACTGTGAAAGAAAATGATGCCAATAATTTCCAAATTCTTAAGAATGCACTCCTGGATGGTTATGGCTTAACCACTGAACAGTACAGGATAAAGTTCAGAGAGACCAAAAAGGAGTCTTCACAAGACTGGGTTGATTTCATTGACCATTCAGTGAAGGCCTTGGAGGGGTGGTTACATGGCAGTAAAGTTACTGATTATGACAGCCTGTATAACTTAATCCTGAGAGAGCATATTCTTAATAATTGTGTGTCTGATTTGTTGCACCAGTACTTGGTGGACTCTGATCTGACCTCTCCCCAAGAATTGGGAAAGAAGGCAGACAAATGGGTCAGAACAAGAGTGAACAGAAAAGTTCATACAGGGGGTGACAAAGATGGCAACAAAAAGAAGGATGGTAAGTCTTCAGACAAGTGTGAGGACAAATCTAAAAATGAGTCTTCATCAGGCCCACAAAAACACTCTGGTGGGGGTGGTGGGTCCAAATCCTCCTTTAATCAGAACAAGGAAAAGAAACCATGGTGCTATTTATGTAAAATAAAAGGCCATTGGACAACAGATCCCAGTTGTCCAAAGAAAGGCACCACTGCTCCTACCACTACAACCCCTACTGCTACACCTAGTGTCCCTACTAATAGCAGTGGTGGTGGGAGCAAACCTACTAATAGCCAATCCAAGGGAGTAGCTGGGCTCACTTTTGGTAATTTAGTTGGGGTTGGCCTTGTTAGGGAGGCCACAGAGGCTGTGTTAGTCTCTGAGGGGGCTATTGATTTAGCCACCTTAGTTGCTTGTCCCCTTAATATGGATAAGTACAAGCAGCTACCCCTAATAAATGGTGTTGAGGTTCAGGCCTACAGGGACACTGGTGCCAGTGTGACTATGGTCATAGAGAAACTGGTCCACCCTGAACAACACCTACTTGGTCACCAGTACCAAGTAACCGATGCTCACAACAACACACTTAGCCACCCCATGGCTGTTGTAAATCTCAACTGGGGGGGGGGGTTACTGGTCCAAAGAAAGTTGTGGTAGCTTCAGATTTACCTGTAGACTGTCTATTAGGGAATGATTTGGAGACATCAGCTTGGTCAGATGTGGAGTTGGAGGCCCATGCAGCAATGCTGGGCATCCCAGGGCATATTTTTGCTTTGACAAGGGCTCAGGCCAAAAAGCAAAAAGGACAGGGAAGCTTGGATCCTGGAACAATGGACCAAGTGCTCCCTAAAGCTAGGGCTAGTAGAAGCAAACCACTTCCTACTATCCCTCCCTCTACAGTGGATTCTACTTCTGAGGAAGAAGAATTCCCTCTCTGTGCAGAACCTACACCAGAGGAGCTGGAAGCAGACACTGCTGAGCTTTTGGGTGAAGGGGGGCCTGCCAGAGAGGAGCTGAGTGTGGCACAGCAAACCTGTCCCACATTAGAGGGTCTCAGACAGCAAGCTGTCAAACAGGCTAATGGGGATGTCAGTGACTCTCACAGAGTTTACTGGGAGGACAACCTCTTGTACACTGAGCATAGGGATCCTAAACCTGGAGCTGCCAGGAGATTAGTGATCCCTCAGGAGTACAGAAAGTTCCTCCTAACACTGGCACATGACATTCCCTTAGCTGGGCATCTAGGACAAATGAAAACTTGGGACAGGCTTGTTCCCCTGTTTCATTGGCCTAGAATGTCTGAGGACACAAAGGAATTTTGTAAGTCCTGTGAAACCTGTCAAGCCAGTGGCAAGACAGGTGGCACCCCAAAGGCACCCCTTATCCCACTGCCTGTGGTTGGGGTTCCCTTTGAAAGGGTAGGGGTTGACATAGTTGGCCCCCTTGACCCTCCTACTGCTTCAGGCAATAGGTTTATCTTGGTGGTAGTGGACCATGCCACAAGATATCCTGAAGCTATTCCTTTAAGGACCACTACAGCACCTGCAGTGGCAAAGGCCCTCCTGGGAATATTTTCCAGGGTGGGCTTCCCAAAGGAAGTGGTATCAGACAGGGGAAGCAATTTCATGTCTGCATACTTAAAGGCCATGTGGAAGGAGTGTGGTGTAACGTACAAGTTCACAACACCCTATCATCCACAAACAAATGGACTGGTGGAGAGATTTAATAAAACTCTCAAAGGCATGATTATGGGTCTCCCTGAAAAACTCCGCAGGAGATGGGATATCCTTCTACCATGCCTCCTTTTTGCCTACAGGGAGGTACCCCAGAAAGGAGTGGGCTTCAGCCCCTTTGAACTTCTTTTGGGACACCCTGTTAGGGGTCCACTCACACTTGTAAAGGAGGGTTGGGAACAACCTTTAAAAGCTCCTAAGCAGGATATTGTGGATTATGTACTTGGCCTCAGATCAAGGATGGCTGAGTACATGAAAAAGGCCAGTAAAAACCTTCAGGCCAGCCAAGAGCTCCAGAAGCAATGGCATGATCAGAAGGCTGTTTTGGTTCAGTACCAACCAGGGCAGAAAGTGTGGGTCTTGGAGCCTGTGGCCCCAAGAGCACTCCAAGATAAATGGAGTGGTCCCCACACAATTGTTGAAAAGAAGGGAGAAGTCACCTATTTAGTTGACTTAGGCACTGCCAGGAGTCCCCTTAGGGTGCTCCATGTCAACCGCCTGAAACCCTACTATGACAGGGCTGATCTCACCCTGCTCATGGCAACTGATGAGGGACAGGAAGAAGACAGTGATCCTCTACCTGATCTCTTCTCTTCCAC
The DNA here is from genome assembly GCF_031143425.1 of Pleurodeles waltl. Lineage (NCBI taxonomy): Eukaryota > Metazoa > Chordata > Amphibia > Caudata > Salamandridae > Pleurodeles > Pleurodeles waltl. The sequence continues at coordinate 668,432,391 of NC_090440.1, forward strand.
AGAACAAGATGCTCTTGTGGAAGGTGTAGTTTTGGCTGATTGTCTTACTGCTGAGCAGAAAGATAATTGCATAAATCTCCTAGATCAATTCTCTGAACTCTTCTCTACTGTGCAGGTACCACTTCTTGGTGTGAGCACACTATAGATACTGGAGACAGTTTACCTGTCAAAAGTAAGATCTATAGGCAGCCTGACCATGTCAGGGACTGCATAAAGCAAGAGGTCCAGAAAATGTTAGAACTAGGAGTAGTTGAGCACTCTGACAGTCCATGGGCTTCTCCTGTGGTACTGGTACCAAAACCCCATTCCAAAGATGGAAAGAAGGAAATGCGGTTTTGTGTAGACTATAGAGGTCTCAACTTGGTAACCAAAACTGATGCTCACCCTATACCCAGGGCAGATGAGCTCATAGATACACTGGCATCTGCCAAGTATCTAAGCACTTTTGATTTGACTGCAGGGTATTGGCAGATCAAATTATCAGAAGATGCTAAACCTAAGACTGCATTTTCTACCATTGGAGGACATTACCAGTTTACTGTAATGCCTTTTGGTTTGAAAAATGCACCTGCCACTTTTCAGAGGTTGGTGAACACAGTCCTGCAAGGGCTGGAAGCTTTCAGTGCAGCATATTTGGACGATATAGCTGTCTTTAGCTCCAGCTGGGATGATCACCTGGTCCACCTATGGAAAGTTTTGGAGGCCCTGCAAAAGGCAGGCCTCACTATCAAGGCTTCAAAGTGCCAGATAGGGCAGGGTAAGGTGGTTTATCTGGGACACCTTGTTGGTGGGGAACAGATTGCACCACTTCAGGGGAAAATCCAAACAATTATTGATTGGGTTCCCCCTACCACTCAGACTCAGGTGAGAGCCTTCCTAGACCTCACTGGGTATTACAGGTGGTTCATTAAGAACTATGGCTCCATTGCAGCCCCTCTTAATGACCTCACATCCAAGAAAATGCCTAAAAAGGTATTATGGACAGCAAACTGTCAGAAAGCTTTTGAGGAGCTGAAGCAGGCCATGTGCTCTGCACCTGTCCTGAAAAGCCCTTGTTACTCTAAAAAATTCTATGTCCAAACTGATGCATCTGAATTAGGAGTAGGGGCAGTCCTATCACAACTTAATTCTGAGGGCCAGGATCAACCTGTTGCTTTTATTAGTAGGAGGTTGACCCCTAGAGAAAAGCGTTGGTCTGCCATTGAGAGGGAGGCCTTTGCTGTGGTCTGGGCTCTGAAGAAGTTGAGGCCATACCTGTTTGGCACTCACTTCATTGTTCAGACAGACCACAAACCTCTACTTTGTCTAAAACAAATGAAAGGTGAAAATCCTAAATTGTTGAGGTGGTCCATATCCCTACAGGGAATGGACTATACAGTGGAACATAGACCTGGGAGTAGCCACTCCAATGCAGATGGACTCTCCAGATATTTCCACTTAGACAATGAAGACTCATCAGGTCATGGCTAGTCTTATTGTCCTTCGTTTGGGGGGGGGGGTTGTGTAGGAAAGTACCATCTTGCCTGGCATGTTACCCCCATTTTTCACTGTATATATGTTGTTTTAGTTGTATGTGTCACTGGGACCCTGGTAACCCAGGGCCCCAGTGCTCATAAGTGTGCCTAAATGTGTTACCTGTGTAGTGACTAACTGTCTCACTGAGGCTCTGCTAATCAGAACCTCAGTGGTTATGCTCTCTCAATTCTTTCCAAATTGTCACTAACAGGCTAGTGACCATTTTTACCAATTTACATTGGCTTACTGGAACACCCTTATAATTCCCTAGTATATGGTACTGAGGTACCCAGGGTATTGGGGTTCCAGGAGATCCCTATGGGCTGCAGCATTTCTTTTGCCACCCATAGGGAGCTCTGACAATTCTTACACAGGCCTGCCACTGCAGCCTGAGTGAAATAACGTCCACGTTATTTCACAGCCATTTTACACTGCACTTAAGTAACTTATAAGTCACCTATATGTCTAACCTTTACCTGGTAAAGGTTAGGTGCAAAGTTACTTAGTGTGAGGGCACCCTGGCACTAGCCAAGGTGCCCCCACATTGTTCAGAGCCAATTCCCTGGACTTTGTGAGTGCGGGGACACCATTACACGCGTGCACTACATATAGGTCACTACCTATATGTAGCTTCACAATGGTAACTCCGAATATGGCCATGTAACATGTCTATGATCATGGAATTGCCCCCTCTATGCCATCCTGGCATAGTTGGCACAATCCCATGATCCCAGTGGTCTGTAGCACAGACCCTGGTACTGCCAAACTGCCCTTCCTGGGGTTTCACTGCAGCTGCTGCTGCTGCCAACCCCTCAGACAGGCATCTGCCCTCCTGGGGTCCAGCCAGGCCTGGCCCAGGATGGCAGAACAAAGAACTTCCTCTGAGAGAGGGTGTTACACCCTCTCCCTTTGGAAAATGGTGTGAAGGCAGTAGCCTCCCCCAGCCTCTGGAAATGCTTTGTTGGCCACAGATGTGCCCAATTCTGCATAAGCCAGTCTACACTGGTTCAGGGGACCCCTTAGCCCTGCTCTGGCGCGAAACTGGACAAAGGAAAGGGGAGTGACCACTCCCCTGACCTGCACCTCCCCTGGGAGGTGTCCAGAGCTCCTCCAGTATGCTCCAGACCTCTGCCATCTTGGAAACAGAGGTGCTGCTGGCACACTGGACTGCTCTGAGTGGCCAGTGCCACCAGGTGACGTCAGAGACTCCTTGTGATAGGCTCCTTCAGGTGTTGCTAGCCTATCCTCTCTCCTAGGTAGCCAAACCCTCTTTTCTGGCTATTTAGGGTCTCTGTCTCTGGGGAAACTTCAGATAACGAATGCAAGAGCTCATCCGAGTTCCTCTGCATCTCTCTCTTCACCTTCTGATAAGGAATCGACTGCTGACCGCGCTGGAAGCCTGCAAACCTGCAACATAGTAGCAAAGACGACTACTGCAACTCTGTAACGCTGATCCTGCCGCCTTCTCGACTGTTTTCCTGCTTGTGCATGCTGTGGGGGTAGTCTGCCTCCTCTCTGCACCAGAAGCTCAGAAGAAATCTCCCGTGGGTCGACGGAATCTTCCCCCTGCAACCGCAGGCACCAAAAAGCTGCATTACCGGTCCCTTGGGTCTCCTCTCAGCACGACGAGCGAGGTGCCTCGAATCCAGCGACTCTGTCCAAGTGACCCCCACAGTCCAGTGACTCTTCAGCCCAAGTTTGGTGGAGGTAAGTCCTTGCCTCACCTCGCTGGGCTGCATTGCTGGGAACCGCGACTTTGCAGCTACTCCGGCCCCTGTGCACTTCCGGCGGAAATCCTTTGTGCACAGCCAAGCCTGGGTCCACGGCACTCTAACCTGCATTGCACGACTTTCTAAGTTGGTCTCCGGCGACGTGGGACTCCTTTGTGCAACTTCGGCGAGCACCGTTTCACGCATCTTCGTAGTGCCTGTTTCTGGCACTTCTCCGGGTGCTACCGGCTTCAGAGAGGGCTCCTTGTCTTGCTCGACGTCCCCTCTCTCTGCTGGTCCAATTTGCGACCTCCTGGTCCCTCCTGGGCCTCAGCAGCGTCCGAAAACGCTAACCGCACGATTTGCAGCTAGCAAGGCTTGTTGGCGTTCTTTCGGCGGGAAAACACTTCTGCACAACTCTCCACGGCGAGAGGGATCCGCCCACCAAAGGGGAAGTCTCTAGCCCTTTTCGTTCCTGCAGAAACCTCAGCTTCTTCTGTCCAGTAGAAGCTTCTTTGAACCCGCAGCTGGCATTTCCTGGGGATCTGCCCATCTCCGACTTGCTTGTGACTTTTGGACTTGGTCCCCTTGTTCCACAGGTACCCTAGATTGGAAATCCACAGTTGTTGCATTGCTGGTTTGGGTCTTTCCTGCATTATTCCTCTAACACGACTTCTTTGTCCTTAGGGGAACTTTAGTGCATTTTGCACTCACTTTTCAGGGTCTTGGGGAGGGTTATTTTTCTAACTCTCACTATTTTCTAATAGTCCCAGCGACCCTCTACAAGGTCACATAGGTTTGGGGTCCATTCGTGGTTCGCATTCCACTTTTGGAGTATATGGTTTGTGTTGCCCCTATCCCTATGTTTCCCCATTGCATCCTATTGTAACTATACATTGTTTGCACTGTTTTCTAAGACTATACTGCATATTTTTGCTATTGTGTATATATATCTTGTGTATATTTCCTATCCTCTCACTGAGGGTACACTCTAAGATACTTTGGCATATTGTCATAAAAATAAAGTACCTTTATTTTTAGTATAACTGTGTATTGTTTTTTCTTATGATATTGTGCATATGACACTAAGTGGTACTGTAGTAGCTTCACACGTCTCCTAGTTCAGCCTAAGCTGCTCTGCTAAGCTACCATTATCTATCAGCCTAAGCTGCTAGACACCCTATACACTAATAAGGGATAACTGGGCCTGGTGCAAGGTGCAAGTACCCCTTGGTACTCACTACAAGCCAGTCCAGCCTCCTACACTGAGGCTGTAGACGTGCCGGTGGCTGTGCAGGTGGCTGTGAAGGAGGTAGTGCAGGTGGCAGTGCAGGTGGCGGGGCAGGTGGCGGTTGTGGTGGCGGGGCAGCTTGCGGTGTTCGCTGCCGTACAGGTTGGTGTGGTTGTGGACAGAGGTGTGACACTGGTCCCTCAGTCGGTGCCACAGTGCCCTGTCCTGACCTGCTCTTGTGCTTTTGTCCCTTCCCCATCTTTGATGGTGCCGCAGTTGTCTTGCCACTATCCCCTTTTGTTTTTACTGAGCCCTTGGTGGCTTGTAGTTTCGGCTTCTCCCTCTGGGATGTGGGCACCTTTTTCACCTTGGCAGGTGGCGGAATGCCCTTGCTACGTGGTACACTGGCAGCCCTGATGGGTGGCGCACTCGATGACCCTGCAATTGCTGGCACCACTGTGCCTGGGGATTTGGTGGCTGAGGTGCTGGGCTGGGACCTGGATAGCCTGATAGAGGTCAATGTTAGCCAGGAAGAGTTTTTTAGACACACTGGGACGGGAAGATGGAGGGGGTTTAGTGGTTGTAGAAGGTATACGTCTGCAGAATTTGGGTGAAGGTGGATGGGTTGGTGTTGGGTGTGTGTGTGCCTGCGTTTGTGTACTTTGGGAGGAGGGCTCACAGACACACTGGGAGAGGACATTGGGGATGTGTGACTGGCAGTGGGGGTGGTGATTGCACGTGAGCGGTGTGAGGAGATGGGCTTGCTGGTGATGGAGGTAGTGGCTGAGGATGTAGTGCATGCAGGTGTGAGTGGAGACGAGACAGGGAGGGAGGTGGACGACATGGAAGAGGGGTACACAGTGGAGGCAGTGGTTGTTGTAGAAGGCTGGACTGGCTTGTAGTGAGTACCAAGGGGTACTTACACCTTGCACCAGGCCCAGGTATCCCTTATTAGTTAGAGGGGTGTCTAACAGCTTAGGCTGATAGAAAAGGTAGCTTAGCAGAGCAGCTTAGGCTGAACTAGGAGACGAGTGAAGCTCCTACAGTAACACAAGTGTCATATGCACAATATCATAAGAAAACACAATACACAGATATACTAAAAATAAAGATACTTTATTTTTATGACAATATGCCAAAGTATCTCAGTGAGTACCCTCAGTATGAGGTTAGCAAATATACCCAAGATATATGTACACAATACCAAAATATGCAGTAATCGCAATAGAAAACAGTGCACACAATGTATAGTCACAATAGAATGCAATGGGGGCACATAGGGATAGGGGCAAAACAAACCATATACTCTAGAAGTGGAATGCGAACCACGAATGGACCCCAAACCTATGTGACCTTGTAGAGGGTCGCTGGGACTGTAAGAAAACAGTGAGGGTTAGAAAAATAGCCCACCCCAAGACCCTGAAAAGTGGGTGCAAAGTGCACCTAAGTTCCCCAAAGAGCACAGAAGTCGTGATAGGGGAATTCTGCAGGAAAGACCAACACCAGCAATGCAACAACGATGGATTTCCAGACAAGAGTACCTGTGGAACAAGGGGACCAAGTCCAAAAGTCACGATCAAGTCGGGAGTGGGCAGATGCCCAGGAAATGTCAGCTGTGGGTGCAAACAAGCTGCCACCGGATGGTAGAAGCTGAGGATTCTGCAAGAAAGACAAGGGCTAGAAACTTCCCCTTTGGAGGATGGATGTCCCACGTCGTGAAGAGTCGTGCAGAAGTGTTTTCCCGCAGAAAGACTGCAAACAAGCCTTGCTAGCTACAAGGGTCGTGGTTAGGGTTTTTGGATGCTGCTGTGGCCCAGGAGGGACCAGGATGTCACCAATTGTGTGAGGGGACAGAGGAGGCGTCCAGCAAGACAAAGAGCCCACTCAGAAGCAAGCAGCACCCGCAGAAGTGCTGGAACAGGCACTACGAAGTGGAGTGAACCGGAGCTCACCCGAAGTTGCACAAGAGGGTCCCACGAAGCCGGAGGACAACTCAGGAGGTCGTGCAATGCAGGTTAGAGTGCCGGGGACCCAGGCTTGGCTGTGTACAAAGGAAATCCTCGGTGAGTGCACAGGAGCCGGAGTAGCTGCAAAACACGCGGTTCCCAGCAATGCAGTCTAGCGTGGGGAGGCAAGGACTTACCTCCACCAAACTTGGACTGAAGAGTTACTGGACTGTGGGAGTCACTTGGACAGAGTTGCTGAGTTCAAGGGACCTCGCTCGTCGTGCTGAGAGGAGACCCAGAGGACCGGTGATGCAGTTCTTTGGTGCCTGCGGTTGCAGGGGGAAGATTCAGTCAACCCACGGGAGATTTCTTCGGAGCTTCTATTGCAGAGAGGAGGCAGACTACCCCCACAGCATGCACCACCATGAAAACAGTGGAGAAGGCGGCAGGATCAGCGTTACAATTTCGCAGTAGTCGTCTTTGCTACTTTGTTCCAGTTTTGCAGGCTTCCAGTGCGGTCAGCATTCGATTCCTTGGCAGAAGGTGAAGAGAGAGATGCAGAGGAACTCTGATGAGCTCTTGCATTCGTTATCTAAAGAATTCCCCAAAGCAGAGACCCTAAATAGCCAGAAAAGGAGGTTTGGCTACCTAGGTGAGAGGATAGGCTAGCAACACAGGTAAGAGCCTATCAGAAGGAGTCTCTGACGTCACCTGCTGGCCCTGGCCACTCAGAGCAGTCGAGTGTGCCAGCAGCACCTCTGTTTCCAAGATGGCAGAGGTCTGGAGAACACTGGAGGAGCTCTGGGCACCTCCCAGAGGAGGTGCAGGTCAGGGGAGTGGTCACTCCCCTTTCCTTTGTCCAGTTTCGTGCCAGAGCAGGGCTGGGGGATCCCTGAACCGGTGTAGACTGGCTTATGCAGAAATGGGCACCATCTGTGCCCATATAAGCATTTCCAGAGGCTGGGGGAGGCTACTCCTCCCCTGCCTTAACACCTTTTTCCAAAGGGAGAGGGTGTAACACCCTCTCTCTGAGGAAGTCCTTTGTTCTGCCTTCCCGGGCCAAGCCTGGCTGGACCCCAGGAGGGCAGAAACCTGTCTGAGGGGTTGGCTGCAGTGAAACCCCTGAAAAGGCAGTTTGGCAGTACCCGGGTCTGTGCTAGAGACCCGGGGAATCATGGGATTGTCTCCCCAATACCAGGATGGCATTGGGGGGGGGCAATTCCATGATCTTAGACATGTTACATGGCCATGTTCGGAGTTACCATTGTGAGGCTACACATAGGTAGTGACCTATGTGTAGTGCACGCGTGTAATGGTGTCCCCGCACTCACAAAGTCCGGGGAATTTGCCCTGAACAATGTGGGAGCACCTTGGCTAGTGCAAGGGTGCCCACACACTAAGTAACTTAGCACCCAACCTTTACCAGGTAAAGGTTAGACATATAGGTGACTTATAAGTTACTTAAGTGCAGTGGTAAATGGCTGTGAAATATCGTGGACGTTATTTCACTCAGGCTGCAGTGGCAGGCCTGTGTAAGAATTGTCAGAGCTCCCTATGGGTGGCAAAAGAAATGCTGCAGCTCATAAGGATCTCCTGGAACCCCAATACCCTGGGAACCTCAGTATCATATACTAGGGAATTATAAGGGTGTTCCAGTATGCCAATGTAAATTGGTGAAATTGGTCACTAGCCTGTTAGTGACAATTTGGAAAGAAATGAGAGAGCATAACCACTGAGGTTCTGAATAGCAGAGCCTCAGTGAGACAGTTAGTCATAACACAGGTAACACATACAGGGCACACTTATGAGCACTGGGGCCCTGGCTGGCAGGGTCCCAGTGACACATACAACTAAAACAACATATATACCGTGAAATATGGGGGTAACATGCCAGGCAAGATGGTACTTTCCTACACAACCCCCCCCCCCAAATGAAGGACAATAAGACTAGCCATGCCCCGATGAGTCTTCATTGTCTAAGTGGAAATATCTGGAGAGTCCATCTGCATTGGAGTGGGTACTCCCAGGTCTATGTTCCACTGTATAGTCCATTCCCTGTAGGGATATGGACCACCTCAACAATTTAGGGTTTTCACCTTTCATTTGTTTTAGCCAAAGTAGAGGTTTGTGGTCTGTCTGAACAATGAAGTGAGTGCCAAACAAGTATGGCCTCAACTTCTTCAGTGCCCAGACCACAGCAAAGGCCTCCATCTCTATGGCAGACCAACGCTTTTCTCTAGGGGTCAACCTCCTGCTGATAATAGCAACAGGTTGACCTGGCCCTCAGAATTAAGTTGTGATAAGACTGCCCCTACCCCTAATTCAGATGCATCAGTTTGGACAATGAATTTTTTGGAGTAACAGAGGCTTTTCAGGTGCAGAGCACATGGCCTGCTTCAGCTCCTCAAAAGCTTTCTGACAGTTTGCTGTCCATAATACCTTCTTAGGCATTTTCTTAGATGTGAGGTTATTAAGAGGGGCTGCAATGGAGCCATAGTTCTTTATGAACCTCCTGCAGTACCCAGTGAGGCCTAAAAAGGCTCTCACCTGAGTCTGAGTTGTAGGGGGAACCCAATCTATAATAGTTTGGATTTTCCCCTGGAGTGGTGCAATCTGTTCTCCACCAACCAGGTGTCCCAGATAAACCACCTTCCCCTGTCCTATCTGGCACTTTGAAGGCTTGATAGTGAGGCCTGCCTTTTGCAGGGCCTCCAAAACTTTCCATAGGTGGACCAGGTGATCATCCTAGCTGGAGCTAAAGACAGCTATATCATCTACTGTAGATATGCTGCACTAAAAGCTTCCAGCCCTTGCAGGACTGTATTCACCAACCTTTGAAAAGTGGCAGGTGCATTTTTCAATCCAAAAGGCATTACTGTGAATTGGTAATGGCCTCCAATGGTTGAAAATGCAGTTTTTGCTTTTGCATCTTCTGATAACTTGATCTGCCAATACCCTGCAGTCAAATCAAAAGTGCTTAGATACTTGGCAGATGCCAGTGTATCTATTAGCTCATCTGCCCTGGGTATAAGGTGAGCATCAGTTTTGGTTACCTGGTTGAGACCTCTATAGTCTACACAAAACCGCATTTCCTTCTTTCCATCCTTGGAATGAGGTTTTGGTACAAGTACAACAGGAGAGGCCCATGGACTTTCAGAGTGCTCTACCACTCCCAGTTCAAGCATTTTCTGTACTTCTTGCTTTATGCAGTCTCTGACATGGTCAGGCTGCCTATAGATCTTACTTTTGACAGGCAAGCTGTCTCCAGTATCTATAGTGTGCTCACACCAAGAAGTGGTGCCTGGCACAGTAGAGAAGAGTTCAGAAAACTGACCCAGGAGATTTATGCAGTGGTCTTTCTGCTCAGCAGTAAGACAATCTGCAAAAACTACACCTTCCACTAGAGCATCTTGTTCTGTGGAAGAGAAGAGATCAGGGAGAGGGTCACTCTCTTCTTCCTGTCCCTCATCTGTTGCCATGAGCAGGGTGAGATCAGCCCTGTCATAGTAGGGTTTCAGGCGATTGACATGGAGCACCCTAAGGGGACTCCTGGCAGTGCCTAAGTCAACTAAGTAGGTGACTTCACCCTTCTTTTCAACAATTATGTGGGGTCCACTCCATTTGTCTTGGAGTGCTCTTGGTGCCACAGGCTCCAAGACCCACACTTTCTGCCCTGGTTGGTACTGAACCAAAACAGCCTTCTGGTCATGCCATTGCTTTTGGAGCTCTTGGCTGGCCTGAAGGTTTTTACTGGCCTTTTTCATGTACTCAGCCATCCTAGATCTGAGGCCAAGTACATAGTCCACTATGTCTTGCTTTGGAGCTTTTAAAGGTTGTTCCCAACCCTCCTTAACATGTGTTAGAGGACCCCTCACAGGGTGTCCAAATAGGAGTTCAAAGGGGCTGAAGCCCACTCCTTTTTGGGGTACCTCCCTGTAAGCAAAAAGGAGGCAAGGTAACAGGATATCTCATCTCCTGCGGAGTTTTTCAGGGAGTCCCATAATCATGCCTTTGAGAGTTTTGTTAAATCTCTCCACCAGTCCATTTGTTTGTGGATGATAGGGTGTGGTGAACTTGTGTGTCACACCACATTCCTTCCACATGGCCTTTAAGTAAGCAGACATGAAATTGCTTCCCCTGTCTGATACCACCTCTTTTGGGAAGCCCACCCTGGAAAAGATTCCCAGGAGGGCCTTTGCCACTGCAGGAGCTGTAGTGGTCCTTAGAGGAATTGCTTCAGGATATCTGGTGGCATGGTCCACTACCACCAAGATAAACCTATTGCCTGAAGCAGTAGGAGGGTCAAGGGGGCCAACTATGTCAACCCCTACCCTTTCAAAGGGAACCCCAACCACAGGCAGTGGAATAAGGGGTGCCTTTGGAGTGCCACCTTTCTTGCCACTGGCTTGACAGGTTTCACAGGACTTACAAAATTCCTTTGTGTCCTCTGACATTCTAGGCCAATGAAACAAGGGGACAAGCCTGTCCCAAGTTTTCATTTGCCCCAAATGTCCAGCTAAGGGAATGTCGTGGGCTAGAGTTAGGAGGAACTTTCTGTACTCCTGAGGAATCACCAATCTCCTGGCAGCTCCAGGTTTTGGATTCCTTGCTTCAGTGTACAAGAGGTTGTCCTCCCAGTAAACTCTGTGAGAGTCACTGACATCCCCATTTGCTTGTTTGACAGCTTGCTGCCTTAGACCCTCTAGTGTGGGACAGGTATGCTGTGCCACACTCAGCTCCTCCCTGGCAGGCCCCCCTTCACCCAAAAGCTCAGCAGTGTCTGCTTCCAGCTCCTCTGGTGTAGGTTCTGCATAAGGTGGAAATTCTTCTTCCTCAGAAGTTGAATCCACTGTAGAGGGAGGGATAGTAGGTAGTGTTTTACCTTTACTAACCCTAGCTTTAGGGAGCACTTGGTCTATTCTTCCAGGATCCAAGTTACCCTGTACTTTTTGCTTTTTGGCCTGAGCCCTGGTCAAAGCAAAAATATGCCCTGGAATGCCCAGCATTGCTGCATGAGCCTCCAACTCCACTTCTGCCCAAGCTAATGTCTCTAAATCATTCCCTAATAGACAGTCTACAGGTAAATCTGAGGCAACCACAACTTTCTTTGGACCAGTAACCCCCCCCAGTTGAGATTCACAACAGCCATGGGATGGCTAAGAGTGTTGTTATGAGCATCGGTTACTTGGTACTGGTGACCAAGTAGGTGTTGTTCAGGGTGGACCAGTTTCTCTATTACCATGGTAACACTGGCACCTGTGTCCCTGTAGGCCTGAACCTCAACACCATTTATTAGGGGTAGTTGCTTGTATTATCCATGTTAAGGGGACAAGCAACCAAGGTGGCTAAATCAATAGCCCCCTCAGAGACTAACACAGCCTCTGTGGTCTCCCTAATCAGACCAACCCCAACTAAGTTACCAAAAGTGAGCCCAGCTACTCCCTTGGATTGGCTATTAGTAGGTTTGCTCCCACCACCACTGCTATTACTAGGGGCACTAGGTGTAGCAGCAGGGGTTGTAGTGGTAGGAGGCTTGGCGCTTTTCTTCGGACAACTGGGATCTGTTGTCCAATGGCCTTTTATTTTACATAAATAGCACCATGGTTTCTTTTCTTTGTTTTGATTTTAAGAGGATTTGGGCCCACCAGAGTGTTTTTGTGGGCCTGATGAAGACTCATTTTTAGATTTGTCCCCACCCTTGTCAGAAGACTTACCATCCTTCTTCTTGCCATCTTTGTAACCCCCTGTATGAACTTTTCTGTTCACCCTTGTTCTGACCCATTTGTCTGCCTTCTTTCCCAATTCTTGGGGAGAGGTCAGATCAGAGTCTACCAGGTACTGGTGTAACAAATCAGACACACAATTATTAAGAATATGCTCTCAGGATTAAGTTATACAGGCTTTCATAGTCAGAAACTTTACTGCCATGTAACCACCCCTCCAAGGCCTTCACTGAATGGTCAACAAAGTCTACCCAGTCTTGTGAAGACTCCTTTTTGGTTTCTCTGAACTTCATCCTGTACTGTTCAGTGGTTAAGCCATAACCATCTAGGAGTGCATTCTTAAGAACTGTAAAATTATTGGCATCACTTTCTTTCACAGTAAGGAGCCTATCCCTACCCTTTCCACTGAAAGATAGCCATAGGATAGCAGCCCACTGCCTTTGAGGGACCTCCTGTACAACACAGGCCCTCTCAAGTGCAGCAAACCACTTGTTAATGTCATCCCCCTCCTTCTAAGGGGGAACTATCTTGTGCAGATTCCTAGAATCATGCTCTTTTGCAGGATGACTATTTGGAATACTGCTGCTGCCACCATGGGTTTCAAACCCCAATTTCTGTCTTTCTCTTTCTATCTCTAAGGACTGCCTATCTAAATCCAGCTGTTGCTTCTTGAGCTTCAGCCTGGATTGTTCCACTCTCAATCTATTGAGCTCCCTTTCTAACACTCTGTCATCAGGGTGGGTGGGTGAGGCATGTCTTGAAACAGAAGTATGGTGAGAATGAACAGAGGGAGACCTGACCCTAACAGATGGCACTCTAACAACCTGGCTAACAGAAGTAACACTCCTACTATGATGGGAAGGAACACTCTTACTGTGATGTGAGGTAACACTATTACTGTGGTGTGAAATCACACCAGTACCAGTTATGCTAGGTGGTCTGCTAATGGGCAGGTTGGGAAGGTTCCCTTCTAAATCCTTTGCTAGGGGTGCCCCAGGGTCAGATTGGGAACCATCAGCTAATTTCTCAACAGAAGTGCCAACTCTGGTCTTATTTTGTTCAATTAGCATATTAACCAACAGTTCTCTACAGGGATTCTTCCCTACCCCTAAACCTCTTTCAATGCAGAGACTCCTTGCTCCTTTCCAGCTAAGGTGATCATAAGCAAGTTTGGGCAGATCAACAGTTTGGCCTGTGCCAGACATTTTAGAAAGTGTTTAAAGGATAGAAAAAGAAATAAAAAGTTTTTAGAACTTTTTAAAGAACAGAAAAAAACTTTTAAAACTTTTAAAGAACTTTTTGAAAGTTTAGAGGTACTTTTCAGCACTTAGAAAAGAAGTGAGAGAAGACAACCAAAACTTTTTGGTTAGGTGTACATACACTGTACTTGTTTTGTATATTTTTCTCCTCTGAAAAGTACAATGACAAAAGTGGTAAGTAGTTGCAAAGTACTTATCCCACCACTGCACAACCAATGTAGGAGGCTGGACTGGCTTGTAGTGAGTACCAAGGGGTACTTACACCTTGCACCAGGCCCAGGTATCCCTTATTAGTGTAGAGGGGTGTCTAGCAGCTTACGCTGATAGAAAAGGTAGCTTAGCAGAGCAGCTTAGGCTGAACTAGGAGACGAGTGAAGCTCCTACAGTACCACAAGTGTCATATGCACAATATCATAAGAAAACACAATACACAGATATACTAAAAATAAAGATACTTTATTTTTATGACAATATGCCAAAGTATCTCAGTGAGTACCCTCAGTATGAGGATAGCAAATATACACAAGATATATGTACAAAATACCAAAATATGCAGTAATAGCAATAGAAAACAGTGCAAACAATGTATAGTCACAATAGAATGCAATGGGGGCACATAGGGATAGGGGCAACACAAACCATATACTCTAGAAGTGGAATGCGAACCACGAATGGACCCCAAACCTATGTGACCTTGTAGAGGGTCGCTGGGACTGTACGAAAACAGTGAGGGTTAGAAAAATAGCCCACCCCAAGACCCTGAAAAGTGGGTGCAAAGTGCACCTAAGTTCCCCAAGGAGCACAGAAGTCGTGATAGGGGAATTCTGCAGGAAAGACCAACACCAGCAATGCAACAATGATGGATTTCCAGACGAGAGTATAAGTAGAACAAGGGGACCAAGTCCAAAAGTCACGATCAAGTCGGGAGTGGGCAGATGCCCAGGAAATGCCAGCTGTGGGTGCAAAGAAGCTGCCACTGGATGGTAGAAGCTGAGGATTTTGCAAGAACGACAAGGGCTAGAAACTTCTCCTTTGGAGGATGGATGTCGCACGTCGTGAAGAGTCGTGCAGAAGTGTTTTCCTGCAGAAAGACCACAAACAAGCCTTGCTAGCTGCAAGGGTCGCGGTTAGGGTTTTTGGATGCTGCTGTGGCCCAGGAGGGACTAGGATGTCACCAATTGCGTGAGGGGACAGAGGGGGCGTCCAGCAAGACAAAGAGCCCACTCTGAAGCAACCAGCACCTGCAGAAGTGCCGGAACAGGCACTACGAATTGGAGTGAACCGGAGCTCACCCGAAGTTGCACAAGAGGGTCCCACGAAACCGGAGGACAACTCAGGAGGTCGTGCAATGCAGGTTAGAGTGCCGGGGACCCAGGCTTGGCTGTGCACAAAGGAAATCCTCGGTGAGTGCACAGGAGCCGAAGTAGCTGCAAAACACGCGGTTCCCAGCAATGCAGTCTAGCTGGGGAGGCAAGGATTTACCTCCACCAAACTTGGACTGAAGAGTCACTGAACTGTGGAAGTCACTTGGACAGAGTTGCTGAGTTCAAGGGACCTCGCTCGTCGTGCTGAGAGGAGACCCAGAGGACCGGTGATGCAGTTCTTTGGTGCCTGCGGTTGCAGGGGGAAGATTCCGTCGACCCACGGGAGATTTCTTCGGAGCTTCTAGTGCAGAGAGGAAGCAGACTATCCCCACAGCATGCACCACCAGGAAAACAGTCGAGAAGGCGGCAGGATCAGCGTTACAATGTCGCAGTAGTCGTCTTTGCTACTTTGTTGCAGTTTTGCAGGCTTCCAGCGCGGTCAGCAGTCGATTCCTTGGCAGAAGGTGAAGAGAGAGATGCAGAGGAACTCTGATGAGCTTTTGCATTCGTTATCTAAAGAATTCCCCAAAGCAGAGACCCTAAATAGCCAGAAAAGGAGGTTTGGCTACCTAGGTGAGAGGATAGGCTAGCAACACAGGTAAGAGCCTATCAGAAGGAGTCTCTGATGTCACCTGCTGGCCCTGGCCACTCAGAGCAGTCCAGTGTGCCAGCAGCACCTCTGTTTCCAAGATGGCAGAGGTCTGGAGCACACTGGAGGAGCTCTGGGCACCTCCCAGGGGAGGTGCAGGTCAGGGGAGTGATCACTCCCCTTTCCTTTGTCCAGTTTCGCGCCAGAGCAGGGCTGGGGGATCCCTGAACCGGTGTAGACTGGCTTATGCAGAAATGGGCACCATCTGTGCCCATGAAAGCATTTCCAGAGGCTGGGGGAGGCTACTCCTCCCCTGCCTTAACACCTTTTTCCAAAGGGAGAGGGTGTAACACCCTCTCTCTGAGGAAGTCCTTTGTTCTGCCTTCCTGGGCCAAGCCTGGCTGGACCCCAGGAGGGCAGAAACCTGTCTGAGGGGTTGGCTGCAGTGAAACCCCTGAAAAGGCAGTTTGGCAGTACCCAGGTCTGTGCTAGAGACCCGGGGAATCATGGGATTGTCTCCCCAATACCAGGATGGCATTGGGGGGGGGCAATTCCATGATCTTAGACATGTTACATGGCCATGTTCGGAGTTACCATTGTGAAACTACACATAGGTAGTGAGCTATGTGCAGTGCACGCGTGTAATGGTGTCCCCGCACTCACAAAGTCCGGGGAATTTGCCCTGAACAATGTGGGAGCACACACTAAGTAACTTAGCACCCAACCATTACCAGGTAAAGGTTAGACATATAGGTGACTTATAAGTTACTTAAGTGCAGTGGTAAATGGCTGTGAAATAACGTGGACGTTATTTCACTCAGGCTGCAGTGGCAGGCCTGTGTAAAAATTGTCAGAGCTCCCTATGGGTGGCAAAAGAAATGCTGCAGCCCATAGGGATCTCCCGGAACCCCAATACCCTGGGTACCTCAGTACCATATACTAGGGAATTATAAGGGTGTTCCAGTATGCCAATGTAAATTGGTGAAATGGGTCACTAGCCTGTTAGTGACAATTTGGAAAGAAATGAGAAAGCATAACCACTGAGGTTCTGAATAGCAGAGCCTCAGTGAGACAGTTAGTCATAACACAGGTAACACATACAGGGCACACTTATGAGCACTGGGGCCCTGGCTGGCAGGGTCCCAATGACACATACAACTAAAACAACATATATACAGTGAAATATGGGGGTAACATGCCAGGCAAGATGATACTTTCCTACACAACCCCCCCCCAAACGAAGGACAATAAGGCTAGCCATGCCCTGATGAGTCTTCATTGTCTAAGTGGAAATATCTGGAGAGTCCATCTGCATTGGAGTGGGTACTCCCAGGTCTATGTTCCACTGTATAGTCCATTCCCTGTAGGGATATGGACCACCTCAACAATTTAGGGTTTTCACCTTTCATTTGTTTTAGCCAAAGTAGAGGTTTGTGGTCTGTCTGAACAATGAAGTGAGTGCCAAACAGGTATGGCCTCAACTTCTTCAGTGCCCAGACCACAGCAAAGGCCTCCCTCTCTATGGCAGACCAACGCTTTTCTCTAGGGGTCAACCTCCTGCTGATAAAAGCAATAGGTTGATCCTGGCCCTCAGAATTAAGTTTTGATAAGACTGCCCCTACCCCTAATTCAGATGCATCAGTTTGGACAATTAATTTTTTGGAGTAACAGGGGCTTTTCAGGACCGGTGCAGAGCACATGGCCTGCTTCAGCTCCTCAAAAGCTTTCTGACAGTTTGTTGTCCATAATACCTTCTTAGGCATTTTCTTGGATGTGAGGTCATTAAGAGGGGCTGCAATGGAGCCATAGTTCTTTATGAACCTCCTATAGTACCCAGTGAGGCCTAAAAAGGCTCTCACCTGAGTCTGAGTTGTAGGGGGAACCCAATCTATAATAGTTTGGATTTTCCCCTGGAGTGGTGCAATCTGTTCTCCACCTACCAGGTGTCCCAGATAAACCACCTTCCCCTGCCCTATCTGGTACTTTGAAGCCTTGATAGTGAGGCCTGCCTTTTGCAGGGCCTCCAAAACTTTCCATAGGTGGACCAGGTGATCATCCCAGCTGGAGCTAAAGACAGCTATATCATCTAGATATGCTGCACTAAAAGCTTCCAGCCCTTGCAGGACTGTATTCACCAACCTTTGAAAAGTGGCAGGTGCATTTTTCAATCCAAAAGGCATTACTGTGCATTGGTAATGGCCTGCAATGGTTGAAAATGCAGTTTTTGCTTTTGCATCTTCTGATAACTTGATCTGCCAATACCCTGCAGTCAAATCAAAAGTGCTTAGATACTTGGCAGATGCCAGTGTATCTATTAGCTCATCTACCCTGGGTATAGGGTGAGCATCAGTTTTGGTTACCTGGTTGAGACCTCTATAGTCTACACAAAACCGCATTTCCTTCTTTCCATCCTTGGAATGAGGTTTTGGTACAAGTACCACAGGAGAGGCCCATGGACTTTCAGAGTGCTCAACGACTCCCAGTTCCAGCATTTTCTGTACTTCTTGCTTTATGCAGTCTCTGACATGGCCAGGCTGCCTATAGATCTTACTTTTGACAGGCAAGCTGTCTCCAGTATCTATAGTGTGCTCACACCAAGAAGTGGTGCCTGGCACAGTAGAGAAGAGTTCAGAAAACTGACCCAGGAGATTTATGCAGTGGTCTTTCTGCTCAGCAGTAAGACACTCTGCAAAAACTACACCTTCCACTAGAGCATCTTGTTCTGTGGCAGAGAAGAGATCAGGGAGAGGGTCACTCTCTTCTTCCTGTCCCTCATCTGTTGCCATGAGCAGGGTGAGATCAGCCCTGTCATAGTAGGGTTTCAGGCGATTGACATGGAGCACCCTAAGGGGACTCCTGGCAGTGCCTAAGTCAACTAAGTAGGTGACTTCACCCTTCTTTTCAACAATTATGTGGGGTCCACTCCATTTGTCTTGGAGTGCTCTTGGTGCCACAGGCTCCAAGACCCACACTTTCTGCCCTGGTTGGTACTGAACCAAAACAGCCTTCTGGTCATGCCATTGCTTTTGGAGCTCTTGGCTGGCCTGAAGGTTTTTACTGGCCTTTTTCATGTACTCAGCCATCCTAGATCTGAGGCCAAGTACATAGTCCACTATGGGGGTCATTCTGACTCCCGCCGGCCGCGGTAACCGCAGGGCCGGCGGGAGCCGCCGAATGACCGCACCGCGGTCAAATGACCGCAGCGGCCATTCTGGCTTTCCCGCTGGGCCGGCGGGTGACCCCAACCACAGGCAGTGGAATAAGGGGTGCCTTTGGAGTGCCACCTGTCTTGCCACTGGCTTGACAGGTTTCACAGGACTTACAAAATTCCTTTGTGTCCTCTGACATTCTACTCCAATGAAACAAGCGGACAACCCTGTCCCAAGTTTTCATTTGCCCCAAATGTCTAGCTAAGGGAATGTCGTGGGCTAGAGTTAGGAGGAACTTTCTGTACTCCTGAGGAATCACCAATCTCCTGGCAGCTCCAGGTTTTGGATCCCTTGCTTCAGTGTACAAGAGGTTGTCCTCCCAATAAACTCTGTGAGAGTCACTGACATCCCCATTTGCTTGTTTGACAGCTTGCTGCCTTAGACCCTCTAGTGTGGGACAGGTATGCTGTGCCACACTCAGCTCCTCCCTGGCAGGCCCCCCTTCACCCAAAAGCTCAGCAGTATCTGCTTCCAGCTCCTCTGGCGTAGGTTCTGCACAGGGTGGAAATTCTTCTTCCTCAGAAGTTGAATCCACTGTAGAGGGAGGGATAGTAGGTAGTGTTTTACCTTTACTAACCCTAGCTTTAGGGAGCACTTGGTCCATTCTTCCAGGATCCAAGTTACCCTGTCCTTTTTGCTTTTTGGCCTGAGCCCTGGTCAAAGCAAAAATATGCCCTGGAATGCCCAGCATTGCTGCATGAGCCTCCAACTCCACTTCTGCCCAAGCTGATGTCTCTAAGTCATTCCCTAATAGACAGTCTACAGGTAAATCTGAGGCAACCACAACTTTCTTTGGACTAGTAACCCCCCCCCCCAGTTGAGATTCACAACAGCCATGGGGTGGCTAAGATTGTTGTTATGAGCATCGGTTACTTGGTACTGGTGACCAAGTAGGTGTTGTTCAGGGTGGACCAGTTTCTCTATTACCATGGTAACACTGGCACCTGTGTCCCTGTAGGCCTGAACCTCAACACCATTTATTAGGGGTAGTTGCTTGTACTTATCCATGTTAAGGGGACAAGCAACCAAGGTGGCTAAATCAATAGCCCCCTCAGAGACTAACACAGACCAACCCCAACTAAGTTACCAAAAGTGAGCCCAGCTACTCCCTTGGATTGGCTATTAGTAGGTTTGCTCCCACCACCACTGCTATTACTAGGGGCACTAGGTGTAGCAGCAGGGGTTGTAGTGGTAGGAGGCTTGGTGCTTTTCTTTGGACAACTGGGATCTGTTGTCCAATGGCCTTTTATTTTTACATAAATAGCACCATGGTTTATTTTCTTTGTTTTGATTTGAAGAGGATTTGGCCCCCCCCCCCCCACCAGAGTGTTTTTGTGGGCCTGATGAAGACTCATTTTTAGATTTGTCCCCACCCTTGTCAGAAGACTTACCATCCTTCTTCTTGCCATCTTTGTCACCCCCTGTATGAACTTTTCTGTTCACCCTTGTTCTGACCCATTTGTCTGCCTTCTTTCCCAATTCTTGGGGAGAGGTCAGATCAGAGTCTACCAGGTACTGGTGTAACAAATCAGACACACAATTATTAAGAATATGCTCTCTCAGGATTACGTTATACAGGCTTTCATAGTCAGAAACTTTACTGCCATGTAACCACCCCTCCAAGGCCTTCACTGAATGGTCAACAAAGTCTACCCAGTCTTGTGAAGACTCCTTTTTGGTTTCTCTAAACTTCATCCTGTACTGTTCAGTGGTTAAGCCATAACCATCTAGGAGTGCATTCTTAAGAACTGTAAAATTATTGGCATCACTTTCTTTCACAGTAAGGAGCCTATCCCTACCCTTTCCACTGAAAGATAGCCATAGGGTAGCAGCCCACTGCCTTTGAGGGACCTCCTGTACAACACAGGCCCTCTCAAGTGCAGCAAACCACTTGTTAATGTCATCCCCCTCCTTCTAAGGGGGAACTATCTTGTGCAGATTCCTAGAATCATTCTCTTTTGCAGGATAACTATTTGGAATACTGCTGCTGCCACCATGGGTTTCAAACCCCAATTTCTGTCTTTCTCTTTCTATCTCTAAGGACTGCCTATCTAAATCCAGCTGTTGCTTCTTGAGCTTCAGCCTGGATTGTTCCACTCTCAATCTATTGAGCTCCCTTTCTAACACTCTGTCATCAGGGTGGGTGGGTGAGGCATGTCTTGAAACAGAAGTATGGTGAGAATGAACAGAGGGAGACCTGATCCTAACAGATGGCACTCTAACAACCTGGCTAACAGAAGTAACACTCCTACTATGATGGGAAGGACCACTCTTACTGTGATGTGAGGTAACACTATTACTGTGGTGCAAAATCACATCAGTACCAGTTATGCTAGGTGGTCTGCTAATGGGCAGGTTGGGAAGGTTCCCTTCTAAATCCTTTGCTAGGGGTGCCCCAGGGTCAGATTGGGAACCATCAGCTAATTTCTCAACAGAAGTGCCAACTCTGGTCTTATCTTGTTCAATGAGCATATTAACCAACAGTTCTCTACAGGGATTCTTCCCTACCCCTAAACCTCTTTCAATGCAGAGACTCCTTGCTCCTTTCCAGCTAAGGTGATCATAAGCAAGTTTGGACAGATCAACAGTTTGGCCTGTGCCAGACATTTTAGAAAGTGTTTAAGGGATAGAAAAAGAAAGAGCAAGTTTTTAGAACTTTTTAAAGAACAGAAAAAAACTTTTTAAACTTTTTAAGAACTTTTTGAAAGTTTAGAGGTACTTTTCAGCACTTAGAAAAGAAGTGAGAGAAGACAAGCAAAACTTTTTGGTTAGGTGTACATACACTGAACTTGTTTTGTATATTTTTCTCCTATGAAAAATACAATGACAAAAGTGGTAAGTAGTTGCAAAGTACTTATCCCACCGCTGCACAACCAATGTAGGAGGCAGGACTGGCTTGTAGTGAGTACCAAGGGGTACTTACACCTTGCACCAGGCCGAGGTATCCCTTATTAGTGTAGAGGGGTGTCTAGCAGCTTAGGCTGATAGAAAAGGTAGCTTAGCAGAGCAGCTTAGGCTGAACTAGGAGACGAGTGAAGCTCCTACAGTACCACAAGTGTCATATGCACAATATCATAAGAAAACACAATACACAGATATACTAAAAATAAAGATACTTTATTTTTATGGTAATATGCCAAAGTATCTCAGTGAGTACCCTCAGTATGAGGATAGCAAATATACACAAGATATATGTACACAATACCAAAATATGCAGTAATAGCAATAGAAAACAGTTCAAACAATGTATTGTCACAATAGAATGCAGTGGGGGCACATAGGGATAGGGGCAACACAAACCATATACTCTAGAAGTGGAATGCGAACCACGAATGGACCCCAACCCTATGTGACCTTGTAGAGGGTCGCTGGGACTGTAAGAAAACAGTGAGGGTTAGAAAAATAGCCCACCCCAAGACCCTGAAAAGTGGGTGCAAAGTGCACCTAAGTTCCCCAAAGAGCACAGAAGTTGTGATAGGGGAATTCTGCAGGAAAGACCAACACCAGCAATGCAACAACGATGGATCTCCAGACGAGAGTACCTGTGGAACAAGGGGACCAAGTCCAAAAGTCACGATCAAGTCGGGAGTGGGCAGATGCCCAGGAAATGCCAGCTGTGGGTGCAAAGAAGCTGCCACTGGATGGTAGAAGCTGAGGATTCTGCAAGAACGACAAGGGCTAGAAACTTCCCCTTTGGAGGATGGATGTCCCACGTCGTGAAGAGTCGTGCAGAAGTGTTTTCCCGCAGAAAGACCACAAACAAGCCTTGCTAGGTGCAAGGGTCGCGGTTAGGGTTTTTGGATGCTGCTGTGGCCCAGGAGGGACCAGGATGTCACCAATTGCGTGAGGGGACAGAGGGGGCGTCCAGCAAGACAAAGAGCTCACTCAGAAGCAAGCAGCACCCGCAGAAGTGCCGGAACAAGCACTACGAAGAGGAGTGAACCGGAGCTCACCCGAAGTTGCACAAGAGGGTCCCACGAAGCCAGAGGACAACTCAGGAGGTCGTGCAATGCAGGTTAGAGTGCCGGGGACCCAGGCTTGGCTGTGCACAAAGGAAATCCTCGGTGAGTGCACAGGAGCCGGAGTAGCTGCAAAACACGCGGTTCCCAGCAATGCAGTCTAGCTTGGGGAGGCAAGGACTTACCTCCACCAAACTTGGACTGAAGAGTCACTGGACTGTGGGAGTCACTTGGACAGAGTTGCTGAGTTCAAGGGACCTTGCTCGTCGTGCTGAGAGGAGACCCAGAGGACCGGTGATGCAGTTCTTTGGTGCCTGCGGTTGCAGGGGGAAGATTCCGTCAACCCACTGGAGATTTCTTCGGAGCTGCTAGTGCAGAGAGGAGGCAGACTACCCCCACAGCATGCACCACCAGGAAAACAGCCGAGAAGGCGGCAGGATCAGCGTTACAATGTCGCAGTAGTTGTCTTTGCTACTTTGTTGCAGTTTTGCAGGCTTCCAGCGCGGTCAGCAGTCGATTCCTTGGCAGAAGGTGAAGAGAGAGATGCAGAGGAACTCTGATGAGCTCTTGCATTCGTTATCTAAAGAATTCCCCAAAGCAGAGACCCTAAATAGCCAGAAAAGGAGGTTTGGCTACCTAGGTGAGAGGATAGGCTAGCAACACAGGTAAGAGCCTATCAGAAGGAGTCTCTGACGTCACCTGCTGGCCCTGGCCACTCAGAGCAGTCCAGTGTGCCAGCAGCACCTCTGTTTCCAAGATGGCAGAGGTCTGGAGCACACTGTAGGAGCTCTGGGCACCTCCCAGGGGAGGTGCAGGTCAGGGGAGTGGTCACTCCCCTTTCCTTTCTCCAGTTTCGTGCCAGAGCAGGGCTGGGGGATCCCTGAACCGTCGTAGACTGGCTTATGCAGAAATGGGCACCATCTGTGCCCATGAAAGCATTTCCAGAGGCTGGGGGAGGCTACTCCTCCCCTGCCTTAACACCTTTTTCCAAAGGGAGAGGGTGTAACACCCTCTCTCTGAGGAAGTCCTTTGTTCTGCCTTCCTGGGCCAAGCCTGGCTGGACCCCAGGAGTGCAGAAACCTGTCTGAGGGGTTGGCTGCAGTGAAACCCCTGAAAAGGCAGTTTGGCAGTACCCGGGTCTGTGCTAGAGACCCGGGGAATCATGGGATTGTCCCCCCAATACCAGGATGGCATTGGGGGGGCAATTCCATGATCTTAGACATGTTACATGGCCATGTTCCGAGTTACCATTGTGAAGCTACACATAGGTAGTGACCTATGTGTAGTGCACGCGTGTAATGGTGTCCCCGCACTCACAAAGTCCGGGGAATTTGCCCTGAACAATGTGGGAGCACCTTGGCTAGTGCCAGGGTGCCCACACACTAAGTAACTTAGCACCCAACCTTTACCAGGTAAAGGTTAGACATATAGGTGACTTATAAGTTACTTAAGTGCAGTGGTAAATGGCTGTGAAATAACGTGGACGTTATTTCACTCAGGCTGCAGTGGCAGGCCTGTGTAAGAATTGTCAGAGCTCCCTATGGGTGGCAAAAGAAATGCTGGAGCCCATAGGGATCTCCTGGAACCCCAATACCCTGGGTACCTCAGTACCATATACTAGGGAATTATAAGGGTGTTCCAGTATGCCAATGTAAATTGGTGAAATTGGTCACTAGCCTGTTAGTGACAATTTGGAAAGAAATAAGAGAGCATAACCACTGAGGTTCTGAATAGCAGAGCCTCAGTGAGACAGTTAGTCATAACACAGGTAACACATACAGGGCACACTTATGAGCACTGGGGCCCTGGCTGGCAGGGTCCCAGTGACACATACAACTAAAACAACATATATACAGTGAAATATGGGGGTAACATGCCAGGCAAGATGGTACTTTCCTACAGTTGTTGCTGGGTTTGCATGGGGATGGTGCTTGTGTGAGTGCCTCTGGGATGTGTGGTGCTTATGTTTGCCATGTCCACTCTTGTGTGTTGATGTGTGTGCATGCTGGTCTGATGGTGTGCTTGGGATAGGCTGAGGTACAGGGTATTGGGTCTGGGTGGAGGAAGTTGGAGGGGGGAGGCTGGACACAGGGACAATGGCTGCCATCAGTGCTGAGGCCAGAGCCTGAAATGCTCGCTGTTGGGCCGCCTGCCCGGAATGAATGCCCTCCAGGTATGCATTTGTTTGTTGCAAATGCCTCTCAACACCCTGGATGGCATTCAAAATGGTAGATAGCCCAACAGTGAGGGATCTCAGGAGGTCAATAGCCTCCTCACTGAGGGCAGCAGGGCTGACTGGGGCAGGGCCTGAGGTGCCTGGGGCAAAGGAGATGGCCACCCTCCTGGGTGAGCGGGCACAGGACACACGGAGGGGCTGCTGGGAGGGCAGTCCTGGTATGGGGGGGTGGCGGCTGTATCTGTTGATGCGGTGGGCACAGAGGTGCCTGCCACCGCGAAGGGAGCTTCCATCAGAGGAGGAGTCGCTGTCACTGGTGTCTGCTCCTGTCCCCGCCGTGGAGCTCCCCTCACCCTCCGTCCCACTGGTCGCTTCAGACTCCGTTGGTTCACCTTCCAGGGCCAAGTGGGTTGGAGCTCATTCCTGCTCCTGTGCCAATGCTCCTCTGCCTGATGATGTTATTGCACACAAGAACAGGGAGACCACAAAAAGGGGGGGGAAGACAGAAGAAAAACATGTTTAGTGCATGCAACACAACTACCGTTGGCGGACACAACACACAGGGAGCAGCCCTCAGCACTACGCCATGCACTAACAGATCCTAGAAAATTCACCTGACCATGGGGTACGAAGCCTAAGCCCAATTGCTGCACACCTGGAAGTCACAGGAGCCTGACTAGGTGTAGATGGCTCTTACCACTAGTGGGGTTGGGGTGCCACATAGCCTGCCTCACAAGGGACCTTGCCTACCAAGTTTGCCCGGGCCTAGGGGAACCCACTGCCCACCTCCCCCACCCAGACACCTCATAATGCGTGCAATGTCAGCTGAATGAGAGTGTACCCACCGCCTTGTGGCTGCTGTGTTGCCCTCAAGCGCCCATCCAACTCCGATATGCCACCGCCAGGATCCAGTACATCAGGGGGGTCATGGTGCGACGGGCACCCCTTCCACGTTGGGAGGCCATCCCCAGCTGGGCCTCCGCCGTCTTCTTGCTCCAGCGGCGCAGGTCGTCCCATCTTTTACGGCAGTGGGTGCTCTGTCTGTGGTAGACCCCGAGGGTCCGGACGTCCTTGGCGATGGCACGCCAAATACCCTTCTTCTGGTGGGCGCTGACCTAGAGGAATGGTATAGGGGGAAAGGAAATTACTCACCCGTCCGGACCGTCATACTCATTGCCCACCAGTTCCCATCCATGCCCTGACGCACATACACTCACCATCCGCACATGCAGGCCTCTGCCCCCTCCATGTATCTTCCATCCACACCACTCAAAGCAGGCATTGCCCATGCAGCATGCTCACAGTGTACTCACCTGTTTGTCTGGAGGACCGTACAGTTGCGTGTACTGGGGGAGGACCCCATCCACTAGTTTCTCCAACTCCTCCGAAGTGAAGGCAGGGGCCCTTTCCCCAGACAATGTAGCCATCGTCGCTTCCAGACACAGGTCACAGCAGCACTTGCAGTGTAGGTCCTCTCCTGTTGAAGGTCAGGTATCAAGTGAGTGAACAGACAGAAAATGGCAGTCACGTCCGCGGCGGTGCGTAACGTCACCGCCGGCGTACATCGTCATTGGCTCCTGGGACCCATAGGGCCCAATGTTAACCAAGGCAGAATTGTGCCGCGGTCTTCGACCGCCCACCGCAACGGTGTACAACGCCAGCGCAGTTACCTCATAGCCCCTTGTCCCACCTTACAGGTCAGGAAGCCGCCATTTCAAGGGCCCACATGGGATGGATAAAAACTGCGTCTCACCAATCTAGGCCGGGAATACAGACAGATACCGGCGCATTGCGGATTAATAACGTTTCTGCAAATAACACATTGTGATACCTCAGTGTTGGATGACTCTCTGCTCACTTTTCTCCTCCATAGGGCACGTCTGCTGGGGCACGTGATGAGATGGCGGCATCCTCTGGTGTACAGACCCCTGGTGGACCTGTCGACAATGGAAGAGAGACACATCATAATAACATGCAGACTTGATTGTGCAACAATCCTGGAACTGTGTGCCCAGTTGGAGCCAGACCTGATGTCAGCTATCCGCCATCCCACAGGGATACCCCCTCTAGTGCAGGTCCTGTCTGTACTCCATTTCCTGGCCAGTGGTTCTTTTCAAATAACAGTGGCCATGGCATCAGGGATGTCCCAGCCAATGTTCTCTAACATGTTGTCCAGAGTGTTGTCTGCCCTGCTGAAACATATGCACAGCTACATCATTTTCCCTCAGGTGGAGGATTTGCCCACAGTGAAAGGTGAGTTCTGTGCCCTGGGACATATCCCCAACATCATTGGTGCAATTGATGGTACACATGTGGCATTTGTGCCCCCTTGCAGGAATGAACAGGTGTACAGAAACAGGAAGAGCTACCATTCGATGAATGTGCAGATGGTGTGGCCGACCAGTACATCTCCCATGTCAATGCCTGGCTCTGTGCATGACGCTTACATTTTGAGAAATAGTAGCATCCCTTATGTGATGGGGCAACTCCTGAGACACCGTGTGTGGCTAATAGGTGAGGCCAGGGTCCCAATACAATTGACATAGGTGTCTGGGTATGGGGTTGTCCCTAAGGGTTAGTGTGTGTCTAACAGTTGTCCCTCGACATTTGCAGGTGACTCTGGTTACCCCAACCTGTCATGGCTACTGACTCCAGTGAGGAATCCCAGGACAAGGGCAGAGGAACGCTACAATGAGGCACATGGGCGAACTAGGAGGATAATAGAGCACACCTTCAGCCTCCTGAAGGCCAGATTCTGTGCCTCCATCTGACAGGTGGTTCCTTATACTACTCACCGAAGAAGGTGTGCCAGATAATCGTGGCCTGCTGTATGCTGCACAACCTGGCTTTGCGATGCCAGGTGCCTTTTCTGCAGGAGGATGGGCCAGATGGTGGTCTTGTGGCAGCTGTGGAGCCTGTGGACAGTGAAGAAGAGGAGGCAGAAGAAGAGGATATCGACAACCGAAACAACATCATCATGCAATACTTCCAGTGAGACACAGGTAAGAAGATGTCACTGCTTCCCACATCTCATACTATTGTTGGAGCTAGCATAAGTCTGTCATTTTCACTCAGTGTATGGACACTGACTTGTCACTTTGACTTTCCATTTCTCAGATCTGGGTCCCACTTTGTGCCCTCTGCTATGTTTGCTCCTGGCCTACAGCTGTGTTACATTGGTATGTGAACAAATAAATTGACATTGCTATATTCCATAGATATTGCAATTACACATTTGTGAAAGCACAGACTGACTCCAGATTGTTTTGTGATTGAAGTGTGTTTATTCCAGTGCAAATAAGTGGAGGGGGTTGTCAAATGGGCTGGGGTGATGGTGGAGGTATGTCCATGGCAGAGTCCAGTCTATTTGTTTCACAGGTGCATTGTCCAAAGGGACATAGGAAGTGGAGCAATGGCAATTTAAGGATGGACAGGGTGACACAGTGGGACAGAAGAGTGACATTCAGGGGGGTCTTATTTCCTGGCAGGGATCTTGGCAATGTTCTCTGTCTTGTTCCTGGATCTCAGGGACCGTTTCCAGGGTGGTTCTCCATCTGCATGGGGTGGGGTGCTGGTGTCCTGTTGTTCCTGTGGCGGTGCCTCCTGTCCACTAGCGCCAGCGGAGGTGGAGGGCTGTTCATCATCCAGGTTAGTGTCAGGGGCCCGTTGGTGTGCCACTGTGTCCGATCCCCATGTAGTTTTCCTCCTGCAGCTGCTGGGTCACCTGAAACTTGGCCAGTACCGTGCCCATGGTCTCCTGGGAATGGTGGTAAGCTCCCATGATGTTGGAGAGTGCCTTGTGGAGAGTGGGTTCCCTGGGCCTGTCCTCCCCCTGTCGCACAGCAGTCCCCCCAGCATCCCTGTTATCCTGTGCCCCTGTCCCCTGAACCGTGTGCCCACTGCCACTGCCCCCAGGTCCCTGATCGTCCTGTGTTAGTGGGTTTGCCTGGGTTCCCTGTAGTGGTGGACACACTGCTGATTGACGTGTCCTGGGGACAGAGGGATGGGCCCACTGGGTGGGTGCTGTGCTGGTGTTTCCTGAGGGGGGAGGCTCTGTGGTGGTTTGTGACTGTGTCAGGGGAACCGACTGTCCCGAGGTCCCTGATGGGCCGGGCTGGTCATCTTGATCCAGGCGTACAGAGCTGCTGTCATCACTGTGGGTCTCTTCTGCGGGGGAATGGATATGTCTGGCACCTCCTGTCCTGTGACGTTGGGTATGGGTCCTGTTGGGGTGTAAATGCATAGTTATTGTATCTGTGTGTTCCATCTTGTGCAATGGGTGAGTCCTGTGCTTGCATTATTGGCTTGGTCCTTGTGTGATTGTGTGATTGGTGATTTTGGGGCATGAGTGAGTCTCTCTACTGAACATGCTTTGGTGATGGGTGTCCATGCATTGGTGTTACATGCAGGGCTTGGTTTTGGGATGTGTGGGTTTTGTTAGTGGGGTATCTGTGGGTTGTTGGGGTGATGGGTGTGAGGGTAAGGGTGGCGGTATGTGATGGCATGCAGGTGGGGTGTGGGGGATAAAGTAGTAAAGATATGTCTTACCAGAGTCCAGTCCTCCTGCTACTCCTGTGAGGCCCTCAGGATGCAGTAATGCCAAGACTTGCTCCTCCCATGTTGTTAGTTGTGGGGGAGGAGGTGGGTGTCCACCGCCAGTCCTCTGTACAGCAATCTGGTGTCTGGATACCACGGAATGCACCTTCCCCGTAGGTCGTTCCACCTCTTCCTGATGTCATCCCGTGTTCTTGGATGCTGTCCCACTGCGTTTACCCTGTCAACAATTCTGCGCCATAGCTCCATCTTCCTTGCAATGGATGTCTGCTGCACCTGTGATCCGAATAGCTGTGGCTCTACCCGGACGATTTCCTCCACCATGACCCTGAGCTCCTCCTCAAAGAACCTGGGGTGTCTTTGAGATGCCATGATGTGGTGTGGGTAATGTGTGAGGTGGTGTCTGTTGTGATGTGTGAGGGGATGTGTTGGTGTGTGTTGTTTGAGGTGCGTGGATGTTGTGTAAGTGATGGTGTTGTGTATCTGTGGATGCTGGTGTTGTTTTAGGTAGTCTCTCTCTCTGGCCTTCTTTCAAAATTTTGGTAGTAAGGGTTTGTGGGTGATGTGGGTGTGTGCTTTATATTGGATTGGGTGTGTGGTTATGGTGTGTATATGTGTATCAGGTGTGTGTATTTCGAATTGTCCAATGTGGTTGCGTTTTGTAAATGTGTGTGTATTTTGAGTGCGGCGGTGTGTACCGCCAATGGAATACCGCGGTTGAAAGACTGTCGCGTTGATTTGTGGGTCGTGATACTGTGGGCGTATTCCTGTTGGTGTGACGGTGTTGGTTTTGGTATCGCCAGTTTATCACTGACCTTTGGTGTGGCGGACTTGTGTGGGTGTCGGCATTGTGGCAGATTCCGAGCTGTGGGTCGTAATACCTGTAGCGGAATTCCACGGCCGCAGCAGTATGTTGGCGGTCTTCTGCACGGCGGAAAGTGGGATTTACCGCCAGGGTTGTAATGAGGGCCTATGTCTTTCAAGCACAACTGACGGTTCATCAGAGTATTGCTTAGCCATACGAGCAACAGCTTCACAGTACACATCCCAAATACCTAACATAGAAGCTGGTACATCGACTTCTGGCAAATTATCAAAACTAGTTTCCTTGCATCCTCCAAATAGTTGAATAATAAGGCAGTAAGTTGCATCAATTGCCACCACATAGTTTCGACACTCCAAGCCACTTACTCCATGCCATTGTTGGTTTTCCTGACCTTTGCAAAAAAAGGAAGTGGCTGTACCACATTGCTTGCACTAGCCATGTTAAAATACCACAAGTTGTTAGATGCATGACATAAAATGTTAAATCGTAAATAGTAAGGAGCATGTCAACTGTTTCCAGAATAGTGAAACCACAATATGTAAGAAATGAACGTGTTCACCAGTCATAACTTTTTGTAAATAAAGCTTCCAATATTCACCAATGGTTCTCTAGAGAAACAAATCACTGCCACTTGACGTGAATATTCTGAAGCTCTTGTGGTAAGCATACTGCCACTTGATGTAGATTTCAGAAGCACTGGTTATTAGCATGAGGGAACAGATGTCAAATCCAAACCCAATCCAAGATGGCCCCAACCTGTGTCATACATCATAACGTAACAGGTCAGGTCGGCTGTTTATGCTCCTCCTGGCAAATGGACAAGTATATTCAAGGATTAAAAATACGATTTTCTGATGTCTTTAATGACAAACTTGGGGAATATAAAGGATTCAAACATTGCATTAAACTATGTAATGATGCCTTTCCCATACGATAGAAAATAAAAAAAGTACTCAGACTTTTTTCATTACCACAGAATGTCTATTCAGATTCCGTAGGATGCCTTTTGGTTTGACCAGTGCAGCCTCATCTTTTCAAAGGCTGATGAAAAAGACATTGGAAGGAATACAAGACACAATAGCCTTCCAGGATGATATTCTTGTTTAAGGCAACAATGAGGAAGATCATGACAACAATTTGAGGAAGGTTTAAACAGCCCTATTTTCTGAAGGTCTCACTTTATGCTCAGAGAAATGTAAAGCCAAAAAACAGGAAGCAGAGTATCTTGGACATCGCATTAGTGGTGCTAGAATTAAACCCAAGAGCAACCACATCGAGAATATTTCTTAGGCACCTATTCCCAAATGAAAGGAACAACTTGTAGCCTGTCTATGATTGACAGATTCCTATGCAAAATTTATTCCTAACTATGCGTCCAGAATAGATCCTTTTAGATGTGTTTTAAAAAAAATGCTAAATTTGAGTAGACTCATGATATGACTTCTGCATTAAATACACTTAAGTTAATGATTGCTGAGGCACCTTGTTTAAAACCCTTTATTATTGGGACAGAGTGTATTGTGACGGTTGACACAAGCAATAGTGGACTGGGAGGAGTATTAATACAAAGAGAGCATGGCAAGGAATGGTTTGCAGCCTACGTGTCACATGCACTGAGACAATGAGAAAAATTACTCAGTCATAGAGAGAGAGAGAGTTGCTTGCATTGTTGTGGGGAACGGAACACTTTAGGACCTTTCTGTGGGGGACTAAATTTGCTATGGTACCTGGTGGAGGGAGTAGTGTCAGCAAATTAGCTATATTGGCTTCCAGATTACAGAGTTTTCAATTCCATTTAGAGTATGTGCCGGGAAAAAATAATCTCCATGCTGATTGCATGTCTAGGATTTCTTTATCTTTACCTAGTAAGGATACAGTGGAGATTGAGGAAGGTGAATGTGAAATTGCATCATTCACATTACATGATGTCAGTTTGTTAAATTGGAATTATCCTATTATTCAGGAGGAAGAAGGGAAAAAAGAAATGGCGTGGATAGTGAATTGAACAGGGATGTGATGTATCGGATGTGGCTGGCCAGAGGAAGGGAAAGTTCAAGGAGAACTGTTCCTTTTTTTTAAGTGTGGGAGGAATTGAGAGAAGAGAATAGAAATGTTGTGAGAGGTGACAAGTTTGTTGCTCCTTTTAAATGGAGAAAGACCATCGTAGGTATTGTGCATGAGGGACATCTAGGGATGTCAAACACTAGGAGACAAGTCAAGGAGAATTTCTGGTGGCTGGGGATTGATTCATTGGTAAAACATTATGTGAGAAGGTGTGAAAAGTGTGCAGTGAGCGACAAAACAACAAGGGCGTTGACTCCTGATCCCCATCCAGTTGAATTACCAGTGGCACTGTGGCAGAAATTTGGTCTGGGGATTATTGGCCCTTTTACATTATCACCCAGACAGGAAGCGTTTGGTGTAGTCATGGTGGACTATTTTTCAAAATGGCCTGAGATCAAGCCACCTCAGAGAGCATTGCAGAGTTTTAAGTTGAGGTATTTTTTAGGTAAGGCATTCCTCAAGAGGTAGTTACTGACAAAGGTCCACAGTTTTTAGTGAATATATGGAAAAGTATTTGGAGAAGTGTGGGGTATCACATAAACCTATTGCTGTGTTCCACCCTGACACCAGTGGCCAAGTGGAAAGGTTCAATTGTGCTGTTAAGGAAGCAATTCAGTTGACAGTAAAAGGTGGCTTGAACTGGAAGCTTTATAATCAATGTTGCTGGCATATAGGATATCTCTCAACTCTGTAACATCAGTGAGCCTGTTCGAGCTATTAAGGGGACAGAAACCTAATCCCAATCTAGTCCCTTGGTGGTTGAGGCATCAGAAGGGAAATAGGGATGATGTGGCAGAGGTGGAGTTTAAGACAAAATGGCGTAGAGTAGAAGGGTATGAAATGAAAATGAAGGGCACATTAGGTAAAAGGAAAGG
Organism: Pleurodeles waltl; assembly: GCF_031143425.1. Taxonomy (NCBI): domain Eukaryota; kingdom Metazoa; phylum Chordata; class Amphibia; order Caudata; family Salamandridae; genus Pleurodeles; species Pleurodeles waltl. The sequence goes on from NC_090440.1 coordinate 668,465,390, forward strand.
AACTGGCAACAAACAGAGAGTGAATATTAATGATATGGTGCACCTTAAGAAAGGAAAGGGCAAGTGGTAAAGGTTGTGCGTGTTAGTGTGATCCTACACGTTTTTTTGAAGTTTTTCAAAATGGTGTACAAGTGGAAGGGGGTAGCTTTTGGAACCTTAGTTGGGTGTCTTTGTTCAAAGGGAAGGTCCCTGATGCTGGTGAATGTAAAGATAATGTTTTTTTGGATGTGACTGAAGCTGAGTGTGTGGATAACACAGATGTAACCAGAGACATGTGGTCCAGTCGGGAAACGGAAGACACAAACCCCCTTTGAGGTTCAAACATTATGTTTTGACTCATATATATATATATATATATATATATATATATATATATTTTTTTTTTTTTTTAATTTAATAAGTGAAATAATACCAGACAAACAGACACCAGGCTGTCTGTTTGTCTGGTATTATTTCACTTATTAAATGAAGATTTTGTGAAAATCCTGTGAGTGCTGCGTCGTTTACAGAAGTGTCAAGTTGGTGTGAAAATAAATTAAGGGATAGGTCCTTCCCTGGCGCAGGCACCGACATTAAGAAAGCGCGCCTGAATTGGACCTTTTGGGTCAATATATATATATATATATTTATATATATATATATATATAAACAACCTGGTGGCGGTCGTCACTTGGTAGTTATAGATAGGACCATGTTTCTATACAAAAAGCTTTCAAAACTTTCCCAAATCATTTGCCAGTACCGGCAGCTGAAGCCTGTTAAGTTTCGGGGTGATCCGGTGGGGGTGGGGGGGGGGGGGGGGGTGGGGGGCCTGGGGGTTGAGAAAAAAGGGGGGGTCCCAAAACAAGTTTTTCCCATTCATTTTTCCGTAGGGATTTTGAACAGCCATAGCGCAAAAACTACTTTTTTTAAAATATATTTTTATTGTCATTTTATCAACAAACATTCAGATAACTACTTATCCCTCAACGCCCTCACCCCTCCCCGTACTTCTATTTTGGCTCGGATCCTGATGCTCCTTCCTCCCGGGCATTGTCACTCTGAATTAGTTCCGTTAATTGCCTGGTATGCTGCTAGTCTCTTTGCGAGCTGGTAACGCTGTTCTCAGCTGAGTCCGACTCCTCCGAGGATGCACTTTGTTCCCAGGAGTCATTTGTTGGGTCTTTTAAGCGGTCTAGTAGGCTGTCCTATTGCTGCACCCCTTCCACGCTCCTGGCCCCTCTTGCCATCTCCTGGCGTAGTGCCTCTCCCTCAGCTTCAGCCCACTTAACTAAAGTGTCCCGCCATCTAAGTGCTTGTGGGCCTTTGGGGTCCTTCCAGTGCATTGTAATTTCCCTTCTTGCTAGGATCAATGCTAAGTCTATATATTTAGTTGTTGCTTTCTTCGAGTGAGGTCTGGGAAAGCCTCCCAGCAATGCCACTGCAGGGGTGGTTCCCAGCTTCCTATTTGTCACTGTCGTAATATTGTGTATTACCTTTTCCTAGTATTGTTTTAACTCTCTACATTTCCATAGCATGTGTATCAGGTCTGCCTTTTGCTCTGCACATCTAGGGCATGCATTGTTCGTGTTGTTATACATTAACGCTATTCTTGCAGGGCTAAGGTATGCTCTGTGATATATGTATATATTTATCAGTTTGAAACAGGCGTTCCTGGATACTTTGTAAACCTGGGTAGTGATGTTCTCCCAGCGTTCGTCATCCATGTGCTCCTCAATGTCTGCTTGCCAAAGGGTTTTTAGAGTTTCGAGAGGGGTTAGCATATCTGTTTGAAGTGTTTTGTAAATTGTCAATATCACCTTTTTGTCTCCCCCTATTGTACAGATGATATGGCATCCAGCGTGTGTAGGGGGTTCCCTTAGTCCCTGCTTCCAATGTCGTTGTATTACTGCTGTTAAAGATCTGTGCATGAGGAACATCCCCGGTGATATTCCGTAGTGTGTCATCATGTCTGTGTATATCATGAGCTCTCCGTTTCTGAAGAGCATCCCCACCATGGTAACACCATACGTCCCTAGTTTTGTGATCCCCACAATGGAACTCCCTCCAGGAAGCAGGGCCAGGCATTTCAGAGGGATTTTCGGTGAGTATGGGGATTTGGTTCGTCTGCGCTGTAGGCTACGCCTCCAGCATGTGCTTATGACCCGAAGGTCGAGCGGCCTTGTCTCCCTCTTTCCCTCCTATGCTAGGAGTATCCCTGCAAGAGTTGTTACCGCTTTCTCCTTCAGAGGATCCACTGCCTCTGCTGCTGTCGCTACATGCCATTCTTTGGCCAGCCACTGGAGCTGGCCTGCTAGATAGTATAATTCCATGTCTGGGGCTGCCAGTCCACCTTCCGCTGTAGGTCGTTGGAGTTTGTGCAGGTCTAGTCTGTGGCACCCCCCCCAGATAAGGCTAGTAAGGATGGAGTCAATTTCCCTGAAGGGTAATCGGGGAATCAATGCGGGCAAGGTTGAAAAGCCGTATAGCAGTCTCTTCAGTGCCACCATTTTTACCAGGGCTACTCGACCGATTACCGATAGCGTCAGTGTCTTCCAGAATTGGGCATCTGTTCTTAATTTCCGTATTGCACTATTCACATTACCCTCTAACAGGTCTCTCAGATCATGGTAGATCTTGATGTCCAGATATCGGAACGTGGTCGGGGACCATCCCAGATTCTGGACGGTTGTGATCCTGGGGGCCCCTTTCTGCAGCGGGAAGAGGAGGGATTTCTGCCAATTAATGCGAAGCCCCAAGACATCCCCAAACCATTCCAACAGGGCCATGACTCTAGGCAGATCCCTGTTTGGATCTCTCAAGAATAATATGTCGTCTGCATATAAAGCGATCTGGTGCGTCCTATCCTCTATGGTTAGTCCTTCATAGTGTTCCTCGGTTCTGGCCATCAGTGCTAAGGGCTCAACCGCGATGGCGAACAGTAGTGGCGATAGCGAGCATCCTTGCCTGGTGCCCCTCCCTATTCTATATGAGCTCGATATTGTTCGACCTGTGCGGACTCGTGCTGTGGGAGAGGTATATAACAGCTTCGACCATCTAAGGAACCCCGGACCCAGACCCATCTTCCTCATCACTGCCTCCAGGTAATCCCATCTAACACTATCAAACGCTTTCTCAATATCCACCACTAATATTGCAGCTGTGGTGAGATTTGGGGAGCCTGAGCGCATTATTCCAATCAGTCTTCTGATGTTAATGGCTGTACTACGTTGGGAATAAAGCCGGTTTGGTCGGGGTGGATCAGTTTTTCCATGTGGGGCAATAACCTGGTAACGAGGATACGACTCAATGTTTTATAGTCCATGTTCAACATGAATAGATGGCGGTTTGATCGCACATCTGTGGACGGGCAGTCCTGTTTTGGCAATGGGACAATAATTGCTTCGTTTGCGGAACTGGGCAGATTACTGGTTTCAAACGCCTCCTCATATATGTCACTGAGTCGTGGCGCCAGAAAGTCCACATATACTTGAAAAGATTCTGCTGGTAACCCATCTGCTCCTGGTACTTTCCCTCTGGCCATTTTTTCCACCGTGACGGTCACCTCCCGGGGGGTTATCACCTCCCTTAGTGTTTGTTGGTCATCCCCTCCCAAAGTTTGAAGCCAGATGTTTTCCAGCCGTCTCAACCGGTCCTACTCTAGGGGTGCAGTAGGGGGGGCATAGAGTGCTGCATAATATTTGGCGAAGTTAGTATTGATTTTCCCCTGGCTGTATAATCTTCTTCCCTCTGTGTCCTCTATCTCCATCACAAGTGATTGTTGTCTTGGTGGAGACGCCAGCCAGGCCAGTAAGGCCCCCGCTTTGTCTCCTTCTGCGTGTTGTCTACTGATATATTTCTTATAGTCAAAGCGTCAGAGTTTTTCCAGGGAGTTTGCTATTTTGTTCTTAGTCTCGGATATGCTAGGGGCCAAGTCTGGGTTATCTGGTCTGTTGCGCTCCAAGGTCCTCAATGTCGTCTCATGTTTATCGAGTTCCCCCTCTATTGACCTCCTAACCCCCAGTGTTCCGGCCATGCATTATCCTCTGATAGTCACCTTGAACACCTCCCATTCCTGTGCTCGGCAGGAGGTTGAGCGTGCATTGTGCGTGAAAAATTCTTTAATTTCGTCTCGGATGGTTTGCTGGAAAGCGCTATCCTCTAAAGACTCTACTTTAAGTCGCCAGTCTGGTATCAGGGGCCGATCCCTTCACCAGTCTAAAGTGATCAGTAGCGGATTGTGGTCAGATATTGTACTGCATAGGTATTCCGCACTACGTACCATGCAATTTACGTCCGGGGAGGTTCGGACAGCATCCAGTCAGACATGTAAGTCATGCATGGGTGAATAGAAAGCGTAGTCCCTTTCTTGCGGGTGGAGATGTCTCCAGGAGTCTATCAGTCCCCAATCCCTTTGCCAGTCAGTGAAACACTTGGCTGTCCTGCATATAGGGGAGGTCTCCAGGGGTGGGTGAGATCTGTCTAGCACTGTGTTCGACATACAATTCAAGTCGCCTCCCACCACTGTTGCCTGGGTTAAGTGGGGTCCCCATTTGTGGGATATTGCGTGAAGGAAAGAGCTCTGGTCCTGATTAGGGGCGTAGATACCTCCCAGTGTGATGTCCCTTCCCCCTAGCCGGCCTTTCAAAAAGACATAGCGTCCGTCCTTGTCTATATGTGTTTCCGTTTTTTGGAAGAGGACCCTCGGTCATATCCATATCAGAACCCCTCGTGCGTACGCTGAGTATTCTGTGGCGTATACCTGACCTCTCCATCTCTTCGTCAGTGCTGTCACCTCTTTTCCTATGAGGTGGGTTTCTTGTAGGATTGCTATTTGCACTCCTTGTCTTTTGAGCTGATTGTAAACCCTGTAGCGCTTACCCGGACTGTTCAGTCCTCTAATATTCCATGTGAGGAGTTTATAATCTAGTGGTCTGTCCAAGCTCAGTATTTATGTGTGGATCATTGGTGTGTTTGCATCCATACCCCCATTCCGTGTGTGTCAATGCCCAGGAGCTTGGCCATGTAAATCTACTGCTTGGATCTGTTTCCCCTATTTTAAACCTACTACTTGCTAACTTAACGATTCTTCCATAAACCAAACTCCCTGTCCCCAGGATCGGTAGGGTAACTTTTCCTATCCAAACCTTCCCCAACTCAGTAAACATTGTGTGTGGGGGGCTAGGCAAGAGCCGTGTGCTTAACCCATGAGCCCCCTTTCAACGCAGGTTCACTTCATTTTGTGTCTTTCTCCCCGGTACCCCAGCTGTACTTGCGGTAAGTCGGATGTGACAGAGTCCCAGATCCGTGGAGCTTATGCTTCAGTGTCGTTGTGTACAGCTGAGTTCCCGGGCCGGCCAGCTCCGCAAGTCCTTATTTCTGCTGATCCTCCTTTGTTACACTCAATTGAAGCATGTCTCTCCGGTTGTTCATTTGGGTATGGGCAGGCCTTCGTTGTTGTTTCAGATGATCTCGTCAGATGTTCCTGGGGTGAATCGTGGGAGGTTGTTGTTTGTGTCCTGTGATGAGCAGGAAATTTCATCAAGCACCGAGTCCTGATCCAATAGGGACTCAGACTGGCACGGGGATGTGGCCTCCCCCCCGTCCCAAGGACATCACGGCCTTCACCGCATCTTGTCTTTCCCGCACTGTCTGGTTGTGTGGCGGGGCCAAGTCTGTAATGTGTTTCCCCCACCGCCGGGGGGGGGGGGGGGCTCTCTGAGTTTTTTTAGTCGCTCCTTCTTTGTGCTCTCTCTCTGTCGGTCCCAGCTCATCCAGCCATTCCCGTGCTTGCTGCGGCGTGAAAAAGAGCGTGTCATTGTTTGTAATGATCTTTAGTTTGGCAGGAAACAGCATGGCATAATGAATGCTGCGCTCTCTAAGTCGCCGTTTGACCTCCATAAAAGTGGCTCTTTGTTTCTGGGTGTCTGTGGCAGGCTGAACGGTATAAACCAGACGGAGATTGGGTAGTGCGGTAAGTAAGGCTTTTTATTATTGTTCTTTCTTTTCTCAGGTGTTTCAAAAGAGTACAGTTTGTTATAGCGTAACACGTTCAATTTCTCTTCATCTAACTCTGTCGTTCTTCTTCCTCTTGTCTCCTAGGTCAGTGGATTCTGGGAACTCGGGGTGGCTCCAGGGGAGTATCGGCAAGAGAAACAGAAGAACGCCAAGGTAAGTACAAGGATATTTCTGGGATTTCTCTTTAGATAGGAAAAAGGGAAAGGTAAGTAGGGAGATAGAGAGAGTGTGAATACACCCGTGCTCTGTATCAAACAAAATGACTGTGATTCACACGGTGTTCCCAGGTAGGTCAGGATAGTCAGTCTCCCTTTTCTTTATAGAGACTGGGCCCCTTCCTTTTCCCCCTTCCCCTCTCACCCCTCCCCAGTTCCCTTCCCTGGTGGGTTTTTAACTTTACTTTCTCTTGTCCCTAGGAGGGACCGTACCTTCGTAAGCCACGACCCTCCGGGGTCGTGGCTGGGTTCTTTGGTCCTTGCCTCTGGCGCTCCTTCGTGTGTGGCCTCGCTCTCCTCGTTTCCAATTTCGTCTGCCTCCTTCTCCGTCGTCTCCCGCCGCTCTGCTCCTCCTCCTCGATCCGTCTTCTTCTCTCCGTTCGCTCCTCTCCCTCCCGTCTCGCGTCCTGAGTCCTTTTGACCCCCGGCGATCCGGAAGGTCCTGAGCGTTTCCCTGGAAACAGGGAAACGCGGTAGTGACGTCGCAAGCGTTCCCATGGTAACATGGGAACGCGGATCTGACGTGTCGGGTTCACCCGACACGGAGTCGACTGCCGCTTCCAGAAGAGTGATCGGGGCTGCCCGATCACACACCCCTTCCCAAGAACGGTCCTGCTCGAGGACCAGAGTAGAGCAAGGAAACCTGGACAAGTAATCCGCAGGACCCTGTTGCGACCCAGGGACATGACAGACCTGGAAGGAAAAAGGCTGTAGTTCAAGGAACCAGTGTAAGATCCTAGAGTTGGAATCCTTATGTGAGGCAAGCCAGGTAAGAGGGGCATGATCTGTATACAGGAGAAAAGGCCTACCCAAGAGATAATACTGCAAGTTCTCCACTGCCCATTTAATGGCCAAACACTCTTTCTCAATGGTGGGATAATGACATTCTCGGGGAAGAAGTTTCCTGCTGATAAACACAATTGGGTGATCCCTACCTTCTGGGTCAGGCTGCGCGAGCACCGCCCCAAGGCCCACATTAGAAGCATCCGTATACAGATGAAAAGGTCTAGAAAAATCAGGGCATTGCAAAACAGGCTCCGAGGTAAGAGAGGATCTTAACTGTTCAAAACTAGTCCTCTGACCGTCTGTAAAAGGTACCAACTTGTTAGGGTGATAACAGATCAGTAAGGGGGGCCGCAATAGTGGAATAACCCGGTATAAATCTACGGTAGTAGCCCACTAAACCCAGGAAAGAACGCAAATCTTTTTTTGTTTTTGGGATTGGGGTGTTTTTAATTGCTTCAATCTTAGTCATTTGTGGTTGTAGCGTACCACTACCTATCTTATAGCCTAGATATGATATGTCAGTCTTCCCTAACATACACTTCTTAGGATTAGCCGTTAACCCCGCTCCTGTCAGTGTGGTCAAAATTTGGTTGAGATGGTGTAGATGGTCTAGCCAGGTGTTGCTAAAAATGACGACATCATTGAGATAGGCTGCAGAGAATGTGTGGAAGGGCTTTAATAACCTATCCATTAACCTCTGATAGGTTGCCGGGGCTCCGTGGAGACCAAAGGGTAGCACTGTGAATTGATAAAGAGCGGATTGAGTAGAGAAGGCTGTTTTCTCTTTATCTTCGGGGAAAAGGGGAATCTGCCAATAACCTTTAGTGAGGTCCAAGGTAGACATATATTTAGCTCTTCCTAGCTTCTCTAGGACATCATCCACTCGGGGAATAGGATAAGTGTCAAACATGGATATTGCATTGAGTTTGCGGAAGTCAATACAAAAGCGAACTGTTCCGTCAGGTTTTGGGACCAGGACTAATGGAGAGCACCAGGGGCTGACAGAGGGCTCAATTACTCCTAAGTTTATTATTTTTTCTATTTCTTCTTCTATGATATGTTTCCTAGCCTCGGGAATGCGATAAGGCCGTAGTCGAATAGTTTTCCCTGGTGGTGTTCTTATTCTGTGGTAGATCAGGGAAGTTCTGCCAGGTATGTCCGAAAAAAAATGTGGGTACTGGTTTAACAGGGTGTACAACTGATCCTTCTTTGACATTGTCAGAGAAGTGTTGATACAGGGCATATTTTCCTTCTGTTGATCTCCGAAAGGAAACATTTCTATATCTAACTCCTTGCTGGGAGATACAAAACGGCCCATCTCTACTGTGCCGTTAACCTCATCCACTGTTTCCCATTTCTTGAGGAGATTCACATGGTAAATTTGTTTTTTTGGGGGGTTGACACTTAGGGGGTCATTCTGACCCTGGCGGTAATTACCGCCATGGCGGAGGTTGGCGGTAGCACCGCCAACAGGCTGGCGGTGCACCGCTGGGCATTCTGACCGCGGCGGTTCAGCCGCGGCCAGAAACGGAAAGTCGGCGGTGTACCGCCGACTTTCCGCTGCCCTTGAGAATCCTCCATGGCGGCGGAGCGCGCTCCGCCGCCGTGGGGATTCTGACACCCCCTACCGCCATCCTGTTCCTGGCGGGTCTCCCACCAGGAACAGGATGGCGGTAGGGGGTGCCGTGGGGCTCCTGGGGGCCCCTGCAGTGCCCATGGCATGGGCACTGCAGGGGCCCCTGTAAGAGGGCCCCACAAAGTATTTCAGTGTCTGCTATGCAGACACTGAAATACACGACGGGTGCCACTGCACCCGTCGCACCTTCCCACTCCGCCGGCTCAATTCTGAGCCGGCGTCCTCGTGGGAAGGCTGTTTCCCACTGGGCTGGCGGGCGGCCTTTTGGCGGTCGCCCGCCAGCCCAGTGGGAAACCCAGAATGACCGCCGCGGTCTTTCGACCGCGGTACGGTCTTCTGGCGGTTCCCGCTTGGCGGGTGGCTCCCGCCGCCCGCCAATATCAGAATCCCCCCCTTTGTTCTATGAGATAGGTGACAGGGGAGATTGCTCTAATAACCCTATATGGCCCCTGCCATCTGGCCAACAATTTCTGTTCCGACGTGGGTCGCATGATCAAGACTTGATCATTCGGAAGAAATGTACGCAATTTACTTCCCCTATCATGATATTGTTTTTGAGTCTCTTGGGCCTTTTCCAGATGTTGTCGTACATTCTCCCATAATTCTTGTAAATGTGATTTAAGCTTTTGGACGTATTCTAATAATGGTCGTCCTTCCTCATCCTCTTCCTCTTCCTCTTCTTCCTCCCAGGTCTCGACGGCCATATCTAAAAGAGAACGGGGTTGCCTTCCGAACACCAGTTCGAACGGGGACTGTCCTGTTGAAGCCTGTTCGTGGGTTCTAATGGCATAGAGAACTAAGGTCAGTTTCTGGTCCCAATCCCTCCCCGTTTCATCAACTATTTTCTTTAATAGTGTTTTAATGGTCCGATTGTATCGTTCAACGAGTCCGTCTGTCTGGGGATGATACACTGAAGTTTTGATTTGCGTAATGCCGAGTACCCTACATATCTGTTTCATGAGGTTGGACATGAAGGGTGTCCCCTGGTCAGTGAGAATCTCTCGGGGAAACCCTGTCCGAGTGAATACCGTTATCATTGCCTGTTCTACCGTTTTAGTCGTCATGCTGGCGAGGGGAATGGCTTCGGGGTACCTGGTTGCATAGTCTACGATAACCAGTATATAAGTGTGTCCCTTAGATGAGGGAAGTAAGGGTCCAATTAGATCCATCCCCACCCTGCTAAATGGAATATCGATGATGGGAAGAGGTAGAAGAGGTGCTTTCCGGGGCCGGCCTGGTTCAGTGAGTTGACATCTAGGGCATTGCAAGCAATATTTCCTAATGTGGGCAAAAACCCCTGGCCAGTAGAACCTCCGGAGGAGATATTCCTCGGTTTTTTCTCTGCCGAAATGGCCCCCTCCCGGTTGATTGTGTGCTAGGAGGAGTACTTGGTCCCTATCGTTTTCTGGGACTACTAATTGGTGTTTGCGTTCCCCTGCCTGGGTAGTGGTTACCCTATACAGAAGGTTTCTTTGTGCTAGAAAATAGGGACCCACCTCGTCGGTTTCTTCAGTTTTTGCTGTTCTCCATGCATGAGTGAGGGTAGGGTCCTCCCTCTGATGTTGGCGGAAACTGCTGGGTGCTCTACAATTCTCTGCTATCACTCTTATGGGGTGATCAGTCTCTTTAACCTCTCGAAACTTCGCCTTTCCGTCTCTTTTTTCCCAACGGGAAAGTTTCCTAGGATATGGGGGACTCTCAATGGGGCTATAAAAAAAAGGAGCCTCGGTCCACCATTCGAGGCTCTCCTTCTGAGTTTGGGTAACATTTAGGAGTTGTTGAAAATGCACGTAGTCTGTGCCAACAATGCATTCTTCAATCAGTTGATCCATAACTCCCATGGGAAGAAAGTCTCTATATTCCCCCCACTCTAACTCTACTGTGGTAAGGGGGTATTGCTCCTTGTCGCCATGTATACAGCAAATGGTAACTCTTTGGCTGGAATTCTTATCCACCGGGTCTATTAGATCTTGTCGGATGACGGATTGACTACACCCTGAGTCTATGAGAGCAGAGAGGAGGTGACCATTGATTTTTAGGGTCTGTTTAAATTTGGTGTCCCCTTCCCCAGTACATAGGACTCTGCGTTGTGTTACTCCTATCTCCATAGGTTCAACTCCCTCTGTTTTCCTGGGGCATACGCGAGCTATATGGCCCCATTCTCCACAGTTAAAACATTGAGGTCCCTGCATTAGATGACCCTCCCCTGATCTACGGGGAGATGTGTCTTCTAAAGGATATCTCGGTACAGGCTTTGGTGGAGGGGTGAGGGTTTTTACGTTGGGCCGGGGTTGTAGTGATCTCACATCGGTGGACCTGTGGTACGCACAGGCCAAATCTATAGCCATGTCTGTATCCACATTTGGATGTTGCCTTATCCAATTTTTTGTACTGGTGGGTAGGGAGTCCAAGTATTGTTCGAGGATGATTGTCTTGATAACATCCTCTCTACTAGTTCCTATAGGTCCCAACCATTTTAGCGCCAAATCTTTAACCCTAAAGTAGAAGGTTCGGGGGTCCTCCGTCTGTCCCCACTTGACTTTACGGAACTTTACTCTATAGTACTCGGTATCGTGGCCAACCCGTTCCAAAATGCTCCTTTTTATGTCCTTGTAGGACGTGGTACCATCTGGATTGGCCGCCTGATAAGCTGCCTGTATGAGACCTGTGAGTAAAGGAGCAATGTATTGTCCCCATCTTTCTTCGGGCCATTGAGCGGAGGAAGCTACCCGTTCAAAGTTAGTAAAGAAAGAGTCCGGATCTTCCCCTTCCTGATATCTTTGTAGAACCGAACTGGGGACATTAGGGTGAACTTTACTGGCGGCTATGGTCTTGGTTAACTTTTTCATCGCCGTTTCATGGACAAGCTGGTTGTTCGCCAAAATCGTGGCTTGACTCTTTAGGGCGGACTGTAAAGCCTCCCTATCTTCTTTGGCCTCTCGTTGGTGAGCTTCCCACACCAACTGTAAATGGCGCTGGCCTTCTGCCAGCTGTTTAATCATGTCCTCCAGAGTAGGACTTTCACTCATTGTCTATACCGTTCCTCAGCCGTCGCGGTCTGAATCCCACTTCTGACACCACTGTGGCAGGCTGAACGGTATAAACCAGACGGAGATTGGGTAGTGCGGTAAGTAAGGCTTTTTATTATTGTTCTTTCTTTTCTCAGGTGTTTCAAAAGAGTACAGTTTGTTATAGCGTAACACGTTCAATTTCTCTTCATCTAACTCTGCCGTTCTTCCTCCTCTTGTCTCCTAGGTCAGTGGATTCTGGGAACTCGGGGTGGCTCCAGGGGAGTACCGGCAAGAGAAACAGAAGAACGCCAAGGTAAGTACAAGGATATTTCTGGGATTTCTTTTTAGATAGGAAAAAGGGAAAGATAAGTAGGGAGACAGAGAGAGTGTGAATACACCCGTGCTCTGTATCAAACAAAAATGACTGTGATTCACACGGTGTTCCCAGGTAGGTCAGGATAATCAGTCTCCCTTTTCTTTATAGAGACTGGGCCCCTTACTTTTCCCCCTTCCCCTCTCACCCCTCCCCAGTTCCCTTCCCTGGTGGGTTTTTAACTTTACTTTCTCTTGTCCCTAGGAGGGACCGTACCTTCGTAAGCCACGACCCTCTGGGGTCATGGCTGGGTTCTTTGGTCCTTGCCTCTGGCGCTCCTTCGTGTGTGGCCTCGCTCTCCTCGTTTCCAATTTCGTCTGCCTCCTTCTCCGTCTTCTCCCGCCGCTCCGCTCCTCCTCCTCGATCCGTCTTCTTCTCTCCGTTCGCTCCTCTCCCTCCCGTCTCGCGTCCTGAGTCCTTTTGACCCCCGGCGATCCGGAAGGTCCGAGCGTTTCCCTGGAAACAGGGAAACGCGGTAGTGACGTCGCGAGCGTTCCCATGGTAACATGGGAACGCGGATCTGACGTGTCGGGCTCACCCGACACGGAGTCGACTGCCGCTTCCAGAAGAGTGATCGGGGCTGCCCGATCACAGTGTCTTTGGTGAAGTCGGGGAAGATCATTATTCGCTGTCCTTCCATCGTGATCTCCCCTTTTTTCCTTGCTTGTGACAGGATGAAGTCTCGGTCTTTAAAATGTAGTAACTTTGCTACAATCGGGCGCGGTCTAGTACTAGGAGGAGGAGGTCTCGCAGGTACTCTATGAGCTCTTTCTATTGCAAAATATTGTGATAGACCCTCCGGTGCTATCTCTTTGCGTATCCACTGCTCTAAGTAAGACTCTATGTCCGGAGCATCTCGTTCCGATTTTTCGGGAATGCCCACCAGGCGTAAGTTGCTTCTTCGTGTTCTATTTTCGGCGTCCTCCACGCGTGTCTCAAGTATTTTAATCCTGGACGTCAGAGAGGTCACGGTTCTGGGGATTGTCTTGCATTCTGGGGTGAGTTGTTCTAGTGAGTTTTCGTTGGCCACCACTCTGTCGGTTAATTGTCTGTGGTCGTCTCTTAGGAGCATCAGATCTGCAGATAGAGAGTCTGTTTTTAGTTCTAGAGCTTCTCTGGATGCTTGAATTGCCTATAGCAGGGTGTCCAGGGTGGTTCCCTTGTTGGCCTCACCAGCTACCCCTTCTCTTTGTGAGCTATTGTCCTCTCCTGGGCCTTCTCGCTTCTTGGGTTTGCCCATTTCTAGCAGCTGCACTTACTTTTCAGGGCTGGGCGCAGCTCTACCTCCTCACTGGCTGCTCCCTCAGGTTAGATTCCCTCTTTTTTATTTTTTTATTTTCCTCTCCCCCCTTCCCGTTGGGGGCTATTCTGTGCTTTCTTTCGCCTTGCCAGGATGAGTCGCTGCTGGTATGGCCCTCCTTACTGTAGAGCGGTGTGTGGGAGTTCTTTGGGGCGTCCAGATCTCGTCCTTGTGCTTTCAGACTGCCTTGCTCAGACACCACCTCAAATTCCAGGCCCCGAGTTCCAGAATTGGGTCTTCCACCGGGGTAGGGCCGGATCGCGTCCCTCGCCCGCCCGTTCCTGTCTGCTCATCCAGCGCGCACAGCCCCTACCGTCCTCGCCTGTCTTCTGGAGGAGGGAGTGGCCGCAGCTTCCCGGGCCTTCACCAATTCCCACGCCTGGGCCTCAGCGCCGCCCTCAGGGCCGCCAGTCTGCAGCTCTTCTCTCGACTGGGGCCTGCCATTTTTTTTTCTCCCTCCCTCCAGGGGAGGGAGTCGGATGGGGGGGGCCTCTGGGCCCTTTTATGCTGCTGTTGTCTCTGCCGCGAGCCGCGGCATGGGTCCGGCCCTCGCCGCGGGCCCGCCCATCCTCCACTCCTTACCGCTTGCTCGTCAGGCTGTCACAGAGCTGGGCATGGGGGCCAAGCAATTCCTTTGTGCCCCGATCCTTTTCCGCCATATCAGGGCTGGGCGATCCCCCTATTCCCGGCCCGCACCTCAGGCTCAGCTGCCGCGACTCCACAAAGCCGCCATTTTGTCCAACGGCTCCGCTACGGCGACCAGGCCATCTGTCCGCTCGGAGTCAGCCAGATCCCTCTTGGCTTGCATTAAACAATGCTCCAGGGGCTCCACTGCATGCCTCGGATCTTTCCTGGCGATCAGGATGTTTGTGCGAAGATCAGAGGCCGCCGGGAGCTCCGCTTTACGTGTGCTGCTCCATCGGCCTCAGTCCACGCCCCCTAGCGCAAAAACTCCTTGGCAGAATTACACCAGATTTGGCAGGAAGGTAGTTCTTGGTCCAGAAAGAGTGCGTTTTTGGTTTGGTGTAATTCAGTTTAGTAGTTTTTGAGAAAGTAAGGGAAAATAAATTTGCATATCTAGGGACGTGAAGGATTCGCAACCCCTAGTGATCACGTGCAGAGATCTGATCGGCTGATAACACTTCAACAACAGAAGCTGTTGTAGTGTTTTCAACCATATTGGGACTCGTCTTCAAACGACCCCCCTCGTTGAGCCACTGATGGCCCTGGGGACCGCCCCCCCCAGGCTAGCTCTTGCTATGTCCTGGGGGTGCCCACCCCTGGGACATAGCTGTTTGCTGTGGCTTGGCTTCAGCGCTGCAGCCAAGCCAAGCCACAGCAAACACTTTGGGTTTTGACAGCTGGACCTTTAAAGCAGGTCCCACTGTCAAAATCCGAAGTTTTGTCTCTGAAGCCTGCACGTGTACAGGGGACAGAGATGAAATGCTTTAGCAAGCATGGAGCTACTGGCAAAGCAGCTCCGTGTTTGCTGAAGCATTGGCACTGCGGAGGAAGCCTTGAGGCCCCCGCCTCCAGTGCCAGGTAGCCCGTAAAGGGCATTTTAATAAACTTTTTAAAAAATGAAAAATAAAAAAAAAGTAGGGACCCCACAAAGCCCGCAAAGGGCTTTTGATTAATATTATTATTATTTTTTAATAATATTTAAATAAATAAAAAATATATAGGGACCGTGAGGGAGCCCTTGTGGTCCCTGAAAGTCCATAAAGGGCTACATTTAAAAAAAAAAAAAAAACTATAGCTCAGTGTGAAGGTCACAGACCTTCATGCTGCGCTATGGGGGTTTGAGTCCACCTGGACTCAGCACCATTTTTTTTTTTCAATAAAAAAATATATACTTTAAAAAAAATATTTAATACATTTTTTGTTAAATCTAACCAAAAATCTCTCATTCTAGGTATATGAGATATTAAAGCCAAAAAAGCTCTTTCTTTCTCTCTCTTTCTCTCTCACTTTCTTTCTCCCTTTCAATCAATTTCTCCCACTCACACACCCATTTAGAGGCACATGCACCCACTCACAGACCCACTCAGATACTTACGCACCCACAAAGACCCACTGACACCCTCATGCAGCCACTCACAGACCCGCACACAGACTGACACACCCATTAAAAACACTGATGTACGCACCCTCACAACCAGACAGGCAATCTGACAGCCACTTTCACCCCCAGAAACACCTTCTCACATCTATTCTCACACCCAGAGACGCTGCAGCAAACTCCCTGCACACACAGCAAAAGGACTGTGCACAGTGTGGGTTTGGGTGGTTGGGGGGTGTTGGCCGCAGGGTCTGGCTGCAGGCCAGGTCTTGTGGGCAACCTCCCCTGCGCATGGGTGAAGGACGTGACTGGTTGGGCTGCAGTGGTTGGATTAACATACAATACTTAAAATTACTATACGTTCAAAAAAACATTGAAATTCACTGAAAAAACAAATGTTACTGGGACGTTATAGTTACATAGACGTTATAGTCAGGTTCTGAATTTACTCGTACAAAACTGTCGAAATTCAGCAGTTATAGTTATCTCAGCTAACAATAACTGGTGCTCCTGTCATGCACTGCTTATGACCTCACATATTACATCACTGATGACATCACTGATGACATCATCCAGTGGGTGTAAGTGGTTGTAACGATGGGTGAGTGGGTGTGTGAGTGTGTCTATGGGTGAATGAACTGCTGAATCATTTGCTGTATGGGAGACTGAATGGATGTGTAAGTTGCTGTATAGGTGAGCAAGTGACTGTGTGAGCAGCTGCATTTCATTTAGTGAGTGGGTCTGTGGGTGGCTGCATGTGTGAGTGAGTGGGTGTCAGAGTGGTTGTCTGAATAAGTGAATGGGTGTCACTGTATTGGTAAGTGACTTGATGAGTCACTTACTATATGGATGAGTCAGTGAGTGTCTGAATGGCTGTAAGTATAACTGAGTGGCTGTGTCAGTGACCGTATGCGAAAGTCAGTGGGTGTATGAGTAGATTTATTGTAAACTGAGTGGGTGAGTCCGTTTTTATATAGTGGGTGGATGTGTGAGAACTTGTGTTGGTCAGTGAGGGGTTGTGTGAATGGGTGACTGAGTGGGTATGTAAGTGTCAGTTCATGTGGGTGAGTTGGTGTGTGAATAGTTGTACAGTTCAGTGATTGCGTGTGTAAGTGACTAATAATGAGTCAGTGACTGTATGAGTGAGTGTATCTACAACTGATTAACTGGATGTGTCACTAGAATAGTGATCTATTAATGGGCTGCGTGAGTATGAGTGGGTGTGTCAGTGGGTGTATAAGTGGCTGTGTAAGTAACTTTATGAGCCTGTGAATACCTCAGTTAGTAGAGTATGGGTGAGTGAGTGGTTGTCTCAGTGGCTGTTTGACTGACTGACTGAATGTCTGTATATCACTACTTTTATGCATCTCTGGATAAGTATGTGAGTAGATGTGTGTGCATGGGTATACAAGAGTTTATATCAGCAAATGACTTTGTGTATGACTGTGTGGATGATGTCATCATTGATACCATATGAGATGTCATCAGTGATGTCACTGACCACGGCGTGAATGATGTAATATGTGAGGTCACAAGCAGTGAATTACGGGAGCACCAGTTTTAGAGTTTTAGTTAGTTCAGGTAACTATAACTGCTGAATTTCTACTGTTTTGTACAAGTAAATTCAGAACCTAACTATAACTTCCATATAACCTTTGTTTTTTTCAGTGGAAAAAAATATCTATATACATATATATATATCCATATATATATATATATATATATATATATATATATATATATATATATATATAAGAGATGTTAGATGTGCACGCGAGCATTACAGGTTGTATGCCTATGCCCATCGTACGTGATGCTCCTTTGAAATCATGCTGCCTTCAAGACATGAGACACGAGTGCAAGATTAAAAAATGCACGCTTGTGTCTCATATCCTGTAGCGATATTTAGGTTCAACATGCTGAGACTATCTCGAGATGGTGTTATGATTCGAGAGAGATATTGTCAGTTGTGATTCATTCATAGCTTGGTAGTTTCTTGATCCCCTATGTAAAACAACATAAAGGATTCTTGTGACAGCGGAATACCCACTGGTCTTCGAGGATTTATTCAAGGAGGTGCATTTGTATACTTTCGTAACAACCCTGCTAAGCACTAGTCTGTTTTCCAATGTATCGGCATTTAGGAATGTTTTTGTCCTGCTTGATGCCTCTCTAGTCCTGTGATCAGCACTTCTCCTAGCTCTGTATAGGGCCTGGAAACGAGTTACTTTGCGCTGTGTGCTAAACACTAGAAAATCAAGCCAAACCTGGAGTCGCTCACCTGGGCTGCATGAAAAAAAGGATTTATTTGCCAGCCAACATTTGCTGGGTAAACAAGAGAGAGTTTAGAACAGAGGAACAGGGAACTAGATGTGCCCATTCACCAACACTGGCGGGAGGTACATCTTGAAAGGATGAGCACAAAACACAAATCCATGCTCTGTACCAAGAGGAGACGAGGCATGCACAGGAACATATCACATATATCTTTATTAGTAAGATAGCTTAGTGGACTACTGCACCCACCGCATAGAACTCGAGTAGTCTAAAAGGTGTGCAAATCTTAACAGGCCCGCTGCTCTGCTTTACATCCTTCTAATTAAGCAAATTGCCATTCATGCTGTTCATTATTTAGGGCACACAGGTATATATAATCATTCCGTCTGCAGCTAGTTACCCCACTATTACAGGCAATCAGAGCAGCGAATTCGCATCAAGGTGCTACATTTAGAGACCAGAAGGTCTTACCTGGTGCATCTGCTTCAAAAAATACCCGTCTAGTGTTTACTGACTAGAGAAAGAAGAATAGGACAGCACAGACTGTACAATGTCCAACAGCAGATTTATAAGCATTTTTTATTGTTGAAAGGCCAGCAGGGTTCTTAATCACTATTCAGTGTCTTCAGCTCAGGTATCATGGGCCTGGCAGGCCTGAAGGGTTACTTTACAGCATTTACGAGTTACTCTGCTTGAAGATCGAACAGCAGCAGAGGTAGATTAGAGAAAAATTGGAAAGGGAGGAGGAACGAAGAACTAGTACATGAATCACAGCAGGTGTATGCAGCGGATGGGCACTTATTAAGTTGAATCAATTTGTGCTTGGTCCATGCTCCACAGAGAGGAACGGAAGTGATCCTTGCCAGGGCCAATTAGGAGGCAACAAAGGAGAGTGACGCTGAGCCAATAAATGGTAAGCAATGGGGGGCTTTAATTCCCCTATTGGAACAACTGTCTTGCAAGCGAGGGCGCATGCAGCGCGTGCGCTGTTGCAGGCTCGATCAAAAAAGTTTAGACCCTCCTTTAGACAGGCCTCTGTCAAGCAACAAATAAAAATGAAAGTTTATTACATTTCTTATCCTTTTAGGTGGTATTAATATATTTATTGTACAAAATCATGTGCATGTGAGGTTACCTTTAACTTCCCCCGCCTGCAGCCCCTCCTGTAACATAGCAGGACACCATAGACTACAGGTGGGGGGAGCCTATCTGGGTATCCACTACTCTAAAATGACAGGGGATTGGAGGACTGTGATGAAGAAAAGTAAGACTTGGAGTAATGACTATTAAAGATAAGTAATCCAGGCATTACCCCTAGTCCCTCTTCCTTATAACAGACGAAACATTGCCGAATATACCCCACAAGGTCGTTGTGGTGCCACAGCAGCGTGCTTCACCCACATGGCATGGCAGTGTTCGACACTAAAATCCTACTGACAAACGGTAGTCATTAATCTTGACAGAGATACGGGGTAGAAAATCCCCCTTACACCAAGAGTCTCATGCTTGGGTTGCTTCCCACACCGAAGGGAAAGAAACTTAGCTGAAAATTCATACTCCTAGGGCTCCTACTGGCAAAACGCCATATAGCCATTAACTGACTGAGCCCCCATTATATGGTGAATGGCTCAGGGACATGTTGGAATGGGCTGTAGCGGAGGAAGTGAGAATGAAGCATGTGCGAAGAGATGAAAAACTTGTAGACGACCTGTCGGCATTGGCATAGATGTTACTAGACATAAAGGGTGAGCCGAATGAATTGGATGATGCAGGGTGGACGGGAATGACTTACTGATGGGGAGGAACAAATGAACAGCATAGGAAAGTTAAAAGAATGGGTGGAAGAGGCTGAGGAATGAATGTTGCTTGGTGTCCGCACTATCGATAGTTGTCAGATTATCCAGAGCCGAGACTGGTTCTCTCACACACTGAACTCTCTGTAACGCAAGACACTGGCATTTGGGACAAATGGAGCGCTGACATGGAGCAGCAGGGGTGGGAGGTGGGCTTGTTGGGGAGATGTTTCTTCTGTTACTGAACAAAAGAAAGAACACAATCTATTTCCTGCTAAATTACTGGATTGTTAATGTGCTGTGCTGTGCAGTCACTGTCCAATAAAACTTTTTTTTTTAAACCTGGCTAAACATAAAAGCATATGGTAAGTACTGAACAGGTGACCACAGAAAAGGAAGACAAAAACAGACAAAATGCTGTGCACACTAGAGCAAATTTAATGCAGGATCTGCCAGGATTCATACGCAATGAAGACATTGAGTTATTCATAGGGTTGGAGAGGCCTGTGTATTGTTGGACAGGTCAGTGAAGACTGGGCTCATACAAACACTGAGATGCACAACGCCAGTGTTTTTTTTTTTTTAATTGTTTTTATTAACATTTTATTGGTGTACATAGTCAATTCTGTTCTTTGTATACACATACACTTATTCATGCAATTATACGAGCTGCAACACTTTCCAATGTTAGTCTCTAACATATCATTCGCTGGGTTCCCACTCAAATCTGATGTTCAGCCTCTGTATGGTCTTGGCTCTGTGTGTGATCTGCGTATTGGTTGCGCATGTTCCTGAGTCGTGCATCTTGCTATCGTTCTCTTGGTCACATACCAATCCTACGCTTAAAACTAAACCAACTATATACATGGTGGTGTATCGCAGAGAGGTTGAGTACTGACTACTAGTTGTAAGGGTGCGGGCCAAGGGCTCTCCACCGGACTGTGCGTTAGGTCCAGTCGCTGCCTCTGTAATTTCCCTATTGGATGGCGGCGTCACCAGGGCGAACTGGGGTACTCCCTTCGCCTATCGTCCCTTACAGTATCCATATCCGCTGGCGCCCTCCAGGTCTGCCCGCCTTCTCCTCTGTCTCTTTAACTCATAGCCCGTTTGAGGAGGGGTAGTCCAGAGTGTCCCCTTTTATGTTAAGGTTCAGTGTGTCCCTCCTATTCCGGTTTCTCTCTCTTCCTGTTCTGTGTTTGCCACCAACCCTCCTGTCAGTGTTCCTGCTTCCCAGTCCCTACTTTCCCATTTGGTCAGTGCCTCTTCCCAGGTCGGAGCAATGTGCGTTTGGCGCACTCCAGAGCCTCCTCGCGTCGCAATACCTGCAGTTTGGCCCTTGCCCACTTCAATAGGTCCCGTCTTCAGTCCTCCATGGGGGGGGGGCCCTTGGCGATTTCCAACCTAATGTAATCCGCCTCCTAAACAACACTAAAGCCAGGTCTGGGAATCGCTTGCCTATCTTCCCAAGGGTCGGTCCCAGGTACAAGCCCAGCAGGCACAAAGAAGGGGTCAGTTCCAGTGTAGCACCCAAAAGGCCCTCCAGGTCAGTCAATGCTGCCCTCCAGCTCCGCAGGAGCTCTGGGCAGTGCCACATCATGTGGTCCAGATCCGCATCCACTTCACCGCATCTGGGGCACCCCCTGAGTTCACCCTCATATATAAGGTTCAGCCGTTGCGGGGTGAGGTATGTCCTGTGGGTGTAGTTATACTGTATGTATCAAAGTCATGTATTACGTGAGACCACCCGCGGATATGCCAGAACCCTCCTCCACTCCGCCTCCGACATATCTCTGCCTAGTGTCTTTTCCCATCTCTCCCTCAGTGTCTGCAGTGGGTCAAGTGTGTCATCATTTTGGGCCTTATACAGCCCAGACACCTGGTGACGATCGACTCTGGAGGTTAGCAGGAGGTGCAGGAGCCGGTGTGTGGTAGGTTCCGCATTAACCATGCCCCAGTGCACCTTTATATGATGTAACAGGTATTGGTGTAGTAAAAATTGCCCAGCTGGTATTCCCTTTTGATCAGCCATTTCTGTGAAGGACCTCAGTACCCCGCCCCGGAAGAGGTCCCCTATACTCTCTACCCCAGCTTTGGACCAAACTCCAAGTCCGGAACCCAGCAAGGTGCCCTCCTTGGTACCCTGTGTTATCACCGACAAAGGCAGTGCTGCAAAGTAAGGGCGTCCCTCTCTCATGCGTCGCGAGCACCTCTTCCAGCACGATAGGGCTACCTTCGTCATGACACTCCCTTCCTGTGCTTCCACTCGTCGACCTATCATTTGTGCTATGATCCACTCTGTATCTATCGCACCGTTAGGTGTGTAACTGTCTAGGCGACCCTCCCAAGTGCACCATCTGGAGATACACTGTAGCTGACATGCCAGGTAATAAAGTTCAAAATCCGGGACTCCCAATCCCCCTGCACTAGTCAGTCTACACATGAACGTGAGCGCAGTGTGTCTGCGACCTCCATCCCAAATAAGGTCTCTGAGAAGGCTGTTCAGCTCCCTAAACCATGCCAGGGGGAGTAACACCGCTAAGTTGGTAAAGTAATAAAGGAGGCGTGGCAGCATAATCATCTTGGATAAAGATACTCTGGCCATTATGGATAATTTAAGAGATCGCCAGAATCCCACAGATGCCCGAAGCGAACGGAGTGCCCTCCCTACGTTACCTTCATGTAGGTCTCTGAGGTCATAGAACACCTGTATGCCCAAATACTTGAAGGTGTGTGGTGCCCATACCATGTCCTCCGGGCAGGATGGAGGGCGCGGACCTCCTGCTGTCAAGGGAAATACAAAGGTCTTTCCCCTATTAAGACGCAGGCTGGACAGGCCTCCAAAGTCGTCCAGTTTATCCAGTGCCCACGGTAGCCCCAATTCACCCTCCCTTAGGTAGATCAGGATGTCATTGGTGTAGAGTGAGATAATATGTTCATCCTGTCCCCATTCCACTCCCCTGCCCCTGCCCTCCGTCCATAGTCGGGTTGCCAGAGGCTCAATAGCTAAAGCAAATAACAATGGGGATAATGGGCACCCCTGCCTGGTGCCCCTGTATGTAGGATAAGTTTCCGACACCGTCCTGCCCGTCCTTACTCTTGCCAGTGAAGCTGTGTATGGCAGGTCCACCCATCTCACCCATCCTTCCCCCAGTCCCATCCAAAGCATGACATTCCTCAGATAGTCCCATCGGATCGAGTCAAAGGCCTTCTCAAAGTCGATCGCGAGGAGCATCCCTGTAGGGGGCTTCTCTTCATGCGGCATGTGCAAGATGGCAAAAAGGCATCATTTATGGCCCCCGGTGTGTTTCTGCTCTCCCCCTTCATATCACGCACTCTTATGATAGGTGTCCCCCCCCTTCTTGGTCTCACCAGCCAAGCTAACATCTTGCCCGATCTGTCCTCCTCTGCCTGCACCGAGGCCAAGTGTCTCTGCATAGTATGGCATCTCAACTGCTCCTCGACCTGTGAGTGGGTCTTCTTAGCTTCCTTGTACCTGCTGTGTTCAATCTTCTCTAACTTATTTAATTCCTGCTCCAGTGTGCGTCTAATTCTGACTGTCTGTCCCAGGCAATAACTCCTGGTCGCCACCTGTGACGGGCTGGACCGGGCCGACCCGCCCAATATCTCGACTGGCGCTGACGCCTCTTGGGCTGACCCAGATATGTCTCCGGGGTAAACCAATCCTGTGGGCTCTAGGCTGTCTCCGCGGGCACCTGGGAGGTCAAAAGGCCAGGTCACGGAGCTGAGAAGGAGAACAGCGGATGAGCGGAGGAGAGTCAGAAGTAAGGATACGGAAGATACCGAGGACGAATCCAGAAGGTCCCCCAGGACGCAAGAACCGAGGAGACTCCTAGTACCATCAGCACCCCTCGAGTGCGGTACAGGAGTGAAGAACGGGACCGCGGTCCCAACCAGGGAGAAAGAAAGTCAGCTCCGGGAAGCAGAACTTTAAGACCCGCGTGGCCAAGTCAGGTAAGGGGCTGTGGCCGGGCAGGGTTAAGGAGGATGGGAGGGAGATTGCACTTTGGGTTGCACGTTTGCGGGATACATAGTGAGATGAGAGAGTAAAAATAAAAGGGAAAGCACGAAAGGGTTGGGCGCACGGTTGGGGAAAGAACAGGAAGGAGAGGGGGAAAGGGGATTTGGGAGTACAGAAGACACAGAAAGACATTGACAATAGAAGAACCAGGTTCTGGTAACAGACAGGAAAGTGAGGAGAAAGTAACTGCAACTATAAGGAAAGGAGACTCAGGAAAAAGCAGAGAGAGAGAGAGAGAAAGAGAACCCAGGAAAAGAAACAAAGAAAAGCCAAAATCAACCACTACAGGACAGAACTGAGCAAAGCAGGGACAGGAGAAGAGGGAGAGAGAAGAGACAAGGATAAAGGAAATCCTCCACCCCCCTCTAAAGACCAGGGATAGGGCCAGAAGAGGAAAGGGAAAGACAGAGACAGAAAAGAGAAGAAGGGAAAGAACTTGCACAATCACTTACCGCGCCTATTCTTCTTCTGTCCTCACATGCTTCCCAAGAGGCCTATGAAGAAATCAGAAAGAAGAAGAAGAGATCAGTAAACCATGTCTGGAGGAGACGTCTGAAGAACAGAAAAATAATATAAAAGACTTACATCACCAGAAAGTGTTATTTACCACTAATAAAATCTACTTACCTGTAGAATCAACGAGTCCTGTGTGATTGCTACCGCCCATCCTGCGACAAAGTGATGTCAGAAGTGGGATCTTGAGAAAACGCCATAATGGAGGAAAAGCCCACCATGGCGGAAGGTATTGCACAGTTAGCGGAGGGACAACGTCACCTACAACTAATGTGGGAGAAACAAATGAAGGAAGCAAGAGAAGAACGCAAGGCTCTACAGACTGCACTTCAGAGCCAAGCCACAATCATGGCAAACAACCAACTGGTACATGAAACCGCCTTAGGAAAACCTACCGACACCATAGCCCACACGAAGGTGCATCCCAATGTACCTAGCAGCGTCTTACAAAGATATCAGGACCAGGAAGATCCGGATTCCTTTTTCCTCAATTTTGAAAGAGTTGCAAGCACTGCTAGTTGGCCGGAGGAAAAATGGGGACAGTATATTGCACCTCTACTGACTGGGCACCTACAAGCTACATATCAAGCAATCAATCCTAGTGGTACTCTCCCCTATAAAGAGATCATGAAAACCATATTAGAAAGGGTGGGGCTCGACAGTGAAAGCTACTGGTCCAGATTTCGCCAAACTAAGTGGCAATCACAGGAGAACCCTCGCACCCTGTACTACAGGGTTCAACATGCTGCAGGACGATGGTTGCATCCAAGTGAAAAGACCAGAGAAGAAATGTTTGACGTCATAGTCTTGGAACAATTTTTAGATGCCCTACTTAACACTACCCGTAATTGGGTTTGACAGCACCCAGGGTTGACCAATGAAACAGTCATCGACCTTGCTTGTGCCTTTCACAGAAGCCCAGATTTCAGAGCTACCTCTAGCAGAACCCCAGTCCCTTCCCCTGTTCGTCCGACCGTAGGGAGAGGTGCGACCCCAAGACAAATGGTGTCCCAAGACCTGGAGTGTATACGGGTACACCATCCCCCTCAAACCGCTTTTCCCAATACTGGTCCTCAGTGTTACAACTGTTCAGTGTGGGGTCATATAGCATGATATTGCCCCCAGAAAAAGGACATGGAAGAACCAATGGAGATTGGAGTTGCAAAGGGAAGAGTCTTCTAGGCTGGGGGAGACAACCCCACCTACACACTCCCTATCATTCTCAATGGAGTGAAGAGGGTAGCACTGATTGATTCCGGATACAGCCAGAGCGTCATCCGCCAGGAATTGGTTGAACCAGGTCAAGGGCTACCACAGGCACAAGTCTTGATCGCCTGTGTACACGGGGACCAAATATATTATCCGGTGGCTATAATCAACTTCCAGTGGCGAGAAGAAAAAGAAACTCTCAAGGTGGGAGTATTACCTCACCTGGATGAGGACGTTTTTATCAAAACTGACTATGTGGCCTTTCCCTTCTTGTTGACAAAAGCGGGACAGGAGCACACTCTGAAAATGTGGTGGGGGGGAAGTTCCCTATGAAGCAGGTGAGGGAGTGAGCCGAAGTCCTAGGGTACATCTAAGCAGAAGTCAGAAAAGGATACAATGACAACAAAATGCACAAAACCCCAAAGGAACAACCAGGCTAAACCCGGGAGCCACAGGCAAAGTGTGTACCGTGGCAGGAGACTTTCGACAGAGTCAACGAGACGATCCCGCCTTAAAAAACGCGTGGCAGCAAGTCTTGAATCCCGAGAAACATGTGGTAGGTCCGAAATTCCTCATATACAACCAACTCTTATATAGAATACCAAATTCAGAAGACGGAAGGCAGAAACAATTGATAGTTCCTAGTAGTCACAGACAACAGGTCCTACATCTTGCTCATGGGGACAATGGGGAAGGGCATCTAGGTAGGGAAAAAACAGAGGAGGCCGTACTCAGGCGGTTTTATTGGCCCGGAGTCTTCGGGGATATCCGTAGGCACTGTTCTGATTGTCCGAAATGTCAATTATATAATCCCGCTCCACACCCACCCGCTCCACTACAACCCTTACCAATCACAGAGACCCCCTTTTCGTGTGTGGGCGTGGACATTATTGGCCCCCTCAACCCATCCAGTAAGGGGCGGCAATATGTCTTGGTGTTGGTAGATTATGCCACACAGTATCCAGAAGCTATTCCCCTCCCTAGCATGCATACTACAGTAATTGCCCAAGCCATGATTGATTTTTTTTCCAGGGTAGGGTTCCCTAAGGAAATCTTAACTGATCAGGGCACACCCTTTATGTCCAGACTCATGGCTGAAGTAAGTAAGACCTTAGGAGTAAAGCAGATTAGAACATCAGTATATCATCCACAAACCGGCGGTCTTGTGGAAAGATATAACCAGACTATTAAGTCCTTGCTCAGAAAGAGTATTACCGAAGATGGTAGAGATTGGGAAAATAAATTACCCCTTGTACTGTACGCGATTCACACGCACGTTCAGTCTTCTTTAGGCCATATTCCTTTCGAATTGTTGTTTGGGCGGCCACCTCGAACCCTTCCCGAGATGCTGGCTGAACAATGGGAAGAGTTAGACGATGAGGTTAAAGACCTCCTGACTTACACGAGGGAGTTGAGGGATACCCTACATTCCGTATGGGAAAAAAGCCCACAATATCTTACGCGAATCCCAAGAGAAGCAAAAAAAAGGGTATGACGCTAGAAGTGTACTCCGTAGTCTAAATGTAGGGGACAAGGCCTTAGTACTCCTTCCCAGTTGTGAGAACAAACTATTGGCTAAGTGGCAAGGACCCTACGAGGTTCTTGAGCAAGTTAATCTCACTACCTATAAACTGGCTCTTCCCCACGGCCACGATAGGGAACAAATATATCATATAAACATCCTAAAAAAATGGCAAGAGCCAATGAGTGCCCAACCCGTTCGGTATATCACAAATACAAGCACTGAGGACATCCCATTCCTATCCCTTCCCCTGAAACACTGTCCTGAGGAGTCTATTCCCCAAACCAATGCCACCCTCCCAGATACACAGCTTGTACCCCTCTTACACGTTTTTTCCAAACAACCCGGACGTACCCAGTTAGCAGCACACCCGATACGAACCAAAAATGAGTCCATATCCCGACAATGGCCCTATCGTATCCCAGAAGCCAAAAGAACAGTAATAGAACAAGAGGTCAACAATGTTAGAGGCGGGTATCATAGAACCCTCCAACAGCCCCTGGTGTTCTCCGGTAGTGTTGGTTCCAAAACCGGATCGTTTTTGCGTGGATTATAGACGAGTCAATGAGGTAACATATTTCGATGCTTATTCCGTGCCACGCATTGACGAACTCCTGGAGAAATTGGGTCAAGCCAGATTTATGTCCACTCTCGATCTCACAAAAGGATATTGGCAAATCCCATTGAGAATAGCAGATAAGGAAAAAAACGCATTTGCAGCCCCATCAGGTCTTTAGCAGTTCACAGTCCTCCCTTTTGGGCTCCATGGGGCCCCGGCCACATTCCAAAGACTCATGGCTAAGGTGTTGCGTCCTCATCAACAATACGCGGCTGCGTATCTGGACAATATAGTAATATACAGCAACACCTGGACAGAACATCTAGAACACTTGGGGGCGGTCTTACAGGAATTACGGGACGCCCATTTAACTGCAAACCCTGAGAAATGCAAGTTAGGGTTTACTAATATAAGATATCTTGGCTACTTGTTAGGGGAAGGACTGGTTTGCCCTCAGATAGAGAAAGTAGATGCCATCAAACAGATACCCCTACCAAGGACAAAGAAAGGTGTACATGCTTTTCTCTGTCTTGTTGGGTACTACCGGCAGTTTATTCCGCAATTCTCAACGGTAGCAGAACCTCTCACCAACCTGCTCAAGAAGTCTACTCCCAACACTCTACCCTCTCTTCCCGAAGCTGCACGCCACAGCTTTGACCGCTTGAAAAATGCCCTATCCACCAACCCTGTGCTATGCTGTCCAGATTTCCAAAGACCATTTCTTTTACAGACGGACGCGTCTGATGTAGGACTTGGGGCGGTTTTATCTCAAACCCAGACAGATGGGTCCATCCACCCAGTACTGTACATTAGTAGGAAACTCCTCCCGAGAGAGACTCACTATCCCACTATTGAGAAAGAATGTTTGGCTATTAAGTGGGTTGTTGAGGCATTGCGCTATTATCTCACTGGGCTAACGTTTACACTTCTTACTGATCATACACCCCTCACCTGGCTTTCTCGCAACAAAGACTCTAATGTTCGTGTTCTAAGGTGGTTTCTCTCTTTGCAACCCTTCTCCTTCCAGATTCTGCACTCTCCTGGCCGCCACATGTTGAATGCAGATTTTTTGTCTCGCTATCCTCCTCCTGAGCGTCATCGACTGCCGCTCTCTAGGGGGAGTGTCTGTGACGGACCGGGCCGACCCGCACAATATCTCGACTGGCGCTGACGCCTCTTGGGCTGACCTGGATATGTCTTCGGGGTCAACCAATCCTGTGGGCTCGAGGCTGTCTCTGTGGGCACCTGGGAGGTCAAAAGGCCAGGTCGCGGAGCTGAGAAGGAGAACGGCGGATGAGCGGAGGAGAGCCGGAAGTAAGGATACGGAAGATACCGAGGACACCGAGGACGAATCCAGAAGGTCCGCCAGGACGCAAGAACCGAGGAGACTCCTTGTACCATCGGCTCCCCTCAAGTGCGGTACAGGAGTGAAGTACGGGACCGCCGCGTTCCCAACCAGGGACGAAGAAAGTCATCTCCGGGAAGCAGAACTTAAAGACCAGCCACGTTTCAGGAGAAGCGTGGCCAAGTCAGGTACGGGGCTGTGGCCGGGCAGGGTTAGGGAGGACGGGAGGGAGATTGCACTTTCGGTTGCACGCTCACGGGATACATTGTGAGATGAGAGAGAAAAAATTAAAGGGAAAGCATAAAAGGGTTGGGTGCACGGTTGGGGAAAGAACAGGAAGGGGGGAGGGGATTTGGGAGTACAGAAGACACAGGAAGATATTGACAATAGAAGAACCAGGTTCCGGTAACAGACAGGAAAGTGAGGAGAAAGGAACTGCAACTATAAGGAAAGGAGACTCAGGAAAAAGCACAGAGCGAGAGAGAGAGAACCCAGGAAAAGAAACAAAGAAAAGCCATAATCAACCACTACAGGACAGAACTGAGCAAAGCAGGGACAGGAGAAGAGGGAGAGAGAAGAGACAAGGATAACGGAAATCCTCCACCTCCCCTCTAAAGACCAGGGATAGGGCCAGAAGAGGAAAGGGAAAGACTGAGACAGAGACAGAAAAGAGAAGAAGGAAAAGAACTTGCACAATCACTTACCGCGCCTATTGTTCTTCTTCTGTCCACACATGCTTCCCGAGAGGCCTATGAAGAAATCAGAAAGAAGAAGAAGAGATCAGTAAACCATGTCTGGAGGAGACGTCTGAAGAACAGAAAAATAATATAAAAGACTTACATCACCAGAAAGTGTTATTTACCACTAATAAAATCTACTTACCTGTAGACTCAATGAGTCCTGTGTGATTGCTACCGCCAATCCTGCGACACCACCTTAAGTGCCTCCCACTCCACGTCTAGCCGACGCGGATCCCTTATTAATAGTGATATGGCTTGCCAGGTAAGAGCGTAGCGCTTCTCTGTACGCCTGGTCTTGCAGCACTGCCGGGGTCAATCTCCACATTGGTATGGGGGGTCTATCGTTGATCGCCCTACATGTGAGCATGAGGGGGTTATGGTCAGAGAGGGTGCGTCCTAAACATTTCCTGCGCTACTGAGACCGAGCATACTATCCTATCTATCCTGGTGTGGACCCGGTGTAGGCATGAGTAATAGGAATAATCCCTCTCCTCTGGGTGTTGGTTGCGCCAAACATCTACCAGCTCCCAGGCCCTCATCTAATCCCTCTGGTTTTTAGCTATTTTGTGTGTTACTGCGCCTGCTAACAGGGTAGTGGAACGATCAAGGTCTATGTCCATTATGCTGTTAAAGTCCCCACCAATCAATAGCTCCTCACCTTATTGGCGGATGATATGACTCGCGAGGCGCTGCATGAAGGGGATCTGGTCTTGGTTAGGGGCATATACACTAGTCAGGGCAATCGGGACTCCATGTAGCTTTCCCTTCACTGTTACAAACCTGCCCTCTTGGTCTATATCCGTCGAGGTAGCTTCAAAGGAGACTCCCGCTCCATCCTACACCAGAGCTTCCCTGGCGTAAGCCGAGTATTTGGTGGAATATACCTGCCCTCTCCATCTACGTCTTAATTTTTCAATTTTGTTTGCAATGAGGTGCGTTTCCTGTAGTGGGCCACATGGATACCCCGCCTTTTCAAGTAGGCTAACACTCTATGTCGTTTAGCGGGTGACCCCATCCCCCTTATATTCCATGTTAGTATATTATACTCTGTCATATTAATGTGTCTGCAGCAGACCATGCACCCTCCACTCGCCAAGACCTCGAGCCCGGCCCCCCGCTTGCATTTCCTGTATGTATGGGACCCTCAACTGCAACATCACCATCAAAACATAAAACTGTAACTCCCAACTCCCCATCCCCAGGGCGCCTCTCCATCTGTAGGTAGCCCATAAAAGAGTGCAACAGTGCAACTTAGTCAACAAGTTAGGTGTGGGTCTCGCCATCTTAAGCTGAGTGGCCGAGACACCTGTGGGGTGGTAACTCCATGCCCGTCAGGGCCTGCTGTTTCTACTGTGCTCCTCACCTCAGGTCCAGATTATGGATTTGTTCAGCCCAGTTCGTCTGCCGTTTGGGGGGGGTCACCATCGGGGCAGACGCGGAGCAGCCCGAGCCTCCAACCGAGGACACAGAGGCCCGGTCCGATTCTCCTCCACTACCGTCCTGTGAGGACACCTCCTTACTTATGGATAGTGCCGCCTCTAGAGCCGCTCTTTTAGCAAGGTCTTTCTGGGCCTGGGTCGGTTCACCCCGCAGGCGGCGTCTGTTCCGCTGTCTCCTCTATCCCCCACGGAGGTTCCGCCCGGTCTGGTCACTCCCACGTGTCTCTAGCCTTTCCCACGCCTCCTCGGCTTTCTTGAAAAACATAGTTTGGTCATCAACAATCACCCTCAGCTTGGCCGGGAAGAGGAGTGAGCACTGGATCCCTTCTTCCCTAAGTGCCCTCTTCACGGTCAGGAAGGAAGCCCGTCTAGTTTGTACTTCCAGTGTGAAATCCGGAAACAGCATCACCTCACCATTCACTACCCTGAAGGGTCCGACTTCTCTGGCACTCTGGAGCAGGGCGTCTCTGTCTTTGTAGTGCAGTAGTTTGGCCACCACCTCCCGGGGCGATCTTCCCGGCTCCAGGGGTCTCGTGGGCACCCAGTGCGCACGCTCCAGGGAGAAAAATTGAATCAGGCTCTCTGGTATTACCACGGTGTGCAGCCACTCCTCTAGGAACTCTACCATGTTTGTTCCTTCCGCTCCTTCTAGTAGGCCAACTACCCACACATTGTTTCTGAGCTTCTCCCTTCCGCATCTTCTGCCCGTCGCTTTAGGCGCAGGAGTTGGTTAGATTGATTACTGTGGCTGCCAGGTCCTCGTGTTTCGGGGTAAGTTCCATCAGTGTAGTTTCTGCCTCCCGCACTCTGTCCGTCAGCTTTTGGTGGTCCGCTCTCAGAAGGCCCACCTCTACTGCCACCTAGTTGATATTGCGTTGCAGGGTTGCTTTGGTATCCTCAATGGCACCTAGTATTTTATCAAGTGTGGCTTGCACTGTTGGATGGGTGAGGTCTCCGGTGTGTTCCCCGCCGCGTTCCGTCAGAGTTCTGCGGCTCGTCATGTTGCCCTTGCTCCGGGTCCTGGATGACATCTGCGGTGCGCTACTCCATAGTTTAAGTGCCCCGCTGGGATGGGGCCTCTATTTTGGTTGGTTCTGATTCTCGACAGCTACGTTCATGGCTCATTCCGATAGGTCCTGCTTATGTCGCAACAACCGTTCCCTTGTCCGATGGGTACTCCCCCCACTGGTGCTCTCTGCCCCCTCGGTATACCAGATCAAGTCGTTTGGGGGCCATCTGCTAGTATCCCCTCTGGTTCGTGACTGTAGCATCGCTGCGGTGTGCCAAAAGTCCATATGGGAGGACTGGCGTCCTGCGGGTGTCTCTTCACTGCCCAGAATGAGTTTGCCCGCTTCTCATCCGCTCCTGAGGCGGTCGTTGCCCCTTCCAGCTTCGGCCGCATCCACCACCCGTCCCCAGCAGATCTGCTCCACCAGATGGCAGGCAGGGCCCAGCAGCTGCTCCCTTCACTCTATGGGGCACCCTTTGGTCCCCTGCGGGGTCCCCATAATCTCTGGCGTTTCCGCCCGGGGGCCCGGAAATCTCTTGTCCCGTGCTGGACACCAGCCGAGTCCCACGCCCAGGACTTTTCTCCCCAGCCGCCGCCCTCTTGCTCGGTGCGCACGGGGGTCAGAGCTCCGACTGCCGCCCCCTGATCCTCAAGGGGACGAAGCAGTCCCACCGAGGCCGGAGTCAGGAGGGGCCCCGGGCATCCCCCCGAGCACAGCCCCGGGTCTCACCGGTGTCGGCCCGAGGCCCGCTGTAGCCTGCGACCCCTCACCTTCTCCCCTAGCGACGCCTCTCAACTCGAGCCTGCGGCTTCAGGGCTGAGCTCCAGCACGCGCCGAGGCTGCTCCCTCCCCGTCGCGCAGGGGAGCCCGGAGGGCCAAATTCTGGCTCCGCCGCTTCCCGCCAGTTCAGGCTATCGCGGTCCGCGTGGATTGTCCTGCTGGATCCCAGTGAGAGCTGTTTCTCAGGATCTCGTGGCAGGGCCTGTCGGAGCCGTTCGGTTATGCGCCTGACATCTTGGCTGGGTCAGCCACGCCCCCTGCACAACGCCACTGTTATGGATAAAATTACTTCCGGGTTATCATGAGCACTTCTGGGATAGGTATGAGAGAGTAAGTCCTTAAGGCCTTTTCAAACATGGAGAAGACACCTAGCAGTGTCATTTAGTTGCTGTAGATTCTCCGTTTCTTTTACTTTTCACCCGTTCATTCATCCCGGTTTTCTCCCTTTGGGGTCACTCTTGGTAAGGTTTCTCATTTGTTTGCTTTCGTAGTGCCTTTTGGCCTATGCCTTTGTTTCTCTCTTGGTTCCATGTATAATTTCTCAGCTTCTGACCTGACGGTCTCCTGGCTTTCTGGTCTGATGGAAGCTCCCTACACCAACACCCGCCATTACAATGGGTAAACCTTGTTCTATTCTTCGATATTTCCTGTGTCTCCACAATGATACTTTATCCTTACCTGTCCTATTTTACTTAACTCATACTTGGTTCTTACTCCCTCAAAGGGGTATCTATGGTAGAAGTCCTCTGAAGCCTTTACTGAATCAGATGAATCCCCCCAGAAGGTGAATCTTATTCAGGATATCGCTTTACTTTTTCCTTATTTGTTCCCTGTTCCTTGAGAGGTGTATTGTTTCCCAGATAACTCTGCCCAAGGATTTAGGGATAAGAAGCCTTTTTAGGAGGTGTGAAAACGTGGAATCTGACAACAGTGACCCACTGTCAAAACAGAGAAATAATCATCCCACATGACATAGTCAAGAAGGTAGTGTAACCACTTCTTGAGTGGAAGGAATAGAAGTAGGTACGGTGGCAGAACCCTCCAGTGCAAAGAACCAAAGGAGGAAGAAACAACATAAAGCTTGTAATAAGTGACAAAAGTGTCAAGTGAGGCTCTAAAAGAGGAGCTTCCTTATATTGAGGCCAAGAGGC
Source organism: Pleurodeles waltl (assembly GCF_031143425.1). Taxonomy (NCBI): domain Eukaryota; kingdom Metazoa; phylum Chordata; class Amphibia; order Caudata; family Salamandridae; genus Pleurodeles; species Pleurodeles waltl. The sequence goes on from NC_090440.1 coordinate 668,499,147, forward strand.
TGAAGTCCTACTCGTGCACCATGCTTGAACTCCAGCAGGAACCCCAGGGAGCTCATAATCCAAGGCAGATTCAAATGTCGTCTACCTGCTTATCATAGAAACAGAAGGCTTTCTGACTATGTGGGCCATTCCAAACGTAACAAACAAAGAAGTAACAAACAAAGAATCATGTAGGAAATGCCTTTTTGCATGATCACCCCCAAAAATTTGGATTGATGCTGCTGTTTTTGTAACTCTGAGAGTGCAATGAGACCTGCTAACCAGACCTCAGTGCCAGTGCGTTGGCCCATAAAAGTGTAATGTTAGATTGGCTATACCCAACTAGCATAACTTTACTTACTTGTAAGTCTCTAATATACGGTACTGGGGTATGCAGGGCCTGTGAGTTACAGTGTCCCACCAGGGCTGTAACACGAATTGTGCCACCCTGGATGTGAGAACATGAAAATGTCTCTCATCCTGACACTGCAGAATGAGTGCAGTTTTAAACTGCTAACTCGACTTTGCCATGTGAACTAATGGCAAAGCCCAACCCTCCCTTTTTAATATATATGTCACCTCTATAGCAGGCCTATCGAGTCCTAAGGCAGGGTGCTGTATATTAAAAAGAAGGACATATATGTTTATATGTCCTAATAGTAAAAACCCCAAATTCTCATTTTTATTGTGGAAAGGCTAGTAGCACCGCTAATAAGTACAGGGTTACACACAGACCACTCAGCTGTGCTAACTTATCAATGGGACAACTAAAATTGGAACTTCAAAGTAACTTTCAAGTAAAAGTAACTTCTAGAAAGTTGCCACTCTGTTGCCCAAGTTTTCCTGTGGCTACTGCAGATGCTCCCTTGTGAGCTCCTGGGGAAACATTTGAAGAGGTTTCACCTCTCTCTGGCAGGAAGCCACACAGGGTGTGATCGCAAAAGGCGAGCTTTTAAGGGAAAGCCATCTTTGAAGGGCAAAAGGTTGGACACACACACAAGAGGGGCTGCTTTTTTGTTGAGGTAGACGGGTCGGCTTTGGGGGCAGAGAGGAGAAACCAGTTGCCAAATCGGTTTTTGTGTGGGCATGTAGCATTCAGGTAGCCACACCTCTAGGGTGGGCCACCGAACTTTACACACTGAGATAGGGGTTCTGCCATCTTGAGAGTGGGCAGAATAGTACACTCTGGGATAGCTAGATGCCACACATCATAGGAAGTCATCATCCGCTGGGAAAGCTCTTACTAGAGCATAGGTTAGTGAGCATCACATCCCCCTCGAGGGCTCTTTCTGGGCATAAATATGGCACCCCGCCTCAGATCACATCTGGACTGGAGAGAGGACCAAAAAAGGACTGCACATGTGTTCTCTGGACCTGGCAAGAGAGACTGGACCAACCACTGGACTGCACCTGCTTATCCTTGGGCTAGCATAAAGAGGACTGTGCCTGTGGTGCCTGGCTCATGGAAAAGTTACTATAGAGACCCAGACAAGAAAAGGTGACTCCAAGAGTCATTAAGCTGACCACATGTTACAGCACCAGGGCCACAAATGCTGAAGTAGTGCGTTCTGGCCAGTTAATAGCCACAATCGCTTGGCCACTGCGGATGTGTAGCTGACGTTCAAAAGTTGCACCTGGGTCTGCTGGACCTGGGAGAGTCATCTGAGTGTAGTTTGGGTGACCAAGACGGACACTAGCATTCACCTATGGAAACTATTGGTTTCACTGTTACTGAAGGACAGTACTCCAGTGGCAACTGGACTTTTGCAGGAGCAAGGAAGACTTTGAAGGACATCGACTTCTTTGGCCAAAACTGCCCCCACTTTGACCCTGGACCGAGAAGTAGCCCCAGGAAGACCCCTGTCGACCACACAGCATCCTTAGCATCTTACAGCATCTTCAGAATCCTACATCCTTTGCATCAGGACCGCTCTGTTAAAGTCTATGGTGGTTCATCTATACTGCATAGAAATTGACTTGAGACTGCATTAGTAGCAAGGTAACTGCCCTACTACTCCTTATTGTCCTCCAGACTGTCGGTCGCCCACAGCGGCCAAAGTAGCCAAACACAACTCTTTAAAAGTTTTTAAAGTTTTCAAACTTTGCACTTACCAGTGCTTGTTCCCGTATTTGGGAGAAAAGCTGAGATGTATGTTTTACTTAAAATCTACATCTCCAGAACCTTTTGGGGGATTTTGTTCATTTTGGTGTCTAAAAATTCCTGAAAATAAGATTGTTTTTTTAAATTGGTGTTGGATTTCTGTTGTGTTGTGTGGCTTTCTTATTTTGGCATTGTGGTACTTCTAAGTGTTTTACATTTGTTCCTTTGTTTAAGCCTTACTGCTGGAACCCACAGCTACCAAGTGTTGAGCTGAGGTTTAACAAACGAGCATGTCTGGACCCATGTTGATTTGTGAGTGTAATATTTGGTGAGGTCACACAACCACACTATATAATACACCACAATTCCTCACAAATCAATTTGATGGAACGTTTCTCTTTTGGACAGGTAGATCTTATCCACACACCCAACTTCCAACCCAGCCAGGCCAGATAAATCAGGAGGAAATGTGGGAGGAGCCAGCTCCTCAACCATAAACTTTTATTGTTATTTGTAGTTTGCTACGGACCTCACCTAGGGAGGGTAAAACGTCATGTTTTGGAATGTTGGCAGGGAAAGATATGAGGAGGTAATGCACACATGGTGCTTTTGGATGGATGGAGTGTAAAGAAGATTGTAGAAAAAAATAAACACACATGCTGCAAATTATTATTTTTTTAGATGTTTTTGTTTACTTAATTTTACATTAACTCCCAATCTCTCGCACCCAATCTTTTGATCTGTTCACGAATTAGAACGGCTATGGGTTTGTTAGACATAACTAAGCCATCCTGAGAGGAGGCTAAAAGTGTTTCAGGGAAAAGAGAATAATCTCTTTCAAGCGTCATACACAGCTGAGCAAACAGGCTGACTCACAAAAATAGACAACGCGTGTGTCAATTTTTTCCTCCCATATCCCTCCCCTCAGCCAAATGAGTCTCCCAGATCTGACTGGTTATATCAATACAAGAGAAAAAAAGAAAATGATTTTAGTAGTACTGGAAAAGTCCAGTCTGTTCCTGTATCTAGCAGGTTGCCCACAATGAAACATGGTGAATGTGTCCCACCGCGATTTGCTGACAAAGGGTCATACAGCAGAGTCCGAACTTTGCGTGCTTTACTGTTCAGAGCGGCAACTTGCAAGAGGGTGAGAGAGACTTATTTTCAGTTCTAACTGGGCCCAACAAAAACGACTCATTTAAGGGACCATCAGCACTCCTTTTCTTTCAGTCTCATCCTGCATAGGAAGTAGCTCAAGCTCAAAACCTTGATGCCAATGTCATGATGAAACAAAGACACCCAGCTTCCACTGCTTAATTTGTAAATAAAAACGTGCCGCTGCCCAAAGCTCTCATCTGAACATTGCGGCTGTTGCAATTAAATGTGTGAGCAAAGAATTCTAGGGCAGCATAATCCTAAAGCCATCTCGGGCCTCTTTAATCCATTTACAGCCACTCCCTGCCCCTTGAGCTCACTCTTGCAGCTTTCTGCTTTCTCCCTTTGTGAAGCTTTTTCATTTTTCTCATAAATGTTTTTTTTTGCTCGCAGCAAATGCTTGAGGCAGAAGAATAAGCGCCGGCCCTAAAAAATAAGTGCCAATGCCCGCACCGGAATCCACTGGCTCAAATTAAGCACTGCCAGCTTTTCACTTCGCACGTGTTTAATAGATTGACTATGATTTAGAGACAGGTTTCTTCCTTTCCCGAGCTTTGTATAAAAGTGACTTGTGTGCACTCTAAAAATGTGAAATGAATATGTCTACATGAGTAATTACACTGATAACGAATAAAACACAGGAAGTGTTTTTAATACCCAAAGGATTCATTTTTGTCAAGCATAGAATAAAAAAAAATAGACAAACAATGAGGTTGGAAACGTATGTCTTGCATGCAGCTCCTTCTGACGCCTTCACATATCATTAAGCTACATTATAGAGAGTTGCAGTGCTTAATTTGTGCTTGTTGTTTCCTTCAGCACCGGCACTTATTTTTGATGGCCGGCGCTTATTCTTCTGCCTCAAGCATTTGCTGCGAGCAAAAGACACATATTGGAAAGACCGAGGAAGAGAAAAACGAAAAAGCGTCACAATGGGAGAACGCAGAAACCTGCAAGAGTGAGTTTAAGGGGCCTGTAAATTGATTAAAGAGGCTGGAGATGGCTTTGGGATTACGCTGCCTCAGTATTCGGTGCTCGCCCATTTAAAAGCAGCTGCATGTTTAAGAGGAAGGCTTTGGGCACCGGCACGCTTATATTTACAAATTAAGCACTGGAAAGTTGTAACCTAAGACGTGCGGGTAACAGAAGAATCAATGCAACAAAATCAGTAACCTACTGAGCTGGCTCCACAAATCTGTCATCTGCATTTTACAAGCAGAACTTTGCAGCAGGCACATTAATCGTCGCTTATATTTAACGCAGAGTGAATCCGGTGACTCGACTACACACAGATCTGTCTTACCTTATTACCATCTAGAACGTGTTGGGTAAGCAAAAATCTCAGCAGCAGGTGCCCCAATTCTGTACAACATTTTAAAATGCATTGTTTCTGACCAACGAAGTAATCCTGAACATAACTACTATCCACACATGTCCTTGGTGCCAGTGTCCTTGGACGGTGGGGTGCAGTGTCTTTAGAAAATGTCTGTGTAAACTGACTATCAGGCTACCTCCTTCTGACTCTGCCTCTCTTGACCCCACCACCCCCTTAGTGGTGAGAGAGCTATCTTATATAATCTATATTAACATGAACTGTTTATGAATTAATGTGTGATAATGCTGCATATAAATTGTATTAATACATTTTGCTTAAACTTGCACTTGAAAAGATTCATTGGCCTAAAACGAGTCCTGATGTGTAATAAATTATCATAAAGGGACGCGTTACCAGTTCTGGTAGCAGAGCGACGGTTTGGCCCTTTGGGGCCCTAGGACGGAGAATTATTGTTTAAATTGTTTTTCTGAGAAAATGCAAATTGTAGACATGATGTGGTTCTAAATTCCCCATGACTTTCCCGAGATCTCGGAGCCTGCCTAAGTGAGTTGGGAATGTTCTCGGCGTTTTTGCATGTGTGGTGTAGGATTTTGCACTTGCTCAGCTTATGCATTTTGCAGGTGATTTGTGAAGTTTGCGTGTATTTAGGCCAGGTAATGTTGTTGTAGTAGGAGTGGGCGTACTCCGCAGTATGAGAGTAGGGAAGTCAGCGCACTTCATATGAGTGTGGCGCTTTGTGCTCAAAAACATTATCCACATGGTTGGTTGTTAATGTACGGACCCGTCACGGTCTAAGACTCCGGAGCATATTGACAAGTGTAGGAGACACTTGGGTTTATGTTGTAATTTGTGCGGTTTATTAGGTCAATGGGGCGTGGTTGACAAGTCGAGTTTGAGTCAAAGTGTATGTGTGAAACCTTTGATGGAGATTTGGAAAGTTCTAAAGTGCACTAGGACAAACCATTGACAAGTCGAGAGTAGGATTTGCAGGTCGAATTCTACTTGCGTATGCGGGAACTGAGAAGGAGAGAGTGGCGGCCGAGGCTGCAAGTGAAATCTCTGTAAAGTTCTGAAGCAAATGTGTACCCTTCCTGTAGTAAACCGGCAAATTTGAGTTGTTGTTATTGTTAAAGATGCTCGCAGTAATTTTGCATTAATTTGGTGTGAATCTAGTGAGGGACGGACAAGCCGCAAGAATTTGTCAGCTGCAGTGTGTGTGAGTGTGACGTCAGTGGTGCCGCGCTGGATAGGTCAGTTGCCGAGAGGGGTCACGCACAGATTGGCAGCCGTCCGTGAGAGGCACTAGGTTGAGAAAGGTGGGTGAAGAGTGTTCTGGGAATTAAAGTCACTTCTTGATTAAATACAAAACGCAAAGATTAATTTTATCAAAGCTTTTAAGAGCGCTCTGAAAGGAGACACATACATTATGGCGAGTGAAGGGGAGCCTACACCGCCTGAGGGTACTCCAGCCTATATAGTCATGGAGGAAAAGGGTGTTGCGCCTTGCTTATGGATGAAACAATGACGCAAACCCACAGAGAAGGAGGGATGTTTAGCGTTTCCAGAACACAGAACGTTCAATACGAGAATTTTGGAGAATTTGAGGTGGATGTTAAATGTACAAAAGCCACCTCAGAGGCCAGCCCAGTATGAGGCATTAGCAGTCTGGGATTTGATGGCTATTAAACAAAGACAGCAGAAATTTGAGAGGAGAATGAGAAGGGCAGAAAAGACGTTAGCTGAGGCTAGAGGGGACAATGAGAGCAAAATGTGGAGAAGGGGGATAGTCGATGGACTTAAATTGTTCCCAGCAATAACACAGGGAGATGAGACACAGAGAAAGAAAGCCACTTGTAAGACAGATAAAGACTCTAATAAACCAAAAGAGACTAAGAGGTCTTTGATTGAGGAAGACGACTCAGATGATGAAGAGTTTCTTAATCAGTTGTTACATGATCGCCCACCACCTTATGCAGTAGACGACAATGCTCCGAGCACTAGTGCGGGTCCTGGGAACCAGACACAGGAGAAGGGAGTTACTGATACAGTACAGACTAGTGATACGGGTTTGATACAGAATGGTGTCAGTGTACCCACTGCGCTGGACATGCAGATACAGTTGCAACCTCCGCTGCAGATACAGAGAATCTATCCAGACGTCCCAGTACTAGAGATTACTACGAATCTGATAGTGCCGCCTGACCCAATATATACAAAATCGAGGTTAGTGCAGATTGAGCCAACTCCGCAATTGCTGCCCCAGCCGCAGCAACAGCTGGTTCCGAGTTATAACACAGTAGCAGGATCTTCATTAGTGCCTGCACCAGTTACAGCGAGTCAAGCTTTGGGAGCTCCTGCTCCGCGGGGTTTGGGACCAGGTCAGACTCCTGCTGCCATATCATTACCAATTACTGTCGGTCCACCAGTACCACTGTATGTGCAAGATAAGTCAGGCACATGTGATCAGGGAGTGAGGACACCAGAAATGACAAGAGGAGGGTTCACAGGAACCCCCCCAGCCCATTCTATCAAGAGAACAAGCAGCAGAAGGACTCAGATCTTTGTTAGACCTCAGTCCGATTGGAGCTCCTCTAGAGGCAATGAGACAAGCAGGGTTAAGTGTGTTAGCACCACAGACAATGAGTGCAGAGACATCAAGGTCACCGTTGATGCAGGCGGGAAACATCTTGTTGCAAGGTTTCTCTGTGCAACAATTGAATGAGTGGTTAGAAAAAACTTATGCTTCACAAAAGACTGTAGTAACTGCGGAGAAGCCAGAAAGGTCAGAAAAAGATGAGTACCTGAACTTTGTGAGACTGGGTGTGGAAGCTGCTGAACTGGTGGAAGGGACAATAGGGGTAAACAGATTAGAATCATATACAGAAGCAGAATTGAGATACTTGTTCCCCAAAATCACTAAAGAAGTGGGCAAGGTGCACCAGAGGTTGGCGAACCTGGCAGACAAATACAATATTGACATTGAGAATACTAAACATTTGAAAAGGAGTTATAGATTAGACTTTGACTCTAAAGATTTTGACCACATGAGGTCGGCCGGAATACAAGCGCATCTTAAAGAAATATTGCAAAGTGCGCAGATTTGGGGAGACTTAGAAAAATGGGACGGCAGATGGGCAAAGAAAAGAGATAAGGAGAAAGGGGACAGTCCGGGATCAAGTCCGACTAAAGCTTCACCAGACACTGAGACAGTAAAGATGTTACAGATGAGAGAAACAGCTGGAGGGGGTTCTAGTCCATGTACTGTGGACTAGGGGAGACATTCTGTCTTTCACAAATGATTATCCCAGGCTGAGGGAGAAGACGATAGAGTGGTATCAGCAGACAGACAGGTTTGTGAAACTTGCGAAGTGTCTCTGGGAGGACTTGAATACCTTGTTTGAGATTATTGTTCCGCCCGACTTACGGCTTGAGTGCAAGAGAGGTGTGGATTGGCCAACGCAAGAACCGGCAAGGGATAAGGTGACCGGAACACCATCTGAGGAGGTGATGAAGTACTATCATAAAGTGATTGAGTTTTTGAAGCAGAAAGTGTCGCCTAAAGTGACTGATTGGCAGGAAATCGACCGGACCTCACAGGAGGTTAAAGAGTCAATCCATGCTTATTATGAGAGGTTGTTGAAGGCATTCAAACATTACAGTGGTACTGAGACAATTGAGCCGAAACACATGAACCATCTTGTGTTCAGATTTGTTGAAGGGTTGAGACCAGAGGTTAGCCAGATGATTAAGAATCATTTGATCTGTTGGCAAGCGAAGCCGATTGATGAGGTGTTGCAGTATGCGAAATACTGTAGTGACGAGATTGAGCTGAAGCAGAGAAAATTGAAGGAGAAAGTGATGGTGATGCAGATAAGGGCAGCGCAGGCAGGTATGCAAGGGAATGGAATCCAGCAGATGGTACAGCAACAACCGCAAGGGAATGGCGTGTTTCAGGCGCAACCGAGAGGCCGAGGTCGAGGTTTTGTGAATTGTGGTCCAGACTTGAACACTGTTGTGGTTCAAAAAGATGGGCAGGGGATGAAAAAGATGTCACGTGTGCGGGGGCTTGGGGCATTGGAAGTGGGAATGCCCGAATGTGGTGCATGATGGTGTCGTTCAACAAAGCACTGATGTCGGTACATTTCAAAATGTGAGGGGTCCAAAATTGGGGGGTAAAAATCAAAACTTCCAGAATAACATGGTTCAGATGCAGCAAATGCAAATGCCGCGTGTTCAACCAGCATAAATGCAGCAAGTACAACAGCAGATTCCCATGGTACCTAGACAGCAAATGCAATTACCATTAGCTCCAAAGGGACAGCAACAGGTGATGCTTCCTCAGCAGGTCACAGGCCAAATGATGAGCCACAATAATACAGTACAGCAGTTCCCATTGCGTGGTGAAGATGGAATGCATGATGAATGGTCGGATGACAGTTCTGACAGTGAGGAGTGCAGGCTTGCAGCGTCCCTAGTAGTAGATCAGAGGGGACCCTATGTAGAGGGAAAGGGCATGGGTCACAAGGTTTCATTCTTGGTTGACACTGGAGCTACACGCTCTACAGTCAGAAGTGCAGAGGTTCCGAAACTGCCACTTTCAGGACGTACCATAAGAGTAGTAGGGACAGCGAATCAGTATTTGACAAACCCGATTACCGATCCGGTTCAAGTTGAGATTGGAAACTTTCAGGGACTGCATAAGTTTGAAGTCTGCGATTCGAGTCCTGTATCCCTACTGGGAAGAGACTTACTGTGCAAGACGAAATGTTCGATTACCTGTTCTAATGATGGAATTGAGGTGCAGACAAACAGTGATGATGAGGGGGATGAGGGGCAATTTACAGAATCAGAAACAGAGACTGCAAATGAAGATTACCCTTTGATAACCTTATTTGCGATGCTTACAGTGACTGACTTGCCAGGTGAATTGTGACAGAGAAAGTGTGGGACTTGACAGGAAAGGAAGTGGGACTGATAAAAGGAGTTGAACCAGTTAAGGTACAGGTGAAGCCGAATGCAGTGTTTCCTCAGGTGCCGCAGTATCACATGGCACAAGATGTCCTTATACAGGTGTCGAAGATAATTGCAGACTTTGTAAAGCAAGGAGTCCTGAAGGAAGTATTGAGCAGTCCATGTAATTCACCAATAATGGGTTTGAAAAAGCCTTGTGGGAAGGTTCGAATTGTGCAGGATTTGAGAAAGATAAACGAGATTGTGGTAAAATGTTGCCCCATAGTGCCAAATCCAGCAGTGATTAGGTTCAGGTATGTGTGATGCAGAGTGGTTCACCGTTGTTGACTTTTCACAAGCATTCTTTTCGGTGCCTCTTCATGAGGACAGCCAATTTCTATTCAGTTTCAAATTCCTGGACAAGGTGTACAGTTGGTGCAGAATTCCTCAAGGGTTTTCTGAGTCACCATCTATCTTCAATCAGATATTGAAGAAGGACTTAGAGTCCTTAGAAATGCCTTTCAGTTCGACTCTGGTGCAGTACATTGACGATTTGCTGATTGCGTCAAGAACAAAAGATGACTGCAGGTATGACACAATTGCCTTACTGAACCATTTGGGACAGAACGGACATAAAGTGTCCCCAAAGAAGCTGCAGTATTCTCAGAAAGAGGTGAAATACTTAGGGCACTTGATTGAGAAAGGGTCCAGGAGAATATCAAAGGAAAGGGTGACAGCCATACTACAGATGTACCCCCCGACAACAAAGAGAGATGTCAGAATGTTTTTGGGAATAGTGGGCTACTGTCGCCAGTGGATTCCCAACTTTTCGATTATCTCTAAACCATTGATAAAGCTGACAGGCAAGGAACCTAAGGATGAACCGTATACTATAACTCTGTCCGAGGAAGAGCTTGAGTCATTCATGGAATTGAGAGAGTGTATGTGCAGGGCACCAGCTTTAGGAATGCCTGATTACACAAAGCTTTTTCTGCTGTTTTGTCATGAACGTGATGCTTGTTCTTTGTCTGTCTTAACACAGATCCATGGAGGTGCAAACCGCCCTGTAGCATATTTTTCAGCTACCTTGGACCCAGTCGCAGCAGCCTTACCGGGTTGTTTGCGTGCAGTTGCAGCAGTTGGTCAGAGCCTCACACAGTGTGAAGGCATAGTGATGGGACATCCCTTAACAGTAATGGTTCCACATTCAGTTGAAATTCTGTTGACTCGAACTAAGACTCAGCACATGACAAATGCCCGGCTTACCCGATATTAGACAATTATTTTGGGGTCGCCTAATGTCTCATTAAAGCGATGTACTATATTGAACCCGGCAACTCTACTTCCTGTTGAAAATACTGAGATTAGTAATTCAGAGGAGGTGGAGCACGACTGTCTTGAGGTAACAGAACTATGTACCAAACCCCGACCTGACATTCAAGATACGCAGTTAAAGGAAAATGACTGCATTATGTTCGTTGATGGATCATGTTTGAGCGACTCAGTCGGAATACTAAGAGCTGGTTATGCCGTGTGTACAATCACCGGTATTATAGAAGCTTCCTGGCTCAAGAGAGTGTATTCCGCACAAGTGGCTGAGTTAATTGCCCTTACTAATGCATGCCACGCAGCTGAAAATTTAAAAGTCACTATCGATACTGACAGCAGATACGTATTTGGCATTGTACATGATTTTGGCCAATTGTGGTCACAGAGGGGTTTCATGACCTCTTCTGGTTCTCCAGTAAAAAACAGCGAACAGATTAAGGATTTGTTACATACGATTCAGTTACCTCTTGAAATTGCTGTGGTGAAATGCAATGCTCACTTTAAGTCACAAGACTATCGTTCAAGGAACAGTGGGAATTGTTACCGCAAACTGAAAATGAGACATGCCTGAACTTTGCATTAAGAGTCGTTGACACATTAGATTAGCTAAAATCACTGCAGGGTCGTGCTAGCAGGGAAGAGAAATGCTCCTGGCAGAGAATGCAATGCGTACAAAGAGCTGATAACTTGTGGGTCTCAGAGGAGGGAAAACTAGTTTTGCCAAACAGTCTTTTACCACAGTTTGCAAGGCTCTATCATGGACAGGCACATCTTGGGAGAGACGCAATGATCAGATTGTTCAAAATTGATTGGTTCAATCCAAAATTCAGACAAGCCGCAGAAGTTACCTGTCACAGGTGCATCATCTGTCAACAGATGAATGCAGGAAAGGGAACTGTGGTCACTTTGAGCCACAAAGGGAGAGCTGGAGGTCCGTTCAGCAAGATGCAAATGGATTTTATTGAAATGCCTGTATGTGGAGGATTGAAGTACGTGTTGGTGATTGTGTGTGTTTTCAGCCATTGGATTGAAGCTTACCCTACAAATAGGAATGACAGTCTCACAGTTGCAAAGCTGAAACTTAGAGAGCTAATACCCAGGTTCGGGTTTCCGGTCTCTTTAGAATTGGATAGGGGCAGACACTTCGACAATGAGGTGATAAAGCTCTTGTGTGCTGCATTAGACATTGAACAAAAGCTTCATTGTAGCTACCCCCCGAAGCATCAGGACTATTGGAACAGATGAATGGTACCTTGAAGTCGAGAATGGCAAAAATGTGTGCAGCTACCAATATGAAATGGCCAGATGCATTGCCTTTAGTGCTAATGTCAATGAGAAACACACCCAATAAGAAGACAGGACTATCACCCCATGTAATCTTGATGGGGAGAGCTATGAGGTTGCCCGCAGTACCTGCAAATGCTCTTGTGAATATCACGGATGATATGGTGTTGGACTACTGCAAAGGTTTGGCTGATGTGGTCCGCTCTTTTTCCCACCAGGTGGAGGCCAACACATTGCCACCGATCAGTGATCCAGGTCACAACCTGCAAACCGGTGACTGGGTGGTTGTCAAGAAGCACGTGAGGAAACCCTGTTTGGAGCCGTGCTGGAAGGGGCCATATCAAGTAATACTGACAACAACCACTGCCGTGAAATGTGCAGGCGTTCCAAACTGGATTCATGCCAGTCACACAAAGAAGGTCACATGTCCGACTGATGAGGAACTTGAGGTTTCCGACTCAGCAATTCCAGAGAAGGAAGTCTCAGGGTCGGAGAACGGTCAAAGGGGAACTGAGAATGCAGGAGAGCCCACTGAGGACGGCCTAGTCCCTCAAACAGCAAACGAGTTCGAGAGAGGTGATGGTGAGCCTATCTCAGTAGAGGCGACAGGAGAACTAAGTCAAGGAGAGGTTCTCCCAGAAGTAGACGGATACGGGTTAGAGCTTGAACCCGTTACAAATCCAGAGGAAGAAGGGGAAATAATAGAAGAAAGTCAAAACACACCGGCATCTCCTGAGCCAGTTGCAGGTCCTTCAAGAGAAAACACCATAGCACAAGAGGAGGGTGCTGTACAGCGTCCTGAAAGGTCGAGCAGGAAGAAAATGCATAAAGGTGATAATTGGCCAAAGAAACAAGCTGCAATGGGAAAGATTGTTCCGGGTGAGGCAATAGAGGAAGAAATTGATACAACCAGAAAGGAGGATCTAAGTGAAGGACAGCTGCAGAGTGAACACAGGTTGAAAAGGAAAGGGGTTGCAAACAGAAGGTACGCGGGTCCTGAATGGGCGTATGCAACAACATCTGAGTGGCAACAAGAATTCTTAGAGTTTTGTTTTGATCGAGAAGTACCAGGCCAATATTACGGTACCTGAAAGTAGTCAGAGAAAGAGACTGTGTTAAAATTGAAATTGAAAGCTGAGAAAAAAGACTTATGAATTACCGGATGTGACACTGATAACCTGAACTGACTCTGAAACCTGAATATGACAAGCTACTAACCTGATTTGACAAAAGGGGTCCTGGGGTGAGCAAAATGCTGTAAATACACACAGAAAAGAAAAAGAGATTTGCATCAAGAAAAAAAAAGAAGAGCTTTTAATCATCCTCAAGTTGACTGTTTGTTTGAGTTATTCTGCTATCTGATTCTTAACAGACCATGGCTTTCAATAGAGGTAGTAACAAGAAGGGTAAAGTGTGTGGTTGGTTAAATGTTATATTAGGTATTGTGTGTGCAATAATAATTGTGGGTGTGATTGTGGGAATGCCATGGTTGGATAAGAAAGCGACTAACAATGCTTCAAAACCTGAAACTGCTACACTAACTCCATGGGAAAAGTTGGAGCAAGATACACAACACTTGCATGAGGGAACTAATTCAAAAGGGGAACTCTCCACTAATGTCTTCTATCGCCTGCTGAATGAGTATGTTGATAAAATGGATGCGAGAAACATTTATGTGTGCACAAAGATTCCTTCATCAGTACAAGAAGGGGTTACTTATCATAGCTTGCCATTAACATATGGGATAAGCTGTAGTCTGCTACTAACAAGATTCTATGACCAGGAACATGTGCAATATTTTTATTCAAATTTAGATGTAGTGTTTTCTTTTGTACCTGTGATTGAGTTTCTGAACAAGTTAGCTAAAGAGCATAGCATAAAATTAGTTAGAGGTTTCTTTGAACCGACCCTGACATTTGGGACAGCTTATGCACACCGCAACAATCTAACCTGCTTATTAACATCTGTGGAGAAAAGGTTTTTTAGATCACACTGATGATGGACGCAAAGCACTGAAGGAAAGATTAGAAAAGGGTCTAGAAAAAGGCACATATGCAAATGATTATGCTTATGCCGCAATAAAGACGCAAGGCAAATTAGCTAAAGATGCATTACATGTAGGAAGGCTTTGTATATATAGGCTAAAATCTGATCATGACACTTTATTTGTGGGAACGAGTGAATGCAGGCATGTGTTTTTGTTTCAGAGTAAATGGACATTCATGTTAAATGGACAGGATCCAGCGATCCCTGGGATCTATTATATCTGTAGACTTAATGCTTATTACCGTCTCCCTAAGGGATGGTATGGGACATTTTATTTGGGAATAGTTTTCCCAAAGGTTTACCAGACTTAAAGCAAATACCTAAAATGTCTGAATTACAACATGCTAGACAAAAACAAGAGACAGCGACTGCTGTCGTTGGTGACATATTTGGAGCCATAATTCCTTCAGTAGGGGTTATTTTAAACTCCATAAAGATTCAAAAGTTGTCTACTATTGTGGATAACATGTTGACAAACTTCACAGGGGCTATACTCCTGATGGATACTGAACTTGCTGTGGAAAGAGCTATGACTCTTCAAAATCGGCTTGCTTTAGACATTCTTTTAGCAAAGAGCGACGTAGTCTGCAAGATGCTCAACAAGCGTCATTGTTGCTCATTTATACAGGACAAGATGTTGAAATGCGCTTTATGCGTAAAGTGAAAAATTAAAAGTGAAAGGTTGAAAGGGAAAGGTTTGTGTGATGACGAACGTCATCAGAGGAGGGACTGAGAGAGCGTAGCTTATATAATCTATATTAACATAAAATGTTTATGAATTAATGTGTGAAAATGCCGCATAGAAATTGTATTAATACATTTTGCTTAAAAGTGCACTTGAAATGTGACCACGGGGAGTGCCCGTCAATGTATACGTGGATTAATGAAAATGACTAATGTTGATAAAATATGATATTAAAGTATGATTTATACTAATTATTAATGATTACGTTATTGAAATTGTGCTAATAAACTTTGTAGGCCTTAAATTAGCATGAGCCGAAGCTTAGCTGCCTGGCTCTCATTTTAAAATGTGTTTTTCCTAACTTACAGTGTGCTGACTCGCAAAAGGACATGACCTCTTGTTTTCTTCAAACTAGAAGCTGAATGTAACCATAGTAGATCCGTTCTCATGAAATTCATATTGCTTGTAGAAATGTTTTAACTAAAATACAACAGTGTAGATTAATATAATGTACAAGGTCGTTCTAATCGGTGAAGACAATGGAGCTACTGACCAAAAGATGTGCAAAGAATTACAGAAGGATGATATCATACCTTCGAAGACGTCAATCACATGGACCAATAAAATGTCTGTAAAATAATATGGGGTGAAAGATTAATGACATAATCTGTTTTCTAATAGGGTAAAAATAGTGGGGTATAACTGTAAAGCAGTGAAATTATAGGTGAATGTACAACGAAAAAAGGGATAAAAACCCACGACACAGAGAACCATTAGAACTGAGTAAGGGAATGCTATTGATTTGATCCAGAAACTTTGTCACTCTGTTTGGTGACTTATTGGTTTACTAAAGCCATCCTCTTCCTTAGATTGCCCATTTTACACTTTACCTCCTTATGAGGGAAGTGCCCCTTTGCCCGAGAGCTGGGGTTTTGACTGATGGCGAATCAACTGATGTCCTGAAGACGAAGACTGAACCTGAGTGCTGACCTAAACCTTGGAGGGTAATTATGACAATGAAATTGTGATTTGTCTGTTTGCTTTTCCTTTCTAGGTACCAACTGCTTACTTTTGACAGAGACCATAGCTAGATGTTTTCCAAATTGGTGTTCTAAATTGTTTTGCATGAAGCCCAACATGCTAATGCTAACCAGTGGTTAGGACAGGGTTTCACTAAAATTGACGCAAATAGACAAACGACTGAATCTATGTTTTGTTGAACTGACGCGTTAATGACACTCTGCTAAAGTTGATCTATGTTCATGCCGTGTTATGTTCTGATGTTTGTGATTCTTGCCTTAATGAAATCTTAGAGTTGCCATATTGTGACTATGCTATTGTGTTTCTTGGTTTTGAGATTAACCCATCTAATTTTAGAATTGTAAATCAATAGGGAATAAACATCACTAAATTCTACTAAACTGGTGTGGTTATTCATGACTGCAAGGTCATGGTGGTTTCTTAAGTTGATTAATGTCTTTGACTAAAGTGAGATGCATTGTTGTGATAAATATTGATGACATTATTGACGTATTGATTGATATATAGATTAGCTATCTCGTCATAAGGTGTCTCTCAACTGGGTCAAAAGATTCATTGGCCTAAAACGAGTCCTGATGTGTAATAAATTATCATAAAGGGACGCGTTACCAGTGGCATCACCCTTTTAACGAATCTATGGGATCAGGAAATATATTTCGCCACTGCTCCTACCAAGATTTAATTCTGTGGCTTTCTGGTTACACACAGACCTTTGCCGTGAATTAACTAATAGAGGTTTCATAATGAACTATAGTGCATTTCCCACTAACAACCTTATATAAATGTATTTTTCACTTAAGTTGGGAAATATTTTATATGTAGCTACCGGATGGTGAAAGATTAGAATCGGCGGTGTATTCTCGCAGGCCTCATAAAACTCTTCTCAGTAGGGCTCAAATACATGTCGCTGCATTCGACATGCACGTAGTGTGCTACATTTTACTTTTGTTTAATTTCTCTCACTAGGTGAGTGCCGGCGGGGAAGGGACGTTGTGTGCTACATTTTACTTTTATTTAATTTCTCTTACTGGTTGAGTGACGAACAGGGAGGGTCCCTGTGCGCTCTACCAACCCTCATGGCACACACTTCACGAACAGGTCAAGCACAGAGCTGCTAGCTTAATTAGAGACAACAGCATATTGAAGAAATGCCTTACTGTGGGAAGGCACCTTTAACGATGGAACCAGTGAAGGGAAAAGTATTCTTGAGAAACATGAGTAACCTGTGTGAGTGGGAAATTTCACTTTCAAAGTTAATTTGCTCATTGTTCACAAATGTATTGAGCTGGGTAGATTTTGTGGAATTTTGCAGTGTTCGCGCAGTTTTGTGGGTTTGCCAAACTCCTCACCCACATGTGAACCACCGTGGGCAAACACAAAAACACATGCTCCACCGTTCCCTCACTTCGGGCAGTTCTCACTTTTGCATCTGCTCCCTCCTACTTATCTACCACAGGGATGTGGAATATTTTATTGCATGCTTGCCCCTCTTCACACCTGTATAGCTTTGTTTTTTCAGACCTCATGCGTTTCTCTGCCTTTACTTCTCTATTTCATCTCACATTCAATGGATCTTTCTTTCACTTCTCAGTGTTTCACGTCTAGTGGTATAATAAAACCGCAAATAAAACAAATCCAGGGCCCATCGGGTAGCAACAATGCATTCACTTACATAGCTGTCTGCTTTCTCCTTTCCTTGCCCTTTAATAATGTATCAGATACGTTGCTCCAATGGTCCAGCACTCTCTTCTATTAAAAAAGCCCAGTTTCATACAGCTGTGGGCCACCAAATGAGGTATGGACCACTTTGTCTAACTAAATGAGATGCATTAATTTGGATGTCAAGAGTTATAGCCATGATATCCTATAGTACTTATGTTAACAATCCATATATGTTTATGTACAAAATGTATACTTTGGACCATAAAATGTAGGCACTGAGCCCATTATTAGGTATCAATGTTCTTTCTAGTTCTGTGTAAATGCCTTGTAAATGATCATTACACACAGGGACCATTATCAGACACCAAAACTGTGTTTAATCTAGTGTGGTGCAATAATCTGGCCTTTTGGATGTTCACACTTATATACTAAGACTAGTAGTAGATACCACTGTTGTGCGTAACTAAAAGCGAAGCCTTCTGGATGTTAACACTGATAGTAAATATATTCCTTAGCATTTATGCAAATAATCTATACAACTTTTTATACAATATGTATTTTGCTTTTAGATATGTTAAATAAGACCATTGGACATGCAGTTGATTCTTACAATGTTGATTTTAGCTCAACAGATGAAACTGTGGGTTCTTCCTTTAGACGCATTATGTGCGACCACTGGACTTGTCTGATTCTTAACAGTGTAAATCATTATCTCTAAGGATGAAACTGCATGTTTTTGATATGTATCCCTCTCAAAAAAACGATATGTTCGTCAGATTGGGTGGACCCTAATACATGCATTACTATATATCTTTGCCAGTACAGATCTACTTTTGACCGGTTATCTACATAATCTGTGCGAATCAGTAATGGATGCATATTCCTGAATGTATTAATAGGTATTGTACGATCTTGTAGAAATCTGCGTGGGGCAGAGGGCCCTTTCTTTACTTTTTTGCTCATGGTATTGTATGATCTTATAGAAATCTGCTTAGGGCAGAGGGCCCTTTTTTTTCTTTTTTGCTCATGGTTCAGAATCTCTTCACACAATCGGGTGACCTCTGTCAGTTTTCTTAACTGAAACCATATTCTTTCTACTCTAACCGTTAACAACTTGCCAGCATCTTTGTCTTAATATACACTTTGTGCACTTTCAATATTTTCACCTTATAACTAACAATGGGGTATAGGTCTTTTCTTTTCTTTGATTAGATCCACCATCAAAAATGGTTTCCGTTTAAATCATCACTTTCTATATAGTATAAAGAATCTCTGAAGAACTCGATAATTCTGCACTTCGGTGATGGTCATACTTGTAGAATTTAAGTTCTCTGTTAACCTATTTAATATGTTTTTGCAACCTTGAGAAAGCCCCAGATACATATACCTTTTGTAGGGCGAAACATGTGTCAGCTGTTGCTTTTGAAGCATCTGTAATAAATGACCATTGGATTCATTGACATGGCTTTGCGTATTGATTGAAATAAATTGCATGTGAAGTTTGGACTCTTACATCGGATTTAGGGAGGATCCACCGATCTCTTTTTCTGCTTTAATAATGTGTGTTTTTGTTTCCTGGAGTCGAGAAATATCTATCCATCTAATGCTTGTTAATGTAAATCAAGACATTTCTCTGATGCTCCTGACAGACCTCCCCGATTGCATTTCTGAATGTTGGCCAGTGTGTTGTTTCAAACAATAAAGCTATCCAATTTCGGGGGGTTTGTGGTTGAGCGGTCGATAAAATGCTCTTTGTTCTTTATGGTAGTTACTGTCAGCAAGATTGTTGGCGATAGATGTATGTTTTGATTTAATATTGCACCTTAATGAAAAGATCATCAGTGACATAGACAAGTGGTGTTTTGTTTATGTAGCTGCCTATTGTTAAACAAACTGTCATCATAATGTCATCATGGAAAAAAAAGGGCATGAAAATTGATTCTGCAATTCCTTAAATAACTTCCAAGTTGCCTCACGTCATCTGTAATCTATAACAGAGCTCTACTGTTTCCCAGTTCCATGCATGAGTAGCACATCAACGCCAGGAAGTTTTTTTAGGATACTAGGACTTGTATTCTTGTCTTTAAGTTTTTTAAAAAGGATTGCAGATCCCAGCATGCAATGAAAAATTGGGCCTGGTGAGATACTCAGACATGGAGTCGGCAACTTCAGAGCCCTGTTGTTGCCTGAAAGCCAGTGCTGGCTGCCAGTGTGACAGATCACATTTTTTTTTTTTTGCAGTTTTATATAGCGCAAATTCGACCTGAAGATATTGGAGCACTATACATGAGCACCAGTTACATTACACAAGGACAAATTTGTTTTTGGTAGGCATGGGGAGATTAAGTGATGTGCCCAGAATCACAAGATGTTGAGACTATGCTGAGACTTGAACCTGGTTCCCCAGTTCCAAAGTCAACAGCTCTGGTCACTACCCCATATCCTTTCCCCACTGGGTCACCTGGTGTCTATGCTTTCAATGCAGCCTCTTTATGACATAAATCATGTTTTCAAATAGATTCAAAAGTTAATTGTTTTCTAACATAATTGTACTTTTTTATTTTAGAGTGAAGGCAGCCTCCTTCTAGAGGCCTGATTTCTGAGACTGTGTAAAGTGTTTTAAAGTGTACCCAATATACATGATGCACATATCCCAGAATGCACCACGCGCTGTGCATAAACTGAATCTTGCTCATTTTACAACTTTGCACTGGTGTATAAATGCATTTATGTCTGAAATTGGAGTCCCTGGGCTAATGAAACAGCTGTGACTTTCCTGCCTCTAAGGATTCAAAAACCCAATTATTAGGGCCCGTGACAAATGTACAGCGCAATTTAGATCCTAATCTTTGGCAGAATAAGCACAAGAAGGCTACTGACACATCCCGTTACATTATACAAGCCAAACGGTGGCAGACACGCCCACGTTCTCCATCTGCTTCGTGTCCCTGCGTCACAATGTCACTGATTAGCTCTTTGAGCCTGTCTTATGTTCTCATTAGCAAACTAGCCAATTGTAGCTGTTCCATCATTTCGTTGGCAGCTTATTCAACAGTCTAATAGAGTACAGAAACATATTTTCAACAGGAAATTCCTTCTAAGGATTGTCAAAGGCCTTCCCAACTGTTGCACTCAATTAATGTAAAACGCTCTTCTTTATGTATTTATCTATTTATTCATCAAAATAGATGGATGATCAAATTAATTTTCTGCAGTTCTGTAAAGGGCAACAAACTAATGGGAAGGTGGCCGTCAGACAAGATGATCTTTTCCCTTCTCTTTCTAACATAACATATCCAATAATTTCATCTCCTTTGAAAGGTCATCCATCCCGTAGAATATTTTCTGTTAAAAATAAATATACTATATCATTCTCCATCTGACAAAGGTATTTCTTCGTTCAAGTATTAAAATTTTGTCCTTGCGCACTACACCGAGATCATAACGTCTTTGTTCTTAAAAATTGAGGTTTTGACCTCATGCCTCTATTCGTACTTTCCAACTCCAAACCATTACTCTGCAACTTCTATTTCTCTTGAACTCTGGTTCCTGCTTTATCTCTCTTTGTTTCTCTTTCTGGCACTCATTTCTTTCTCCTGCTCCTTTCTCTCTCAGCATTGTTTCTCTTTCTGCCCTATTACTCTTTCTCTCTCCCTCTCGTTTCTCTTTCTAACTCCTCCTCGTTTCTCTTTCTCCATTGTTCCTCTTTGTCCCCCACATTGTCTTCCTCTTGTTTCTCTTTCTCTCACTCTGTTTTCATATTTTTTACCCACATAAATCCACTCTATTCTATAACAACAATCCACATAAATACACTCCACTCTAAGCCACATAGTTCCACTCAACATAATTTCACTCAACGCCATACTGTTTCATGCCACACTATCAGCTACACACAAATCCATTCCACACCACATAATTCTACACCAAACCACATAATTACACTTCACAACACAATTCCACTAAACACCACATATATCCAATTCACCGTACATAATAAACATCATACCACAAAATTCAACAGCACACCACATAATTAAACTCTACTACATACCACTCCACAACGCAAAATATAATTACACATCATTACAATCCATAACTCACAATCCCGCTCCACATAATTCCAGTACACTCAATACCACATAATTACTAGCCACATAATTCTACAGCACACCAAACGACATAATTCCACTACACAAATCCACTACACACCACACAATTCAACAACTAACTTATCCAATCCAGTGGCAGCCACTTGTCAACAGGGGTGAAGAGGCAAAGGTATTAAAAAATAAATAATAATAATAAAAAATAAAAAATAAACGTACCTTTATGTTGAGAGGGATGGTTCCGTCTCTCCTTCCTCCTCGGACTCCTCAAAGCACAAGACTTCCAGACACCTCTCCAATCACAACGCTGCTATCAACAGCATGACAGCAAAGTCATGATTGGTCTGAGCACCCTGTGATTGGTCGGAGCGCCCTGCTTCGTCGCTCAGACAGGGAGTAGGGCCCGGTGCACTTTCTACTCCTGGCTATTCAATACGGCCAGGTGGAGAAATGTACAGTGTGCTTGACTGTTTGGCCAGCCCAACATGGCTGGCCAAAGCGTCACGTGCACTTATGTACACATAGCCCTCCTCCAGCCCAGCCCCGCCATAACCCTGCTCACGAGCAAAAATAAAATGATAATAACGCTACATCATTATAGGGTGACCAGATTTTGAGGAGCAAAAACCGGGACCGATCAGACATGAAAGAAAGACTAAAGACATTATGCTCACTTTTATATCTGGCCTGTCCCGATTTTTACGTAGCTTTGTGAATGCGTGCCTATACCTACGTGTGTGCACACATACATACACGCATTTACAAGACTACATATATCAAATTAGCCATGGCTTGACCCCCCCCCCACCCTGCACCCCCAACCAACCCCCACGCATGTCTCTCTGCTGGGAGCAGACAGGGGACTGTGTTGCCTGACAATAACAGATAAATCACTTTAATTATTTCATACTTTGTAGACGTCTTAAATTTATGCGTCCCTTAATGATCAGACCTTTGTCTAAAAAACAGGGACATTTATTAAATAATCTGACCTTTGTCCCAAAAACCGGTACATTTATTCAAAATTAAGGGACGCGTTGGGACACCGGGACAGTCTTCTAAAAACCGGGACTGTCCGGGGAAATTCAGGACGTCTGGTCACCCTACATTATTATCATTTATTTTTTTCCTATCTTCCACTGCATAAAGCAGTGAGGCGACGCTCCTCTGCCTTGGCGGAGGAGCTACCGCTGAAAATCCAACCCACATAATTCCACTACACACTACATACATATACTCCATAACACATAGGTAAAAGACTTTCCCATTTACAACGCCAGTAGTTCTAACTCGAACAAATGAGAGACCGATTGCATTTCCAATGCATGTTATTAATGAACTTCGACTGCTGGTTAAGGAGGTAAAAAAGGTAGACTTTCTGGTGAGTCGTCGAGGGCAGTAATTCGCTTGTGATTCAATTACCTTCGTTTATGGAGGAGCAGTGTCGTCGGTTCTCTTTCAGTGTAGAATCGCGCTTACATTTAAAACGGCATAGCTATCGAACAGCTGCGCGCGCCTTGTTAAATAAGGGGCGTGGTCTTCTCAACGCGTGTGACGTCAACGACCTAGATATAAGGAGGGTGCTGATACAAACAAGCCAGAAAGACGAGACTATAGTTGGTTGCAGGTTGCTAGTTGCCAAGCAGACTGAGTGCTCCTGCTCCAACAGTGTTTGGACGGAGCTCTCTGCCTGCAACCACCCCAAGTGCATTTTTTCTGGCCAGGGAGAGCCGTTAGATTTCCAAGGTCGAGGACGCAGCCCAGGAAGCCAGTATCGTCATCCTCTCCAAGGCCTGGTTTTCTCCTGACTTCTGCCCACCTCCCCGTGTTCTCGGTACGTTTCAGGCCTACCTTTCGCAAGACCTATCGTAAAGGCTGTTTAGAACTCCGAGATCTCCTAAACTCCGTCTAATCTCTCCTAAACACCATGAGCTCCCAGGTGAGGCAAAACTACCACCAGGACTGTGAAGCAGCCATCAACCGCCAGATCAACCTCGAGCTTTACGCCTCTTATGTTTACTTGTCTATGGTAAGTGAATGTCCACTTTTATGTGGTGTGTAGGGGAGGGGGGTCTTACCTTTAAGGCCTTTATAGGCAAAACGATACGTGAGGCTTACTATTATAAATAATAAATCTCTGCGCCTGTGGTCCAAAGTAAACTCTGTGGTGGGGGAAAGGCTACTTAACTCCGGTCACGGTCTTCTGCTTCGGGTTACAAGCTTGCGTAAGAGAATAAGCCGGGTTGCATTGATTGTTGTTCTTGACTCACGATTTTAAACACCAGATCTGTCAGACGTGCACGCAGGAGGTTACTTTACTGTGAATGGGTCTTGTTGACTTGTACATCTGAGACCCCTGGTAGTAATGCGTGTTCTACGCATGTCCGCTTAGTGGCGTCCTTGTGGGGATTTAAGACGTACGGTCTGTTTACTCTGGCCTAGCGAGATGACTTCAGGTGGTCTTTGTGGTTGGTCTTGGATGTGAGTGAGCATGTGGTGTACGCTTTTCTTGGCAAAAGCTCAAATGTATTGGTCAAGTTGGGCAATGCTGCAGTTTTTTTTTTAAGTATATAATGTTTGGATGTGGTTGTTGTGAAATCCATAGATTTCACTTGA
The DNA here is from genome assembly GCF_031143425.1 of Pleurodeles waltl. NCBI lineage: Eukaryota > Metazoa > Chordata > Amphibia > Caudata > Salamandridae > Pleurodeles > Pleurodeles waltl. The sequence goes on from NC_090440.1 coordinate 668,523,440, forward strand.
AATCACTTTTGCTGATCATACCCTAAGCCCTTCATCATGTCTCCATGACGACTCTTACATACTTTAACTAAGGTAGTCGTGTGCTAGCTGGGGCTTGGTTGCTGTGGTTTTCTTGCTTGCATTGGACGCATCTGCTACTTGGCTCTGGGCATTAAATCCTAACCGGATTAATGCCCAATTGGTTTGTGCACATGCAAGCATACTTATAGTAAGTCTTCGTCACCATTCCATACATACAGGTGGAGGTTGTACAGGCTATTTAGTTTAGTAGGGCGTGAAACTGCGTCAAACGTCTCTGCACTTGTATGGCAGTGGGAGTTTTATGCTGTCGTTCAGTCGGCCATTTTGCTTTCTGCAGTGTTGCTTCAGACATGGAGATGTGGATGAGGGATGCTGACTGGTATGGCGTGCCTTTCTGCATTAATACTGGAGTTCCTTATAAGTGTTGGTGTTTACTTTAGAAAACCGCCGTGAGCCGAAATCATCTCTGCAAAACAACTTCCCTTCGTTCCTTAAACCCTAACCCGTTTATATATTGTACTATCATATGCCAACCCAAGCTTATAGCGTTGGCCTTGCTCAGCCCACTTCATCCATTGGCTAATTTCAATGAGCGACTACAGTTGAGGCTGGTGTCTGGGATCTACTGTTCTCCTCTCGGTGCAGAGGTTACACCGGAGCTATACAAGAGTAATGTCATACTGCGTGTTCACCCACATTGCTATTATCATTTCTCTATTGAAGAGACAGCGTGCTGGTGTGGCCTTTAGATTCTGGTCAGGGGATCGTTCACGGGCGAGCCATGACCTCTAAACGACTGCATTTCATGACAGTTTGCCCGTCGAATAGTAAGTCGGAGCGCGATTTACTCTGCCCCGGCGCTGCTTGTCTTCCAAGTCCCTGCCCTTCCCGTAGTAGGTCCTCCCGTTCCTGTGCTATTGGCCTCGTCCTTGCATATTAAGGCAGCCCCTTCGACGCTTGGTACCCGCGTTTCTCCGAGATGGTGTTCGCTATTGGCCTGGCACGCTGTCGGCTCACGTGGCAGGGCTCAAGTGCGTTTAGGGAGGCGTGCAGCCCAGCAGAGGGCAGGGTGCTCTGCGGACAGCAAAACAAGTCTCCGCACTTCGAGCCGAAAGCATGCCAGAAAGTATTCTTGGCTCTGAATGTGTTTACCAGAAACGCGTGCCAACCTCGTAATGCCCTGCAGTGGGCGCGGAACTCTTGCTGTTCTCCTTGAAACACGGAGTGCTGCTCGCACTCCTCCACCACTGTACCCCTGTCCTGGCAATAGGCCCCTGCTACTCTTGTACTGCTATCTAAGGCGCTGGCTTGCACGATATGCTGTGTACTGCCTACCTGTGGTTCTGTCAGTGCGACCATCTATTTGCTATACTACCCCTAGCTGCTTCTGTTTACAGGCACGCCCTGCTATACTTGTAATTTGGTTTTCATGTGGTATTGTGGTTGTTGGATTAAGTCTCTTTGACTAGATTTGTCGTATATAACTACTATATGCATACATATTGGGGGGTGGGGGGGAGCGTGTCTAGTAGTGGGCTCACGGACTCACTAGCACCAGAGCAAAGGGAGAATTCCGGGCTATCTTTTCAGTTAAGGTAGAAATCCACCTGGAACGTAATATGCCCTAAACTAATGTAGTGACATGCCCTGGTAAACAGCTAAATAACGAGCAGGTTTCCACTCTACTGGAGTACATCTACTTGCCTAACATTTTACTGTTTATTGTTCATTTACAATTGGATAGCACACTACCTTTTGGTAGGACCGAGTATAACAAAGCACCTGTACTGATGCTACTTTGTAACCTTTTACTGAATGTAACGTCTGAATCGGCTGCGAGTCTGTAATTGTGACCTATTTAGTATACATTCACTACAATGTTTTTGCAGTAACTCTTGATGCATCTATTAATATAGCCAGTCCTGACATGGCTCGTGCTTGCAAGCGTTAGGACTCGAGCAGTCCAACAGATCCACTTTCAATGAAATCTGCAGTCCCCATAGTGCCTTGTTTTTCTGCCGTTTATGAAAATCCTCCTTGCAGCACTTAATTCTTTTTCGAAATATTAACCTACACATGCTTCCAATAAAGCACCTCTATGCTTGCAGGCAATGGTCTATAGAATTTCAGCCCAGAAACCTGCAAAATTTAATTGCAATGCCAATTTCTGTAGTGCTGGGACCCGCACTTCTTACGTCAGTCGACCCTTCCAGTACGTGCATGCACTGCGATGCCTTTAAACGCCGACTTGTGGCCACTACCATTATATCTGCCAGGGTTTCTACTAACAAGACATGTTAGAGCCAAGCATTAAGTTTGTCTTCGAAGAGTCCTTACTCGCATATTGCTTTTTGTTCTAGTCCTACTACTTTGATCGCGATGACGTTGCCCTGAAGAACTTTGCCAAGTTCTTCTTGCACCAGTCTCACGAGGAGCGTGAACATGCTGAGAAACTGATGAAGCTGCAGAACCAGCGGGGTGGCCGTATCTTCCTTCAGGAAGTTAAGGTAGGGTGCTTGCTCTAGGGATTGTCTTGGTCAGTCCTCTGTTCAGAGGAGAGCTACAGTAACCAATGTTTACCTTTACTCGTGCTTTACGGCAGCTCACTGTTAACTTAAAACTACGAAAACTGAGTCGGTAAACTGCTGATACAGAGTTTCTATACATATTTTACTCGGGTAAGGTCTGCCTCTTTAATTGCTAAACTTAACAGCAGGCTGAAATGAGTGAGTAATTTACTACTGAAATTACTCCTGCTATATTTAGGGGAAATTCTGAAGAAAGAAAATCTTGGCGATTATCTGGGTGTTTGCACAGATGCTTGGAGATAGTCCGGCATTAGACCACCTGTCTCTTTTTTTTTTTTTTTTTTTTTTTTTTAACTCTATCCCAGCTACTGCATTCATGAACTGATCTTCATGTAATCCTCCGTTTGAGGTGGTTCAAGGTTACTGTTGCTATAGTCCTGTATTTAAGATGTGTGTAGGGAGGGGCCACCTGCCTATGTGAATGAGGAATACAATAATGATATGTTAATAGTCCATTCTATGTTGCAGAAGCCAGAACGGGACGAGTGGGGAAGTGGTCTAGAGGCCATGGAGGGTGCCCTGCAGCTGGAAAAGAGCGTGAACCAGTCACTTCTGGATCTGCACAAGCTGTCCACCGATCGCAATGATCCTCATGTGAGTGTCAAGCACAGCAGTGTCTATTAGCTGTCTTCATGAGGCTGCAATGCTGCTTTGCGATTAGTGCTCACTTCTGCTGTTGGATTCTCGGGGCACACATCCAGAGGATGTATACCGGGGTCCCTGCATTGTAGCCCTGGTGATCCCCAAGAGTTTCAAGAAATAAAAGAAAGTTCTGACTTTGACAGTCAGATGTTGCATGCAGTGTGATTAAAGCTTTCCCCTGCTGAATCCCTCTAAAGTCAGGGTATATTGTCTTAAGTGCTGTAGAGCTAGCTGCTGACATCAAATCTAGTACTTTCTCATAACACTGAAGGCTTTCTGTTCATTGTACCCGAGTACAAGGGGTGGACATGACTAAGGGAATTGAGAAATCAACCTGGCAGGTTGGTGGCTTGTAGGGCCAGTGCATTGTTGGCTATATTCCACGCATTGTCGGCTGAGTCTACCCTGGCCTTGCTAGATATCCACTTATCTGCTGGGCATTCCTTTGAAATTCCCCTCTTAAAGGTATTTGAATGCTGCATAGGCATATTGCATCTTATCATAGCTCGCCAAGTTCTGAAAAACCAGAAGTGCGCTGTGTAACCAAATCTAGTTTGGTAGCCTCTTCCTGAGGATCCTGGTTCTACATGACCTAAAGGTCACCTCAGTGATATAGCTACAGAGGATGGGAGACTTAATTTGACTACAGATTACAAACACTACCTGCCCGGTCTAGTGGGTTTGTATGGCCTCTTCGGTGCTGATTGGTTGGTAGCATAATAGTCAGATTTTTCGGAAGACTGCCTTTGGATGTTGAGTTTTGGTGTTTCAAATGACTACAAAGTCTAGAGTGTAAATGTCCTTTACTTCTATTGATGCATCATGGTCGCACCAGAAATTCTCATCAAATATCATTTTCCAGGCCAGATATAAGAACGCATTCTCAGTACCCGAGCTTTCCACAACCGCCTCTCTTGTAACATGCTCGTCTAAAATGTATAATTTCTATAGGAACGGGTTTCAGTATTGTCCTTGTTAACACTGGGGAGGGGCGTTTGCACTCACCCAATCACCTGGTACTTGCATATTTAGGTGTCGGACCCAATTTTGAGTGCAATTTTATTTATTTTACAGTGCTGCAGTCCTTGAGTAAGAAGTGTGTGTATTCTTTGAGCAAGTTAATTAATGTGAATTTTTCTTTACAGTTGTGCGACTTTCTAGAGACCCATTATCTGGAAGAACAAGTGAAGTCCATTAAGGAGCTGGGTGACCACGTGACAAACCTGCGCAGAATGGGTGCTCCTAGCAATGGCATGGCAGAGTACCTGTTCGATAAGCACACCCTTGGTGAAGAGTCCAGTTAGGCTCAGTTCGACAACCATTCCAGACTCCTGAAGTTGCTTTTCCATCTTTCTTTGTCTTGAATTCATTTTTTTTTTCTTTCTCTCCCAGCGAGAGAACTTGTTACAAGTTCAGGTTTTCTTTGCTGTAACGCTTTTGCATCCATTAAAGTGACTCTGAAAGTTTTCGTTTTACGTGTTGGTATGTGGCTTGGAGGTTCATTGTATTCAGGACAGTGGATAGTACATCTAGACACATTACTACATGTACTTTAAAGTTTCATAACATTTTTAGTAATTTACTGATTATACTTTCTCAGCGCTGAAGTATTTCCACTTAATCCCATAGATTAGGGAGAAGTCCTTATTCACAACGTAGATTTCTGATTTCTACATACATATATATATATATATATATATAATTTTTTTTTTGCTTCCTAAATTTAGGAAATGGGCGGTATTGGGGATGGCAGAGGGGCCGAAGAGACGGGAGGTGGTAATGTAGAGGTTGAAATTCTATTTAAAAAAAAAATATATATTTTTTTTAAATACGATGTCAATTGACATTAACACCAGTCTTGTGTATAGTTTCCTCAGCCTAGAAACTATTGTGACTGTATATCCATACTGGTGTTTCCTGCTTGTGAAGGGAATCTAACATCCATGCTGCCTTGTTTTCCTGTTGGACTCATGTAGAGGAGAGTGGAGGACTGTAGGAGCTGGTTCTGGTTGCAGTACCCCCACGTTTTGCCTGGTATTTAGATGGGAATTTGAAATGCACTGATTTACTGCTAACCAGGTCCCCAGAGCCACTGTCTTTCCCTTAAACAAAACACCTGGTCCCCAAGTTATCAGGCCCTTCAGCCCCCTGTAAGTCCCTAGTAAATGGTACATAGGGCATGGCACTGAAGAGGGCCCTCAGAGGTGCTGCACAAATTGTCACTTTGAGGGACCCAGCACCATCCTTATACAGACTGCATGACCAGGTGCTCCCAAAATTTAAAACATGACCTGGCACAGCCTATGTTCCAGCCCCCCTATCTGCATGTAATTTATGTAAGTCACCTCTAGCAGACCTTCCAGCCCTAAGGCAGGGTGCATTATATTACACAGGAACATGGGAGGGCATGAAGAGATATACCCCAGGCATGGGGACCAGGGAAGTCATTGGCACTGGTCACTATGTAAATTATGGTGTCTCTGACTATAGGGATGTTTGGTATCATAACTACACACAGGGCAACTTGGCGGTGCCCCCCCCCCCCCCCCCCCCCCCCGAGCCTACAGAGGGCTTTCTGACTTCAGGCTCCACAGATGTGTTTCTGACCCCTTTTTCTCCCCACCCCAAAATCACCACCACCTCAAAGGTGAGGGTCTGGCAGGACAGAGAAACCTGCACTGGGTGGTGGTATCACCTCAACCAGACAGGATGGACATTCCATGACAGGGAGCTTCTAAGGCCTAGCCACCTTTGTAATGCAACCCAGGACTCTCCAGATGGTGGAGATGGCTGGCAGCCCGTCTTCCAAACCACCTTTGGTGGCAGAACAGGTAGGAAAATCGGGCAGATGAGGTGGACACTATTAAATTCCTCCCTCTTGTTTGGAAGGAATTGGGATTTTAGGGCTATGCCCACTTCCCAGCAGAAGTGGTCGGAGAGAGGGTGTAGTCACCCTAAACTCGGGCAACCCATTGGCTGCCACCTGGCAATCCCTGTAATGCCTCTAAATTGAGTGTTTAGATGGCACCCGTATAACTCATATCCTGGCCTTTCTTCCTGTAAAGGAGAAACATTTTATTCTCAAAGATTTACTGTCTGACAATATTGAATACCGCCATCCCAAACCCCCATTCTACTATGATCTCAAAAATATCCCTTCCCAAACTCTTCTCTCCTTTACTACCCTAGTAAATTCTCCTTTATCTCTCCTTTGACTCACCCTAAACCCAATATAACTATGTTCTCCATAATACCTTTCTACAGACTTACACCCCCCACCTCTCTACTCACCCCATCTTACTATTATCGCCCAATTAACACTTCTGGATTCTTTCCTCTTCTCACTCCATTATTCTAGTCAAATCAACTAACCAACTCAAATGTCCTGTGCTCAACTTATACCTTCCTATAATAACACTGTACTCCTATTTCCATATACTAATCCTCTTGGGTTCCATGCTACTTGCTGAAACGCTCTTAGCTGCTTTGTCAGGGGTATTAAGTGCTATATAATTACCTATGAAGCAAAGGACAAATAAGAGTTGTACCTGCAGAAAAGAAAAAGCAGCTGACTTGGAACCAAACCCTCTGGCCTCCCTACTGACCTTAATGGATGGTGCCCAAAGTACTTGTTCTCCCTGCAGCTGAGCCTCCAAGAAACTCTGGAGGACAGCCTGCCTTCTACAAAGACTCGAACTGCTGTGACAACGTTTCCATGTAAAGAGACTGCAACCCTTGGAAGAGCAAGGACCTGACACCTGAAGTGGCCCTGCCAACCATGGCCAGAGGTGGAGCCAGCCCAGTTCCCCATCTGTTTAGAGTCCTAGTCCACTCAGGTTGCACCTCTCTTGGGGTGCCCCCTCTTTGTTTTTACACATCCCCAGTGGTCTGCAGCTTCTGCACACAGGCCCTTCTCCTGCAGCCTTGTGGTGAGAGAAAACCCAACATCTCCAGCAACCACTGCATCTGTTGTCCCTGACCCAGTCTGAGGTGTCAACGATGTCCCCTTGGTTCCTTAACGCCATGTCCACCCTGGTCCTATCCTCTCCCTGCTGGACTACCTGAATGAGTGCTCCCAGGTGGAAAAACTTGATGCCTAAGGGCACACCTGCATCTGTGTCTCCTGGGCCCTGGAGAAGAGGACCATAGGTGCACCTATGTACCCCTCCCCCACATAAACACCCCAAGTCTAGTACCTACCTGTTTGTCATGGACTGGCTTCCTAGCCAGAGCCTGGTTTTACGAGGAACAAATTCCCATTGGGCGCAAGACACCTTACTGCACCCAGCTTCCCAGAATGGCCTGCTGGTGTGGTTCTGATCAGTGTCCAGAGATTGGCTTTGTAAGTTGTTAACCCTGTGATTTATTAAACATTGTTATCCTCCATGGGATAAAATTGAGAGAACTCTGAAAATTGTACTGTATTTCTGAAGCTACAAAGTCTTTATGCTGCAAAGTCTACCTTTTTATGGAGTTCTTGTGTTTGAAACAAATAATTTTCTAAATTGGTCTCAGATTTTGAGTGTCTCGGTTATTTCCTTTGTATAACAAAGGCATGTGTGAAAATCACTTGTTGTAGGATTTGATTTTATTGGTTTCCTTGATGCTTAAAGTTGCCAAGGCTGTTGTTATCAAACCTTACACCATTTAATAAAGGGTCAAATTCGTTTTTTCTGAAGGCTCACCTTCCTAAAGACAGGTCATATTTGAACTGTATGATCTTTATTAATTGTTACGCTGATTACTGTAAATATTCACCTTCGTACTTGGGCTGTTGGTTCTTTTTATATTTAGGGTTTGCTAGCAGACTAAGTTAGCAAACTGCACCACTGATATTACCCCTGTCCTCCGTTGCTCTTCTACCCCTATTTTTTGTTTATTAAATGGCCTCTGCTAATACTTCTGCGTTCACACTTTATAATTTTACTAATAAACTATAACTGACCTTCATCTTAGAATACAAAGTAAAAATAGAGGCAGTGTAGAGGTAATGCTTTATGTGCATTAATGATGGTGCATGTCATGCTGATCTAACGTCTTGATTTGCAAAGAAACTTGAGTGCCCCTCCTTTGTTTTGGCCAGTGCTGTTGAAGGTTTTTGCTGGTGCAGAGGCACATATGTAAAGTGTTAACCAAGGTGATGGTATTGACTTTTATGCTATAATAATGAAGTTGCTACCTACTGTGATTTGGGAAGTTTGCACCCCTGGGAGCAGCCCATGCTCAGGATTGCTTTGGTATCACTTTCTTGATCCCTTATTCTGACACTTGGGTTTTGGATCCATCAGTGGGGGTTCCCGCCTCAGACCACTGCATCTTATTTAGCAGGGAGGCTTTGTAGCAGGGTTTTCAGTGCATTTGTATGCTGAATTTGCAGCATAGAAGCAAGCATAGGCAAAGCCATTAGGTCTCACCTACGTGAGAGCTCAATGTTTTTTTTAGCCATGCTGGACAGCAGCATGGCTGCAAGTGAGGGGTGTGGTGTATTGCGCAAGTAAGCCAAAAAATGCAGTTATGATAAATGTTCAAAATGTTTTTTAAAACGAGTGAAGAAAGAGGTGGTGGATAACAGTAAGCGGTGGGGTGAGCAAACTGGCACTGAGAGACGGTAGCAATGCCTTGTGACTGTGCCAAAGCTCTCAATCATGGCTTTATATAAAGTGTTTAACGAGCCATGACGCAGATCTCTGGAGTTACGGCTGAACAGCTTAGCCCCAGTTTATTTTTCACTTTTGCTGCGCCCGCGGCAATCCATGCTCATTTTCCCATATGGAGCTACCCCTAGGAGAAGGCAGCATGTGAACCGGAGCTGGTATCCTGAAGCTCCTGCCTCAATCACAGCGTGGTCAGCGGACAGACGCCAAGTTGAAGCAATCTGTTCTTGGTCCATGTGCCATAGAAAGAAAAAGGAAGTGATGCTTGGAGTGCATTTGTCAATTAGGGAAGAGCAAGGAAGGGTGACCATTGATGGCAAGCAATGGGCCCCTTTTATTGGTTTATAAAATACATCATCCTCCCTCACAATCGAGTGAATGCGTTATTGCATGCGATACTTGAAAAGGAAAAGGGCAATTCTATTAAACAAGCTGCTATCTCTTTCTAGATTGGTTACTTCACATCCTTAGATGGCGCACACCTGCAGAACGCCAGCAGCCTAAAGGTTAAGCTCTACAGCCCACAACCTGAAACCGTTTCTGAGGGATAGCTAAAGGGCTGTTTGGATGGGCATAGAACAATTCAGGGGATGCATAAAATATGTTAAACGTAGGAGGAAACTTAACTGCAGCCGTTGAGTGTGTGTGTTTGGTGTCGGGGATTGCCCAGGTTTACTTTAAGTATTGTAAAGTATTTTAAATCTAATTCGGCATTTGTATGTTGTGAAATGTAAGTAGGAGGCAGACCCTGTATGGCCAAGATTTTGTTCATTGCATATTTTGCTACTTGACAGTTCTGGTAAGAAATGCTCTGAGTAAGGGAGTGATGGCCGCATTACTGCAAGATAGTTCCCTGCGCCCACTTGTGTGAGTGGCAGTTGGTCCGTTTTACTGATCGGAACCCAAGGTATTTAACCTGGGAAATGGTATTAACCCATTCAGAAATCTTGCTGCATCGGGGGTGTCATTTGAATCTCTCATCAATGCCATTTGCATGAACCTAGAGCCAGCGTTCGAATCTGAATGAGAAAAGTTGTCACTGGGCTGTTTCGTTTAGAGCTACAGTTTGACCCCAGGGAGGGTAAACTGTCCACCAGGAATGCATTCAGATAGTGTGGTACTACAGCTTTCAGGGCACATAGAGGTGGTTAATGCTGGTGTCCTGATGACTTGTGTTAATGTTGTTGGGGATACAGCTAGTCTCCTGCTATGCCCCTCGGTAGGGTGACGTATTACCATAAATTTTGGAAAGTGAATTTTCTTTACAGATGTCCATTCAGTTAAAAGATTTGTGCAATGTTCCCAGTTGGATAAGTTCGGTAAGTTTCACTCTTTGTGTGAAAAGGTGGGCAAATGATGATCTGCATGAAAACTATGGATAGTATTGTGTCCAACTTCATCTGTGATACAGAGCTGGTTGTTTTGGGCAGATGGCCTGGTGTTCACTTTGTCCAAATCCAGAATTCTTTAAGCCACCTGAGGAGCTGTGCCGCAATCAAACTCCTGAATATCTGTCCGCCCCTGCTGCGCTATAATCCCACACTTTGCTGCAGTCCTGATCATCGCTGAAAAGGGACATATCCCTGGTTCTTCAAATCACATAGAAGCTAGTATTGAGTTAATGTTTAACCATTGCTGACATTTGTAGCCGGTCATCTTTAATTAACTTTATGTCCCAGTCCCCTTCCTTGCCATCAGTCTAATTTTGTTGAGGGCACATTATTGGCCTAATGAAAGAAAGCCAGTCCACGTAGTTTTGAACCTTGTGAAAGTCCCTTTGTGTTACAGAAATGTTGCTTAGTTGGTAGAAACTGGTTAAATATCTCCTTTTAGACAAACCTAGCATTGACTGCGCTCTCAGACTTTAAAAGACTGTATCGAAACATCCCATCTCAGTTGCCAGAATCCCTTTCAGAGGGCTATGGGGTGCGACTTTTACTCCTGATGTCCCAGGGCCCTGTCTAAGATGGATCCTGAGCAACTGGGTCAAGCACCCTGGTTGCATTTTTGTCTCAGTGAAAGAACAGTCTAGGGCTGTCTCGGTGGGAGGGTGTGAATACAAGTTAGTGAACACAAATCATAACTTGGAGTGTGCAGCAGCAATAAATCAATGTCCTGCAAAATACTTTTATAACAAAGGTATTTTATTTCTATCTCTACTCATTCAAAGGACAGTTACGACGTTCAGACTTCAGCACATTTCACTCTAGGTCCAAAAAGGGTAAGGTCAGGTGCATTCCTCATGGCTCCTGGTGACCTATTAGTTTGTGGGCTCCTACCTGATTCCCCCACATGGCAGTACTATTCCTGGCAGCACCTCCTGGCATATGGTCTTGCTGCTCCACTGCCACACAGGGCTCTGGCCCTTACTGCATGGCAGTCCTTACAGCAGGTGTTTGTCCTGGCATATGGGGTTGAACAGTCTTTGTCCCTTTTCTGCAAGGCAGTCTTTTCCATGGAGGACCCTTCCGGCACACGTGTCACGGCAACGGTGCCACTCAGGCTTTTGCCCTTGGTGCACAGCTGTCTTTAAATATCTTCAATGCTGCCCTCTCCTGGCGATTGGGGTGTTGCTGACTCGTCTGCACATGAGTAATGCCTGATTGGTGCAGCAGCTGTCTCCTTGCACTGGAAGTTCACTTGACAGGGGTCCCCACCGGACCTTGCTCCTTCTAATGCTCTCTTCTTTCTCACAGGGCAGACTGGTCTCTGCAAACAGGCAGGACCTGGTGTTCCAGAGCAGGTGGTCTTGGGTGATGTCCCCCCCTCACCTAGCAGGCCTTGGGCCCCCCCCAGTCCTGGTCACAGGTAGAAGTCTTGCAGAACCTCCCCTCATCACACAGCCTGTCTGGTTGCTTGGCAGATTAAAATTTTTCTTCCTTTCTTATAGTCCATTTCCAGACACCAAATGTGATTTAGGGTTTGAGTCTTTGAAGTTATTTTGTTTCGGTTCTGATTCTTTTGAAGTGCACACTTCTCCTTGTAAAGACCTGTCACAGCAGAGAGACTCCAAAGCGATAATCCTCCAATGCAAGCCATGGGATTGACTAGTGTTCACACCTGGATGTCAACCACAGTGATGAGTGCATCAAAAGGTTAATCCTGAACTACCAGCCCCACTCTGATTCCCTGATAGCCCAATCTCCTTCCTAAGTTGTGTCCAGGCACCTTCCTTATGATCTCACTGAATCAAAAAGCACCCTTTAAAGTGTATTTGGGGGAAGGGGGGGGAATCGTACAAGCATGCTTGCCCTCTCCAGTGTGTCTCACCCAGCTCACAGGAATGCAGCAATAAACAAATCTGTAGAGGGGGAGAAGATGGTGGTGGTGTTGTTTTAAGAATTCCTCTACCGCGTGTCTACCAAGCAGGCCTAGGCCTCCAAAAATGGAACCCAGGGTCCTTATTGTAATGTCTCATTACGGGCACAATTTTGCTCAGTGTATATGTGCTGCCTACTGCCTAGTACTGTGGCCTCTGTGTTTTATACCACGACGTGCACTCTGCACACACATTCACTCCGCAGGCACTACTCATGAATATGTGTGCCAGTTGCAGGTACACATATTCATCATGTGCTGTGCACCACACTACACACTTCATGTACTTTACTCCTTGCAGATACACATGCACAGCAATACTTCCATGTACTGCTTTATCCCTGTACTTTATCCTTCCAAGGCACACATTCAACCAGTGCAGAGTCACCTCTCTTGACTGCAGCATTTTACATCTAACTGATGTAGGCCAACAGTGAGTTAAGCACACATCAGTGGGACTTTAAAAAGTGAGTGGGCTTTAGGCATCCCTCCAGTAACACAGGCTAAAAGGGACCTGTTCAATCCTACTGATCAATACATGGTATGTTGCCACCACTGTGCTTGTGCTCCTTAACACCTGGTGAAGTTAGTAACTGTCCACCACCATGTGGGTAAGGCTTTGGGTGCCCTTCCAGTCCAGTAAGACCACGATCTGTGAGAATGCCTTGCAACTTTAAAACTATAAACCAGTGAAAGCTCAAGCGGCTGTGTGTTTGCAAATAATACATGAACAAATGAGTGTTGTGTTGCCTGTGTGGGTTCTGGTCATCTGAGCCACTGCGTTAACAGCATGGTCTCCGAAGTAGTGCTGTGTTGAGAACATTGTCTTTTGAGGTGGGGCAGGGTTACATAGGAGGCCATGGTGCCTATTAGGATGTGCTTTGTAACACGTGAGCACAGTTGCACGAGTATCTGGAAGTAGTGTGGTATGTAGTTTTTGGGGTGAATGTGATACACTGAGCATTGGGTTTGCATGAGATCAACGGGTATTCTAATTTCAGTGGTTAATTAAAAACAATTGTAATGAGTGAAATTAATTTAAAAGTAAAACTCTATTCAATGTCTAGAAGTCCACGTTTCAGCTATCAAACAGGAAAAAAACGTTTGTAACCCATCACCTGGAATTTTCATGTAGAAAGGAATTGTGCCTCCCGAGGTACTGCTGTGGTTTCACACAGCAGCAGTACCTCAGTCACACTGGTACACTGTCTTCTGAAGGGGTGCTCCTTACCCTTGAGTTACTGTGTTACTGTGGGAGGGGGAGGGGAAACTCTCATGGGACTGTGTGTGAAGCAGTGTATCAGGAGTGCAATGTTTGGAGGTGGTGCTTGGCTAGTCCCGTTACTATGCCTCGAACAGGGTCTCTTTAAAGTTTGATATGAGCCAAATGATGAGATTAACTTCCGAAATGATGCATGTGTTTATAGACCCAGTCATGAGTACAAGTTCTTCAGATAAGGTGTTGGAGCATGTGAGATATTGCCATAAGTAGTCACCTAAAGATGGGCCACGTCACGTCTCCTGCAATACTGGTGGTGATTTTGGTGTATGTGTGAAGCAAAGTAGGAGTCCTGATGTGGAGTGTGTTTGTACGGCACTGTGTCGAGTGTACAGTGTCTCCTGGGGTCGTTTGTAAGGCTGTAGAAGCGAGACGTGAGTAAAGTATCCCTGAGTTGGGGGTGACAGCGTGTTACGGTAGTGCTGTGGTATGTTTGATACACAGCCAGAAGAATACCAGATTGTACTGTCTGAGGTACTGTTCGTACAGTTTTCAGCTGAGCTATACTTTTAAGGTAGTCCTAATTTAAGTGCCGCGCTGAGGGTGCAGTTTAGGGAAGAAAAAAAAAAGAAATACCGTTAAACGGTGTCAGGTGTGCAGTGTTTTATTAACTGATTCTGGGTTACATGCAAGGCACCATGTGTGCAGTTCACCCTGTCGTACGGGAGCAGACAAAAGGACTATTGTTTTTTTCCTGAGGCGGTTGGGGGTTAGTTGGAGTCTTGTGGAGCACCACGTCATGTGTACATTGTGTCCTGATGTGGGAGCTGTCTTTTGTGCCCCTATCACGGAAAATACGTCTTTTGAGGTGGTGCTGTGGTACACGCTGGGCATCCACGTGAGTACTGTCTTCTGTGTTGGTGCCGTTATGTGTGAGGCACTGTCACGAGTACAGTGTCTTAAGGTGGGGCTGGATTACATGTGAGGGGATGGTGGTAGGAGTACAGTCTCTTCTATGGTTTTACTCGTCAGAGACACGGTCACAAGTACTGTCTTCTGTGCTACTGCTGTTACATGTGAGACACCGGGTCATGAACACAGTGTTTACTCAGGATGGTGGTGGTTTTAGACACTTTGTCCATCATGGTTGCACCACCATCTGTCCAGTTAGTTAGTTGTGTAACCCTCTGCCACATTTTTCCATCAAGCAGTCCTCAAAGCAGACTGCAGGAATATGCTTGGGTGTAGATCCACAGTTCAGCCCTGGTGTAGAAGAAAGACCTCCGTGACAGTGTTGTTAATAGGCTTGGCTCTGCAATGGTGGCTGTCCCATTCGTGATGCCCTTTTAATGATTATTATTTGCACTGTACTCTCTCACCTCCGTTATCGTCTCTTCTGAAGCCCAAGTGTTCGACCAAACCTGGGCTGGACCTGATGAGGCGAAATCTCCCCTCTGCAGAATTAGCTGTAACTCTGCCTGTTTACACCCAAAGCCAACACCAGCTTTATCTCTTTGATGCACATGCGGCAGTACGAAGTGTGGATGTTATGACACGCCCACTTCCCTATGTCCGAAACAACAGGCCTTAGAACATGCTTTGCTTACATATATTGTGGGTCCACTGCAGAACCGTGATGCAAGAAGAAACAACTCTATATGTACAGAAAGAGCATTTTGTCTGGCAGTTCACACAATTCATGGACCAGAATATGGAATGCCGGTGTGTCCTTCCTCTCCTCAATCTTTTGGGCTGCACTTAAGGTGTTCTGGATACTTTTCCACTTGAAGTGCAGCACTTTTCTGCCAACCACTTCTGGAGGAAGGAGAACACCTGCTGCCTCATATGGTCGACTAGGCTCTCAGGATCACCCAACTATGTCAGGAGAAGGGGGGCATGGGGTGCTTCTTGCCTGAACCAGTCAAAAACTTCCAAGGAGGGTCACCAACTACTTTAACCGCCTCCCCACCCAAATTAGCTTCTTTCTTTGATGTCCCTATTTCTGAAGTAGTAGACTGTTATATTTGGATTTATCCAGATTACGATTTCTCTTGGGAAGAGTTTGTTGGCCAGTGCCCTAATCCTGTCCACTTCTGGTCGCTGCTCTTTTAAATATATTTATAAATTCCAAGATCTTACGTCTGCAAATGCCTCTCTTGTGGTTACCACAGTCTCTAGTCCAATGGAGTTGGATTTACGCAGCACATAGCTCGTTTGGTCCTTTTCTATCATTCCAGCTTTCCCTTCACTGGACCACCGTCCAATGCTGCTGCTGACCTGCATTAACCCGAACTGTCTTTGAAGACGGGGGTGAAGCACAGTCATGGTCTGTGCGCCCAAAGAACCTCTTCGGTAGGTCATACCTCGGCCCGGATCTTCGTCTAGCATTCTGGGCCGAACCTGCACACTTTCCCTTCATCTGGCAGATTTTCGCCGGCCTCCATGATGACCTCCATCAGGCCAGAATAGTCCCCGTCTGCCAGGGAGACCCCAGAGTCTTCGGGGCACTGTGCTCCTCGCTCGTTCCTGTGGCCACTGCTAGCGCTGGGCGTCCTGGGCGCCTCCCCAGATCCTTGACTGGCCAAAGGAGAAACTGTGCTGGTATTTGTAAAGTGCGTCCGCTGCAGCAAAGGGGACGCCACGGGCGAGAAGGAGAAGGAAAAGACAGAGCTAGCAGTGGGGGTTCTTGCACTTGGGGTGTGATGGCCGCCGGCGGGATCCGGGATCAAGTTGGGTGTCAATGCTGGGTTCTCCAGGGTCAGATTGTGGTAGCGGCGGCCCAGAAGGCCCCTCTTCGGTGACAGACACAGCTGTGGCCCTCCCTGCCTCCCGGGGCTTGCGAGCTCCTCATGCGGTGGGAACCGCGGGTTGGTAACAGGTGGGGGGTGGGCGTCTTTGGCAGTGGTGTTATCTTCCACGGGCAGCACCGCGCTATCTTGCATTGTGCTTTTCTCTGTTACCCACGTGCAGTTGTCCATAGCCCCGGATACTAACGAGCTCAGGCTCCGGTCTTTTTCGCTGGTTGAGGTAGGGGACAGGTTTGCGGGACTTTCCTTGGATATGCTGGCAAGCGTGGGTGTTTTTCTGTGCCCGTGGCGCCGCGGTGGGCACACCATGGGTGCTGAGTTGATTGGTGTCTGGGGGGCACTGTAGAAGCCAGGTCTCTCGTAGAAGGGCGTGGACATGAAGGCGTCAAAGTCACGTGTGTCCGCATCGAACCCCTCAAACGGGTCTGGGCGCACCGGGGCAGAGGACGGGCCGTTGGCCATGCCACCCTTGCCCAAGCCGCAGCAGGGCACATCCTTGTATAGGTACTGTGGGAAGTGGGGCAGTGCCCCCTGCCGACGCCGCAGCAGCAGGTTCATCTTGGAACTAGAGCGGGGAAAGCTGGGGGACTGCACTCCCAGGAAGCGGCCGAGGTGCCCCAGGAAGGGCGTGGAGTGGTTAGCCTCCTCGTGCTCGTTGATCTGCTCCAGCGGCTGGAACTCCATTTCCTCCTTCTGCATGCTGCAAGAAAGACAAAGTTTGCGTTTTAGATATGGCAGTAGCATAAGACTGACTCACGAGTATTTTCCCCCCTTTTTTTCGTATTTCAAAACATCTTTGTTACGTTTTGTTTTACCGATACACACAATATAATATGCAATGCTACGTACTACAAGGCAACAATATAGTTGAATAGACAATCAGTATTATAATTACATTCTGGTTGTATATTTACGAATATGTGAGTATATTTAATAGAAGACCAAAGAATGAGAAAATATGGTTCCTGTGTGACATGGAAAGAAAGAATTGGGGAGGGGGGGGGGGTGCAGGAAGATAGAGGGGAGAAAGAAGAATTAATATAAGCATTGAATGTAGACCTGTGAGAGGGAGTTTCCCAGATACTTTTTTTTGGGGTGGAGGAACAATCATTTGCAGATACGAGTCTAGTGTGGACCTGAAGAGACTGGAAGATTTTTTATTAAAAGATTGATGATTATCAGCACTAATTATGAAACATACCCAGATATGTTATTGTAGTTCTTCCAATTAGCAAGGATTGTTTTAACCCCTCGCTGCCAGGCCTTTTCCCTCCTGTGCCGAGCCTTTTTTGGCTATTTAGGGCAGTTCTCGCTTAGGCCCTCATAACTTTTTCTCCACATAAGCTACCCATGCCAAATTTGCGTCCTTTTTCCCCCCAACATCCTAGGGATTCTAGCGGTACGCAGACTTTGTGGATTCCCCTGAAGGAGACCAAGAAATTAGCCAAAATACTGTGAACGTTTCATTTAAAAAACAAAAATGGGAAAAAAGGGCTGCTGAAGAAGGCTTGTGGTTTTTCCCCTGAAAATGGCATCACAAAATATGTGATTTGCAGCAAAGTTGGAGGTTTGCAGTGCATTGTGGTTAAGAAAATAACCCAGATGTTTAGTTTTAAGATGTGTCTAGGTCTTGTGGATTTTTCTACATGGCAGCGTCCCAAAGTCCATAAAGTGCAGCTCTCACCATTCCAAGTGGGACGATTTTGAGAGTTAGAAAAGCTCTCATGGCCCAAATGTAAAACCAAAAACCACACATACACACACACACACTAATCCCTTGTGCCTAAGTGGTCCCCACCACCCCCTGGGGCAGATCAGCTTACTAGAAATACACCAATCTGCCCCCAAGGGGAGCATAAAAGGCCTACAATAAATTTGCTCCCCCAGGGGAACGACCCTTCCCTAAGATAGTAAGTTGTTTCCTCTTTAAGTTGGCCCTGGTGCAAGGACCTAGTTGCATCCTTAGTAGGGACTCGCTGTTGGAACCATGCCTCCCCGACCCCAGTTTGTTGCAGGATGGCTGTTACCTTATATCAAATGTAGAGCCCAGGAATGAGGGCCGCTTGTACTCCGCAGTGGCAGCAGTGTATGGTGGCTGTGGGTCCGAATCGTTCCAGTACAGATCCTTCTCCAAAACTGGCAGGTTCTGATGCATTTCATCCACAGCTAGAAGTGACACCTGCAGGGATCAGAAATGGAGCGTCTTTACTGGGACCAGTACATCATCCTTGAGGTCAGAACAGGAATGTCATCTCATGTCAGCACCAACATTTTATCCCCTCCAATTAGAATTTAAATATCATCCCTCTGTGTAAACAGTACTTCAACACTTAGGCTAGAACCTGAATATCCTCCTTCATGCCAGAACCAAAATCCCCCAGAATGCATAACCTCTTAACTCAGAACTAAAATGTTACCTCTCAGGTCAGAACTTAAACATAAACTTGATTTCCCCCCTAAATCCACTTTTTTTTTCCAGAAGCTTGAGCGTGTCCTTTCAACCATCATGGGGCCATTGAAGAAGCTGGCTGGTGCCCACTTGTTGTTGCTCCATTCATATTGCTTTATATCTTCTTACCTGTGCACTCAGGAACCTTTGGCTGACACCATCTTCTTTAGATATCGCACCACACATTTTATTGACCTGCTGGAAAACATCTGAACCTCCATTGGACTATAGCGAATGACTGAGAAAATACATGAATCCTCTTAGTTGCAACTGCTATTTCAAGCCTCCTTGGGTCTGGTACTGTCTTAAGCCATAGCACCTGAAGTATGTTTGAGAAAAGCTGGTATGTGCACCACATCTCCGTTGCCCCTGCTCATCCCTATCAACCCATACTTACTCAGATAGAAGCACTACCAGCCCACAAAAACTTATTCACATCCCTCTATTCACCAGAAAAACTCCACACCACATTTCCAACTGCCACACATTTTGCCATGCTGCTCAGTGCAAACATGCAGTTGGTTTAGCAGATCTCTACTGCTTCACTCAAGAGCATTATGGACAGGCTCCAATCCTGAATTTTTCACACACATACCATTGTTTTCACAGTTGTAAGTCAAATTTGTCCAGACAAAGCAAAACAAGACACAGCACCCTAAATGTGTTAGTTTGTCAGCCTTAAGTCCTCAACTGGACTGGATTCCTCAATTGCACCTTGAGGTGGTCACTTTACTCTTAAAAAGCAAATATTCCCCTCACCCTTAATAACATAAATATAACTCATGCCTGCTTCTTCACCTATCATTATAAACTCATGCGAAACAAGTTTGCCATTCTGTACCACAATTTCACACTCCAAAAAATAAATTGTATTGTAATCATACAAGACACACCTTCCTACCTACATCTTTTGTCAAGAGCTTGTTGTTCCCTCCTACACCACATCACTCCCCTTCTGTCACCTTTTTATGTGCCCAGGACCAAAACCATACCAGTGGAATCTGCCAGTTTTACAGATAACCACAAACTCATACTGATCTCCAATCTTCTAGGACCCTCTGCTAATATAAGCAGCACGGGCAAAGCCAATAGGTCTGGCCAATGCAAGCTAGTGCAATGATTATTTGAAAAATGTTATGGCAAGCGAATGCTACAACAATAAATAAGCTTTGGCAATGTAAATGGGACTGGCTTATGCATGAAATTGCCTATTGTGACATTGATGGGTTTAGGCACTTACTAAGTCTTCGTACATTCACTCTCATTCCTCTTTGCACTGCTGCATCCATTCATCCATCTACTGACTCTTCCATTCACCCTTTGACACAACTGTAAAAAACACACACAAACTCAGCAACATATACAAGATAAATTAACAGAATACAAGTAGAAAAAATAAATAAGTCTTCGTCTAAACATGGCAGGCGTATGCGTGCAATAACATAGTGGCAAGTGTCCATCATATAGCGATATGGTATGTAGCGCCTATCATTGTTTTAAAGGTCCAGCATGGTTGCCACATTTAGAACCAAAGTGTTGGCCATCTTGGAATGGTAAGACAAGCATACACTATTGACAACAGCATTCCATAATGGTCTTTCAGTTTAGAGGATTTGGCCATGCGGGATGTAGTGCACTGCAGATCGAATGAGCGTAAGCAAGGAACTCGAGTGCACTGCTTGAAAAGTTGTAGTAGCCTCTTAGGAAAAAGAAAAAAAAAGAGGAGAAGCAAAGTGTATAAAGAGGAACTATAAAACAAGAAAACAAAAGTACTGGTTAACCAGTCTTGACATTGAAACGCCCGCATTTTTGGGTGGATGTGCAGATGTGACCAGAAACTAGTGTCTTTCACAGGGCAAGAGAGTCAATGACTGATGTGGACTGAACCATTACAGTATGCAGTACACTATCATGGAAGGAAGCAGAGTGTTAATGACAGGCTGACCAATAGCGGAAGAGAGCTTGCTCAAAGACTCTCTGAATGTCTGTATAGATATATTTTTATATATGGTTGTAAGTATTATCTAATGATTGTTTTAAATGACTAGTTCCTGGCAGACAGCTAAGCCTGTCAGCCTTCCAAAGAGGTTCTAGCAAGAATTATTATTGTGCGAATTGTCTACCCGTAAGGTTTGAGAAGTGATAACCAACACCAAAATACTTCCTCACAGCAGTAGACCATGGGATCAACATACCAATCTGTATTCTTTAATACAGAGTAATAACAATATACCCTTAGATGCCTGACTTTAACATATGCTTTTCACAATCAAGAGTCACACCTACTACTTTTATTGTAACTTTTCATTATAAACAATCAGGCCTATAACATTTATCAATGGTTTTGTGGTTGGACTGGCCTATAAGACAATTATTCAGTGCCTGATGGGCAGCTCTAACAAATCAGTGTGTGGGCTATTTTTTGGCTGTTTGTGGGTCTGTTTTATGGTCTGAAGACCGGTTTTACTGTTTTAAAAAAATTTATTATGAGAAAAACCAGAAACCAAAAGCATGAAAAGGGGAAAAAATAGCAAAGCAAATTACACAACCAACAGAAAATAAGAACCAACATAACATAATATGTCATCAGATATATACACAGAGAGGCAAAAAGCAGAAATGATCATACATTGTTTATAAAACCGATTAGATTAGAGTAGGGGGGAGCAACATGGAAAAAAGAGAAAAAGGGCTTAAAGCCAGTGTCCCAAGCAGCAGCCACACCCGTCATCCAGAGCCCGACTGGGTCCCAAATCCGGTTCAGCCTCCTCCGACGAGGTTCGCTCTCTAGAAGTGCCATTTCAAGCATACTAGTGTTTAAAAATTCCCTCCACCAAATCCAAGGGTGAGGAGGCTCTACTAGAAAGCCAGAAACGTGCCAGGACCAATCTGGCCAAGGAGATTGGAAAAAAAATATAAACCTGCTAAATAGTCCCAATATGATCAACTCTGAGTTAAACATAGCCCTGAAGTCAGATATACTGTATGTCTTACAAAAACAAAATCCCAGAACAGACGCAGTGTAGGGCAAGATGGAAAAACATGGACCACTTTGGCCGCTCCATCCTATGCTGAAAACAGCGATCTTTCGCCCTTAACTTCATAACCAAAAGGCGTTTAATACAAATCACTGATGAATTTAAAAATGATGCACCTTAATAAGAAACGCATTCAATGCCAACTGTACCAATATTTTTTTACGCCACAGATCACCCGCCATTACTTTCAGTATTGAGAGGTTGACTCCCCCTATTTGCACTTAACTGGAATGAGTTGACAGAATGATCATGAGAACAAAAATATATTGACTCGAAGACCAGCCCAATATTTCTATTCATTGGAGCTTTACTTATAAGCTTCTGTAAGGGATTATTAAAGCAATTTAGCTCACCTTTCCTGCAGCTAGACAAAAAATGCTGTAGTTGAAGATGTCTAAAAAACAGGTATAAGGAAGCGAGAACTTTTTGCTGTAAATCCTCAAACGAGAGAAGAACATCTCCCCCAAACCGTTGGCCTAGAGTGAGGAGAGTATCCTTCTCCCAATTCGCCTGAAATATGTTAATGGTACAGGTAGGTAGATTAGGATTTTATAGCCTAAATATCTAAGCTGGTTCAGTAGGGTGAGATCAGGAAATATACGCTTAAAAGATGAAAACATTTTAACATATTAAAATGAGTTCTGTTAAAGTACATTGTATCCACAACACCAGGGACAAATGATACGCCTAATGGAAGAAAATCAGCAAACATTTGCCCTTGTTCATACACCCCCCCAACCCCCAGGCCAAACGAAGCAGTGAAAAAAACCAGCAGGCTAATAATAAAACTGCAAAACCCGGAGCGGGAGCCCACCATTCTCCTTGGGCTGCTGTAAAAACTGAATCTTGCAGCAGGGCTTCTTATAGCACCATATGAACTTCTGCCACGAAAACTCAACCTTTATAAAAAAAAAGAACATAGAAATACAGCGAAAGAGGTAAAGGTATCACGGGAGAATGATTACCTTAATGAGGTTACAGCGGCCGATCAGACCCAAATGTAAACGGTTCTAATTGGTAAAAATCTTAACTGTATGTTGAAAAAGCTTCCCATAGTTGTTCTTCACAATCGCCGCAGTGTTAACAGATAAGGTAACCCATAGAAACACCGCAATCTGTACCCACCTTTCGTCTGACCCAGGAGGAGTCACATTAGACAATGCCTAACTCTTCAGAATTCAACTCATACCTAAAGACTACCCAATTGACTGAGCTTCTGACACTCCAGCCCTTAAGCCACTGACCGGGGTAGATATTAACACAGTCACATTGTCAGCTTAGACCAATACCTCGACTTTATACTGATGTATTCTCAAAGGCTGTATCTCCTCATCCTGCTTAAGAGATTGTATAAAAGGCTCTATATATAAAGTGAAAAGCTGAGGATAAAGAGAGCACCACGAGAAATACAAATAGGATCAGAAAGCGTGCCAGAACAGTGTATTATTGCTTTTTTGGCTGGAATAAAGATAGCAAACTTTGGAGACAAAGAAAGGACCTAAACCAGTGGCTCCATGATCCCCCAAAGGCGTCGAGAAGAATCACGCCCATGGGCCCCTCATCACAAGAAGCCGTCTCCAAAGTCTTAATTGCTGTATTAACATGAGATGTTGTGTCCTGGTCTGGAATAAAGCTGTGCTGGATAGGGACGGCCAGCTCAGAGATAAATATAGACAATCAATTGGCAAGAACACGTGTAGATCTTGGAATCCACATTGATCAGGGAGATTGAGAGATATGCAAAACAAGCAGTTGGATTTTTACCTTTTTGGGGGGAAAATAACTATATTAGTCTCTTAGGATTCAGGGACATGATCCAGTGAGTGAAAATAATTGAACAGATCTGTAAGTACCGGGGCAAAAAGGTAGAATAAAACTCCAATGGACTCTGATCTGGATCAGTGCTTTCTTTTTAGCATGAGAACCAGTACCATTTTGCACCTTCAAAAGAGTTATAGGTGCTTCCAATTTGGAACGCTTCGTATGACTCGCCTTATAATGAAAAAAACACCCCACAAATTGGAGAATGTCCTCGACGGAGGAAAAACAATCCTCTCAATGCAAATCTTGGTAGAAGCGTTGAACGATGTCTCTAATAGCCGTGGGGTCAGCTACCAGCTCCCCGTTCTCACCCCCCATCTGCTGAATCATGTTAAATCTAGATCCGTCCCTTACTCTAAAAGAGAGAATTTGCCCCATTTCTGCACTATTCTCAAAACTACCCATTTACCTGACTCGGCCATTTTTAACCACCTGATCCCAAATTTGCTTCAGAAGAGAAGCCCTGAGGGAGATAGACTGCTTCAAAAGCCGCTCAGCCCGAGGCCTGTCCTTTGTGATGATGCTACAAGCCAGGTTAGATTCTAAAAAGCTAAGAGTCAGACGAGCCGCTCTCATCCACCGTAACCATCCTCTGCTGGTGGGAAGCAAATTGACGAGTTTGTCCCAAACACGAAGCCTTAAGGGTGGATGTTAACCTCCAAAAACACTTGCAAATGAAAACTCACGAAGCTGACATACACCTCTTCATGCAGTAATTTTTGTTCATATGTCCACCCCTGAGGCCCCGATACCTGAATAGTCTCATTGGGTTGAACAAACAAAGAGTTATGATCAGTTAAAACCAATGGATTAAGTACCAACTTTGAAGGTGAGATCAGCGTTTTGCTGACCAGAAACATATCTAACCATGCAGGGTTGTGAACTTTAATAAAATATCTACTTGTCCATGGTGCAGGTTGCATCTTAAATATACTTATCATGTAAAAAAAATCGACTTGTCCCTTTGGTGCCATGTAGTGGGGCGACAAAGTATGGCAGAAATCTCATTATGTAAGAGCCTTGATAATAGCCTCTCTGATTATACCAGGACTATAGTAGGGCTTGAATACTTGCAATTTCAATCTCTACAATAGCAATTTACTTATTTTATCACCTTTGCGCAGATCTACATACTGGGGCAGACTGGAGGAAGCAGTAAGCAGTAGTTCTAGGGCTGGAATGCCTTTGAGTCTGCAAACCGACTACTTGCCTATTTTAAGAGTTTTCAACCCTGACAGTGGCAGAAGTAGAAGTTCCTCCAGGGCCGGGAAAAAAGTGGGTGGAGGGAAAGAAAACTTGTAGATGCTCAATAGATTTTAACATGCATATTTGCTCTTGCTAAAATACAGCTCACAAATATTTTCTAGGAGTAGGATTTCCTGGTCTACTTCCGTAAGTTCTTGTGAATTCATGAAAGCCACTAATTCAAAGACATATATCATGGGTGCACTTTTGTGACTTTCTTTAAGAATTGGGTCCCTAATTAGGTCTGTCATTAGCTAAGACATTTTGTTTTTATTTCTCTCTCTATCTATTGCCTGGCCTTACTGTGAGTGATCTCGTTCTACTCTTACACAAGGAGCATTTTGGCACACAAAGTAGTTTTGTTCCATGCCATGAACTACTGTGGAAATCAGTGGCATAACGAAACTAGAGGCCCCCCTGCAAAGAACATGGAGGGGGCCACCCTCCAGTCTCACTTAGGGCAGGTGTTATGCTGACGGGGCCCCTTTGAGGTATCCCCCTGCACCACAAGAGCTGCAGGGGGCTTTGTTACGCCACTGGTGGCAATGTGTGCCCTTTGAGACCAAAATTTTTTTGTTGCTTTTTGCCAGTGTTCGTTACAATGGTAAGAGCCTGGCAGCTCCCACAACAATAAAGTGTTACAAAACCCATGTCAAAACAAGACACGCATTGACAAAACCAAAAGACTCACAACAAATGTTGGATCGGTTAGCTTTGCCAGTGCTTGTTTGTTTTCTTACTTCCCATAATCTTGTTGAAAATGGTTACACTGATTTTCAATTAGGAATATTTTTGGGAAATTCTAGCATGCATCAACATATTCTACTAAATGACGCTTCAAAGAAATAACACCTTAACTTTCATAGTAGCAAAACGTTTTTTTTCCTACTTGCATTTTTTTTTCTGGACATTTTATTTTAAAAGCAAAGAATCAACACTCTTGCTTACAAGCATCTGCAAACATTTGCATCTAATCTGAGAGCATTTTGGGAGCATTATACTTAGCCTCATATTGTTAAACGTTTCAGACGTGTACACTTTTTTATTTTACTTGAACCACTGTAAGTATTGCAGTGTGATCTTAAAAAGTTTATTTACAGCACTCACCCTAATAAAAAATACTTTTCATTAATAAACCATAAATACAAGTTAGAACAGCATTAACTTATGGACATGTGTATTACATCAACTGCAAACAGTTACCTTCTCTGTGAACTGGCAGCCAAAGGGTTTTTGCTGCATGGGGTTGGGCCTACTTGTCCCAAGGACAAAATAAGCATGAAAACCTTTTGCCCTTGTCCCCAAACAATATATCCCGGGTGTGTGGCTATAGGAGTTCCACATCCCTGCTATGACATCTCTTTGTGGGGGGCAAACTAAAACATAAATCCCAGTTCACAAGGCCACTCAAAACGCCAAAGATCAACCAAAAGCGTATGAGGAAATTAGTTGGTAAAGAGCCCCCCAAAGTGATGCTTACCATCCCGTACCAGTCCGGCATAGACAGAATCAGAGGTCAGAGACTGAGATGAAGAATCTCTGTTAGGACACAGAGATGTTAAAATTACCACAAACGATGTGAAACACCACAAACGATAAAGGGTGGTGTCCAGAAATTATGTTCAGTCAACAGATTATCAAGGATCATTTGTTTTTGGCCCATAAACCACACAAATAGTAAAGCAAACCCTTTCCTCCTGAATAGTCGAAGCAACCAACGCCCACCCGAGTCTGCCCTCTAATGATCACCCACCCCATCCCCCCCATTTGCTATCCTGCACCAGTAACGCGACCCCTCTCTGGGCAGAGGTGAAGCATGAAGTAGACATGACTTGATAGCCAAGCTCCTCCAACAACAAGCTTTCTGCCAAAGATAAATGTGTGGCCTAAAAGCATATAATTTGCTCCTTAAAAATATACGGATCATTTTATCCCTATGCGATGACTTGACCCCATTAATGTTCCAGGATAGAACATGCAGCTGCTGGTCAGGACAACCACCATTAAAGAGTATAGGTATCACATCCCCAGATCCACGAGCTACCCCACCACCATACGGATTGAGCACACACACACGTCGAAAACACGTTGGCAGACCCAAATGACCATCATAATTCCACCGCTAGCCAGAATACTGTCAGTTTCCCTACCATTTCAACCCCAGTGCTCTGTACAAAAACAAGCAGTCCCTATCCTTCATCCCTGTGCCCCATCTCCCCCCACCCAGCACCCCTGGTTCCCATAATTGAGAACCAACTCACCCCACCCCCCATCAAGCTATGCACTACAGAAAAAGAGGGCCATTACCCCTACCATTAGCGTTTGTCAATCATTGAGACTCATAGCTGATGACTAAACAAGTGGGTTATTGTAAATTTTCATTACAAATAATCCAGCAACCTTCATCAATGGTTTCATGGAAAGACTGGCCTATAAAGCAATTATACAGTGCCTGGCGGGCTGCTCAGGCTGGTCAGTGTGTGGGCTGTTTTATGGTCTGCTGGACTGGTTTTTACTGTTTGATTCCCTGATATTAAAACAAACGCTGCTTAAAGCATGCTCAAATCATGCAACTTTGAAACATACTTATAGAGTGCCTTTACAAGTTCAAAACTGCTCCTATTTTTAAACATGGGCTTCTTTTTAGCTATCTCATTCACTAAAGGGGACACATGTTTATTTTGGTGCTCTGGCCTATTTTCTCTCTCAGTCCGACCCAGAATGGCTTGTCACCGTAACCAACTCACACCTACTGTATTGGGCATAAGCTTTACCACAAGTCAACCATCAAGTGTACTGTACTAAAATCACAAACAGTTTTTAAAACAATTAAAAAACTCAAATACTATGCTGCTATCTTCATGGTTTGTTCGGGTTCAGTCACCAACAACAAAACCATTGCCTAATGTGGTAATGCGAGATTCTGTGAAAAAAAAATATCTGCCTACGGGCTTTAGCACAGTGTAATAACAATACACCCTTAAAAGCCTAATGTCTTTAAACATGAGTTTCACAATAAGTGAGGCCTACTTGCTTTGTCATAACTTTTCATTACAAACAGATCACACCTAAGGATTCCAGCATAACCGTTCCCAGTGAACTGATAAGCTCTACAGCCATTACCATTGATTTGACATTGTATCAACCACAGGCGTACTGATTTGTGCATAAACTGGCAGTCACCAGGCATGCTGTTATAAATTTACAAATATGTACAAAAGTACAGTTGCCAATACAATATCCAAGCCCTCCTAATAGGGCCTAGCAAGAATCATCAAAGAGAAACTGTACTCTTCACGGTTTGTGAAAGTGGGTGAGTGACACCAAAACTCTTATCTAATATGGTAATCTGTGAGATTACATCTAAGCAAATACCTGTCTATAGCCTAAAACATAGTAAGAAAACAACCCACTCTTAGAGGTCAATTGGCTTTAAGAAATGCTTTTCACAAAAAAACAGGATTATTGTCTTTTTCATAATGTTTTAGAATAAACAGACCAGACCTTTGACTTCTGGTAAAACATTTCCCTGCACACCAATCAGGACTATAGCTGTTATTAAGGAGTAGAAAATATCAAATTTCGAATTACTGTACTGAGCGTAAACTCTCCCACAAGGCAACCACCAGGCATACAATTGTAAATGTGTACACTATTATGATTAGCAAAGCAAAATACTATCTCTCCTACGAGAGCCCTAAGGATTATTGTTTTTCATATCTTCTATCCCCACGGTTTGTTCTGCGAACACCAAATCCACAGTAATCTCTGAGAGCCTATGTAACAAAATACCTGCCTACAGGCTTTATCATATGGGCCAGATGTATCAAAGATCCGTTTTTCATTTCTTAAATAGCGGATTTTAAGAACTCGCTATTTAAGAAATGCAAAATGGGATGTATGAAATTTGCGATTCGGTAATAGCGATTTCTTAAGATTTGCATTCACTATTACCGAATAGCAATTAGAGAATGCGACTCCATTCATCCCTACTGGTCTGTAGGCCCATAGGTGCGAATGGTTTTGTATTTCCCAATTTGCAAATTCCAGTTAGCAATTCGCAAATTAGGTAATGCAAACCCCAGGGTGCTGGGGGCCTAAGGTATGCACCCCAAAGAAATATTTGCGGACATGTGAAGCACACACATGCCCTAGGGGCATGTGTGCTCTACATATCATTTTTAATAATGTATTTATAATGCATTTTAAAAAATTGCACATACTTACCACCAAATTGGATTTGGTGGTAATTGCATTTCCTAAATGCCCAATTCGCAATTAGGAAATACTGGATACATGTGCTTTGGAAATCGCAAATAGGAATTCTCTATTTGTGATTTCCTATTTAGAGAATCGCAATTTGTGATTCTCTAAATAGGGTCGCAACTTTAAGGAATTGCTATTATAGCGATTCCTTAAAATTGCACAGCGGATGCCTTTCATACATCTTGAAAGGCATTTTTGCATTCGCAAATGGCACCTATTGCGAATGCAAAATTGTTTGATACATCTGGCCCTTTATCTTTTACCATTGGCTTAACACAGTAATCATCACAGGCCTATCCATGGGCACATAAACTGGCAACCATCATGCATACGATTGTAGCATTACACATATGTAAAAGGATACAATTTGCAAAATATAATATAACCCCTCTCAGTAGTATCTAACAAGAATCATCACAGTGAAAACCCCCTAGGGTTTGTTAAAGTGGGTGACCAACACCAAAATCTGTGAGATTACCAGTAAGAGAAAAACTTTCAACAGTCTGTAACACAATGTGATTATAATCAACTGTTTAAGACTTAGGGTCATATTTTCAAGAAAGTGGCAGATCACTAGTGCTACGCCGCTTTTCTTGCGGCCCCTAACGCCACCATGGTAGTGCCATATTTACAATGCGGTGCACCATGGAGCATTTTAGGGGCAATAGCGTCATTTTTTTGATGCTATTGTAATGCTATACTAGATTAGCGTAAAATAAATACGCTAGTCCAGTACAGTGTTAAGAGGCCCATTGAAATCAGTAAGAGCCTCATTTTAATGCCTGCTTCAAGCAGGCAATAAAAATTACGCTAGAAATGGCGCAATGAATCTTGTATATTCCATTGCGCCATTTGAAGCAACCCTCTAACGAGGGAACGCCTCCTTTGCATACATCATGCATATATTATGCATGATGTGGTGCAAAGAGTTTACAAGGTGGCACAAACCTTGTGACTTTAACATATGGTGGGCCAGCTTTAGCCTTGGTGGCAGCCAGTGTGATGATCTCTATTGGTGACTGCCGAAGGCCCTGGAGACATCCATCTTTACAGATTCCCCTCACTACCATTCGCCAGTGGTGCTCGCCTTCTTCCCTTAGCACATTTATTTAATTTATTTTACATTTCTAATTATACAAATTTAGGGTGCTAAAGCGCTATACATCCACACATATATTACAGAAAAAATGAATGAGTGTGTAAGTCACCGGTAGTCACAAGGTTTAGGACTCACATGTCACTTATACTGGTAAGCATTTTATGTTAACAGTGCTTCACCTGGGGAAACAAAGTGGCAGAGTCACTAATTTTCCATGTAACACAATGCAGTAACCAAAGTTTCTGTGCTATGTTCTATGAAAAGGAGAGTGCACAAGAACACCATCTCTACTGTGATATAGTACTGTTGCTCTTTCCCATACCACCGGCTTACCTTAGCCTGCCTTGTGCTGACACACACACCCTTGCACCATAGTGCAATACTGTTTATATGATGTCAAGAATAGGTTTTGTACTGGAAGGAGACCCTTCCAGTTCACAATTCTAAGGTTTTACCACATTTAACATTTTACCATTTTGTGTGTGTGTGGAATAATTATGCCTGCCTCGGCGAGGTGTAATTTTTTTGGTGCAAATCCCTTTCAACCAATGATAGTAGATGGGCTCTAGCATGAAATTCCATAGGATGTGAAAGTCCATGTACCATCTATGGTACGGTCCCTTGAAACAAAAGGGCGCAAAGTAGAGCATAGTGCTACTTTACATTACTTTAGGGCGAGTTGCCAACATAATTCAGGATATGCACTGAAAGTAAATCCCAAACAACACTTTTGTCATTTTGAGATACAAATTCAGTGCAAAGTGTTAGTAACCCTGCCCCACAAACTCAGGATGTAAAATGAAACACAGTGGTTGTGCTTGTCTATACTAATGAAAATGTATTACTACCCAGAAAAACCTTAGTATGATGAAAATTTGAGATAACAAAAACAAGAAGGTTTGAAACCTATGCCTTGCAGTTTTTATGCAGCACGTTGATGCCAGTTCACAGCTCACTGTGCTTTATTAGAAGGATGGATGATACTTATGAAGTGCAAGTAACAGAATGATCTCTGTGACAAAAGCAATAACCCATTAAGATATGTACAAAAAATACAGATCTGTGCTATGCATCCTGCACATTGTACTGTGCAACAGGAACATTAACCCTCTGTGCTACTTTAGCATGAGTCAAAACTATCACTAGGCATATCATTGATCTCTCCAGCAAGTACATTATTCCCCACAGTTGGCATACTGTTGTTGTTATCCCTGAAAATGCAGTGCCAGTGCCCCAAAGATCTCTTTAAGTTGTGCTCATTTCGCCTCAGCCTGACAATACAATGGCTCATCCTTGTCCTGGGTACCTGGAGCGACGGCACCAGTTGCACCACCCTAAGGCGGCACTGAACATATGTTTTCACAATAAATACATCATGCCTGCTGTTTTTGTTGTAACATTTCATAACAAGAAGATCAGGTCCATAGCTATGATCATTGGCTTGCGATAGTAACCAACTCAGACTTACTGTACTGAATATAAGATTTGCTACAAGCTAAAAAGTGCAACACAAGCACTGTTTTTGCAGGAAGCACACAATTTGACCTAATCAAATCTTCTATTCAGGGGAGCAAACATGTGGGTAGAGCTTCGGCCCCACTTCCCGCAGTACCTTGAAAACTCTTTTTATTTGGTCACATAAAGTCAGGCAACAGCTACACTGCAAGCTGGACCTAAAAGTCCATGCAGATTAGTGTAACCATGGGCATCTCACACTGCTCTCAACCTTACAACTGCACTCTGAAGTTTAAACCTAATGGAAGGGTTGGGCATTTGCTGGGACTCAAAAGCAGCAATACCTTCCCCAAGACTGCTTTCCTCCCATCTGTGCTGCTGTCAGAGCAAAACAAGCACCATAAAATATGTATTTATCTAAGGCACTCCAATAGCATTACAGGGCTATGCCTGTGCCCGTTGAAAGGTCAAGGAAACCATACTGCTGGTCTCTTAGCCATCTGAATAAACAAACAAAATAACTTCCGCTGCATGAAAGGAAACACACAACGTCGGCCCAAGCAAAATATGTTCTTCTGTCCATCAACAGTGGGTGGAGCCAAAGACCCTCTCTGTAGTGCCCCTGAAAGCTCTTTTTCAGGTTAATCACCTATGGTCAGAATACAGTTGTACTATCAAGCCAGACCTAAAATGGGGGAAAAAATATTCCACTGCCCATACGTAGAAGCCTGATGTTTGCAATAAAAATAAAACAAAAATAATTAACCATCACTTATCATTTTAGTAAAACATTATTGATGCTTCCCAACAGGCAGGTGTAATTAAAAGATGTAAAAAAACTTGTTTTTTAATGTTTTTTGGTCACCATATGGGAAAATATTTTTCCCGTTGGCACAAAGAAAAATTACTGTTGCCTTGGAAATAGTGTAACCTGAAGATATAGTTTAAACACAGACACAAGGATAAAGAATGGAAATTAAAAACATTGACAAAGTAAAGTAATGGCCCACCATTCCTGGCACCGAGGTGCACTTATTTGAGAAAGGAAACCAATATAGTTGCAAAAGACCACCATTTTCACTATTTTCCTGGGATCAAGAGTTGAACCTAAGAAGATGAATATAATTTTAGATCTGATGATAAAGAACTCTCCTTGAAAGTATCCCCTGTGTTAAACATCCAATGCCTCAAACGCTGATTGTACCATATATATATATATATGTACACCTAAATGTCTTTCACTTACATGAGGCTCCTACCAACCAAAACAGAATTCCTACTATTTATCCACAAAGCAACACATAGTCTTAATTTGGCTCAGCAGCATGAACCTGAATGGATTTAAACCTCAACGTTTGCCCAATTCCTACTCACTTGATATTCACTGTGCACACCAACCTCACCCTGAAAGAACACATCACGAAGAAAACAAGACAGCCTGGTACAAGTACTCGCTACTAAGGACAGTACAACTGATCAATCCTGAAAGTGACTACAGAATTGCTGTTCAGTCCCTCATACTTTTGCATTTGCATGGTGGAATGCGTTGTTCCAAGGCCTCACAGTAATTCACACTAACCCCCCCTTAAGGGCATTCCAATCCACCCCATGGCGCGGGGCTCATTAATGGGCCTGAAGAAATATGATCACTTCACTTTCCATCTTGATGAAACTCCACTTAGTCCCCTTGCCAGCCTGCACCATCTTAAAAATGTGCAGACTCATCTACAAAGCCATTATGTGCAGCAGTCTCTGTCTATCTGGCTGACAAGCACACCACCTGCAGTGGCTCTCAGAACAACCATAGCTAGCCACCATCAGAGGTTGAAGAAGTGCACAAAAAGACAACAGGCCTTCTCTATCTACGCCTCTAGGATCTGGAACAACCTCTCTGTATCAATCAGGGCCGCGTCATCTCTGCTTCGATTTAGGAAAGAGCTGAAGATGCATCTCTTCAAAGAATACTACACTGTTAGCGAAGGTATAATCAACTTCCACTCTAAAAACCTTGGGAAAACTCTAATCAATCAGTGAATGTAGCCTAGCCTTCGACCCGGTACTGCCATCTGCTGTCTTTCGGCCATATTTTCAGTTTTCAAACATATATATATATATAACAAGGAAAGTAACCACTGTACTCTGTTGCTCCTGAAAAATCACGGTATTTAATCCATGGCAACAAACACCAACACGTTTCAATTCCGAAGAGTCTTGTTCTTGGCTGGTGAGTCCTTTTTCAGTATTGATTAACTACTACTACCACAGTGAGCCTATAATGAGGCATTCCGTGAAATTTGGTGTGACAAAATTAAAATACAACCAATGGAGAGTCAAGAAATTTAAACTAAAATGATGCAGAGATGTGGAATTCCCATTGCCCAAAACCCTGGACATATATTTGGGGGTCAAGGGCAACAAGTTTTTATGTTTATTTTGTCCTTGGGACAAGTAGGCCCAACCCCCTGCACCACAAACCCTTTGGCAGAGGAAACTGTATGCAGTTGAGGTAATGTGTGTGCTTGTATGATAATGCTGTTTGAACTTTAATTTATGGTTCATTAATGAAAAGCCTTCCTTATTAGGGTGAGCACAGTAAATACATGTTTTAAGGTCACACTGCGCTACTGACAGTGGTTCTAGTAAAAAAAAAAGTGTCACACACATGTTTGCAAAGTTTAACAATATGAGGCCAAGAATAATGCTCCCAGAATGCTCTCTGATTAGATGCAAATGTTTTCAGAAGCTTGTATGTAAGAGTGATGATTCTTTGCTTTCAAAATAAAATGTTCAGAAAAAAATGCAAGTAGGAAACAAAGTTTCACTCCTATGAAATTTTAGATGCTATTTCTTTGAAGCATCATTCAGTAAAATGTGTTGAATCATGCTAGTATTTCCCCAAAATATTCCTAATGAAAAATCAGTGTAACCATTTTCAACAAGATTATGGGAAGCACGAAAATAAATAAGCACTGTATAAGCCGTTTGATCCTACATTTTTGTGAGTCTCTTGGTTTCATCAATGCGTGTCTTGTTATGACATGGCTTTTGTAACACCTTATGGTTGTAGGAGCTGCAAGGCCCTCACCATGTTAACAAACACTGGCAAAAAGAAAAAAGGTTTTTGGACTCAAAAAGCACACATTGCTACCAGTGGCCTAACAAAGGCTCCGCAGCCCCCCTCCAGGGGGCCCCACAGCACACCACCTGACATGAGTGAGTCTGGCACTAATTCGAAGACATATAATATGGGTGCATGTTCTTTAACAATTGGGTCCCTAATTAGGTGTGGCATTAACAAAGACATTTGTTTTTTATTAAACTTCTATTTCTCTCTCTATCTATCTGCTGGCTTTACTGTGAGTGATTGCATTCTACTCTTCCATAAGGAGCATATTTGCACACAAAGTAGTTTTGTTCAGTGCCAGGAACCCAATTCTTAAAGACAGTCACAAAAGTGCACCCATGTTGTATGCCTTTGAATAAGTGGCTTTCGTGAATTCACAAGAACTTACAGAAGTAGTCCAGGAAATTGTACTCCTAGAAAATATTTGTGAACTGTATCTTAGCACGAGCAAATATGCATGTGTAGATTTGCTCATGGGAAAATCTATTCAGGGTGTACAAGTTCACTTTCTTTCCAACCACTTTTTCCCAACCCTGGAAGAACTTCTACTTCTGCCATTGTCAGGAGTAAATTTCCAACCTTTCTCATTAGCAGAAAAGATTAGTGAAGAGCTGGTGAAAATCCTTAAAACATGCAAGTTGATAGGTATGCAGACTCAAAGGCATTCCAGCCCTGGAACTATTGCATCCTCCAGCTCCAGTATGTAGATCTACAGAAAGATGGCAAAATAAAGAAATTGCAATAGAAGGGATTGAAATTGCAAGTAACGCGTTGGTGTTTGTTGGCATGGATTAAATACTGTGATTTGTCCAGAGAAACAGTGTGCAGTGGTTTCTTACCTTGGAATTATAATTTGAGGAGGATTGGTCTACCTCCTACCACTGGCACTGGCAGTTTGTGTGCACCGTGTCTGATTTATGACCGGTTGTTTTGAAATATATGCATACACCCACAGGCTGAGGCGAAATGAGCACAACTTAAAGAGATCTTTGGGGCACTGGCACTGCATTTTCAGGGATAACACTGTTATCCCTGTTTATGTAGAACATTATGGTTCATGTGGTAGATGTGGTGAGCTCCTTCATTCTCGTTCTTGTCAACTACATAACTGACATCATTTGAATCTTGCTAAGTGAAAATGGGACAAATCCTGGCTGCCTGCATGTTACCATTCTGTGTTGGAAATAGAGCAGGACCACCTGCCACAACTCATGTCTGTTGGCAATGGTCCTGCAGTCATACAAATGTTTCTGCCCTTTGCAACTGCCTTTATAACCTCCACAGTGCGACAATGCTATATCTTGAAGGTATAAGAGGTAACCTCAAAAGCGGGTGAGGTGTCACATGAGAAATTATATCACTGAATGCAGCGGTGGCTGCTGCCGCAAATGTCAAGGGGGGGGGACTGAGGGAATGACGAGGACGACGGGGGAAGCAAATAAAAAAAATATCACACTTCCTGTTGCCGCTGCCTTCTGCCGCCTCGCTCCTCTGCTCTTCTGATGTCCCAGCATTCACTGGGAGACCAGCACAGGCTCCCCAGCAATCCTGGCGCTGCTCTCATACTAAACCTAGCATCAGAGCACCATCAGGATTGGTCTGAACGGCTAGGTCTGCCACTCAGACACTGACCTGGGGTCTGCAGTTTCTCTAGCCTGGCTGTGCAACACAGGTGGGTTGGAGAAACCTAAAGGCACATGTGTGTTTGGCCTAAGACGGCCGGCCAAACACACATGCACACTTATTGCACTCAACTCCCCCTTCCACCTCCCGTGGCCCAACCATGCCCCTCTCTTCAAATGCTGGCTGAGTCAGCAGCAGAAAAAATAAAACAATAATGAAATATCCTTTTATTTATCTGCTGCAGGCTCAGCCAGTGGGGCGACACTCCTTTGCCATTGCAAAGGAGCTTCCCTAACTGAATGGGACACCCTTCTTAACACTGGTAAAGTCCTGGACTCTTTACTGGAGGTATCCATGATGCAGGAAGTAATATAAGTTGTTCAGTGACTACCTTAAATAGTCACAAGTTAACAATATGACTTGCAGGAGGAATCTAAACTGCATCTCTTAGCAAATACATGTGAAATAGCAAAAGATCTACAGCCACCAGTCCGTCTTTACATACCACGATTTATGTCAAGTTGACTTGAGATGCATCGTCTAAGGCAGTGGCTCCTAACCTGTGGTCCGGGGACCTATAGGTGTCTGCGAAGCCTCCTCAGGGGGCCTGTGACTTCTTCGAAAATTAACTAATATTAACAGATTAATAAAGTGCTATAAATAAGGTGGCTAAATGTACAGTTGAACATTTTAAAACGTACAGTAAATGTCAAGAAATGTGAAACTGAAGGCTAAAAATGAAATGAGTATCCTCAAATTGATTTGTGGGGCAGTGCAGGTGCATCAAATAGATTATAGTATGGATAATGTGTGGCTTTAATTGAACTTAGAATAGCTCCTACCTTCCAATAAAAATTATTTTTTTGTTTGCAAATTAAATAAAATGTGGTAGCATTTGTGCATGTGTTTGATGGAATACTTGTTTACGTATTTTTGTGTATTGGTTTGCGGTTCACATTATTAACATTGTTTAGGCTTGTGTCCCCGGCTCCAGTAATGACTCAGTGGGGTGATCGCCAGATTCCAATAATGACTCAGAAGGGGTCCCTGGAATCCAGTAATGATAAAGTTGGGGTCTACAGAAGTCAAAAGGTTGGGAAGAACTGGTCCAAGGAAGTAAAGTGGAACAGTCGTGCTAAGTCTTTACTGGAATCGTAAAGGGGTGCCCTTTGGTATCAGCACTAACAAGAATAGCAGCAAAATTGATGAAAATAATTCGATGTTGCAAGGCAGTGATAACCAACTGGTCTTCCCCCCATCACTAGCTTTCTTTGACTGTGACCTATGGTGGGCAGTGGCTATATCTGACAGTGCTCAAATCCATTAAACAAGCCTGTGGGGATGTGAGTTTTTTTACTCTGGCACTTTTAATGCAGTTTGCTCTTTGCCAGGGAGCAGGTAGAGGCATTACTTACAAATTTCTTTGGGGTGGACAGACTGAGTCAAAAGTCATTACTTTTTACCCCTGTGACATCACCAAAATTGATGAGTTCTTTGTGCTGCTGAGAATATATAAAAGAAGTGGTTAGATTCTCAGGGAACTATACTAGCAAAGTTCTCACAACACCCTGACTCACTTACAGCCAAAAAGTGAGACAACAGTTCTTTTTTTAAGGCAGTGCTCAATTTGTGAGATGTGGTGAGGTAGGGGCTTAGCTTCAGGGGGGCTTTTTGAGTGTTACATCCCTCTAATAAATTTATTTTGTAGTAAATTGTTGGGTACAAATGCTTTCCGTCGGGACTGGTGCGTTGTCTGTCGTATTTCACCAGGAGTTTTTTTACACACAGAGACAAAAATGTACACACACACACACTTTGGAAAAACTTCATAAATGTTGGTTATTTCACAAAATGTGCTTTCTATTACTTTTACACGTAAAACTCTGTATTCCCCTCCCTTTCTGCTACCCCTTAAGCCCCTCTTGTGTGCCCTGCTCCTCGTATAATGTATTTTAACAATATGTGCCAGTGTGATTTTGGGAAATCCGAAGCTCACACCCCTCTAATCTTACTGACCAAGCTACGCCACTGTATTTATATAGCACTTACTACCCCTGATGTGGCACTAAAGAGCTTTGTGGAGGAGCAACATGCCCCTCAGAGGGAACCAAGTGTTAGTGATTTATTCATGCATAGAGTTTATAGTTTGCCATACTGTTTTCATGCTGTGTCAAACATTTTCCGATATGTACATTTATTGTGCAGTTTTATATATGCAGGTTAAAGCTGTTGTGTGCTTCAGATTATCTGCGATGCTTCTCACAAGGAACTTTAATAGCATATTGCTTTGCCATTTATTACAGCACTTTCTACCCCTGACAAGATGTTGCGGTGCTGGAGCATTTTGTGGATGGGTATCTCGCTTCTCCATAAAATGTATATAATATTATAGCCGATTGATAAGCAAATTAAGTGACAATTTGTTATGCTGTTTATCACGCAGTTTGTAAGTAGGTTGGCATACTGATTGTCATGCAAACTGTTATATAAATCTATCATAAACTAGTATGGATTCTATCACACAATATGTCCTTAAGAGGTTATGCGATCTGTCATTTAGGCAGCCATTTAGGTGACTGTGCAATGCGATTGTGTAGTGATTATATGAGGAGTCATGCAAGCAGTAATGCAAGCATATAGCTATTTTATGTAATGCAAGCGTATAGCTACATTATGGAAATAAGGGTATAATTGTAACATTATATGCAGTCATCTTAGAAGCAATAGAATCGCAGACCCGGAAGGTAGTTTTTAAACCACTAATAAGAGTCAACTCAGGAGTCACAGTATCCTATCCCCTGGTGGCTCTGTTAAAACACCAGGAAGTACAATATGGAGTCAACCCAAGAGTGACAGAATCTTAGTCCCTGGCAGCAACGCCAGGCTATCAGGAAATGCTACATGGAGTCAATGAAGGAGCAAAGAAAATCCTAGCCTCAGGGGCGGTTCAAAAATGCCAGGAGATGCCATGAGGTCTAGTTGAGTGAGACAGATACACCAACAACATATGGGAGATGGGGTTTAACCTGACATATATTAAATGGTTAGGTAGATGCCGTAGTCAGCTTTGGTGATGTGTGGTAGAGTATGTAGGAGAAGTGTGTTAAGATAAGTGAATAGGCAGTGCCTAATGTCCAGCTTGTAAGTGACATTCGCTGCTTTTCCATCAAGAGTTTGCAGTGGCCGGCATATTTCTGACTTTCTTTGTTATTGTCTATTTAGGAGCCATAGAAGAGTCACCCTTGGCATGCACTGGTTACAAGAAAACAGGATAAATGCCAAAAACAGCCTTCATGAGCGATAGACGAGCAGCACATGATATGAATTGGTTACAGGCAGCCAAATAAATGCTGATTGGGTCCACCCAAGAGCAACAAAGAAGTCACAAGTGGCATGACCTGGTTACAGGCAGCCAGAATGAATGCCAAATACAGTCTCCTGCAGCAGAACATGATAGGCCCTGGGCATAGGCAGGAAGATAAATGCCACTTGGAACCATTCTGGAGCGACAACAGAGATGCACTTGGTGTGCACTAATAACGGGCAGGCAGATAAATGCTCATTAGGTCCACCCGAAGCGACAAGAAAGCACCACATATACTGGCCACAGGCTGCCAGATAAATACACATTGGGTCCACACAGGCGCGACAGAGGAGCAGCCTGGCATGCAATGGTTACAGGGTGCCTGGATAAATGCTAACTGTGTCAACCTTGAGTAACAGAGAAGCTGCTGATGGCATGCCCCATTTGTTCGCAACCAGGATAAATGCCAATTCCAGGAGTAAAAGGAAGTAGCACGTGGCATGCACTAGTTACAAACAACCCCTTTATTGACCATTAGGTCCACCCTCGAGTGTTACCGCAGCCAGGTGAATGCCACTTGGGTACATCCAAGAGCAACACAGGAACATTTAAAACATATATATATTAGAGGTATGGTCATTGTTAAAACACGTCGTACCTTACTATGGTCACGGTGGCATTTAGGATTGTTTCTTGTAGGTGTTGAAAATGGTGGGTGTTTTAAGTTCTTTCTGGGAGTGGTGTGACTTGCTATTGCAGGAGCTGGAGTTGTGGGCCAGGGCCCTACTATGCCCTAAAAATCTCACACAGAGGAGTCCCTTCATGCACATTCCCTTTACCTCAGGCCCCCATAACGTCAGGACATGACTTCCAGGTAAAAAGACACCCTGAGAAATGTTAATATAAAGGCTAAAGAATTGTCACATGATATGCCCAGATCGGTCAATGACAAGCTAATCATATGGCCATTTAGGCAAACTGCTATACTCAGGACAGAAACATTTCTTCATGAAGACATTTAAGAAACAACATTGGCCAGCTTAGAAGAAGCAAGTTGAAAACAAAGAACAAGTAACGAAAACGTTTTTGCAACAGTGAAACGCATTAGAAACAGCATATTTATCGGCCAAAAAGGGACTTAAACGTTTACACAATAGAATCTGCAAAATTTATAGCACAAAAATATTGGACTTCAACATTTTTCAAAGGCAAATTGTAGCAGTATTAAACTGAAAAATTGATTTAATAATCAAATAAAACGTAGGAGTGCTTTTTACATCAGGCTTGGCAGCGCAGCGTAGCGTTTGCTACACCTTACAACACCAAACGAGATCACAGAGTACTACTGACAGAGGGGTGCAGGCTTCACTAATTTGTTGTTTTTCCCAAGTACAGTATTTGATTGGGCCGAAGTTCTGCACTTCCCCTTGAAAGATTGCCTGTACGGCTCGTTTTGGCTTGTGATGAAGCTTATACTCAATAAAGCAGAATTAATTTGTTTACGGTGTATCATGAACTATTATGATAAAAGCTGCAGGACTGGCATATTTATTATGAAAAGCAAATGTTAACATCAATCTATGTAGGATGTATGCATATAAATAGGTTTTTTGTTGCACGGACGCTGTACATGGGGTTGTTATCACACTGTTACAGGCTATAGACAGGTATTTTATTTATAATCTCATAGCTCATCATATTAGATAAGGGTTTTAGTGTTAGCCACCTACTCTGACAAACCCTGGCGGGGGGTGGGTTAATGTGATAAGTCTTTTTAGCTCTTATTAGGAGGGGTTGTATACAGTGCTTGAAATGGAAAAATAGAAGTGCAGGTGCTCTGTACCAGAGTACCTGCTTGTTTCTGAGAAGTGCCAGTACTCTCCAATGAAAAGTATGACGCTTTTCTTGAGAAGTGCAGGTACTCTCTCTCTCAAAATGAAAAAAAGTGCCGGTACTCAGTACCGGACAATACCGGACCATTTAAAGCACTGATTGTATATTAATTTGCTAACTATGGGGCATGTTTTCAGGCCCCTTGTGCCACCAATGCATAACATTTTTTATGATGCCCCGGTGGCGCAGAGTGCAGTCCCATATCTATGAGGCTACGCAAAGCCATTCATGACATCTTAGATATGGTGTAAGGCAACGCAGCACAAGCTGCTGCTGCGTTGCCTTGCACTGACCAGGGAGGCATTCTGTGGGTGTTTTGGTGGGTGTTCCCACGCAATACCCATGGGTTTTGACGCATTCTCTGATTTCTGAGGATCTGCAAAACCTGGCAATGCATCAAAACTGTCTGCCTCCCCAAGGCAGGTGCAACAAAGAGAAATATTTTTATTTCTCCTCATTGTTTTCTCTTTCTGTGTGTGCTACACTCTGCATTCTGCAGCACATATAGCAATAGGAAAACCCCTCTCAGGATTACTTTTGTGCAGGAAGGTTTCCCTTCCTGCACAAAAACAATCCTTCCAACAACCATGGTGCAAGGGTGCCTGAGTTGGAGCTAGGCAGCAAATCGTGCGCCAGCGCAGGGAGAAAGGACAGAAATGCACCTTATCTTGTAAATACTATGCATTTCTGCCATTTTGAATTGGTGTAGGGCAGCGCATCAAAAAGACTTACAGTGCTGCCT
This sequence comes from Pleurodeles waltl, assembly GCF_031143425.1. Classification (NCBI taxonomy): domain Eukaryota; kingdom Metazoa; phylum Chordata; class Amphibia; order Caudata; family Salamandridae; genus Pleurodeles; species Pleurodeles waltl. The sequence continues at coordinate 668,565,748 of NC_090440.1, forward strand.
TACATCAATTCCTTGAAAATATGCCCCTAAAGTTTTAGATATTTCCAGTTTTCGAATTATATGCATGATGGTTGCCAGTTTATGTGCATTTGAAAAGACTTTTGTTGGTTATGGTGTCAAGTCAACAGTAAAGTCTAGAGGTCCTACTGGTTCACTGGAAAAAGCTATACCCGATTCCATAGGTTTAATCTATTTATTATGAAATGTTATGACAAAGCCAGAAGGCCTGTCATATTTTGAAAAGTATGTGATAAAGGCAATAGGATTTTAAGGTTAGATTGCTATTTTATTACTGTATACCTGATGATTTACTTATGGTAAAGCTAATACCCAACACAGGAGGTCTGAGTTGGTTACAGTGACAATGCTAAAGGTTAAAGGCCTGCTTGGTATTTATGAAAAATATGGTAAAGGCAATAGACCTGATATATTTATTGTAAAAAGCACATGCTAGAGTCAATAGGCATTTAGGGGTGGATTGTCATTTACTCTGTTTAAAGACTACAGACAGGTATATTGTTACATGGAATCTCACATATTACTGCAGTAGGCAGTAGTTTGAGTGTTGTTTAATTGTTTTTTTCTACACTGCCTCCAACTTCATTCACGTCCCTTGTGGCGACAGGGTGAAGGACCAAGTGTGCATGCTGATTTATGAGTATATTTCTAATGGAGATTGCCATTTAGTAGGCATACAAAGTCTGGAAACTATAATATCCACAGGAGGATGTTTATGGAAGATGTCAATATAAGTTTTACTTACATTTTAATTTTGGTGTATTCTAAGCGTGAGCACCAGCTTCTAGACAGCTTAGTTCAGCTTTTTAACACTAAGTCATGCAATGTCACGCTGTAAGTCATCACATCGTACATGCGCAGTGACATCAGAGACGCATACCATTTTGGTTTGGGAAAGGCTCCTTAAACAGCCCACACACAGTGACGCGTACACCTTATTTATATTTTTTTTGACAGTCATACCGCATAACTTATTTTGGTTTTCACTTACAAGAATTTAGGCAGCACTTATACTGTGATACGCTCACCACTGATGTTCTTCACATACTAAGTGTACAGTGTCTGCTTTCATGATTTCCTGTTAATTACACTACAGTGTCCACATTTTTGTTTTATTTCATAATTTGTTATGCTATTGCTTTAGCACAAGTCTAATATTGTACCATCAACCTTATTTTATCCTACCCCTTGAGAACCTCCTATGGATTAGGAGACACAGGAAGCTGTGTTTTTAAGCTTATGTTGAGTATTAGAAGGAGAAGATTGTGGACTAGGTCGACCAAAAAGGAAATTAGCATTATTGGAACACTGTGTTTTTTTTTGGGGTGAGGGGTTGTCATAAAGAGTATAGAAATCTACCAGTTTTAATTAATCCTGGTAATATAGATGTTTACAAATGTGCATACAGGCAAATGAACATAAGGTATGATTGGAAAACCAATGTGATCATAGAAAGATTTAAGTTTTAGTCTAGGAAACAGCCAACAGAAGAATCAGTTGACGACTGAGGGCCTCATTATGAGACTGGCTGTCCGTGGACTGCCAGACTTGCGGTGGCGCTCAGACCGGCACCGACGGGAGTGGTCCGGCCACCCTATTATGACCTTGGCGGAGACCCCACCGTCGGACCGCTGGCACTGCTAAGTTTCAGCCAGCTGACAGCCTGGTGGTGCCGGCGGTCTTAATCCGCCAGGGCAGAACGGCTTGCAGCACTGCCCTGGGGATTACAAGTCCAATTTCTGCCAGCTTTTGCATGGCGGTATGGAGGCCCCTGCACTGCCCATGCACTTGCCTGAGCAGTGAAAAGCATGATGGGTGCTGTCGAACCGGACGCACCGCCACATTGCCGCCGGCTCAATTATGAGCAGCGTCAGTGTTAAGGCCCTGTTCCCCACTGGGCCGGCAGGGAACTCGTAATAGGGCCGGCAGGCGGAGGACCCGCGTGGCAGTCTTCCGTGCGAATGAGTTTGGCGGGCAGCCTTCGCCGCCCACCAAGCTCATAATGAGGGCCTACATGTCAGTTTTAAGTTCAATAGCCTCGACTTGTGATTTTGAGCACATTAACAATGATCAAGTGCTATGTGATCAAATTCTGCTGAAAAAAAAGAATAAGAAGGTCCAAGAAAGACTTTGGACAAGTGGTAAAATATCTGTCAGTGTAGGCATTGAAGTAGCTACAGGCGTTGAACATTCTGAAACATTTGTGCAAAAATAAGGGGTAGTCCTAAGAGTGAGTTTTATGCTGTAGGCAAAAATATTACAGACAATTCTAAGAATTGTCCAGCTGTTCATAAAGTATCCTCGATGTGTAACAAGAAGGGAGATTTTAGTAGATTATGTCAATCTAAACATAACAGTCAAACTATTAACTAAAGAGTAATTAGACAGACCATAGAATTTGAATACTATCCCAATAATATTTTAAGTGTTGATGGGGAAGATCTGAGGAAAGGATTTTGTTATGTCTCTTCATTGTTAAGTTATATTTTATTTTATAATATTGCTAGTGCTTTTAGCTTAAATGTATTGACATATTATGTTTACTTTTGTATGGCCCTTCATTCCACGGCATGCCCCCTGAGTTCCAAGCATTGTTCATTGAAACTCTGAGAGGGCAGTTGCTGTGAGTGAGGAGTGGAGATGGGATATTTCTTTAGCTGTGCGCCAATGTTTCCACATTTAATAAATCTACCATGATTCAATAGTCTCAGATTTATTGAAAGTAACACTACAGATTTGGCGACGAGGGGAAGCTGTTGAAACATCGAGGAAGAAGAACCAACTATGCATTTTGGTGATTTTTTTCATGCTTCGAATATGGCACAGCTTTGGGTCATATATTTTGCAAGGTACTGTACATGCACCCCGAAGGGAAATACTATAGTATCCCGACTGCTGAACAGCATATTTTTTTTTTGTAATTGTAATTGTAATCGTATTTATATAGCGCTTACTACCCCTGACGAGGCGTCGAAGCGCTTTTCGATGAGTAGCACGCTACTCCGGTACCCAACAAGAATTAGTGATGGATTAGTATAATTTAATAAGGAGTACAGTTTTAGTATTATTATGAGTTAATTTGAGTTGCAGATATGAGAGTTTGTTAGTTAGATTGACTGGAGTAATGGAGGGGTGGAGGAGGAAAGAAATCCAGAAGTGTTAATTGGGAGTTTATCCTTCATTTACTCAATCCAAAGGCTTGAGATGAATAATAGGGGAGCGGAGGGGAAAGAGGATGTGGATGGGTTAGGGCGAGCATAGAAGTAGGGTGAGACGAATGCAGGAGAATTTAGTAGGGTTGTGTGGGAGGTCACAGAGGTAGGGTGAGGTTTGGTGAGTTAGATGTGGAGGTGGAGGGGAAGAGCTTAGGCAGAGATATTTAGGAGATGAAAGTGGTCGAAGGGATTTGGGATGAGTCCGAGTGAGAATGGAGGATAGTTTGATAGAGCCATGACATAAGAGTGATGGGTAGATAAGTGTGATAAAAAGAGAGCAGAAATTCATAGATATCAGGAGCCATGCAATGATCCACAAACATGCCAGGCACAGAAACAACATATACACATGCATACACATATATATAAATATTTATACACACACACACATGAATAAAACACACATATGCACATACAATACATAATTAGAATCATGGGTAAAAAATACTTAGTCAGACAGGTTTAAAAGAGTGTGTGTGTATTTTATTGTTATTGGTTTAGTTTCTGTAAAATGAGCATCGTGGCCTACCCAACCGGAGTATTTTCTACGAGTATGTCAGTAAGCGTTACCTAGCATGTTTTATACGCCCCGTTTATATTGTACAGTAAGAGTACGTGATGGGCCACGGGGTAAAAAAACGTCTCCAGCAAACCTTGTGTGCCATTGGCAATGTGATTGTTACTAGTGCGTCTTTGTGGATATGTCCTCGTGCTTCTGAGCATCAACAACGCACCACCGGAATCGGCGGTAAACACAGTGGGGTCGTTTGGAAAGCTGTCCATCATCGTGGTAAAAGGCGGGGAATTCCTTTACCTACTTCGAGGGTGGGCGGGGCGTGGCTCAGCGGGCGGAGCTTACAGGTGCTTTATAAAGGGAGAAACCTTCTACTCTGTGTCCCCAGCAGAGGGAGATAGAAACCTGCGCGTCACAGTCAGATACAGATTACGCTCTAGTACATCATCAGTTCACCTCCAGGATGGATTCTAGATCTTTCTGCTATGGGATCTCTGAGCGCACAGCCTTGCTTTATCTTTGCCAAGCCCAAGAGTTAGGGTGGCTTTCCTTTCCAGAAGCTGAGCTTCAACTGCGGCACCTGCTACGATTATATTTGTAAGTGCTTCTTTTGAGGTTTAGTTTCTGTAAAATTGAGTATCGTGGCCTACCCAACCGGAGTATTTTCTACGAGTATGTCAGTAAGCGTAACCTAGCATGTTTTATGCGCCCCGTTTATATTGTACACTAAGGGTACGTGATGGGCCACGGGGTAAAACGTCTCCAGCAACCTTGTGTTCCTTTGGCAATATGATTGTTACTAGTGCGTCTTTGTGGAGATGTCCTCATGCTTCTGAGCATCAGCAACGCACCACCGGAATCGGCGGTAAACGCATTGGGGTCGTTTTGGAAAGCTGTCCATCATCCTGGTAAAAAGGCGGGAGTTCCTTTACCTACTTCGAGGGTGGACGGGGCGTGGCTCAGCGGGCGGAGCTTACAGGTGCTTTATAAAGGGAGAACCTACTACAAAAACGATTTTGTGTTTATATTGTACACTAGGGGTACGTGATGGGCCACGGGGTAAACGTCTCCAGCAACCTTGTGTGCCTTTGGGAATGTTATTGTTACTAGTGCGTCTTTGTGGAGATGTCCTCGTGCTTCTGCGCATCAACAACGCACCTCTTGAATCGGCGGTAAAACGCAGTGGGGTCATTTTGGAAAGCTGTCCATCATCCTGGTAAAAAGGTAAAAGGCGGGAATTCCTTTACCTACTTCGAGGGTGGACGGGGCGTGGCTCAGCGGGCGGAGCTTACAGGTGCTTTATAAAGGGAGAACCTTCAACTCTGTATCTCCAGGAGAGGAAGATAGGACCCGCGCGTCACAGTCAGATACAGATTACGCTCCAGTACATCATTAGTTCACCTCCAGGAAGGATTCTAGATTGTTTTCTGCTTTGGAATCTCTGAGCGCACAGCCTTGCTTTATCTTTGCCAAGCCCAAGACTTAGGTTGGCATGTCCTTTCCAGAAGCTGAGCTTCAACTGGGGCACCTGCTACGTTTATATTTGTAAGTGCTTCCTTTGAGGTTTAGTGTCTGTAAAATGAGCATCGTGGCCCACCCAACCGGATTATTTTCTACGAGTAATTCAGTAAGCGTTACCTAGCATGTTTTATATGCCCCGTTTATGTTGTACACTGAGGCTACGTGATGGACCAAGGGAGAAACGTTTCCAGCAACCTTGTGTGCCTTCGGCAATGTGAAAATGCTGAAATCGCTCCAATATTCTTACTGTGCAGAAGTAATTTATTGTTCATTGGGAATGCATTTTATGAAGCACTGTCGTTGGATGGTAATATTCCATTTGGAATAGCACAGAGTCAGAGTTCTGCATTGTTCACATCTACGGCATTGTTGGAGCAGTGCACGCACAGATGAGTGCAGTGACCATTCTATATCAGGACCGGAGGCACGGATTATGAAGTCCTTTCTCCACTTTATTACCAACAGCAAGTTCAAAGTTCAAACATGATCGAGAACGAAATAAAACTTCAAACCCCATGATGCCCACAAGTAACCATGGGACATTCTGCCCGAACACGGGCCCGAACTTCTTTCTCCAATGGATAGCGGATGGCCTTAGCGACATAAGCCGCCACTTTGGGATTGGGGACCCATTCGGAGGACCGAGGATGATATATGTCCTCCGGATCAAACATATCAGAGTCCCAACCTTCTTCCTCTACACTAGAGGTATTTGCAGATGGGCGCCAAGGCCTACCCATAATGCGACCCTCGTCCGATGAGCCCTCATCATCGGAGTCACCCCCCCGAATGGGGCGATCACACAAAGGGATCCAGTGCAAGGGCAGCAGAACTGCTGTGCTCTCCGGGCATAACATCCTACCGGCAGGGTACAGGATCAAGCATTCAGGCACTCTTGCAAAAGGCTTCTCTCAACCAGGCAAAACCTTCCAGGTGTCCCCCGTCACGCTTCCAAGAGGAAGAAGGCGTCTTTGAGGTACCAGCCCCTGGGTCTAGATCTCCCAAAACACCCGATGAATCGGACACCTTGTCCATTAGTCTATCTACCCTATCTTGCAGGGGTGCTAGGGCTTTCGCCACCGCCTGCAAAAGTAATCTGTCCATGCCTTCAGGAAGATGGTGTTGGGGAGGCCAGACGTCCTTCATCCCCAAAGAGGGAGCATAGGTGTGGTCCACAAAAGAGTCCATGGAAGGAGTGGACGAGGACATCCCCAGGCTAAAGGAAAATATCAATAAGATACACCAGTAAAAAAAAACTACAACACAAATAAGGGTGGAGTAGGACCCAGGGCCAGAACAGCCAAATATTCCACTTACCCCCAGGAGGGGTGTCAATGAAAAGGGGTGAGAGCACAAAATGATCACCCAACCTAAAATGAACAGGGCAGCCCCCTTGCCGTGCTCAAAATGTACAAAAATATCAAGAAAAACAAACCATAAAGGTTCCCCTAAGGGAGATTAGAAATTCAGGGATGTACCTGCCCATACCGCAGCACGGTGTTGGCAAGGGTTGGGAGCCACAAAATCAGGAATCCCCGAGGGCGGGATCCTGAAAGGCCCTGACGCGATTTTGAAAGACAGTGCGCGAAGCGCTGAATCCAACGATCGCAGAGAGACGCGTGCACGCGCCCCTAGCAGGTAATAAGGTGTCACCGCACCACGCGCTCGGGCAAAAGCCTACCGCGCAAGGTAAAGAATGTCTGGTATGCAAGGAATGCCCCTCACGAACCGACAGCAACCAGACAATTACAAAAAGCACAGGCAACATGGCAAGCGCTCGCAGCAAAGGGAAATCCCCGAACCCCAATAGGAAAAACGAGAAGGACCGAGGACTTAACTGATGGGCAGCAGTGAAGAAAAAGGAAAGACTGTGCCCGTCAGTTACTTATATACTCCTTGTTATGGACATTGGATTGCTTATGGGTTGCCATGGTTACTTGTGGGCATCATGGGGTTTGACGTTTTATTGCGTTCTCGATCATGTTTGAACTTTGAACTTGCTGTTGGTAATAAAGTGGAGAAAGGACTGCATAATCCTCACCTCCGTGTCCTTAATAGAATTGAAAGTTTCCTTCACGCTAGCTAGGAAATTTTTCATTTCTACATCAAGCGTCACACAACATACAGGACGTTTCCAGTCACACCCGTATGTGCGGCCCTCTTTGAAGTATATTTACATCCAGAAACAGGTCTTGCTGCATTTACAATTTATGTTTTCTGACGCTATTTGGTGGAGATTATTAAAAACATGTATGCTGTCTAGCAGCTCTGTTTCTAATACACCAATCTGCATATGCATCTGTTGGTTTATTCTGCGGATACCAATCGTGTTAAGAGCAAAAGCTGGATTTGGCAGTAAGTTAACATTTATTTCTGGTGTGACACAATGATATATTTAAAAAATCCACCTTTTCATGATTATTTACACTACTGCCAGCGAACTAGTCCCCTGGGTGAAGAAAAGACACTGGTGTTGTGGTTGCATTCTTTAACTATCTTCAGTATGGCAACGCAGAATTTTGCACTTCAACCCCACAAGCCTTTTGGTGAGCTGGTGGAGGTCCATCCATAAAATGTGTGGAATGGAAAGCTTACTTCTTAAACTTCTTGCAAACCATTGATGAGGAGTGCAAGATGAAACCGGAAAGGAAAAAATAGATTTTCTTGAATTTAGTTGGTCCAGAAGGATTGAAAGTGTTTGAAGGAATGACAAAATCGACAGAGGGAGGGGATTCAAATGTTTTTGAAGATGCATTACGAGATTTTGTTAACCATTTTGCACCAAAGGTATGCATTGGAATTTTAAGATACAAGTTTTTTCAAAGGAAGCAAGAAGCAGGAGAAACTATCGACGAATATCTAGCGCCACCGAGGAAGCTAGCAGGAGATTGCAGATTTGACCACTTACAGGAGTATCTTATGTGTGATTAGGTGGTCATGCATACCCATGATCTAGCTATTCAGGAAAGATTGTGGATAAATGGGAATGCTGTCCTAAAAGATATATTAGCCATTGTAAGAAACGCAGAGTTATCAATCCGTTGCAAAAAAGCCTTAAAAACAGAATCAAAAGAGTTATGTGATGAGGTAGTGAATAAGAATAAAAACAAAAGCTTCAACAAACTTAAGAACTTGTTAAAGCACAGGATATTTGTTAAAAAAAACAAGGGTTAAGATGTTACAGCTGTGATAACAGTTAACACTTGAGGTCTAGCAAAAATTGCCCTGCGATAAAACTGAAATATTCAGCATGTGGGGTAATAGGTCATGTTGCCAGAGCATGTAACAAAAAAGAACAACTTTAAAGTGAAATGTGTAGATGAAAAAAGTTAGAGTTCTAGTGAGGAAGAGTACAATGTGAAAAAAGTTATGCATTGTGAATTAAATAACGGTTCTGGTCAGAATAATTTTAAAGATTAATCTGTGTTAAACATTAATGAGAATTTAGAAGTAAATACGAAAAAAGCCAGTATGCTTAATGACCATTGGAGGGGTGATGGTGCAAATGTATGTTGACTCAGGATCACCATTTCCTATTGTAAATGAAGAAATATGAAAATCTAAATTTCAAAAGAAGATAGGAAAAAACTTATTAGAACCGGACATTAGTCCAGAAGGATTTTCAGGAAAGAAAATATATCTTTTAGGTTTTAGAACTCCAACATTCAGGTTTAAAAATAGAGAAACATTAGAAAAATTGTATATAGTGAAAAAAGGGCTGTCAGTACCAGGATGGAGAGACCAAGGTGATTTACACATGATTCTTGATTCCAATTGCCCGGAGCCTGTGATGATTGTTGACTGTGGGGAGAGTATAGGGAAAGAAATGCTTAAACAATTATCAAAGGTCTGTAGAGGAGAAATTGGCATGTTAAAGTACTTTGAGCATCATATAGGCCCTCATTATGATATTGGCGGTAAATCCTGCCGCCAACATATCACCGCAGTGGGGAATATCCGTTCGCCATATTACGACACACACACCAATCCGACAGAATACTGCCACATACACAAATCCGCCAGTGCAAAGGTCAGTGCTAAAGTGGCGGTACCAACACCCATACCGTTATGCCAACAAATTAAGACCCACTACATCATGACCCATGAATTACCACATCGGACATTCAACGGTGGTAAACCAGTGACGGTACACACCGGCGCGCTTAGAATGCACACCCAAATACTAAACTGCACAACATTGGCCAATACCAAAAACACACACCTGACACCCATACACACACACCACACCCACCCACCCACAGCACTATAAAACACACACCCACATCATCCACAACCCTTTACAAATACAAATCATTGCCACCAGACTGACACAAAGACCACTGCGACAACTAGACAACCACACCACATACACCCATACATCCCTCACGCACACTTCGCACACCCAACCACAGTATCCAACACCCACACACTTACACACAGCACACAACACCCCCGTCTCCACAAAGGCACCCCCGTTTCACAGATGAAGAGTTGAGGGTCATGGTGGAGGAAATAGTCAAGGTAGAGCAACAGCTGTTTGGAGCACAGGTACAGCAGATCTCCACTGCCAGGAAGATGGAGCTATGGCGGAGAATCGTGAACAGGGTGAACACCGTGGGACAGCATCCAAGAACAAGGGATGACATCAGGAAGAAGTGGAACGACCTACGGGGGAAGGTACGTTCCATAGCAGCAAGGCACCAGCTCGCCATACAGAGGACTGGCGGTGGACCCCCAGCTCACAGCATGGGAGGAGCAAGTCTTGGCAATACTGCATCCTGAGGGACTCACTGGAGTTGCCGGAGGACTTGACACTGGTGAGTCAATATTTACTACTTATCACCCCCCATACCTGCATGCCACACACAACCCCTCACCCTCACTCCCATCATTCCACTCCATCCCAGACACTGAACCTACACATATGACTAACCTCAATGCCCAGCTCTGCATGCAATACCAATGCATGGACAGCCCTCTCAGCCTTGCATGGACACCCATCACTAAAGCATGCACAGCATAGGGGAACTAACAATCCCACAATACATCAATGTACACAAACCAAGGTGGCAGGGAAACAGCAACGATAGAGGGGAAGCTAGGGATGTACAATATGTCACAGGCAGGAAGCATAATACATCACTTAAATCCCCGCAGGTGCCCCAGCCAATTTCAGCAGAGAGGTCCCATCAGGTACCACTGGACAGTCAGTCATCCCAGCCCACTCACAGTCCACCACAGAGCCTCCCCCATCAGTATCCAAAAGCACAGCACCCACTCAGCGTCCCCACACCTCTATCCCCAGCACACGTCAATCAGCAGTGTGCCCACCTGTACAGGGACCCCAGTCCACACCTCACACCCAAGACAATCAGGGACCTGGGGTCAGTGGCAGTAGGAACACCATTCAGGGGACAGAGGTACAGGGACACTGGGAGGACCGCTGTGCGTTAGTGGGAGGACAGGCCCAGGGATCCGACTCTCCAGGAGGTACTCACCAAGATCCTGGGTGCCTACCAACAATCCCAGGACACGATGGGCCAGATCCCTGACAACATGCAGGAGAACATGCGGCTGCAGAAGGAACATAATCAGGAGATCAGGGAGGACTTGCAGGCTCTCAACACCACCATGATCTCCATAGCAGGGGTGCTGGCGGACATGGCCAACATCATGAGAGAATCAACAGCACACCAGCGGGTCCATACTACAAGACAGTCTATTGACCAGCCCACCACCTCCGCAGCTAGTGGGCAGGAGGCCCCGCCACAGGACCCACGGGCCACGAGCACCCCTCCCCCTGCAGAAGGTGAACCACCCCGCAAACATTCCCTGCGACCCAGACAGAAGCCAGAGACACTTGCCAAGACCAAGACCACTGCCAGGAAATTAGACTCTCCTGATTGTCACCCTTGTGTCCCACCCTGTCACCTTGTCCACTTTGAAATGCCTTTGCTCCCATTCCTATGGCCCTTTGGATACTGCACCTGAGCTACAAAAAGACTGAAACAATAACCTGGACTTTCCGCTACCGTCACCCCATTCCATTGCACTTTACCCTAAATTTTATAGCACTACAATAAACACCCTTGAACACAACTTGACTGATACTATTTTTTGTGTTGAAAATGTGCATTTAGGGGAACAGTCACATCTGGTGCAAATGATATTGACACCTATGATAGCATACAATTAATGACCTGTAACTGTCTGTAGTAATCACATCAGTACATTGTTGTCATATCACCAACATCTGTAAAATGACAAGCCATAGGTGACAGTAAGTTTAGATGCAAAGGAAGCCAATGCCATCATGCCACAGTTACACAGATGAAATCAATATTCAGAGCAATGATCAGTTCCACAGTCTCACCTATGTGTCATTGGAAGTATTGACGTATAACTGATGTTCTGTTGTCCACACCCTCATCCTCTGCCTCCTCATCCTCACTGTCCTCAGGGTCCACTGCTGCCACAGGGGCATCTCCAGTCTCCTACTCCTGCAGAAAAGGCACATATCGTCTGAGGTCCAGGTTGTGCAGCATGCAGCATGCCACTACTATCTGGCAGACCTTCTCGGGCGAGTAGCACAGGGATCCACCTGTCAGGTGTAGGCACCTGAACCTGGCCTTCAGGAGGCCGAAGGTCCTCTCAATTATTCATCTGGTTCGCCCATGTGCCTCATTATAATGGTTCTCAGCCCCTGCCCCGGCATTCCTCACAGGGGTCAGGATCCACGATAGGTTTGGGTAGCCAGAATCACCTGCAAATAGTGAGGGACAAACTTTAGCCTCATACAATCCTATGGGGATAGCACATCAAGGCATACACTGACATACAGTGGGTGGGGACACTGGCTCACCTATTAGCCACACCCTGTGCCTTTGCAGTTGGCCCATCACATTTGGGATGCTGCTATTCCTCAGGACAAAGGCGTCATACACCGACCCAGGATACGTGGCAGTGACGTGGGAGATGTACTGATCAGCCAAGTACCATTTGCACATTCAGTGAGTGGAAACTCTTCCGATTCCTGAACACCTATTCATTCTGGGGGGGGGTCTAACGCAATATGTGTACAGTCAATCGCCCCAATAATGTTGGGGATATGCCCCATTGCATAGAATCCTGCCTTAACAGTGGCCAAATCTTCCATCTGGGGGAAAACAATGTGGCTGCACATGTGCTTCACCAGGGCAGACAGAACCCTTGCCAGCACGATTGAGAAATCTGGCTGTGACATGCCTTCTGCCAAGCCCACCGTCACTTGGAAAGAACTAGTTGCGAGGAAATGGAGCACTGATAGCACTTGCACAAGAGGGGGTATCCCAGTGGGATGACGGATGGCTGATATCAGGTCAGGTTCCAATTGGGCAGATGGCTCTGTGATTGTGGCCCTGTCCAGTCTATAGGTGAGTATAATGTGCCTGTCCTCCAGCGTAGCCAAGTCCACAAGAGGTCTGTACACAGAGGTTTGTCTCCTCCTCCTATTCATCCGCAGCAGTAGGTATCTAAGGGACACAAGAGTGAGTAGGCTGTCACAATTTGAACAATGGAACCACCACCACAGTGTACATACAGCATGAATGTGATGGGACAGTGGGAATGGCAATGTATGTGCTATTTTAGGCAATGACGCAGTTATGGTTTATCTGATCGTTGTCTACCACCATGAAATGGCGACCGCCTGTCCTGTATCTTGGGACAGGTAGAAGTGAGGTAAGTCCGCCGACATTAGGCATCGTGGCAGAAGGCGGTCTTGCACCGCCGTGCAATTCCTCATTGGCTAATATGGGGCTCTATGGAGTACAGTGGCCAATGGGGATCAGCGCTGGTGGTGACGGTATACACCGCCGCGGACGTGACCGCCATTTTCTATCCAAAGCCTTACTTATTTCCTGACTTTCCACAGGATAACACCTACACTGCGTGTGCTGCTGTGACCTTTGTCTGGAACCTACGGTGGCCTGTATGACTGGGGAAAGGGCCCCTGCCTTCACTTTGATGGAGTCAGAGCGCTTGGTGGATGGGGTCCTGCCCCAGTATGTACTGCTGTATGGGCCTCCAGACCAACAGGTGAGTAAACCATGGGCACTATGCATGTGAGAATGATGCATGGGGATGTGTGTGCAAGCATAGTGTCATGGGGGGATGTCTGGTGGTAGTGTACATGGTGGGTGCTGGACGATGTGTGTGCTAATGGTGATGGAAACGGGATTGGTGGGCCATATGTGAGACAGGCTGGATTGTATGTGCAATGGTGTCCTCCTGTTTGCATTCCCTCTGCAGGTCAGCGCCCATCAAAAGAAGGGATTGTGGCGTGCCATCACCAAGGACGTGCAGACCCGGGGGGTCTACAGCAGGCAGAGCACCCACTGCAGGAAACGGTGTGATGACCTGAGACGCTGGTCACGGAAGACCGCGGAGGCCCAGCTGGGGATGGTCTCCCAATGAGGAAGGGGTGCCATCGGAACCTGACTCCCCTGATGGCGCGCATACTGGCGGTGGCCTACCCAGAGCTGGATGGGCGCTTGAGGGCATTACAGCAGCCACAAGGGGGTACAGTGGGCATTACTACAATAATTGGTAGGTGGCATGGGATCCGGGTGCTGCGTGTGAATTAGTGGGTGCCCCTTAATGCCAGGCCAGACATTGCAGTGTGATCCAGAACAAGGGTAATGGGTGTATGGCAAATGCAGGTAACCTAGCTTGTTTGCATTCCATGTCAGTCAGGGCTTTGTCGATCCCAGGAGGGGTGCAGTTGGCAGTGTTTGGCCCTCATCTTGCTGTGGCATCTACCCAAATCAATGGCAGTGCAATGCATAGTGCTGTATCCTGATCATTGTGTGTGATGGTGCTATGTATGCCAACTGTAATGTTGGTGCTGTAATTGACCCAGTGTTCCCTTTCTCTATCTCGCCCCCTCTTTCCTTCTGTCATCCTGTCCATGTGTGCATTAGCATCATCTGGTGGAGGAGCAGGGGCACTGGTGACAGAGGGAGCTGCATCCCACAGGACCCAGGAGGCAGAGTCCACCGACGCCGAGGGAACCAATGAGACGTAGGGCGAGGGGAGCACCACGGCGGAGACAGGAGGTGACAACACTGACTCAGATACCTCGTCCGATGGAAGCTCCCTGGTGGTGGCGGACAATTCTGTGACCACCCCAGCTGCAGGTAGAGCCACCATCCTTGTACCAGCACTACGCTCCCAGTTGCCCCTCAGCGAGTTGCCCGTGCCAGCTCACCCAGGAGGGTGGGCACCTCCTTTGCCCCAGGCACCAGAGGCCTTGTCCCAGTGAGCCCTGCTGCCTTGAGTGAGGAGGCTATTGACCTCCTGAGATCCATCTCTGTAGGGCAGTTGTTAGAAATGGGGTCTTTGGTTCGCAGTCAGGTTGCCTCCTGTCCAAGCAAGGACCCTCACTCTAGTCAGGGTAAGTCACACACCATCCAAATTATCCTGTGCCCACCCTCTGGTAGCTTGGCACTGAGCAGTCAGGATTAATTTAGAAGGCAATGTGTAAAGTATTTGTGCAATAAATCATACAATAACACAGTATATCACCACAAAAATACACCACACCGTGTTTAGAAAAATATATAATATTTATCTGATAAGCTGCAGGTCAAAACGATTAAAATGCAATAAGTATATTTTGAGAAATCACTGTAAAAGTGATATAAAGTGTCTTTAGTCTTTAAAAAGCAATATTTGTCTATTTTAAGCACAAAGTACCTGGTTCGCGTTCAAAATCTCCGCAAAGAACCGCAGAGGAGGAGATGTGTGCAGCCTGCGTTGATTTCTCAGTCTGCACACGGCAATGCGTCGTTTAGTTTGCACACAGGGACGGCCGTGCGTCGATTTCTGGAGCTCGGTTGTGGATCTTCTTCGGGCTGTGGGGTTTTCGGGCACCCCGGGGGCAATGTGTGGATTTCCGGTGTTGACTGGATGAAGTCACAGGGACTGCATCAATCCGGTGGGCACTGCTTGGAAATTTCTACCCCACGGCAGGCGCTGCATGGATTTCTCTCTGGAAGTTGGGATGCGTCGTTCCGGCTCAGCTGTGCATTGATCCAGTTGGTCATGCGTTGAATTTCCGGTTGCTATGCTGGTTCTGTATCGATCTTCTCATTGCGAAGTAGGGCTTGCGTCGTTCCGGATCGGTGTGCGGTGAATTTTTCAGCACGGTGCAGGGTGTGCGTTTTTTTCTGGCAGGCTGTACGTCGAATTTCAGGAGGCAAACTCTATCCAAGCCCTTGGAGAGCACTTCTTCACCACAGCCAGAGAGCAGCAAGGCAGCAGGGCAACAGCAAGGTGGCAGTCCTTCACAGAAAGCAGACAAGTGAGTCCTTTGGGAAGCCAGGCAGGTCGTCTTGGCAGGATGCAGGTTCTGGTTCAGGTTCTCTTCTCCAGGAAGTGTCTGAGTTGGTAGGGGCAGAGGCCCTGTTTGAATACCCAAATGTGCCTTTGAAGTGGGGGAGACTTCAAAGAGTGGCTTAGAAGTGCACCATGTCCCCTTTAAGTTCAATCCTATCTGCCAGGGTCCCAGTAGGGGGTGTGGCAGTCCTTTGTGTGAGGGCAGGCTACTGTCTTTTGAAATGCAAGTGTCATGCCCTCCACCCTCCCAGCCCAGGAAGACCCATTCAAAATGCAGATGTATGCAAGTGAGGCTGAGTATCCTGTGTTTGGGATGTGTCTGAGTGAATACACAAGGGAGCTGTCAAAAAAACCCAGCCAGACGTGGATTGTAAGGCACAGAAGGATTTAAGTGCAGAGAAATGCTCACTTTCTAAAAGTGCCATTTCTAAAATAGTAATATTAAATCTGACTTCACCAGTCTGCAGGATTTTGTATCACCATTCTGGTCATAATAAATATGACCTTCCTACTCCTTTCAGATCAGCAGCTACCACTCAAACAATATATGAGGGCAGCCCCAATGTTAGCCTATGAAAGAAGCAGGCCTCGCAGCAGTGTAAAAACGAATTTCAGACTTTTACACTACCAGGACATGTAAACTATACAGGTACACGTCCTGCCTTTTGCCTACACAGCACCCTGCCCTGTGGGTTACCTAGGGCATACCTTAGGGGTGGCTTATATGTAGAAAAAGGGGAGTTTTAGGCTTAGCAAGTACTTTTAAATGCCAAGTCGAATTTGGCAGTGAAACTGCACACAGGCCTTGCAATGGAAGGCCTGAGAGAAGGTTAAGGGGCTACTTAAGTGGGTGGCACAACCAGTGCTGCAGGCCCACTAGTAGCATTTATTCTACAGGCCCTGGGCACATATAGTGCACTTTACTAGGGACGTATAAGTAAATTAAATAATCCAATTGGGTATGATCCAAAGTTACCATGTTTAAAGGGAGAGAGCATATGCACTTTAGCACTGGTTAGCAGTGGCAAAGTGCGCAGAGTCTTAAAACCAGTAAAAACAGTATCTAAAAAGTGGAAGGAGGCAGGCAAAAAGTTAGGGGTGACCACCCTAAGGCTGTCAGATCTAACAGCAGTCAACCATTGTAAATGTCATCCAGGGGCAGGCATCCCAGATGCAGTAATCCAGTGCATTCCTGGAGGGCATCCACAGTGGATTGGCAGCTCAAAAGAGATCGATTCAGGCTCCGGCCTCCTCTCTGATGGCAGCCATTGTCCATGTTTCTACCATCCCCCCTCCAAATGCCACTTCCCAGTCTCCTGAACCCCAACCCATCTCATGCACACATACTGACAAGCATGCACACAAGACAACACACAAGAGTGCCCCTGTCAAACACAGGCACCACACTTCAGCCCACAAGCACTCACGCAAACACAAGACAGTTGCAGACACAACCAAATCCACTGCCTCCACTGTCTTCCTCTCCTCCACCTCCCTCACAGTCACGTCCACATTCACACCTGCATGCACTGCTTCAACATCCACCACCAGCATCACCACACCAAACAGCACACACACCTCACTTGCAGACACCTCCACAACATCCATCCACGTGTCCCCTGTGTCTGTCCTCTCCCACCCTGTCTGTCCCCCCTCCTAACGGACACAGACACAGGCACTCAGACACCCAGCAGCCATCCACCTCACATCAGCACACTCCCCATGCACCTGCACCCAAGTCCAGCAGACGTACTCCTCCAACAACCACTCCCTTAACCTCCACTACCATCCCTCATCCCGCCCCACCATCCCTAAAAAAGTTTCCTTGCCAAGCTTGACCTCTTCCCTCCCCCCCAAACCCCTGTCCTACCTGTAAGAGCAGCGTCCCAAGGACCCAGCCCAGCACCTCAGCCAAACAGCCCATGGGGACAGTGGAGGCACCTCCTAGTCGTGGAGGCAAGACAGTGAAGGATCCCAATCTACCAGCCAGGAAGGGGAAGGATCCCACTCCACCAGCCAGGAAGGGGGAGGATCCCACTCCATCAGTCAGGAAGGGTAAGGATCCCACTCCACCAGCCACGAAGGGGAAGGGGAAGGATCATACTCCACCAGCCAGGAAGGGGAGGGATCCCACTCCAGCAGCCAGGAAGGGGAAGGATCCCACTCCAACAGCCAAAAAGGGGGAATGATGCCACTCCAACAGCCAGGAAGGGGAAGGATCCCACTCCAACAGCCAGGAAGGGGAAGGTTCCCACTCCAACAGCAAGGACAGGGAAGAAGCCCTCACCTCCAGCAGAGGCTTGCAGGGTACCACCACTTCCACCACCACCAGTGGTCATGGAGCCCTCACCTCCAGCTGAGACGGTGCAGCCCTCACCTCCAGCAGCGGACATGTAGGCCACCCTCCAGGGACTGCTGTATAAGGACCCCCCTCCAGAAGCAGTGGGCAAGTCCCCCACCTGAGAGACTGTGACCTTGCACTCCCCAGCAAAGATAAGTGGGCAAGTTCCCGACTTCTGCTGAGGTGCCTCCCACTCCCCTTCCCCCTGAGGTGCCTGCCCACTTCAATAATGATGCCCCTGCACAGTTCTGTGAGGATGTCATCAGGAAACGAGTTGGGCCTTGGACTGTGCCCTGTGGCCATGAGAGCCCATAGTACTTTGGACTGGGCATTGGCCCTTTGTGGACAATTGTACATTTCTGGTTCATGTGGTGGCTTTTGCCTTGCTAATAAATTTTCAGTACTTCCGACTTTTAGTCCTTGTATCATTCTTCCGTGTGTTGTGTGCCATTGGTTTGTTTGCAGCTGGTTGTGTGTATGGTGTGTGTGTGTCTGGTGTGTGTCGTGCATGTGTGTGTCACTCTCCTTTTCCTCCTTCCCTCCCTTGTGTGCTAGGCGGCTGTACTCACCGTCGTCTATGTCGGCGCTGGTGTTCTCGGTGGAGCATGGCACAGAAGAGCATCAGGAAGACTTGCAGTTCCTGTTCCATGGCGGCGTTGTTCTTCTCTGTATCTCTGATGGTGACTCTTTGTTCTTCTGTGCAGTGTTTCCACCAGGCTTTTAATGGCGTTGGTTCCACCCCGGAAATTGTGGCTGTGTGCTGTGTCATAATATGGTGGGTGGTACCTTGTCTTCTGCCAGGCTGTTGATGGCTACCGCCGTGGTGAGTGGTGTTAACGCCCTGGGGGATGGTGTGGTACATTGGCTGTCTATGGGAGTTCTCACCGCCATGGTTATAATTTGGCAGTAATTACCACCAGCCTGTTAGAGGTATTACCGCCACTTTATCACTCACCGCCAGTGTCATAATGACCACTATAGTCTTAAAAAGTAATGCTTACCAAAACAATACATAAAGCAAGAAATATTCCTATTCTCCTTAGAGAAAACGTAGAAAAAGAACTGGAGAAATTGATCAAAGCTGATACAATAGAGGCTATTGAATCCTCTGAGTCGATTTCTTCATGTGTTGTGGCAAGACGGAGTAATAGTAAAATCCATGTGTGCATTGATTTATGCCATTTAAATAACAACATAGTAGTAGACAAGTTCCCACTGCCTAAAAGTTCTGAAATGCTTATGCTATTGAAGGATGCTAAATGTTTTTCTACTATAGATTTGTCAGCAGACTACCACCAGATTAAGTTAAAAGATGAGAGCAAACAGTACACAACATTTTTCACTCATTTGAGGTGTTTTCCATATAAGAAAATGCCTTTTGGTATAGTTTCAACTGCCGCCATTTTCCAAAGACTCATGCATCAATTTTTTGGAAAACACTAAAAAGTGAGGTGCTTTCAGGATTATATCTTACTGTTTGGCAAAGATAAATTAGAACATGACAAATTGCTAGAAGAAGTGCTAAAGAACTTGGAAGAAAATGGTTTAACTGTAGAGCACTCCAAATGTAAATTTGGCGTACAATCTGTGATTTATCTTGGACATATTCCATATAGTGAAGGAGTGGCCACTAAACCTAAGATGGTGGAGGCCATCCAGAATGTCCCTCATCCCACCAACAAGGATGAAGTAAGGTAATTGCTAGGAATGGTTGAATTATATGCAAAAGTTGTGAGAGGATTTTCAAGCAGAGAGTATAATATTAGACAATTGCTTAAAAGAAAGGTGAAATTTATATGGTCAGATGACCGCAACAGAAAGAATGCTATTATACAAGCACCTGTATTAGGTTGTTTTGATCCTGATCTTAAGGATGTAGTCACAGTAGATGCCAGTAATAAGGGCCTAGGTGTTTTGTTTTTCACAAACTGATGAGAAAAGAAAAAAAAACTAATTGCATTTGCGCCCCGTGCCTTGACACCAGCTGAGGAGAAATTCTCAGTAATAAAGAAAGAAACACTTGCATGAGTTTGGGCTCTGGAGCATTTCTGAAGTCCGTACTGACCATAAACCCCTTGTTAAATTGTTAACTACTGAAGGTATTTATAATTCTTTGGCCAGAATTGCAAAAATGTCTGTGTGGTTCCAAGATTTCATTAATAAGGTTGAGTATGTACCAGGTAAAAGCAATGTTTTGGCTCATTGTTTATCGCATATGCCAACAGATATTTAGGAGTGTGACAAAAGTGAATGGAATGATTTACATGTTGCGTTAATTCATTATGAAGGTGTTTTGGGTGTAAGGAAGAAATTTGGAGAATGGAATATTTCAAGGATGGAGATTTGCAACAACTTATTGAGTGGGTTGAACAAAGTTGGCCAAATAAATTTAAAGTTCCTAATGAATTAAGACATTTTTGGGAAATAAAAGATGAATTGTCAGTGGTTAGAGGTACTGTTTTCAGGGGTGATAGAGCGGTTCGTCCAATCACTCTTAGAGACCAGTTAATGAAACTATGCCATGAAGATCACTGTGGTATAGTGAAGACCAAACACAGAGTTAAGAAATGGTGTTGGTGACCTAGTATTGATGTGAATGCAGATAGAATAGTCAGACATTGTATGATTTGCGCTAACTCTGACAAAGCCTTAAGGACTATGAGACCAAATATGAGGGAACCCATTATCCCTGAAAAACCATGGCATACGGTGGCCATAGACATCATGGGACTGATTGACACACCTTCAAAGTATATTATTGCCACAATTGATTTAGATGGCCTATTTTCAAGGTAATAGAGAAAATAGACTCCAAAGAATTATTGCCAATTTGTGGACAAAACGTTTTTAGATGAAGGATTACCTGTCCAAATTATTAGTGATAGTGGTGTGCAGTTTTTGTCTAAATTAGCCAAGAACTATTTTGAAAGGATAGGAGTGAGGCACAGAACCACATCCTTATACAATCCTAGCAGTAACAGCAAGATCGAGAGATTTAACAAAGTTTTAAAGAGCACTATACACATAGCTTGTATGAATGGTGAAGATTGGGAAGTTCAAGTATTTAAGACTGTGTGGACGTACCTATACAAACATTCTTGAAGTGTTAGAAGTATGCCCTTTTGATATAATGAGAGAAAGAGGACCGCGCACCAAGTGCAATCCAGAGTGGCTGCTACAATCTACTGATCGCAATGTGTCCTTTGAAGAAATAAGAAAAAGAACAATCAAATAGCATCAAAAGTATAAGAAAGCATTTGACCCCAAGAGGGGTTTGAGTAGAGTAGAGATCTGTGAAGGTATGTGGGTCAAGGTGAAAAAAACATGGAAAGGGAAAAAAGCCTTTACAGGTTTCTAAGGTTTATGTAATGCAGTTCTTCTGAGTGATGGAAAAGTTTAGAACCTTAAAAGGACTGTTGTTCTCAAAGGTAATGCTGAATTGTATAAACATTTCAGAAGGTATGGATGGGGAGTTATTACCTAAGCATGTGGAATTTGGTGAAGGTGTGATGCGTGGTAATGGGGAGACCAATGTGATGTTAGCAAATGGTAATGGTGTGCAAAGGGAAAAAGAAGATGTAGTGAATAGTGTAAACAAGGAAAGACAAGAAAATGATGAAATACCTGGTGAAGAGTTAATGATACCAATCAAGCTATAGCGGGAGAAGTTGTAAGAGATCAGATAGAGGAACAAAGGGAAGTTGGAAGCATTCCTGTAGAGGAACAAAGGGAAGTGTGTAACAAAAGAATAAGGGGGTAATTTTGTCCCTAGCAGTAAAAACCGCCTACTGCCGCAGCGACGGCTGCCAAAAGACTGTCGCCGCGGCTAGCAGCCATCGGCCCTATTATGACCACAGCTGGATTTCCACCAGAAGGATAGCGGAAATCCGGCTGTGGCCATGCCGGCAGATGGCGGTAAGGTGGCGCTGCTGCAAGCAGCAGCGCCACACCAGTAGACCGCCGCAGACCATATCATGACCCATGATATGGCCTGGTGGTGTTCTGCTGGCGGACGCTGCTGCTGGCAGCAGCGCCCTATCCCGACTCCTGCCAGAGGACCCCCTCACAACAGGTAAGTCGGGTGCTCTGACACGGGTGAGGGGTGGGGGGTGTTGTGTATGTGTGTGGGGCTGTGTGTGTATGTCTGTGCATGCGTGAATGCGGGTGTGTGTTGCGTGTTGTATGTCTGTGCATGTATAGATGTGTGAGTGCGTGTATGTTGTGTTGTGTGAATGCGTGTGTGCTTGTATGTGTGTAAGTGTGTGTGTGTATGTGTGTGTGAATGGATGTATGCATGCATGGATGAATGTGGGAATGAGTGTGTGAATGCGTGTATGTGTGAATGAAGGTGCGTGGATGAAGGGCGGGTCTGGAGAGGGAGGGGGTGGGGGTGGGGGGAAACCTGGAGAGGGGAGGGGGCAGGGAAGTCCCATGGTTTTCATGGCGGAAGGGTTGCCACGAAAACCATGGCTGTAGGTGGAGTCATACTCCCGCAGGCGGGCAAGAGACGGCCGCCGGGCTGGAGACTGAAGTCTGCAGTCCAGCAGTCACTACTGCCGTGGCGGTCGGTGTGGTACATTGGCGGCTTGAGCGAAACCGCCAATGTCTAAATATGGAGAAAAGTACCGCCAGCCTGTTGGCAGTACTTTCCTCCATATTAATGCCATCTGCCGGGGTCATAATGACCCCCTTAGTGTTAAATCGAAATGATTGAAGGATTCTTTGTGCAGACATAATGTATAACATGAATCTATTGAGAAGGTTTTGTTTATTCATAAAATGAGGGAAATTTGTAGTGTTTCTTCCAATAAATTGGGGACTATTGAATCATGGTAGATTTATTAAATGTTGAAATATCAGAGCACAGCTCAAATAAACATTACATCTACTCCCCTCACTCACAACAACTGCGCTCTCTGAGTTCCAATGACCAGTGCTTGGAACTGAGGGAGTGTGCGGTGGAATGAAGGGCCATACAAAAGTAAACATAGCATGTCAATACATTTAAGCTAAGAGCACTAGCAATATTTTAAAATAAAATATCATTTAAATATGAAGAGACATAACACATCTCCCCCCTTTTATGACTAAACAAACCCTTCTATATTCACTTAAATATGATATAACATAACAGATTTCCTTTATTTGAGATCAACATTGATGTGAATCTTGTTACAGTGCTTATTGATTCATGTGTTTGGAATACTATTATTGGGAAAGATGTTGTTGGTATTTTGTGGTTTAATAGAAGGTTACTTCTTTTCTGACAGATCTTGTGGAGGGTATACTGGTCACACAATTGATTTAATTGGCTATTTCTGGGCAAATTTAGATTTCTTAGGACAGCATACTCATGGAAGGGTATATGTAGCAAAGAAGGACAATCTTTGCTAGGGTGGCCAAACCAAGAGGAGATGGCTATCAGATTAAATCCAAGGTCCAATCTGCCTGTGTACATACATCCAGTGAAAATAACATGTTACAAGTGAATGATTTTGAACAAGATTTAAAACGAAATTGTAAGGATGTGTTTGTTGAGAAATTGGGTGAGTTTTGTGGTTTCAAACACCGTATAGTACTCAAAGAAGATGATATTCCAGTTCGACATAAGGTTAGGAATGTACCACCTTCATATAGAGGGAAGCTCAAAGTGATGCTAAATAACTGGTGTAAAAAGGAGATTATTAAACAGGTGGAATCTTCTCCTTGGGTCTCTCAAGCAGTTATTTCAGTGAAGGCATCTGGAGAGTTGAAACTATGTATTGATATACCCAGTCTTAATAATGCAATTTGGGTTGTGGTCATCCCCTTCCTAACTTGCAAGAAATGGTTTCCACTTTAGCTGGAGCTTCGGTGTTTACAGCTTTGGATTTAGAAAATGCTTACATTAGGTCACATTTGATGATGATTCTAGCAGGTTAATTATGTTTGTCACACCGGAAGGATTATTTTGTTACTGCAGAATGCCTTTTGGATTGGCCAGTGCTGCTTCTGTGTTTCCGAGACTAATGAAAGGGACGCTTCAAGGCTTACCTGGCACTGTAGCTCTCCAAGATGACATTTTTGATTTTTTGGATGCGACATAACAGAACATGTCAAGAGTCTTGATAATTTTCTAACAAGTGTTTGACTCTGAAAATGTCAAAATGTAAGTTTTGTAAACTTGAAGTGGAATATCTTAGGTCAGCTAATAAGTGGATCAGGCATTAGACCTAAGCGTAACCATGTCAAAACTATTTTGGATGTTCCTGTTCGAGGTTCAAAAGAACAATTCATAGCCTTTCTTGGTCTAACGGAATTTGACTCAAAGTTTATTAAAAATGAGTCTCTAAGGTTGAGCCCTTTAGAGGTTTACTAAAGAAAACTGCCAAATGTGTATGGAATGATTCTATGACCCAAACATTTAATGACATAAAAACACTGATTGTTAGTGCACCTTGTCCTAAATCTTTTGTTGTGGGTAAAGATAGTACGGTAGTAGCAGATGTAAGTAATTGTGGCTTAGCAGCTGTATTGAAGCATAAGGAGAATGGAAAGAGTGGATTGTTTCTTATGCATCTAGAACACTACAGGATGCTGACAGAAATTACTCTGTAATAGAGAGGGAACTTCTTGTGTGTGTTTTTGGGATCTGAGCATTTTTTTATTTTTTTTGTGGAGGCACAGTTTCTCATAAAAACAGATGTTTTGGAGACCAGTCATGGACACCATGGTGGATCAACAAGTCAGATCTTGTTATAGTTGTTCTGGTAGTGAGAAATCGGCTAAGCCAATGATTACAGGATTGTGCCCAGTTGATAGGAGGTTGGGAATAGGTACAATTGGCCTATTTGCTGTTCTGCCCAAGCAAGAAGCATTTGGGATTTTTGTGCTGGGCAGTGTCGTAACAAAGGCCTTTACAGCCCCCACGGTACAGGGGTTCCCCGAGGTCCAGGGGCCCCCCTCACCACAGTACTCTGGCCTCAGAGCTCCTGAGTGAGTCCGGAGGGGCGGCCCCTCCATGTACTGTGTAGGTGGGCCCCTCATGTTTTGTTATACCACTGGTGTTGGTTTATTTTTCCAAGAGCCCTGACATTAAAATGATTAAAGAATCCACATCTGAAATAGTAGTGGAAGTTTGGGATGAAAAGTTTTGTAGAGAGGGGATTCCACAAGAAATTGTGTCTGACAGTGGTCCACAGTGTGTTAGTGCGTATATTCAAGATAGTGTGTTAGTGCGTATACTCAAGATTATTTTAGCAAATATGGCATTAGTCATAAGAGGATTTCTGTTTGACATCTTGACTCCAATGACCAAGTTAAGGGATTCAACAGAGTAGTGAAGGAAGCTATTCAATTGGCAATCAAGAGTGGAATCAATTGGAGGAAAGAATTACAGGCTATGTTGCCTGCCTAAAGAAATAAAATAGTAATACGTGTGTGCCATGGTGGTTGAAAGATAAGAAAGGGTGCAGTTTTAAAACTGACTTTCGTAATGTAAGGAAGATTGTGGAGAGTTACAAGCAATGAAACTAAATATGTACACAAAAAAGAAGAACTTGCAGTAAACAATTGGTGAAGGTTGCTGATTATGTACAACTCAAGAAAAATAGGTTTGGGGGGAAGGGACCAGCACATTGGTCTGATTCTTTGCAAGTTAATGTAGTGTTTAAGAATGCAGTACTCGTGGCTGGTATAACTGTGTGGAACCTCAAATGGGTTCCTTATATAGAGGGACAACAAATGTATGTGTGAATAATGGTGTGGACACAGTAATGCGTTTTTGGACTTGCCTGAGGTTGAGTGTGATAGAGTTACATGTAATGAGACTACACCATCAGCGAAGAGTATAGTGTGTGGTGAACTTGTTGAACAGGGAAATCTTTCTTTTGGTCACGGATATCATCCTTTGAAAATTAGGAACAATTGTAGAGTATGTAGAATGCTTATTAGGCTCAATGATTATATTTTGTGTTGAATATTATCCTATGTTATTTCCTGTTATCATTTGTTTTGTAAAAAGGGGAAGATGTGTGGGACGTTTCCTTTCAAAATTGTTGTTCTGTAAGCCTGTGTGAGCGTAAGCTGGAACATAGAGTGAGCAGGTAAAAAATAATGTGTGCCCTACATTCTTGGCCCAGTTGCTGAGAGACAGGGGATCGCGGTACGCTTCTCTGTTTTGGATTGCTGTTTCAATTAAACTCTTTGATTGGATTCATTTCATGCCTACTTAGTTGTTTCTCTGTAGCCCCTCCAACAGTTAACCCCTCTTACATACTGTGGGTACTGAAGATTTGAACAGTGAGAATCCTTGTTAGGCACTGTTAGGAGAGATAGTATTTTCCTTTGCCAACTGTTCCTTGGCATACATTTGTGATGTTATGACTGCATGCCTGATTGCCTTGTGAGAAAGCTTTTGGTCACTACAGTAGACCTCTGTTCGTGAGGCCAGCAGGTAGGTCTAGCCTCGAAAAATCATAAAAATGTTATAGACCTGCATGTTGAGTAACTTGAATAATCCACTCAACCATAACTGTAATGTACTTGACTTGTAAACGTATCTCAATTGTGTGATCCTAGGCAAATATTTTACTTTACAGAGTCACCTTTTTCTTCATTCTCACATACGAGTGCAACTTCAAATATGTGAGCTCAGCAGTTCTGCTGTACTCAAAAAAACTTCTTTGTTTTATTAAATGGACTAAATGTTTGCTTCATGTATAAAAAGAATCTAGCCCACATAGAGGGGACACATGATCCAGTACTTGCTTCTAAGTTTACTAATAGCATTGCTACGAGGGCAGGGGTGTTTCTAGGTGTATGTTTGGACACTAATTTTTAATAAATATATTACTAAAGCATGATGTGGTCGCACAATGCAATTTATAGAGAGAAAAGTTCCATGAAATGTCCAAAAACCTTCCCATTTCCTTGCAGCTTTATTGATAAAACTATGTAATTTATTAACAAATCCTTGAAAATCGGGTTTCAGAAAACATTTATTCTTTGCACATTACCAAATAAAGTGTTCTGATTTGTTTTCCTATTAAACTATTTTTTTCAGCACACAGAAGTACAAACAAAGGGCTTTCACAACTACTGAAATATATTTCTGAAATCTTTGTACAGTTGAGTTAGGTATTTAAATGTTGTGTATTAGGGAAAAAACTGACAAAATCATGGAACTCTGCAGTCAAAGGACAATAAATTATAAGACAAACTGACTTTTGACCTCTATTACAAACACACAACATCAGAGGCAAGTTCCAGGTAAGTTTATTCTTGTACTAAAAGACCCGGACACGAAGACCAGTTCCTCCGTCCTGCTCCTCCCTTCAATCTCCTAACTGCCAACTTTCCCAACCCAGTCCGTGTTCGAACTCAGTGACATCATAATCCTCGATGTCGCTGAGCATGATCACAACACATCTCCTTTCAATAATAACAACATACATTTTAGAACACAAAAACAAAATTCCATAACAGTGAAGCATAGTAGATACGAATAAGAAAAATAACCTGATGCAAAATATAAAATATTATATTCAACAGGACTTGGCGCAAGCACAATAACAGAACAATAAATACTTAGCTAATATTAAATTAAGAAAAACCGAACAAGGGAATGCAATAGCATGAAATTAAAATAATTTTTTTTTACAAAAAATCTTGTAATCTGTTAGGTTTCCTTACTAAGCAACCACATCTATTAGTTTTTCTGATTGACTGTGTTTCCTGCTCTTCAGCCCGCTTATTGATATCTGTTACATCATTAGGATCAAACTATTTCTCACCAAGCTCAGGAGGTGATCGTTCATAAATTGGTTGCACACCTTCCAGTCTGTTAATCAATCAAACTTACTTCCCTGCATTCCCCAGTTTTTTGTGACACACGGAACAGAACAGCATTTTCCTCTTCCAGTCCAGCTCAGGAAGAATCAGCATTTCTGCACCAAGACAAGGATGGAAAGATGCCACACTTTCCGGTCACTCAACAATGCTGAATTACAATATGATTTTTCCCATCCTCAAAGGTTCAGAAAATCGGTTTTGTCCTTTTCTTATGAACCCAGGTTTTCTGATTTTGACAAAATCACCAAATTTGATATGTTGCTTCTTACACTTGTGTTTTGCATCAAAATACATTTTGCTCCACTCCTGGGAACATTTTAAATTTTGCTTAACCTCACTGAGTGACCAATCTGCTTTAGTAACTATTGACTTTCAACCAACAGTGTCCTTATAGCTAGGAGTTCTTCCCCTCATTAACATGAAAGGTGAATACCCAGTAGTTTCACAAAGAGTCGTTTTATATGCCCAAATGTTCTGCCTTAATTCTTTCCTCAATCCAATTGTTATTGTCTGCAAGTTGAACAATACCTTTTATTACACGGTTGAACCTTTCCACTCCACCCTTACCAGCCAGATGATACAAAGAAGTAGTTTTGTGCAAAATATCTTTATGTACTAAGAACTTGTTGAATGCCTCAGAAGTGATTTGAGGGCCAATTCTTTCCCACAGCATGTTGGGACATACAATAGGATGACAAGGTGCTTTTAATGTGACCTGAGCTTTGTCAGAATTGTTACATGCTTGGCAATCGCTCACTTTCCTTTCAATGTCTAAATCTAACGCTGGCCACCAATACGTACACTTTACTTTACTTTTTGTCTTTCCAATACTTAAATGTCCTTCATGACAAACATCTACAATCCTCTGTCTTAAACATGAAGGTGGGAATCACCTTGCCATTCCTTAGGATCAGTCCCCCTTCTAACGATAGTTCATGTCTCAATTCCCAAAACACACACGAATAGTATGATCCATATGCTGTTTCTTCGGCCAACCATTCTTAATAAACTCACTTATGACATCCAGTGTATCATCATATACGAGTGCCTGTTTCCATTCCTCGCTAGTTTTACCAGGTAAATCATCAAGAACATTGGCTACTGAAAATGTATCTACATCAGTCTCTTCACCACTCTGTAAAGGTTACGGCATCCTGCTTAAAAAATCTGCCACCAAATTTCTAACACCCAGGATGTATTGTATACTGTAATTATAATCCAACAACCTAACTGACATCCGCGCTATGCGTAGTGAAGCAGAAGTTAATCTCTTGGTGGTCAATACCTTGGTAAGTGGTTTATGATCACTTCTCGTACAACATGGTACCCCCAAATGTAGTGTCTGAAATGTTCCAGAACCCAAACACAAGCTAATGTTTTACGCTCAATAACCAAATACCTTTCCTCTGTAGGGGTAATTGAACGCGAGGCAAAAGCTATAGTCCTTTCAACACCTTTGTTATCTATTTGAGTTAATGTGGCACCAATACCCTTTGCACTAGCATCAGTGGTGACTATGCTTTGTAAGGTTGGATCAAATCCATACAATGGTGGCGCTTCAGCATATAATTTTTGATCTCTTCAAATGTAATGTCAGACTGTTCATCCCATACAAATTTATTATTGGCCATAAGCAGTTGCCTTATGGTGTGCGTTTTAAAAAAAAAATTGTACGAACTTAGCATAAAATTCCGCCAGACCTAAAAATGCTCAGTAGTCATCTTTATTCTGAGGTCTAGGGCCACATTTTACAGCTTGAATTAACTCTCTTTTAGATTTGATCCCGGCATCTGAGATTTCATGCCCCAAATAGTTTATTTTTCTCTCCACAATTTTGCACTTGCTTAATTCTGCTGTTAAACCCTGCTCATCTAAACTTTGTAAAACCATATCAAGTATAAGATCATGCTCCTGTCTACTCTTCCTCATCACCAATATATCATCTTGGAATATGAGTGTAAGGAAATGCCTCCTTGGCATGGTTGCCCCCTGACTTTTTGCCTTTGCTGATGCTATGTTTACAATTGAAAGTGTGCTGAGGCCTGCTAACCAGGCCCCAGCACCAGTGTTCTTTCCCTAACCTGTACTTTTGTATCCACAATTGGCAGACCCTGGCATCCAGATAAGTCCCTTGTAACTGGTACTTCTAGTACCAAGGGCCCTGATGCCAAGGAAGGTCTCTAAGGGCTGCAGCATGTCTTATGCCACCCTGGAGACCTCTCACTCAGCACAGACACACTGCTTGCCAGCTTGTGTGTGCTAGTGAGGACAAAACGAGTAAGTCGACATGGCACTCCCCTGAGGGTGCCATGCCAGCCTCTCACTGCCTATGCAGTATAGGTAAGACACCCCTCTAGCAGGCCTTACAGCCCTAAGGCAGGGTGCACTATACCATAGGTGAGGGTACCAGTGCATGAGCATGGTACCCCTACAGTGTCTAAACAAAACCTTAGACATTGTAAGTGCAGGGTAGCCATAAGAGTATATGGTCTGGGAGTTTGTCAAACACGAACTCCACAGCACCATAATGGCTACACTGAAAACTGGGAAGTTTGGTATCAAACTTCTCAGCACAATAAATGCATACTGATGCCAGTGTACATTTTATTGTAAAATACACCCCAGAGGGCACCTTAGAGGTGCCCCCTGAAACTTAACCGACTATCTGTGTAGGCTGACTAGTTTTAGCAGCCTGCCACAAACCGAGACATGTTGCTGGCCCCATGGGGAGAGTGCCTTTGTCACTCTGAGGCCAGTAACAAAGCCTGCACTGGGTGGAGATGCTAACACCTCCCCCAGGCAGGAATTGTCACACCTGGCGGTGAGCCTCAAAGGCTCACCTCCTTTGTGCCAACCCAGCAGGACACTCCAGCTAGTGGAGTTGCCCGCCCCCTCCGGCCAGGCCCCACTTTTGGCGGCAAGGCCGGAGAAAATAATGAGAAAAACAAGGAGGAGTCACTGGCCAGTCAGGACAGCCCCTAAGGTGTCCTGAGCTGAAGTGACTCTAACTTTTAGAAATCCTCCATCTTGCAGATGGAGGATTCCCCCAATAGGGTTAGGATTGTGACCCCCTCCCCTTGGGAGGAGGCACAAAGAGGGTGTACCCACCCTCAGGACTAGTAGCCATTGGCTACTAACCCCCCAGACCTAAACACGCCCTTAAATTTAGTATTTAAGGGCTACCCTGAACCCTAGAAAATGAGATTCCTGCAACTACAAGAAGAAGGACTGCCTAGCTGAAAACCCCTGCAGAGGAAGACCAGAAGACGACAACTGCCTTGGCTCCAGAAACTCACCGGCCTGTCTCCTGCCTTCCAAAGATCCTGCTCCAGTGACGCCTTCCAAAGGGACCAGCGACCTCGACATCCTCTGAGGACTGCCCCTGCTTCGAAAAGACAAGAAACTCCCGAGGACAGCGGACCTGCTCCAAGAAAAGCTGCAACTTTGTTTCCAGCAGCTTTAAAGAACCCTGCAAGCTCCCCGCAAGAAGCGTGAGACTTGCAACACTGCACCCGGCGACCCCGACTCGGCTGGTGGCGATCCAACACCTCAGGAGGGACCCCAGGACTACTCTGATACTGTGAGTACCAAAACCTGTCCCCCCTGAGCCCCCACAGCGCCGCCTGCAGAGGGAATCCCGAGGCTTCCCCTGACCGCGACTCTTTGAACCTAAAGTCCCGACGCCTGGGAGAGACCCTGCACCCGCAGCCCCCAGGACCTGAAGGACCGGACTTTCACTGGAGAAGTGACCCCCAGGAGTCCCTCTCCCTTGCCCAAGTGGAGGTTTCCCCGAGGAATCCCCCCCTTGCCTGCCTGCAGCGCTGAAGAGATCCCGAGATCTCTCATAGACTAACATTGCGAACCCGACGCCTGTTCCTACACTGCACCCGGCCGCCCCCGCGCTGCTGAGGGTGAAATTTCTGTGTGGACTTGTGTCCCCCCCGGTGCCCTACAAAACCCCCCTGGTCTGCCCTCCGAAGACGCGGGTACTTACCTGCAAGCAGACCGGAACCGGGGCACCCCCTTCTCTCCATTCTAGCCTATGCGTTTTGGGCACCACTTTGAACTCTGCACCTGACCGGCCCTGAGCTGCTGGTGTGGTGACTTGGGGGTTGCTCTGAACCCCCAACGGTGGGCTACCTTGGACCAAGAACTAAGCCCTGTAAGTGTCTTACTTACCTGGTTAACCTAACAAATACTTACCTCCCCTAGGAACTGTGAAAATTGCACTGTGTCCACTTTTAAAACAGCTATTTGTGAATAACTTGAAAAGTATACATGCAATTTTGATGATTTGAAGTTCCTAAAGTACTTACCTGCAATACCTTTCGAATGAGATATTACATGTAGAATTTGAACCTGTGGTTCTTAAAATAAACTAAGAAAAGATATTTTTTCTATATAAAAACCTATTGACTGGATTTGTCTCTGAGTGTGTGTACCTCATTTATTGTCTATGTGTATGTACAACAAATGCTTAACACTACTCCTTGGATAAGCCTACTGCTCGACCACACTACCACAAAATAGAGCATTAGTATTATCTCTTTTTGCCACTATCTTACCTCTAAGGGGAACCCTTGGACTCTGTGCATGCTATTCCTTACTTTGAAATAGCACATACAGAGCCAACTTCCTACATTGGTGGATCAGCGGTGGGGTACAAGACTTTGCATTTGCTGGACTACTCAGCCAATACCTGATCACACGACAAATTCCAAAATTGTCATTAGAAATTGATTTTTACAATTTGAAAAGTTTTCTAAATTCTTAAAAGACCTGCTAGGGCCTTGTGTTAGATCCTGTTTAGCATTTCTTTTAGAGTTTAAAAGTTTATAAAAGTTTGAATTAGAACCTAGAACTAGTTGTAGATTCTTAAAAAGTATTCCAACTTTTAGAAGCAAAATGTCTAGCACAGATGTGACTGTGGTGGAACTCGACACCACACCTTACCTCCATCTTAAGATGAGGGAGCTAAGGTCACTCTGTAAAATAAAGAAAATAACAATGGGCCCCAAACCTACCAAAATACAGCTCCAGGAGCTTTTGGCAGAGTTTGAAAAGGCCAACCCCTCTGAGGGTGGCAACTCAGAGGAAGAGGATAGTGACTTGGAGGACAATTCCCCCCTACCAGTCCTATCTAGGGAGAACAGGGTCCCTCAAACCCTGACTCCTAAAATAATAGTCAGAGATGCTGGTTCCCTCACAGGAGAGACCAACACCTCTGAAATCACTGAGGATAGCCCCAGTGAAGAGGACATCCAGTTAGCCAGGATGGCCAAAAGATTGGCTTTGGAAAGACAGATCCTAGCCATAGAGAGGGAAAGACAAGAGATGGGCCTAGGACCCATCAATGGTGGCAGCAACATAAATAGGGTCAGAGATTCTCCTGACATGTTGAAAATCCCTAAAGGGATTGTAACTAAATATGAAGATGGTGATGACATCACCAAATGGTTCACAGCTTTTGAGAGGGCTTGTGTAACCAGAAAAGTGAACAGATCTCACTGGGGTGCTCTCCTTTGGGAAATGTTCACAGGAAAGTGTAGGGATAGACTCCTCACACTCTCTGGACAAGATGCAGAATCTTATGACCTCATGAAGGGTACCCTGATTGAGGGCTTTGGATTCTCCACTGAGGAGTATAGGATTAGATTCAGGGGGGCTCAAAAATCCTCGAGCCAGACCTGGGTTGACTTTGTAGACTACTCAGTGAAAACACTAGATGGTTGGATTCAAGGCAGTGGTGTAAGTAATTATGATGGGCTGTACAATTTATTTGTGAAAGAACACCTGTTAAGTAATTGTTTCAATGATAAACTGCATCAGCATCTGGTAGACCTAGGACCAATTTCTCCCCAAGAATTGGGAAAGAAGGCGGACCATTGGGTCAAGACAAGGGTGTCCAAGACTTCAACAGGGGGTGACCAAAAGAAAGGGGTCACAAAGACTCCCCAGGGGAAGGGTGATGAGACAACCAAAACTAAAAATAGTAAAGAGTCTTCTACAGGCCCCCAAAAACCTGCACAGGAGGGTGGGCCCAGAGCCTCTTCACAAAACAATGGGTACAAGGGTAAAAACTTTGATCCCAAAAAGGCCTGGTGTCATAGCTGTAAACAGCATGGACACCAAACTGGAGACAAGGCCTGTCCCAAGAAAGGTTCCACTCCAAACTCCCATCCAGGTAACACTGGTATGGCTAGTCTCCAAGTGGGATCAACAGTGTGCCCAGAGCAAATCAGGGTCCACACTGAAGCTATTCTAGTTTCTGAGGGTGGGGTGGATTTAGCCACACTAGCTGTCTGGCCGCCTAACATGCAAAAATACAGACAGCAACTCTTAATTAATGGGACTAGAATAGAGGGCCTGAGGGATACAGGTGCCAGTGTCACCATGGTGACAGAGAAACTGGTTTCCCCTGGCCAATACCTGACTGGAAAAACTTACACAGTCACCAACGCTGACAATCAGAGAAAAGTACATCCCATGGCAATGGTTACTTTAGAATGGGGAGGGGTCAATGGCCTGAAACAGGTGGTGGTCTCCTCAAATATCCCAGTGGACTGTCTGCTTGGAAATGACCTGGAGTCCTCAGCATGGGCTGAGGTAGAACTAAAAACCCATGCAGCAATGCTGGGTATCCCTGAACTGGTGTGTGTGAAAACAAGAGCACAATGCAAGGCCCAGGGTGAACAAGTAGAGCTGGAGTCTGGAAGAATGGCCCAGCCTACCAAGAGAACAGGAAAGTCAGTTGGGAAACCAACTACAACACAGCAAAAGAAAGGGAACCTCTCTTCTCAGGAAGAAGTTCTGCCCTCTGAGGGAACTGAGCCTTTGGAGCTTGAACCTTATCAGGTTGAGCTCTTAGGCCCAGGGGGACCCTCAAGGGAGGAGCTGTGTAAGGGACAAGAAACCTGTCCCTCTCTTGAAGGCCTTAGGCAGCAAGCTGCTGAAGAGTCCAAAGGCAAGAAAAATGGAACGCATAGGGTCTATTGGGAAGATGGACTCCTGTACACTGAGGCCAGAGACCCCAAACCTGGTGCCACTAGGAGAGTGGTAGTGCCTCAGCTGTTCAGGAAGTTCATCCTAACATTGGCCCATGACATTCCCCTTGCTGGACATTTGGGACAAACCAAGACGTGGGAGAGGTTAGTCAACCACTTCTACTGGCCCAATATGTCCAACATGGTTAAGGAGTTTTGCCTCTCCTGCCCCACCTGTCAAGCCAGTGGTAAGACAGGTGGACATCCAAAGGCCCCCCTCATTCCACTTCCAGTGGTGGGGGTTCCCTTTGAAAGAGTGGGTGTGGACATAGTTGGTCCACTGGAACCTCCCACAGCCTCAGGAAATATGTATATCCTGGTAGTAGTGGATCATGCTACCAGGTATCCTGAAGCTATTCCCCTTAGGTCGACTACTGCCCCTGCAGTAGCCAAGGCCCTCATTGGTATCTTTACCAGAGTGGGTTTCCCTAAGGAGGTGGTGTCTGACAGAGGTACCAACTTCATGTCAGCATACCTAAAGCACATGTGGAATGAGTGTGGAGTGACTTATAAATTCACTACACCATACCATCCACAAACTAATGGCTTGGTGGAGAGATTCAACAAGACATTAAAAGGCATGATCATGGGGCTCCCAGAAAAACTCAAAAGGAGATGGGATGTCCTCTTGCCATGTCTGCTTTTCGCTTACAGAGAGGTGCCACAGAAGGGAGTAGGATTCTCACCCTTTGAACTTCTGTTTGGTCATCCTGTAAGGGGACCACTTGCCCTTGTTAAAGAAGGCTGGGAGAGACCTCTCCATGAGCCTAAACAGGACATAGTGGACTATGTACTTGGCCTTCGCTCTAGAATGGCAGAGTACATGGAAAAGGCAACCAAAAACCTTGAGGCCAGCCAACAGCTCCAGAAGTTTTGGTATGACCAAAAGGCTGCACTGGTTGAGTTCCAACCAGGGCAGAAAGTCTGGGTTCTGGAGCCTGTGGCTCCCAGGGCACTCCAGGACAAATGGAGTGGCCCTTACCCAGTGCTAGAAAGGAAGAGTCAGGTCACCTACCTGGTGGACCTGGGCACAAGCAGGAGCCCCAAGAGGGTGATCCATGTGAACCGCCTTAAGCTCTTCCATGACAGGGCTGATGTGAATCTGTTGATGGTAACAGATGAGGATCAGGAGGCAGAGAGTGAACCTCTCCCTGATCTTCTGTCATCAGACCCAAAAGATGGCACAGTAGATGGAGTGATCTACTCAGACACCCTCTCTGGCCAACAGCAAGCTGATTGTAGGAGAGTCCTACAACAGTTTCCTGAACTCTTCTCCTTAACCCCTGGTCAGACACACCTGTGTACCCATGATGTGGACACAGGAGACAGCATGCCTGTCAAGAACAAAATCTTTAGACAATCTGACCATGTTAAGGAAAGCATCAAGGTGGAAGTCCACAAGATGCTGGAATTGGGAGTAATTGAGCGCTCTGACAGCCCCTGGGCTAGCCCAGTGGTCTTAGTCCCCAAACCTCACACCAAAGATGGCAAGAAAGAGATGAGGTTTTGTGTGGACTACAGAGGGCTCAATTCTGTCACCAAGACAGATGCTCATCCAATTCCAAGAGCTGATGAGCTCATAGATAAATTAGATGCTGCCAAATTCTTAAGTACCTTTGACTTGACAGCAGGGTACTGGCAAATAAAAATGGCACCTGGAGCAAAAGAGAAAACAGCATTCTCCACACCGGATGGGCATTATCAGTTTACTGTTATGCCCTTTGGTTTAAAGAATGCCCCTGCCACCTTCCAAAGGTTGGTGAATCAAGTCCTTGCTGGCTTGGAGTCCTTTAGCACAGCTTATCTTGATGATATTGCTGTCTTTAGCTCCACCTGGCAGGATCACCTGGTCCACCTGAAGAAGGTTTTGAAGGCTCTGCAATCTGCAGGCCTCTCTATCAAGGCATCCAAATGCCAGATAGGGCAGGGAACTGTGGTTTACTTGGGCCATCTTGTAGGTGGAGGCCAAGTTCAGCCACTCCAACCCAAGATCCAGACTATTCTGGACTGGGTAGCTCCAAAAACCCAGACTCAAGTCAGGGCATTCCTTGGCTTGACTGGGTATTACAGGAGGTTTGTGAAGGGATATGGATCCATTGTGACAGCCCTCACTGAACTCACCTCCAAGAAAATGCCCAAGAAAGTGAACTGGACTGTGGAATGCCAACAGGCCTTTGACACCCTGAAACAAGCAATGTGCTCAGCACCAGTTCTAAAAGCTCCAGATTATTCTAAGCAGTTCATTGTGCAGACTGATGCCTCTGAACATGGGATAGGGGCAGTTTTGTCCCAAACAAATGATGATGGCCTTGACCAGCCTGTTGCTTTCATTAGCAGGAGGTTACTCCCCAGGGAGCAGCGTTGGAGTGCCATTGAGAGGGAGGCCTTTGCTGTGGTTTGGTCCCTGAAGAAGCTGAGACCATACCTCTTTGGGACTCACTTCCTAGTTCAAACTGACCACAGACCTCTCAAATGGCTGATGCAAATGAAAGGTGAAAATCCTAAACTGTTGAGGTGGTCCATCTCCCTACAGGGAATGGACTTTACAGTGGAACACAGACCTGGGACTGCCCATGCCAATGCAGATGGCCTTTCCAGGTTCTTCCACTTAGAAAATGAAGACTCTCTTGGGAAAGGTTAGTCTCATCCTCTTTCGTTTGGGGGGGGGTTGTGTAAGGAAATGCCTCCTTGGCATGGTTGCCCCCTGACTTTTTGCCTTTGCTGATGCTATGTTTACAATTGAAAGTGTGCTGAGGCCTGCTAACCAGGCCCCAGCACCAGTGTTCTTTCCCTAACCTGTACTTTTGTATCCACAATTGGCAGACCCTGGCATCCAGATAAGTCCCTTGTAACTGGTACTTCTAGTACCAAGGGCCCTGATGCCAAGGAAGGTCTCTAAGGGCTGCAGCATGTCTTATGCCACCCTGGAGACCTCTCACTCAGCACAGACACACTGCTTGCCAGCTTGTGTGTGCTAGTGAGGACAAAACGAGTAAGTCGACATGGCACTCCCCTGAGGGTGCCATGCCAGCCTCTCACTGCCTATGCAGTATAGGTAAGACACCCCTCTAGCAGGCCTTACAGCCCTAAGGCAGGGTGCACTATACCATAGGTGAGGGTACCAGTGCATGAGCATGGTACCCCTACAGTGTCTAAACAAAACCTTAGACATTGTAAGTGCAGGGTAGCCATAAGAGTATATGGTCTGGGAGTTTGTCAAACACGAACTCCACAGCACCATAATGGCTACACTGAAAACTGGGAAGTTTGGTATCAAACTTCTCAGCACAATAAATGCATACTGATGCCAGTGTACATTTTATTGTAAAATACACCCCAGAGGGCACCTTAGAGGTGCCCCCTGAAACTTAACCGACTATCTGTGTAGGCTGACTAGTTTTAGCAGCCTGCCACAAACCGAGACATGTTGCTGGCCCAATGGGGAGAGTGCCTTTGTCACTCTGAGGCCAGTAACAAAGCCTGCACTGGGTGGAGATGCTAACACCTCCCCCAGGCAGGAATTGTCACACCTGGCGGTGAGCCTCAAAGGCTCACCTCCTTTGTGCCAACCCAGCAGGACACTCCAGCTAGTGGAGTTGCCCGCCCCCTCCGGCCAGGCCCCACTTTTGGCGGCAAGGCCGGAGAAAATAATGAGAAAAACAAGGAGGAGTCACTGGCCAGTCAGGACAGCCCCTAAGGTGTCCTGAGCTGAAGTGACTCTAACTTTTAGAAATCCTCCATCTTGCAGATGGAGGATTCCCCCAATAGGGTTAGGATTGTGACCCCCTCCCCTTGGGAGGAGGCACAAAGAGGGTGTACCCACCCTCAGGACTAGTAGCCATTGGCTACTAACCCCCCAGACCT
Organism: Pleurodeles waltl; assembly: GCF_031143425.1. NCBI lineage: Eukaryota > Metazoa > Chordata > Amphibia > Caudata > Salamandridae > Pleurodeles > Pleurodeles waltl. The sequence goes on from NC_090440.1 coordinate 668,604,472, forward strand.
AAACACGCCCTTAAATTTAGTATTTAAGGGCTACCCTGAACCCTAGAAAATGAGATTCCTGCAACTACAAGAAGAAGGACTGCCTAGCTGAAAACCCCTGCAGAGGAAGACCAGAAGACGACAACTGCCTTGGCTCCAGAAACTCACCGGCCTGTCTCCTGCCTTCCAAAGATCCTGCTCCAGCGACGCCTTCCAAAGGGACCAGCGACCTCGACATCCTCTGAGGACTGCCCCTGCTTCGAAAAGACAAGAAACTCCCGAGGACAGCGGACCTGCTCCAAGAAAAGCTGCAACTTTGTTTCCAGCAGCTTTAAAGAACCCTGCAAGCTCCCCGCAAGAAGCGTGAGACTTGCAACACTGCACCCGGCGACCCCGACTCGGCTGGTGGCGATCCAACACCTCAGGAGGGACCCCAGGACTACTCTGATACTGTGAGTACCAAAACCTGTCCCCCCTGAGCCCCCACAGCGCCGCCTGCAGAGGGAATCCCGAGGCTTCCCCTGACCGCGACTCTTTGAACCTAAAGTCCCGACGCCTGGGAGAGACCCTGCACCCGCAGCCCCCAGGACCTGAAGGACCGGACTTTCACTGGAGAAGTGACCCCCAGGAGTCCCTCTCCCTTGCCCAAGTGGAGGTTTCCCCGAGGAATCCCCCCCTTGCCTGCCTGCAGCGCTGAAGAGATCCCGAGATCTCTCATAGACTAACATTGCGAACCCGACGCCTGTTCCTACACTGCACCCGGCCGCCCCCGCGCTGCTGAGGGTGAAATTTCTGTGTGGACTTGTGTCCCCCCCGGTGCCCTACAAAACCCCCCTGGTCTGCCCTCCGAAGACGCGGGTACTTACCTGCAAGCAGACCGGAACCGGGGCACCCCCTTCTCTCCATTCTAGCCTATGCGTTTTGGGCACCACTTTGAACTCTGCACCTGACCGGCCCTGAGCTGCTGGTGTGGTGACTTGGGGGTTGCTCTGAACCCCCAACGGTGGGCTACCTTGGACCAAGAACTAAGCCCTGTAAGTGTCTTACTTACCTGGTTAACCTAACAAATACTTACCTCCCCTAGGAACTGTGAAAATTGCACTGTGTCCACTTTTAAAACAGCTATTTGTGAATAACTTGAAAAGTATACATGCAATTTTGATGATTTGAAGTTCCTAAAGTACTTACCTGCAATACCTTTCGAATGAGATATTACATGTAGAATTTGAACCTGTGGTTCTTAAAATAAACTAAGAAAAGATATTTTTTCTATATAAAAACCTATTGACTGGATTTGTCTCTGAGTGTGTGTACCTCATTTATTGTCTATGTGTATGTACAACAAATGCTTAACACTACTCCTTGGATAAGCCTACTGCTCGACCACACTACCACAAAATAGAGCATTAGTATTATCTCTTTTTGCCACTATCTTACCTCTAAGGGGAACCCTTGGACTCTGTGCATGCTATTCCTTACTTTGAAATAGCACATACAGAGCCAACTTCCTACAATGAGTAAATCTTTCATGTCTGTAAAGACATTGTGCATCAACCTTTGAAACATTACTGCTGCTGAAACTAACCCAAAAGGTACTCTTTTAAATCTAAAACTCCCAAAAGGTGTTATGAAAGCCGTGAGACTTCTGCTATCAGCATGCAAGGATACCTGGTGATAGGCTGCGTTGAGATCAATACTGGAAAACCACTTAACCCATCTTGTGTGCGCTAGCATCTCACTGATACTGGGTAAGAGATTGTGATCTACAAGATTGTTTTTATTGAGATCCCAAAAACACAGTCTAAGCTTCCCATTCTTTTTTTTGTGACAACTAAAGGTGTGACCCACTCTGCAGACTCGACAGGTTCAATGATACCTTCTGACTGCAACTTTTGAAATTCCTTCTTAACTTTATCCATAAACAAAAAAGGAATGCTCCTGACTTTATGTACAACTAGAGAAGAATTAGGTTTAAGTTGTATTTTGTGTTGGAACCCCTTAAGTTTTCCAGTCTGCCCCAAGAATACCTTAGGAAATCTTTTTGCAATGTCAGATTTAAACGGTACACCCTGTTGCACTACCGACACTAGTACAGAACTACTGAGGTCTAGTCTGATACCCAGTACATCCTGCTCTTTCCACCCTAGAACAGATGGACCTGTTTCTGATACATAGATCTTACAATGAGCCTGCTTATTTTTTAACTTGACTAACAATTTCCTGTAACCAATCATATTTATAGGCTCCCCTGTAAAAGTCTTTGGTGAAATATCAATTTTTTCCAGACTGTTTCCCAAAACAGATACAAAAAAGTGTTGTCAGACATCCTGATTCACGATAGTATACGGTGAACCTGAGTCTGTGACCACTGAAATATCTACACCCCCAATAGGAATTTCACACAAGGGTCTTTTGTTGCACCCCTCTATTTCAATAAGTTATTGTAAATATTCAAAATACATAAATTGGAGTCTGAATCTTCTGAAGAACTAATATGTGAATGTTAATCTTCCTCTATACATTTCACACAAACCTCTCTTTTCACATTGTTATTCTTACGACAAACTTTAGAAAAATGACCAAGAACGCCACAGTTTGAGCACTTCTGATTCCAAGCCGGGCAATTCCTATCATTAGCTAAAGGATATTTGCTCCAACATCTGAAACAAGATTTTCTTTCATTTGAAATTACGTCATCTTATGTGTTGAACCATTGAATTTGTTTGGAATTTTGTTGGCCTTCTTTAATTTGGCTACAATAGACTTATCCTCTGTATTGGCAACCATCTTATTGTCACTGCGCAACACAGCCTTTGCACACCTTCCTGTAAGGTCAGCACTATTAACCATGTCACTGACTTCTTGCAAAGAAGCTTCCTCTCTTGCCCAGAGTTTATCTTGAATATGAGGATTTGCCGTATGCATCACAATTTGGTCTCTAATGAGATCATAGTGAAGATTCCCAAATTTACATGGGAGAGCTAAATTCTTAAGTGCCGCTACATAATCCTCTACTGACTCCTCTTGTTGTTGCTTTCTTTGCAAAGATTTGTAGCGATCCACAGCAACGCATACTGTTGGTTTAAAATAGTGAGTTAGATCATCAAGAGCGTGAGTATACAGATCACCCTGATCTGGTAGTCTGTTTTTTTTGTTAATACTGTTGTAAACTTCTAAACCTTTGGCTCCTAAACAATGAAGAAGAATCTTTTTATTTTCTTCTCTGCTGTAAGATCTTCATAGTCTTCAAAAGTTGAGATATTATTTTCTAAATATTCTTTCCACTCTTCCCACTTTAGGGGCCAGATGTAGCAAAAAAGCAATTTGCGACTTGCAAATTGCGAGTCCCTGCGACTCGCAATTTGCAAGTCGCAAATTGCTATGCAGTACGGTGTCTCAGACACCGACTGCAACTCGCAATGGGGTCGCAATGACCCACCTCATGAATATTCATGAGGTGGGTCGCAAATTGCGGCCCCATTGCGAGTATAGGCACTCGCTAAAATGGAGGCCTGCTGACGTCAGCAGACCTCCATGTTAGCGACCTGCTTTTAAATAAAGCAGTTTTTTTTTTTTAAATGTAGCCCGTTTTCCCTAAGGGAAAACGAGCTGCATTTCAAAAAAATCCGAAACCTTTTGTTTCGGTTTTTTCAGGGCAGGGAGTGGTCCCTTGGACCACTCCCTTCCCTGAAAAAATGTTTTGGGGTCCAGTCTCAAACTGGAAGGGGTCCCTTGGGGACCCCTTCCAATTTGCGAGTGGGTTACCATCCACTTGAAGTGGATGGTAACTGCGACTCCATTTGCGACCGCGTACGCGGTCGCAAATGGAGTTGCATACCACTGCGACTCGCAAATAGGAAGGGAACACCCCTTCCTATTTGCGATTCGGAAATGCATTTTGCGAGTCGGTAACGGCTCGCAAAATGCATTTCTGCATAGGAAACACGCATTTGCGAGTCGCAAACGGCAGATTTTGCCGTTTGCGACTCGCAAAGTGTTTCCTACATCTGGCCCTAAATGTAGTCCGCCAGTTTGAGGCAATAATGGTTCTGGGGGACTAAGATTCTACACATTTCCTAAAGCTGTGGTGAAAGTGCTTGTAAGGTTAAAAATAAACTTGAAAAATAGTGAAAAATTACCAAAATAAAGTGAAACACAACAAACTGCACAAAAAAAAAATGGTACTAAAATCTTTTTTTATATTTAGTTAATGCGCTAATTATTGTCTACGCGTCTCAAATATGTAAACATTCATGGAGTTCGTTGCCTAGAAATGCTCAGATGCTTTGTGGAATCAACGCACACTCCGAGGACTCGTTGCCTAGTAACAGACAACCAGTTTCACAAGCTGCATTTCAATTACGTAACACGAAGCGTCAATGTTTCATTGCCCGAGCTTATGGCTCCGACTGCTCAGGCGAGCAGAGGTCAATTTCTGGAAATGTACTCATGAATCTCACGACACATGGAACGGTAACAGAGTACATCGAGTTAATCCTGCTGCACAGGTTACTGTCATACGTAAGTAAAGCTGAATGCAGGTCTGAAAGCGAGTAGCATCGGCAAGCAGGTTCATAGATGCAGGTGTCAGGGTCAAGCAGCTCGTCGCCAACTTTATTACGAACACAGCAGCAGAGATAAGTTCCAGGTAAGTTTATTCTTGTAGTATAAGACCCTGCCACGAAGACCAGTTCCTCCATCTTGCTCCTCCCTTCTCTCTCCCAACTGTCAACTCCCTGAACCCAGTCCGTGCTCGAACTCAGTGACATCATAATCCTCGATATCACTGAGCACAATCACAACAACCTCAGTCTCTAAACACAGAGCAAATGTGACAAGAACAAGATTTAAAGGCCTCCCTTATGTTCTGACTGAAAAGAACACCTGTTCTTTGTCAACTGGCCAGAAGGGTTGAGTAGGTCCTAAAAGTAGCTTAACCATAGCAGTGGGCAAGTAGAATTTTCGAGGCCTGCAGGTCACTTATAAAAGTCATAGCACTGATTAATGTGCTGAGAAAAGGTATGACAGCCCACTCCCGCCATCCCTAGACACACACACCCCTAATGCATGGATGCCAACTACAATGTGAAGAGCTACAGCACCCACAATCCTAACCAAGTCAATGTCTGCAGTGCAGCAGCTGTCAATGCAAGCACTGGGAAGCTAATCGAGCCACTGCATGCATCACAACAAGGACATAACAACTACAGTCACGCAACTTACATCTACCATATCCATCCACAGGTACCCCTGCCACTGACACCCGGCAGGGAATGCCAGGCTCAGACAGCCCTCCCCAGGATGAAGGCCCCACTGGATGTCTGGATGAGGACGACTTGCCTGGGCCATCTGGGGCCACTGACCAGTCCACCAACGGCACACCCATCCTGGACACACCGGACGCTCCTGCCATGTGGCAACAACACCACATCCAGAAGCTGAACCCCAAACCTGTGCCCCAGGGACCCATCAATCAGAGGTGTGCCCCATAGTACAGAGGCCAGAGTCAAGGGCACCCACCCTAGACAATGAAGGACCTGCTGCTACTGGGAGTGGGCAGATTGTGCCAGGGGCACAGGCACAGGGGGTTAGGGGTAGTGGGAGGTGTACTGTGGGCCAACGGTCAGGACAGCCACACCAACTGACTGCGACACCCTGTCGACTGTCCACTACCATACCTCTGTCTACCCATAGCCAGCACCCTGGACCCGGTGTACCTACAGCTGGACTCACCACTCTGATGATCTCTGCCGCCATGACCCCACTCATCACCCCTCACACTTGTACATACCAAATAAACAACAACTGAGCACAGTTCATGTCTACTTATTTATTTGTCATGAGTACGCATGGAACTGGCAATACTGCCAACCCATTGCCCAGCACATTCATCGGAAGGTGACAGAGGGGGGAGCAATATCTCGGGAGGATGGATGTGTAGCAGGCAGTGGCTGGACATATGTGTCAATGGAGGCAACAGGCCAAGCAGGGCCACAGAACACCACAACATTGTCCTGAAAGTAGAGCAAGACACGGACTACAATCACTATAGGAGTCACAGATGCCAACTCCACACAAATGCACTGTAGGAACAGGAATCCATTGCAGATGTGCCAGTCAGGTCCACAACCATATGGCCAGTACCTACACACATTAACAACACATAACAACCCAATGGTCCAACCTGCACAGCACCCAGCGCCAGACCTGAACCCATTCCCACTGCCACCAACAACAATGTAGCACTGCCACCCAATGTCGAATCCCAGGATAGATGCTGCACACATGCAACAACCCTGTGTGGCACACACATAACACCTGCACTGGTAGCTCAGGGAACATACTACATACACATTGATGGCACCAGTGCACTGGCACCACAGCTGCCTGACTATGGGTCTGACCTGTACACTGTGATTACCTAAGTCATGGGCACATGTGACCCACCCCCCCCCCGAACCGACCCAGAGTCAGAGCTGCAACCAATAAAATCAGTGGTCACAGACAACAGGTGGCATCAGGGACAAGGCAGACAGTTGTAGAGGACACATACCACACAGTTAACACATAGCTGCATCTCAGCCGAAGTAATGTTGAATCAGCTCTGCCCTGGAGTCAGCTGCATCCTCATCATCATCCTCTTCATCACTTCCCATGTCCCCTTCATCAGCCACTGGCACAGCTACCCCCTCCTCTGCATCCAGCAATGGGATCTGACACCTCAGGGCCAGATTGTGCAGCATGCAGCAGGCCACAATGATCTGGCACACTTTCTGTGGGTTGTAGAGCAGGGTACCCCCAGAGACATGCAAACAGCAGAACCTGGCTTTCAGCAGACCGAAGCATCTCTCAATGACCAGTCTGGTACGACCGTGGGCCTCATCGTAACGGTCCTCTGCAGCTGAGGTTGGATGCCTCACGGGTGTCATGAGCCAGGGCAGGTTGATATAGCCAGAGTCACCTGTATGTATAGAGGGAAGAGGCATGTGAAGACAGGGAGGGCAATAGGGCAGGGACACAAGGGTTCAGAGAGCTGAGGGCCACACCTAGGCTGGGGTACACACCGGTGGGCCAGGCCCGGTCCCTCGAAAGTGGTGCTATCATGTGTGGGACGCTGCTGTTCCACAGGAAGTAGGAATCATGCACACAGCCTGGGTACCTGACCGTCACCTGGGAAATGTACTGGTCTGCAAGACACACCACCTGCACATTGACCGAATGAAAGTTTTTGCGGTTTCTGTACACCTGTTCATTCCTCCTGGGTGGTACCAGTGCAATGTGAGAGCCATCAACTGCCCCAATCACATGTGGGACGTGTGCCACATTGTAGAAAGCAGTTTTGACAGTGGCCAATTCTGCACTTCGGGGGAACTGGATGTAGCTGGACATATGTTGAATCAGGGCACAAAGTACATCCCTCGGGATGTTGCTAACATGGACTGTGATATCCCAGCTGCGAGGCCCACTGTGACCTGGAAGGAACCTGAGGCAAGGTAGTGGAGGACTGACTCTTAATCAATAAGATGTACACAGTTCCACACAAAGTGTCTCTGGAAAAAACAGGTGACTGGAAATATAAAATATTTGAAGCAAGAGCCCTCACTCACCTCACGGTGACATGCTTCATCATAGGGCTATGCTCCTCGTCAGGCCGGCGCTGCAATACCTGACGGCCCCACAAGGGGGCTCTTTGCCGGAGATCTTCTTTTGTGAGAGAAAGCCGGTCAGCAAAGTGCTAATCTAGGATTGGTATGAAAAACTGTTAAAAATGACTAGAGGTAAAACACAATTTATTAGAATGTCTGACCTCTGCCATGGTTAAAAACGAAAAGAGGGAAGAACTGGAGGACTGACAACACCTGCACTGTGGGAGGGTTTGCTTTGGGATGGCCAATGGTAGGCAAAAGATCTGGCTCCACCTGGGACACCAGTTTCATTATGATCACACAGTTCAGGCAATAGGTCTGGATGATGTGGTACTTTTCCAGGTTGATAAGGTCGACTAGGGGCCTGTACACTGGTGCATTCCTCATCCTCAACTGTGCATAGTACCTGGGAACAGGAGAGAATTGGTACAATGTTGTGCACTACAGACACTGGACGCACTAACTTTCATACACATTAAACATTGAAACTGTAAAATGGTAGCCGCCTGTCAGCATGCATGGGACAGGTGGAAGTGAGATCATCCCGCCGGCGTAACACATCATGGCGGTAGGTGGTCACGACCGCCGTGCAACTCACCATTTGTTCACACTGTTGCTAATGGGAGGCAGAAGCCAGTGGTGATCGCAGCAGCCGCGACCGCCATTTCATGTGCTCATGCCCACTTGACTCCTGAACTTCGTGCACTGAAGACCTCCACTGCATGTGCTGCTGTGTACTGACTCTGGTAGCCAAGATGCCACATCCTGCAGGAGACAGGGCCACAGCCTTCACCGAGGAGGAGTTGGAGCGGCTCATGGACGTGGTCCTGCCCATGTTTGGACAGTTGTATGGGGCACCAGAGCAGCAGGTGAACCCATTGTCATTGTCCTGTATGTGAGTTGTGCGCATGGACATGGGGGCCTTGGTAGGTGGCAGTGTGAATGGAGCATGGACATGGGTGAGGGGCCTAAGGCTACGTTGGCTGATGACGTGTGGGCATGGAAGTGTGATGTGTGCTGTCCACTACTATCCCAGGGATGCCACTCTACATGACTGTGTCCTTCTGTCTGTGTCATCCACGCAGGTCAGCGCCCATCAGAAGAAGAGGATTTGTCGTGCCATCTCCAAGCAAGTGTGGACCCTGCGGGTCCATGCCCGGCCCAGCACCGACTGCAGGAAGTGGTGGGAGGACATGAGACGGTGGTCCGGGAAGACCAAGGAGGCCCAGCTGGGGGATGTCCTCCCAATGAGGGAGGGGTGCCCGTCAGATCCTGACCCCCCTAATAGCCAGCATATTGGCGGTGGTCTACCCTGAGGTGGATGGGCGCTTGAGGGCAGCACAGCAGCCACATGGGGGTAAGTACTCGCTCTCACTTACAACATATGTTGGCATGGTGGCACTGGGTGGGCACCATTGTGTAGCTGTGGCGTGGATGGGAGGTACAATGATGTCCACTATGGGTTGTGTTTATCTGGGCAGGATTGGCATCACAGGTGTAAGTAATGCCATGCAGTCAGTGGTAGCGGGGCAGACTCCTTCAATGTAGGAACTGTGTGGCCACCTACTTGCTAGATGTATTGGCCAGCACATGGCAACAGGATCTTTAGACCTGGGGTGTCAGGGCATTGTTATTGGTCCTGGCCTACCATTGTGCCAGGGGTGTATCCATGACCTCATTCAGCTAGCCGGCACTGCATGTATAGTGCGGTGGGTGCACCAAGTGGTGACAGTGCTACTTGACAGTAGCCAAGGTGGCCAACCAACTAGCCTTGCTGGATTCTGTTGGGTGTGCAGTCATTTGCATGCCTGTCTCAATGGCCATGGCTAGAGGGCAGGTACTGGACAGGTGTGGAGGATATGACACTCCTTATGTAGATATATGCATCAGTCAGACCATCAGCGGTTGACATGTGCATTGTTGTGGGTTCCGCCATGGTGTTCCTAAGTTGTAGGATGTTCAGAGGTGGGCATAATGTATCATGGCATGGCTTCACATGCTGATGTTCTACCCTGTTTGACCATTGTGCAGGCATTGACTGATTGCACCTTGTCCCTCTCCCTCCCTCCCTGTCCTCCTCTGTCCTTGTGTGCATCAGCATCATCTGGCGAAGGAGGAGGGGCAGCAGCAAGTGGGGAAGCTGCAGCCCACGGGACCCAGGAGGCTGACACCAGCAGAGCTGAGGGGACCAGTGGGACGGAGCACAAGGGGATTGCCACAGAGGAGACCAGATCGACCACTACATCTTCAGATTCCTCCTCCGATGGCGGCTCCCTGGTGGTGGCGGACCCATCTGGGACCACCCCAGCACCATCCTTATCCACCACCCGTCTTACAAGCACTGCTCTCCCTGTAGCTCCCCACCCAGTTGCCCGTGCCTGCTCACCCAAGAGGATGGGCATCTCCTTTGCCGCAGGCACCTCTGCCCCTGCCCCAGTCAGCCCTGCTGCCCTCAGTGAGGAGCCTCCTGAGGTCCATCTCTGTGGGGCAGACAACTATTGTGAATTCCATTCATGAACTGGCATCCCAGATGCAACAGTGCAATGCGTTCATGGAAGGCATTCACAGTGCCTTATCTGGCCTACTGAGATCGTTTCAGGCTCTGGCCTCCTCCCCGACGGCAGCCAGTATCCCTTCTTCTTCCATCCCCCCTCCAGCTACATGTTCCCGATCCCACATCCCTCTCCTCTCACCCGTCCAAGGCACACCTACTGACCCACATGCATACACATCTACAGACATGGTACACAAGGGCAGACATAAGCACCACAGACTCCACCACCGCCATGCACACACTCAACAGACACATGCAGACATGACAACATCCACACCCTGCACCAACTCCCCAACCACCCCCCCACACTCGACACACCACTCACAACTGCAGTCAGCATCACATCAGTCACTGATCCTGCCACATGTGCCCTCACTGCCACCGTCACCACATCTAACCCCCATTCATGCATCCCCATACACCAATGGCGCAGACACCACGACTGTCAACAAACCCACATGCAGCACATCCACCCTACCTGCAGACCCCACCCCAACATACACTCACACTTCCCCCTGGTCATCTCCCTGCATCTCCTCCCCACCTCCTCCTAGTACATCTCAAGGCACACACTCACCCACCCAACAGTCCCCCAGCACACTCATTTCATCCACCCACGCACCTGCACCCAAGGCTCATCCATGTACACACCTCACAACCATACCCGCTCCCTCCACTCCCAAACATCTTTCCATTGACCTCCCATGTCTCCCAAAAACGTTTCCTCTGCGAGTTTTCCCTGTTCACCACCACTGACCCAGTCCCTGTTCCCCCCAAGCGCCCCGCTACCCTTCCTGTGCCCCTGCTTTCCACATCCCAATCTGCCAATGCCCATGCCCCTCCACCACCTGCCACTTCCGCCCCTGTCACGCCCACTGCTCCTGCTGCTAAACCCAAGCCCACCCCTACCCCCTCAACTTCCCAGGCCAAGCCCACTCCCTCCACATCCAAGGCCAAGCCCAAACCCCCCCTTACTAAGCCTCCCACAAGGGCAAGCCCAAGGACCCCCCATCAAAGTCCACACCTAAGGGCGCACCCTCCAGGCCCAGAATGCAGGACCCCCTCTCCAACCCCAAGGCCCCCACCACCCTAACACCCTTCACCCCTGAGGTGCTTGCATTCCCCATTGATGCCCCTGCCCTGGTGAGGCCTGCACTTTGCAGTCAGGAGTCAAGTTGGGGCGTCAGCTTGTGCCCAGTGTGCTTGGGCACTATGGATTTTGGACTGGCCCTTGGGCCTGTATGTTAATTGTTTATTGCAGACATTTGCAAAATATTATATTTATGCGGCACTACACTGTTGGTGTCGATCTTACCTACCTAGTCCTGACTTTCCTTCAACATGTATGTGTGGTGGTTGTGGGTATTGGCGTGCATGCGTGTGTGAATGTGTGTTTGTGTGTGTACTAACATCGTTCCCACCAGTGTGTGCCAGGCTCGTGTACTAACGGTTGGTGTTGTGGTCGCCGTCGCTGGTCTGGGAGTTGCAGGACCAGGTAGAGGATTGGAAGGAGTTGCAATTCGCATGCCATTGTGCCTACGCACGTGCCTGTGTTCCTGAAGGTAGGTGTTTCCCTTTTATATTGTTCATTTCCGCCAGGCTTTTAGTGGTGGTGGTTCTACCCTGGAAATCCTGGCGGTGTGCAACCTCATAATACGGTTGTGGGATACTGCTTGACCGCCAGGCTGGTGATGGCTGCTGTCTGGCGTGCAAGCCCTTCCGCTGTGGCGGGCCGAACGGTAACTTGGCTGTGTTCTGTAGGTACCTTCCTGGGACTTGTGACACGACGGTCTTCACTGCCAGACCCGCAGCGGTGCGGCCGCCAACTTCACCACAGCGGTACGCTGACCGCCAAACTCGTAATAAGGGCCATAGTTTTTAAGAGGCTTTATTGCATCAAACAAATTCATGGGGGCTTATTAAAATAACAGTGTACAGTAATATAATTGAGTGTAACAATACAGTTCCGGCATATGCCTGAATTTAATGTGAGTGGGCTTTCTATTTGCAGTGTATGATTTTGTAGTCTGGGTATACACCTATGGAGCGTCCTCCGTTGATCGAATACGTTTCTACAACTAAATTACTGATTTTACTTATGCCCTTTGTATGGCATTTTTGTTGTTACTGTTAATTGGCACTTATATAGCGCACTGTCTCAGTGAGTTAAGCACGCGCTACTTAGATCTGTCGGTGACTTTCAGGTCACCATATGAGATCCCAATATTGCTAAAACGGCCTTTGATCTTTCCAAGTCCCAGGAATTAAGTACCGATAATAATAATTGTACTCAAAAGTGTTGTATGTAAAGCGCCACTGTGAATATGCTATGTAAAGAAATGTTACTATTATTACAAAATCATTCAGGTATTCTTTTCGTTGAAAAAATGTTGTGATTTTGTTCCTGCAAATATTTTCTTCATTTAGTCAAAGAACAAAAGTGCAGTCCTGAGTCCAATAGGTGAGTGTACTGCAGAGGCAATGTTATGCAGACTGCTAGAAACTAATTACACGAGTCATGATCTCAAATGTTAGTGAAGATGAAGAAAAAGGGGGGCATCAAAATGTGGTTAAAATTCACATTGAAATCAAAGAAAGTTAACATGTTTGGTCCTGGGTCAAGTTCTAACTACCATCATATCCTTTGCAATTGTGTTTCTATTTCATAACAGCTCTGTAGTTTAGTGTAAATGTCCATGTGATGCTGTAATGCTAGTGTGTGTTTGGACATCTCTACCTGCAAACACCACATTGAGCGGGACAAAGGGGGAGTAGAATATGCCAGTGAGTTAAAGGCAGATAAATTGGGAGGAATCAGAAGAGGCTTGTAAATTATTAATGTAAGAAAATTCAACCACAGGCCTTATTTCGTCTATTTTTCCCAATGAACATTTACTATATGTAGAAACAGTGTAAGGATTGTAAGTGCCCTAAACAAAATGATGTTTTGCCTGCTGAACTCTCCTGAAACACTAATTGAAAATGCAGTTTTGGGGCCTTTAGTTTTAATATGGCTCCATCAAGTGCCCTAATGCTGCTCCCTTGCCTCACCACACTGACTATTCTGCCCAGACAGCACGAAACAATGCAAATAGCGTTCCAGAGTCCTAATGCTTTTTTCTGCATGTGCATCAAATTGCTGGAGACAAGTTAAGAAAAAACATTGAAGCACATCTTCAAACATTACGTTTTATGATGTAGATTCATGCAGCGCACTATCTCCCTGTAGGTGATGCTGGCCCTGAGCTGGTGTGAGTCTAGACACAACTAGGGCCTAGTAGGATTACTCAAATAGCCAGGTGTTAAGCTTCTTGCGGAATTCAAGAAGTGAGGAGGAGGCTTTTATATGTAGCAGCTGGTCATCCCTCTCTTTTTGAGCGATGTAGGATAAGCCTCGACCACGGGTCTGGCTTTCCGTATGTGTGGGATTTGTGCAAGCAGAGGTCTGCACAAGCGAAGGTGTCTGGAAGGTTTGTGAAAGCAGACGATTATTGAGGTATGCTGGGCCAGTGTTATGTACTCCTTTGAAAGTGTGGGTGTGGAGTCTGAATTGTGCTTGTTTGTGAATGAGGAGCCAGTGGAGCTCCTTCACATGTGATGTGAATGTGGCGTGGGAGGTTCAGAGTGATTTTGGACGCCGAGTTCTTAATGATCTGCAGCCTTCTGGTGAGTTTTTTTTAATTGATCCCGGTATAGAGGGTATTCCCATAGTCCAGCTTTCTTGTGACCAGGGTGGGCATGACGGTTTTCAGGGTGCTGATTGGGAGAAATGTGAAAAACTTCCTCAGCAACTTCAGTGTATGGAAAAATGAGGCTGTGATGGCACTGGCGCTGAGCAGTCATGTCAAGTTTGCTTTTGATAATGATCCTGAGGTTCTTGGCATGAGTGTTGGGGATGGGTGTCGGTCCTAGCTCTGTTGGTCACCAGGTGGAGTCCAACAGTCATGTGTTCATCCCAAAGATCATGATTTCACTCTTTTTGGCTTTATACAGTTGGTCTTCATTCAGTGGGCAACTTCAGTCATGCAGGCATTGAACTTGATCTAGGTACTGGACGTCTTGTCCGTAAGAGAGAGAATGAGTTGTGTATATAGTCGGCATAGGAGAAGATGTTGATATCATAAGAACAGATGATGCTGGCTAGAGGGGTCATATATATGTTGGAGAGAGTCGGGCTCATGTAGGATCCTTGTGGAACTCCACAGATTAGGTTTTTCTAAATCAGGATATACACTGAGCCCTGCTGTTACTCACTACAGCTAAAGCCAGACTATGAAGACAATATACCAGAGTCAGAAAATCCTACTACTAATGTAGAAGGTACTCCAACGGATGCAATGACAGAGGTTCTGCTGGAGAATGAGTACGTAGGGCCATGGCTTTGTCTTCAATGGTGCCCAGCTATTGTCATGTCCAGATGTCATTATTGTCTAGTTATATGGATGTCTTCAGATATTCAGAGTAGAGAGTCATGAATGTAAGATTTAGTAGGTTCTTTGCCTACCGAACTCAAGAATTCCTAGGGCACATAGGTCTTTTATAACTGACCGTGCATTTAACCACTGCAGTACTTCCACACGTAATTTCCAACATGGAGTCATGTCAACAGGTGCAAGCATATGGTTAACGTCTGACATTGCAGAATAAAGGCATCTGGTTTTTCAACCATGGCCCTGAATAAAAGGTAATAATAAATTGGTAGTAAACGCTCTCCAGCTGGTTTGCATCTGGATTTTGCATAGACTATTATGATTAAAGGTTTCAAAGGGAATTGCCCTATCTTCCAAACAGTGGAGCCACTGACTGCAAATATTGTACAATCACCTACAAATTCCATCTATTTCTGTGAATTAAAAAGCCACTGATGTATTTCTACATCCTAATGAACTTGGGGTAGGAAAGGTGGAAGGCCTATGTTAGAAGTGTCTGTGTTCACAAAATTTTGTGGTTTGTCTGACTAGTGCAGCCATTCCTTAACGCTTCCAATGCTACAAATGCTTATTCCTCAAGTCAAGCAGTACATTTCTCCAAGTGTAATGTCTGAACAATATACATGAAAAGAAAACTCTTAAGAAGCTTTGTAACATACCTGGGAGTAGGCAAATTGTGTCCACTTGAAGTTTAGCACACTCCTTCACATTTGTTCCTGTATCTACCGCCTACCCAGGAGACAACACTTAAGTACAGTGAAATACTTTTTTCTATTTTGCGAATAGTTTACTATCCCACAAGTGTGGCAAAACGGCTACCATGCTGTTTATGTTCTTAATTCATTTTGGAGAAAATGTACATTTTATATCGCCCAAAACCTTAGTAACAGAACACTTGTAGGCATATGGAACATTAAATTATTCAAATGGATTCACTTTGTAATACATTTTAAAGTGTTTTCCATTCATGACTTCTATACCAAATTGTAGGATACACCAAGATCCAGGTCATTAAAGATGGCTGAAGGGCACTGATGTATATCTTTTTTTACTGAAAACTATGGAACTCCTGCAATGAAAGCCGAGGGTTGAATCAAACCCTTCTGTAGATTTTACTTAGTGCAATATATTAGTACACATTTCTGCCTTGTAATAATTACATCTTGTTCCCATGTTAGACTGGCAGCTGATCAGGCTCACTTATGACCAGCTGTGTTATGAAATTCTGAAAGTTTCTCTCGTATTGTAACTCGGCTCCCGCACACAACCATTTGGAGACTCGTCCTTAGGACAGCGACTGAATCCCTGCACACAACCTTTAAACGTTTTTGGGCATACATGGTTGTATGAATGTTCCATAACCGTGCCAGAATTAGTAAAGCCTAGCCAAGGCATTTCTAATGCGCAGTAAAAAGTAGGAGGTGTGATGAAGCGAAACAGCACTCTTTCTGTACATCTCAATCTTTGTCTCTAACATACTAATTTGATAAGAAATCAATTGAGAGGTTAATTCTGAGAGGTGTGCTGCTGCTAGAGCTTCCAGGATGACAATTAGTTTCATCAGAATGTGCTGGAACAGACACAAAGATTCTGGGCTACCCCAGAATCGACAGCACACATGCTATTTTAATTAGGATGATGAACTTTAGCAAGAAATTAGAACGGCTAGACACTTGTCTTCACTTGTAGATTTGCCACAGTCTCCTTTTGCAGCTGTTGGCTGTTTATGATTGTACGGAGGAATACAAACAAAAGATGAATGGAATCAACAACTACTCTGGGCCACATCCCAGTCCATTGTCATTTGTGCCCATTATGCCACCTCAGATTAGACCCTGACATATTCAAATCAACCTTAGTTCTGCTCCAATAGTAACAGTCTAGTCAGAACTGCCAAGCCACGTCCTCTCTGAACCAAAGCACACGCAGCCCAAGACCAGTTCGGGATTAGTTGGACCTCTCAATCAGGTGCAGTTTGGTTCCAGAGGCACAGTGAGCACAAGACCCACGTCTGGGCGGCCTTGTCTCTCTAAGTGTATTGCACTGAAGAATACAAAAAAGTGATAGATGGAATGTTTGGACTAATCTCAGTGACTGGTAACACCTGTGGGACGTCTTCTAGTCCAATGTTTATTTACCCACCATGCCCCTAAGACTAGAACTAGCCATATACAAATCAGCCTTCGTCCTTCTCCAATAGTAACGGAATGAGATTTGTAAAGCGCACTATGCCAGAGGGTGTCAAAGCGCTAAAGTGAGTACTAGAAAACAGCTGCTACAAACAGAGCTGCCATCCCGGAAGGGAGATGAGCCAGGTTTTACATTGCCTGCAGATGTCCAAGCTTGCAGTCTGTGTTGTCAGAGTGTTCCGCAATTTAGCTGCTGCTTCTGAAAAGGAGCGACCGCCCCACCTGACTTTCCAGAATTTAGGAATGGTCACCTTCCTAAGAGAAGATAACCTCAGCTGCCATTGTGGGGTATGCCAGTGGAATGCTGTTCTCAGAGGTACCAGCCCTCGCTGGTAAAGAGCCAAGTAGACCATGCAACGTGCTTCATATGTCACACGCTTCCTAAGAGGCAGTCAGTGAAGGCAGTGCAAAACCGAGAGGTGTTTAGGAAGATTCAGTACCAGGTGAGATGCTGCATTCTGAATGACCTGTAGTCTGTTGGGCGAGGACGTACAAAGCGTTACAATAGTCTAGGCGCAATGTAAGTAAATCCATGACCACTGCTACTTTGAATTCAGCAGACAAAAGTGGGATGATCTTTTTCAGAATTTTGATAATAAAAAAAGCAGGAACTCACAGTCCTATTGACCAGGAGGTCAAAGATAAGAGTGTTGGCAAAAATAAATCCTAAGTTTGTTGCAGAGGCCACTTGACTAGGTAAAGAATCATGAGTAGAGGCCACCAGAGTTGTGACCACACCTAATGCTGTGCCCCAGAAACCAGGATCTCTATCAGCAGGAACAGTCCAGTCTGAACTGCTAAGCCAGGTCCTCTCTGGTTCTCTGAACGAGAATAAAACCAATCCAAAACTGGTTTCGCCCTATTTGAGCCTATTCATTCAGGTGCAACTTGGTTCCAACATATTTGTTTGCTGGCTGCAATGATGGACACTTGTTCATAAAATTAAGTTTTGAGAAATAACAAAGGTAGGAATCGCAGAGTGTCAGCTTGGGTGTAAATTAGAACAGCAACTTTAGAGTAACTACTAGAAACGAAGGCCCAGATTCTGAGAGGGGTCTGGCAATGCAGCACAGCAGCCAAAAATGTTGCGCTGTGTGACAAGGAGAGAGCAGAAGAGCTCCATATTCACTTTCAGCTATGTAAATGTATGGCACTAAACCCCGTGCATTGATGTTTGAGAATAGGGTTTAGCATCAAAAAGCATGGATGGTAGCAGGGGTACACCCATGTACCACCCATATAACAACCCCCTAATGCAAAGTAATACAAAGCAGCATTTCGTGCTGCTTTGCGTTACTTTTCTGAACAAACCAACGCAAGTACAAATTTCCTTTGGTTTGTGAATCCCAAAAAAGGTTTAACGTTGGTTTAGCGGTACAAAGGTGATGCAAACCAGACGCTAAATCTTTGAGACTCTGGGCCTAAATGTCATCTTTAGGGTTAGAACGTGCCTGCCCCGTCGTTCATATGTCAAAACTGAAATTCTTTTCTGAGGCCAGAACCATTACATTTGCTGGAAGTAATGAATCAGCACATTATAATCCTAGAACACACATCAGTTTTAGGTCACTGTCAAACCATTACATCAAAAGTAGGATCACCAAAACTATGTATCAATTTCGAGGTATCAGAACCAGGAGATGATCTCTCGAATCAAAGTAAAAAGTACTGAATCACAGGAAAATTAATATCTCAGGATAGAACACGAGTTCAATGCAAAAACAGATTTTTACAATGTACGACACAAATAGTACCTTATGTCGTCCAACAGAGTTTTATGTCTATGGACAGAAAGAGTATGTTAAAAATCAGGTAGGAGATAAGTATTTGAGGACAGGCCCTTTGATCCTTTGAGAATTATATCTCCCAGGAAAACATTACATCTCAAGAAAATTCTGGAATAACATATCTCAGAACAGAAATTGAATACTATATCAAGCAAAGTTACATTCTATCCCAGGACATAATATTATATATTTGTAAAGAATATTGAGGGTCTGATTTAGGGTTTGGTGGATGGGATACTCCATAACAAGCATGATGGATATTCTGTCCGGTGTACACGTGCATTACATTCTACGGCACGTGTAATGCGGATGGAAAATCTTTCATGCATGTGACGAAGTATCCCATGGGTTAGGTTATCCACCCGACACCAGGATTTCAGAAGTAAGTGCCTCGGGTGTCTGCCTGTTGAATTTTCGACATAAACTAATTATTTTGACGGCCCCCTCATTTTGGGAGGCTCCATTATGGCTCACATATTCTGTATTTGCTATTCCTTGGATGGAAGGGGTTGTGATGATTGTTTGATCCAGAGCCTATGTCCCACTTTTTACATTTAAAGGGCCGGTTTTAATGTCGGGAAACTCTCTAGTCTTTTGACACATTTTTGTTTGCTTTACATAGATCTTTCGTTCAACAAACATTTTATTGTTACTGCCTGTCTTCTTAGTTTTTTGCGGGTCAGTTGTGAAGTAATTTATTTCACGATACAAGTAAATAGACACAGTAATCCCGTACCCATACTGGTCTACTGTTCCCTTTTACCATGACCAGTTTAGTGACACCACACGGGTGGGTTAACACGTGCGCTCAGGTGAATTTAAACTTTCATACAATTTATGTACAAGTTAAGCACACTCTGCCATTTGATGGATGAAGTCTCAATTTGTACTGTAACAGAGGTGTGTGTTTTCTTGCTTTTTTATCTACTTTACTATCAGAGTTTTTGCACGCCTGGCTAATGGCCTGTGTGATCCCATGAAGCCCGGTCCCGACTTGGGAGGGTAAGCCCATCTCTATCAATTATGCATGGGTTTGCCACTACCAACAACATTATTACTGACAGTTTCAGATTATAGGAGTCAATTTAGTTAATTGAAGGAGAAGTTTAAGATGCATTAGGTCCTGAAGAAGCGTCATAGGATCCTTTTGGACCATAGAGACGCGAAACATGTCAACCTCATTTTGAGGATGGTCTGGTAGTTCCTGACTTCCTTTCTTCCTTAAAAAGTTGGTAGAGAGTGGTTGAGCATTACCTCTATTTCACTCTTGTTACATTTTTAATCTTGGCCATCGCCCAACGCAGGCAAATAAATCTATTACTCAGGTTGGGTCCTGAGCCAATTTTAGTTTTCCTGTTGATCTCTCCTTTCCTTTTCTCCTTACTCACTCTTGGGGTTTGTGGCATCATCGAGAAAAGATCTCCGGCAAAGAGCCCTCCTACGGGGGGTGCCCGTCAGACATTGCAGCGCCGGTCTGACGAGGAGCATGTCCGATGATGAAGCATGACACCCAATTGGGTGTGTGTGGACTCTTGCTCCTAATAATTAGGGCTCCCTAGTGTTTTCCTTGTCTCTTTTTTCCTTTTGGAACAGTGTATTTCATTGTATAGTAGTATTCACAGGAGGGCATACACTGGACCATTAATCCTCCGAATCCCCTTTTTTCTTTAAGAAGTATCCCATTTGCCAAACTCTGAATCAGACCCTAAATCACAAGCCAGAATATTTTACACAGAGCAGTGCAGAGCCAAATGACAAGCTATTACCTGTGCCTAGAGTTGTGAAAACTAATAATAGATATAATAATGTTCTTATTAAATTTAAAAACACAAAGTATTGATGTAACATATATTTCTTCAGTGATTCATAAATTTAAAAAGTCAGACGTGCAGATGCTGTTCTCTATAAGTTATGCTCCTCTTTTAGTCTGACATTACCAGTTAGTTTTAGAATTTGTCTCCTGGGATAATGTGGTATTTATTTTGTGTTTCACCTTGTGACTTGCTGGAGGAAGCTATTTTGACAGAAAAAAAGCTCCTAGGAAAACTATTAAATGTCTGTGCCAGTGTCTAACCTAGATGCAATTTAAAAACAGACTACAAAGGTATGCATTTGTACCTCATTCTGTCAACCCTTTTGAAAATGATGCTGCCATAAATATTATGTGAACTGTCTCAAACAGTGACAATAAAGTATGCCTAATACTTGCACTGCCCACCTAGATGGCAGTGGGATACACATCTTAATCAAGAAGCAAACTATCGCCTCTTAAAAGTGTGAATCTCGAATTTAGAGGTAATCCGGGCAGGCAAAGTCTAAAGAGTCTAAAATGGATTGCAAATGGCATACATCAATGTTGTAATTTTTGATCGGTTTATTCTAGCAACAAGTTTATCTGAAATCAGCATATTAAGCTGTAAATTATGGTTTATGCAGTAAATCATTAATTATGCTGAATTCACCGAGGCTGAAAAATCAAGTTGCCTTGGTTGTATAAATGGACAGAATGTTACAACTGTATATAAAATCTTATATCTGGGAATAGATCATCATATTCTAGGATAAATCATATCTGAGGTCAGTACTGGGCAGAACATTATATTCCATTAAATAACATGATATTTAAGGGCAGAACTTTATGTCTCCGCTGAGAATTCATATTCCCAGACATTTATCTCCAGACACAATGACAGCATTATATTTTAGTTAAGTCTCAGAAAAGATTTGCCGAGACAGAACAATATATATCAGGATAGAACACTGAGCCAGTGGCGTGGGTGTTGTGATCTCTGCAGGCTTACCAAGCCTGTCATCTCAGTACACAGTGCTTCAGGGGGGCATGCACTATTTTACTTGACATTCCATAACTCATTTCCGGACTGGCCCGGAGACCATCTCTCACCCAAACCTACTCTCTCTTTCTTCTAAGGTTGCTCAATTAGGAGCATGTATTGGCAACTCCTTGTAGTAAGTAGGAGGCATTTTAGGGGAGCCCAATCAGGAGGAGGCAAACTCACCCCATTAGGAGTAAGTATTGCAACAGACTCTCGGCCATATGTAGGCATTGAAGGTGTTATCTATGTCTTCCTTTATGCATTCCATGTAATTGCAATGAGAATACTTATCCTAGCTTAAATGGCAAAAAGTACTTCTATTGTTGCATTGCCAAGTGGCATCAATTAGGCGCAGTGTTAAGAGAATGCCCAGTCGTGACGAGGTATCATCAAAGTATTTAACTAAGAGTATGTTATGTAAAAACACCCAACGAGGGGCAAGTATTATATTGATCTACAATCATAATCCAATATTCTATGGTCAGCCAACCAGGAATCACTAACATGATCAGGAATCAATAACATGTCCAATCGGGAGCTTCTTGACGATGAGGAGCAGCCACTGAACACGGTACTTTTATTGATTTTGACAAACACTGTAAGTGCTCTTCCAAAGCAATTACACTGTTTGGTTGTCTACAGTCAGGAACAGGTATTCGCTGAGATGTTAATTCTAAAAGAATTTTTTAAAGGGGCCCTTCGACAGACGAAGGCGCCTAGTGGCTTCGCTGAGAGAAGCACTTACTATTTGGGAGGTGCAATTATGCTTCATGGTCAAAGGATTAGACACTGGTTAATACCTGCAGGTTTCGGTCAATCAGCCAGTTGGTTTCAAAGTCATCATCATCTTCTCCAAAGGGGTTAATGAGCTGCTCAGCCACCTGCACAGCGAACATATGCAATGCTTTAATCAACTGGCCCTCAAGCAGTGCAAAAATATTGCTAACAGAGTCTCAGGAACAGGTGTCTATTAGTCTAATATCGTAAAAGCACATGGTATAACAACAAATTCAGAGACACTGAGACAAGTGCAAGAGCTTAAGGCATGAAGGCAAAATCAGAGCAGATACACAGTGAGAGGCATCAGGATAAAGTTGGGGAAATAGGTAAAGACATCTTCCCTTAGAGGAGGAGCACAAAGCATTAGGGAAAAATCAGAAACAAGGAAACAGGTGCCTGCGATCAGAGAATGAACACAAAGCACCAGGTCCAAGTCAGAGACACAGGGTACGGGTCTGCTATTTCATAATAAGTGAGAAGGACATCACAGTAAAGTGAAATTCAGTGAGACAGTCCATTATTCATATAATGTGTATGACCAAGATAGGACACACTTCGACAGATGCCCACCATAACATAACAGTGAACCACAATCTGAGAAATAGTACTAGGCATCAGGAGAAAGCTAGAGGCGCAGGGATAGTTGTCCACCACCAGAATACAAGCACTGGACCTCAGTGTATAGCTAAAGACACAGAGACAGATGTCCTCCATCTGATTAAAAAAAGTAGAGCGCAGGGGCATCATTGCAGAGCTAGAGACTATGCTACTTATGACACCATCAGAAGAAAAGTACAGTACATCAGGAGAATGTCAAAGTAACAGGGACCGGTGTCTATCAGAGGAGGCTTCTCATCTCCCATGTCAGAGGCTTCAAAACTGCACATGTCATTAGGATTGACCTTACAGTTTTCAGTGAAGCCACTCCTTTTGTACTTCCTCACACAGGCTGATTGCAAACTTAAATTCAATCCCTCGCCTTCTCATCTGGGCTCCCAAAGATATGATAGACTGAGAAGAATTCAGATAATAGTCAGGGCAGGACATTTCTTGTGAGATCGTTTGCTGCAATTAAACTCACCTTCAACCATCCGGCATAGAAGAAGAACTGCAAGAGTGTGAATACCGGCACATATAGGT
This sequence comes from Pleurodeles waltl, assembly GCF_031143425.1. Lineage (NCBI taxonomy): Eukaryota > Metazoa > Chordata > Amphibia > Caudata > Salamandridae > Pleurodeles > Pleurodeles waltl. The sequence goes on from NC_090440.1 coordinate 668,627,811, forward strand.
CCAGCTCATGGTTAGGGTACTTCTTTAACGGGTCCAGAAACTGCCGTCCTATTAAGCATGCTACGAAGAAGCTGTACACAGCCACAGTTACCACCTTTGGGACAGGAAGAAGAGGGCACATCTTATATGAGGCTCATCGAAACAATGGAAATAGGCCAATGTCTAGGGATAGAGGTGGGTCCAGCTAGTGGTTAAGGGAAGAAGACTGAAACCACTCAAGAGAAGGAAGAGAAAAGATCGATCAGCTGAGATCTAGGGCAACGGGAGGAAGTGTAAACATAGTGGCACGAGATAAAAGGAGGTACTCAAGAGGCCAGACAAGACATAAGAAGTGAGATGCAAGGTCTGACAATATCTAGGATACATGGAGGAACAGTAAGAGTCAGCCAAGGTTAAGGGTAAAAGTGGCAACATGAGATGCCAGGCAAAGTCCAATAGAAAAAAGGGACACAAAAGCCAAGCCACAGTCCAGGGTAAAAGGAGTTAACAAGATGACCGTAGAGGCCAGCCAGACTCCAGCGTAAAAAGAGGAACAGTAGAGGCAAGCAATATTTTAAGAAAATGGAGAAAGAGGTGAGGTCATTCGAGGTCCACAGGAAGCAAAGGAAAAGGTGAGATCAGGAAGGATACAGCGCAACAGAAGGATGCATACAGATTATGGCCACCGTGGATTACGTACATTTTCGCTAATGTTAGGGATTGCAGTAGGCCTAACTGGTAGACTATGCCCTATGAAACTATCATGGTGTGATCCTCTTTCTTCAGACACACCAGGTGCTATATGATTTGTATGGGGGTTGCCTCACAATAGGAAAACCCACATAGCCGAGAGAATGTTTGACAAGCATACATATGTTTATGACTTATTATGCATATGCTCTTTTGTTTATTTGGAGTGACTCACTGACTATCTTTAAAAAACAATAGATTAAAGAACTTGTCAAAAGGGCCCCAAATGTGATGTTAAGGCCTTGTCTTGCCTGAAAGCAGGAAGTGACAACATTTTCCCCACATTTCTTTGCTTTCAAAGAGGTGCCTCATGAGAGCATGAGGTTCTCAATGCTGTGGAAGTTCTCCAAAGAAAGACCAATATGTCCCAGTCACTGCTCAAATATGACTAAACTGGAAAGGTCAGGGTGTCCAATATTGTGGTCTACGCCCTGGACTTAATCAAAATGTGTGATATATGGGTTTTGCATGATGGAGTCTCTGTAGGCAGCTGAACCACCAGTAGAAGAAATGGTTTTGGGGATCAACGGGAAGAGGGATAAGAAATAAAACTATCCACGGTCATTGTAAAGAAGGCGAATAGGTGAGCTCATTCTAGGGTCATAGGAAGAAGTGAGACCATACAAGGTCCTTGGGAGAATGCGGAAGAGTGAGATTATCCAAGCCCCATAGGAAGTGATGGGACCATACAATATCCCTGGGAAGAGGACGAAGAAGTGAAACAAGCGGAGGTCTGGGTATATATAGACTTCTTATAGCCACTTGAGTCAGAAGCCCTGTTCAACTTTACTGGTGTCTGTCAGGAATCTCCATGGGGCCACAAAGATTACTTGATACAGGGTCTCTGTAAACTCTTTTTGCACAGGAACAATTAGGCAAGGTATTTTTGGCATCACTGGAAATATATTGAGATGGCCACCTCTGGTATCATTTGAAATATCTCGCATGGAACAGCTAGTGCCAGAAGTGCGTGTCAAAGAACCCTTGGAATAACAATGAAGACATGGTAGGTAACCGCGTCTTCCACCATTCCTCACAGGAGTATACACCTTATTTTAATTATTTGCTTATGTTCATTTGATGTCTTGAAAAATGGCTAGCAGTATGTTTGTGAATTTATATTTTCATGCATCATTCACAATGTGCAGATTGCATTTTCACACTTGATATTACAGGTATACACTGATGTAGTACTGTTGCATTTTGAAACAACTTTTCTTTAATGTACAGAAGTGTGTTTTCCTGATATATGTTAAATGGGCCGCAAATTAAATATAAATGTCATCTTGACCAAGATAGTGGTCACCCCGTCTCTCATGCCCCCACCCAAACACTTTTCTTCTTGCAAACTGTGCACCACACAGTCAACCTGAAATGCACTGTTTTTTTTCCTCTGTTAATGTAATTCTGCTCCCGGAGAAATTTCAGTCACAAATGAAACATTTACAAAGTTCTTTCCGCTGGTTCACTATGGGTATTCATTAATATAACACATTATTGTTAATTTACTTAGTTTTGTTCTAGCATCTCCTAACAACATTAGCGTAGAGGATGCTGAATAGGTATTCATGTAATGGGATAGTGCTTAAGGTGCTCATGATGCAGACAAGGTGCAGTTCCCATTTAAACATTGCTTGTGTAAGAGAGCACCTCAATAGCCCTTGTTAACCCTCTCCTGTTATTTTGTCAAAAACAGATGAGTATTGCCCAGGAAAAGGCCTACCGTAAAAGACACTGCAATGGACACTAGTCTGCAAAATCAGAACAAGTTGGGGAATTGGCAGACTAGAGCAGTGTGTATCGCAGTGTCTGTAAATTTGGATCCATGCTGCAGAGCCTTGTCCTCACCTGTGTGTACACAAGGGGCACACTGATCCAGTCATAGCCATAGAGCTTCCCACATTGTGTCCGCAGGGAGTTTAGTTCCTGTAAGTGAAAAGACAGTTAGAAAGACACATAATATCTTTGACTGGTGCCTGCCATCCCTACGCCTAGCCCCCGGGCCAGCTTTTATCCCTGAAGACACTACCACTACCAACATGAGCGACATCCGACACACGTCACCCTTATGGACGCAATTCAACAAAATGCCAGGGGTGGCAGAAGTGACATCGCATGCCCTTTGACCTTCACTTTCACTCACATTCACATGCTTACACATGCACCTCACATTCACACACAATCTCTCTCACAGAAGCACACTCTCACCCCCAAACACGCACACAACAAACATCTAAAAGCATTGCCATAGAAGTTCATATTCTAGCTAATTGCGCTCTGTTTTGTATTACACTAATATTGAATAACGTAGTATTATTCGCTATCAGTGTTATACAAAATTGACAGTACACATAGGGAGTGAAATCACAACTGACGTCTATAAAGACGAACTGGCTCTGTGTCCCTGGCAATGATGTTGCCATCTCTTGAGTCCTGGGGTCACACAGGTAGTCCCAGGGATCTCATGGGACAAGCCAGGGGTCACCGTTGCAACCCCTGGTGACCCCTAAATGACGCCCACGGTCATCCTCAGGGAGAACAGATGTGCCTTGGTCCAGCCCTAGTGGCCTCTTGCCAAACTACTCCGCCTACCCTCTGCTTCTTGCCACCTTAACGGCCTCCTCCACGCACAGCTGCTTCCAAAAACCAAACCACCCACCTATATGTTTTCCTTCCCTCCAACTCCCCGTACCGTTGTTGATAAGTTTATTTATTTGAGGTGTTTTCTGTTTCGCCAAATATGATGCCTTGTGATACTTGCAGCGCACTTTTGCTATGCACATTAAGAGTGACACATTCTAATAAAAAAAATACAAAAGACTGGTTGTTTTTAAAAATATACATAGAGGAAGATTGATTCTTCCAGTTCAACTCCTGGGAGAGGGTAGTTAAGTGTGAAGGGTTACTAGTTTAATGCTTAGTGATGCTTTGCTGTGAGTTGCTAGTAGTGGGAGTCAGGTTTTACTTCTTCACCACATCTCGTGGTCCCAACACTGGCAAGCGCTGGTTTGGAAAATGCGTTTTTGTAGCAGCTTTCTGAAATGACTCGAAGAGTTGGGAGGAGGACATTCTGGACGCCAGAACCCTGTGATTTCAGACCCCAACCCTGGTATTTTCACAACGGAACATCTGTACCTTCATTTATCCATCCGGACAGCCACCGATCCAACCGCCTCTCCCTCCCGCCCTATCCCAATTCTTTTGTTCACTGTAGCTTTCCTCCCTCTAGGCTGGTTTCTCTGCATCTGACTTGCTCGCTCCCGCCTACAGGGTGGAAACCCCTCTAGAGCAACAATGGCCCGGACTCACGTTCAGAATGAGATGCAGATCCATATTGTCCCTAATCCTCCCCTCGTTCCGAGCCTTGACTGCCAGGTTGGCGAACCAGACGCACGGGATCCAGAATTTATTATGGGGAGAGCTCAGGTTCTCGAATTTGTTGTGTTCATCCAGTGTCATAAGGCCTGTGAGGGTGAGCAGAGAGGTGGTGAGCAGCAGGAACAGCGGGTGCTCGGAACATGCACTGAGAAAAATAAGCATTTTGCTTGGGGGATGGGGGTAAGAAAGGACGTCTGCAAAGCTCTGTCACATTTTGCAAGATTTTTTAAAATGTAAAGTCTCCGTCCAGACACAGATTCACCTATTTTCTGAACCAAATACAACACTCTAATTTACCCTGTGAGGGAATTTCGAAAAGCATAACACACAGTAGCAAACGTCATTAAGGGCCAGATGTAGGAAGATATGCTTTTGTGAGTCTGAAATTGCAAGTCGGTGCGACTCGCAATTTCAGACTCGCAAAAGCATATGCAGAATGGTGTCTCAGACACCTTCTGCGACTCGCTATGGGGTCGCAAAGACCCACCTCATCAATATTCATGAGGTGGGTCACATTTTGCGACCCCATAGCGAGTCCCTGCACTCACAGAGATGGTGGCCTGCTGGAGACAGCAGACCTCCATGTCTGTGACTGCTTTATAAATAAAGCCGTTTTTTTTTTTTCATTTTGCAGCCCATTTTCCTTAAAGGAAAACGAGTTGCAAAATGAAAAATAAACCGAAACCATTTGGTTTCGTTATTTTCAGAGTAGGCAATGGTCCGTAGGACCACTGCCTGCTCTGAAAAAATATTTTTGTCGACGTTCACAAAGGGGAAGGGGTCCCATAGGGACCCCTTCCCTTTTGCGAATGAGTTACCACCAGTGTGACACTGGTGGTAACTGCGAGTTGGTTTGCGACCGCATTCGCGGTCACAAAGCAACTCTGAATTGCGATGCGAGTCGCAAATAGGAAGGGAACACCCCTTCCTATTTGCGAGTCGCATTCCCAAATTGCGAGTCAGTACCGACTCATAATTTGGGAATGAGCATCGCGTGAGGCCGTTTGCATGGTGCAAACTGCGAAAATCGCAGTTTGCGCCATGCAAACGGGTTGCTACATCTGGCCCCAGATTCTGAATTTTATCTAGGATCCCTCACTGCACAACAAGAAAGGTAAAAAAACACGAGAAATTCTTAGCACTAAAGAGGTCTTTTGCATACTCATGATAGAGTATATCAAATATGGAAAACAAGGGGTTGCTAGAAAAGAAGGGTTACAATATGATAGTGACTGCGAGCCACAGAATAAAAGAATTTCTAGCTTATGCATCAAGAATTTTCAATTCTATTAAAGGACAAGGAGGTGAGAATTATGCTTTTACTGTTCCAAACAGCAGCCAATGAAATAACAGTAAAACAACAATTCAATACCCATGATACCATACAATATAGCCACATGGTCCAATCATAGTCCAGGACCTCAGCCCATAAAAGCTATGACCCCAACAGTCACTTCCTCTTTCTTTGTAACGTTCAGATAAGAACCAGAACGTAGTAGAAACAAAACTCCTTACAGATCAACAGTCCGTGAACAACCCAGCTGAAGTCCAAACATCTTGGTCCTAGTTCAACAGGCGGCAGGACAAATGCAACTTCAACAGCTACATCCGAGAAACTGAAGTCCAAAGAGCTTGTCTTCCTCAAACACAGGAAATTATAAAATCGACCCATCACGGTGTCTTCTGATCCGTTCCTAAAGATGATAAATAAAATTGAAGGTAATACCTTTGTCGATCATAACAGATACTTAGAATAAATCAATTGTATTGAATCTATAATTCAGGGCGGGAAAACCCAAAAACATACCACAAATTTTTTAATCATACCATTCCTATTAAAAATGAATCAAAATTGGTTCATACAAGATTAAGGGTGGGATAATCCTTGCCTCTGTGTCCTTAATAGAATTGAAAATTCTTGACGCGTAAGCTAGAATTTTTTTTTATTCTATGCCAGGACCAGAGGCTCTAGTTATGCTTGTTTAAAGCTGCCCAACCACCACAGTCGCAACATCAACTAACGGTTTGTGATAGAATTTCCTAAATGTAGATTCGGATGACCAATCCGCTGCTCTCATAATGTCTTCCAGACGAGAACCTAACGCATAGGTTTTGGAAGCCATTGCTCCCCTAGCTGAATGAGCCCCACATTTAGGGATGTCTATTCCTGCCTCATTCATTAACCACCTCATCCATCTGGATAAAGTAGCAGCTGACACCGGTTTAAATGGTTTCTGCAATGATATTAACAATTGACTTTTAACATCTTGTCTAATATCAACTGTAGCAATTTCATAATCCTTCAAACATTGAACTACAAACAACTATTGATTTTCAGGAAACCTAGGATATGCTACCAACCTGCAATTGGTTTTCGTTCTTCTGGTGACATTAAATGTAACTCCCTCTGAAAAATAAGTTCTTCCTGCTAAATCCAAAGCTCTAACGTCCAAAACACGTTTACAGGAAATAAGGCAAAGTAACATAGTTAATTTTTCTGAAATTTGTTTTCTGGAGAGATAATGGTTAGATGGCCATTTGCCTAAAAACTTTAAAAACACCATCTACATCCCAAAGGGAAGAATACCTTGATTGAGGAGGAGATGTCATGCAAATCCCTTTCATCACTTTACAAACCAGTGGATGTTCCCCAACTGGTTTACCTTCTACCTGAATGTGACCCGCAGAAATAGCTGACCTGAAATTATTTACCGTACGATAGGCCAGACCCGAGCCCGCAAGTTCTGCTAGAAGATTCACAATCATGTCAACATTTGACCCTATGGAATCGATACTCTGTCCGTCACACCAACTAGACCATCTCCGCCAGGCTGATGCATACCTCTTATGAGTGCTTGTTTGGTGAAGCCTGCAGGCTTTGCGAAATGCCTGGGGAACTCCATCTCACCCTGAAACTGTCCAAACCATCAACCATCTTTTTTCGACAGTACCAAGGAATGTTGAAGGCCCTTCGGACTCAGCAGAAGATTCCGACGAGGCGGAATGAGTAGAGGAGGAGTGCATTCTAACTGCAGAGCTACCGGGAACCAGGGTTTAGCCCTCCAAATAGGGGTTAGAAGCACAGTCTCCACTTTTTGTCTTCGCACCTGAGACAGTACCCTGGGAATCATCATAAATGGTGGAAAAGCATATCTCCAAAACTGAATCCAATCCTGAAGGAAGGCATCTGTCACTAGAGCCAGCGGATCCGGACGCCAACTGAACAAAGTCAGCATCTGGAAATTGAGACGGGAGGCAAAGAGATTTATGTCACAGGGACCCATTTTGAGAAGAATCTGGTGAAAGAGATCCTGATCCAACCTCCAATCGCTGGCATCCCTCAGGTACCTGGAGTTCCAGTCAGCTATTGTGTTCTGAACTCCTGGGAGATACACCGCAGTGACACTCAGACGGTGAAGAAGGCAATAATGCCAAAATTCCTTTGCCATCTCCGCTAAAATCCTGGACTTGGTACCCCCCAGCTTGTTGACATATCTCACTGCTGATACGTTGTCCATCCTCAATAATATACAACAATCCGGCTTCTAAGGGGAAAGACTCTTTATGGCAAAAGAGCCTGCTAGAAGTTCTAAACAATTTATGTGGGGTCTCATTTCCGTCTGAGACCAACGGCCCCCCGTAGCAATCCATCCGCAACGGGCCCCCCAGCCCCACTGACTGGCATCCAAGTTGATTACTACGTCTGGGAGAGAACTGAAGATGGCTCTGCCATTCCAGGCTTCCATATTGTTCAACCACCAATGAAGCTCCATCTTCACTTCTTCGGATAATGGAATCTGTTCCGTAGGTGCTGAATTTTCAATCTCTGGAGTGCACGGTAGTGAAGGGGAGCCAGAAAAATGGCCTGAATGGATGAGGACAGGAGCCCCACTATCCTGGCAATTCCCTATTGATATTGCGAATCTTTAGAGAAGAAAGAATCAGCTGGGCTCACACTGAATCAATCCGGAAATCTATCAACTGGGAAGGCTTCAACAGTGACGTCTGCACATTGATAATGAATCCCAGATCCTGTAAAAGTTGAATAGTCCACAACCAATGACTCTGGAGAGTCTGAGGATCCTAAGCCATCAGTAAAATGTCGTCCAGATAAATTATCAAACAAACCCTTTTGGCTCGAAGGGACTCTACCACTGGTCTAATCAGTTTGGTGAAGCACCAAGGGGCCGACAACAGGCCAAAAGGAAGAGCTTTGAACTCTAGACACTGTCCCCTCCACAGAAACTGGAGGTATCTCCTGTGAGGAGAGAAAATAGGGACTGAAAGGTAAGTGTCCTTTAGATCCAGACAAACCATCCAATCGCCCTCTAACAGAATGTCCCTCAACATGTGAATCCGTTCCATTTTGAAGTGTCTGTATAAAAATCCAGCAATTGAACTCTTTGAGATTTAACACTAGACGATGAACTCCACCCTTTTTGTCTACTAAGAAAATAGGGCTGATGAAACCGTAAGGGTGAGGTGAGGCAAGACACACCACACTTTTGTCTAGAAGGGACTGCAACTCTTGACCCGTAATGGACAGATCTGCTAGGGAAAAATACATTGGGGCAGGAGGCCGAGTTTGTTTCGGGGTACTGAAAAACTCCAGTCTGAAGCCTGTCTGAAGAACCCAAGGATCTCCCGAAATCAGTTTCCAATTGTGTAGAAAAGAACCCACTCTGCCCCCAAAGTCACCTGTGAAGAAGGTATAACACCTACCAGAATATCCTGTGTCCTGCATTGCTCCTTGTTGTCCCCGTCTGGGACCTCTGCCGAATCTGGAGCGTCCACCACGGGAACGGATGGGATAGAAGGTGGCTTCCGCAGGTTCTCCGTACCAGCCTCCTCTACCTCTGAGGTACTAGCCTAGAGGGCTTGTGAAGGTTCCTCAGTAGGGCATACACCCTCCATAATGACCGGCCCTGAGAAAAAGGCCACGTTTAAAACCCTTTTTAGGGGCATCTGGGCCTTGTCGAGGGAAGAGTAGGTAGAGCAAAAGTTTGATAGTTCTTTCACAAACGGTGCTCCAAAGAGCATTCAATCCACCGCAGGACCAGCTTCTGAAGTTGAAAGATCATTAAGTTTGGGATCAATACGCATCAGGAAGGTCCGTTTGCTCTTGGAAGAAATGGCACAATTAGTATTGCCCAGCTGGCAAATGGCTCTCTATGCCCATCCATTCAGAATATCAGTGTCCACTGCGACTCCAGATGCTTTGGAGTGAAAAGTCAACTCCAGGATTTCAGTAAGGGGGACTGACATGTCTAAGAGTTTGTCCTGGCAATTATGCCACGCCCTGTCTAAACCCTTCTTCGGGTCCTTAGAAATTTCTTTCATGAATATGACCATCGTGGGATCCACTTCAGGAGTATCTGCAACTTTACCCTCTAAGTCTGCTCTGGGGCATTCAACATAAAGACGTGCACGAACCTCCTTGTCAAAGCTCTTACTTAAGTGGGATTGTACGTATTTGGCCACTTCAGGAGGTGGGACCCAATTGGACGCCCTAGGATGAATAATGTCACTGGCGTCAAAATCAAGAACTTTGGGCGGAGACACCTGTCTCTTAGGTCTTTTGCTGAGCCCTGGAACATCAGGGTCGGCCTAATCAGAAGAGGCATCATTATCAGAGGAGGAAGACAAAGTGTTAGCATCTTTTTTACTACTGTAATTATGCTTGCTTGCTCTTTTGCGGCAAAGTCTATCAAAGGCGTCAGCCTGAGCATCCCGGGTGTAGAATCATCCTGTTTCCCTTTGTTCTTGGACTTAGGATTCTCACTTGGGGGCCAGGAGTCCTGGCATCCAACCTTGATTACGAGCATAATCAAGCAATTGACCAGAAAAAAGTCCCAAAGCTTTCACAAGGGCGGCGTTGACAGATTGCTGTATCCTAGAATCAAGGGCCTCAACTAGATTCATTTCAAGCTGGTCAAAATTATCCTCAGGATAGTATCCTGACTCATCCCCATGCCATTGAGCCATTCTCCTGTACCAAAGTTGTATAAAAAATGCAGAACTATATTCAGGAGAGATCAAAAGGGGGAGTGCAAAACCCCTGCCAGGCTATATTTGAAATTTGTCAGTGAAATGTGGAGGGAGCAACCTGGAATATGCACTCTAGGCAGTGCCTATTTAATTATTACAACCCTACGCTTTAGCTGTAGGGCATCCAGGATGCACAGTAGAGAGAATCAAATTAGGGAGGCAATTTCCATTGTGTTGCTGAACCGAGCCGGCTTTTCCTCAGAAAGTGAAAGGAAAGTAGCTGGCTCGCACGCGCGACACAACGCGAATCCTAGAAACAGAAATAGGACTATGCGAAAAACATGTAGTCCGCTCCTGCTCCCGCTCCACCGGCAAAGACCCGGTCAGGCTGCGGGGGTAAACAAAAACACTCTGAACAAGCGTGATACGAAAAGACAGTATACACAAGTGAAACACATTTGCACACAATACACCAACACTGCAGCGAAAAAACATTGAGAGAAAACAATGTTGTACTTATCTGCAGCAGAGCAGAAAAGAAAGAGGAAGTGACTGTTGGGGGTCATACCTTTTATGGGCTGAGGTCCTGCACTATGATTGGACCATGTGACTATATTGTATGGTATCATGGGTATTGAAGTTTTTGTTTTACTGTTATTTCATTGGCTGCTGTTTGGAACAGTAAAAGAAGGAGAAAGCATAATCGGAGCCTCCGGTCCTGTCATAGAATCACTTAACTTACTGCACAAATCAAGATTGAAAACAGACTCAGGAAATTACTACTGTTTCTATGTCTATTATGGAACACAGTAGTAGGAATTAGATTGCTGCCTCACTTGAGTTGTTCGGGCAGTTCTCTGACAGTTGGAACTGATTATCTTCAAATGCCGAGTTCTGCGATGCATACTGATTTTGTGCATGGACTGACTTTAGTTAAATTCATATTTTTTATACATTACCTCTGTTGCCTATTCTTACCATTGGGGATGTGTGGCACTCACAGAGGTCGAAGTGGGCGGGATCTGAGGGGCATGACGTGCCCATACTTTTTTAATTTAGGAAAAACAGTTCCCCTACTTTTTGTGAAAAGACAACCGTTGCAGGACAGTTAATTACTGAGAGTTGACATGGTTCAGTGTTTTTGCCACGGTAGCTGCTTCCAAGAGAGAAGTGTAAATGTGCCCAACTGGTCAATCTCCAAATGTAAAATGTGCTTGCAAGCCGGAATTAGCTTTAATTAACAGAATCACTTGAAGTTTCTGGATGATGCAGAATTATTATTTTTGAGTGGCATTGTAAGGGAGTTACCATCTCAGCTGTGAAGTGTGTGCTGTTAAAAAACAGTTGGTAAAACAATACACTACATACAGACAGGGTATATTCTAAAATCTATATTTTAGGAGGCCTTTTTTTATCTTAAATCTTTTTGTGCATTTTTAATATACATTTTTATTAGCATTTACATATGGCAATTTTATCACAGTAGTATTTTGTTATAAAGAGAACAGAAACCTCTGCCACCACAACTTGCTTTCCCAAAGCACAAAGCAGTATGATATGTTTGAATAAATGCAGTGATCTCATGCAAGAACCTGTTCATTCCGATACCCACACCCGATCACCCACAGTAAGAGCGCTCACTAAGCGCAAACCCCAGGCAAGCCACTACTTCATTCGCCCTAACATCTACTCCACATTTCATGGGGGCAGGACATCTGGGGGCTCAAGAAGCTCAGCAAGCATCGCCACCCAGGACTGCAGGTTGTCCACTAGCCTATTGTCCTTTCTTGTTTTCCGTATATGGCTCTCCTCTTCCACTGCCCATTCAGCCATATCTTGCAACCAATCAGCCACTCTCGGAGTGACAGGGGATAACCTCTGAATGGCCACCATTCGCTTGACAAGCACTAATCCAAAATGGAGAAACTTCCTATTGAGCTTTTTTTCCCCTGCCGAGCTGAGATCAGTCTCAACAGGCACTGTCCAATCTCCATGGGAATAGACCATCCCGTAGCCTCATTCAAAGCCTCCAATAGTTTCTGCCAATATGTGTGAAGCTCAGGACACCCCGAGAACATATTTATAAAATCTGCTCCATCCCTGGTACAGCGTGGACAGGACGACGACATACGCCCTGGAAAATTGGTATGAAGTGTGGTTGGGGTGAGGTATACTTGGTGGACTACATTGTACAGAAGCAGTTTGAACCTCCCATTTGTGGCGGTCCCCATGATGCACTCCTTCCCATTCCTAATCTTGAGGGGAGCACCCAGAATCTCATGCTAACTAGTTTGCACCGGCAGGATGTGCAGCAGAGGGTCCTTCTGCAGCTCTCTGTACACAAGTGAGATCAGTGGACGACCCAGTCATATTCAGCAGTGTCCCTAATGTCTGTGAGACCAGCAGGACATCTGGGAAGGAAGGCCTTATCCCACGGGCAGTCACAGCAATTTTGACAAATTGTAAAAACTGTCTGGTCCCCAAGTCAAACGATTCCACTGCTTCAGCCAGAGATATAAACTGATCATTTGGGCATAAGTCCTGCAATGAGTCACACCCCCCAGCTCGCCATTTATCAATCTACATTTTCAGTGCTATTTGCTTAAACGAGTGCAGTGTCCAGATACATATGTCTGGGTCTGGGACCACACCATTAAGAGCTCTGGCAAGGGAACTTCACCACACGTACCCGCAGAAACCTCTGCTCCCAGTTCTCCCTGCCATCGAACCAATGTAGCACGTGCTGTAACTGAGCAGCTATATAGTATAGTTCTAGGCAAGGCAGTTCCAACCCTCCCTTGTTTCCAGGGGTGCTTAAGTGTAGCAACTATTTTCCTCCCCGAGGCTCACAACAGTTCGACAACCAATTTGTCCAATTCTCTGAAATATCATTCAGGGATCTCGAACATAGCCCCCGAAACACATAAAAGCAGCGCGGCAGGATAACCATTTTCACCAATGCCAGCTTACCCATCAGGGATAACCATAGAGTGTTCCAGAACTTCACCATGGGCTTGAGCCCCTCCAGCACCCTTCCTATGTTCAAAGGTTGAGTTGTTGCTGCCTCCCCGCAATCCTGATCCCTAGGTACTGAACACTGTAGGGAGGCCTAAAGGAGGATGGTCTTGGCCCTGTCAACTTCCAAGTTCCCCTAACAGGAACAATTTCAATTTGTTGCACTTAAATGCAATCCTGAGACTTCACTGAATGCTGACAGAAAAGCCAACTAGCTGGCCTGATACACCAAAGCATCGTCCACGTATAAGGAGACAACATGTGTGGTCTCGCTAATTTTTAATGGCTCACGCTTCCATCACAGAACGCAGCCTATACGCCAAGGGTTTCATTGGTAGCACGGGGGGGTGACAACGGGCAGCCATGTCTGGTCCCCTGATACAAGGAGAAGCGTTGCAACACCATCTTGTCCACATGTATTTGCGTCACTGGGGCACTATATAATATCTGCACCCATTTCATGTAATGCTCCCTAATGCCCATCTTCCGCAGGACCTGCCAAAGGAATTCCTAAGACAGGGAATCAAACGCTTGGTCTATAAGGAGCAGCGCCAAATCGTATTGATCGTTCTCCAGTAAGGTAGCAACCATAACTAGGGATAGCCTCCGTAGGTTACACATAGTGTTCCTGCATAGGATAAAACCTTTTTTGTGCATTTTGTACCAGCCTATCTTATAATGTGTGTAATACAAGCTTAAAATAAAGACTTACGTATTCACAGTGGTGTCTGTCACAGAGGGACCTCTTAGCACTGAACATACACAAATCAATGTTCTCCACTGCACCAACTAGGATTCAATTCTATGGCTCTCTGGTTACAGACAGACCTCTACAGTGAATTAACTAGTAGAGGTTTCATAATGTACGATAGTGCATTTCCCACTGATTAACTTAATTTCCATTTATTTCTCATTTGATATGTAGTTACGTGAAGGTGAATATCCGAAAAAAGTTAAAGAGTATCTTTTTAGCCACACCTTTGACTCAGCCCCATTCTCACTCAGTCCCGCTCAAATAATTTTTTTTTAATGCACTTCGACTACGGGGCACCCATCTATTTGGCAACCTACACTCAGTCACTGACCCAAGGTAACTCACTGTCAGCAAAAAGCAGAGAACCTTGAGCGAATTGTGGATAACCGTTCTCAGCACAGAATTATGCATGCAGTGGTATTAGGAAGTGCCTTCTTACAGTAAAATCTGCTATCTAGCCTTTGTCCCGGATAGTCAAGACGCAAGCAGGACAGAGTGACGCGAACCATAAGACGTATATTGCGCTGTGTGGTCTGTTCGTGGAGCAGCGTGGCGTCGCACTAAGATCTGGCACTATGGACATCGGGCCTACCTTCGCGCTGTTTTCAGAGGGCTGCTCAACTTAGCACGAACAATTTATAACAAGGGGAACACCGTAAAGCCCATTCCTGTGAGAGAAATAGTGTTCACTCAACAATCATGAATTTGTGAATTTAAAATGTTTTAATAATAAATGTAAACCAAACAATTACATACAAGAAAAACTGTGAGGGGAGTAAAATGTGAAGGAAAAAGTGTTCAGTGCTAAGGCCAGGATGATGCATATGTGTAATATGCGCATTTTTTGTATCACAATTCTCAAAATATAAATACAGACCACTTATACATAAATCTCATGAAACTGGTTCTGTATTAATTGTCGATAACTTTTAGATCTTCTATAGATGTAGAATCATTATCAGGACAAAATTCAAATTTAGTCCGTAGTTAATTCTAAATAAAATACAATAGACAGACAAAATAAAAAAAAACAGACAAACAGAAATAATTTGGTCTGCACAGCACCTTTGTGACGCGTCAAGTTCAGACAGAGGGGAACTAGTCTGAACAGGCTGCAGCGCATGTTAGGCATCCTTTGTGTAAGAGACGTGCATCCTTTCACATGGTTTACAAGTTGTGTGTGCACAAGCAAAATGAAGCGAGATTTAATTTTAATGCATGTTTAGTATGAATATCAACACCAGCTGCACAAGTTTCTTGGATTGTGGTACACTATATTTTAAGCTCATTTGCCTGGTCAAACGTAACGTGTCGGTGAAACATCAGCTTTCTTGACGTAGAAGCTTCGAGAGATACCTCATGCTTTTGATGGAAAGTTCGATTGCGAGCAGAAATTTGCTTTAATGTACAGTCATTTAAGTGCAAAGGGACAACGGATTTCGATCATCTCTGAAAGATTGAGGCTGACAATGCTGAGTCGGGGTTGTTGTACAAATATAGTGAGGCAATAAAAAGGCTGAGCAGACTTAGTTGGGAGGCATCAGTTCTTCACCATATGGCAAATAGATCATAAGACAATTGATAACTATGTGCTGAATTACGAACTATGCCATAGCTATGCAACTTTGACGGCTCTATCATGGACGTCGATTCACGACAATGCCAGGGTTAGCGGGTGACATCACATCCCTTCCGTGACCTTGATGATGTCACAGGGAGTGACATCATATGACCTTTGAGCATAAATGTGCACAGAAAGTGATGTCACATGCCCTTAACCCTGAAGACATCTGAATAAATAACATCACTGAAGTTCTGTAATAACTGCATGACTAGTGTAACGCAATACAGAGAAATGACAATTTTAGAAACCACCTTTATTATGTTGCTGACATGATCTTCGAAAGTAGTGAAATGTAATTCTTACCCTGACTTCTAATGAACCAGACTGCTTCTAAGTGGGCTCGGCGGTGGGTTCCCCCACTGAGAATTTTTTTTAAATAATGTGGGCAAATATATTAAAAAGCACACTCTCAAACACGGCATGAATTACCATTCAAATATATCCTTTTCTGCGAAAAGTAGCTTAACAGTTCTGAAAATACACACAGTTTACTTTTAAAAACACCCTTTTCAACCTAATTCAACCAAGCAGAAGCTTTTTATTCATTAGGTTGGGCTGCACATAGGGGAACTACTCACATGTAGCTGGAGAGTTACTAGTTGCACCCAAGGTACCCATTGGAGAATCCTGATCTAGGCCACTGTCTAAATCCTGAAGGAATCAAACCGAAGGATGATTTAGGTAAGGCCATGTGTGATGCTCTTCCAACTACAAACCCTGAACAAGTTAGTTCTTTCTGGGTTTATGCAAATATTATTGTCCTTCTGAGGAGTGTTTTGCTCTTATTAAGGAACTTTTGAAGAAGATTCAATAGTGTGCCATTTGAATGGGGTGAGAATGAAACACAGGCAGTTTGAGGATATTAAGACCCTCATTTTGACCCTGGCGGTCTTTTGACTGCCATGGTTAACATGGCGGTATGACCGCCAACAGGCTGGCGGTGTATACCACCACATTATGGGTGTGGCAGGTTGGCTGCTGCCAACCCGCCACATCCCCACTCATACTGCCATGGTGGTATGAACCGCTGGGCAGGAGATATTCATCTCCGACCTGGCGGTCCACAGAAGACCGCCGGCGGCGGCCTACTGCCATGGTTTCTGTGGCGGTAGCACCGCCACGAAGCCATGGTGGTAGGGCTACCAGTGACAAGGAACTCCTTCCCTGTCACCGGTAGGCGGATCCCCCATACCTCCCCCAGCAATCACCTGACCCCCCACCCCCCCAACAGTCACAGCACCCCCCCACCCACCACCCCCTCCCCGCATACATGCTCACACACACACCCAAACGCATTCACATCCACTTCCAGACACGCATCCACTCACACACATTCATACACGCAAGGGCCGCTCCCCAGGGGGCCAAATTATTTTTAGGCCATTTCTGCCCCCAGGGGGGCAGAAACCCCCTAGACACCAGGGATATATATATATATATTTATTTTTTATATGTGGGGAGTGACCCCTTAGGCAAGGGTCGCTCCCCGGGGGGGGGGAGGGAATTATTTTTAGGCCATATCTGCCCCCACTGGGGGCAGATCGGCCTAATATAATTAGGCCGAGGGGGGCAGAAACCACTAGACATCAGGGAATTTTTTAAATTTTTTATACTTATGCATAAGGGGAACAGCCCCTTGGCCAAGGGATGCTCCCCAGGGGGTCAAACTATTTTTAGGCCTTTTCTGTCCCCCCGGAGGCAGAAACCTCTAGACACAAGGGATATATATATATTTTTTATTTACTTTATGTTTTTATGTATGGGGATCGACCCCTTAGGCAACGGTTGCTCCCCTGGGGGGCAAATTGTAGTTAGGCCAATCTGACCCCAAGGGGGGCAGAAACCACTAGACACCAGGGATTTTTATTTTTTGCGCCAATTTCATGCAAGGGGAGCGACCCCTTAGGCAAGGGTCGCTCCCCTGGGGGGCAAATTTATTTTAGGCCATTTCTGCTCCCCTTGGGGGCAGATCGGCTGATTTGTATTAGGCCGATCTGCCTCCGGAGGGGGGGGGGGGGGGTTCAGAAACCACTTAGGCACCAGGGATTGGTGTGTGTGTGTATGTGTGTGTTTAGTTTGGGGGGCAGCCCCTTGGGCAAGGGTTGCTTCCCATGGGGGCACATTACTGTTGGCCATATCTGCCCCCCTTGGGGGCAGATCAGCCTATTTTTGGAAGCCCATCTGCCCCCAAGGGGGCAGAAAGCCCATCAGAGACTAGGGAAGATTTTTTTTCAAAATAAGAGGGTGGGGTATGCCATACCCCCATCCCAAATAAACGGGGCCAAAGTTGTTCTGCCCACCAGTGGGCAGATTGGGCAATTACCCCCGATCCACATCCTGGGGGGGCAAAAAGTCTACTAGATGCCAGGGAATTAAAAAAAAAATAGTGGGGGGGGTGGCTACCAACCAGTATGGGCCTGGTTATGCCCCTACCCTTACTGAAGGGGGTAACAGTCTTTCAGCTCTCTCCCGCACACTAAAACATCTTATCCCACAGCAAGCAAGAGGACATTTGATTATTTTGCGTTTTGGTTTTACATTTGGGCCATGAGAGCTTGGCTAACTCTCAAAATTGTCCCACTTGGAATGGTGAGGGCTGCACTTTTTGGACTTTGGGACGCTGGCATGTAGAAAACTCCACAAGACCATGACACATCTGAATATTAAACATCCGGTTAATTTCAGGGTGGTGTGCGCTTCACATGCACCCCGCACAACTTTCTTATCTACAATGCCCTGCAAACCTCCCACTTTGCTGGAAATCACACATTTTTCCCACATTTTTATGATGGATCCTTCTGGAATCTGCCTGAATCCACAAAATTCCTACTACGCAGCATTGTCTCATCTATACCGATAAAAATTCTGCTGCACTTGTCAGCCTAAAATTTTGTTTTTTCAAACTGCCCTTTTGGACCCGCTTTGGTTTCCCCCTCAATTTCGGCATGTTTTTGGCTCTTCCCTTTCACAGGCACTTGGCCCACCTACACAAGTGAGGTATCATTTTTACTGGGAGACTGAGGGGAAAGTTGGGTGGTAGGAAATTTGTCCCGGTGCAGTGATCCCACACAGAAATGTGGGAAAAATTTGATTTTTTTAGCGAAATTTTAGGTTTTCTGAGGATTCTGGAAAACATTGGGGGATCCACACAAGTCACACCTCCTTGGACTCCCTCGGGTGTCTAGTTTTCAGAAATGTCTGGGTTTGGTAGGTTTCCCTAGATGGCTGCTGAGCCCAGGACCAAAAATGCAGGTGCCTCCGCAAAAACAGGTAGTTTTGTATTTGATAATTTTGTTGTGTCCAGATAGTGTTTTGGGGCATTTCCTTTCGCGGGCAATAGCCCTACCCACACAAGTGAGGTACATTTTTTATTGGGAGACTTGGGAGAACGCTGGGTGGAAGGAAATTTGTGGCTCCTCTCAGATTCCATAACTTTCTGTCACCGAAATGTGAGCAAAAATTGTTTTTTTGGGCCAAATTTTGAGGTTTGCAAAGGATTCTGGGTAACAGAACCTGGTGAGAGCCCCACAAGTCACACCATCTTGGATTCCCCTAGGTGTCTAGTTTTCAAAAATGCACAGGTTTGGTAGGTTTCCCTATGTGGCAGCTTAGCTAGAGGCCAAAATCCACAGCTAGGCACTTTGCAAAAAACAGCTCTGTTTTCTTTGGTAAAATGTGATGTGTCCACGTTGTGTTTTGGGGCATTTTCTGTTGCGGGCACTAGGCCTACCCACACAAGTGAGGTACCATTTTTATCAAGAGACTTGGGGGACCACTGGGTGGAAGGACATTTGTGGCTCCTCACAGATTCCAGAACTTTCTGTCACTGAAATGTGAGGAAAAAGTGTTTTTTGGCCAAATTTTGAGATTTGCAAAGGCTTCTGAGTAACAGGACCTGGAGAGAGCCCCACAAGTCACCCCATCTTGTATTCCCTTACGTTTTAAAAAATGCGCACGTTGCGCCGGCTGAGCTAGAGGCCAAAATCTACAGCTAGACACTTTGCTAAAAACACATCAGATTTCAATGTAAAAATGTGATGTGTCCATGTTGCGTTTCCTGTCGTGAGCATTAGGCCCACCCACACAAGTGAGGTACCATTTTTATCAGGAGACTTGGAGGAACACAGAATAGCAAAACAAGTGTTATTGCCCCTTGTCTTTCTCTACATTTTTCCTTCCAAATGTAAGACAGTGTGTAAAAAAGACGTCTATTTGAGAAATGCCCTGTAATTCACATGCTAGTGTGGGCACCCTGGAATTCAGAGATGTGCAAATAACCGCTGCCTCTCAAGACCTTATCTTTTTCCCATTTTGGAAATACAAAGGTTTTCTTGATACCTATTTTTCACTCTTTATATTTCAGCAAATGAATTGCTGTATACCCGGTATAGAATGAAAACCCATTGCAAGGTGTAGGTCATTTACTGGCTCTGGGTACCTAGGGTTCTTCGACAGGAAAAAGTTACAGAGTAAAACATGGAGAAAAATGGCTGTTTTTTCACCTCAATTTCAATATTTTTTTATTTCAGCTGTTATTTTCTGTAGGAAACCCTTGTAGGATCTACACAAATTACCCCTTGCTGAATTCCGAATTTTGTCTACTTTTCAGAAATGTTTAGCTTTCTGGGATTCAGCATTGGTTTCACTCCCATTTCTGTCACTAACTGGAAGGAGGCTGAAAGCACAAAAAATAGTAAAAATGGGGTATGTCCCAGTAAAATGCCAAATTGTGTTGAAAAATTGGGTTTTCTGATTCAAGTCTGCCTGTTCCTGAAAGCTAGGAAGATGGTGATTTTAGCACCGCAAACCCTGTGTTGATGCCATTTTCAGGGAAAAAAACACAAGCCTTCTTCTGCAGCCCTTTTTAGGGTCGAGCCTGCATTGCATGCGCAAGCGCATGCGTATCGCAGCGAGCCGCTTTAGGTATTAGAAAAGGGCTCGGAGCCCTGTCGACGTCACGTCAGTGTTTTTCATTGGTTCGTGGGCTTGCCTAGTAAAATCTGCTTGCTTTCATTAGTCGAAGGCATGCATACGTCATGCCTTTTCCGGTGGCTAGCCCCCCTCGAGCGCAGCGACCAAGTACAGAAAACATGCAAGGCTCGCTGTTTTCTGTCGGATCGTGGACTACTTTTTCTCTATTTTCCTAGCGCGATTTCGCTTGGCAGAAGTCGAGCGTTTTACACAGTTAATTTCACTTTTTCGGGTTAAGTACATAAAAGCACTTTTGCCGATAGATGAAAAGTCAGGTTAGGAGTTTACAACACGATCAGCTCTAACAAGAGCAAACGCGAGACCCGTTGCATTGCAAATGCTTGTTTCCAATTGTTTTGAAAAAAACTAATTTTTCGCTGTATTTTGGCTAATTTCTTGGTCTCATTCAGGGGAACCCACAAAGTCTGGGTACTCCCAGAATCCCTGGGATGTTGGAAAAAAAGGACGCATATTTGGCGTGGGTAGCTTATGTGAACAAAACGTTATGAGGGCTTAAGCGCAAACTGCCCCAAACAGCCAAAAAAAAGGCTTGGCACCTGAGGCAGAAAAGGCCTGGCAGCGAATGGGTTAATTAAGTCTACCACTGGAGGACCCAGCAAGTTGCGAAATATGATAGTTTATTGGCATCTCACATTGCCTTTCAGTTAAGAGATGATATTAACAAAGTACATCCCAGCAGATCTCTCCACCATTTCCCCTCCACCCTATCCCTGTTCATTACCATCAACATTAAAGAAAAAATTCTCAAAATGACCAACCAGTTAGTGGACTGAGATCATAATAAATAACATAAAGGGACCTGCAACTTACTGAAAACCACAAACTGCATGCCTAGCTCTCAGACTTCTTTATCCATCACACTGCTAAGTACTGCGTCCGATGACACGATAACCGCACCTTGGTGATCCACTCACATCTTATGGAACCATTTCCCACATAGGATCAAAACAAGACTCTAGAGTTGCGCCTCTAGTGACGCAACTGAGGTGCAGAAGCTACCATCCAGGGTTCACACCAGAGGGGACTTCCGGGGCATTTCCCCTTGCTCCGTATTGTTAGTAGAGCCTGCCAGA
This sequence comes from Pleurodeles waltl, assembly GCF_031143425.1. Taxonomy (NCBI): domain Eukaryota; kingdom Metazoa; phylum Chordata; class Amphibia; order Caudata; family Salamandridae; genus Pleurodeles; species Pleurodeles waltl. The sequence goes on from NC_090440.1 coordinate 668,649,364, forward strand.
GTCACGTGACATAAATAATAAATGGTGTGTGCCTGCTAGGTGTGGTCAGGAGTGGAGGGGCGGGACCGGTCTAAGTAGCACTCGCGAACTGAGAATAAGTGTATCTGAGTAATTATTGAAATGCGTGTTAGGCCGCGCATTTCCCCACAACCAGCATCCGCTAGCACCACAACACTGGCGACGAGGGACTCCTGCAGTGCCTCGACAGCAACTGACCCCGCGTTCCTGTCCACACAGAGACGCGATCATTGAGCCGACAGGCCCACTCTCTTGAAGCAGCCCCGCCAGTTTGCAGCTTGTGCTCACAACAGGGGCAGTGGAGGTAGGTGTGGCCCGCCTGCCCGGAGCACCTCACTGGGATTTCCTAGTTCAGGAATTCACATGCGCTCGCCTCACGTTTATGAGTGAGCACCACCGCCGGTGTCCTGTGACTCAACAGGGGCCGCCCCAGCCAAAACTGATCACCGTGCATCAGCCGTCTGAGCAGGTGAGCCAAACACGGTGTTGCTTGCTCTCCAACCCCATGCCAATGAGCCCCTTCTTGATGCTGCCTCCCCCTCAGTGTAAAACTCCTCCATAAGGAAAATAAGAAGGGGCGAAGGCAGGCAGTGATGTAAGCAGCACACCATTCTAAAAAAAAAAAAATAAGAGTCATTAATATGAGATAAAGCGAGATCTATAAAACTGCAACATTGCAGCCTACCCTCATAAGGCACCAGCATAGCCTACATCTCACGGCTTACCACAACCCGACTGCCGCCAAAACCCCAAGGTGGCAGAAACCAAGGACGATGGCCACCATACCAGCTGTAGAGCTTCATCATTTAGGGCGCACCCTCATCTCAAGCATCCATGTCGAAGAATTGGGTGGAAAGAGTACCAATATTTTTTGAAGCTACAAAAGTAGAAAATGCGGAGAAATGAGCAATGATCCTACACCTGGTGGAAAAGGACATACATAGGATCTCCAAAACAATCAACGAACCCACCCCCAATACTCACCTCACTCTAATTGCAGCCCTTAATGCTCATTTCGAGTCCATGACTAACACTAACTATGAAAGATTTGTATTTCGCCAGGTGCAGCAGCAAACTGAGGAGTCAATAGACACCTTCTACATGAGGCTGAAAGAACAAGCCGGCACATGCCGATTCATGGATGAAAATGAGGAAATCAGAGGACAAATAATACAAGGGTGTGCTTCGGTGAAATTGCGAGAAAGAATCCTAGAAGAGTTAGGAAGGTCACTAACAGACATACTGACAATGGGAAGAATGAAGGAACTGTCCAAGGCACCAGCATCACATATGGAGGCTGCGTTACATGGACCAGTGAAAGAAGAACCAGTAAACGTAATCACACCGATACCCAGCAAATCCAAGCCCAGGAATGGTAACACCGCATCCTGGACATGCAGCTGCTGTGGAGGGCCAACCCATCGGCCTGCGGACTGCCCAGAAAGGGGAAGAAGAGTTGCAGGGTGCAGGAAGATGAATCACTTCCGAAAAGCATGCAGAGCAACAAAGGGACACACCACAAGTTCTGCAGTCAACACTGCTTTCAACGCGCAGGCCCAAAACAGTGACTTAGATGACGATGGAGAACACTCCATCTTTGTATTTGGCACAGCATTCCACACGGCATGTCGACTACCCAGATGCATTATACAAGTGTGGTATCACTCAGCCACAGCAGTAGTGAACACAGGAGCCTCCATAAACATAATGTCTTCCGCCACATATGGAAGAATGAAGCCACACCCAAATTTGACCCGCACAATGATTAAGGTGTTCACAGACAAGCAATCTACTCCGCTAGCCATGCGAGGTAAATTCAGAACAACCATTACCTATGGATCCCGCTCTGTTGAGCACCAAGTATACGTTGCGGAAGATGGCAATGGCACGTTGTTAGGGTGCAGAGCCGTGAAAGTTCTTGGCATAGTGACCTTCCTTTGCGCTAGGAGTCTACGAAGAATCCATAACCGAAATGCTGAGAGACTTCCCTGATGTTTTCAATGGCATTGGCTGCATGAAAGACAAAAAGATTAAGTTGCACATTGATAAGACCGTTCAACCCGTGGCCCTCCACCACTGTTGCATTGCATTCCATCTAAGACCACAAGTAGAGAGAGAGCTTGACAAACTTGAAGCATCTGGCATCATCAAGAAGGAGACGGAACCCACACCATGGATATCCTTGATTGTGGTTGCCAGGAAACCCAAGCAGCCTGGAGAGGTGAGAATCTGCGTTGACATGAGGCTGTCCAATGCTGCCATTGGGAGGGAAAGGCACCTCACCCCCACCATAGATGACCTGATCGGTGAGGTAAGTAGAGCCTGCTGGTTCTCAAAGTTCGATTTCAGATCTGGATATCAATAGCTAGTGCTCGCTGTAGGGTCACAATATATCACCAAGTTCTTGACGCACGTGGGGCTCAGACGATATCGAAAACTAAACTTTGGAATATCCATTGCTGCGGAGGTGCTCCAAATCATCATCCATGAGCTCCTTGCTGATCTCCCTGGCATTGTGAACGTCAGTGATGATATTCTTGTTCACCCCCGCACTGTCCCGAACACCATGCTCGATTGAGAAAAGTTCTCCAATGCATCCAGGAGTCAGGCATAACCCTCCATCGCAGCAAGTGTGAGTTCTTAAAGGAAAAGTTGCACTTGCCTGGGTACATCTTCTCCGCAGAAGGAGTTGCCCCAGACCCGGCCAAGGTGCAAGACATCAAGGTTGCACCTCCCCCAATGACTGTGACTGCAGTCCCCAGATTCCTGGGTATGGCCAATTACTGTGGCCGGTTCATAAAGACCTCATGCTGCTGACACAACCACTGAGAGACCTTTACCAAGACAGCAGTGCAATAGACATGGGAGACAGAGCAGGAACCTGCCTTCCAAGCCAACAAAGACGCATTGTCTGTAGACACCACCCTCAGTTACTTTGACCCACTCGAGGACACCACCGTAGCCATCAACGCAGGCCCGAAAGGACTAGGTGCAGTGCTATTGCAGTGGAAGGAAGGAGGAGAATGGACCCCAGTCGCCTACACAAGTAGGTCTCATACCACAACAGAGCAGCGATATTAGCAGATCGAGGAGGAGGCAATTGCGATCCACTGGGGATGAAAGCACTTCCATCTGTATGTATACGAGCATCCATTCACGATCATAATAGACCATAAGCCTCTGATTCCCCTCTTTAGATGGACTACGTCAAAGCCGCCTCTGAGGATCGAGAAATGGATGCTCCAATTAAAGGAGTGTAACAGCCAAGTTGAATACTGCCCAGGGTCTAATAACCCCGCAGACTATCTCTCTCAGCACCCACGGGAGGCTACAGAAAAAGAAGAGGATGAAGCCCAAGAGACATGGGAATATGTAAAATATGTTGCAGAGTGGTCCCTACCCCTCTCCATCTCGACTGATGCCGTTCGCCAAGCCACCTTGAGTGATGACTGCCTCCAGAAAGTGTTAGATGCGGTCTGGACAAATCAGTGGCATGTCCTCAAGAAACAATGGTCACAACTCAATCCCAGTGTTAGACGAATTATAGAAAGTCAGTACCACGTGTGCAAAGAGCTGACTGCCTACCCCTACTCAGAGGTTATCGATTAGTCATCCCATCTAGCCTTGCAGACCAAGCTGTCAACTTGGTTCGTGCCGGACACCAAGCCATGGTGAAGACGAAGAACAGACTGAGGACCAAAGTGTGGTTCTCCCTGATGGGGGTAAAAGTAGAGGCTCTTGTTAGATCTTGCGAGTGGTGTCAGGCTGCAGGAAATCCCAGCCCTTCAGCACCAGTTAAAACCGAAAGATGACCAAGGCACCTGTGGGAATCAACCAGCCTAGATTTCAAAAGTCTTCCTGAAGGTCGACACACTTTGGTATTTATCGACGACTACTGGAAGTATCTGGAAGTGGAAATTATACAGTCTTGGGCAGCCAGTGAGGTGATCCTCAAACTTGAAAAAAATCATAGCCACCCATGGCCTGATGAAAGAGATAAGAACGGACAACAGACCTCCATTTCAGAGCCAAAAAATAGCCTCATACCTAGCTTTGATGGGAATCATCCACAAAAAAAACGTTGTGCTGGACCCAGGCCAACAGAGAGGTTGAGAGGATTATGAGAACTCTCAACAAGATAATCCAAATTGCTACAGCTTGCCAAAAACCCCTGAGCTACCCATCTACTCGTTCCTTCAGAACTACCGCCTCACCCCTCATGCCACCACCGGGCGTGCACCAGGGCACCTTTCAATGGGGCGAGCGGACAGGGACTCCATCCAGCATCAACCGAACTGGACACCCTGTCCAATTGACAACTAAAGGACCTATGAGAAGTATAAGTCATCCAATGACAAGACCAGCCGTAGACAGAGAGCCAAGGCATCTGACCTCCAAGTAGGTGACTCGGTGCTCCTGAAGGATCGGACCCCAAGGAGCAAGTTCAGGTTGCCCTTTGAACCCTGACCCTTAACCATTATACGGCATCAAGGTATCCTCATTGTGGCCCGACGTGGAAGTGAGGAAATCACCAGCATTCAAGTGCTACTACCCTGTGGTATCCCTGTCAAGTTTGCCACCAAAAGCGGGACCATGCCCTATTAGGCCGGCAGGTCCCGTGGTGGCCGCCAAAGCGTCCCTCGGTTAGAATATGTCACATAATCAGGAGGAGGTCTCAGCGGCTCCGCCGGAGGATTTCACAAGAGAGCCACTGCTCGTGCCATCAGAGCTCAAGCCAGACCACGTCACCCGCATCGGTTATGCCCTCCGACAAAACCCCACACCGCCCACCATGCTGACGCGCTATGTCGCCTGACAGCAACCAAGCTCATCCACGTGGACCCTCACAAACCCTTGAGGATGGCTGGTGTGTATGGGGTATCTAGTTTTATGTTTTGTTTAAATTTGGGGAGGAACGTAAAGTCGCGCCTCCAGTGACGCGACTGAGGCGCAGAAGCTACCCTGTAGGGTCTGCACCAGAGGGGACTCCTGCCCCACTTCCCCGTGCTCGCCTTGTTAGTGGAGCCCGCCAGAGTCACGTGACATAAATAATGAATGGTGTGTGCCTGCTAGGCGTGGTCAGGAGTGGAGTAGCGGGACCCAAGTGACCCTCATGAACTGAGAATAAGGGCCAGATGTAGCAAAGTTTTTTCCCCATTCTGTGTCTATGGGAAAAAGTGTTTGTACATATGGCCCTAAGTGTGTCTGAGTAACTGCTGCACCGCGCGTTAGCCGCGCAATTACCCGCAAACCCGCATTCGCACGCAACACTTCCATCCATACACCCTACATGGTGTAGCATGCTAACTATGTAGGTAAACACTTCAACATAGGGTAGTAAGCGCAATAAAAATCTTACAATGCAAAACAATGATATTATATTAGTACAACCCATTAGGCCTGGATGTTGTTTTCAATGGAGCTACTTAGTGGCACTGTTGTCTTACATTCAGGTTTTGGAGGGGAAGCTAGCGTTCGCAAAATATCGTGAATCCTCTGGAAATTCAGGTCTTGCATCACACATAATACTTGGGAATGTGTGACCAGAATCAGTGTTCTGGTGGTGGTGTGTGTGTGTGGTCACTCAGTGCTTTGTCCTGGTGTGTGAGTGTATGTGGCTAATGGGCTTATCCATGCATCATAAATAATGGGTGGCAACAACGTGTATCATAATGATTGCGGACAATTGGTTCATGCTGGTTTTCTTCAATGCATAATGGAGGGCAGCTGCCATCACGGGTGGAGTTGCTCTACATGGATGGGTCTGAATGCATGGGCGAAATGAATTATGTCGTAGGATTGAGACAATACCTTTTGTTTATTCCAGATTTGGTTATTTCACTAATAGAACTTCTCACGATCTGATCGCATTGAAGGCACCCAAGGGAGGCTGTCAAGAAAAAAATGTGAGGGCAATACTATGTGACATTTTGGTTGTGTGACAGATTTGGATTTTATTATTTCCAAAACGCAGGTTGTAGAAACAGTACGTTTTCTCATAGACAAATGTTGCTTTGCAGGTGCACTTTTCTTTTTTCTCGACAGGAAAACCCCTTCCCCTCCACCCCACAAAATATTGGGGTGTTCTATTCCGATTCCAGTCTTGTTAGATGGATATACGTCAGCACTTTGCTTAATCAAATCTACGACAGTTTCCAAAGTGACGAAGGGTCAAGCAACTTTCAAGTCCGACCGTGGTTGATACTGCCATTCCCCACGCCTTTCGCTGGGTTTACTGCTACATAATTGTACAAAGGTGTGATGCACAATTATGCCGTAGTAAATGCTTTGTATCCTTTGACTGATATTTCACAGGCATACATTTTCATTCACAACTTTGATTTGGTGAACTGGGCCCACAATGTCAATATATTATGGGATGGAGGAGCGCAATGTAAATAGCTTGGGCTCTCTTTTCTGTTTTTGTTCTTGGGAGATGGTTTGCAACATGGAATAGCAGATCAAAAGAAGACAGCAACCCTCCTGATATTTCTATGGTTGTCACTGAAGAGCTAGACTGTGAGCTGGATGCATCTCTGCAAAATGTGTTCAATCTAGTCCCTAACTGCAGTGACCTGGCACAGCAAGACAGTCTGACCTTCTGCAGGAAGGTTTAGGCTATCCCACCAACAACACCTGAAATAAATGCAGGGCTTAGTAATTCATTTGATAGCACAGTTTCCAAAAGTTCTTATTTGATAAAAAGTGACTCAAAAAGCAGCCAGAAAGCTGTACCCACAGATTTCTGACCCCTCCTGGGTATTGTACCCCTAAATCTCCTCACCCCTCCACTCAGCCGCCCAATGCTTTTTTAGTAGGGAAATTTGAGGGTCACACCCCTGAATATCACTGGCTAAACTACACCCATGATTAATGGATGTGTAGATCATTGATCATGTAATGTCAGACAGTAGCAGTGAAGGTGTCCATTACACATAACAACTGGTACATCATGGGAAACAGCAGCATTACATGCCTCACATACACAAGAGCAGGTACCATGGAGGTAACAGCTTTGGCAAGTGCCTGTAACCACAACAACAAGTACAGCAGGGGCAGAAGCGGTATGTGCAAGCTATGCTAACTCTCGGAATAGGTAGAGCAGAGACAAGCTTAACTGACATTACACATGGAGAGAGGAAGAGGGAGGAGGGGGGATAACTATGGAGGAACACTCCGTACTTAGCTCCCTATAATTCAAAGTACACACGAAAGTACGGGGTTCTCTAGAAGCGGACGTCGCGGATATTAGCGTAGTCCTAGGTTGTATGTATTCCTATTTGGAAGGGTAAAGTCAGTGGAATGTCAGTTGGAAATTACCGAGTGGAACAGCGAGGGGTGGGAAGAAGGGAATTTCCTTTTACGGACTAGGTGGTCTCACGTTGGAGGAAAATACTCTATGGGGAAATCAAAGAGTGAGAAAATGAAAAAAGAATGATCTACATTACCCAAGGAATTACCTTGAGGCGGCCCTTTTCTTAGAGGCAGCTAGCCTCTGGTATCCAGGAGGGGGAGTGTCCCCTTATAGTCACACATACATCAAAGGGGACGCTCGCCGTGCGCCTACTTCGTCCTCTCCTTGGACCTGCTAGCTGCCTCTAAGAAAAGGGCCGCCTCAAGGTAATTCCTTGGGTAATGTAGATCATTCTTTTTTCATTTTCTCACTCTTTGATTTCCCCATAGAGTATTTTCCTCCAACGTGAGACGTAGGGATCCTAGGCCCTGACGAATGCCCCGAGACCTTCATTGGCTCACTTTTGAGGGCAGAAACATGTTGGCTAGTAATTAGTTAGGTGACCCTGTGAGTCCTTGTCCTCACAGAGGTGTCCCAACCCCCCTTTTTAACTACACCAGACAGACACCACCATTAAATTTGTTGCTCTTCACAGGTGTCTGCTTAGGTGTTTTTAGTTTTTCAGTAGATTAGCTGGATCCCGATCTTTCCAGAAACAAGTTTATTTACGCACTCCCTCCTGTTCTTTTAACAGTGAGGTTGAGTCCGCCCAGGTGGCACTGTCCTACCTGGGTGGGTCTAGGTGGTCAAATGATGAAGCATGACACTATATAGTGTGTGAGACCACCTAGTCCGTAAAAGGAAATTCCCTTCTTCCCACCCCTCGCTGTTCCACTCGGTAATTTCCAACTGACATTCCACTGACTTTACAAGCTTAACTGACACACAGAACACCATCAGCAAGTGTCCATTACACATAACAATTGGGACAAGAGCGACAGAAACAGCAAGTTCAATCTTTACTAACTCTCAGAACAGGTACAACTGAGACAAGCTTCATTGGCACCCAGAACAACTACAGCAGAGGTAGCCGCAGGGCAAGTGTCTAATAGAAAGAAAAGAGGTGCAGTAGCAATACAAGCGGCATGTACACGCTTCACTAACTCTCAGAACAGGTACAACAGACACAAGCTTCATTAACACACAGAACAAGCGTCAATTCCAAAGAAAAGAGGTACAGTAGCGATAGAAGCAGCATGTGCAAGCTTCACTAACACTCAGAAAGATACAACAGAGACAAGCTTCATTGACTGACACACAGAACAGCTACAGCAGAGGCAGGCAGCTGTTTCATTGACACACAGAACAGCTACAGCAGAGGCAACCACAGCACAAGCATGTAATACAAAGAAAAGAGGTACAGAAGCGATAGAAGCAGCATGTGCAAGCTTCACTAACTCTCAGACTAGGTACAACAGAGATAAGATTCATTGACACACAGAACAGGTACGCAGAGACAGCACATGCATCTCCTACAAAGAACAAGAGGTAAAGAAGCAACAGAATCAGCATGTGAAACCATCACTAATTCTCAGAACAGGTACTGTTGAGACACTGTTTGTTCATACACAGCAGAAGCAGCAGTAGAGCAAACTTCAGTGATAACAGAGAAAAGATACAAACAAACCAGTGGGGTGGAGGGAGGGGGGGTAGGCTTCACTTGCCTCAGAACAGGTGCAGCATGGACTGCATCACACAGAGCAGCACATAACTGATTGGAGTAGCAAGTACAAGCTTCACTGACAGGCCAAAGGGTAGAGCAGTAAGGCAAGCTTCCCTGGCACACAGTATGGGTACAGCAGTGAGAGCAGTAAGGCAAGCTTCCCTGGCACACAGTATGGGTACAGCAGTGAGAGCAGTAAGGCAAGCTTCCCTGGCACACAGTATGAGTACAGCAGTGAGAGCAGTAAGGCAAGCTTCCCTGGCACACAGTATGGGTACAGCAGTAAGAGCAGTAAGGCAAGCTTTACTGGCACACAGTATGAGTACAGCAGTAAGAGCAGTAAGGCAAGCTTCACTGGCACACAGTATGAGTACAGCAGTAAGAGCAGTAAGGCAAGCTTCACTGGCACACAGTATGGGTACAGCAGTGAGAGCAGTAAGGCAAGCTTCACTGGCATACAGTATGAGTACAGCAGAGGCTGCAACAGTGCAAGTGTCACTGGCACAGAACAGGTACATCAGGGGCATCTGCAAGTCAAGTCTCCCTGATACATACAGAGCATGTTCTGAATAAGGAGCAGTATTTTATGCCACAGAAAGAAGCTCAGAATAAAAAAAAAGGTGAGTAGTGGAAAATGGATAAATGTTAGTATTTGTGTGGCTGCTTTTTGTGATGCACCTACCTGCCTTCACCAGGTGTTCGCTTGTAGGGAAGCGCTTGTAAGCAGCTGTGCTGATGGAACGCAGGATCAGCACGCCTGACAGGTTAGCGTAGCGCATCAGTGTGCGGCGCAGGATGCGCCCATACTCATCTATTCCATGGACATTACTTGATACCAAGCACATGAGCCGGTCCGGCCAGGGCAAACTCTCGTACTGAGCCCACCAACGAGACACCACAAGGGTAACGTAGAATCCTGCAGGGCAAGGGAGTGGTGCAGAGACCAAGAAGAAACAAAAATGATGACCAACAAACAGACATTGTATTGTATTATATTTATACAGCACATCATACCTCATTGTGGGGCATCACAGTGTTATATTGGATGGGTAACATGTTACACAGTGCATGGCTGGCAAGGTTATTTGTTGTTGTGAACCTATTTGGGAAGCCTGAACGAAATGTGAGGGACTTTAGTTTTGTCTTGGGACTTGGCGCCTAGCAGTGTGATGAAGGGAAGAAGTGTGAGAGATAGACGCGCAAAGTATGATTGTAATTCACTGATAGTTATGGTTTACTCTGCAGTTCTTGAGTTATGTTTAGGATTTTAATTTGTATTTTCCAATGTATGTCCATGGTGACTGCAGCGATGGGGTTGATTATTTAGGAAGGATCTTGAAGATCTAAGGTGGGGGTACGGGCACATATGGAATGAAGGGATTAAAAGATAGAGTGAGAGATTGGTTGTGTGAGAGAGCGAGAAAGATAGAGACCTGCAAAGATAGAGTGCGAGCATTGTTCATCCCTGCAGTCAGGACCTGTAGAGATGGACAACATTAAATTCCTCAGGCGTGCCAGACACAGCAGCAGATCTCTTCATTCAGCGGTTGGTTACCCATATCTGGTATGGGTTCGTTAAGTAAGCTGCTTTCATATAAGGTTTGTAATGCTGTAGCATGCCACATAGCAGCCCTAGTCTGCTGTGGGTGTTCTACCAAGACCACTAGGTTGTAAGGGTGGCATATATTGTGTACTGACTGTGTGGTCTTCATTAGAGGTGAATCCTTTTGCAGATTGTGTGCGTACGTTTTCTGGCCTGCACTGAGTTACAGTCAGTAGTTCTGTTGTGTGTGACTGGTGACCAACCTTCATTCATAGCAATCAAACAGAAGAGGGTAACAATGTGGTCGTTCAGGACTTTGGCAATTCTTGTCACTTCTAGAGTGCTTTATAGTCACGGAAGCTGTTATTTGCGGTTGGTCATGGCAGATCAAATTGTTTTAGATCTTCATCTCTGGAATAGCCAGGTTGTCACATCCTGTCCGAATTTAAGATGATCTTGTATGTTCTGTATGTTGTCTTGCAAGGAATGAGTACGTTTTGCTGCGTGTGTGGAGCACAAGGATCCTGCAGTGGACTTTTTCATATAGACAGCGATCAGTAGGCGAGTTGCTGGTATTGAACATAGTGTCCTGTTTTGGGAGTTTGTTGGACTTTATTTGTCGAGCCTGTGAGACATTTGTATGGAGTGCTTTCTGGTTGGCTCATAGTGTCTTGTATGCTGAGCGTTTAGTTACATGTGGCTGCTATACTTGAAGCACTCGGTCAGTGTGCCCTCTTGGGTGGAGAGGAAGTAATAATCTTGCTGCAGTGTTTCACATCCTTTTTAGGGTCACAGGCTGCTGGCGTTACTATGCAAAGACGTCGCCTTGTTCAAGATACTCATATTTGCAACCAGAGGATAAGCACAGCGCATGTGATTGAATGCACATAGTCTATAAAAGTGCTGATGACGAGCTAGTAATGAGATGGGAGGCCGAATAAAGAGGGACGTTTTATAGATCTTTGATCTTTTTTTTACCAAGAAATCGTGGGAAACCACTACATTTTTCAAACAATTTATCAAACTGGACTGTATGCGGTTTCAGGAAACATGCTAAATTGGGCACTCGAAAAGGAGTTGGAGAAAATACGCGGATTTTTATTTTTAGTTAGGTATTTAGAAATACATTTTCGATTTACAGAACCATGACTGGCATCCATTTTTTTTATGTATCTCCACAATCTGTCTTTGGGAGGAAATCAAAAGACACTATTTTAGCCCATTTCTCCATAAGCAGATGAAAAGATGCATTCTTCTAATTTCAAACATTGCCAGTGGTGAACAGCAGGATGCCTGAAAGCAATGTTTTTGTCTTTTTTTTTTTTTTGCTTTCAGTTGGTGACTGCTGCCACATTTCAGCAAAGTACAATGGGGAAATTAGGAGCTTTATCTTGAGAACATCCCCTCAACTGTAATAATAGCAGTCCTTGAGCAACAAGTGTTGATGTGTCGAAGTGGTATTGCAAGCGTGCCATGTGACCTAGTGCAAGCATTGAGGATGGGCCTATCGCTTTCTAGGATGGGTAGGAAAGCACTTCTTGTGTGCAGTGGGTAAGTCAAACCCTTCATTCGTGGTACTACTGCACCTGCTGTACTAAAAACAGCATCGCGACTGATGCGAACTTGTTGCATATAGGTTTCCAGGACCTAATTACAGTACCAGAGGAACACAATGAAAAGATCAATGTTAATTATGTTATTGTATTACATAAATTGTAAACAGCAAGGTTAATGATCGATGTGCAAGTGAACAATATACGTTATTTGTGATTCTATTGTATTAGGGAGTTTCATGGACGACGACCCCTGCGTCCAGCGGCCGTGCCTTTCTGTAGATTTGAGTAAGGAACTCTTTTCAGCAGAGGCGACTTGTCTGCTGGCGGATTTTTCCACTTCCTAACAGAGCCTCCATCCTAAAAGGCACTGCCAGTTTCAACTCCGAAAGTCTGATAGAGCCTGCTTGCCTTGCAGTGCCAGAAACGTGCTGCCTCTCAGTGAACAGGTGCCTGATAGTGAGATTTCGAGCGACTGGATTTTTCATGTAATCTTTGTATGAACTCATTGGGATTTTCTGCAAGGGTGCCACGTGGCTTGTTACTGAATACCACAGGTGCTCCAAATCAAATTTTCTCCAATACATGCACAAGAGTTTCTTTGGATTTTTCACGCAATTACTGCTGTGCGTGTACTGGAGAGGTGATTTTTTTACTGCGTTAAGAGTACCCTCTGCTGTACAAGTGGAGCATTGCACCAGCCTAATGACGGTGAGTTCCCCAAGCAATCATTTTGTGAGAGATCTAGGGCCAGATGTATCATTTTACCAAATAGTGATTACCTAATTGCGATTATCTGCAAACCACAATTATATAATCGCTTTTTGTATGTATGAAACTTCTGGATTCCATTTAGCGATTCCCAATGACTCGCAAATTGACCCACCTCATTAATATTCATGAGGTAGGTCCCAATTTGCAACCCATTGTGAATGGCTATAATCACAGGGATGGTGGCCTACTGGGCTCAGCAGACCACTGATGAAGCTGAAATGAAGGTTTTACATTTATTAGCGCATAAACGTAGTGTAGCAATAATCAAGTGTGACATTAATCGAACTAAATAAGATTGTACGGGGACAAATGTGCCCTTAGAGTAGTTTGCCAACATTTATAAGTGTGCTTTACATAACGTGATGTATTAGAATTGTACTAGTTTGACATAATCGTAAACGTGTGCCATGATTTGCTTGTTAGAAATGCTTTAGCTTAGCATAACTTTAGTGGAGGCTTTGGCCTAGCGGCCTTGTCTCACGGTTTAGATGCTCGTATTTTTCCAATGTGCAAATTAAACGTGTATTCTTGCTTGAAGCTGTACTTTTCCAGTGAGATCGTTCACATGCTTATCTTAAGGTTTCGTGCCAGCCTGGCATCTTTTTTCTTCACTCCAAGGTCAATATGCAGGTGCAGACAATGGACGCTCTGAAAGTGAGTTAATTGGTAAAATATGTTGCAACTTACGTTCCCAACTCCAAGGATAATGTATGCTTAAGTAAAAGCTTGAGAACTGTAGTTTTTGATTGGACAATTTGAAGCTAACCTATGAACCCTCCAATGGAAGACCCTACTGGATTTGAACTGTTGTCTATTTAAACCAGGTGCACAAGGAGAAAGTAGCCATTACGAGCCCATTGCGAACTTTACCGACCATTACCTACGATGCCAATTGATGTTCGACGCCATTTTGAGAGACTTTGATGCTTTCTCTAATCGAGAGAAAGAGACTTTAAGTAATTCTCGCCCTAGAGACTTTAACTTTGACTTGCCCTTTGCATGAAGTAATAGATGTCCTTTTATCTTTCCGCTGTGAGGCATTTGTCCCGTCCACCCTGCCCCTTTGCCCCGTCCCATGTCGATCGAATCCGGTACCTGTGAGACGAAGACTTCCTTGAATGCTGACTGAATTTGGTAAATATGAAAGGAAAATTGTACAATTGCATTGTGTTTTCTTTTTAGGTAACCAACTGCTGATTTTTGATAAGCGCCTTAGTTAGGAGTTTTTCTAAATTAATGTTGCTAAATTGTTTTGCATGAAGTCCCACATGCTGATGCTAATTTGAGGTTAGATGAGGATTCATTTGATGCACGATGCAATTTGAGACCTTGTTATGCTGACTAAATGTATGCAATTAGCCCATTACAGATTGTAGTTTTAGTGGTTTGCGTTGCCATCATAGAAGGCATTGTCATTCAAATGCTGCATAGATTGCATCTGTTTCGCCGTTATGGACAGCTATTAATGTTCATTTACATATATCATTTGGTGTTGAGACATATCTACATTGTGCTAGCTTTGTTAATATAGGGAAATAAATTCATTAACTTTGCATAAAACTGGTGTGGTTATTCATGACCGAAAGGTCATGGTTTCGTCGAAATGTATTCTGGATTAATTGTGAAGTGTTATGTTGATCAAGGTATTGCCTACGTCCGTTATTGATTATCGATTATTGATCTGATTGATTACTCCCGGGTAAGGAGAGTCCCACTTGGTCAAAAGATTCATCGACCTTAAGAGCGTCCAACTACAGGTAAATTATTAGTCTGGAAACGCTCTATCACCACCATGTCTGTGATTGCTTTTAAATAAAGCATTTTTTTCAAATGCAGCCTGTTTTCCTTAAAGGAAAACAGGATGCGTTTAAAAAATAAAAATAAAAGGTTTTCTTTTCATTTTTTAAGAGTAGGTAGTAAAAATGCATTTTTGCGATTGCAAATGGCCAGATTGGGCAATTTGGGATCTCGAAAAAAATGATACATCTAGCCCCTAGAGCTCTATATAAGTAAAGGTAGGTAGCAAATAGCTGATGCATATTGTGCACTACCATTTTGCAACCTGCCTGTGATTTTGGAGTTGCAAAACAAATAGTCTAATGAATATTATTTAGGCAGGTCTCCATTTTCAAGGCCATATGAATGAATGTGAATGCAGACCTACACGGGGCAGCAGACAACTTTCTTTAAATTTGCTTTCCAGATCTGGAAACCTTTTTTTAAAATAGTGACCTGTGTCCATTTAAGAGACGAGTGCTGTTTTTTGCTTTAAAAAAGTTTTCTGTTTTGGAACACAATGAGGGCTGCATGCACTGTCCCTCTGGAGCGCTGTATTCCATATGGTCAGTGAATATTAAGTTCAAAATATCGTTTGGCTGCAATAATGTGGTCAGAATTTTGTGACTTCAAAAAATATTGAACAGAATACTGAAAGTAAGTATATATTTTTTATAGTTGTAGAGAATGCTGATGTTAAAATATTATATATTTAAATATTGTGGTTTAAAAAATGTTACCTTAAGATATTTTGTTATACTTTGTTTGATTTTAGGTTTACACATAGTTTCATTTTTCAGGAGAATTACATCTTTTGTTACTTTTGTGTGTGTGGGTAATTTTTGAAGGATTTCAGATGAATGGTGTTTTCAGTGTAAATATTCTTCATTTGAAATAGTTTTGGTATATTTTAAAATAATTAAGAGTTCATACATTCAAGAAAGATTATTGTTCTTTATGTATCAAGAAAATATAATTATTTTAAAATGTTGCTGCTCAGTCTTTAATATATATATATTTATTGATATATGTATATTATAAACATATTGAATAAATGGTGTTCATAATTTTATATCAATATGGGATGTAAAGTTAATATGCTTAAAACTGTTGTTAAAAATATAAATGTTGGTGTTTTGATAGAATATATGTAAAACACAAAAAAACAAATAACAAATGTGTGTACTAACCATTGCATTTTATTTTAATGAATTTATCTTGAAACATGCTTATAGTGATATTCGGAAGGGTACCACAATATACACTTTCAACAATCATGTTTCTGGGATTGGCATTAGAATTGTAAATCTGATTCCTTCTAATATATGATCTTTCTCCTATGTTTTGGGATTGAAGTTAGAACTGCAATATCATCACTGCAATCTGTGCACTTAGTTCAGTGTTTGTGAGATTGGGGCTATAGTAGTTAATAGAACCCTATTTAATTATGTTCTTTAGATTAGAGTTAGAATAGTAAATATGTCTCACTCATATTATATGAACTTTCCCGATTGTTTCTGGGGTCAGAATTAGAATAGTAAAACATAATCTCAATAATATATGCACTTTAGCAAATGATTGCGGAATTGAAATTAGCATACTATATTTACTCTTCGTATATTTACAGTACCTAATATTTATGATGTTGGAATTAGACTAGTACATCAGACCTCCTATCATATCTGCACTTTTCCCAATGTCTTTGGGGTTGGAGTTAGGTTAATAAATATGGCTCACCCCTAATTTATAAATGTCCTCTAATGTTTTTGGGATAGGAGCTACAGTAGTAATTGTGGTCCCCTCTAATTTATTATTATAGATGATGTCAATGATAGTCCTTGAACAATTATTTACCTCCCTACTGGTAAGATATTAAGTAAAGACCCTCAATAACTGAAAGTGCATGAGGATGAGGGATGGCATGAAATTAACAGGTTTATTCCCTTATCTTCCCATCCCATAGGTAGAACCTAAGGCCTTGTGTTATGCAAACCTCTATAGTAGTCTACATATTTTTGCTCCCAACTCGAGCCCTATTCAGACTGGGTCATTTTTTAGGACTGGACAACAGTTTCTTCTAATTTCCTTTGTGTGAGGAAGATAACTTAACTGAGTGTAAGAAAGAATGAGAGAAAATTACTACACCTGGCTTGCTATGGTGCAACATCTGGCTTCATGACCTTTAATAGCGTAGCACACCTAATTCGTTGTACATTTCCATGATGGTTGTACTCACTAGACTAGAAAACGTATAACCATATTATACATGCATCTTAAAGTTGCGTTTTCCAGAGGGTTTTGTTGTATTTAGTGAGGGCACTCGTGAGCAAGGCAAACACACAGCAAGAACATCTTCCCACACACACAAAAGCCACAAACATGTGTCCTTGTGCACCAGGATTGTTGAAAAGCTTTTCTCTCTTACCAGTCAGCTCCGTTCTCTTGGTAACTAGTGAACACTAGTGTACTAGTGTTTCACTGCTGCTTAAAGAAAACCGTACAGTAAATCCACTCCATGGTTACCCCATCAATGGAAATGAAATAAATCTCTTAGAGTTAGATCCACCCACAAAGATGAAGTGCAACACCAGCTCGCGAATGCTACCAGTTTGCTGCTCCCTAAATCAGAACTTCGGCAACAACGGTGTGCAGGCACAAAGTGCGGTGACATGACAGTGCAGTGCAGTGCGCTTGCGTCACATCATGATGAACCCAGCCAACAAAGGTAATACAAGAATCATTCTACTTATCTTCTTAAAGTAAATTGGACCACTGTGTTTAATATTAGTGTCCTGGCAACTGTTTGATGCATGTGTTTCTGTCATTGCCATGGAGGTCAGTTATGGTTGATTACATTTTCTATGCCACTGTTTATAGTGGTGGGCCTCCCACAGCATGCTTCAGAACAAGGTTTTCCACACTTGTTTGTGTTTTTTTTACTTACTCTAGGTATGTCCCAAATATGTTGTATGAGGTTTCCCTTTTTGAGAATTGAAAAAGCTTGGCGTATGCAGATGCTTTGAGATCTGAAGGTGATATAAATTAAATAGAAATAGATTTATTGGTACGGGTTTTTAAATTAGAAGTAGTATTAAAATATGTAATGCTACTTTGTGAAAGTCAATTGAAGTCTTTTAGGTAGTGCTTTTGCAGTGGAAATATAATAAAGGGAAATAATAAAGTCTACACTAAAAATGAGATAAAACGACATAGTGGATATGCACAATGATTTGTAGTTTAAGTACGCTTTATTTATAGCTTAATTTATTAGCTTAATTGATATTGTAAAAACATAAAATGCACTTCTTTGTAGTTTGGTGGTGCTTTTTTAAGGCAGAGTAACCCTCTTGTCTCTCTTCGGGCAAGTATGCAAGGGAATTATTTGTTTGGGGTCTTTTATATTTACACACCGTTATGATCGCTAGTGCTTTCTTGCTTGACTTTTACATCCTTGAATATCATCGGCTTAGCAGTTATGTTTGATTTGTTTGCTTGTTTGCTCCTTATTTGGCAAACACTAGTTTCTGAATCATATTTGGTGTAATAGTTTGTTTTTGTGTTTTTTTGTATGTAAATATAATGCAGAGTTATACGTTAATATATAATTTACAATTTAAAAAAATGTTTCTTCAGTATCTTACAGGACGATATTTAAATTGTTGTTATTTCTGTATAGTCCCATTTATTGTTTGAAAATAGCTAATTTTGATTTATATATTTTTGTAGTTGATATTGCCATCATTCCAATATTTATTATGATACTAATGTCATACAACCCTATTTTCCTCCCCTGCAGCTGCTCGACCTGGTCAGGGAGGTAGCCCTGCCTCCGTCCCTTCTGCACACCTGATACTGCTCTCTTTGAAGTATTGGTGTCTGATCGATTGCTTTCGAATGCACTTACGTTTGCAAGGTATTAAAAATGTCTTTGCAAATCCCAAATAGAAAGATGACAATTCGTTTGCACTCCCTCCGATATGTGAGAAGTATAGGGTCACAAAACCCCTTCATGAGTCAGAAAGACGTTCGTGATAAAAGGGGTTTTGTCCAGAACAAAATATTATTGTAGTCGAAAAGCATTTGTAAAATATACATTAGCATCACGATCACCTACATTTTTTCAAGGAGCCCATACTGCCTTGGCAGCCATAAGAGAGGAGAGGGCCCGAGTACATCAACAGCTGTCCCGGTTATTATACAGTTTTGAAAACGTATATTATATTGTTTGTAAGCAAGTGTTAGCATTTAATGGAAGTTGATGTGGCCAATGCCAAACAATGTGCAAGTGGGTAAATAGACTTTTCAAAGCAGACCTAAAGGACCTACAAGTCATCCAGACTCGCAGCATTATTGGTCAGGGCTGTGCCAGGAGATATGAGCTACAACAAAGCCAGATGAGTTACCAGGAATCACGATGCTGATGCCTAATGGTAATGGAAAGACCCAGAAATGACCATGTCATGCCAGGCCCCTGGACCATGCTTAAATAACTGGTGAATTCATTTTACACAGCACCAGCCAGCAGCAGGGGGTACCAAAGCTGCCCTACTGTGAAGGCATCAGGTTGGAATAGAGGAAAAGACCTAAAAATGGGTGCATGTCTAATCATCCTAGACAGTGTGCCATCTAGTGTGATAACTTTTGATTTGTCTTTCTCCCTGGACCCTTTTGTCATGTAGTCACGTGTGCCCCCCTCTGCTCCGTGCTCCATGGTGTTGCCCGCGTACCTTTTAAGTGCTCTATGGCAGTTGGAACTTCGGTGTTGAAGGAGCTTCTTGCTGCACCCTTTACCAGGAGACTTGACTAAATACTGGAGTTTGAGCTTCTGTGTCCCTTCTCTGACTTCACAGTTTGGTGACGATGCTAATTGGTCAAGTAGCCAGGGATGCCATGTTTCGGTCACGTGGCTTTGGCCACCGCCACTTGAGTCTGCGTCCTTGCTAGAGTCTCCTTTCAGGTGCCTACTTTACCATTGTTACCTCTCTTTGCCTTCTAGCACCCAGAGGTGCCTCAGTGGTCTTTGCCTCTTTGAAGCTGTGATGGGACTGCCTCTTTCTGTTCACTGCCCTGTGGATTTGGGCACACAGGACACTGGTTTCCTGCTTCCCACCGACTGACCTGGGGTAGGTACTCTGTGGTTCGAGGTGGGGTTTGTTTATCCTTTTTTCTATGACCAATTACATTGCAAAGTTATTAATTCCTTAAAGTCTCCACCACGTTTGCTTCTTATACTTTCAGGTAGCACTCTGTACAACCCTTTGTCCACGGCTTACAAAGTACTCCTCCTAATTCAAGCACTGCATTGATTTGTGACATGCTGCTGTACATTAGCAATGTTCATATTCTATTTTCTGGAGTGTCATTTCATGTTTATAATCCTAAACCTTTACATTATTAGTAATGTTTGGCACAGCACTCTGAGGCCATTGTGCAGGCACTATGGAGCTAAGCATACCTCTTTTAACATAAAATAACATTTAACATAACACAGGGAGGAAGTTTTCAGAAATTTGTGACCCAGGACAGATGTCTCTGGTCTTCCTCAATGTAATAGTTTCCCTACATTGATAAAATGTAATCTCCTTGCAGATGAACACTGTTGCTAAATCCTCTTAAAACTGCCATCAATACTACTTAAATACCTGAAATATATAATCAGCCTGAAATGCCTACTTTACCGGATACCTACAAAATTAATGACATTCGAACTTCAAATCACTCACAGTAAACAATATATTCTTGCTAGATAAATTGTGGAGAGTCACTAAACTCTTGTCTGCCATTGTAAACATGCAAGGTTGTGGTGCATCAAGTGATAACTCAATACTTCATATCTATCAAAGGAGTAGGGACATGACGAGGCATGCTCAAAATTTGCAGGTTAACACTTGTCAGATCTGACACTCCTCCTTGAATCTGGTGCTCCACATTCCAGGTTCCAAACACTTGGCCTCACAACAACCCCTTAACAATAACATTTTGTGATTAACATGCACGATCCTACAGTATTTATTAATTTGGGGGAATTCATATCCACCCGTATAAAGCCTGTTACTTTAGGAAGTAATATGTCACATTGTAAATAAAGAGGTCACTGGGTGTAGTATTTACTAGGGCTAGTAATACCTCCTTATTACTGTGTTCCAAACTGTATATCAAGGGATACTGTTATAATATTCTATTTTCCCAGTTTCTGAGATGCAAAACTAGAAATGTGTGATATTTTCCCAGCACAAAATATATTGGACTTTTATCCAGCTAAATTTGTGAGGGAAGCTCGTGCAGAGATTCTTCACCTTTTACTAACTCCAGTTTGCTCCAGAGTCTGGATTAATCAATTTCTATCATGAGGGCCAGGAATGTGGATTTCATAAAACAGAAAATGCTTTGCTCTCCAAAAATGTAAATCTTACATTCTTCATTTGTTTCCACACATACATTGTCATTTAGGTTATGGGTTTCATGATTTATGCTGATTTTTCAGTCACAAGCCTGCCACAAGTCCTGGGTGGAGTTAGCCGTGCTAAGCGGCGCTCTGCGAGCAGCAGTGTTTGAGTAAATTGCGCTGTTCGTGCTGATTTTCAGTGCCAGGAGTGTATCCTGTGCTGTAAAATCAGCGAGAATGGCATCACACCAAGCACCAGAGGGCGCTAACTTCTTTCTGCCGTTCGAGTAGATTTTCTACTCGAGTGGGCGGTTCCTCAAAACGAGCGGCAGCTTCCTCAACACGGGCAGTAGCGACCTGCCGAAAACTACAAATATACAGAAATCTTGCTCACCAACATATCCATTTCTCTCGCTCGCCAATTTAACGTTGGTGAGCCGCGCAAGAGAAAGAGAGTTTTTCGGAACTCCACAGGGGTGGGCAGAATTCTGCTGGCGGACCAGAATTCTTCGCCCACCCATTCCTGTCAGCTGCCTACATTCACACAGCTTTGTTGACGCTCCTCCAGCCTATGACTTCTAGATGTGCACCCATCTTCAACAGTGTATCTGAGTCACAGTGATCACTTCAGTCAGCTTTCACACTGGTCCACCAGTGTCTCACTGCTCACTTCAAGCTGCATTCTCCCATTTCTGACATACACCTCTGTCACAGAGTTGACTTCAGTGTGCATTTACACAGCTACACTGATGCATCCTTGTCACATGCCTTTAATCACAGTCAAAAAAGCATTTGATGTCACGTTGCTACACTTACACAGCCTTGACAGTGCACCTCTTTCATAAAGTTGTCAGTCTACATTCACACAGCTTCAACAATACACCTGCCTTCAATCAGCATTCATGCAGTTCTGACAAATGCCACTGTTAAAAGACTCCTTGCAGACTCATTTCTCTGTGATGGTGTGGCACAAGGAACTACAGATTGCTACATATACCAAATTGACTGAGCTAGGCCAGTTCAATAATTATAACCAAATAATGTGTGATACCATTCCATACCCCATTCTGCAGTTTCTAAGCACTGTAAATTCAGGTATTGCTATTAACTAATTTATGGTACTCGATTTTTCAACCTCAGAAGGATGGAATGCTGAGTCTGCCATGCAGTATTCAAAATCATGATCTCCAGAGCAGTGCATCCATAATCCAGCTATTGTTTAGCTCACTGAGCCATCTTTCTGGCTACCAGATTCAAGGGTCCTGTAAACTCCCACATGAAGAATAGCACTCAGGAAAGCACTTCCACTGCAGAAGGAGTGATTGATTATAAGGATGGTCAGAGCGTTTAGGAGGCTCTGGTGCAGAACTCACATTGCAGACAAATGACAGCACTGCATTCAGGTGCTAAATAGAAGCAGGGCTGAGTTATGGACCTGGCCTTCCTTTAGAAACCTTATAAACCTGCTTGAACGATAAAATGTGTTAGCTTGTCTCTTTTCTTCCAAAACAATGTAAGCGCCTGGCTATAAATACCAAAGATTTCTCAAAGGTGGAATGATGGCCCAATCGCATTCCTTGGAATGCTCCTATCTTGACTCGTGGTATCTTCCCTCCAAGTGACGATGAAACTAACTTTCTAATGCTGCCGTTGGGCAAGACACAGTCTGTGCTGCAACACAATCCCATAATTTACCTTGTAAACAATGATACCTGCTTAGAGGCCTTTCTGCAGAGATCACCATCAAGCTATGAAAGCTGAAGAAAGAGGAATCCTGCCAGGACGCTCAAATAGCTCTATTCAGTGCCTCCATTCAACACCTCTGCGGAACCTCGCCAGCCGATCCCTCTCATCCTTTACAAGTCAGATCTTGCAGTGGTGCAGGGAGGAAAAGAGTCTCCATCCAGGCAGCACATTGGCTAGGATGCAATGCAGACAGTGCTTGTCTTTCATTTGCCTTTTGCACAGGCCTAATTATACTTTAGGAAAAGAGCGCAGTCCTCACAACGAAGTGCGCAGAAGTGAAAATGGAGCTGCGTGGCTGCACAGGTGCTCACCTTAAAGGGAATATAGTTTACAATGTAGCACAATCAACCTTCTTTATCCTTGAATACCCTCTGGGAGCTTTCAGTGAAATGTATCTCTTGGTTTAAACATTCAAATAATTATCTTATTGTCATGCATGGTTTGAATTTGACAAAAACACTGGTTTAGAAATTTGCTAGATAAAAAAGCATGAAATATATTTGAGTATTTACTCCTTTGTCACCCACTCACAGGTGCAGTAGCCTGTGATTAAAGTGGTAAACAGACTAAATATCCACTTTGCAGAGGATTCTTACATTGTGCTGAAACATCAAAAATTCTACACCTGTCACCTCATCAACCAATAGATTCTTATGTTGCATCATTGCAAATTCTTGTGGCTCAATGCAAATTAGATGGTACTTTAGATCTCTACATAAGAGATTAAATTGAGGTTCATTGTTTTAACAAGGAACCATCAGGAGCAAACCACAACTCATCACTTAAGTCAACTACTGATATTGTTAAAAGTGTAGAAATGTCTTTAAATTCAGTTAAGTAAATGGCTAACACTAGACAACCAGCTGAGGAGGTGTGTCTCAAAAAACATAAGCAGAGCTCCGAATTATGTAAGCAAAAATGAAGGACAACATTTTAAGGTTTTGGATAGCACTGCTTCATAACCCAGGTGCTACCGTTGTGAACCTCACTCTCATATTGCCAGTTTTAAACATTTCCAGCTTTGGGTGAAGGTAATGTGATCATTTTCCTTTTGTTGTTGTCCAATGGCACGTAGACAGTCAGTGCACTTCAAGACATTGAAGTGGACCCTACTGAGCTGAAAGGTAATATAATTTGAAGTATTTCTCATGAATGTTTGTCTGCTGCTGATGAAGATTTGTCAGGTCAAGCAACATCAAGAAAACTTAGCAGCAAAAATCTAATGGATTTCTGGATTTCTATAAACAAGTTTGAAGGAAGTTCGATGAAAAAGATTGATATTAAACTGTATGTACCACATCCTTGCAATATTCTGATTGATTGTGTTCAGACTACAGTACTTGCAGACTCTGATTCACTTAATATTATTAATTCAACAAAATGTGAATTTGTTAAAACATTAGCGTATTGTAGTAATTTCATCAATATGTTGGGGTTTTTATTGCCCAAACTGAATTCAAAGACAAACATAGCATTGGGACGATTTACATTGTGAACAAGGTACAACAAGTACTTGGGTACAGACACCAGGGACATTTGGGAATTATCCTCAGGCTATTGATTCCTTGTATTCCTGATGATACTGATGTCAATCAAGGTTTCCAACAGTACAAGGAAATTTTTAAAATGGATGAGTGCAAAGGTTAGGATTGTTTTTCATGAAATTCAAGCAGAAAACAACACTGTTCTAGTGAAACAGGAATAAAGAACTCTACATTTGAGAGTTAGGAATGAGCTTTAGACTTTATTATCTAACTTGTGTAGAGATGGCATCATCCAACCTGTTGATTTTTTGGAACTGTTTTCTCCCATTTTGTTAGTGAGGAAGAAATCTGCCAATTAAGGATTTCACATGGATCTCCTACCATTGAATAGACAAATATTAGTGGACTGTCATCCCCTCCGTAGAATCCAAGAGTTGTTTGCCAAAATGGTCCAAGCTAAATTATTTTCTACACTTGACCTTTGTGCAGTTTATCACCAGATTCAGCTCACTGACAACTATAAGTACTTAACAGCATTCTCAACCTCATATGGAGCATTTTGTTGCTTACACATGCCATTTGGATTGGTATCAGCTCTGCCTGTCTTTCAAAGACTTATGGACAGTTTATTAGGAACATAGAAAGGGTTGTTGTTTTTCTGGATTACAGCACCGCTAAAAGAGTTCACTACAAGACACGCCTGGACAACAACTCCCAAAACAGCAAAGAACTCTTCACCATCATCAACGAACTTGCCAAACCCAAAGCAAGCAACATAGACCTCACACACACAGCCCCTATGTGACACCCTTTCCAACCACTTCCTCCACAAAATCCTGGACATCCACAACAGCTTCACATCACACACACCCACCACATATACCCCTCTCCCACCCAACTCAACCCCCCCCCAAGGCCCCTCCACCACACTATCCACATGGACCCCTACCACACACGGAGAAACCGAAAAAAACATGAACTCCATCCACTCCGGTTCCCCCTCCGACCCCCGTCCACACCGCATCTACAACAAAGCTAGCCCTACCATCGCCCCCATACTCTACAACATAATCAACTCCTCTTTTGACTCCGCCACCTACCCAGACCCCTGGAAGCACGCGGAAATTACCGCTCTCCTAAAAAAAAAAAAAGCCGACCCGGAGATCCTCTCCAACTACCGCCCCATCTCCCTTCTCCCGTTCCACGCCAAGGTTGCAGAGAAATTAGTCAAAACTCGCCTATCCCACTTCCTTGAAGAAACCAACACCCTTGACCCCTCACAATCTGGGTTCCGCAAGAACCGCAGCACAGAAACCGCCCTCATTGCATGCACTGACGACATCAGGACCAAAGTCGACAAAGGCGAGACTGTCGCACTCATCCTCCTAGACCTCTCCGCAGCTTTTGACACCGTCTGCCACCACACACTCTGCACACGCCTCCACAACATAGGAATCCGCCACAAAGCCTTAGACTGGCTCTCCTCCTTCCTCCCCGACCGAACCCAGAGAGTCCGCCGCCCGCCCTTCCACTCCAACACTACCAAGATCACCTGCGGAGTCCCCCAATGGTCCTCTCTCAGCCCCACACTCTTCAACATCTACATGATCCCCCTAGCCAACATTCTCCGAGCACACGGAATCGCCATCCTCTCATATGCAGATGACACCCAACTCATCCTCTCCCTCACCCGCAACCCCACCACCGCCAAAACCAACCTACACGCCGCTCTCCTAGACACCACCAACTGGATGACCACTAACCATCTGAAGTTCAACTCAAACAAAACCGAAGTCATCATCTTCGGCCCCAACAAAACCACATGGGATGCCTCCTGGTGGCCCACCACCCTAGGCCCCACACCCACCCCGCTACCCACGCACGCAACCTCGACATCATCCTCGACCCCGCCCTCTCTGACACAGCAAATCAATGCTCTAACCTCCTCCTGCTTCCACACACTCCGCACCCTAAAAAAATCCTTCAAATGGATCCCCCCAGAGACCAGAAAGACAGTCACACACGCACTCATCAGCAGCAGACTGGACTACGGCAACACCCTCTACGCCGGCACCACACTCAAACTCAAACGCAAACTCCAAAGAATCCAGAACACAGCTGCGCGCCTCGTCCTTGGCCTCCCCCGACACGAACGAATCTCACGACACCTCAAATCCCTACACTGGCTCCCCATAGACAAGAGAATCACATTCAAGATCCTCATCCACGCACACAAA
Organism: Pleurodeles waltl; assembly: GCF_031143425.1. NCBI lineage: Eukaryota > Metazoa > Chordata > Amphibia > Caudata > Salamandridae > Pleurodeles > Pleurodeles waltl. The sequence goes on from NC_090440.1 coordinate 668,675,837, forward strand.
TCCCTCCACAACACCGGCTCAACCTACCTCAATGAAAGAGTAAACTTCCACACTCCCACACGCAACCTCCGATCAGCCGACCTCGCCCTAGCCACAGTCCCCCGCATCCAGCACACCACCACAGGAGGCAGGTCCTTCTCCTACCTCGCCCCCAAAACCTGGAACTCCCTCCCCACCGACCTTCGCAAAACCAAAGACCTACTGGTCTTCAGAAAGAACCTCAAGACTTGGCTGTTCGACCAGTGACCCTCCCTGGCCCCCCTACCCCCCCCTGTTCCCCCTCCCCCAGCGCCTTGAGACCCTAACGGGTGAATAGCGCGCTCTACAAATTTCTTCGATTGATTGATTGATATATTATCTCAGAAATTTCAAGAAAAAAGAAAATTGGAAATGAGTTTCGCTTTTGCCTCCATCCATATCTTTATGTCAGAAAGAAAGAAGTTATTTCACCAGAGAGGGAGAATGCTTGAGCTGAATGTAGGCAAAAGAGCAATTTAAAACATTCTGTTGGAGAAGACATTGTAGTATTAAAACTGATCATAAACCCTTATTTTTATTGCCAGGTAATGGCATAGGAGGTCATTTTATGATTAATTAGAACTTTGTAAAATTGTATGCATGTAATTTTAATATTGAATTTATATCAGGCAAAGACAATGTTAGAGTTGACCGCCTCTCTAGACTACTTGGCATATTATCGTTTTAGTCAATTACTACTCATTACTACTCTAAATGGTTGGAGCAGAAATTTATGAGAGAGGTCAATACTGAGGCAGTCTTAGCATTTCTCAGAGAAAGTTTCTTACTAGAAGGTTTTACCTCATCCTTACTACCTGACATTGGTATGCAATTTGTCTCTGCTAAGATGATATCTTTTCTAACTAAACATTGTACTCAACATAAGTGTATTTAATTTTACTTCATAGTTCAAATGGCTTGCTTGAAAGATTCAACAGGATTTTGAAAGATGTCAAATGGGAAAGATGTCAACAATTTTCTACAAGAGAAATGTGGTGCTATTATTTGACTCCCTATTCTACCACTGGTGTTGCTCCTTTTGTCTTACTTAGAAATGGTACCTACTTCAGGTATCAGTCCTTGTTAGTTGTTAAAATATTATTCCCTCAAGGTTCCTAGTAAATGGCATGAATTGGTGGTTGAGAATGTGATGGAAAAGCAAGCTACAATTAAGCACTGGTATGATAAAATATGGTGTCAGATCGTCTAAGATTAAAGTTGGAGAGGTCGTTAAGGTGAAATGCCTGAGGTGTGTTGAAAAGGGTTCTCCTATGTTTCTAGATCCTTGAACAGGGACATCTGCTGGATTAGATATTGCCATGCAATGAAATCTGAAGAGATCGACATTATGTAAAAACATTTATAATGGAAAGGAAGGTGGTGATGAACTCAAAGATGTATGGAAGAGTTTCCTTCCTTTGAATGGGTCACATCACTTGAATGAGTCAAATGAGATTTCTCATCACAGTGCAAACATTTCACAAAGAAGTCCACAGGTCTGGATGTTGATGGTGCAAAGATTCCTGCAAGCAACTTTGAAAAGCCCCTAAAACCAAGTTGAATTTTTAAGAGACACAGTACAGAGTTTTAAAAGACGTTGTTTAATCTTTGTTCCATCATTTCCATTTCAAATGTGTTATGGAAGGAGATGGTTGTAATTTTTAATCTGTTATGTTTGCCTTTGTTTCTGTTTCATCACTGGCCCTGCCTGTCATGGTGTTGAATGTGTGCCCCTTCCCATAGTTATGTGTACCCACTGAGTGTTCAATATCAGTTGGGACTTCAGTGTTGAAGATGCTTCTCATTGCACAGTTTGCCAGAGGGCTTCAGTAAAGGGTGCGCGCTTCATGTCCACTCTCTTTCTTCACACACTTTTATACATGGATCTTATCAAATGAATGCCAGTGATGATCTATCATTTCAAATGGGTGTATCAGTGATAACCTATAGATAGTGTCCCATTGGGCATGAGTGAAACTGTTCATCCAGGAATCGGAGAGGTTTACAATAATGTTTCATTTGTTTTATTTCCTTTTTGCTCTGAAACAGCCATTTGACAGTGAGAACGCTATACAAGAACAACAAATAAATTACATAGCGACACATTAAAATAATTAAAAGTATGTTTACCTATTGTAAAATGAGATATAGTTTTCAGCTACTAAGGAGTACTTCAGCTCTATGTGACACAAAGTGACAACAATTTGAAACAATGGGGACCATGCTTGCCTCATTAATTAAAAATATGTTTTGAGCGTGTCTCTTTAATTGATAGTGCTAAGTGAAATAGATGGAAGTAACATTGTCCATTAGATTGTGGCGTCTGGAGGTGTAAGGGTTTCAATCTATCGTTCTGCATTTAATTCCGAGGTCAGGCACATTTAATGGACCACCATGTATAAATTATTGCTTTATTATTGCTAATTGGGTGCCTACGCCTGCAGCTGATGACAGAACGAACAAAGCACTGCTCAGTCTGGAGCAAGAGGCTTTTATTGTATGTAAAGGCCAAGGGACATGTATGCTGCACAAAAGGACACAGGAGCCATGTCCTTACCTAGCACAAAGGACACTGGGATGAGCTCCAAATAATTGCCGCAGTAAAGGACCAACTTCTCAAAGTCTGACTTTTGGGACTCGTTCAGGATAAATCTGGAGAATAGGGAAAAAGGAGAAACACTGTCAGGTGCTGTCAAGCATGGGCACTAGGCATGTGTCATCGCAGGAAACATGACAGTACATGCGTCACAGATACCAAATAATATTCTGACACCAAAATATTAGAAGTTACACATCGTAGTACATATTGTCCATCAGTCAATCTCAAGAAGTGTCCAGTATTATTGGTTTCTGTCGTGGCAGCCGAACTAGCCCTCAACAAAAAATGAGGTATGAGCATTCTAAACACATTGATGTCAATTCACCGAAGTTTTACGAGTAGAAAAGTGAGCTTATACGCCCTTTGACTTGCAATGATGCTATCCCACAATTAGCTCCGACGGCCCAGCAGCCTCCTGTTTGATGCTGAGGGATTAGAGGCCTAGGTGGGGGAACTACATACTAGGGCATGGCTCTGAAAGTCCTGTTTACTTTCTGCTCCTGCAGTTACCTTCTTGAACTCTGACAACAAAATTGCAAGCACAGTGCCAGGGGTACCAACCGGTAAACACCTGTTATCCATGGCCACCCCTAATTTACTTTAATGAGTGAGTACAGGTCTTCCCAGTCTCATTTCTTGCAAATGGAGCATGCGGGAACGAGAAAGATAACAAATAAAATGTAAAGAGGACAGAAAAAGGAAGAAAGAAGGGGACAACGGGGAAGGATTGAAGGATGAAGGATAGACGGGGTGAAAGGGTAAAAGGAATGGTGAAAGGAAAAAAAAAAGGGTGAAAGGAGGGGATTAAAGTTGAATAGTGAAAGGAAGGAAGGAAAGCTAAAAGAAAAAAAGACGAGTGAATGGTTGGAAGGAAGAAGAATAGGTGGAAGGGTGAAATGACTGATAGATGGAAGGATCAGTGGCTGAAAAGAACTCTTCTAGGTAGAGATGAGGTTCACTCTTTGTTGAAGATTAATACATCCAATGGAAGACGCAGTAAGTCGAAGTGCGTGGAAATACGTTATTGGAGAATAAGCTTCCAAAAGTAAGGAGCCCATCTGCCAGCGTCCTCCCTGATCGCCGCTCAGCTGCCTACTTGAACATAGAACCTGGAGAACGCTCGGAAGATGCACTCAACAAACAAGATCACAGAATGCATGTATAGAACACAGAACGCATTTTACTGAATGCATGTTACATAATCTGAATATCAAACCTCTCCTTTATAACAACAAGCACCAAAATAAACAAATATATATATATAATTACATAATAAATTCTTGTAAATATTCAGGTTTTTTTAAATGTCTGCCACACCTAGTAGTATAATTCTCCACAGAGGTACTCTGAGGGAGAGAAATATTGCCTACACCTCTTGACAAGTCTTCACTGTTGTTGTTCGAAGTACATATCTGAGAAGAATTAGAGGTTGAATTTACTCCTATCAAAATGTTTTCTGCAGGAGATAGTAAAAGATTTCCAGGAGTTTGCAACTTATTTTTTATAAAATGTTACTTTGAAATTCATTCAATGCTGCTAAATTTCTCTGTGTCCATTTTCCAGTCTAACTGATGAGCGTGCAACTTTAGAAATTTTATAAGTATGAAGAAATTGAAACCCAACTCATATCCTTTAAACGCTTGTAAAATGCACTATACCAACAAGATCACAGAATGCCTTTGAAGAACACAGAACACATTTTACTGAATGCATGTTACATCATCAGAGTACCACACTCTTGTTGTTCCTTGAGAGGTACGGTTCAAAGTGTGGATGTTTTAATTTTCTGACTACTTCCTTGATTGAGAAATATTTCTAAGGGAAGTGGCTTCTTTAACTAAGGGTGTGTCCTAATGGATCATCTTGTTGTCTGGTTCTACTTTTCATCCATGTCTTCCTTTAAGACTTCTTCCGTCTCATCTTCTGGGCCGTTGTCCTTGTCCTCCTGATCCTTGTCCATCTGGCGTTACGATCATCTTTGTAGTCATGCTGCCTGTGGTGGTCCTGGTCCCAGAGATCCTGGCCCTTGGTTGTTCTCCTCCATTTGCTATTCCTTCTCATCCTATACACCTCATCATTCCCCCTTCTTTCAGCTTTCCAACTCTAGTGGTTTCTAAACCTCCTGGTCCTCCTGCTCCAGATCCACAAAGTGTGGTTCTCTTGATCATGTCCTAATGATTTTGGCAGTCCTGTTCTTCTGTTGGCTCTAATACTCCTAGGCCTCTTGATGGTCTCAGTCTTCCTCCTCCTGCACCTCCTTCCCATCCTCCTTCCTCTCCACTTCATAATACTTACAATCCTGGTACCTCTGTTCTTCCTGGTAGACTTTTCCAATGTTTGTACTGGTCCTGGCAACCCTTATGATTGCCCTTGTTTTCCAGTTCCTCCTGGTTTTCTTACTCCTCCTCCTGCTTTAAAGTTTTCTAGCCTTCATCCTAATCATACGAATTCTGGTTCTCCTATCCAAGGTTCACCTGATGTTGGTTCTGGTTCTCATGGCTTTGGTCCCCGGCCTCTGGTTCTCCAGGTTATCTGGTCTTTGTTATCCTGGTCTTTCTCATGGCTTTGGCACTAGTCACCTGGTGATCCTGGCCATCCTCCTACTCTTCCTGATCTTTCACCTACTTCTGGTCCTCCTCTTCCTCATGGTCCTCGCCTTGTATACATGATTTTGGACCTCTCATTTACATCTTTCAAGGTGGTTGTAGTCCACTTGGTAGTACTCATCTTCCTAGTGGACATCATCCTTGTATTTTTGATACTCCTGGTCTTGGTGATTCTGGTTCTCCTGGTGATCATCTGCCTCTACCTGGTCCTTTTCCTCCTGTTTATGTCCCTGTATTGTCCTCCCCTGCTCCTAGTCCTCCAGGTTCTTCTAGTCCTACTGGTCCGTGTCTTCCTATTCTTGATGTACCTGACTTCTGGCCTTCAATCCTGAACCTTTTCCTTCAGGTCTTCTTGGGCTTCCTCTGATGTTTGGTCACCATCATCCTACTTCTGGTCCTCTATTTAATTCTCTGGTTCCCCTTCTCTCCATTCCTTTTGTCTGGTTTGCCAGCAGTGAGCACTGGACTGGTGGCACTCGACCCACTTAAAACTTAAAACACTAGTGATGAGTAATTGCAAGACTATTCACAAAAAATAATTTACACTTGGGAGTAAATTTACATGTGTAGTTTACTCTTACACTTTTGAGTAACCTTACTACTTCGTGGTATTCACAAAGACAGAGTTACTCGAAAAAGTCTCCACCCCCTGAACAAATAGCAAATCTAGCACCCCACATGACCAAGCGCTGGTAGTGCAGCCCCTTCACATTGAAAATAATGGAGGTATGTAAAATAAAACCACATAGGAGATTATGTTAAATTACTATAAATTATTTAAAATTGTTAAAAATATAAATCAACTGAAGGTAATGGCAAAAGAAATTATAAAAATAGTACATATATTTAATTTAATTCTAAATAATTTTAATAACCATTTTTTGCATTAAAGGTAACATAACAATACATTTTAATGAAATATATTTATATTAATTCTGTACATCACTTTTGATAATTATTAATGTATAATACAAATATTTTTTACTTTAGTGGGAATTTTCTGTTGTAATTTAAACTTCTGAAAAATAATTTATTTTATTGCTTTATTATATTCACATTAATGATGTATTTAATTCAATATTAGGTTGCTATTGCTGCAGCATTTTTTATTTAGTTCTCTTTTTAAAATAAATATATAACATTAATTCATATTAATATAAAAATATTTGTTAAAATTATTTCGAGTTTAACAAACATTTTTATTTTTCACTAAACATTACCATGCGGAGATTTCCAGCCCGACTGCAGAGTTTTCTTATGACAAGCTATAAGGAAACAATGTTTATTAAACCAAAAAAAAAATATTTTTATGATAAATATTCATGTAACTTATTTTCATATATTTATTTTGAGTATAGTGCTACATAAAAAATGCCACAGCACTATTAACTTCATGTTGAACTAAATGTTTAAATAATGTAAATAAAATAAATTTAATTACAATTATTTTTCTTTTCTATTTTTCTGATGTGTAAATTAAAAAATATATATTCCCACCTAAAGTGAATAACAATTCATACTGTGCAGTAATAATCATTGAAAGTGGTTTATAGACTTTATTAATTATTGTAATAAAAATTTCTTGTTATTTTTTAGAAGCCAAAATGGCTATTAACATATTTTCCAACTAAATTAAGAAATACATTATATTTATACATTCTTTTTAACATTCAGTTATGCAGATTTTTATTTTTAACTATTTTAAATAATTTACTTTAATTTAACATTATTTCCTATAGGATTTTATTTGAAGTTCCTAACTTTATTATTTCCTACGGGAAGGGGATACAATGCCCGTGCTTGGTCATGTGTGGTGTCTAGCTTTGAGTTGGATTACTTTACTACTGTTTTGGGTTAAATTTTGTCTGTAGTGAGTATAGAAGTGCAGCTTGTGAATAGCTATAGGCGTACTTTTTGTGGGTGGTTTGACTTTTTCTCTAAACTCCTCCCTGACTCCCTAACCGTCCCCAAACCTCTCCTTACTGTTCCCTTAGACCCTACCCTTTATTCATAAGTATTCCTCGTTTCCCAGCCACTATCTTGTGTCCCTCCCATATACCTTAAAAGTATACCTATATGTGTGGTTATTCCATGGTCTGATGGAGACCTCTAGTCTGGTGGATATAGGAAAGGTGGCGACATAAGCTTTGCACCTAGCACTGTGAAGAGCATTTTTCAGTATGCTTTGTAGAACTATCAAAGATGCTACAAAACGCAGTTTGAAAATAGCCCCTTTTGAATGTATTTTTACACTCCAGCCTCACCATTCTTACACATTGGAAAACTTCGTAGGTGGCTAATCTGAGGTGGCATAGTGGACAATAAAAACGGTGCGCTGGAGTACTACCCAGAGTGATTGCCAGTGGTTAGACTATTTGCAGCCATTCCTTCCATCATCTTTTGTGTGTATGATGTAACACCCTAAGTAGCCAAGGGTATACCCAGGCATGGGCCCCAAGCTTATTGTGCCACTGAACCCAAGCTGCACCTGACTGAATTGGGACAAATAGGTCAAAACTGGTCTTGGGTTGCCCGTGGGTTGGGTTGGTTCAAAGAGGACCTGGGTCTAATCCTAGGTGGCTTTATGGGCAAAAAAATGATGGTTTGGAACGCTACCTCTAGTGATTGCTAAACTGTTTGAAAACATTCCTCCTAGTTCAGAGATGACCTGGTTTGGCAGTTCGGGCTGGATTGTTCCTATTGGAGCAGACCCAAGGCGGATTTGCATACGGCTGGGTGTAATCCAAGGTGGCATGGTGGACAAAAAAAATGATGAGTTGGAATGCAACCAAGTGATTGCTAGTGGGTAGACTATTTGCAAACATTTCTCCCATCATCTTTTGTGTGTTTGTAGACTTCATGGCTAACCTGTAGGGACAAAGTATTTGTATACCTCTTGCTAACCAATTTTGTAGTATCTCAACCTGGATGAAGGCAAAGGCCCGGATACCAGTTAGCCATAATACCTGGATGACATATCAATGATCTTGGCCTGGACCCCAGAGGGCCAAGTAGCTTTGTGTTTGAGGCAAACTAGTTTGAAAAGGCATACTGTTCATTTAGTTCCTGTGGTTAAATCCACACCTACCTGTCTGCTCCAGGATGAATAGCTTCCCCTGCCCTTCTATCCTGTTGGCCTTTTATCATAATGTATTACTGTACCCCAGTAAGGGAGGGATATCTGCTTGAGACAGTCTGACACCATGCAGAGCACAGTCTGACAGGCGGGAATGCATACTCTAATTCCTCCTGTTTGGATGATGCTGTACAGCCACAGATTGCAAAAGTTATTTCTAACTTGCATACGGAATGAGCTGCAACTTGCCAAGAGAGCACACCCAAGTCCAATGTTGTACAACTCTGCAGGATGAGATAGATTGAAACTCTAATAGGAGGCCGGTCAGCCTAAGGGGTTAGCTCTTCCTCTTTGGTATACACAGCTCTGAACTCCACAAGCCTTTCTTCGACCCCTGCAGTATTGCTTTTTGAAGTACCAAAGGAAAAAGCACAAATTCTATCACCACAATTGAGTTTGAATTATTTTAATATTTGCAGTTTTGTCAAACTAAGTGAAGGTCAGTTTTGTGAACCCCGTGCATTTGTTTGCCACTGGCAAAACCAAAGTGGCTTTAATGCTGATGAAGCAGGACGAAAAAGAATGCTTTTAATCAACAAAGTTACCTATTCTTTAATGCCATTTTTAATGAACTGTAGCATGGTCAACAGGTATTATGTTAAATAGGTGTTATCAATTCGTTATGAACTTTCGGGGATAAATCGAAAGGTCAAAATTTAATCATCTCAATCGTGTTCCAAGACAACAGGGGCTAAGGGCCTCATTACAAGTTCGGCAGACGGGACGACCCAAACCACGGACGGGGAGGTTGCCCCCTTACTGGTGACCTCCCTACTGGGCCCATTAGGACTTTCCCGCTGGGCTGATGGGTGGCAGTATTGTATCTGGCTTGTAATCAAGCCGTCTGTAGGGGGCACCAGCACCCTCGGCTCACTGTCTGCACAGCAGACAGTGAGCATTGCGAGGGTGTTGGGCAGGGGGACCCCTGCCCATGCCAAGTCCATGGGCAGTACAGGGGCCCCCCTGTGGCCCCCTGCACCTGTTCTCAGACAGCCTTTTCATGGCGGTGAAACCACCATGAAAAGGCTGGCAGAGAACAAGGTCGTAATCAGCAGGGAGGTGCTGCATGCAGTGCCACCCTGGCTGATTGTGACCTGCACCCACCGTCAACTCATCGGGATCACCGGAGCCTGCAGTACCCTGGTGGTCTGACCTCCAGGTTCGTAATGTGGTGGTTGGCCGCCACAGCAGTGGAAGTCCAGACCTTCACCACAAGTCTGGCGGTCTAGCAACTGCCAGTCTCGTAATCAGGCCCTAAATGGGAACACAAGAAGGCTCACCTGTAGTTGAAGGTTTTCTACTGAGCTTGGGACAACATGAGTACTCTACTTGTTTGTTCTGTAAAATTACAAATGTTCCTTTTTTACTATAGTACCTCATAACCAGCATGTTTTCAGCTCATGCTAACTTTGCTCATGTATGTGGCTATCTTCGAGGGAGGACACACCTTTGCACTCAAGATATAACATTTGCAAAATAACTAGCTCAGCAAACATTGTTTACATTTTTGTTACTTATGAAGGCCTACTACCAGCCCTCTCATGAGCTGAGCTTGTATTCTTGGTGGAATTTAGTGATGTGATTGATACTAAAATATGTCTGTAATTGAGTACAGATTCAATTAAATATTGCCTTCCCCCAGGATGCTCATCTTCACTGATGGTAGAGGGTGATATCCATCTCAGTATGCTTTGTGCCTAACAGGCTACTAATTATTGCAATAAACACTTTTTGAACACAACCCAAATGTGAGATAACATTTTCTTTCACAGTTCTTGGTGTTTTGATTGGGAATCACGATGAATTGATGGAGCTGGACTGGACCATCTCTTGACAAACTCAGACACCAAACAGAGACTTGTCTACAGAGGGACTTGCATGGAGGGCAGCCCAATCCTAGGCTTGCCAATCAGATCCCACATTCTTACACATTTAAAATTTTGAAAATGAGTCTGTTTTGAATGTATTGATTAATTTATTAAACATTAGGTACAATGTAGTTACTTAAATTTGGCTTAGAAAACAGGAAGCAGGCAGTCTGACCACTGGCACTGCCAGCCCATCAACCAACCTCCAGGTTGAAAATCGTGACGGCGGTCTTGCCATGGTTGTCTTCCAATGGCGGTGCGAACCGTGGTGGTCGGTAGTCACCACAGTAATACAGAACACCACATTGGATGCATTTGTAAAACACCGCTGACACACATTCACACACTCGGCACACCTACAAACCACACTATAAAACACACCCCTTCACACCACAATCCTTTGCATCTCCATGCCGAACACAAGCCAGAGCACTTCCCAAAAACTTCACCAACCATAGATTAGACACCCCTCTAACTTGCACTAAGCACATTTCCCACACCCTCAACACCCCCACCACATACATTTGCACCTCTACTTTCCATTTACTCCCCTTCAACCCCTCATTACACAGCACCTAACCATGATATTTTTTTCTTCTTTTCCACTACCATGTCACCACAGAAAAATCCCCGTTTCACAGATGAAGAGTTTAGAGTCATGGTGGATGAAATTATTAGAGGAGAGCCACAACTATTTAGAGCCCAAGTCCAGCAAACTACTATCGCTTAGAAAATAGAAATGTGGTAAAGGATAGTTGAAAGAGTGAATTCTGTAGGCAGCTACCCACACACAAGGGACGACATCAGGAAGAGATGGAACGACCTCAGGGGGAAGGTTCGTTCCATGGCGTCCAGGCACCAGCTTGCAGTACTGAAGACTGGAGTTGGTCCCCCACATCCCCCTCTACAACTAACATCATGGAAGGAGAAGATCATGGCCATCCTGTATCTTGAGGGCTTGACAGCACTACAAGTCCCAGCAGGCACTGTTCCTCTAACACTAAAACTAGAACAATTTAGCATAATCAAAATTACCTTGTTTGTTATGTGCCCATTGGAGTGTACCCACCCGAGGGGATTTCAACTTTATATAGTGTTGGTAGGAAAGACAATGGCAGGAATGCTAAGGCTAGAAATCACTGGGACTCTCACTACACTCAGCTACAACTGTGTTCTCTGCTACTATGACCATTCTCCCTCTAATCAGCCATACATCTGTACTCACCTGAGGGGATCTCAAATGCAAACTGTGTGGGAAGAAGAGGAAATGACAGGAAGTCTAAGGCCAGGAGGCACTGGGACTCTCACTTCACTCAGCCACAAGTGTTAGTCATAGTGTGCTCTGCTACTTTGACTGTTGGACCTGGCCCTTGTGGCAGGTTCATCCCCTGGCTTTTTGCCTAATTCCTCCTATTTTTTCTGGCCTCTCGCTGGTGGCTCTAGGACTTCTAAAGTTGGTATGATTGGCTTATACCTAATTGTCATTTTTAATTTACCTGTAAGTCCCTTGTACAGTGGTATCTCTATACCCAGGGCCTGTAAATTAAATGCTACTAGTGGGCCTGCAGCGCTGCTTGCGCCACCCACTGAAGTACAGGGACCTGGCATCTAAATTTACTTGCCAGGCCTAGAACTCCCCTTTTACTACATGTAAGTCACCCCTAAGGTAGGCCATAGCTAGCCCTATGGGCAGGGTGCCATGTATGTAGAAGGCAGGACATGTGCCATGTTGCGTGGCCTGTCCTGGTAGTGACAAACAGCCTAACTTGGTATCTCACTGCTGTGAGTGCTGCCTTCTCATAGGATTGCATTAGCAATGCCCTGCTTTATATGTAAGGGGTATTGCCTGATTTATGAGGGGAAGCGTAGGCATGTTTGGTGTGGTTTTAATGGCGGTAAGAAATGCTGCATACTGGTGTAGGTGTATTGTTTATTACTATTGTGCATACTTTTCAGACAGCCTTTATACAGGGAAGGTGGAGGAGTCACAGAGGTGCATCTACATACTGAATAGTCTTCCTGGGCTGAGAGAAGGGAGAGGCGGGGCACACCTGCATTTGTAAAGGCTGTGCCCTGGCCTCACACAATAGGGTCGTTTACCCCAACTGATGTTTGGAGCCTTTTGCTGGAGGAGAGAGGGGGCACTCCTGGAACCAGGTGTAACTGGTTGGAACCTCCTCTCCCCTTCCTTTGTAACACACTGTAAAAACTGAATATAAGTACAGGGGAATTTTTCCCACAATTTGGAGACACTTTGGAACTTACATGAAACTGGACACAGAGTGCTAGAGGAACTCACCAGGAACCGCCATGGACTGCTGCTGCTGGCTGCTGCTGCTGGGCTGACTTGTGACCTGCTTGGTCACCTAAGAGACACTGCCACTTGCCTGCATCCAACTTGTGCTGGCCTGCTGCTGGGCTCTGCCCCACTGTGCTCCATTATTCCTTGTGCCCCAGAGGCTGGGTGCCGTGGCCCTAGACCCCTGCAACATGCCTATAGTGCCTAGTGAGCGCTTTGCCAGCTGTTCCTGAAGCGGTGTGATAGCGCCTTCTGTGTCGTGCATTTTGCGCACTGAAAAGCGCTTGACGTGTCGTTGCGCGCTTCGAGGAGCATGTTATTTGTGGCCAAGGATTCACAGCCATGACCAAGGCTCTCTGAGAATGTCCCCCACGCTCGTAAGCGCTGTGTCGATGTCCAAAATCACCGCCGCGGTCTGGCGTGTGTTTTTCCGAGAAGCACCGGAGTTGCACTGTGGCTGGCACCCACAGGGCACCATTGAGTAAAGGAAAGGAGCAAGCGGGCTCCTACCGTGCCCCCGGGGCAAAGCGTGCTCTGAGGAGCGCCCCTGGGGCACAAGCAGGCATCTACTTTGGTGCCTGCCTTCAGCTGCAGCCCGGGTGGGCCCGCAGCGTACAGATTGAAGACGGGCGGGGCGAAGGAAGCCTCATCAGCCCCAACAAAGCTGTCCTATGTTTCTAAAGACCCTGGGCGGGGCGAAAGACTCGTCGGAGGCCCCCCGCGCCACAGGTCTCATTTTGTGGCCCCATGAGGTCTAGTGCCATTGTGTTTCCTCGTGGGCCTCATAAGGGGCCTGTTATTAGAGCAGAGGGGGTGTATGGCGCATCCCCTCCTTCCTAAATCGTTTGGCTGACTTTGGCCCCCCTCATGAGGGCCGGTTGAGGCCAGGGGGGGCCCCAGTGATCAGGGGCACCAAGAGGGGCCGTCATTAATCCAGAGGGGGTGTGTGTCACCCCTCCTCGTCTCCCGAGTCACCGGAGGGCCCATGTATTGCGCAGAGGAGTGCCGGGGGCCTCTTTTGACCTTCGCCGGCACTGGAAGTGCCTTCGTCGCAAACAGATACTTTTAGAGGACATACATAATTCAGATGTTCCGACTATGGACTTTATTAATTTTTATGCTAACCTGGTTGTTTTATGATGTTTCAGTACATCCAGTATGCTAATGTTCCTTTTATGGGCATAACATGCTAATATGTTTTTCTGACTTGCCAAATGTTTTATAATGTTTCTGCTATGGGCGTCTATGATTTTTCTATGACAAGTGCTTTTATTTAGTAATATGATTCATGACTACTACTTATGTTGCAGAATACTAAGTAACCTGTGTGCTATATATGACTACTGCTAGTTTTGCAGAGTAACTAATGTGTAACGTTCTGACAACTGCTAAGGTAGCAGGATATTACTGACATGCTGTGTTTGGTCTAATAATTGCATTGTGTACAATACAGTATATTTTCATGTAACTTGGTGTTGTGTTTCTTTTGTGGTGGGGATAGTGCGTCACATGTGTTGCATGTGTTGTGTGAACGCTTTACACATTGCCTCTGGGATAGGCCTGACTGCTCGTGCCAAGCTGCCAAGGGGGTGAGCAGGGGTTACCGTGGGTTTGTAACTCCCTCGCCCTGACTAGAATGGGTGGGTTCTGCCTGGCTTAGGTGCATACCCAAGCCAACCAGAAACCCCATTTCTAACAATGACCATTCTCCCTCTACTCAGCCTTTGACCTGTACTCACCTGACAGGAGGAATACAGGGAGTGAAATGGTTAGTACTCATAGGAGGATCCCTGACTCACACTACAAGCAACAGTACACTGTACACCTGCCAAAATACCTTTACCTGGAAACACACTCATGACATGTACAGTCCTAGGAGAGTCAAATTGAAAAACTGCAAGTAGTACAGGGAGTCACATGACTGCTGAGACCCGGAGGCTTTCTCTACTCAATCCAATTACCCAGTCCACTTTGCATATGGTCAAATGTCCCTGCTGGTATACTTGTTATGTAAGTCCACTCACCTCAGAGGACGGACAATGTCAACTGTGAGCTGTGATAAGAGTAGCGACTGAATAAATTCAAGGAGGATCAGGCCAGGTGACCCCAAACACCAGCCCCCTGTCCATATGATATTGTGCTACAGCCCCTGAACCCACAATGAATCTGATACACCTGGGAGGGACAAGGATACAGGTCATGGTACACCTTGTGATGTGGCAACACACCCAGATCCACCTAGAGCTCACATGTCAAGATGAAAATAGTGTAGACAGGAAGGACAGCTGAAATTGCCTGGAAAGAACGTCCTACACAGATCAAAGGCCCCAGAATGTGTCTGCTGTATGGTATTGGCAGCAGTCACAGACAATGCACTGACCACTGGATGACAACTATCACATATCATCCAAGGTTTTGACAATGCCTGCATGACAAACAAATAGCTTTCAAGATAACTCAAACAACATCCTACCCAGCCAATGTCTTGCCTGCACTGCTGGCAAGACATGAGCCTATTACCATCCCTCCAACAGCTAAGGGTTGCAGACAGTCTGAGGCTAGGTCACTGAACGGGAATTAGTATGTGGCTACAATGTCAGCTCACTACAAATGACAGTATATGTACCTGGCACATAAGGGAAATCAGCATATACAATCTGAACATGGCCCTCGCTCAATGTCACTGTCAACTATTGGAGGCAAATGTCACAATACAACAACTAACATTGTCTCTCCACATCAACAGGTTGTGCTGCTACTGCAACTGGTACTGCAACTACCGACACCACAGAGTAGACTGCCACTACCCCCATGGATGAAGCCCTCAGTGAAACGAACACTCCTGGACCGCTGGACGTTGAAGGTGGTTCTGGCGCATCCTGGCCACCTGGCCAGACAACACCAGTCAGACTCAGCCTGACCACATTGAGTCCTCCCAGCCCCGTGGCCTCATCATTGCATGCAGCCAGTCGCCTGCGACCTGCGTCCCTGCAACAGTCTCCAACATCTTGTGCCCCTCAGTCCAGATTCCTGAATCACAACCTGCCATCCTTAACAATGACGGACCTGGAACCAGTGGAAGGGGGCAGGCTGGACCAAGGGTGCAGGCATGAAGGGATTGGGTGCAAGGGAGGGATTGTGTGGCCCATTGGCAAGAGGCTGCTGGTGACGCCCCTGGCCAGGATACTGTCAGCCAGGTCTTGGGTGCCTACCAACTTTTCCAAGGCGTGATGGGCCAGCTACTGACCAACCTCAGGGAAATCAAGGAGCTCCAATGTGAGATGCAGGAACAGTGGGATGCCCACAATTCCAACTTGACCTCCCTAACAGGGGGACATTAACATTACTCTGAGCAGGGATAGGCAACAACATCACACCCATTCCTTTGGCGCATCCACACAATGCCCATCATTGTTGCCAGCCACTGGAAGGAAGGCCCTGCCAGGGGAAGAACCCACTTTAGACACCCCTGCCTCTGTAGTTACTGAGTCCCCCCACAAGTTGAGACGTCCAGCCAAGCATCCAGGAGGTGCAGGTGGCAAGACACCAACCACTGCCAGCAAGTGACCACTACCTGATGTCACTCCTTTGTGTGCTACAGACTCACTCTGTTGACTGTTCCTTAAACACTTTCCATTTTCCATGGTCATAGGACACTGGACCCCAAATGCTGTGGCCTCTACCGTATTGATTGCATCCACCATGACTGATCCCTTCACCTTATGTATGTTTTTTGTTCCAGTATCAGTATTGATTTTTGTTGTACTGTAAATAAACACCCCCATCACTAAAACACTGCCTACTACCTCTATTTTTTATCTGGCTGGAATGTTAAATGCTAATCACATGTAATGTACATGCTTAGGACATTAGAGGACAATGGATGGAGGGAGATGTCTCGGGTAGTGCCATGCTGAGGATGACTAGCAACACAGTGTCACATGTGTCCGTTCACATCAAACGTTTTAATGTACTGTATGGCACATAAGGTGTTAAAATGTCTGCACAGTCATAGCCAAGAATGTCCTATGGAGTCAGACCAGATATCCTATTACTACTGTGCACCTGACCACACCAGAAAGGGCCTGTAGGACTTTGCCCTGTAGATTAGGCAAAGAGAGTATGCAATGTTGTCTCCAGTTTGGCCCTTATCACATACCAGAACCCGGCCTGCCAACTTAACATACACCATGGCACAGACAGAGGGCAGTACAACAGAGCCTGAGCCCAGGCCCTTCCCATAATAATGAGCAAGCACCTGGTGGAATGTCACAAACCTGTTTCCGTGTTGTGGCACAGGCACACTGGCCTGCAATGAGGAAACACATTGATAGCCACTAACAGGTCATACAGGATTAATGTCAACACAATGTGAAGGTAGAAGGAATGGATTGCACAGAATGACAAGTTACAAGGCCACGTGATCACACACATGAAACCATTGAACGAACACACCAGGACAAACAGGTCTATTGTGTAGCTCAGATCCCTGCCTTCTCATTGTTCAGGCAGCCTGGGCATAGGACTTATACTCCCTAAATCTGTCACAAACAGTACTTGAATCAATCCATGTCCACTTCAATTATCAGACCAGCAACAGCCACCTGCCCATGAAATTCCCACATGAGGATGGCATGGTGAAGAGACCTGGAAGGAATAAGTGACACATAAAGAGTTTAGGCAGGTAAAGACATACATAAGACACAAACTTCATTTCAAACTTCAGTTGTTTCACTGACAGTGCAATGTGACTGCCCCAAGCAAAGGAGAGTCTGAAGAGAGTCATATATTCAAGTCTGATGCAGTCAGTAAACCTTGGCTGTATGATGCATAGCATGAGATGCCCTGTCTCATGGTGACAGATACCCTTCCCAACAAATCCTGACCCCTACAGTACCCTGTGAAGTCACAGTAATCCGAGAACATCACATACTTTCACTCAAGTGAAGTACTAATTGATGAGTTCTGCCAACATGTCTCCACCTTCTCCTCAGGGCAAGGTTGTGGAGCATGCAGCAGGCCACAAAGGTCTTACACACTTTTGCGGGTGAGTAGAAGAGGGCTCCACCTGTCTTGTCAGTGCTGCAGAATCTTGCCTTCAGGTGCCCAAAAGACCGCACCACAGCATGCTGTGTCCTTTCGTGTGCCTCGTTGAAGCGGACTTCCCCTGGCATAGTTGGGTTCCTCACTGGTGTCAACAACCAGGGATGGTTTCGGTATGCAGAGTCTCCTCTAAGGGAATGTGACATGTGTGCAACCATGAGTTCAAAGCATCATCTCACAACCAGCAGACATAGCATAGAAACACACATGCCATATGTTACATACCAACCAGCCAGGCCCTCTCTGGTACAATTGTGTCATCAGCTGTGGAATAGCCCTGTTCTGCATAATGAAGGCATCAGGGACTGAACCCGGGCCAAACAAACTACTTGGACATTGATGGAATGGAAGTTCTTCCTCTTCTGATCGACCTGTTCATTGCCATGCAGTGGAACCAAGGCTAAATGGGTACCATAAGTCGCTTCCACAACATGTGGGATGTGTGCCAAACCATAGAACTCTGTCTTCACATGGGCAAAATCCTCACGTTGAGGAAACCGGATATAGCTGTTCAGGTGTTTCAACATTGCTGAGAGAACATCCTTCAAGGCCAGACTGAACATAGGCTGGGACATCCCAGCAGTTAGGGCCACTGTATTTTGGAAGGACTCTGTGGCCAGGATATGTATCACTGATATGATTTGTGCAATAGGTGGTGTGGGCAAACAGGGCTGATTGCAGAGACCCCCTGACTTTTTGCCCCCATTTTCACTTTATGCTGGTGTTTTCCTGACTCTGCGGGTGCCCTGGGTACTGCTAACCAGTCCCAGGACCTGTGCTCTGTATAAAAAGAGTATGCAAATTAGGCTCATTATAATTGGCTAAGTCAACCTACCTATAAGTCCCTAGTATATGGTAGGGCATGTAGGTTTAGGGACCCCAGCATAGGTGGTGCCCCCAATGGTGCACTGCTGAGGTGCCCAGTGTCATTTTAAAGGCAGGCCTGCCTTGCTGGCTGCTTTTAAATTAAAGTAACATGCAAATTCGACTTTGGAATTAAAAGTAGTTCCAAAGTCCTAAACTACGTTATTTTTACATATACGTCACCCCTAAGGTGTGCCCTATGTGCCCCTAGGGCTGGGTGCCATGTAACTATAAGCAGGGACCTTATAACAACAATAGTTTTACAGGCCCTGGTGAGGTAAAGCAGCCACATTTGTTTTTCCCTCATTGTAGTGAATGGCCTACATAGGCTAGAATGGGGAGACTTTATTTTAATTTTAAAAGTTCCCTTAAGTAACAGATACCTCAAGTTTGGTATCAAATTAATTATTATAATAAATCCCACAACTCCCAGTTGTGGGATTTAATGTAACTTGTTCAGGTAAAGAGTTTTAAACTTTACCTGAAAAGTTGCCAACTTCAGCCCTGAAGTGTTTTTGCTGCTTTGCTCTGATTGGCCAGCCTCTGGCAGCCTGGCCAGGCTGCCTTGATGAGGTGTGAAGTGGCCTGGCTCAATACAAAGAGATGTGCCTGGGGGAGGAGATCTTCCCTCAGCAGATGGAGAGGCAGGAAGGCCGAGGGCTGCCAAACTGGTCTTCAAAGGCAGGGAAGGACATTTGGAGCAACCCAGCACCTCCCTCACATCCTGCAAACCCAGACAATTAGGTGCCCTCTTGATTAGATTATGAGAGGGCAGGAGAAAGGTGTGTTTAAGATTTTTAGCCACACCATTGGGTGGGCTCAGCCAGATGTAACCTCCAAAAATCACTTTCAGACATGATGGACTTTTGAGGAATGTTGCTCCCTGAGAGTGATTTTTGCCACACTTCCCAGGAAGTGGTCATCACAGGGGGTAGGACCCTGCACCTGATTGGAGAACCAGGACCCCCCTGTTTTTCACCCAGGAGCAAGGATAAAACTGGCCGACCTGCACCCAGACCTCTGATCCCTACCAGATCCATACTAAGGAAGAACTACAGGAGAAGGGCTGCCCTGCTGGACCCCTGACCTGCACCTGGACACTGCACTCTGGAGGACTGCACCAGCTGCACACTTGGGCTTCACCACAAGAAGGGCTTTGCCTGGCTGCAACTGGTTCAAGGAGGGACTCCCTGTTTGCTACAGGAGAAAACTTGCTAACCAGAGTCCCCTGCACCACCTCCTGAAGAAGCTGACCATCTGACCACTGTCCAGTGACCAAACAGGAGTTTGCGTCAGGTGCATTTCTGGGAGTTGTAGTCTGCACCCTCAAGCAGCATCTCAGAGCTTCTGGTACCTTGAGGTGAGCTGTGGACCTCAAAAGAACCTTAAAGGAACATATGGAGGAAGATCCAGAAATTTGGAGAATTTTGGAGAACTTTTGGAAAAACGCTCCATAAAGGGACCGACCCGCCCCGGCAACTCTAGCCGGCTTGCCTCAACCGTCCCAGTGAAGAAAATGTCAGAAAAAGTGACAAAGTCCGAAAGTAGAAAGTTGACCGGGACCTCCCAGGCAGTGTATCCAAAGAGGGCTCCAGGGATGTCTGATCAAGATTCAGGTTTGCCCCGGTCGAAGGATTTTCATTTTGAAAAAACAACTAAGTCCGAAGGTAAAGAGTTCCAGGAGGTCGGATCGGACTGGTGACTTGGTCCCGCTGAAGAAAATCTCCAGAAAAACGACTAAGTCCGAAGGTAAACTTTTGACCGAGGCCTCCTGCGAGCTGTAGCCGAGCAGGGCTCCATCGTGGTCAGCCTCAGACTTTGACTTTGCCCCGGTCGAGGTGCGACCAGATGACGAGAATGGTGCTTAGGGCTGTATTTATAGGCCAGTAGCACCACAGGAGCGTCACTTTTTGTGACGCTCCTGTGGCGCTAAGAACAGCGCTGTATTTACAAGATGGTGTTGAGCCCCTTCCCACGCAGCACTGTGCGTGGAAGGGGCGCGGCAATAGGTGTTACTGTGGGTGTGCCACAGCAACACCCATTGCATTTTGAGGCTGCCTCAGATTTATGACATTTCGTAAACCTGAGGCAGCGCCAAAATCTAAATCTAACGCCACCCCCAGGGGTGGCTTTAGCAGGGCGCTACAAGGAGGAATAATTTTATTCCTCCTGTTTTTTTGCTTTTTCTATGCGTGCTGCATTCTGTCACACGCATAGAAAAAGCAAAGTGCCGGAAATGATTGTTTACGTGCGGGAAGGTATCCCTTCCTGCACATAAACAATCATTTGAAAATAACGCTTTGGCACTTTCGTGTGGGCTGTATTGTGCAGCACACACAGAAGTGCCAAAGCACCATTAGTGATTGTTTATGTGTAGGAAGGGACACCTTCCCGCACATAAACAATCACACCCCTCAACACAGACATCCTTGCAAGATAGTGGCGGTGGCGCTGGCAGCTAATTTTAGCACCAGCGGAGGGGAAAATGCAGGGGTGCATCGCATTCCCTTAAATACGGTGCATCCCTGAGTTTCTAAAGTGATGCAGCGTGGCGCCGCCAATTTTGGCGCAGCACCACACTGCACCACTTTTCTTTAAATCTGGCCCTTAGTTTCTAAGCACTAAAAAGCATTAATTCTTTGAAAATTCATATCTCCTGGTTCCCCCTATTGGATTTAAATCGTTTGGTGTCATTTTAAAGATAAAAATATAATCTATTTTTATAAATTGGTGTTGGATTTTTATTGTGTTTTGTGTTTTACTTATTTACCGTTTTGTGATCTTCAAATGCTTTACACACTAGTCTCCTAAGTTAAGCCTTGTCGCTCGTTGCCAAGCTACCAAGGGTTGAGCTAGGTTTAATTTATTGAGACCTAACTGGACCTAAGTGGAGGTTAGTGGCCTATTCCTAAGTTTAGGTACTTACCTGCCCTTACCAATAACCCATTTTCCAACATTTTTGGTGCGCAGTGGTGGGATCCAGGACTCGTCTTTAATATCACACTACAGTTTTAAGTGAAATAAGTTAAAAATCTTCTGAATTGACCTAGAGCAAAAGTATTTTAGATTTTTTTCAAATTTGGATTTCTTTTTTTTATTACTTCATTTTTGATTTTTCTAAATTGTTCTGATCAATTGGTGCCAACGTTTTTTTAAGTGACACAAAACTTAAGGGAGACCATGGAGCTTGTTCTGGCTAGCCTACCCACACTTACTGCAGCTGAGCTTAGGGTGTTGTTTAGAAAGAGGGGATTAGCTGCTGCTAAGAACCTTAGGAAGGCTGTGATGGTTAAGTCCCTCTATGTCCCTTGAAGCCTGGGTAGCGCAGAAAGAGACAGAGGAAGCTTCAGAGGTAGGAAGGGAGAGGGAAGATGTCCTCTCCAACCCCCAGGAGGAGGAGGAGGATTGTCTCACTATGATCTCAGCAGCTAGGGCCCCATGCAGAGCTAGAGGGAGGGGAGGGGAGGGGAGGGGAGGGGAGGGTCTGTGGTATCAGAGGTATCAGACCAAGTAGAAGCAGAACTGGGCCTCAGGGAAAGGGAACTTGAGGCCCAGGAAGCCCTCATAGCTTTGGAGGCAGAGAAGTTGGCCCTAAAGAAGGAGAAGTGGGCAAGAATTGAACAGAGAGATGGAGGCAGCAACAGAGACGTTGAGGTGTCCATGGGTAGGGGGTTTTGTCCAAGACTACCCAAGGGGGTGGTTCCTGCTTACGTAGAGAGGGATGACATAGACAAGTGGTTGGCGGCCTTTGAGAGGGCACTCCAAATAAGAAGGGCTAGGCCTTAATACTGGGGTTCACTTCTATGGGAGTTGGTCCCCAACTCAGGGAGGGATAGGCTTCTAACCTTAAGTGGGGAGGAGGCAGATTCGTACCCTAGTATGAAGAGGTGCTTAACCCAGAAGTTTGGTCTGACCCCAGAGCAGTACAGGATGAAGTTCAGGGACACCCAAAAGGTCCATACCCAGTCTTGGGTTGATATTGTAGACACCTCACTTAAGGGCTGGATTCATGGTAACAAAGTAAATACTTATATGTATGCAAGAAAGGTTACGCCAGCATCTAGTGGACTCTAAGCTGACCAACCCCAGAGAGCTGGGGAGACAGCTGATGAGTGGTTAATAACCAGGGTGGTTGTCAAGTCCCAGGGGGGAAACTCTAAAGAGTGGGGGGGGGGGGGTCAGGTCTCCAAAAACCTAAGGAGGGAGGTGGTAAGCCCATCACAGAGACTCCCTCTGTACCCCAGAACCGTAAGAAGGGGGGACTAGATCCCACTCCCACTCTGACAAGCAGAGGCAGGGAGACCCAGGGTTAAAAAAAAGCTCTTGGACAATAAGGCTTGCTTTGACTGTCAGCAGACAGGTCACTTCAGAGGAGATGCAGTCTGTCCAAGAAAAGTGGTTAGCACTGGGCTGTAGCCATGGAGGAGGACTCCTCAGATGATGAAGTCCTCATAGCACTGGGCTAGGAGACAGGACAGATGGTAAGCTGGTGATTCCTGAGGGTGGGAGTAGGCACTTTCACCCCATTCAGGTGAATGGGATCCCTACCACTGGCCTGAGAGACACCTGTGCCAGTCACACCATAATGAGTGACCGGTTGGTGACCCCAGACACGTATGTCCTAGGAGAGACCAGGAAAGTCAAGGTAGCCACAGGGGAGGTCACCTCCTAAACCTGTAGCCATAGTGCCCCTAAAGAGGTAGGGTATCCTTTACTGGTTTAGGGTGGTAGTCAGGGCTGACCTCCCCCTAGATTGTATCCTGGGCAATGACCTCCCAGAGGTGAGTCAGGTCCCAGATGGGGTGGTCGCCCAAGCAACACCCCCGACCCAAAGTTCTGGGGAGCTAGTCCCTATAGTTAGGAGACAGTGGTCCCCCAGAAAAGGAAAGAAGAAAAGGAAGGGTAGGCCACTCTTAAAGAGAGTTCCAGGGAGCCAAAGGCCTTCTGCCCCAGTGGGGGTAGCGGGGGAAGAGTTGGCACTGGTGAGGCCTCACCTGACCCCAAGGAAGTCCTGAGTAGTCAGGCAGCTGTCCAGCTGTAGGGTGTTGCTCCTGCACTGACAGAAGGGAGAGTGGAAGGAGTGTGTCTGCCACAGGAGGTGGTAGCCCCCCACTCTAGACAGCAAGAGGGTTGCCCCTAAAGCAGCGCAGCAACCTGTCAGTGGAGAGCTTAAGGTGTTGATCTGGGTGCGGACAGCTGTCAGTAGCCTCTGCTGGGTGCTAGCGTCCATGGCAGCACTGCACTTGGCCTGAGAGGCAGACCCAGGGCCAGAAGCCAGTGATCGGGTGCAGCCAGATGTTACCTCCAAAAATCACTTTCAGCCATGATGGATTTTTGAGGAATGTTGCTCCCTGGGACTGATTTTTGCCACACTTCCCAGGAAGTGGTCATCACAGGGGGAAGGACCCTGCACCTGATTGGAGAACCAGGACCCCCATGTTTTTCACCCAGGAGCAAGGATAAAAATGGCAGACCTGCACCCACACCTCAGATCCCTACCAGATTCCTACAAGGAAGAACTACAGGAGAAGAAGGACTGTCCTGCTGGACCCCTGACCTGCACCTGGACACTGCACTCTGGAGGACTGCACCAGCTGCACACTTGGGCTTCACCACAGGAAGGACTTTGCCTGGCTTCAACTGGTTCAAGGAGGGACTTCCTGTTTGCTACAGGTGAAAACTTGCTAACCAGAGTCCCCTGCACCAACTCCTGAAGAAACTGACCAGTTGACCACTGTCCAGTGGCCAAACAGGAGTTTGCGCCAGGTGCATTCTGGGAAATGTAGTCTGCACCCTCAAGCAGCATCTCAGAGCTTCTGGAACCTTGGGGTGAGCTGTGTACCTCAAAAGAACCTTAAAGGAACATCTGGAAGAACATCCAGTTTGGAGAACTTTTGGAAAAAAGCTCCATTAAGGGACGACCCGCCGCGGCAACTCTAGCTGGCTTGCCTCAACCGCAACCCGGCCTGACTTGCAGGTTCGTCCCGGTGAAGAAAATCTCTGAAAAAGTGACAAAGTCCGAACGTAGAAAGTTGACCGGAACCTTCCAGGCAGTGTATCCAAAGAGGTCTCCAGGGACGTCAGATCAAGATTCAGGTTTGCCCCAGTCGAAGGATTTTCATCTCCAAAAAATGACTAATTATGAAGGTAAAAATCTCCACTCAGGGTTACCGCGATGCGTATCTGAGGAAGAGTTCCAGGCGGTTGGATTGGACTGGCGACTTGGTCCCGCTGAAGAAAATCTCCAGAAAAACGAGTAAGTCCGAAGGTAAACTTTTGACCGAGGCTTCCCGCGAGCTGTAGCCGAACAGGGCTCCATCGTGGTCGGCCTCAAACTTTGACTTTGCCCCAGTCGAGGTGCAACCAGAGACCAGATTGCCGCTATTAGTTTCTAAGTGCTAAAAAGCATTAATTCTTTACAAATTCATATCTCCGGTTCCCCTTATCTGATTCTAAAAGTTTTGGTTTCATTTTAAAGGTAAAAATGTAATCTATTTTTATAAATTGGTGTTGGATTTTTATTGTATTTTGTATTTTACTTATGCACTGTTTTGTGATTTTTAAATGCTTTACACAGTAGTCTCGTAAGTTAAGCCTTGTCGCTTATTGCCAAGCTACCAAGGGTTGAGCTGGGTTTAATTTATTGAGACCTAACTGAACCTAAGTGGAGGTTAGTGGCCTATTTCTTAGTGTAGGTACTTACCTTCCCTTACCAATAACCCATTTTCCAACAGGTGGTATGCTATCTGGATGCTCTGACTGACAACAAAGATCCACGATTGTCTGCCTATCCAGGCAGAATATCTGGATTACATGTCTGTCCTCCATGGTCTGCAAGTCTGCTAGTGGACGGTACACAGGAGGTTGTCTGATCATTCTCCTTCCAGGGTAACTGTGTGGGACAAAAAGAAGATATGGCTGTCATTCATTGTGTCCCTTGCAATTTGCATAATACACGTTATATATGAACTGTGAGATATCACGTGAGTCACTGAAAACACGCTACACATCCCACAGCAATACTAACAATTACACATTTGTAACATGTTACCCCCTTGCTTTTCAGCATATGTGTACACATCATCTATGTGGACAGCAACAATATGTGCATCTAACTTGCAACTCTGACTGTGATTTACTGCCCCAAATCCTGGATTGCCCATGGGGGAGAGGGTGGTGGTTGTGCCCCCAATTATGTTGTCATATGTGCTGGACCATATACCAATATGATTACTAAAAGGATTGACCTACGTGACATGACAAGGCCAGCACTCAAGATTCGCTAGGACATTTCCAAATTGTGATGCATCAAAAATAGCGCTTATTTAGATTGTATGCCTCTGACCTATTCCACTGGGCATTAGGACCGGCCCACGACCGCCGGCGGAAGTTATCCTGGCAGTAGGCGGATGCTACCATAGTGGACTTTGCCATAGGATAACATTGCTGCCTGTGGCGGTCTTGGGCCACTGGCAGTGTCCGCCGGCGGTGGCGGTCGGGTACGTGGCAGACGTAACCACCTTCTGCTGAATATCTCACTTGACTCCTGACTCCTGACACTGCTGCCAGCAAGACCTTCACTTCCTGAGCTGCGGCATACCGTCTCTGAGAGCAATCATGCCTCGTCCAACAGGTGGTAGGGCCCTGCCTTGTCACCAGAAGAGCTGGAGAAGCTTGTGGAGGAGGTCATACCCCTGTATGGACAGCACTATGGTGCACCAGAGGAGCAAGTAAGTGCCCCATACACACACTTTTCTCTAGGCTTAGGACCAGTTTGTCAGATTGTGTCGTCAAAGCCCTGTAGGTGCTGTCAGTGTGTATTAATGGTGGAGTCAATCGGCATGTATCTATGTCAAGTGACAGGTTTGGAGTCCTGAGACAAAGTGGCGAGTGTGTATTGAATGTTCCCTGACCTAAATTGTGTTGGATGCACATGACTGGGTGAGGTGTCATGACAGCCATCCCCAGGCAACTCTTGCCAGAAGATGTTTTTAATGTGTGATCACATGTGATTGCATGACAGGAGGTGGGGTTAGTGCATTTTGTATGTGTCGGGTGATCGCTATTTGAGCTCTTTCTGTCTTTGCACAGTGATCTCTGGCTACATCTGGCCTTGTTGGACTGTTGTTCTGAAGCCAGGTAATGACTCACCATGCCCCTCAGCTCTGCACATAGACACCCAATGGCAATTGGCTGTAGACTACATGATGTACAGTAATAAATGTTATTTGTTAGATATGGTGTTTTGCGTAGGTCTGAATGTTCAGCCTGCAGAAACTGGGGCCTGTCGATCATTACTCACAGCAAAAGTCGAAATCTGGGCTGGTATCAATTCCCTTTTGTAATGCAAATGTGACACTGTGCCCATACCCTGTATCCCTGCACAGCATGTGATGTTGCCAAATCATGCCTCACTGCCAATATGCAGCTTCCTGAGCCTCTGACCACTGATTACTGTGGGGATTGCATTGGGGCAAGGTGGTGATCTGTGATTGATGTGCTCTTATCAACTCTGGTAATGTGTTTCAGATAGCTTTGAGAGGTCCCTTGATCCAACAGCCCTGTTGTTTCTTTCATCATTTGCTCTGAGGTGTCCTTTGCATGCTCCTTGCATTTTGGACATTGCACATCTGCAAAAAGTGCCATGATATCAGAATCTGTGGTTTGGGCATAAAGCGGGGCATGAACAATGCATGGCCAGCTTTTTCTTAATGTGCTCTAGGTTTAGTGAATGTATGGAAGTGTGTATTGTAATTTTGGTGTGATACACAGACCACAACCGCCTAAAGTAGCAGGTGCCTGCATCTGTATCTGCACATGTCCACACATGGACAGGCTTGACTCTTTGTGTGCTCAACATGTCACTTCCTTCATTGTGATCCAAGTGCAATAGGTCAGTCTGTAGGCTGGCTGTGACCTGTAGGGACTGCATGCAGTGGGTGACATTCATAGGTAGTGGATGTTTGTGTACATTGTTTGCTGGGTGGTTTACCTGTCACTTGACACTTTGTGTGATGTTTTCCATTGTGTTCCTGGTCATTGTCTTGTGGCTAGCTCATGTCCCACAAACGTCACAGTTGGCCTACCTGATCAGTGCAGGTCCTGAGCTGGGGTGTGTGTAGGGCACCCTATTGGGATTGTTTGTAGTCATGTCCCTGTGTCCAATGACTGCTATGTGCCACAGGTGAACAGGATGGTCAAGGCAGGATGTTATTAGCTTGGTGCACTGACATGTATGTGATTCGGCTATTTTGTATGGGGCTTGTGGACATAATATGCTATCTTGTCATTTGCATCCATGCAAGTCAATGCCCATCAGAAGAAGGGGATCTGGAGAGCCATTGCCAAGAAGGGTCCACAGACCTTTGGGGTCCACAGCTG
Organism: Pleurodeles waltl; assembly: GCF_031143425.1. Classification (NCBI taxonomy): domain Eukaryota; kingdom Metazoa; phylum Chordata; class Amphibia; order Caudata; family Salamandridae; genus Pleurodeles; species Pleurodeles waltl. The sequence goes on from NC_090440.1 coordinate 668,703,711, forward strand.
GTGGAGCGGCCACTGTCGGAAGAGGTGGGAGGACCTGAAACGCTGGGCCCGGGAGATTGCAGAGACCAAGCTGAGGCTGTCCTTCCAACGAGGACGGGGTGCCCGTCGGACCATGACCCCCTAATGGCCCGCATTTTGGTGGTGGCCTATCTGACCTTGGATGGGAGTTTGAGGGCAGCACAGCTGCCACAAGCGGGTGAGTACAAGGCAAATTCAGGCTTGACGCTTTGCCAGATGGTTGAGTGAGGGACAGACTGCTCCCCCTGACAATATAGGATGTGTCATGTGTCACAGATCATCTGGGATCAAATTGGTGTAGACAGGCCATGTGTTTCCAACTGGTGTTCCTTTTGAAGTTGAAGTTGGGACATAGGACTAAACTGTGGGGAACTCTCAGTCTAATTGCACAGCATGGAGCACATATGACTGTGTTTAGTGTACAAATATTCTGCTTTACCTACTCTGGTGGGTGTCAGTTTCCACCAACAGATCACTCCTCCCAAATGTCACAGTACAAAGGTAGGTAGGATGTGGCTCACTGCCCTCTGCCATGTGTCTGGGGATATGTGTAGGTTGACATCTGCAACCCATGGGAACATTCTTTCCCTTGTATGTTGGGTGCGGGTGCCTCACTGCAGTCTGTGATGCATGGGTGTCCATCAGATATGTGGCATGACTTACATGGCAAAATCTTGCCATCTGTAGTAAACTACTTTTCCTTGGTAAGTGGGGAATGTGCATTGTCATGGGTGATGTTTCATTGATGTAGCCAACATCCCTTGTGCCTACATGTCTGCATGTGCTACATTCCTACTATGATACATATCTATGCATTAGATTTAGGCATGTGCTAGCCATGCAGATGGGGTGATGCATGGAATCTCTCACAGATATGTCCATGGTGTTCTGTTGTCTTTATGGTACATCTGCAATGGTTGTCTATTTACTGTGATGCCTCAGACAGGACTGTGTCACCAACATATGTTGTCAGACAGATACATTCATGCCTCATAGTATGTCATTAGTCATATGTAACTCCAGTAGCTATGATGGACATGACAGGGAGGGCCAGGGTATGGATCCACTTCATGATCATTTGTACCTTTGATGTGGAATGCTGTTTGTAGGCGCACAGCACCTGTGTTTTGACTGGGAATTCTGCCATGACTGTTGGGATCCATCATGGATTGACTTGCATTGATGCTTGCATCACATGTGTTTGGGGTCAGGGATTCATCCACAGACAGATGCCATGCTTGCCATGTCTGAGATGAGGGTAGTGATGTTGCTTCTCATTGGAGAACAAGTTGGGGTCCTTCTGTTAGTAACTGCAAGGTCTGTGTCCCTCCTTCCTGCATGTAAAGTTGTCTACTACAAAAACACTCAGACGTAAACATGGAAATGGGTATGAGACATTGGTGGGGCTATCCTAGGCCTTCCAGGACTGTTCTTGTGTGTATCCTGGAGACATCTTCCATGATGTTTAGGACCTGACTTCATTGTTGTTCCTTGCAACACCACATGTGAGGCATGCCTGAGTGACCTTGCTACTACTTCCTTGACTCCTTTTGGACATGTGTCACTTGTAGAACTGTACATTGTTGGGATGTGTCCATAGTTAAATGGATGGTTCCATGTCACCTTATCCAGGTATGGTATGTTTGTACCAGTGTTGTCTGCATTTCCTTAGCAACATCTGTTATTGTTGATACATTACATCATTGCAAGTTAGATGTGTGCATAGACTTGTGTCTGTGTAATTGGTGGGGTTCCTTACACTGGGATCCAATTGTTGGCTACTGGTTCACTGGGGTGTTCTGCATGTGACCCAGCTTTGGGGTGGCGGGGGTCACCTAGTTGTGGTATGGTAAGTGTGGTAGCTAGACTTCATCCATGCTATTGTAGTTGTCTGAGATCAAGATTTGCTCATGTGTTACCTTTGTAATTTTAGATGGCAGACATGGTTTTGTATTGGCACATGATGGTGCCACTTTGCTGGCACTTCATGTGAGGGCCATTTGACATGATGGTATGCTTTGTCTCTCAGAGTTGAGATTGAAGTGTTTTCATGTCCATGTTATGACCCTACTATACTTTCATTTGGCAACATTAGTGCTGTTGGCCATGGGACCTCGGGTTAAGACACCACTGACACTGAGGGACCCAGTGGCACAGAGGGCGAGAGGATTGCCAGGGGGGTGGCTATTGACCTCCTGAGAATGATCTCTGTGGGTCAGTCTGCCATTGTGAATGCCAAGTCCAGCAGAGCATTGCGTTTCTGGAGGGCAGTTATGGTGCAGTGGCTGGCCTACAGAGATCTTTTCAGGCTCTGGTCTCCACACTGACAGCAGCCAGTCACCCCTTGTCTTCCACCCCCACTCCACCTTCCTCTTTCCAGTCCAAATCTCCCCTTCCCCAACCCACCCAGAGCACACAGACAGACTCACATGCATCCACCTCAACAGACAAGGGTAGCCCACACAAACACAAGCACCACAAGACACACCGGCATGCACACAAGCAACTCACAGACAAAGCAACAGTCACAACTTGCCCTGACACTAGTCCCCTCCAAGCATCACACACATGACATCTGGCACACCTACAGACACCACATCAACAGTCACTGATATAGCCACCACACCCTTCCTACCCGCAGACGCCTCCCCAGCAGACCCTCAGACATCTACCACAGTCACCACACCTGCAGACACCACATCTACAGACACACCTACATGAAGCACATCGACCATACCTGCAGTGTCCACCCCAACAGACACCCACCCACCCACCACGACATCCCCCCGCACCTCCATCCCCACACCAGCCCAAAACACATAAATGTCCTCACTCACCCACCCACCCAACAGACACCCACACACACAATCACACCTCCCACAAACACACACCCAAAACATCCACACCTACATGTCAGACAACCACTCCCTCAACCTCCAAATCCCAACCTCCTTCTGATGACCATCCCTGTGTGTCTAAGAAAAGTTTCCTTAGTGAACTTGACCTTACCCCTGTTCACCCCTGTGCCACCCCCAAAAGGACTGTTTCCCTCCTAAAGGCCATCCCTTCTACCTTCAACACCTCGTCTGCCCACCATTCAAGAACCCTGCCCTCCCCCGCCAACAAGAAGCCCACCCCTCCCAAAAAGGCTCCCCGCTCCCAAGCCCAAACTCCAACCCCATCCCCTCATCCCCCCACCCCCAGATCATCCCTGAGGTGCCTCCCTGCCTCCTTGATGCCCCTACCTGTGGAGTTACATGGCAGTCAGGAGTTAAGTAGGGGCCCAACACTGTGCCTTTTAGCCCTAAATGTTGGACTGGCCTATGGCCTTGGACTTTAGTATAAAAACATTCTTTTAGAATACAGCCAACCAGTTGTTGGTTTGTTGGATACACATTTGTCTTGCATTTCCTTCCCTAGCTTTCTGTTTTTCCTGCCTGACATTGGTTGTGTGCCTGTAGGTATGTGTTTGGGCTGCTTGCTGCTCCGTGTGGTGTTTATTTGCAGTATGTGAGTTTGTGGAGTTTGTGTGCAGTGCTGTAGTTCCCCTAAGGAAAGGGTGTGTCTTATGTGATGGGTATGTAGATTGAATATTGGGTTCTTGACATTGTGTTGTGTTTGTTGTGGTATGTGTTTGTTTTTGTGTTGTGTGATGTGGGCATATATGGTGTAGGACTTGTCCCCCTGATATGTCTATAGTCTACATGTGGTTTGTGTGTTCTTGAGTTTTGTCAGTGCAGACATGGAGTGTGATGAGTTGTGCTAGTTGACTTTGCATTTGGGTGTGCATGTGTCTATTTAGGTGTGTGTCCCTCGCAGCTGGTTGGTGTAGGGGTATGTCCCATGGAGTGTAAGTTGTGTGTGCTTTGTTGACTTGCCCTTCTCCATTGTGTGACTGTGTATGACAATTGGTATTGGTATTTGGGGCCAGTTCCTGTGCGCATGTTGTTTGTGGCCCTGTTCCACGTGATATGTGTCCCAGTGCAGCCTCCTTTCATATATGGTCCTGATATTCCCATCCCAGCTGTGCAGGTATTGTTGTCGGGGTGCACTTTGTGTCTTTTGTATATATGTGTCTGTGTGTATTGTGCATGGCATTGTGCTTCCATTGTGCTATGTGTGATGTGTATGTCGATTTCAGGGTTGTTTGATGGTGGTGTTGTGTGTGTGTCATGGCATATGAATGTATATGTGTGTTGTATGTGTGGCCAGTCCCTGGCCAGTGTTGGGATTGAGTGTGAGGAATGTATTTGTATGTGTGCAGTAGTTGTGCTGTTGTTACTGTGTGTGTGAATGTTGTGTTTCCTTCTGTATCCCTGAGCCTGTGCTGTGTAGCTGTGTGTAAATGCGTAGGATTGCTGTGCAGTGTGTGTGTGTGCTGGCTGTGGGGGTGTTGTGAATGTTTGGGGGTCCGTGTTTGCAGTATGTGAGTGTGTGTGTGTGTGTCAAATGTTAGGTGTAAATGCTGTCCGTGGGGTTCCCCTCCCCCCAAGATGTGTTTGTTAGTAGTACAAGTTAGTTTGTAATATCAGTAATCTAGGGAAGTGTGTGTACTTACGGTTGTTGTGCATGTCTTTGTTGATTTAGCGGCATGACATTTAGGAATGGCTTCATGGCGGCTCTGGACGTGTATGGTTGTCTGCAGGTGAGTGTCTTCCTTTATACTGTCTGTTTGGCGGTGTGCAACCTCCTAATAGGTCCGGAAGAAATATGGTCTCCGCTGGCCTGTTTGTGCTTCCAGGAGACCATGGTGGTCTGTGCTGCCTGGCTGCGGTCCGCTGAAGGTCTTCTATTTGCTCGAGTGCCAAACTCATAATAAGTCAAAGATTTGCTGTGGTTGCAGCTCCCTTTACAGCACATGGATCCTGCCTAGCAGGCGTGGATCTCTACATAGGTTCAAAATTCTTCCGACAGAGTGATGAACGTCATGACTTATTCTTGGCAAACTGGCAGACCGTCCACCAGGATTTAAATAAAGTCCTAAGGTTCTCCTTAGGAGGACTCCCACCCACGTCATGTACAATTTATGGTAGAAGGATGTGCTGTTTTATAACAAATTGGATGATTGGTACTGAGGAGCAGACAAACAGTTATTTCCCCGAAGAAGACACCTTTAATACTATGGCGGTCATTATGACTTCGGCTGTACCGGGCGCCAACATACCGCCGCGGAGGCGACCATCCATCTGCCAGATTATGGACACTGCCGGACTTCCACTACACTTAGGGCGGAAATCTGGCAGTAGCCATGCTGGCGGACGGTGGTGCCCTGGCGGTGCTACAACCTGCAACGCCCCGCCAAAAGGATGCCGCCAGCTGTATTAAGACCTTTAATGCAGCCTGGCGGTGCCCTTCTGGCGGGACGCTGCTGGCGGTAGCAGCGCCCCTTCCCGTTCCCTGCCAGACAACCTTCTCCCTGGAACAAAGGGGGGCGGGAGGATGGGTGGTGTTGTGTGTGAGTGTTGTGTGTGAGTGTTTGATGTCTGCGTGCGTGTATGAAGGTGTGTGTGTGTATGTGAATGTGAGTGCTGTATGCATGGTTTTATGTGTGTGAGTAAATGCATGTATGATTGTTGAAGTGAGTGCGTGTCTGCATGTCATTATGTATGCATGTGAGTATGCGTGTTTGGATATCTGTGTTTATGCGTGCCTGAATGCGTGTGAGTATGTATGAGTGTATGTGTGTCTACGAGTGCGTGCGTGAATGGGTGTGTGTGTGAATGGATCGGAGGGGGTGGGGGGGGTGTTTGCATCGGGGTAGGAGGGTGAGTTTGGATGGGGGTAGGTGGGAGTGTGCGTATGGATGGGGGTGGGTTAGGTCCTTTCTTTGGGGGGAGCCATGTACCGGTGACAGGGAAAGAATTACCACCCTGGTTTTCATGGCATTGCTACCACCGCAGAAACCATGACGGTAGGCCAGCTCATAATACCGCCAGAGGTACTCTGTGGGCCGCAGGGTTGGAGATGAACATCTCCTGCCCGGCGGTTCATACCGCCATGGTAGTATGAATGGTGATGTAGTGGGTTGGCAGTGACCAACCCGCCACACTCATAATGTGGCAGTATACACCGCCAGCCTGGTGATACCGCCACATTAATCCTGGTGGTCAAAAGACCGCCAGGGTCACAGTGAGGGTCTAAATGTCTAAATATTCTTAAACAAAAGAAAATAGACGCCAAAACAAGATCCCAAAAGCATAGTGGTTGGCACAGGGAAGCCTTGAAACACTGGTAAAAATATCAAGTGAGGGGTATTAAAGATAATCAAGAGAAAATCATTTTCAAAGTCAGTCATTAGAGAGTTACAATCTGAGCTTGCTCCCCCACTGTATATTCTCTGTATCTATTTGCTCAAATTGCTGATGACGTGTATGAAGACAAAAAGGAGCCCCCCTTAGAAATCACGACTCTCTCCCTTTTGGGCCAAGGAGCCGGGGGAGCACTAGAAAGACCACCTGTTGTGGGGAAAGTCAGCCAATGGGCCCGCCTACAAGGCAACTCATGTGCAGCTCAAGTAGCAAGAGGGCAAGAGGGCAAACTGTGGCATGACTGATGGTAGTATGACAAGTAGAAAGGCTGGATCAAAGGTTCATATGATGACACCCCAATAACCACCCTTGGTCAAGTACATAGGAAAACCCCTGATGGAAATGCTTTATTGAATGCTGTTATAGCCATTTTAGCTCTATTAACACTGAATGTATGAAAAATAAAAATTGCAAAACAAAATAAGGGTCAGTCTCACACGGATTTCCTGGATTGATTGAAAGATATATTTAACTATCATTCTGCCATTGTAAACGCTGCTGACACCTGCACAAGAGGTAGTGAGGGCAGCTTCTATACTATAGCTGTTACTGAAAGTACAGAAGGGGCTAATAATGTCTATGGGTTGAGAAAAAAGAATTTGTATTTGTTCCTGTGGCTAATCACTGTATTGCTGTTCAGGAAAGAAAGTCTCTACTAAATCATAACTGATGACTTCTCAAACTCAGACCTTTCAGAGGGAAAGGCAGAGAAGGACACAGGAGGAAAAGGAGGAGGAACACCAGGGAAGAGCCAGGTGCAGCAACGAGGAGACTTTGATCCACAAGGATATACTTCTTGTATCAAGTATGGTCAGCTAGGACAGCGGAAAGACGTTTTCCTGAATCAAGCTCACGGTGCCTACCATCAGCATGACCCAACTTATCTCCTCCTCTGAACAGGTGTCCACCATTTCAGAACAGCTACATAGGAGCAAACTGCTCCATATGTGCTTTGATCCCCGATCAAAAAGAGCCATGTGTATGATCTGTCATCCGCAGAAAATCCACTTCGTGCCTTAATGATGCTGGTGCTAATCAATCCATCCTGAAAAACTCCATGGGTACCCTGTCCTCCTCTCTTAGGCAAAACCATTGACGCAGTTGCATTATAAACACATGTGCTCCTCACCTTTCTACATATCATGTATATGTTCCCTTGGGTCCAGTTACAGACGTGCCCCTTTCTTCTGAGACTCCCCTCTCCATAAACATGCTGGGGAAGGATATCCAGTGTAAACCGAACTGTGCTCTATATTACATTAGTTATAGTGTATTTTTGCATGTTTCAACTTAACATATACATGTCTTATGTATTAGCACAGGTTCTTACATCTTTAACAACTTTATTTAACTTTTTCATGCCAAGAACATAAGATATTACAATTTAATCTAGATCATAGGTACCCACAAGTGCTCAACAACATAGTCAGTTGTATTGTGATTTTAGCCACAATCTAGAGAACAAATTCACAGCATCGTTTATTGCTAAAGGTAAAATCATACCGGAAGACGAAAGAAAAGAGACAATTATAATATCATTGTCATGGATTCTTATTGGCTTGATTGTGGTATCATTGTATAGTCCTATATATTATAATATCTAACTCCCAAAGCTCCTTCGTCTTTACTTTACAGCACAGCGGTTGTATATGCTGCATTTCAACAGTTAAGATTCAATTAAACCCAAAGCACACGCTGTCCTGCGATATACAGGATCCTCATTGTCCTAAGGGTCCGAAAGGAATCCACCAAACCATATCCAGTCTATTAAAGAAACAGATTTGGAACTGCATTTTTAAAATCTGCACAACTTATTCCGCCCATCTGGAAGTCTGCTAAATACATGTCTTGTTTAGTGCAGTACTTGAAAGTATGTAATGCCGTTGTGCAGTTTGCCTTTTGTGCTAAATTCAGCTGCTAGTTTTTTGTAAATTTCGGCCACAGCCACCTGTTTTACTGTTGTTGATTTATGTTCTGCTTTCTTCTCTATTCCTGTACTCCTCGAGAGACAGTTTCTTTTCATGTTCTCATTTGGCGGTCCTCAAATTACTTGGACTGGGCTTACATAAGGGTATACTAAGTCACCTTCCATATTTTAACAAAGACCTAGTGAGTACTTAGACACTTTGGTTTTCCAATGTGGTTCTGTTCTGGTTCAGTCCGTTTATGACGTCTTGCTAGCTTCTGACTCTGTGGACCAGTGCATATGTTACTCACCTAATTCCTCTCACTGAACAAACAAAGTGTAGGCACCGAGCTTTTACCAAAAAAAACCAGTTCTGTTTACTCCCTGTTTGATATCTTGGACATCTCATCTCTGCAGGGGACAGGCACATGTAAGATGATCACATCTAAGCTGTCTGTAAATTATCCTGTTCACTCACTGGATCTTCATCAATGGATTTTAGGCTATCCTAAAAACGTGAAATCCTTATAGGATGTGAAAAATGATGCCCTCAAATATTTCTCCTGGTGCACGCCTATGTGCCCCTAATTATGCATTGCCTTCTGCCCTTGCCCTAGGTTTGCCTCGCAATACAAAATGTTTCAGTCCGTACTGTCATGACAGTGAGAGCTTCAGCTTCAGAGTGTTAACTATATGGTGACAACAACAGATTGCTTTGTATTCTTATGCACTCGATGCTGTGGAGGCGTGGCTGCATCCGTGTCATGCATCTAGCAATAGCTGCCCATCTTTTAGTGTCAACAATACTGTCCTTGGTTCACCTCACACTGTTGCCTCGCCTCGTGCCATGACCACCATGTTATTGGACTGAAGACACCACACCTACCAATCTTCCAATTTGTCAAGATATGAACTGTTGTTGCTTTCAGCTTGTCATTTTGCCTTGGTGAAAAGCCCTATATTGAACCCAGGGTCATCATTCCCTATGTTCCTAGGTGGAGAACCACACAACTCTCTCATCACCCCTTCCCATATCACTAAACGTTGCCCAAATCTCACAAATGCATTTCTGCTAATGGTGATGTTGGATGTTATGTTATGTTGATGTTTCCTGCTTTGGACATAATATTGGAGCGCTAGTCTCATGTTAAGCTAAATGTACCTTAGTTGAAATAGTTAAGAATCAGTGTTTACAACAAGCACATTCTGCCATAGTTACTGAATTAATTGCTTTTACCCATTCGTGTATTTTAGCCAAAAATAATACTGTAACCATCTTTATTGCTTCAAGATATGCTTTCAAAGTTGCTCATGATTTAGGACTTCTATGGCTACAAATTGTTTTTTTCACTTTTTCAGGTACTCCCATAATGGATGGATCCTCTACAAAAGAGTTGCTTGATGCTGTAGTTCCGAAGGGAGGCAGTTACTAAGAATGTAGCTCACTAGTCCACCAAATATGAAGTAACGAGGGGAAATGCTTTTGCCACTAATGCTGCTAGATATTCAGCCCTATACTCCAATTCCAGGGTATCACTGTGAGTATCTCAATCTGTCGAGGTCCTCTTACTTGAGTAGAGGAGTAAACACTAGATAATCAAAAGATGGTTTGGCCAGCATAGGAGTTTATCAAATATTTGGATATGTTGTGGTCTGACAAGAATGGCAGAATGGTTGCTCCTAGGATACTGTTATCAAGTTTGGCCAGTTTGTATTATGGGATATCACTTCAATTCATTCCTTGTTGTAAGCATGCACTAGTTTGTATCCCCCTCCATTTCCCACCAATATTTAAATCTGTGTGTCTTTGATCAAGCTTACAATGTTACAAAAGGCACAAAGAATACTCACGCTGCCCTGCCTACCCACAGGGGTCCTCCTGTGTATGTTCAGAGAGATCTTATTCAACTCTGACAATGCCCATGTTTTGGTTTTGATTTGTATGCTCTCTGCATGGGTGGAAGTCCATCCCTGTACCCACGCGGATGCAAAAAAGTGATCTGAAACACTGACTCCAGTTTTAGAATCCTGCTTATGATCGGGAGCGATAAAGCAACCCATTTTGGGTCATTTGTAGTTCAGAAACTGCACAAAGACATTGGGATTCAACAACATTTCCACTGTGCCTATCAACGTGAGTCTTTAGGAAAGGTAGAGCAATTTCAGGGAATGCTAAAAAATCAAATATCTAAAATGTGTGGCTTAGTAAATCTAAAGTAACAAAATGCAACACAACTCACTGCCGTGCATTACTCTGTGTGGGGCCTTGTTCCATGGGTGGAGTGCCTGCACTGGTGTTAGGTGCACCAGCGCAAATAGAGAGCAAAAATGTGCCATGTCTAAGTAAATATGGCGGATTCCTGCTCTCTTTATTTGAAGCAGCACAACGATGTTCAGCAAGTTTTCTTGCTGCGCTGTGTTGCATCAAATGTTAGTAAATCTGCACGATAGTTATCATGTTCGGCTGTTGTTGAGGTCCAAGGCCCTATTTATACTTTTTTAACGCCACATTTGCATCATTTTTTGACGCAAAAGCGGTGCAAACTTACAAAATACAATTGTGCTGCTTTTGCATCAATAAGTGACGCAAAAGCAGTGCAAAGAAAGTATAATTATGGGCCCAAGTTTCAACATGGGTGTATTCCTTCATGGGCCAGTAAATGGGTCGAAGCGTAGCTGTTTATGCTGTACAAGCTAGCACACCAACTCTCATTATTAGATTCCCATCATCTATGATCTTCCATACATTATGTCCACATCAACGCTTAATTTGAGCCACTGATTTCAGGTGCTCGGCACTGGCACTTAAATTGCCAACACCAGCACTTATCACAGTCTGTCACATGGTGGTGCTGTTTGTCTCGTTGCAGATAAGCACAACATCGGTTGTCTATTAATTCAGTATAAACGTTAAAAATGACTAATACACTCCAACCAACCCACTCTTATAGCTTTGGGAGCCCGGAACAGTCTGAACTGTCACACTTGTAGTGTGTGATGGCTAGTTGTGCTGGTACTGTATTTGGCAGTGCTGGCGTGGGCAATGAGTGGTGTAAGCTGTAGTGGCCTCCTGACGAGGGTCCTGACACTTTTTTTTTTTTTTTACAAATTAAGCACTGATCCAAATGATATTTTTATTCTACTGGTTATCTTTCCAGTTATAACAAGGGTCAAACCCTGCAGATCTCCCGGGCTCCCAAAGAAAGAAAAGGAAAACAAACATTCCTCACCCACTCCTCCAAATTATGTGTACATGAGTTAGGGACATTTGGAATCCTAAAAATCTGTCAGAGAATCTTTTGCCTTTCCAAGTAAAGTAGAAGGGAGATCCACCGAAGCGCCAAAATCAGCGAACACACAAACTTTGGTATTTTAGAAAGATTAGTGTTTACTATGTATTTTAATTCTATAAATCATAGGATTAAGAATTATCATCATAATGAGGAATGCCTCAGGACTGGAAACATAAAATAAGACTGAATACAAGATACTTTTCAAACGTTGTTTATCACCCCTCCTAACCAGTTAGCCTTAAAAGCCCTAGTTAACTTGCGTCATTATTTTGGTATTGTTGTGAAGCCATGTAATAACTCCTACTTACCTGTAATCCACAAAGACACCTCAATATCCCTTTTGACAGCATCTCTCCAAACAATTGGTCTTTTTCTCTGCTCTGCCCAAATGATTGAGGCTTTTATATCTTTTCCCCGTAAGTATTTGGAGCTAGTCGGGCCTAATGTACTTGGAACTTGGGTTATCCTTTTTTGTTTTTAAACTGTGACACTAAGTAGACATATTAGATAGGCAACCTTAGACCACTCATCTGGACAAGGTATTTACGTTTATGATATTTAGTGTTAAGTTTGTATTGTGAACTCCCAATGTGAAGTTACAAACAACAGTGTAATGTCAAGAGTGGATTGATCTATATTGATAGGTCTATTATAACCAGCCCCATAGGGCCATCATGGATAACAGAGCAAGAAGGTAGAACATGTCAATCCTTTGTGTAGTTAGTTATACCAGGAATCATCAAACATCATAAAAAACTCTACCAGTATTGCTGTGATACCTGTAGATGCCACTGATGATGAAGTACAAGGTAATAAAGATGATGAACTCGCGATACAGAAGCTTGTAGATACTGCCTTTCCACTGGAGCAGCAACCGAGAGAAGGTCCCCAAACGGGCATCTGCCACCTGGCTAGTATATGTCACCGTCATGGCGAGACCTGCAGTAAAAGAGAACCCATAGAGGGAACAGGTGAAAATCTCAAAGCCTGCCACTTGGGCTGTGCATAGAAGTATTGCTCAATCCAGGCACCTGTTAGATACTACTTATCAGAAATTCATGAAACAGACATGGAGCAAGTGAGGCATTCAAAACTGGGCAAGTAGCCTCTGCTGGTCTTGGGGCAGAGAGATTGTCTCTCTGCACACTTTATATTCCACCATTGGGTTTTGGTCAGGAAAATAACTCACTCTAACAGTCTCCAAGAAACCCAAGAAGGCTAGTCTTTTCAAGTCACTGTACTCAATCAGCACTGGAGCAAAGTCCCTGTGCAGCAATGTCATCTTTCTGCAGACTTCCTATTCTGCCACTGACTCTTTGGAAAGGGAAATAACTCATCCCAACAGTCCCCAAGAACCCAAGTGCATATATGTCCTGTCCTTTCCCCTGTTTAATGCCATTTCATTGGACTATGACAATGATCGTCTGTGTTTCAAGAAATATATTCAAAGTGCTGCATTTGTGTCAGAGTTTGAAAGGCTAATTTTATTACGGTTGCAGGTTTACAATCCTAGAGTGTCCCCAAAAGGGGATTTCATAATAAATACAGGTGTCTGTGTTTACTCGTGTGAAATGAGAGCATGTGGTGCACATCTAAAGCAATCTCACTACAGGTCACATTTTCAGAGCTGCAGATAGCTGTATGCATTGATTGCCTTTGATCAATCAGTCAAGGCCCTGCAATGTAGCGCTGCCTCCTCCCATATCCTAACAGTAACCGAGACACACTGCACTCAGGATCTCCATTTTCATGTATCCTAGAAATACATGATAAAACTATACTAGAGACCTCCAAATAATCTGTATCTATCAATATCTCCATCCACCTATATACTTTCAACAACTGATGAACAATATACCTGGGATCAACCTGGAACAACTGTATACTATCAACAAATGAGAAACAAGGTACTCAGGATCTCTGCCGACCTGTATCCTATCAATAAACAGAAAACAGGATCTATAAAAGCCTGTATCCTATTTATAACTGAGGAACACTTTTTTCGGGATCTCGATCCACCAGTATCCTATCAATAAATGAGAATACCTGCATCTGGCCAATAACTGAGAAACAATGGGTCTCTATGCACAAACTGATAAACGATATACTTAGGATCTCCAAAAACCTGTATCCTATTTGTAACTGAGAAACAAAATACTCTGGAACTCCTCCCATCTATCTCCTTTCAGTAACTGCGAAAAATGTACATGGGATCTCCAAACACGGGTCTCCTATCAATAACGGAGATACAGTGTACTCAGGTTCTTCATTCACCTACAACATATCAATAATTAACAACCCTTTGAATCTGGATCTTCATTGAATTGCATCCTATAGATGAACAGTAATTGCACTGCTATAGTTCACTATCCAGCTGTATCCTGTTAATTATTGTCTGTATTGTCAGGGACTCTTCTCACTACCTGCATTCACCTGTATGAAATCTATAAACTTCAACATCTACATGATATCACAATATTCTTTCTAAAGTATCCTATGAATAACTAAGAGGTTCTGAGCCATAAGTTTACACTCCCCGAATCTACTTGCATGGAATCAGTGACCGAGGCTCTCTTTTTTTGGAGCTCTTTGCTGCAGCCCTGATAATGACTGGGACACTGTGCTCTGTAGTTTCACAATTTTAATAAGATCCATCACCTCCCCCCAGGAAACACCAACATCTTATCATTTTGGTGTACAAGCTCCACATTATGACATGGATTTGTGGGTGAAACCTTATGTTTCATTTGTGCTGGTCCTATCTTACCGACAAATGTTTTGTGCATTAGCAAAGTCTCTATCATCATAGTATCTTCAAATGGGTGAGTTATTATGTTGTGATCCTGAGATGCTGTAAATGGACCCACACAAAAATTATGGAAGCATTTGCCTCCTCACTCAGCCAAATAAGAACCCCTTTCTAGACACCACAATACCACTAAGTATCCACTTAGTATTTCTCTCCAGAGCAGGAGATTAAGGGGAGATTTATCTCTTGATGGACATCCTGCTCATTCTCTGTGATGAAGGTTTCAATCCGTATATCATGCTGGTGAAGGTTCTCCCGACAGAGTTATGTTTGAGACGTAGGAACCTCCGTCAACTTTGACCGAGGTTTATCCATTGGTCCAGCTATTGTTCTCCATCGGTGGTGTACATTTGTCTGCCGCTAGATAATACTAGTGTTGGAGTGCCAGTTTACCGTACGCCAGATTTACATGGTTGTGTAGCAGGGGGCTTGCGACAGAGTCATTTCATAATGGACTTGTTTACCTTTGTTGCATCCCTCGGTCTTAAAGTTCAATTGAGTTTGATGTCCCCCTACATACCTGGAAACCACCCTAGAAACTACACTGCTACATTTGAAACAGCATGAGCTACAGACATTTTTGTGCTTAGTTTTTCCAATTTGTTTCCTTTACTTTGCTTGTAGTTTTTTACCTTCGCAGAGAGAAGGAGTCCTAGATTTTGAGAGCCAAAATTAACACTAATATATTTTTATGTTTTATGTATGTCTGTTTATAAATATGCTATATATTAAATATACTATGGGGGTGATTCTAAGTCTGGCGGGCGGCGGAGGCTGCCCGCCAGACTTCCCCCTCCAAAATACCGCTCCGCGGTCGGAAGACCGCTGAGGGTATTCTGGGTTTTGCACTGGGCTGGCGGGCGACCGCCAAAAGGCCGCCCGCCAGCCCAGTGCAAAACTACCTTCCCACGAGGACGCCGGCTCCGAATGGAGCCGGCGGAGTGGGAAGGTGCGACGGGTGCAATGGCACCCGTCGCGAATTTCACTGTCTGCAATGCAGACAGTGAAATTCTTTGTGGGGCCCTCTTACGGGGGCCCCACGACAACCCATACCGCCATCCTGTTCCTGGCGGGCGAACCGCCAGGAACAGGATGGCGGTATGGGCTGTCAGAATCCCCATGCCATGGAGGATTCAAATGGGCAGTGGAAAACCGGCGGGAGACCGCCGGTTTTCCACTTCTGACTGCGGTCAAACCGCCGCGGTCAGAATGCCCAGCGGGGCACCGCCAGCCTGTTGGCGGTGCCCCCGTCATTTTAGCCCTGGCGGTCTTGGACCGCCAGGGTTAGAATGACCCCCTATAGCTTTTGTCTTCTCCATGCACTGATTATACTTTTCCAGATGACTTCACTTATACCATGTGAAATCATAGCATTCATAACAGCACTAATGGCATCTCAAATGACATAGGGGGTTATTCTAACTTTGGAGGAGGTGTTAATCCGTCCCAAAAGTGACGGAAAAGTGACGGATTTACCACCAGCCGTATTACGAGTCCATTATATCCTATGGAACTCGTAATACGGCTGGTGGTATATCCGTCACTTTACCGTCACTTTTGGGACGGATTAACACTCCTCCAAAGTTAGAATAACCCCCAAAATTTGTCATAAAACAGTGCATGGAGAAGGTGTGAGTTATAATTAATGTAGTATGACAAGTAAGGAGGCTACACTGGATACGTAGGTGTACAAGCTAAAGTATTTTGAAGGTGGGCATACCTTATAAGTTTAAGTTATAATTGTAACTTTAGAATTTCTAATGTTTTATGTAAAGTTAGGCTTGTATAGATAGAATAAATAACATTTTTCTTACAATAAATTATGCCTAACATTTATTTTTTATTGAATATACACACTCACGCACACATAAAGTAGTAATTTTAGTTATAAGAAATACAATTAAAGATGTGTATTACAAGTCCAACCTTAGATAGACAACATGGTACATGGCACTACATGTAAATGGTATTAAAAAATAAATGCATCCTGCATTATGGTAACATATTTAATGCTGTCACATTTCATAATTTTGTTTTAGTTTTTCTTGTTTTTGTACTATGTGTAGGTCAGCCCCCATCATAAGAAGAAAATCTGGCAGGCCCTCAGCGCCATAGCCTGCACTGCCAGAAAGTGTGGGAAGACCTTCCACGCTGGACCAAAAAAACAGCTGAGGTCTAGCTTGGAAAGTCCTCCTGGGCAAGGAAGCCGTTGCAGCACATCCTGACCCTCTTAATGGCCCGCATTTTGGTAGTGGCCTACCCACAGCTTAAAGGGGAGCTGAAGGCCTGAGAGCAGCAACAAAAGGGTAGGTGTAAGGTTGTTTGTATGTTGTTGTATGATTATTAATGTTTTATCCAGGATTGCAAAAGATGTCTGAGTACTTATACTCAAGCCACTACCATAATAATGTGAAGTCTCCCCTTTCAAAACTTATAGGTGTAATGGGAGTGATGCGTACGGTCAGTAATACACATATAACATTAAATGCACCTGCACACAGCTGTATTAATGCCGAAAGCTTTTCTGCAAAGGAATATGGAAGATTAGATAAGGTTTGCACATATGCATTATTGTTAACAGAGCAGCAGTCTCTGCCTTTTTGCTAAATGTAAGGCTGTCCAATTCCCTGTTTTCAAATTACATAAATGGAAGTAAATATTAAAAATAAAAGGTTGTTTAAAAAAGTAATCACATTTGCAGACAACAATATTGCCAGAAACAGGCCTTAACTTCCATATTACCATATTATTACGGATGCTGGAAATTTAGTACATTTATTTTTACACACGAGAATTGTGTGCCATTATCTTTATAACTTTGTATTATTTTATTCTATGTTCCCTTTCAGATGACTGTGCAAAGGTTCTGAAACTCCATTATTGTACCATTTGCATGTGTGCTATGTATGCACTTACACATACACTGTCAACCATAAATAGCTTAATGTGATTGAGTTACAATGCATGTGCACACGTGTTGTCTCTGATGTTTTATGTAATAATTGGTTATCAGCGATAGTACAGCATAACCCACTCCTTAGATTATGCCCTTGCACTTTTAAAGGTACACTATAAGATTCTTATAAACACGTTCTGTGCACGTAGTGTGATTGCAAGTAGTAAAAAACATGATAAAGTGATGTAGGAGACTTTTGTGCCTGCCTTCAAACCTATAAATGTGAGCTTGTGTGGCAAGTGACTGATTAGTCACATTAGGTCAACACTGATGCTTTAAGATAAAGAGTGCAAATGCTCCTTTTAAAGTGGATCTACTCCAAACATTACATTTTCCTTCATCTATACTGATATGAGTCCACTAATTGTGATAATTAGAAGATGAGGCAAAGTCGATTCCAGCAGCAATTCGCATTTTGAAATATAATTTGTGGCTCTGTTCCAGTCCCTTTTGTTTACAATCTCACATTTTAAGAAAATGTTGTCAAAGTCCCTACTTTACCTTTTCTTCAACATAGTGGACTTAAAACCACCAACTACTGTCCATGACTTTGAAAATAACTTTGGTGGGATAATACTTAGGTCTGAAGATGCCACTGAAGAGTCCAGTGTATGTCCACTTTCATCTGGCCAGTTAGAATGCCTGCAGAACAGGCTGACAGCTGTAAAATGAGCATAATAGAAACATGTTTTGTTCTCCGTTTTTTGCTATAGATACTTTTGGCGTCCCTGCAAGTCACACATGAGGTCAGTCAGGGGAACTTTGGAGCTAATGCTGGGTTCCTGGAGTGAAGACAATCAGGAATGAATATTTAATTCTAGTTTCAGACAACATGACCGTCCTTCTTCTGGTCTTCTCAGCAATACTAGTGATGTGATTTTACAATTTGAGGGGGCCATCTATCAACCCAGTGCTCCCTGTTGGTGGATAAAAGCACCTTAGTACTTGTCTGGTAAGTTCCCTTGTCCTTCCTAGCTGTGTGTCCTGCCTGTCTAGTGAGACCTTCTTGAATGGAGACATGTAATTGTCCTCCTTTGTGTGTGCATTGTTCATTGCCATTTGAAGGGCAAACGGAGCAGGTGCAAGGTCCACCCTACCCATCCTTGCAGCATACTCCCCTCCTCTCAAATATCAAACCCTATTCTACTCTGTTTCAGGCAAATATATTTTCCAGGGTGACAGAAAATCACACCCTGATGTAGCAGATTTCAACCAAGCCCCTGAAAGTTAATGCTGTGTTTTGTCAGATGTCATCAGGGTGCTATTTTAAAAATTAGATATGACAATTCAAATGTTTCATTCCAGAGAATATATAACATAATAGAAAAGGTGAAATAAGCTTTTTTTATTGCATTTCCATACCTGATATTAAACATAATTCTGATTAATGAAGCTAACCAGTATTCGTGTAAGCTCCTTGGCACCTAGCCAGCCACTTACCTGGGCCTCTAGTTCCTGCTTGTTCCAGCCTGATTCAGTCACCGTCGTTTGACCAAGTGACAGACTGCTACCTGGGTTTTTTTGCTCACCATTCTTCCCGCCAACAGTTACTCCGCCCAACCCACGTCCTCCTTCATGCAGGCCACGAGGCTGCACTAATAGGTACCTGGGCACCTAGCCTACTACTTACCTGTGGCCTCCAGTTCCTGCTTGGTCCATCCTGATCCATTTGCTGCCATTTGACCAAGTGACGCATCTGCTGCCCAGGTTTTTTCCACCAGTTTTTTTCCCCACTCACCGTTCTACCCGCCAACAGAAGCCACACCCACCCCAGGTCCTACTTAACACAGGCTGCAGCACAACAGAGCTATGGGTGCACCACAGGCGTGGAAAAGGCACCTGAAAGGCAAGCCCATGTGTGCCCTTCCACGCCTGGACTATACCAAGTGCCACAATCCCTGGCCCAGCCGTTCCCCACAGATACACCATCGCCGAACTCTACACCCTCGATACTTCAATAAACACTGCCACTGGGCCGAGCCACGCTACACGGTTGGACCTTTCACCTTCACCCATTGTCAGTCATCTGCCACAGCACACACACAAGCCCACCGACCAGCCCCACCCTGAACAGACCAAAGCCACCACCTTTACAAAAACACCAACTCGCATGTGCCCTTCTCAACACGCTCAATATGCAAACAAACCATCAAGCTCTAGGACCTCATCTCCACCCTCACACCCGCCGTACTCTTCCACACTGAGACCAGGCTCAGCCCTACTTGCGCACCTGATATTGCCACCTCAATAACTGGAGGATACAAGATCACTCACTGCAAGCGCATCAATAAGCCTGGTGAAGTGATCGCCATCATAAAAACAAGGAATCCATCTAGTGCACCAGCACAAATGACATCACCCCAGCCATGGAACACCTACACTTCCACTTCCAACTCCAAACAGACAACAAAACCACCATCAGGGGCACCCTCGCCTACCGTCCTTCAAGACCACATCCAGCCTTCTGCAGCTTCATCATTGACTTCATCGCCCCCCTCGCCATAGACTCCAATAACTACATTTTCCTCGCTGACCTCAACTTCTATCTCATCAGTCACAACATCATCACTGCCAATCTCCTCAACAGCATGAACAAATTTTGGAATTGTCCAACTTGTCCACAACCCCACACACCGCAGGCCACACGCTAGACCCCATCTTCACCCCCAGCAACCACATCAGGTACAGCCACACCATGGAACTCAGCTGGACCAACCACTCCATCATCCACTTCAACATCACCAGCTCACGGACCTCTGCCCCCAGTCTGTCCAATGCTCCCACCTGCAGCTGGAGCAAAGTCTAAAAGGATACATGATTCAACACCCTCAAAACCACCCACCCCATCTCCTCCAACAACCTTGACCAGAACGTCAGAAACTTTAACAGCTGGATCACTAACTGCACCAACAGCGTTGCTCCCATCAGTTACAACCCCCACAGAACATCCACCCAGCATTGCTAGCTGGTACACTGCAGACCTTGGAATGACTAAACAAGACTGTAAACATCTGAAAAGGAGATGGCGCACAAGCAAGGACATGACCGACAAGACCACCTTCAAGACAGCCCTCAACCTCTACCACAGGCACTTGAGAGAATTAAAAAAAAGGCCTTCACCTCACGCATCAAATCAAACAGCAAAGAACTCTTCAACATGGTCAAAGAATTCTCCAACCCCTCAGCTACAACAAACAACAATATCCCTTCACAAGAACTTTGCGACAACCTTGCAAACTTCTTCCACGAGAAGATCCCCAACATCTACAGAAACTTCAAACCCCAGCCCAAAGCCACGGACTTCTTCAAACCACACAGTGGCTAACCAAATGGAGCCAGCTCACCACGCAGGACATCGCCACCATCATGAACTCGGTCCTCTCAGGGGTCCCAACCGACCCATGCCCTCCTCACATTTTCAACCTAGGCTAAGCCAGAATCAGCCACATACTCACTACCTTGTTCAACACTTCAAATGACACTGCCACCTTTCCTGACAACTGGAAACATGCAGAATTCATCGTCCTACTAAAGAAACTGTTGGCATACCCAAGAAAAATCAGCAACTACCTACCGATCTCCCTGCCATCCGTTCCCGGCCAAAGTATTAGAAAAAGCCATCAACCAACATCTCTCCTCACATCTGGAACAGAACCTCCTATTCAACTCATCCCAATCCGGATTCCGCAGCAACCACAGCACTGAGACAGCCCTCATCATGGCTACCGATGACATCTGAGCCCTACTCACAACTGGATGAAGGACAACTGCCTGAAGCTCAGCATGGACAAGACAGAGGTACTGATCTTTGGAAACAAAAGATCCCCATTGGATGCATCTTGGTTGGGTCTCAGAGCTCAGACCTATTCCATTCAACACTGTCCAGGAAAGGAACCTAGGCATCATTCTGGCCAACAAGCTAACCAGGCTGACGCAGGTCAACTCCATCTCCTCCTCCTACTTCATCGTCTGCATGCTTCGTACGATATTCAAATGACTAGCTCAAAGCTCAAGATGAACCATCACCCAGACCCTCATTCCCAGGCAATTGGACTATGGCAACGCTCTCTACACAGGGATCACAGCTCACCTCTTCCGACTACTACAGACCATACAGAATGTTGCAGCCAGACTCATCCCAGATCTCTCTAGATTAACCCACATCACCTCCTGCCTCAGGGAACTCCAATGGCTCCCTGCACAGAAAAGCTGCCAGTTCAAGCTCCTAACAAGTGCAGACATGGCCCTACACAACTGCAGACATGCCTACTTGAACGTCCACCTGAACTTCCATCAGCCCACCAGACACATCTGCTGTGCTTCCCTTTCTCTAACCCTCACTCTCTGCATCCAACGTAACAGATGTGCCTAGCAACGAAGACATGGAACGAGCTACTCTTTCATCTCCAGACCTCCCCATATCTTCCAGAGTCCCTGAAGGCCTGGCTATTCGGCTAATCAACTGGACCCTGCCAGTGCCTGGATACCTTCAAGGGGTGACAAGAAGCGCTGTACAAACCTACTGATTGATTGATAGTGTATGGGAGTGCTAGTCCTACACTAAACAAAATAGTTAATAGGTTATGTTAAGTATTCTAACATGTTTACCATTAAATGTGCAGGTTGTAAATTTAATATACCTTGCTACCTGCCTTCTGGTCTTGTAGGGCCTACCCTAGGCGTGTATTATAAGCACCAAGAAGATTTGTTTATACTTGAAATGTTTCCAAGGAGAGTACACTTCCTCACAACCATAATACATCTCAAATATACACATTTCAGTTTTGGGATACATATATTAATTCAACCAAACAAAAGTTCTAATTTGATAGGTTGGGCTGCACACAATACAGCTACTTCTAGGTTGCTCAAGAGCTAGTAGTAGCTCCCGAGCTACCCGTTGGAGAGGTTTGTGGTAGATGAACTGCCTCGGAGCACTGAGGACCTGAGCTAGAAAAGGAAGAGAGAGAGGGAGGTGACAGAGAGGCGCACATGCAGAACACGTTCACTGCAGTAGGATTCATATGTAAAGCTTCAGTGTCAAGCTCTTATGGGCATAAAAAACTTAATTATCAAAGGGTGGAGAGTGGGATGCTACGTGACAATCAATAAATAATTGTTAAGAAACCCATTATGATGAAAATGATATTAAGAACATTGAAAATAAGCCATTTTTATTTGCGGTAATTATTAAGAAAACCCATTAAACATTGGTAACACATTCAATTGTTTCATCTTCACTCATTTATTATTAATTATAGTGTTAGGTTTTGGGTTAGGGTTGGAAGTTTGGGTTATGTCTGGCCTTAGGGGCGGGCTAAGTTTGGGTTGGAGTTGGGTTAGGTTAGGGGTCAGGAATCGGATAAGTGTCAATGTAAGCATTAGGTCTATATTTGCATTTGGAGTGTGCCTTGGGTCATATTTAATATTTGGTTATAATTAGGCTGATAAATAGTGAGAGTTTTAGGTTAGATCTATCTAAGGACAAAATTATGATGTGGGGGAAAGTTTGGGTATGGACTAGAGTTAAAGGGACCTTTAGGGATGCTAGTTATTATCTTCATTGTAATATTCTTTACAATGATTTCTGCATAAATATTTATGCCAATGTGAAATGCATTTTCTTCAGAAAGAACCCTTTATTTTCCATTCCTAAATGTATTTATTCTTTTGTACACTCTTCGTTATTAAATGGATATCAAAGTGGGGGGGTTCCAGGAAAAGCATATTTGGAACAGATGAGATCGCCCCCAAAATCTTTGTCTACATGCTGGCAGAATGCCCTCAGCTTTTGAGAGGCCGATCATAGGTGTCTTATTCGTTCATAGCGGAGGTACACTATCGCACGGTATCATGGTACATGTCCTTCGGAATATTTGTATTATGTTGTATTGTGGATTGGATATAGCATGTCAATCCCCTAACAAGGCCCTTATTTCTTTGGTACACTTTCAAAGTAAGTACTTGGCTGACGGGGTGTTGGACGTAGATGGCCAGTATGGGAAGTGCTTGGTGAGGTGTGTGAGGTTCAAACGTGTGTTTCGAACAAGATGTGGCAAACATTCTCAGCATAGGCATTGTATGTTGCAGGAAGTATACAAAAAGGTGCAGCTGTGCATACTTACCAGTGATTTCCTTGCTGTAATGACACTGGAATATGAACATTTCGAATACCCACACAGTTCTGGGTGAGGCAGGGCATAATTTTACTTTAAGTTTGCGGACTTACTACTTATGGATTGATTGCAGGCCAATAGGCGGAGGCCGTGTTAATGGCAGGAGACCCTGATCCACTGGCATCGAAATCCTGTCTCCATCTTTGTGGTACTTAAAAAAGGAGTCTGGTTTTCATCGGGCATTGGATGTGCCCTGGACAATCTGCTGCCTTTTGTCCATCACCGATATTCTTCTGTTTGAAATGTATTTAAGTGTCGTGGACACACACGTTGCACTTTATCTTGTAAATGTTGTGTTTTTGTGCAAACCAAGGGTATATAAATGCAGAAAAGGGTCAGTGATATGGCTGATCCCAGATGAATTCTTCACAGATATTGGTCACTGAGAACATAAAGCGGCCTAGGTTTTATCTGTGAGTGGGGTCAGTGAGATTAGAAGTATACCTTTTCAGTGGAGCTCTGTCAATGCCCACAGAGCCCCTTACATGCACATGATGTAGGGAGATGTAGTGATTAACTGTATCAAAAGCCAGGGGCCTGTCAAATAGGATGAGGGTGCATGAATATTTCCGTTTTGGTGCTACAGTGGGGAAGCATTTGTGAATTAGTGAAAGAGAGGCGGATTGGTAGCCTCTCAATATTTATTCATTTCAGGTTAAATGGGGAGTTGAACAATAATCACTGTTTTGATAGCTTCTCTTATTTGATTTCAACAAGCATTACTGTTTTTTCAATTCTTTACATTTTCATATTCTGTATCAACATTATTTTTGCAGTTACACATAACTACATGCTTTTCAAGAATTTGCTCCATTCGTTTGAGGGCCCCATTTTGTCCATAGAGGTCTGTCGTCCTTGCCTATTCGGGCTTGATATAATTGTTTTATCTGCTTCCATTATTCTGCAATAGGTCTTTTGAGCATCACTTATCTTTCCTCCCTGCGGAGCACTCTACTGTCTGTTTTCGCCCAAATGTGTACTCGTGAAATAATCACACACCATAACATGTAGTGTAAAAGGCCATTTATTAGGGCAGGGTTTCTAATACTGTTTGTTAACTTCAATCAAGGCCAGACTGGCCCTACCGTGCATTGGGCATTTCGCCGGGAGAATGGAGGGGTGGGGGGGAGGGGGGGGGGGCAGGTTTGTCGCATTGCTGTAATATTGGCTTCCAGTAACAAAATAGGCAGGCCTGGTCACTCATTGTGCAGAGTTCGCCCTATATACAGCAGTTTGCAGGCAACAATACAAATGGCAAGGTTATTATCTCTGGTGATTAATCTTCCTGCAGGAGAGAGACTGAAGTTCTATTGGCAGTTTTGATTAATCTAAAGTAAAGCAGTGGGTTAATATGCCTTCTGCAAAGAGCTCAGTAAGTTATTGCTTTTGTCACAGAAAGCCTTTTGTAGCTTGCATTTCATAGCTTAGAATTGTAATATAGCACAGTGAGCTACAAACTGCATCAAAAAGCTGCATGCAACCTGCATGGTACAGGTTTGAAAGGTATGTTTGTCACCAGTCTTTCATTATCTTAATGTTGCCAAAGGTGGCTGGTTTGAGTAGAAATACATTCCTATTAGTAAATCCAGCCCCAACTACTGTGTTAGATTTTCAATCCTGAGTTTGTGCTTCTCCAGATAAAACACTCATGAAAAATGCCTACCTTTATGGATGACATGTAAATGTAAATGCTAAACCTGGTATTCCCTTTTGTCTTATGTCACTTTTTCTACACACTGATTTACACATGTATAATTAATTGTCTTGTATGTAAAGTGTTCAGACATCCTACACTGATATAAGAGATGTTGTAATACAAATGAAATACATGTGACAGAGGGGCTATAGAGAGATGAGGGGCACTGTTGGAGGGTGACAGTGAGGGAATCATTGAAGGGTCCCAATAATCATTATTCTATCCAGGTGCACTGTAAGCTGATCATTTACTATGCTTTAAAAGCTAATACAATTGAATATATAGTGAGAACATCTGTTGTAGAATGCACCATTAGTGCCATTTTTATCAATTTATGGGGGGGAACCCCCAATCTCTCTTGTAGTGGTAAGTCTTGCTTGCTGTGCTCGCTCGCTGTTCACCATACAGGGGCTGGTCTGAAAACAATTTTCCAGGGCTGCTTTGAATTCTCAGTCTGGCTCTGACTTCAATACAACTTTAACATAAAGGGGGTCATTCTGACCCTGGCGGTCATGGACCGCCAGGGCCAACGACCGCGGGAGCACCGCCAACAGGCTGGCGGTGCTCCCATGGGCATTCACAGCCGCGGTCAGAAACGGAAAACCGGCGGTGTCCCGCCGGTTTCCCGCTGCCCTGGGGAATCCTCCATGGCGGCTGGGATTCCGACCCCCTTACCGCCAGCCTGGCTCTGGCGGTTTTGACCACCAGAACCTGGCTGGCGGTAACGGGTGTCGCGGGGCCCCTGGGGGCCCCTGCAGTGCCCATGCCACTGGCATGGGCACTGCAGGGACCCCCTAACAGGGCCCCACCAAGATTTTCAGTGTCTGCCAAGCAACTGCACCCGTCGCACCCCTTCCACTCCGCCGGCTCCATTCGGAGCCGGCATCCTCATGGAAGGGGGTTTCCCGCTGGGCTGGCGGGCGGCCTTCTGGCGGTCGCCCGCCAGCCCAGCGGGAAACTCAGAATTACCGCGGCGGTCTTTTGACCGCGCAGCGGTATTCTGCCGGCGGGACTTTGGCGGGCGGCCTCCGCCGCCCGTCAAAGTCAGAATGACCCCCAAAGTCTACTTCTTAAGTACATCATCTCCTTCTGCCCCCAATAATTTCCACTGCACATCAAGCTTTGACCCACTCAGCACCCCATAAATTGGCCTCATTCTTTCTTCTTTCACTCACTGATGTCCTTACATTCCCCATCTCTCTCTCTCACTTACCCTACCAAACATCATCCAATGAAGCCTCCTTGTTCTGTCCCAAAAAGCCCTGCACACATCTTCCCTCCCCTGTGCTCCTCTCCACCCGAGGATTGGATACTCTCACATCTGACTCTGCAACCCACACAACCACTGCCAACCAGGAAGACCCATAGGGTGTTTTACTGCCCCCCAGCATAGCTCCAGCTACATGTGTCTACTCTTACACACACCTGCACCATATTTTCTCGTTCCAGAGCTTACCAACCACATCCCTCATTTCCATCAGGTAGTATGCATTCCCAAACTGTGAAAGATGTACCCCATCAACTGCTACTCCTTCTTAATGCCCCCATGAGATATCACCGTAATATCCATTGCCATGCAAAAAAAGCTCATCGCTCTGTTCAGCTTCCTCCTGGCTTTGTCAATAGCCAAATTCTTCAACGCTCCTCTCCACTGTCTCCTAGGAACAAACTCCATCCAAATCAGATATGTCCTTTCAAAATTCCTCTTAACTGTAAATCCTGCTGCATGTGCTGCAGCAGAGTTAGACCCGACAATTGGACCAGATCATTTTCCCCTAAATGTACAAGGAGTATATCAGGGCAACCCCTCTGCTGAACCAGCTTTGCTAAGAATGGTAATAAATTACCTGATCGCGTCCCATTCCTACCCTATCATAGCATCTCATGCGGCTACTGGATAGTCCAAGGCGCTGTCCATAGATTTACTAATCCGTGTACTTAGCTGCCTATCGTGCAGAAGAATGTCCAACTATCCAAGTCACCAGTTTACTCCTCCCTGGACTACAGTGAAAAACTATATGTTAATAGTTGGTTGCGTGCCCTGACCTCCTTCAACCCACTACATTCCTGTATTGAAGCTGGCCTGGTGTGCGGTGGGTACCTAAGGTACTTGCACCTTATTCCAGGTCTAGGTATCCCCTACTAGTGTAGTGTAGGCAGTGTCTAGAAGCCAAGCTCTCCAGAGGTAGCTGTGGATGAGCAGCCAAGGCTTATCTAGGAGACATGCAAAGCTCATGCAATACCACTGTAGTCACACAGCACTTAAACACATGAAAGAATATAGTCAGTGTTACAAAAATAAATATACTTTATTATGGTAACACAACACCAAAATTAGTATAGAGGCAAAACTCCATTAGGAGGTAAGTATTACACAAAATATATACACTAGTTGTCAGAAATAGCCATAAGAATAGTTGGAAATCAGTGCAAATAGTATAAAACTCAATAGCGATAGTGGACCTAGGGGGAGCAGAAACCATATACTAAAAAACTGGAATGTCAGAGTGTAAGTGGAGTGTGTAGAAAGTCGCTGGGGGTACCAGGAAAGCACAAAGGTAAGTACCACAACAACCCCCAGCAACCAGGAAAGAAGGAGTAAATTACTAGAATTTCCCCGGAACACCCAGTTAGAAGAAAAGAACAGAATTGCAAAACCCAGAGATGACTGCAAGAAACCAATGGTGGATTCCTTAAAAGGAAGACCTCTGAAAAGAGGGGACCAAGTCCAGAAGATACAGCAGAGTCCAGTGGGGGCAGGAGCCCCTACCCACCATGCTGAGGATTGCAGGAGTTGGCCGACAGTGAAGAAGAAGAGTCAGCACTGCAGCCCTGGAGTCGGAGTCCAGTGCCTGGAGGATGCAGGTGATGTCCCATGCCAGAAGGAAGATTGCAGTCAGGTTTGCGTGTCCGGATTTCCCCAACAAGCCTTGGCACAGACAAAACCCACGGTTGGCAGAAAGTGGTGCTGCCGGGGACCAGCAAGGCCCAGGAGGACTCAACCCAGGAGGGGGAGTCAGAGGGGTCCCTCGGCATCGCAGAGAGCCCACAGAAGCACAGGCATCACCCACAGGAGTCCCATAGGATGGGGACACAGAAGGTGCAAAGGGAGCCCATGCAGCACCACACAAAGGAGTCCAACGCAGCAGGAGAGTCACTCAAGGAGCTGTGCGTTGCTGGAAGGAGTGTTGGGGACTGGAGCTACACGAAGACTGAAGATCCCCTGAAAGAAGTACCAACAAGCCTTGGCATCTGCAAAGGACGTGGTGCACAGGGGTACACTCCTGTGTGGGAAGGCAAGGGCTTACCTCCACCCAAGTTGGACAGCTGGTAGAGAGGACCATCTGGATCACTTCCGTCCACCACCTGCGTTGCAGAATCCATGCAGCACAGCAGGACAGGGGATCCACGCAGCCGGTCGTCATTGCTGTTGATGTCTGCAGATGCAGGGGAGTGACTCCTTCACTCCAAGGGAGATTCCTTCTTCTTTCCTCTGCAGACTGAAGACAGGCTGTCCTCAGGGGATGCCAACCAGGTAAATATTGCAGAAACTGGAAGGAGCGGGAGAAACAATGTTGCAGGTGAAGTCTTCGTCTTTGTTGCAGATTGTCGGGTCCTGGAGAGTCCAGATGCAGTTTCTTTGGTCAGAAGTTGAAGTAAGGGATGCAGAGGAACCCTGCTGGAATCTTGCAAGCTGAATCTGAGGAACCACCCAAAGAGAGGCCCTGAATAGCCCGGAAAGGGGAATTGGTCACCTAGCTGGGTGACCACCTATCAGGAGGGGGTTCTGACGTCACCTGCCTGGTCTGGCCAATCAGATGCTCCCAGAGTCCCTAACAACCTCGGATTCAAGATGGCAGAACCCAGGGACCCTCTGTAAGAGGTCTGGGCACCACTCCTGTGGTGGTAATGGACAGGGAAGTGGTCACTCCCCTTTCCATTGACCAGTTTTGCACCAGAACACGGACAGGAGGTCCCTGAACCGTTGTAGACTGGTTTATGCATGGAGGCAACCAAATGTGCCCTTCAAAGTATACCGGTGCCTTGAGGAGGCTACCCCTCCCAAGCCATGTAACACCTATTTCCAAAGGGAGAAGGTGTAACACCTGTCTCCCAAAGGAAATCCTTTGTTTTGCCTTCCTGGGCTTGAGCTGCTCAAGCAACAGGAGGGCAGAAATCTGTCTGTGAGGTGATAGCAGCTGAGGCTGCCTGGAAATCCTCAGAAGGCTGTAGAAGCAATGCTGAGGGTCTTCTAAGGAGGCCCCAGAGTGCATGGAATCATACAACCAATACTTGCAAAAGTATTGGGGTATGATTCCAACATGTTTGATACCAAACATGCCTAGGTTCTGAGTTACCATTATGTAGCTAGACATAGGTAGTGACCTAAGTCCAGTACACATGTAAAATGGCGTCCCCACACTCACAAAGTCCAGGAAAATGGCTCTGGAGTTTGTGGGGGTACCTCTGCTAGTTCCGGGGTGCCCTCACACACAGGTACATGCACCCTGCCCTCTGGGCTGAGAGGGCCTACCATTGGGGTGACTTATAGTGACCTGGTGCAGTGACCTATAGTGAAAACGGGTGCATGCACCCGGTTCACGCAGACTGGAATGGCAGGCCTGCAGAACCCTTTGTATGGGCTACTTATGGGTGGCAGAATAACGGCTGCAGCCCATAGGCATCCCTGGAACCCCAGTGCCTTGGGTACCTAGGTACTTATACTAGGGGCTTAAATGGGTGTACCAGTATGCCAATTGTGGGATGAAATACAGAGTTTCGGGAGAGAGAGAGCATAATCACTGGGGTCCTGGTTAGCAGGATCCCAGTGAACACAGTCAAACACACTGACATCAGGCAGAAAAGGGGGTAACCATGCCAAGAAAGAGGGTACTTTCCTACACTTCCCTACATCGCAGATATTGCTCACTAGACCTCCACCTTTGTTTTCTCTGAATTTGGCTCCAGTCCCATCCCTACTGCACTGCAGCTGTATCTGCATCAATCCTAAATGAATGTGTCCCAAATCTGGCTGGGTCCACTCCCAATTTTCAGAAATCCATGTGCAGGACTGCCAGCAGATGGAAAGCGTAAACCACCCCCACCTTCATGGCAAAATACAGCACCCTGCCTATGCCCCTGCCACAACTGAAATTTGCTCCACTCTTTCATGGGAGCGTCTCGGCCCTCCCCCCTCTCTAAGCCACACCCATATACCCCTTCCAGCCTGGTCTGTTTTTGAGCTCCCTAACCAGATCCTCAATTGCGTCTGCTCCAGATGTATCTCACTATCCAAACTTCTGCATTCCTGGCGGACCCTAGCAACTCAGAGAACCTGAACACACAAAAAACATCCACAGCAAGCATAATGTGAAAATTGCAACCTCCAACAGATTATAACAACAAACTGGCAAAACTTCAAGAATGCGTTGCAACAAATCAAACGTTATGGCTTCCCTTAAAACAGACCTCCCACCCTTTCAGAATCCTCACAAGAATGCCATCCCACACCAGGTGAAAACCGCAGTACAACTTGCAGAAAAACAAAATATCAGCCAACTTGCCTGCAATGGTTGTGAGAGATAAATCTTTATCATTTAAGAACAACACAAAACATATGACTCTCTCTTCCCTGCTTCTGTTCTCCTGCAGCATTGTCATCTGTGAATTCCTTTCAAAATGCTCAAACTCCCTCCACACATGTTGATAACTTTTCCTTGCGCATTCCACTAAGGTCTCACCCCAGTCCAATCCTTTTCATTTCCACCACACCCAAATGTCCTGTGGTACCAGGGTCTTCCTGTCCTCTGCTCCTGTTGCGAGACTGCAGAAACGTTGCCATTGTGAATGAGATAGAGTCTGCTATGTCACTGTACAAACCTGGCATATGTTTCGCCCTGAAAACAATGTTCAGTTGTATGCAATGGAACGTACACTGTCTCAACAATCACAGAACACTAAGGTCTCATGCTATCTGTCTGTTTACCAAGTCTACTACTGTCATGTTGTATATGTTGAAAATCACTGTTGGCTAATTCCCGGCCCACACTACAAGTGTCACCAGCAATAGGAAAAACTACAGGAAGGCAATGCTTCTCAACGGACTCAACCAGTGTGGCAGCAGTCTCTCTGCACACCACCTCCCTTCCCCAAAAGGGCCAAAACATTGAGCTCCAGCCACATCTGAAAATATCAGAACCTGCCAAATCATGTTATCTTCCAGAAACAACACTCCACTGAAGCTCTCGAAAAGGTCCTCCAGGTACAGAGGTCCACACGCACAGCCAAAGAAATCTGCACTCTGTGATGTGGGAAAATCGCCCTGGACATCGCCATTCCTAGCCTCCTGCAAAAAGTCCTTCTACCTCTCACCACCCTGCATGTGGAATTCGAGAGGCCGAACAGCTTTGGCTCACCTCAAACCAATCTCTTCATCTGAAAATTGCTGAACTTCCTGCACCTTGCCTCGTGGCAACCTCGCCAACAACTCCTCCATGTCCAATTCAATACCAAAAAATGTCAAAACTGCCCTGGAGAAAACTTCCGTCTTCTCCAGGGCTAAGAGGACACCCACTTCACCTGTCAATTCCTCAAATTGCCTCAATGCCTTAAGACACTCACCAGTGTTCCTTCTGCCTGCAAACAGAAAATCATCCAGACAATGGGACACTGTCTTGTGCCCACTTGACTTCAAGAAGATCCACTACAGAAAAGTTTGGAAAGCTTCAAACAGTGCACAGGATATGGCATGGCCCATTGGTGAAACTCTGTCTACATAGATAGCCCGACCAAATTGCATGCCCAACAATGGAAAATCCTCTGGGTGGATGGGCAAAAGCCGTAAGGCAGACTTGATTTGGCTACCTCCGCCCCCCTCCCATACTGCCTCACTAAGTGCACTTTGTCATCCATTATTTAGGATATCACCCCCAAGGCGATATGCTCAAGTCCCCGATGGGCCATCCATAGAAGGGAACTATGATTCTCCCTTCCGCAACCTCTTTCTCCAGTTTAGCTGCCACCTTTCTCTGCAAAGCCTTTGCCTTTGTCAACTGTAGATTATCTGCCCACCTGTGTCCACCTGTGTCCACCTGGTCCTTAATATACAATCCATAAGCCCTCCTTAAATCCCCACTCCAATCTCAAAGCTGCCTCCCTTTCTGTGTATGCCCCCTGCCAGGGGATCAATCTCTCTGTACCCTAATTGGCGTAGGAGCCCTTATGCCCAGCTGGTCCCTGATGTTCCCTCCCCCTCAGCTCCTACCACTGTTCTGATCGGCTGGCCAAAGTAAAACATTGCATAACGGTGTGCCTTCCCGCACAGTTGAAGCACTCATGTTTGAATCTGCAGGGGTGTCTTGAGCAGAAACCTTAACTAAAGTTCCAACATGCGCCCACATTGGGTTCTATACTTTTTGGCACATGCCCCGTCCCATGCTGAGTGGAGCAGGGTTGAAAGTGCTGGTAAGTGACGGGGAGGCCACTAGCTGTGTGAGTAGTGGCTGTCGGCTGAGTGGAAGACATCCATTGCAGTCACAGTTTGGACTCATTCCCCCCATGGTTTGTGCAGATAGAAGCTGACCATAGCCCTGAATTCCTCACCATAACTACACCATGCATTACCCCAAAAATGTACCTGCGCCTTCCTAATAATATCCATTCATTTGAACAGCGCAAGGGCCCTGTCCACATGTTTCTTGCAATAGATGCTGGCATCCGTTAGAAATGCCGACATCCAGTTTTCAATGTTAATTGGTACCCTGGGCTGGTGTGCCTGCAACGCTGATTGTACCACCCACAGAAATAGCCTTTCCAATTTGTCTCAGGCCTGCGTGCGCAGTTTACTGCCTCATCGACTTGGCAAGTTAAACTACTTACCAAGGCCTAGACTCCCTTTTTACTATACCTAAGTCACCCCTAAGGTAGACCCTAGATAGCCCTATGTGCAGGGTGCTGTACATGTAAAAAGTAGGACATTATTTTTATGTGTTACATGTCTTAGTAGTGACAAACAGCCTATTCATTTTTTCACTGCTGTGAGTGCAGCTCCTCTCATAGGTTTGCATTGGGAATTCTCTTATATATGTCTAAGGGGTGATTTATGATCTGTGAGGAATAGTGTGGGCATGTTTGGTATGTTTGGAATGGTATTGAGAAATCCTGCTTACTGTTGTAGGTGGATTTTACATAACTTGTTTAGAAATGCCACTTTTAGAAGGTGGGCATTTCTCTGTGCTTATAACTCTGGTGCTTTGTAGCCTGACTCCAATCCACGTCTAGGGCAGAGAGACAGCTCCACTTTGTGCATACTCCCCAGACAGCCATCCATCAGGAAAGGTTAAGTGTGACAGGGTTACATCTGCATTGAGCTACATACTGATGGTCCTTCTGGGCTGGGAAAGACAGAGGGTTGTTCACACTTAACACTTTAATAGGCTGTGTCCTGCCCTCACACAAATGGCTCGTTTACCCCCTACTGATGTCTGGAGCCAGAGAAGGGGAGAAGGGGAGAAGGGGAAATGTTTGGAACTGGTCAGATGTGGCTGGAACCTTCTCCTAGCTTCTAGAAGTTAAGCACCTGGAGTATAAGTACAGGGTCTCTTGCCCCATGATTTTAGAGCACTTTTGGAACTGGGATGGAACCTCTGCCGAAGGGACTGCTGCACTGCAAAAAGGACTCATCTGGACTGCTCTTCTGTAGCTGCCCTGCTACCTGCTGCAGCTCAGTCGCATAAAGTACTCCCTGGATTGCTTTTCTGCATGTTGCCCTGCTGCTCCCTGACACTGGTTCCACACGGGGCACATTACCAGGAGCTGCTGTGTCATCAGGAGAAATTGCCATTGTGGGAACCGTACTATGTACTGGCCTGCTGCTGCTGTCTTCCTTGGTGCCCACCAGTGCTCCCCAAAACTATCATATGACAAGTGCTTTGTTTCCATCATTGTTCCATCTGGATTCTGGGTCCACATGACTGAGTGCTGAATCATTGCATATCGCGTGGGAAGCGCTTACTGATCTCCCAGTGAGCTCACTCGTTGCCTTGATTGTGCCCCTGAGATCAGTTCGTGTAGGCCTCTGCATATGGGGCTCTCCACCAACGCTGCACGCTCTGGAATCCGAGAGTCACTGCAGCACCAGGGAAAGCCCCTTCCTTGGGCATACATCAAAAGCAGAGTAGAGAAACTCCACTGATGTTGTGTGGTGAGCGGTGCCAGATCGCTTCTCGAACATGCACCCACCTCTGCCTGGCAGGAACTGCAGGAGGATCCGCCGCAGAAACAAAAGTCAATGCCGGGCCAGGATGACATAGAGGAGTCACGGAGACCACCACCTGCTTTAAGACAGCGTGGGGCTGGTGAGACAACACAACCGGCCTTGCTGCACTCCTTCTTAGGTGGCCAGGCTGTTGTAAGGGGGCTACATTAAAGTTCCTTAGAGCTGCGCTGCATGGTCATGGCAGCTCCAAATGAGTATGTCGCATCAAAGGGGTTGGGGGGAGACCCTGCGAGGTCTCCCCAGGATATTGTTCTGGGTGCATGCACCCCCCCCAATATCTCCTCACCTTTGGCCAGGCTCAGGGGCATTGGAGGCTGGAAGGGTGAAATGATGTAGGACCCCCCCCCCAAGAGAGGTGAGGGGTTTCGTCCAGGAGAAATTATAAGAATTACCGCATCATGCCTATTAGGTGCACAGACTGCCTTGGCCCTGCATTTCAGATTTGGAATGCCTCCCTTTCGGGAAGGCTCACACAAACCTACCAGGAGTGCTGGGGGCCTGCACCTTATGAGTGTGGTGATTTATGTTCTCTAAACATGGTTGCATTACTTGGGCCATCTGTCTAATAAATGCCATTTTCAGGAGCTTTCCGCTCACATTATTTACACGGGTTATGTAAATCCTGCTGTGTTGCAATAAATGAGCCTTCCACTAATCCTGCATAACTTGCAGGGCCTTGCACAACGTGCAAAATTTTCATGTGTGTGTTCTCTAGCAAAGGACATGTCCTACTCAGGATATCCACTGGTAATATGTTGTATGTCACTGGGGATTAAGATATTACTCAGGATAACAAATCCCAAATGTTTAGTTATTGTTCTATTTGCACAGTACGTACGACCCACACAGCTTCTGGTATAATATATGAACTGCCAATATAAGAAGCATATTTTTAAATAATTCTGTGTGGAGTCTTTTTTTGTGGTGTATTTATTCTGTTGCTTTTGTGAGTGTGTTGCCCAAACACTTTACACATGACTTCTGGAGATGAGCCTGACTGCTCTGTGCCAAGCTACCTGGGTGAGCACAGGTTATCTTTGGTGTGTAACTTACTCACCCTTACTAGAATGGTGGGTTCTGCCTGGCGTGGGTTCTACCTGGCTGAGGTGTATACCCTAGCCAACCAACCCCATTTCTAACACCCCCCCTCCCATGAGACCTCCCAAGCAGAGGCAAGCTGGCCGTGACCATGGCCATGGCCGCCATCCTTCCTGATGCCTCACGCGTCAGGCACACCTTCTAACCCAAGTCTGGTCCAGAACACCAGACCTGATTATATCATCAAGCCCCGCTGCATAAAGTGTGCGCAGGGCCTCCCTCAACACCTCCCTATTCTCCATTACTTTGAAAACTCGCTATCCCTTCATGCTCTGTCATCCCCATGGTGGAGAAATCAGGAAGAGCTGCCATTGTTCTTCCTGACCCTTAAATAACTTTCCCTGACAAGCCTGACCTATACCCTGCCCTGCTCCACTGAACACATTAAAACGGGGGAGGCTTTGCGCATCTCTCCCCCCCCCCCGGGTCTCTTCATTCTCACTTCCAATCTTCTAGTGTGGGGAATATGGAAGCCTTCAAGTTCTGCAAACCTCGTAGCAATTTTATATTTCTTGTGGCACTGATGCATTCCTAGGAGGATACTCTTTATGTTTCCCATGGTTCCCCATCTCTTTTCTGTATGTGACATGTCCTAGGGCTTCTATTATGGCATGCAAGTTATCTTACAGCTCTGGGCGACTCCATACAATGTGTGTTAAGTTTGCTGTGTCTTTTCTTCATATGAGCATGTTGAGTGGTTCTCTGGATATATCTGTCCTATCTTGTAAGGTGTGACATATACCCGGTGTAGCACATTAAACTTAATATAACTAAAGCGGGCCCTGCTGGACACTCCATACATATTCAAATGCCCTTTACCATTGCTTGTCATGAATCATGCAACCTACTGTATCTTTACATTTATCCTTACGTTTGCCTAGGGAGATACTTGTCTGCTCTAGAACAGGTTTCTACAATCAAAATACCATCTTATGTGGCTCCCCACTGTGTTGATTGTTTGAAGCACTGCATGTGTTGGAAGTTCATCCAAGCCAATGCGCTGTTACTGCCTAACTGCATGCACTTGTCTACTGTATAGGAGAAACTGACCATTTGGTATTTCTCAGATGTTAGAAATTGAGTTACTGGTTGACGGGTGTGAGCTGTGGTCAAGCAGCAACCACAATCCTAGTCAGGGTAAGGTACAATCAAACCCCAAATTAACCTGTGCTCAGCCCCCTGGAAGCTTGGCACAGAACAGTCAGGCTTAACTTAGAGGCGATGTGTAAAGTATTTGTGCAACACTTCACACAAT
Organism: Pleurodeles waltl; assembly: GCF_031143425.1. NCBI lineage: Eukaryota > Metazoa > Chordata > Amphibia > Caudata > Salamandridae > Pleurodeles > Pleurodeles waltl. The sequence goes on from NC_090440.1 coordinate 668,740,503, forward strand.
AAAACAGTGAAAACTCCACACAAAAATATCCCACACCAAGTTAGAAAAATAGAGCAAGATTTAATAAATAAAACAAGATTAAAAAGAAAAAAAAATCCAATCAGTAGAACTGGAGTTAGGATTTTTTTTAAACAAAACTGCAGTATTGAGCATAAAAGCATAAAACACCAACCAGAGATATCTGGTCATGCTGGAATGGGTCAAAGTCAAAAGTTTAGGCCGACCGCGATGAAGCACAGGTTGGATACAGTCGTAGATTAGCTCTCCTAAAGTTTTACATTCTCAAGTTTTGTGCGGAGAATCCCTTTGGCATTGGAGAGGGTTGTCGAAAACAAGGAGGGTGACACAGGAGGTGGTCGACGTGGCCCAAGAAGTAGGCCAGGCATTGCGAACAGGTGGGCTGGAGCTTTGCATTGGTGGTCAGCCATGGGATCTCAATGCTGTTGTGCGAAGAATGGGCTGGGGCGGCTTGCTCTAATTTTCTGAGGGAGCAGCGTGGTTCTGGTGTAAATGGGCCTGTTCACCGTAATGTAGAGCCCAATAACTTGATTTCAAAAGCTCGAGAGCCACACGTAGGGTCTGGAACCTGAGAGGCACTACTTGGGGGCCACTCAGGTCCCACTGAACTCAATGAAGATGGGGCCAGGGGCTGTTAGGGAGCATTTTATGTTCCTGAGGCTCAGATCAGAAGGCCAATAAACTAGGACTCTGGGGTCCTGGGATCAAGATGAAGTTGCAGGTCCAGTTCTTCTTCCGTAGGCAAAAGGGTAGCAGGCAGCAGGTCACTGCAGCAGGGCAACAGTTATTTTAGAGCAGCAGTCCAGCAGAGTGGCAGTCCTTATAGCAGCACAGCAGTCCTTCTTCCTGGCAGAGTATCCACAGGTCCAGAAGTGTACTGAAGATTTGGTGTCTGGGGTCCTTCTTTTATAGACAGTTGTGGCTCTGAATTGGGGAGAAACTTCTGGAGACAAGCCTTTGAAGTGCACAGATGCCCTGCTTTCCCTGTCCTGGTTTCAGACTAACTACAGGGGGTGTGCAGCCCTTTGTTATGAGACAGGACACAGTCTAAAAGGGTTAAGTGAGGTTGGACCTAACTCTTCTTTCCATCCTACCAGTGATGGCCCATCCTGTTAAACCTAAGCTGCCATTGTGTGTGGTTGTTCAGGAGGAATACACAAAGGCCTACTGCTAACTACACCCAGTCATGTGACCAGAGACAAGCTGCAGGCACCAAATGGCTAAGGCACAAAAATGCAAACTTTCTAAAAGTGGCATTTTCAGAATTATAATTGAAAATCCAACTTCACCATAAGTTAGGATTTTTAATTAGGAATCCAGAGATACCAAACATGATTCAGTCATCTCTTCCTATTTGGAAATTACACTTATAAAAAGTAGTAAGGCAACTCTAATGTTATCAAATGGAAGAGATAGACCTTGCAGTAGTGAAAAATTAATTCAAGAGTTTCTCACTACCAGGACATGTAAAAGTACATATCCAAATTTTTAAATGCATTGCACCCTGCCCTCTGGGCTGTTGAGGCGTACCCTAGCGGTGACTTACACGTATTAAGAAGGAAGGTTTGAGCCTAACAAGGTCAAAAGGGCAGTTTAAACTGCACACACAGGCTCTGCAATAGCAGGCTTAGGACATGTTTGAAGGGCAAATTATTTTCTTGAATGCTTTCTTTTCATTTTTCTTAGTTACCAGGCAGTTTAAAATGATATGTTCAGCACAGGCAAGTTGCAAAGAACATACATGTAGTTAATACAGTACAATGGAATATACACAGGAGCAAATGAGGGCTTTACCAATACAAATATACTTGTTTTTACCATGTCTGCCACCAGCGGCTCACAAAGAGCCTCTCTACACGCATTAGAATGCGGAATCACAAACAATAAACTCTACAACATCACTCCACCACACCGCACACCCAACAGGTGCAACAACACCTGCCCAGCATTCTGGCAAAGGACAACTCATGGTATCTATATCACAACGCCACACATCTCCCCATCCACATCTTCATTGTTCCTTGTGTGCACAAACTACGCTTCATATGGACCCCATACATCTCTTGGGTGGTTACGAGGTGGCAAGAGGTCATGATAAGCATCTGATTGAGTATTGCAATACGTCATGTTCATATGTTACTCCTGCAGCGTGGGAAAAGGACCCTTCATCTAGCGCATCGCTATCCTCCGCCATGCCAGCAGGATGCCCAAAGCCACGAGGGCTCGGCTATCCTTTGGGACATCTTTGTCATATTTGTCATAACCCAGGAGGGCTGCTAGAGGAGTAGAGGACACAACCTCCCCTCCGATCTCACACAGCTCTTGAAATATCACAAGCCAGAAGCGCTGCACAGCTGGGCAGAACCATGCCATATGTGCAAAGCCAGCATCTTCAACACCAGAGCATGAACAGAAAAAGTCATCACGCATGCAGTATGGACATAACCGAGCCAGGGTATAATATACCTGGTTAAAGTACTTGAATTGCAAAAGTTGACTGCAACCACTGAAAGACACTGTGCGAACCACAGATCAGCAGTAGGCCCACTGTTAGTCACGGATGATTATATTTAAGTCCACCTGCCATTCACTACGAGACTTAGGCCCTCATTCCGAGTCTGGTGGTCTTAAGACATTACGACCGTGGCGGAGCCGCCACGGTCGGACCACTGACACCGGCAGGTTGCCAACAGGCTGGCAGTCTCAGTGGTCTCAATCTGCCAAGGCAGCGCTGCTTGTCCCTTTTCTGCCAGCCTTTGCATGGCAGTAGCCCAGCCATGCAAAGGCTGGTGGAAATGGGGTGACAGGGGCCCGCACTTGGCATGGGCAGTGCAGGGGCCCCCATGGACAGCCCTGTCGTGCCTGAATTACGGGCAGTGGAAAGCACAACGGGTGCTGTTGCACCTGGTGCACCATCATATTGGCGCCCGCTCGATTACGTGCCGGCGTCAATGTTAAGGCCCTGTTCACCACATGGCCGGAGGGCAGAAACGCTGTTTCCGCTCGCCGGCCCTGTGGTGAACTCCTAATAGGGCCGGCGGTGTTCTGACTGCAATGGCGGTCTGCCAGCGCCAAACTCAGAATGAGAGCCTTAGGAATGCCCGGTTTTCTGGCATCCTGCATAGAGTAGTGATGGCCTTGTGTGGCGACGCTGCCTGCAACAAGTATGTTAGAGCTGGTCTCTCTGGTTCTGGCAGCGATTCATCCAACAAAGCCTGCATCATGTGACTCGCTCGGCAATAATGAAACTGCATAAGGGCAGTCGGTTCTGCGCATTGTGCACTAACCTGATCCCAGGTGCGGAGAATCCAGTTTTCGAAGAAGTCGGCCAAATATTGTATTCAGAGCCATTGGAGCGCCATCACATCTGCCCCGTCCCGCCCCAATGGAAACCACGCACACCACCTCAGCTGGAGCTGCAGGAGTAAAGCAAGGTCTTGGCCTGCGAATAAGTCACTGATCTCTTCCAGAGGTCTGTGTAGTGCCTATGAGGTCCACAGTCTGGAAACACCACACTGGTTTGCTGAATAAGAATTGGGGGAGCAACAAGGGTAGTGCAGCATCCCTTTTTAGAGCAGAGATGCGGCAAGTCTGCCAGACCCTGGATCCAGATGTGGGTGAACATGCACTGTGCAGCTCTGTAATAACCCTCTAGGTTTGGGGCATTTAGGCTCCCCAATCTTGTACCGGAGAGTGAACGTATCCCATCTCACATGTGGCTGCTTACCAGCCCATGCCAGGTGCACTAACATGTTGTGTAGAGCCCGTAAACTGCACTGGGTAGCAACATTGGGATGTTTGCAAATAGGAACACAAATCAAGGTAACACCACCATCTTCATGATAGCTATGTGGCCACTGAGGTAGAGGGACAGGTGAATCCAATGGTCTATTGCCTCATGCAGGCAGTGTACTGCCTTGCCATAATTCTAATGCATCATTACCTGTGGGTCCATGTGCACCTATATACCCAGATTGCGCACCAGCTCCGTGGTCCACTTCACTAGCTACTTTAGTTGCACCTGTGTCATGGCAGCAGTGAGGGGTAATATGAGGGACTTGTTCCAGTTGATACATAGTCTGGAATGCCCTCCAAAAAGAATGACCCCACTGAGGACTGGTGATAGATTATGCTTTGACTCTTGAACGTACAAGAGCATATTGTCTGCATAGGCAGACACTATCCGTTAATAATTCGGGAAGTGAATGCCACAGAGTGCTTGATGCTCCTGCAGCACACAAGCCAAAGTCTCTTTGACAAGTGCATATAGCAATGGAGACAAAGGGCAATCCTGACATGTGCCTTTCATGATGAAAATTGGGGCCGATACGCAATCATTAATGTGAATCCTTGCCGTAGGTTCCATGTAGTGAACCTGGATTAGCTTCAGGAAAACATCACCCACCCCCACGCAGAGCAGAACAGAGAGCATAAAGCTCCACTTGACCAGGTCAAATGCTTTCTCTTCGCCTAAGAAAATCGCTGCAGCGGGTACATTGGGATCAATGCAGGAAATCACACCAAAGAGGGTGAGTATATTATATATGAGAGAACAGCCACGTATAAAGCCAGATTATTCAGGTTCCACATTGCCTGGGAGCAAGGACACCAAGCGGTTAGCTAAAATGTTCACGAATATTTTTGTATGTGTGTTTAAGTGAAATAGTGGTCGATAGGATGAGCAGTCGTTGGCCGATTTACCTGGCTTGAGAAGGGCAACCAAGAGAACTTCACGCATAGTTGGGGACATTTGGCCATCTTCTACCATCTCTTCGAACAGGCTGACCAGGTGGGGCATACGTTTCTCTTGGTAGGTCTTGTAAAAGGCCACCGTCATCCCATTTGTGCCCAGTGCCTTCCTTCCTGGCATATCTTTCAGAGCGGCAACAACTTCAGTAGGGCGGAGCAGTGCCTTGAGCCGCTCCCTATGTGCATCCGTCAGCCACTTCATGGCAATATAAGATAAATAGTCTGTTATGGCCTGCTCATCGAACGTATGTTGGGAGGTGTAGTGGTCTGAATAGTAGCAGCAAGGCTGTTCTACCACCTGATCGGACTTGTGTAGAGGCACCTTCTGATCATCCAGAACAGTGAGCACTTCACAGTCCTCATGGCTAGGCCGGATGAGGGCTGCCTGGGTGGCACCTGGGTGTTCACTTTCGCCATAGGTCCACGCCGTGAGATACTTTCCCAAGTGTGTAACCTCACACAGCACCAGCATATTAAAATTCTCCTAGTTTGGTTTTGATGTCACCCAGCAGTTTCCGCTCCACCGTCTCTCCATGGGTGCACTCTAGGTCAGCCAGCTTGGCCACCAAGTGCGGCAGTCGGCCCAAATCGAGTGAAGCATGCCGCCCTGCTTTGAGATGGTAACTCTGCAAATGAGGACCTAAAAGGCCTCCCAGAAAATGGCAAATTTCTCAACCAACCTATTATTGGTACTAAAATATTCGTCCATTGCTTGAGCTAATTCCTCGCGCAACGCAGCATCTGTCAAGGAATACTGTGGGAAACGCCAGGGGAAAGCCCTGAAATGTACTAACTTTTGTTAGTACACTTCGTGCAGATGGTATTGGGCGCATAAATGAATACACACAGTCTTTGCCTCTTCGTGGGGCCACGCGATCTTCTAGGGCCTCGGCAAACGCTATCGCGCTCACGGTGCTCTGCCGATCTGCATGCCCGCCGCGGCCACTGCCCTTTTAGACCACGCCCCCTGTTTATTTATATCACCGCTCTCTAACCCGAGAGCAATCCACTACACTCTAAACGAGAGGTGAAACACACCTCGGTACATCCGGGGCTCACCAACTCCTCACGAGTTGGAATCGCCCCCATAAGGACGGCCGGTGTCAAGTGGTCTGTTTCGTCACAGACCTACGACACCACATTCCTCCAAAAAGATAACAAACAAACAAAACAGCGCACATAACGTCAAACATCGACTAGATGGCCACATAGACGGACTGATGGGCAAGGATTACTCCGCAGATGATATCTGGTGGCTTCAGCCTGACCCAATGCCGGAATAGGCTCCCCCGAACCATTTGGGGATTCCACTGACTCTACAGCGATAAGTCCTTCGTGACCAGTCACAGGAACGGGATGACCATCACCGCTCGTGGAGGGAACTGACGACGGGAAATCATCTCGGTGATCGACCGGTTCATCTGAAGATCCGTCCCCTGAGGGGAAGAATCGTTTAAACAGAGACACATTCCTCGTTATTATTTCTCCGTCTCGCCTTGCCACCACAGCAGACCCCTTCCGGTGGATGACCACCCATGGAGTGGGGCTGTAGGTTGTGCGGAACTTACTTCCAGCAGAATGGTTCTTTAGCAACACAGCATCACCCACAGTGAGATCAGAGTGAGCTGACCGCCTGTGCACACTGGCACGCTGGTTGGAGACCAATCGTCGTTCCTGAGCTTGATCCGGACTAGGAGGTGGAGGCACCCAAGACGGGTGATGAGGTATCAGATCGGTCGAAACCCTCCCAAATGCCACATGACTCAGAGACCGGTTGGTCGTGGAATGAGGTGTCTGCCGGTAGTTTCGCAGAAAGGAGTATATTGCATAATCCATCGTTTGGTGGTTGGCATGGGCAATGCGAATCACCTTGTTCAAAGTCCTCATGAACCTTTCCACCTCACCGTTGGCCTGGGGCCACCTTGGGGTGATCCTCCGATGTCTAGTACCAACGTTGGCTAGATATTCTGAAAATTCACAACTTTGGAACGGAGGACCATTGTCTGTCTTGACCTCTGACATGATACCATGGGTGGCCATGACTTTCTCCAGACTTGAAATCACTACATCAGCCGTGAGGGAGGAGATAATCTCCACTTCGGGATACTTTGAAAAATCGTCAATTATGACCAGTGTGTGTCGACCATCCGGCAGACTGCCAAAATCCAGACTCGCCGACACCCATGGACCTTCTGGAGCGGGCTCAGTCTCGACGGGCACAGGCGTTGGCGATTCTCCTGTGGCTTGGAACCAGATACAAGACCTCACCACTTTCTCCACCTGCTCATCCATGATAGGAAACCACACTTTGGAGCGCAATCGACTTTTGGTTTTGACCATACCCTGATGACCATTGTGAGCGAGTTCCACCGCCTTACCTGTGAGACTCGACGGAAGAACTAATCTACTGCCGCGTAGCAAACACCCTCCCTCATCCATCGTGAGATCGTCTCTCACATGAAACAAACTTTTGAGAATGCACTGGGAGTCAGAGTTCAACAGAGGTAATTGCTTCATAATAGAGTGCCATTTGTTTTGTCGCACAGCCATCAGTGCTTTTTGCAAACAATCATCGTCATTGGTGGCTTGGACGATGTTGGCCATTGACCTCGGTAGTGGTCGGGATCGGTCAGTCACGTACCGAACATATACTTCCGTTTCTAGTGCGTCCGACATCTCTACCTCTGAGGCTGTCCTGGGATGACGAGACAAGTAATCCGCCGGAATTTCCACCCCTGGGTGATACTCCAGCCGACATCGATAGTCTTGTAGCTGTAGCATCCATTTTTCTATCCTCAGTGGCGGCTTTGAAGCGGTGCCATTGAATAGAGGTAGTAAAGGCTTATGATCCGTGGTCACAACAAAAGGGTGGCCATAGACGTATATGTGATAATGTTTACAACCCCAGTGCACTGCTATGGCCTCCTTTTCTATTTGGGAGTATCGTTGCTCCGTTTCGGTAAGTGACCTGCTGGCATACGCGACAGGGGACCATACTCCTCCCACCTGTTCTTGGAGCAATACGGCCCCTAAACCCTTCGGTCCCGCGTCGACAGCGATCTTGGTCTTTTTTTTGGATCAAAGTACCTTAGCGTTGTCTCACTGGATAGCGCCTCCTTAATGGCTTCAAACGCCTTTTGTTCATCTGACCCCCAGTCCCACGATTCAGAGGCTTTGGTTAACCTCCGAAGAGGTTGAGTAAGATTCGACAGATCTTTAATAAAACAGCCACAAAAATTGACCATCCCCAAAAAACTTCTGACTTCGGTGACGCTGTTGGGAGGTGGGGCAATTCTGATGTCATTCACCTTGGCCGGATCCGGGGCAACGCCGTTTGCGGAAAAGATGTACCCAAAAAATTGAATCCTGTCTTTCAGGAATTCGCATTTGCGGCGGTGCAAGGTAAGTCCTGAGTCTCGTATGCGCTGAAGTACACTCTGAAGGCGAGAGTGGTGTTCGGCAACCGTGGGAGCATGGATGAGGATGTCGTCACTAACGTTGATGGTTCCCGGCAGATCAGCCAACAGCTCCTGAATGACATTTTGGAATACCTCAGCAGCGCTGGATATCCCGAAGCTCAGCCGTTTGTATCTCCTCAGCCCGACATGAGTGGAGAATGTCGTGATATACCTAGATTCCTTGGCTAGTACTAACTGATGGTACCCTGATCGAAGGTCGAGCTTGGAAAACCAACGCGACTCACTGAGTTCGCCCAGGATGTCGTCAATGGTGGGGGTTAAGTGCCTCTCCCTTTTGATGGCGGCATTGGGGAGGCGCATGTCCACGCATATGCGGACCTCCCCCGGCTGTTTGGGTTTTCGTGCTACCACGATGGGTGACACCCAAGGTGTGGGCCCCGAAACCTTCTCAATAATGCCGGCTTTTTCAAGATGATCTAGCTCCTTTTCCACCTGTGGCCTAAGGTGGAAGGCCACCCTCCGGTGTCGGAGAGCTACAGGCTGGACAGTTTTATCAATGTGTAGTTTGATTTCACGGCCCCAAAGGCACCCAATCCCTTCGAACACTTCCTTGTATCTGGCCAGTAGGTCCGCCACAGATTCTTGATGAATGCTGAACGCGAAAGTAACTATTCCCAGTTCTTCCGCCGCCTTACAACCAAGCAGCATTCCTTGTCCCTCCTCCGTTACATACACTCTGGCCGGGACGGATTGTGAGCCATGAGCGATGTCTGTCTGGAATGCCCCTAATAGGGCCAGGGGGTGACTTTGTCCGTAGGCGTAGACCCTTACTTTGGCTTTGGTCAGGGTCGGGGCTGGCACCATTCGCCGATATTCTTCTGCCGCCAGGAGGTTAATTGACGCCCCGTATCTACCACTGCAACAGTCTCGTGGGTGCCAATATGGACCTGACACCTTGGCAGTTTCGCCCTCCTACTGTCAGTGTTCCCTACCGTGAATATGGCATGGACCACATGCACGACATTGTCGTCCTCATCCATGTCGCTGCCATGTTCTGACTTGCTTGATGCTGTATTGATGGATGCGTTTCCTGATCTTGCTTTCTTTGATCGACACACCTTAGCAAAGTGGTTTGTCTTTCCGCAGTTGGAGCACGTTTTGCCTCTCGCCGGGCACTCGAACGGTTTGTGTGTTTGTTGTAACCAACTCTGGAGACACCGAAGTAAGTGTTTTGTGTTTTCTTTATTCGGCAATAAATCAATCATGAAGAGAGCAGAAAACGAGACTTTTCGTCAGCTACACCTCCATTCAACTGTCGCTCTTCCTCGCTCGAGCCGCCAGACGCGACCGAGGCAGAACGGGTTCGGCACACAGAAGCGCGCGCCGAACCTGAGCATAACATATTATCTCCCTTTTTTTTAAAACAAAAAACACTTACATAAATAAGAACAAAAAACATAAGCGCATTGGACAAAAACCTAAGAGCATTAGATAACCTATGCATTACATAACATTTAACAATCACATCAGTGTGTACATGAGATAAAAAAACTTAAAACATTCTTGCTAAATACTATGATGTTCTCTGAGTTTGATCGGAACCCATTTCTCACGGACAGACCTCCTCAAGGTGTCGGGTTCTAACAAATGATTGTCTAACACCTTGCGTTCCTGATGAATGTCCTCTGACCCAGAGGAGTCACTTCCTTCCACTCCACGGTGCCCAACATCCTTAACCTTAACAACCTTCCATATATTCCACCATTGACCACCCTCAACCATGATGGCATTACCACATACTTTCTTTACCCTAACAGGAGCACCATAGCAGGCTTCCCCTTTCCTCACAAAGGTCTGTAACTTGACGCGCACCAGATCTCCAGGTTGAAATGAGAGTTTTTTTGTAGAATTCTTCAGGTCATACCTAGCTTTTACCTTTTCTTGATTTTTTTTTACTTCACCCAACACCCCGTCCTTGTTCACAGAATCAGGAATTTTACCTGAAACCACTCTGGCTAACCACGCTGGAAACAGACTTGAGGTGCTTCGTCTTCCTTTAAGCAGTTCAAAAGGAGAAATTTTAGTCACAGAATGTGGAGTTGTGCGATAGAACCACAACATCGAATTCACGGCCTCTTCCACATCCAGTTTACTTGCTTTAGCCCATTTGATACACTCCACAACAACCCTATTCATTCTCTCCACTAAACCATTTGTTTGAGGATGGTATAGAGAACTTTTCAAATGTTTCACACCAGATTCTCTCAGAAACATTTCCATGTCATAACCCACAAACTGTACACCATTGTCCGAAATCAAGGTTTCCGGAAAACCTTCCCTCCAAACAATCTCTTTGAGAAACTGAATCGCACTACCCGCAGTAGGCTTTGCAAAAAAACGCACTTCTGGCCACTTACTGTACTAATCCATTAAAACAAACGCATAACGCATCTGGCTGGGGAGAAAATTGAATGGTCCAACCATATCGACCCCAACTGTGACCCAAGCCTTATCCGGTAACAATATGGGTTGTAATGGTGGTTTAGCAGTCTTCAACCCTTTTTCTGCACCATTACACACCACACACCCACCAACCACTCTTTCTACATCCTTGTCCATAGAAGGCCACCAATAGTGTGCTCTAATACGTCTCTTAGTCATAGTGGCACCAAGATGACCCTCATGAGCATGGTCCACCAACCTTGTACGAATCTCACACGGGGGAACACATTTATCATTCCTCAAAATGAGCCCATTTTCAATTTACAATTCTTCACCCACCTTGACATATGGCTGAACTTCAAGATTCACATTTCTTTCCTTAGGCCAACCATTGATTATATGCTGCTTAACAATGGACAACACCCTATCACTGCTTTCAGCCTCCCTACACACAGTCTCAGTGCACACCTTGGACTCATCAGCATCAATTGCAGCTATGAAACAATCTTCCACATCATCCTCCAAATCAAGATTACTTTCTTCACTTATAGGTAGACGAGATAGAAAATCTGCTTTGAAATTGTCTTTGCCCGGAATATACTTGACCTGAAAGTCATACTGCAACAATTTTGTGGTGAGGCGTGCAATACGAGGAGTCGTATAGTTAATCTTATCACCATTTAAAATGTAAACCAACGGTTTATGATCTGTTTGAATGACATATTTTCTGCCCCAAACATAACTCCTAAATTTTTCGCTAGCCCAATAGCATGCGAGCAACTCTTTTTCAATCACTGAATAATTCAGTTCAGGATCACGTAAGACTCTAGAAGCATAACTAATAACTTTCTCCTCTTTTCCTAGACCTTGCGACAAAACAGCCCCCAGCCCATACCTACTAGCATCCACCGTAATAGTACACAGTTGACTGGGGTCGTAAGAACTCAGTGGTCTGGCGTCTACCAACTCTTGCTTGACCCTTTCAAAAATGGTTTGACATTCACTGTCCCATTTAAACGGAACTTTGCTCTTGAGCATATTGGACAAAACTTTCATTTTGCTAGCATAGTTGGAAATTAACTTTGAGTAGTATTCACACATGCCAACAAAAGATCGAAACTCATCTTTATCTTTAGGGTTAGGGGAATCTACAATCGCCTTTACTAACCCAGGACCAGGTGTAATACCTGCCACAGACACACAATGGCCCAAAAATTTGATTTCTTTCTTATAAAACTCACATTTTCCCTTCTTTACAGAGACGCCAAAGGACAGAAAAATTGTAAACACTGATCTAATTTTCTCATTGTGATCTTCTAAACCCCTTGTGTGAATCAACACATCATCCTGAAAGATTAAAATACCTTGGATTTCCCCCAAAATTTTTGCATGATGCGTTGGAACGCTGATGCTGCTGAAGCCAACCCAAATGGCATCCTGCAAAACTGGAAAGTGCCAAAGGGTGAATTGAAAGCGGTGTAATGGCGCGAATCCTCATCCAGTTCAACCTGGTGATAAGCAGACGCCAGATCAATCTTTGAAAACCATACTGAGCCCCTGAGCCCTTCAAGTAGGTCACTGATCTTGGGTAAGGGATACGAGTCTATCCATATTTCCTTATTGAGACTCCTGAGATCCACACATAAATGCAGGTCTCCATTACGTTTACGGGCAACAACCAAAGGAGAAAGCCACAAACTGGACTCAATTGGCTCAATTACACCATTCTGTTGAAGCTTGTCCAATTCAGATTTAAGATCTTCTCTTAAACTAAATGGTACAGACCTGACTTTATGTCTTACAGGAATGGCCCTATCCTTAACCTTTATTCTATGCTTGAATCCTGTAATCTTCCCCAAACCCTGGGCAAAAACACCAGGAAACTCATCCTCAAACGGTGTCTTTGAATCTGTACACTCCACCACCAGAACTTGCTCTTTAGTTCCAGGTTTCAGCACCATGCCAAACAAACCCTGATGATACCACCCCAAAATATTCAAACCCTTATATGCCACATATATTTTACCAAAAATCTTCCGACCCTTGAACACTAAACAGTCTTCTATGTAACCTTCTAACTCAATTTTCCTTCCTTCATACGAGACCGGAGACCTATCGGGAGAGAACAACTTTCTGTCACCCCAAGTATTATGGAACAGCTCTGATTAAATCATAGTAATGCGTGCACCTGAATCCACCAATAAACAAAGCATTTTATCCCCAACCCAAATATCCACCATGGGATCTATGCATTGGTTATGTTCCTTGACCCCTAATACTTTATCTGTGACCACAACAATCATGTCTTGGAAGGCTTTTACAAAAGATTCTTCTCTATTTTCTTCCTCGTCCTCCACTATGCACGTGACATTAGCTTGCTTTTTACTAGTGGATTGACAGACTCTAGCAAAGTGACCAACTTTACCACATTTTCTACACATTACGTTCTTTGCAGGACAAGACTTGCCATCTTTGAAATGAGGCATGTTTCCACATCTAAAACAAATGTTCGAGGATCTAAAAAAAGGATTGTCACTCTTCTTCATATCAGTATTCTTCGCTGCACCCCTTTTAGTAACAACACTAACATGAAGAGGATCTGAACCCTTCACCGTAGAGCTAGAAGAAAGTTCCATCAAAGAGATCTGGGCAAGCTCCACACTCTTGGCTACTTTGATAGCTTCGTCCAACGTTAGATTTCCCATGGTGAGTAATTTCTGCTGAATATGTTTATTTGTACAATGACCAATGAACTGGTCCCTTATGAGTTGGTCTTGAAAATCCCGAAATTCACACTTGGAAGCCAGTTGTCCTAGAGCACTGACATATGCATCAACATCCTCGCTTTGAAATTGCTGACACTTGAAGAATTTGTGCCGCAAAACTACTAGACTAGGTAAAATGTCAAATCTTGTGGATAATTTTTTGGTAGTCATCAAATATTCATCTAGTTCTTCTTCATCAAATTGCGGTAGCTCAGGTAAGTGTTTGAAAATCTCTCTCCCTTCATACCCCAATGAATGTAAAAGCAAACATTTCTTTCTTTCAGGGTGAAAACGAGATGCTCCTATGGCACCCAGCCATCAAACCACTGTCTCCATGGAATAGGAGGAGCCCCAGGAGTTTCCAAGAACGGTGGTGGTGGATTGACTGATTGCATTACTTAAAGCCAGGCATGACGTTCACAGTCAATGTGCTTTGAACAACGTAACAATAAAATTCTCTTGGTGATATATCACAGGAAAGATTTAAGCAAAAAGTACTTCCAAGATGGCACCTAAAAAGGCCATATCCAGTACAAATCAGTACACGTACTATATCCCCAACAGAACTTGCTGATTCACAAACCTCCGGAAGGAAATGCCCAGACTATGCCTGTTTTCTTCAGAAAAAAGATGTGTAGGACGCCTCCCACGAAGAAAGTGCCAAGGAATATATTCCTAATCTCCTCACGATCAACGCGTAGTAGGAAACCAGCTCGTCGCCACAAATGAGTTGTTGTAACCAACTCTGGAGACACCGAAGTAAGCGTTTTGTGTTTTCTTTATTCGGCAATAAATCAATCATGAAGAGCGCAGAAAACGTGACTTTTCGTCAGCTTCACCTCCGTTCAACTGTCGCTCTGCCTCGCTCGAGCCGCCAGACGTGACCGAGGCAGAACGGGTTCGGCATGCGGAAGCGCGCGCCGAACCTGAGCATAACAGTGTTCCCCCACAATATCCACACTGTCTCCCTTGCGGTCTGTTTGGCTTCGTCCTTTGTCTGTTTGCGGGTGCCATGACTGCGTTGGCGGCCTCTTCCTTGATATGACGCTGCAGGGCAGCCTCCATGTGGGATGCCCGAGCCTTCGATAGCTCCTTCGTTTTCCCCATTTGCAGGATATCGGGCAGTGACTTTCCTGACTCTTCCAGTATGCGTTCCCTGAGTTTCAACGAAGAGCAACCTTGTATTATCTGTCCCCTTACCACCTCCGTTTCATCAGTGAACCTGCATGTACTCGCTAGTTCTTTGAGCCGCAAATGGAATGCATCCAGTGATTCCTCTGCTTGCTGCCTGGCCTGCCGGAATATGAACCTTTCGTAGTCCGTGTTGGCCATAGGTTCGAAATGCCTGTTAAGCGCGGCAATGAGTGAGGTATGTATTTTCGGGGTGTCCTCGACAAGGTTTTTTGATATTTTGTAGACGTCCTTTCCCGCTACGTGGAGTAACATGGCGCGTTTTTCAGCGTTTCTAACCTTTGTGGCTTCAAAATAGAGAAGTACTCTCTCTACCCACTCTTTCCATTTGGGGGCCTGTGCTGAGGGGGCATCCTCGACTATGAACGGCTCCACTGGCGGTATGGCTGACATGGTGGTCTGGCGTTAGAACGGGTGGCTCCAAAAATGTTAAAGTCCTCTTTGGTGGCAGAGGAAATGCGTAACATATCTGCACTGCGAACTCCCTACTGTGCCAAGTGCATCACCTGATCAAGATGGGGTGGCTTAGGGTATCCCTTGTGTATTGTTCCAGAATTGAACATGTAGATGGACTCACTGGGCCGGTGAGGGTGCTAGCTGTGTCCCCATTTCATTTCAATTGAGGCAGTGTTTGTCTTTTTATCTCGCACCCCATGTCGCTGGGCAGTATTCTGCGGGCAAAGTTTTTTTTTCTTTTTTTTGAGGGAAGCAGCACCCCTGTACGGCACGAGCACCACTTGATGAGTGGCTGCCGTCCTGGGTGCAGCGTTTCGCCGCCCGGGGAAACACCACGTTTATTTATTTCTTCCCACGCAGCACGAGCACCACGTGTATAGTGGCCGCCGCCTTGCGTTAAACGTGATGAGCGCTGTAAACGCACTCTCCGCGCGAGCACTGCTCACCGTTTTTCTTGTGTAGACCAGGATTATTCACTGGTGCAACAGCGTGGCTCCGTCGTCGCCAATGTAATGTACTAACTTTTGTTAGTACACTTCGTGCTGATGGTATTGGGCGCATAAATAAATACACACAGTCTTTGCCTCTTCGTGGGGCCACGCGGTCTTCTAGGGCCTCGGCAAACGCTATCGCGCTCACGGTGCTCTGCCGATCTGCATGCCCGCCGCGGCCACTGCCCTTTTAGACCACGCCCCCCGTTTATTTATATCACCGCTCTCTAACCACTACACTCTAAACGAGAGGTGAAACACACCTCGGTACATCCGGGGCTCACCAACTCCTCACGAGTTGGAATCGCCCCCATAAGGACGGCCGTGTCACGTGGTCTGTTTCGTCACAGACCTACGACACCACAAGCACTAGGACGTAGGCCCTCAAGCTCCAGGACTGACATTAATGGGGAATGTTCAGAATAAGTGCACGATAAGTGGTCACACCGCCTAATCCTAGACAACAAACTATGTGAAATGAGTCAGTAGTCAATTCTTGAGTGTATGTCATGAACTGTGGAGTAATGTGTATACCCCCTGCCCTACGGGGAAAGACATCGCACACATCCACCAGGCCGCAAATTTCTGCACTTGTTGTTATAGTGCAAGCTGTGGTCGAGGGCTGCTGAGGCGGACCCCGGGAGCGATCTAGGTCGGGGGCAGGATGCAATTAAAATCGCCGCCCCATATCTGGGGTAGGTCATTATATTGGGATTGCTTGTCATGCAGTGAGTGGTAAAACTGTGGTCCATTGTAATTGGGGCCGCATACCTCCACTAATAAATCAGCAAAGTGCTCTTTATGGTAGCTCGCCATCACAAAATGACATCGAGGGTCCATGCAAACATCCTGTAGTTTAATGCCGGAGTCACGCGGGCCCAAAGCAACATGTTGCGCGCATGGTTAGTAAAGCCTGCAGCATAGCAAGTCCCCCTGATACGCCGCTGGGCCAAATGTGTTTCCAGCAATATAGCAACATCAATCTTATGACACTGCAAATACGATACCACTTTATGGATTTTTCTATTATCATTCAAACCCTGTACAGTCCACATGAGAAAATACAGAAGGGGTGGGTGCCCTCATCAGAGGCAACATTCGCCTCACTATCAGGCAAACCTGTGCCTTGCAATGATTAACCAGAATTGCCGCTGCAAGCCATGCAATTGTCTGCCCTCTCCTGTGCCATATAAACAGTTGAACATGTCTACAATCTCCCCCACCCACGCTATGCCCCTAACAGCTGGCACAGCAGTCTGCGGCCCACCCCAGTTCTACCCGTTACCGCAAACATAGAACCCCAAGAAAAACTGTGTGGTGCACACATGGAGACAGATGCTGCCCGCCAAGCACAGTGAGTCGCAAGGGGGCTGCATCAGAAATGTGTAGCAATCCACTTATGCACCAAGCAAGCATGATCACATAACTTCACTCCGCATACATTCATAGGGATCTTGATATGTGTCTAATGGCAGCGCCGTCCCAGCTTCCTCCACGCATCCACCACATAGCCTCATATGAGGCAATCACAAAGGACCACTGGGGACCACTGCAACCAGCAGCAACACTGATCCCTCCAAGCAACACACCAATCCATGCAGTATCATGGTATTGGCAATTCAAGTCACATACCAGCAGGAGTAGAAACAGCAAATCCAGGTAAAACAGTGCATAAAGTAAACCACAGCAAGTAAATACACAGGTGATGTAGAACGCAATGTAGGCATCAGTCTAGTTCCTCCAAGTCCTGGGAGGACACCAGCTCGCTATCCTCCGACCTCAGTGACCACCATCTTCCAGTTGCTGCCTCACACTGTTTAAGAAACTGTTGGAGGAGTTTAGGGTCATTGAAGATCTTGTTTTTACATCTACAGTCACATGCAGTTGAGCCACGTGAAGCATAGTGTAATCAAGTTTCTGCTCTTGCAGTTTTCATTTGGCTGGAAGAAACTGGCTCTGTGCCTACTGAACATGAAGTGTAAAGTCTGAAAAAATGGAAAGTTGTGTGCCCTCATAGATAAGCTTTTGTAGTTCCCGGAATTGGTGGTGTGCCGCGTTCCGATCACGATAATTGAGCAGTCTTGTAATGATCGGTTGGGGCCAGGCCCACTTCAACAACTGCAGGGTGAAGGAACGATGGGCACGCTCCACCACAAACATGTTGGTAAAAGTCTCTTGGCCTTGCATCTCAATTAGGAGCCGTACCACAGGTCTCCATATTCCAGACATTAGTGGATTCTGCCAGGCCAACTATGCATAGATTATTTCGCCTGGAGCAGGCCTCCAGGTCCTTTGCCTTCGCCTGTAGCATCAACAGTGCGTTCTCTATTTGTTTCTGTGATCCTGCAGTGGAGATCTGCTCATCTTTAGCCTCCGACCCACATCTCTCCACCATATCCAGACGCTCTGCATGCTTGTTGATGGTGTCCGACATCCTGTCTATACGATCTGAGAAGGCATCGATCGTCCCATCAATCTTAGTTATGCTATGCTTCACGACTTTCAAGATCTGATGGAGTTCACCTCCCATCTCCGGTCCGAGGTGTCAAGCCCTGTCTCTGGCACAGCCGCACCCTCGTTGCACGGTTGAAGAGGTTTCCTTAGTTCAAATTGCAGCTTGGGTTGCATCTTGTCAGTTTTGCCCATTGTGACCGGTATTGCCCAGACCATAGTTGTTGTCTGAATGAAGTTAGTGACGTTCAAACATGCCAGGCAGTGTAGTGGGGCAGTCACCTGCACTATTTCGGCACGCTGCATGCAGACTGTCATTTAGGGGAGCACCTATTGTGACCAATAGCCCAGTGTGGACTCTAGGCGCAGCAGCTGTGATCAGCAGTTGCTGAAGCTGATGTTAGTCACCCTTGTATTGCAGACCCTCAGCTGATGGCCCATACAATAAGCTGAAAAGGGCTTGGTAACCGCCACTCCAGGCAAGTCTAATCAAGCAGCCTGACTTTGGCTCCCAATATCAGGAGTCTACTTTGTTGTAGTATGCAGGTGTTGCCCTCCACGTGGGTGTCTTGCCCCGCTCCCTGTCTCTGCCATGGGGCCCGCACCCTTGCAGCCGACCGGTGGTACACCTGGAGATGTCATCCCCCCTTGGATGCAGTCCCAGCCTCTGGGTCTAATCCGGCCCCGTGACCAACGGCTAATTAGCGTGAATGTCCAATGTCCCCTGGGGCCCCTGGATGAACCCACACCTTATCACTGTCTATTGGATTGGCCACATTCCTGCCTCCTTCGTCACAGTCCATTACAGCGGGCGGGCTGTTCCAGATAGTATGTGCGCTGATCGTGCACCAGCGTGTCACTGCCATGTAGCGTAGCCCCCCTCTGGGCACTGGGGACTCCTCATAGGTCTGGAGTGGGCCCCAGTCGGCCAGACTCTCAGGGTGAAACTATGCCTCAGGACTCAGGTAGATTTTGTGTCTTGCAGCCGCACAGCGTGTATGATCTGGTACCCCCGGGGCCCCAAGTGAGTCCTCACTGCTCTGCTTTTCTCTGGCAGTCAGGCCAAGGTTTAGGGCAAGTCTCTGTGCCCAGAACTGACTGGAAAATCTGTTGCATCCAGCCGGATGTCACCTAAGATGTTGAGCCCTGTTCCAAGCACCAGGGGGCAGTTAGCAGGCACGAGAGAGGGGCCACAAGTAAGTAGATGTCCACAGCATACCTGCAGGCCTATGAGCTGCCTCAGCCACATAGTAATCAGCAGCGGGCCACCGCACAGGGTCAGGTGCCGGTTATATTCAGAGATTTTGGCAGTCACGGAGGCCCTGTCATGTCAGGCACACATGGCTTCCTTTTTGGGAGCTTTCCTCTGCACGATGATGGAGGATTTTGCAGGATGATGAAGGCCACTGAAGGAGCTTGCCTAAAGGTGGCCATCTTCAGGCCAGGCAAGCACTGTCCCCGTTAAAGGGCTACTTAATTGGATGACACAATTAATGCTGCAGACCCACTAGTAGTATTTCATTTACAGACCATGGGCACATGTAGAGCCACTTTACTAGGGACTCACAAGTAAATTAAATATTCCAATTGGCTATAAG
The DNA here is from genome assembly GCF_031143425.1 of Pleurodeles waltl. Lineage (NCBI taxonomy): Eukaryota > Metazoa > Chordata > Amphibia > Caudata > Salamandridae > Pleurodeles > Pleurodeles waltl. The sequence goes on from NC_090440.1 coordinate 668,760,083, forward strand.
CCAATGTTACCATGTTTTAGGGGAGAGCACAAGCACTTTAGCACTGGTTAGCAATGATAACGTTCACAGAGTTCTAAGGCCAACAAAAACAAATTCATAAACAAAACAGGAGGAGGAAGGCAAAAAGTCTGGGGATGACCCTGCAGAAAAGGGCCAGGCCCAACCCCAATCATCTATCAGTGTCTGGAAGTCCATTGGGGTTCCATTGTGGAACAAATGTCCCACATATTTGATGCCAGCTTGGCGTTAATTATCTCTCCCTGACTGGGAAGCCCCTTGTGAGTAATGCCAGGGTATACATTATGGCCAGTTTTGGGTAGGCTGTGCTCTGCTTTAGGCATTCCAGCGCTGTTCTGATCATTAGTGGATGGTCTCTTTTGGTCTAAGTAGGTCGGAGCAAAAGCACCAGTAGTTCTCCGTGTTGTATTTCTCTGTTTGTAAAATCAGTTTTGCTTAAATGATCTTCTGCAAGCCACAGCATACCCACTGTAACTACGCTGCCAGGTAGTATCCTCTGAAATCTGATGCTCCCATCCCTCCTCGGCTTATTGGTAATTTTAGTTTTGCTTAGACCACTCTCCTCCTTCTTGGGTTCCATATTAAAGTGCCCAGCAGTGAATCTAGTTCTCAGTTGGGAGCACGAACGGTTGACAAATTGGTACAGCAATCACAGAAACACAATCATTTTGGCAACTGCTGTGTGCCCTGCTACTGATACTGGTAACGTGTTCCAGAAGGCCACCAGTGATCTCAAGGACCTCAACGCCCAGTGTTCATTGCACTCTTTTAAGTCAACTTCCTTTTGGTAGGTATTTATACCTAAATCAGGAAAGCTGCAGGGCTTCCAACATAATATTCGTTCTCCTAATATGATAGGATGTGGAGACTGAGACTGTCTCAGGGGAAACACGCAACCTGTAGGCCAGAGAGGTCACCAAATCCCCTTGTACTAGTTGCGACTGGAATCACGTCCTTTTCTACATCTCTTATATAAAGCAGCATGTGCACATCATCTGCATAGAGTGATATGATGTGCAACATATCTCCCATTAGTATCTGCGAGGTTGAGCCTTGCTGCCTCATTTTGGTCACTAATGGTTCTACTAATCGTTCTATAGCCAACGCAAATATGAGGGAAAACAGGCATCCTTGCCTCACCCCCTGCCTATTATTATTGTGTTTAATGTGTGTCAATCTATTTTAACTCTGGCTGTGGGGGCTGCACATGTGGGCCTAATCAATGTCAAGTTTGAAATGGCACAGGTCTCTAAATGTTTTCACACTTGACTGTATCGAATGCTTGCTCAATATCTATAGCTAGGCATGCCGAATTGGGGCAATTAGCACAGGCTTTTTTACGAATTGGATTCGGTCTTCGTATGTGTTTCTATAGGGGATTAAACGTTTTTGATCTGCATGTTTTAATTCAGGCGTTAATGGCAAGATCCTTTCCACCAGTAACTTGCTTAGTATTTTGTAGTCCGTGTTTAACATGGACAGTGGCCTAAAAGAGGCCATGTCTGTTGGTGCTTGACTTGATTTTAAAATAGAAGTGACAATTGCTTCCCTGGTTGTGGCCAGGAGACATTCCTCGGCCTCCCTCTCTCTTTGCTGCTTCATAGGAGCTTTGGAACTATGAGTGGTTCATAAAATTCATTGGTAGTCTAGCTATTCCAGGCGTTTGTCCTCTGGCTAATGTTCGGATCGCCTGCTTTGTCTTCTGCTCTGTCATAGGAGTCTTCATTGCCTCTATCTGTTCTCCGGTTAGATGAAGAGCTGGTATGTCTCTCCGGAACTCTTCCAGAGCATCTACTTTTAGGGCAACATTATCGGCATACAACTGTGCATAGTATTTCCTAAAGGCCCTGTTTATCTCATCTTGTGTGCGTAATAATTCGACTTTGAGGGAGTTGGTTCCTGGTGCTTTATAAGCGACACCAGTAATCTTCCAGCCCTGTCCCCTTCAGTCTGTGTTGTTTCCTTGCAGTTTATCGAGTCTATTTGTTTGAATCTCATCTGTATGTCTCCATATTTGTATATTTTCCTATTAAGTTCTGTTTCTGCCTTCTCCAAGTCTCTGAGCATTTGTTCTGTTTGCTCAAGGTTTTTTTTCCTAGTATTCTTCACACAGTTTTGTGCTTTTAAGTTCTCAGTACAACTTTAAAGATCTGCCATTTTTGTTATCCGGGAGGATTTTGTACTCTGATTATCATGGAAATAATCTTGGATTACTTACTTCAGCTCTTCTCTAATCACCTGATCCTCTAACCAGGCTGGTTGTAGTCTCCACGTAGGTATTGGTATGGGTATTCTGCCCCATTTCAAACCTATACATTTTGATAATATAGGTTGCTGGATACACTGATTGGAGCATGTCTGAGTACGCAACTCAGTCTAATCTAGAGTGTAATTTGTGTGGGATTGAGTAGAATGAGTGTAGCATGTAATTGGCGTAGGATTGATTAGGATGAGTATTCACTGAGGCCCGCAGCTTCACAACACCATCCATTTAGGAGAGTCCGACTGAGGATCCGTTTCTTCAGAGAACCGACGAAGCAGATCACTGGTATGCCCAGAAGTGGAGGGTGTGATTAGCCAATGTTTGTGTCTAAGAGCCAGATTTATAATCTAGTGCATGTTCCATTTCTCCACAAGGTGATGGAGTAAATTGCTCCATCGCCCTGGTGGATGTATCGATTAGCAGGTTTAGAAATGACCACCAAGCAGGCGGTCATTTCTTAAAGCCTTGCCATGAACCACCGTCATGGTGGTTTCAGTCTATGTGTTTTGCAGTTTGGCGCAGGGCTCCGTTAACATAATGGACCCCTGCACAAAACTGTTTCCTTTTTAAATTCAAGAAGAAAATCCTGAAGCAGGATTTTCTTTTCGAAAATGAAAAAGAAAATGCTCCCCTACCATGAGAGTCCTCTCCCTTGCAAGGATAGCATTTAGCAATTTTCACTGCCCATTACTGCGAGGGTTTTCCTAGCGGTGACGGGCACTGACAACTGACCTCTTATTCCACACATCTAAATTAGGTCAGTGGAATTAGAAGTCTCCCTGAGACAGCCCTTTCTCTACAGGGCCATTGGAGGGGTTTAATCACAACTGAGATGGAGTAGTGTCCGCGGTGATTAAACCAAAGGTCCACCTGCATCTAAATTTGGCAGGCAGACCATTATGTTGGCGGTAAGCAACTCCGTTGTGAAGTATGCATACCACCAACATATAAATACGGCCCTAAAACAAAATTGAAGACTCCTCCTATCCCCCATGGTGTGTCCACCCACTTTGCTAATTTCTGTAACGGTTTCTCCCAAAAACATTCTTGACTTTGGGAGAGCAGATACTACCAAGCACTATTTGTCTCCCATTGAGGCTTCCTTTGAGTAACACAAAGCGCCCCTCTGGGTCTAGTTGTGCCTTTCCTATATCAAATGGTAATCCCTCTTGGAGCCAGACTGCTGCTCTGCTTACATATGCAGAATATTTATATTTGTACAATTGGCCCCTCCATTTTCATTTTAGCCTGCTACCCTCTGTGTCAGTCACGTGTGCCTCCTGGAGAAATGGTATTTGTGTGCCCCTCTGCTTCAGCTGGGCATTACTTTTGTAGTATTTACTCACTGTGGCTATGCCCCGATATTCCACCTAGTGAGTATGATCTTATCTTGTGTACTCAGCTTGGCTATCTCCCAGCCTTGTGCCCCTTTGCTCTCTGTTATAACTTTCCATTACTAAAACTGAAAGGGGATCACCCCGTGACTCCTGCTAGAAGTATAACATCCCAACCTCCAGCTCCCACTCGGCATCAGAACTGCTGCACAACCAATAACCAATGATCTAATAACTATAATACTAAACTGAAATATGTTAAACTTCAAAACATTTGCATTGTGGGACTTGCATGAGGGTAGTGACATCATCACCCTTGGGTTTACTGTGTAGGGTGGCGTGCTTTAAGCCACCCAGTTATTCTGTATCTTTACAGGTGTGCTTTCAGTGCTGGGTACCCCTGATGGCACTGCTGGTATGACGGGTCCTTCGGAGCCCATCCACCAACTATGCACTAAATGGCTCTAAGGGTAATGTGCAGTGTTAGGGTGGTATAGTTCCATAAAGTGTTTCTATGTGGCCGTATGTAGCACTTTCTGCACTGCGCAACCTTTTATGTAATGTCTGTTTTCTTTCACCAACTGTAGTATTCAAACACAGTTATCAGTATTTCTGTGGTAAATTGTTACTACTATTTTTGAATTGTGAAATTACTCATCACCATTCATATAGAATATTAGTTTGACCTTCCAGCCTGACTACCAGTAAATACTGCTATTTCTATCTCGCTTGCAAAGGTCTTTAAATTAAAAGATATCGTCTGCTGTTTGTGGTGTTACCAACAGCAGAGTTCCACAGTAGAAGGCTTCCAGTGTCTTCTTCAGCGTCATCCTCAGAAAGGCATGTCCGTCGTTCATAGTGCGGCTGCCATTTCAGTAGTGGATTGGCGGTCTTCTCACACCTGCATCAGTGAGGGTGCTTTCATGAGTACTGTTTGTACTTGCCTTCACTTGTGCTGTCTGTGTCTCATCCTGGCCATTGTCGCGTGGATTCAGTTTCCTCCTTGTGGGTGGCACCCTCTGTCTGATACTGCTCATTCAAAAGCCATGCATCGTCTGGTTCCATGAAAAAATCGTCCAGCTGTTCTGTTACTCTCTTTAGACTGGTCAGAAACAACATGCCGTTTTTCAGACCAAACACTCACAGCTGTTTTTTTTCACTGATAAGGAAGCACATCAACACTGCTCTCGCAACTTGAAATCAGGAAGTATCATTACCTTAGAGTTCTCAATTATTGTAGGTCTCTCTGGTCTGACCTTTTGGAGTATAGTATCTCTGTTGTGATCATTCTGTATTCCTGCAACTGTAAGCCACATTGGAACCCCAGGTAGTGGCCATCTAGCTGAACTCTGTGAGCCCTTTCTACTGTGTAATGGGTCAGTACCCAGACAGGGTAATCTCGCTCTCTGCAACCATGCTTCTGAAATTTGTTGTATTGGAACCCTCTATATGATCTTGCATGCCACTAATTCATACGTTATTGTGTTGTAAGCTGTCTTTTGCATCCTCTGCATGTTCCTTTAGCACATATATTCTGTTTTTTAGGTCACACAGTTGTTTGGTGATATACGCATCTTTTAAGTCACACAGTTGTTTGTTGATATCTGTAGTGCAAGGGAGCAGGTCTTCTATTGAGGTTATGTTGTGGTGCACTTGGTTGCTCAGTTTCCGTTGGTTGTCTCTCAGTAAATTGATGTCTGTGGTAACTGCATTCATTCTGGCTTCCAAGGTGGATCTCGTACCGATCACTACCAATATTTGATATTAATCAAACTGTTGGTCACACTGGTGGGAGTTTATTCACTGACGGAGACTGGGATAGGCCCTTCTGTGGTCTTTTCTCTGACATCTTGTCATCTCCACTGGTAGTTGGATTATTGCTTCTGATCCTGGCCATCTGACGTGCTGGGTCTCAGTCAGTTTTTTGCTGAGTTTGTGTCTTGTTACTTGAGTTCTGAACAATTTTTTTAATAAACAGATTTTCTTGGTTTTAGCAATAAAAATACATATAAAGCGCAATACCATACAGAAGCTATTAAGTAAAAAAAAAAGGCTCCCCTCATGTTCGGTCTCCTTCCTTGTTGCCCACCCCCTGCAATTAATTTCTCATTAGAAGACAGTCTATGTTGAACATAACCCATAATAATATACCCACCATTTACCCCAAATTTTTGAGAATTTCTTAGGACATCCTCGGGCTTTGTAGATCAGCTCCTCTTGCTTAGCACACCAATCCATACCAGAGCACCACTGTTTTAGCTTTGGGTGGTTAGGTTGTTTCCAAGACTGCACTATGTCTGTCATGGCCACCAGAGCCACCAGTCCCACTAGAGTCCCATTTCCCTGGGAACCCCCAAGCTCATCCATAACCCCCACCAGTGCCACCTTCAGAGTTAGTTGGAGTGGAGTGTCCAGGATGGCCGAAAGGGTGTCATTAATCCAGGACCAATATTGGATGATCCTCAGGCACTACCACACCATATGAAAGAAATCTGCTGTTGAACAGTGACAACAAGTGCAACTGTCTGAAAGTATACCTGCAGAACTTAGACACTAGGAAATCATGTAAGTCTGGTGTAGGTAGTGTAATTGGATCAGACAGTGGTGGGCCGTGATCACAAGCTCTTGGGAAGCCATGCACGCTTCCCACCACTCAGCCTCCTCCGTGTCTCCAATTCATCCCTCCCATTTCTGACAAAGCTGCTCCAATGTCTCCGAGGCCTTACTCACAAGGGCACGGTATAGTTGGGAAATGCCCCCACACCCCAGTCTCTCCGTCAGTAGCCTAGCCTCTAGGGGGCTGAGTTCCGGGAGGTTCTGAAGGTGTTTCCCTTTAGCAGCCAAGGGTGTGATGCATTTGTAAATATTTGTGGAATTGGGTGTTAGAGAGTGCAAACTGGGCCTGAAGGTTGGTAAAGGAGAGCATGATAGACCCGTGCCACACGACGGCCAGTGTGATAATCGCTATAAGGCTGCATTTGTGAAAACCCTCCAAACGTGACAGGTGTCCCAGCCAGCAACCCCATCCAAAGGGGGAGTCTGTCCGGTCAGGCGTCCGTCCCAGTTGTGAAGCTCAGGTGCCCTCTCCAAATCAAGATTATCACCCTAGTTGCTTCTGGGATATTTAGAGGAAGTAGTCAGCCATAATGCATCACCCTGTCAAGACCCAGGACAGGGTGTGTGGGGCACCTGGTGTGCTGGATCGTCCCAGCCTTCTATAGCGACTTGTTAGACTTGGCATCCTTGGCGTGGTCTCCCCTAACTTTTTGCAACTACTTCCCAGGTTGTTGATGTGTGCTGGACTCTTTGTTTGCTGTTTTTGATACTGTGGGCACTTTACCACTGCTAACCAGTGCTAAAGTGCAAGTGCTTCTTTGTAAAAGGTGTGTGGAAATTGGCTTATCCATGATTGGCATATTTGATTTACTAGTAAGTCCCTGTAAAAATGGCTCAGACCTGCCACTGCAGTGTCTGTAGGTGTAGTTTTAAACTGCCAATTCGGCTTGGCAAGTGTACTCACTTGCCAGGCCTAAACCCTCCCTTTTCATACATGTAAGGCTCCCCTAAGGTAGGCCCTAGGAAGCCCCAGGGGCAGGGTGCAGTGTATGTTAAAGTTGGGACATGTACTAATGGGTGTTACATGTCCTAACAGTGAAATACTGCTAAAATCAGTCTTCACTGTTGCAAGGCCTATCTCTCTCATAGGTTAACATGGGGGATGCCTTTAAATATTTTTAAAGTGTAGATTCCCTTTGAGAGCAGATAGAAATGTGGAGTTTGGGTTCTCTAAACTCACAATTTAAAAATACATCTGTTAGTGAAGTTGGTTTTTAGGTTGTTTTAAAATGCCACTGTTAGAAAGTAGGCATTTTCTTGCTTAAACCATTCTGTGACTCTGACTCTTTATGGATTCCCTGTCTGGGTCAGTTTGACAGTTGGGCTGTTTGTGAATCCCCTCTAGACAGTAAGACAAAGGGAGCTGGGGTGTAACCTGCATATCCTGATAAGCCATCTGTGCTAGAGTGGAGGGAGGAGTGGTCACTTAGACCTGAATGGGCTGTGCCTGCCCTCTCACAATGCAGTCTCCAACACCCTGGTGTGTGTCTGGGGTCTGGCCTGGGCAAGGCAGGATCTTGTGAACAACAGAGACTTTCCTTTGAAGTAGGCCTACTTTAAAGGCAGAAAGGGGTATAAGTATTAGACCCAAAACCCCTGAAAATTAGATCAATTCTGGTACCAAGAGGAACCTCTGCCAAGGAGAAGAGCTGAGGAGGAGTGCTGCCCCTGCCTGTGACTGTGTTTTGTTTGGCTATCCTGCAGTTCCTGCTTCTGCCTGTGAAAGGGAACAAAGACTGGATGTTGTGGTATATTCCTGCTTGTGAAGAATCTCCAAGGGCTTGAGTTGAGCTTGCCTCCTGTTTTGAAGTCTCAGGGTGATCAAAGACTTCCTCTGCTAACAACTGGACTCTCTGCTGAGACTCCTGCCCTGCCAAGTGGTGTCCTATCCAGTCCTTGGGCCCTTGAAAGGTGACTTTGGCAGATAAGAGCTGCAAATCCACGCACAGAACGCCATGCGGGGAAATTTTCAATGCACCATCTTCAACGCGGCTAATGAACGATGCACCACCTGCTTTGCGCCTGAAATTGACGTTCCACCTGTATTGCGGCTGGGACATCGATGCATCGCAGCTGGAGAAACTACATGCTACACCCACTTTCAGCTGCTGATAACAACGCAAACCCCATGCAGCACTGTTTTCTAACACCGTGCGACAGGATTTTTTCACATATTGTCCCTGGGCATCAAGGTCAACCCTGTCAAACTCTGTGGGGATCCGAGGTGCCCCATCTGGAAATTGACGCATTGCTCTCTTGCAAGGGAGAAAAATGAAGCATCGCGACCCGACTGGAGAAGAAACGACGCACGGCCTCCCTTGCAAGGAAGCAACGCACGGTCACCCATGTAGCTTTATTTTTTACGCTAACCAGATACTTTGTTCAAAATCATTGTTTCCATTCTTTTCTATGGAGTAAGACTCTTATTCTTTTTAAAATTCATATTTTTACTTGTGTGTGTTAGATTTTTGTCGTTTTGGTCTTGTTTGATTTAGATAAATATTACCTTTTTTTTAAACTGGTGTGGTGTCCATTTTGTAGTGTTTTCAATGTAATACTGTGTGTGTTGCTACAAATACTTTACACATTGCTTCTGAGTTAAGCCTGCCTGCTCGTGCCAAGCTACCAAACAGGTGAGTGGGTGTTAACCAGATGTGTTTCTCCTTTGCCGTGACTAGAGTGAGGTTTCTTGCTTGGACAAGGGGTGACCTGACTGCTAACCGACCACCCCATTTCTAACACCAATCATTTATAATTAGTAGGGGGATGCCCAAAAATAGAGGTCAATGTCCACTGTGGCAATTCCTCCATCATAAACCGAGAAACAGCATTTATTGTGTGGGATACGGGGCGGACAGCCACATCAGAGGAAGTATCATAACAGTGCTGCCATCTCACAAAACCAAGCGTTGAAGATATGAAGTGGGAAGTTCTGCAAAGTGTATAGGATCCGGAGCAATATCATACTTTTTAATAGTACGACCCTACCCAAGAGATTATGAGGGAGATTTTCCCAAGCTGCCAGGCTGGTTTTGGTGCCCTTCATGAAGGGCACCAAATTAAGAGTATGGGTGAGTTCAGGTAGAATTGCGATATATATCCCTAAGTATTTAAAACTGAGGCGGATGTCCTCATGCCAGGTATTCAACACGCTATACTAAGAAGTGAAATTAGTAGGGATTTTTCCCTATTTAGGCAAAGACCAGAGGCCTCCTCAAAAAGACAGAGAAGCTTGAGTACACGTGAGCCCAAGGCCTCTGGGTTTGCTAGATATAAGAGGACATCAACGACATATAAAGCAATTCTGACCCCAGGGGCCCCAGCCCCTCACCTATGCATTGACTCTAATCAATCGTGCCAATGGCTCAAATGCTAGAGCGAAAAGGAGAGGGGATAGGGGACAACCTTTACGGGTGCCATGCTTAATCAAAAACACATTGGATAGCACCCTGTTAATCATGACATGGGCAGCCGGGTGGGGTAGAGAAGAGGGCTTTGAATCCCATTCCACTGAGCACTGCTCCCAGGTATTCCCAATCAACCGGGTTGAATGCTTTTTCAAAATCGAGTAATAGTAGGGCCACATCTTCGATAAGTTTACCTAAGAGAGCGAGGGTGATGTGCAGATGCTGTATGCAGTGCCTAATGTAATGTTCTTTCATGAAGCCGCACTGGTGTGGGTGCAGCTGGAGCCTGGTCACCATGATTTTGGTGCAGATTTAAATATCTGTGTTGATCGGAGAGATAGGATGGTTAATTCAACAGTCCATCAAAGGTTGGTCAGTTTTAGGTATAACAGCAATAGTCGGCAAGTCAAGCTCTTGTGGGGAGGACCCTCTTTGTACTGCTTCTGAATAAAGCTGGAGCAGGTGGGGGCTACGATATCCCAGAAGTTGGAGTAATGTAAGAGGGGATGGATTTTGTCCTCCATGAGTGGTTCATCTAGGTCCTTTTGCTGGACTCGTATCTGCCAGTAATGGAATATGTCTGCCAGTAATGGTTGAACGCGTTCCACAGAAGGACGTGACCGGCTAGCATAGAGCTATTCATAGTAAATAGCAAAAGTGGCTGCAATGTCATTGGTTGTGATAGCTAAATCTCCTGACACAGCTTTTACGTTGGGCATAAAGCACAAATCGAGGTTTCTGGTCACCAGCCTGTATAAGAGTACACTACTTTTATCACCATGCTCATAAATGCCTTGAGTGGTTGCGCACCATGATTGGCGGGCCTCTGAGAGGCCAGGTGGTGCAGTGCTGCTCTGTCAGGTCAAGTTGTCGGGTCAGTACTTCCGTTGAATGAAGGGTGAGTGCAGTTTAGTTGTTAAGTTTACGGGCCTGAACGTCAACAATGTCTCACTGCCTATTCATCTCCTTGTGTTTTGAGGTAGTTCCTAACCACACCTTGGATTGTTGTCTTACTAGCAGCCCAAAGAATACAGACAGCTTGAACTGTCCTGTGTTAGTTTCGAAATACGATCGCAGCTCCTCCGCCACTTGGCTGAGGAGCTGCGATCGTATTTCGAAACTAACATCAACCAACCCATCGTCCATAAGGAATCATGCATTGATGCATCACATAGGATGTTTGTTGGGAGCTCAGTAGTCCAGTCAGAGAATTTGTGCGGAGTGGTCTGATATACCCCAGAGGAGCACAGAGGCTCCCCTCATGGCAGAGAGGTCAACAGCTAGGAGGAATATATAATCAATGCGACACATTGTGTGATTTGATGCTGAGGTATGGGTATAAGCTTTGTCTGTTGGGTTCCCGGTTCTCCAGGCATCACAGAGCCCAAGGGAAGACATCTGGAGGCTAAGGGAGTGGGAATGGGTGCAATGGTCTTGGGTAATAGGTCCAGAAAGTTGGGTCAGCTACCAGGTGAGTTCTGAACAATATTACTTGTTTTTCAGCTTTACAGCCTGCAAGATGTCCAAGGGTGGAGGGCAGCAAATCCAGACATTTCTAAGCCCTGGTCAACACAAACAGCTGGCTATTTTCAGTGTCATTCATATATGGTTTTCGGCCCTGGTTGTTGTGAGTTTTGTAACCAGTGCATACCTCACCTCTTTATATTGCAGCAGCGCGAGGTCAGATCGGGACCATACCGACTTCTCTCCTCTCTGTGTCTCTTTCCAGCTCTTTACTTTTCTGCATCTCTTTTGGGCTTGGAGGGGCTGATGTATCTCGAATGTATAGGAAGGTTGCACAAAGTATCCTATGCTGTATTCACCATGTTTAGCGGTTAGCCACGTTTACACACATTGAAAGCTTCTCCCACATATGGGATGTCTATTATAGGTCTGAAATTCACCACTGCCCCTCTGACTCTGGCTTTTTAAGTACATGGGTGATGACAATGTATTAAGGCTTATGGGATGCTTCCCCATGACTGAGAGACAGGTAATTAAGTGATGTTAGGAAGAACACAATAACTGGAAGGCTGTTAATGCCCACACACATGTTGCAGGTATCTCAGGTGGTATACTGTGACTAGGAGAAAGTCACAGTCTCAATGGCTTTAGATTCTATGATTGGGTAAATCTTGGTCTTGGAGAGTGGCCGAGAGTGGTGAGGCAGTGATGGTGTCCTGGCCGACAGAAGATATGGGCCAGTACTTTGTTGAGTGGTGGCCTTGACAATTCTGTTCTGAAACTAACCTTTTAGCAAATAGCAAATCGAAGCTTCTGCTATTTTATTACATGCTTTGGGGTACATGAAAACATTCAATGTCCTTTAACTTCTGAAAAGGTTCCTATCACAAGACTCCAGTTTGTTGAGAAGCATTTGTTGAGTTCCACTTGCTTGACCTGGGCCTATGCTAGTTGAAAGAGACCATAATATTTTGGACTTGGGGCAACCCATTTTTTAGAACATCCAGTCGTACTACTGACTAGAATATTAAGAAATATATTGATAATCTGGGGCTGTGCGAAATTTGCTCTGCCCCATTTAATCCCCCTGGTTCTTGCGCTTTTTGCACTACCTGGTTTATGTACTTCTGCTGTGAGTGAGTCTCACTGTCAAGTCTCACTCACCATAGGCTCTGTTATAATGGAATGGGAATGCTAACTGCCAATGTTTCACCTTTTAAGATAAGGCCCACTGTTGTGAAGCTAGGGTAAGAGGCTTTGGCTTGGTTGAATGTGAACATGTGCACACATGAATAGGCACATGTGTACCGGCTGAACATGTGAGACAATTGTCTAACTCAGCCCAGCACCTGTGAACTTGAAGCCTGTTGGATAACAGACCCTTTAGAGATTGGTGAGGATCTAGGCAGGCCTCATATTTTTAGTGGGAGTTTATAGTGTGATTAAGTACATCAGTAGTGAATACTGAAATGTATGTGTGCTTACTTGCACATTACAGCTGGTCTTGGGAGGTTCAATCACACAGAAAAAGACTATGGTAACCAGACCTCTGGAGCCAGTCACAGGTGGGATGCCCTTTGAAGTTTTGAAAGGATGGAACCAGGTAGCTGAGGTAGTTAGAGGCAGGGCTTAGGATCTCAGAGAAGGTCTTTCAAAACACCTCTTTATTCCGCTAACTTAAAAATTCCCAAAATACCGTACAGGAAAGTGGGTCAGGGGTGGAGTGATGATGTGTTTCCCTAGGATTGGGCAGAGGTGCCTACTTCTGGATCTTTCCACCCCACTTAAAAACCCCTGCACAAGGGAGAGACTTTTGAGAACAATCTTGACCTGGGGACGTGACCATGGAAAAATGCCCAGCCGAGAGAAGGAAGAACACTGACTACGGCAGAAATGGCATCCAGGGCTTCTGACCTTCAGCCGGCATCCATGGACTCTGATTTGTTACTCCAGGGCCAATGGCACTGCCCCTCTATATCCTCTAGGAGTTAGTAGAGGAATGGACCTGCTGAGTGGGACACTGGATGGTTCCCAGGATGTTTTATGGACTGGTCCTGCAGAAGTGTGACTTCCAGAATGAGGGGGGCCCTGACTTCTGCTGACCCAGGTGCTCTGCAAGTGGCCATAAGAGGAAGTGTGACCTGGAGCGTGCAGGCAGGCAGGGCGCACACTCTTCCTAGGAAGGCTGGAGTGCTGCCCAGGAGGAGTGAGAGGTGCCAAGACAGGGGAGATGTTCTGTGAAAGGAGGGAGAGTAGGAAAAGTCAGGCTCCCTGGTAATTGTAAAATTTAGAGGTGTGAAGCCCTGAAGTAATTACTCTTGGTTGCAGGAGCACATCACAAGGAGAAAAATACAACTTTCCTCAGGATGTGAATTATTAAAGGTATTAATAAATGTAATTGTAAGGTGGTACCCTCATTAGTGATTTTAATGATTTTTCATTGTGTTATCATGACATATTTATGCTTTTATTAATGTGGTGTTAGGCTACCAAATCCAGTAGGCCTGCCTTCTGATAACTACATCCTAATATATTGTGTCTAGTATATGTGTCAGTATCATGGTCTTACGTTTCAGGGCTTGCTAATGGTGTGAACTGTTAGGAGTGTAAATCATAGGTGTTTCCACCTGTCATTGTGTATACATTTGCAAATTAATGCATAGTATTGAGGAGGGTGTCCATAATAAATGATTTTTCCTTTATAAGAAAAAATAATGACTGGACACAGATTTATTGGGTACTATTGGTTGTGTGTCTGCGGACTGGGATACTAGCCCACACCACCTCCCCTGAGTAGGCCATACATTGCTCTGCCTTGCTACCCTCAATTGCCACAACACGGTACTTGATTCCCAGTAGACTGAAGGTTGCAGCCTTATGAGTTGAGAATAGGGGTCAGATGTAGGAAACTTTTTGCATGGCACAAACAGCGAATTTCGCTGTTTGCGACATGCAAAAAGCACATCACAATGCCCATTCCCTTTTTGCGAGTTGGTAACCTGGTTACCGACTCACAAAATGGGAATGCGACTCGCAAATAGGAAGGGGTGTTCCCCTTCGTATTTGTGATTCGCATCGCGATGCAGAATTGCTTTGTGACCGCAAACGCGGTCGCAAACAATTCGCAGTTACCACCAGTGTCACACTGGTGGTAACCCATTCGCAAAAGGGACCCCTTCCCCTTTGTGAATGGCCCTGAAAACATTTTTTCAGAGCAGGCTGCCTGCTCTGAAAAAATGAAACAAAAACGTTTAATTTTTTAGTTTGTATTGCAACTCGTTTTCCTTTAAGGAAAATGGTCTGCATTACAAAAAAAAACTGCTTTATTGAAAAGCAGTCACAGACATGGTGGTCTGCTGTCTCCAGCAGGTCACCATCCCTGTGATGGCTGCGACTCGCAAGGGGGTCGCAAATTGCGACCCACCTCATTAATATTAATGAGGTCGGCCTTTGCGACCCCCTTGCGACTCGCAGATGGTGTCAGGGACACCACCCTGCATCTTGGTTCGCGACTCGCAAATTGCGAGTCGCAAGCCCGGAATTTCGTATATCTGGCCCTAGCTCACATCTTTCCCAACTAATAACCAAATTTCTTACATGAATGATTGAGTGAAAGTGAGAAGAGAAAGCATTGTACAGTTCACTGAAACTGAAATAGTCTTCATAGCATTTTATGTGTTAGACATGGACGGTGTTCTTTAGGCACCCTGAATGGAAGTAACTAATACATTAATCAGTGTTTGGTGAGAACAGTAAGTTGAACCTATAGCTTGCTTTGGGAGTAGGTCTCAAAACATGCTGGCGGAAACCTAGACAGTCCATTTCAGCAATCACTCATTGAACAGCGACCCTTATCTCATTTAGAAATTAGGCATCTCTAAGGTTCAACACATCACAAGAAACCAGGATATCACCAATTTAATATGAAAAATTGCATAAAGGGATAAGCTCACAAAAATCCTACTCCATCTTCGTGCTCAGTATATGAATCCAAATCTGCCAAAATGAGGCTTGCCTCCTCGTTACTCTCACAGTTTGGGGAAATAAATAAAAACTAATTTTTAGGATCATCCAATCAACCAATAAGGGCCGATGTCACTTTTGTCTCCAGGAAGATTAAGAACCCTTATCTCATCCTCCCTCGGACACCAACATTACTAGGGCTATAAATACCAGGGAGCAACCCCATATACCTAGCAAGGGGGAGAAATATTAATAGTATCAAAGGAAAATGTGTTCCTTGGGATGTATTTGGGATCAATGCTGATTACGGGGAGTTAGGTGGCAGGCCCCACAGTTAGAGTAAAACAACGGACATATAACTAGGGCAACAGAATTAAAAAATTACATAAATCAAACAATGGTGCTCTTGGTTTGGATGCAGTACTGGTGAAAAGGCGATAACGTGATGAGGTGCACATATACAAAATGCAATGGTCACAAATGCAATTTAAACTCCAAGACATCCACTGATGTATGGAAATATCATGTCCATTATTTGATTGTGGCCATGCAAAATAACTGTTAATGTTTCAGCCCTCAAAATGATTTATCATGAGTCTTCATCAGAACAAGCTAACAGATAGCAACCTATAAAAACAATGATACTGCATAGTGCTCCTTTGGAATAGGCAGTGGCTGTAATATTATGAATACATAACTGCAGCCGTAGTGGAAAGACTCTTGTCAGTGGATGAAAGATTGAGGTCATTGTGTAAAAAAATGATAAACTAAAGGAATACCTTGGTGTAATGATTGCATCATCCTGTAGTGGTTGTAAAGGAAAAATAAAAATGATTTGTCAGAAAGCAGCTAGCCCAGGGAATTAGTCAAAGGGAAAGTGCTGACCTAACGTGTCTCTTCTGATTGCAGAGAACAGCTCTTGTACGAGTACTGGTGGCCATATTTAAATATGAAAAGTAGACGCACCGATGTGGCCGTAATCATCATCGTAAAAGTCCATAGCTCCATCTCGTACAGCATTCAGGGTTTGTTTACCCTCCTACATACGTCCATCAACACGGGAGGGCCGTCGCACCTCCTCCAGGTTTCATCAAATACTTGCCAGCAGAAGCTGAGGAGAACAGTTCCTCTCCAACAAGATGACCCGTTGAGAAGTACATAGACAGATCATGATGAACAAAGTAATACCACAACAAGTGTAACTGTAAACTCTCTTCCCTACCCCCCAACATGTGTGTATAGGTCCTTGAGTGTAATCATGGCTTCTTCTACAGTCCATGTTACCCTTGTGTCCCTGTGTAGTGCTTAAGCATTGTTTATGCTATTCCTAGTCGAGTGACATCAGTATTGCTTTGCCAGGGTCGGTCCGTGCATGTGTCTACCCTGCTCCTCGAGCACCCCTAACAGTCAGTTGTTTCCTAGGTCAAGCAAGAAGCCTCATCGGCGCCAAATAGGGCCAGTGCTAAAGCTCTGAGGGTGGGCAGTCATCTACGCGTGCTTCAACTTCTCATTTGAAAGCCCTGGTTAACATGGTAGACAATGAACAAAGAAAAAAGACCTGGAAAAAGAGTTTGAAATCTTTTGTGTCTAAATTTGTTTTTCATATTGGCACCCTTAAAAATAGTTTGAATGCGGTGTAAGTGCACGATGGAGACAAGCACTGTGTTCCATTGATAGGGGTACAAACAAGCATTTGCACTGCAATGGATCTCGTATTTGCTTGAGTTACAGCTATTAGCGTTGTAAACTCCTAACCGGACTTTTCTTGCCACATAAATTGAAAATGAAAAGTAATACAGTTTCATATAAGGGAGCCGATTCAAAGCGCCACGGCATCAGAGTGAAGCAGCACACAAAAGGAAAAAGAAGTTCGCTCACATTCAATGTATCGGCAAAAGTGCAATTAGTCATGTAACAGGGGCGATGTGCAAGGCGGTAACTAAACCGCCCCAAGGAGGGACAAACGGAAAGCATTTACCAACGAAAATGAAGGATTTCTGAAGGGCAAGCTCATGAACCAGTGATAGTAATGGGCGTGCGGTGGGCATGATAAAAAGACCAGATATATACCAACATGTCAGAAAAGCAGTGCTTGCGCGCTGCTATGCTCAACCTAAAAAGGAAATCTTTCTATGAACAATCCGAATGTGTCACAAGCGCATACTGTACACAGGGGTCACAGACTTAAGATTCTGTAATAAAGAAGCAGCATACATAAATTGGAAATAGGGGAAAAACAAAATCTTTGGAGACTTGTAGTGAAAGGTAAATTAAACATTTGGGAATCAGTACAGAAAATATTCTGTCATGGTTTAACAAACATTGATTGAGAATATAGACTTGCAGAATAAAGGGAAAGGGAACAATTGGCACAGTTCAGGTTATTTAGGTGTTCAATAATTTGACCGGTTGGTCCCAAACATCATTTTCATTTAGTCCTAAGTCAATGGATTTGACATTCTCTATCCATTTGCATTCATGTAGAGCTTATGTAGTTAAGAAATTTCCGCCTTGTGGATTAAGAAATGTGACTTTCATGATCTACCATCTTATGTCAGTCATTGTGTGCCCCAAGTTCTTATAGTGGTTGTCCAATAGTGTTCCTGTAGTGCCACATGTGATACAGCTGTGATGTTCTAAGGTTCTGATCTTTGCTTTCTGTGTGGTCTGACTGACATATATTTTGTTGCAGGGGCACCATACAGCACAAATCATGCCACTCTTATTACAATTTCTGAAATGTTTCAAAGGATATATAATATCATTATGTTGAAACTTTTTTTCCCCAAACAACAGTTTCATGTCATGCAAGACCAACATTTGTAGTATCCCCTAAGTATTGGTAAATCCCATTGTGATAGTATAATAGGCAGGTGATATTGCAAAATGCAGCACTTACAACCATATCACGTATATTCTGTCCCCTCTTAGAAGAGCACATTGGTTTGTCGTTCTGATTGATGGTGTTCTGCACTAAATGCCGATGTTTGTGCAATATATTTTAATCACATTGCTTGCTGTACAAAAGGTGCTGAAAAAGATGGGTCTTTGGTCACTTTCTTGTGTAAGCCTAGGTACCAAAGGTGTTCCCTATGGGTAAAGCAGGCCCTTTTTCAGGCTTACTTAAGTAATCATATTGCCTACCATCTCTCAAACAGTCTCTCTATCAGAGAGTCAGACTCATGAAATAAATCCGAATACATTGAATAATTCCTTTGTAACGCTGAAATTGACCATAAGTCTGGTTGTGTCTTGGATTTCTAGGGTGATGGCTAGTATCCATTAACAAAGAGTTCCTTTCTATTGGTTTGCAGAAAGGTGTGGTAAAAGATTTGTCACCCCCGGGTTTAACTGTGAGGTCTAAGAAAGAAATTTCACATGTATTGTAGGTCATGCTGAACTGGATATCGTTGGTTTGGAGATTGATCAACTCTTTCAAAAAATCCAGTATCTCTGTGTAATCTTTTCTAATCAAGAATTGGTGACTGCAAAAAGATACTGGGCCTGATTCACAAAGGTAAACTGAGACTTTTGTGTAAGTTTACAATTTTTTGCATCGCACAAAGGAATTTTACGAGTAGTATCTTTGTGATTGGAAAGTCTCCACACTCATGGCAGAGACTCTCCATCTAAAAAGGTAGGCAGTCAAAAAGATAATACTTGTAAAATTAGTTTGTGAATTTCAAAAAATCGTAAACTTGCACAAAAGTGTAAGCTTGCCTTTATGAATAAGGCGCACTGTTTATCATAGTTATCCATTAATAGATTAGCCAGATCCCGTAAAATCCAGCCCCCATGGCTAGACCTTTTTTCTGAAAATAAAAAGTATTTTGGAATCTGAAATAATTGCAAGTCAAAGGAAGTATCGCCAATTCATTGGCAAAGTCAGAGGGGACCAGAATCGGATGTTCTCTTGTTTCTAGAGTGTAAAGAATAACTTGAGATGGCTTCCTGTTGAGGTGTATTTGTGTATAGAGATTGGACATCCATAGTTACTAGCAGTTGTGAGTTAGTGTCAGAAGAATGACCCTCGGGATGTTGTATAAAATCCAAGCATCCCTAATGAAACCCAGGTTTAGAAACAAATGGTTTTAAGAATAAGATAACATTAACAGAACCACAGCCTGGCACAATTAGTCTATCTGGAATAGTCTCCAAGTCTTCATGGATAAAGTCTAGATGGGAGGTGTGTACTTTGGTGCATTCTATTTAAAAATCAATCTCATTCTTGCACAAAACCGTGTTTAGCTTGTTTGTAGTTGTATTCTTAATAAGTGTCTGAATGACTGATAGGATCACCAATTAACTCTGGTATAGTGTTCCTCATTGGACAACAATATGTAGTATGCAGATGGACGGAGTGTAATATGCTGTATATTAGTATTGTTAAAGGTGTGGAGGGGGCCTTTTAAATATATATTTGCTCATGTATACTGTAGGAAAGTAGCCTCTTTCTAGCATGGTTACCCCCACTTTTGGCCTGTTTGTGAGTGTGTGTCAGAGTGTTTTTACTGTGTCACCGGGATCCTGCTAGCCAGGACCCCAGTACTCAAAGATAAAAACCTATATGTCAGTATGTTTTGTCTGTCTCACTGGGACCCTGCTAGCCAAGACCCCAGTGCTCATATTTTGTGGCCTAATGTATGTGTTGTCAGTAGTGCTTGACTGTGTCACTGAGGCTCTGCTAATTAGAATCTCAGTGCTTATGCTCTCTCTGATTTACATTTGTCACTGTAGGCTAGTGACGTCATTTACCAATTTCAATTGGCACACTGGACCCCCCTTATAAGTCCCTAGTATATGGTACCTAGGTACACAGGGCATTGGGGTTCCATGAGATCCATATGGGCTGCAGCATTTCTTTTGCCACCCATAGGGAGCTCAGACAAACGCTTGCACAGGCCTGCCATTGCAGCCTGCGTGAAATAACACACATGTTATTTCACAGCCATTTTCACTGCACTTAAGTAACTTATAAGTCACCTATGTCTAACCTTCACTTGCTGAAGGTTAGGTGAAAAGTTACTAAGTGTGAGGGCACCCTTGCACTAGCAAATGTGCCCCCACATAGTTCAGGGCCATTTCCCCAGACTTTGTGACTGCGGGAACACCATTAAACGCATGCTCTACATATAGGTCAATCCCTATATGTAGCTTCAGAATGGTAACACCAAATATGGCCATGTAACATGTCTAAGATCATGGAATTGTCCCCCATTCCAAATCTGGTATTGGGAACCAATTCCATGCATCCTGGGGGCTACACCATGAACCCCCAGTACTGCCAAACCAGCTCTCTGAGACTTGCACTGCAGCTACAGCTGCTGCCACCTCACAGACAGTGTTCTGCCCTCCTGGGGTCTGGGCAGCCCAGTCCCAGGAAGGCAGAATAAAACATTTCCTCTAAGAGCGGGGTGTTACACCCTCTCCCTTTGGAAATAGGTGTTACAGGTTGGTGAAGGATATCCTCCCCCAGCCTCTGGAAATGCTTTGAAGGGCCAAGATTGTGCCCTCCTTGCATAAACCAGTCTACACTGGTTCAGGGACCCCTTCTCCCCTGCTCTGGCATGGAACTGGACAAAGGGAAGCGGAGTGACCACTCCCCTGTCCATCACCACCCCAGGGGTGGAGCCCAGAGCTCCTCTAGTGTGTCCTAGACTTCAGCCATCTTGCTTTGCAAGGTGTGGGGCACGATGGAGGGCTCTGAGTGGCCATTGCCAGCAGGTGACATCAGAGATCCCTCCGGATAGGTCCTTAGCTGATAAGGTAGCCAATCCCCCTCTCAGGGCTATTTAGGGTCTCTCCTGTGGGTTCTCTTCAGATTCTGCTTGCAGGTTTCCTTCAGGAATCGTCTGCAACAACTTCAGACTCTTCTGACCTTGGATCAACCGCAGCCTGCTCCAAGAAACGCTGTAACTGCAACAAAGTGTCTACAAGAGACACTTTTCTTCAGCAACCTCAGCTCCAAGTCAGCAACTGCAAGTTTCCACAGTGTGCACGCTCTGAGGACTCCCTGTCTTCATCCTGCATCAGAAGGACCGAAGAAATCTTCTGTGGATGGAGTCACTCTCCTGCTCCAAGCAGGCACCTACCAAGAGGATGACCGGTACCCTGGGACTCCTCTCACAGTGACAAGCATGCTCCTAAGGACGCAGAGGGTGGACATCATCGACATAGACTGTCCTGAGGTCCTGCTGACGCAATTTGGAGGAGGTAAGACCTCGCCTTTCCTGAGAGCGACAGTACCCCTGTGTTGTTGTGCTGCATTAACCACATTTTGTACCTCCTTTGTCCCCATGTCCTGGCTGGCTGGCATCCTGAGGACTCTCTAAAGTGCTGAGAGCTTCCTCCTCACACAGAGTTGAGGCCCCCAGGTCCCTCCTGGGTCCGTCAAGTGCCATTTTGACGCAAAATGCACTTTTGTCATAGCCAAGGCTTGTTGGCGACTTTCAACACAAAATCACATCTGCAACGATCTTCACGCCGTGGGACATCTTTTGCATCATGCAGGAACCCACTGACATCTTCCTAGGGTGCATTTCTGCAGTCTTCGACTGACCATGGACTCTTCTTTTGCACCCTCTTCTGGGTTGGAAGGGTTCCTGCCCTTCCTGGAACTTCTTTCGACTTCTGGACTTGGCCCCCTTCCTTTGCAGGTCTTCAGGTCCAGGAATCCAGAAGTTGTTATTTGCAAACTTGGTTGGCTGCTGCAAAATCCCAATTACGAGGTGTAGTATTTCCTAAGGAAACTTGCAGTACTTTACTCCTGCTTTTCTGGGCTCTGGGGTGGGGTAATTTACTTACCTTTACTGTATTCTAACTCTCCCAGCGATTCTGCACACACTAAACTTGTCTAGGTGGGAATTTGTGATTCGCATTCCAATTTCTTAGTATAGGGTTTGTGTTGCCCCTAGATCTATTTTCTCCCATTGCAATCTATAGCATGTCCTATTGTTTGCATTGTCCTATGACTATTTACTTGTCTAATTTTGGTGTCTAGTGTATATATTGTGTATTATACTCACCTCCAGAAGGAGTATTGTCTCTAAGATATTTTTGGTACTGTGTCACCCAAATAAATACCTTTATTTTTGGTAACACTGAGTATTGTCTTTACTTGTGTATAAGTACTGTGTAACTATAAGAGGTATTGCAGGAGCTTTGCATGTCTCCTAGTTCAGCCTGAGCTGCTCTCCTATAGTTACCTCTACCAGCCTAAGCTGCTAGAACACTACTACATTTCACTAACAAGGGATAACTGGACCTGGTGTAAGGTGTAAGTACCCAAGGTACCCACTACAAACCAGGCCAGCCTCCTACATGTTAAGGGCGTGGAGGGGGCCTCTTTAAGATATATTTGCTCAGGTATACCCACAGCACTGTTGTATCCCAAAGCCTGCTTAGTTTTCTACTGTCTGCTTTGTTGCATTACGAGCTATGCTCTAACAACTAAAGTGTGCACTGATTCTGTACTGGTTGCTTTATCTTGCTTCTCTCCCACAGGATAACACGACTCTCAATATGCCTTCTTTGATATAACACCCATATATGTGCAGTGCAGCACAGGTTCGGTGAATAGTTAGCTAGTGCCAAACTTACAGAACTCCACGCAACCATTCCACCAGTCTACACTATTCAGACGTTACCAGACACACTCAGCTCACCTCCAATATGCTATTACCAGGTTACCATTAGCCATCCACTGGCCATCCAACTGTACCTTAGAGCCAACAATACCAATTACAAATCACTTTACCATTGACTCCTAAAATTTGTTTTTGCAAAATAGAAAATGCTAAATGGAACAATGACACTGTGGTGTGCACAACGAGCCACCAAAGTCATACAGTTGGCAATGTATGCTGATCCCTCACCATATCAACACCCACCAATCACATAAAATTACCTGAAACACACAGCCCCTTATGCGCACAACTCTGATTAGCGATATTAGTCTAGAAACCAATCTGCACAGCTCGGCGATGGGCAACTAAAATTGCAGCCCAACGAGAAGCAGCAAAGTCCTTCTGCACACCTAGTCATACACATAACATGCGACAAAGATCTTTAACTAGATCACCCTTGTCTTACTTACGTACTAACCAAAGTGAACCATTAGTAACATGGGTTTTTAACAAACCTCCACTAACCAGCTCTGCAATGGAGACTCCGCGTGGTTCTCGCAACTCAGACTTCCTGTGTGACCCTGAACAAAGAGATGTGGGAAGGAGGAGGCGTGATTATACTACAGAAGACAAGCAGGGACACCAAACTCCGAATTACATCAGAGGTTCCACCACAGCCCATCTGAGGATGACGGGAATAAAAGAAAAGGGGTGTATGGGCTTTGCTTATTTGACTGACAATTCTTGCAGACCATGCCTAACTAACTTGGTCATATTGTGCACCACCAAAGTATCACACTGACAGTAACACCAGAAACACAAAATTTAATAGAAAATTGCAATGTTTTGTATTTCAGTTTTTTTTACCGTGAGAGAGATGTAAAAAGTTTTAAAAGAATAGCTGATGACAAACATACGCAACTATGCACACACCCATAGTCACCCTTGATCCTGAACATGTACAAGGTGATTTACCTGTTCACACAGGGGTCCTAGGGAATTTGGTGAAATTAAATAAATAATTAGACACCTGCCACCAACCTCCTTTGACAACAGATTACTGACAAGAGGCAGTGGGTTCTGAGGTAAAGTCTGGGGATATCTGCACGATGTTTTAAGGAGCCTGATGCTTGCATACAGATTAAAAATGTTCCAGAAAAATGAATACAATAAAAAACAAACAAGCATTAGCAATGCCAACAGGTCTAGCTTTTTGTTGGGTGTATTGTTTGGTGACAGATGGACAACTTGCTGTGTGTAGTTCACAGCTGTACTAGAAATAATCCATAATGAAATAATGTGTTGGGCTACAACAAAATGGAAGCTGTGGGTGGGGTTTCTTTGCTGAACAAACTGTAAAAGCAGAATTAAGCTATTCTCTCAAAGAAGTGTGTTATGAAAAGGGGTCAGAAAATATAAATATTATGCAGAAAAGATTTTTGACAAAAGGCCAGTTTTTTGTTGCATCTTTAAGAAAGCTTAGGCGCATCCACGTCTTTACTTTGTGAACACAAAAGCTGTAAATTCAACAGCATGTTATCATGATAGCAAAGTGAAGCAAGTTAACGCACAATGCTAATTAATGAATAGTACTCTGTCCTTATGATTAGGTAAGGCATCCAAACTGCAGCACTTCCAAAACAAAAAGCCATAAATCAGCAAATAAAATGCTTTGTGTCAGCAAAAGAACTACAACAAAGAACTCAAGTCAGCTCTAACCTTAGAAAACGACCATATGAGTCCTCATCGGCTAAACCAGAAACACAAAGTGGGACTTGCAACCATCTACTAAATGCCATGGTCTTGATGGACAACCCATCAAACCAATGGCACACTGTGATAGAAACACGAAAGCTATTGGCTGCAAGATGGTGCCCCAAAGCTCACTCTCGCTTTGTAAATCTTACTGTACGATTTGGAATAACTGAAGACATGAGATCATGCAAGCAGTGCTTAATTTGAGCTGGTGGTTGCCAGTGAAAGCCACCGCCACTTATTTTTTTGGGGCTGGTACTTATTTTTCCTGATTGGACATTTCCTGAGAGCGAGAGGGGGAAATGCACATAGGGCAAAAGAGGAGGAAGAGAAAGACTGAAAAAACATCATAATGGAGAATGAACTACACCCACAAGAGTGAGATAAAGGGGCAGAGAGTGTCCAGTACTGGTTTTAAGAGGTCTGGCATGAATTCAGCACTACACAGCCTTATTATTCGACGCACTGGTGTTGGCCACGGCCTTCTGAGCAGAGCTTCAGTCACTGGCACTCATTCTTTTACAAATTAAGCACTACATACAAGCAGCTAAAGCTGTCTATAGCCAGAGCAAATCAAGAGCTTTATAGTAGCAGTCAGACTTTTGACAATGACAGATTAGGAAATCACATATAGAAACAAAAGCACACTAACAAGTGGACAAAGATGCAAACAACCAATTAACTACAGACAGACAATGAAATGCGACAAAATACACATTTGTAGACACAGAACCTGGTACGTGAGAACATGCACATCTACAGACATATGGAAAATGCACACCTATCGACAGAGACAAGAAGACACATGAGCAAATAAACATCTATACATCCCTCACACAAACTGCTGAAGAAGCAAATACACATTTATCAATACAGGCCCACTAACAGAAGAAATGCACACCCGTACACAGCCTCCTTCCTATAACATAAAATAACACTGACACACTAAGACAAAAAATACAAGCTTACGACAAAGACACACTGACAACCTTCACTTTCTGAGGCAGACTCACCTGCACGCAAACACCTAATGAGTAACTCAGTGCACGTGCGCACGCTCACACACCTGCTAGTCATTGGTCAGTCATTTGCAGCGATGGTGATGTCCTGTCAGCGTCCCAGGACCCAGAGAACTTCAACTGCCCTGAAAGCATACTCTTTACCAAACATGGGTCGCTGAGTCAGCCCGCCTTTGGGACTCCCTGTCAGTATAAATATATACACAGCCCCGTCCCGGCTCATCCCTCTGCTTATAAACAGTGCAGTGCTGGGAGCTCTAGCAGGCCTAGGAAAACAGAGGAGCTAGAAGGTGTGGAGAGAAGAAGGAGCCAAATCTCTTGATGTGCTCAAAAGAGAGAGGAACAGATTTACGAAGTTGCTGTGCTGCGCTGTGATATGGAGAGAGTGCAGCTCAGAGACATATATACAGATTATGGCTCACTGGTGCACACATGCTGTCTAACATTGGTTTCGTATTAGAGGGTTAGCCTTCCAGTACAAAATACTATCACTAGGCACACTTTTAAACCTTTCACACATTGCATGTGTGCAGCACACATGCACTCCGTTGAAATTTAGGACAAAATAAAAGGATTTCTCCTACTTAGCACCTTCCTCAAGGATGCATCATTTTTTGGCACAAAGTCCTGTCTAACAATTTTAGTAGATACGACTTTGCTTCAAGAACCATGAGTGGAAGTGTTCCACCCATGGGATGCACCCCTCGTGCAAAATAGTAATAATAAATCTACCCCTAAAACATTTCACAATTTGTGCCTGCATCAAGCAAACATTTGTTTACGCAAAGCCATGGCTGTCAAGCTTTGTAAATTCTGGCTTTGAATCAAAAACCATGTATGTTGGCACTTGAATGCCCAAGCCCCTTCAATGGCGCCCCCTCTTGATGCATTGCTACAAAGAGCCATTTGCGCTTTAAAAAGTGCAACCTTCCAGTGCAAAAAAAGTTTTGTGTGGGACAGCAAATACCATATCAAGGCTTTCTGTAACTTTGTAGCAACGCAAAGTCTTGATCAATCTCATCAGAATAGTGACCTCAGACAATGCTGAGGGGGGCAGGAATTGTGCAGTAATAATGCAGAGACATGCCCTGAAATCTGACAGAGTTTAGGGGTCATCGCATGAGGTCTAGCAATGCTGAGGCAGGATCTGAGGTCTAACATGCCATGAGAATGCCCGACAGACAGAGGAGACAGTGGCTGATTTCTGACAACTCTAAGGACTCTGATTTCTGACCAGGGTGAGAAGACAAGACCGGATCTCTAACCTAATGGTGCCCAGGAGGCAGGGACTGGGCTTTGATTGGCAGTAGCGTAATGCAAGATGACAAGCGCCCCCTGCAGAACGTAATGTAGGGTCCTCGAGTCTGCCGTATCGTACAGACATACCTTGGAATTGGGCCCAATGGAGGACCCCTTGAAGGGCTGGGCATGGGTCACCTGGGGGGTTGGGGGACGGTTCTGCCTCGGGGCCTGTGTTACGCCCCTGCTGGTTGGGTTTCCATGGCTGCGCTGGATTTGGGTCCGGCTAACCTCACGTATTTACATATTTTCAGCCTAAGAGATGAAACAGAAAGAGAGAGGGGAGGTGATGGAGAGCTGAAGGGATGGGAGGAAGGACTCTAACCAGCTAGTGGTGGGGAGTCAGTCACACATTGGGATCTAGGTGACTCTAAAGCGCCTCCACAGAACTAGTGAAACATTAAGTCTTTGTCATACACGCCTCTGAGTGTTTGTGTGGTTTGGGGAGTCTTACTGGCGAAGGGCTGGAAAGTAATTGCTGATCACACCAACCTGTGTGACTGACTCGACCCCAGCCACGCTCGTTTTCAAACGCTCTGGTAAACCCAGCTAATTTCTGAGAAAGATGCCCAAGGGACAAACATGGGCACCAAATGCAGTGGAGGACAGGATAGGAGTGGATAGGGGGCAGGGGGTCTCCTTGAGAGGGAGTAGGCGGCATTTTGATGACCTCTCCAGCGACAGCGGAACCCAATCAAATCACCGGGACATAAAAGCTATAGCTGATCTCCGAGTAATCCTCGGTCTTACTGTTCATAGGACGCTCCAGTGCCTAAGGTTTAAAGCATGCCTCGAAGCGCATTCTGAATACAGACATATACAAATAGCACTACGATACTAGTGCAGTTGTGTATAGTCTAGGTGCACACCAAGGTGAAAAAGTATGAGAGAACGCCTTCTGCCCCAACACTGATTCAGAGCGCTTAAGAGAAGTTTTAGCTGAGTGAGTAAAGGTTTTGCACCGACTGACCAGCGCAGAAAGGACATCTTCTCAGAGTGGTGCTAATACCTAAGCAGCTCAAGCAGAGAAGCTTTCACTGCCACGTATGTGGCCTCTACCTCCAGGGCGGCGTCAGGCCAGGTACTCACCTCCATGCGCGCGAGGACAAGTCGAGACTTCCCTGTCAGGCTCCCGCTTAACGCGCTCCCTCGCAGAGCACGGGCCAGGGCCACTGCGTTCACGACACGACCCTCCGGCACACTGCGCCGACTGGAGCGGTGTCTCCCATGGAGCCAGCCCAGACCCGGTCACTTGACGCGGTAATCCGCCTGCCCCCACAATAAGGCTTTGTTGTACCGTTATTCTCTGTCATAATCTTCGGAATTAAGCCCACTCTCTGTTTACAGAGACGGGATAAAAGGAGGGGGTGGAGGGAACAGAAGGACCTTCCTGGTGCACACATCGGGGGCTAATTTGTTTCTGTTAAATCTTTCCTGTTTTTCTTTTCTGAATTACTCAACGACTCCTGAATTAATAACCCTGGCTTTGTCCCAGCTCGTATTTAGCATAATCTAAAGACCGGAAACGTGACAGTCACCATGAAATGCCAGAGAGACTGCCCTAAAAAGCACCACTACGGCACCATTAAGGCAAATATGTTCCAAGACATCCTAGTGTCTCCATGCCTAACGACCACCACTGAGCACACTAGTGAAAGTTTCCAACTCCAGCAGCACCGAAAACAGCACTACAAGAGCGCCCAGTATCGTCACTTGCGACGACTCAAGACTGTACAACTGAACAGGTCACAAGTGCTTAAAAAAAAGAGGAGGGGCTAACCAAGTTAGTCTGTATGCAAGTGACATCACGAAACGTGACATCACATGTGGCATTACAGGAAGTGACATCACAGGAAGTGGCATTACAACCAATGACTTTACCGGAAGTGACATCACAAGATGTGAGATCAGATCTTAAGACCTCACAAGTATGTTTATCAGGTCTATCTCAGTGCTTAATTTATACTTGGTGTTTCCATTGCGGAGCACCGGCACTTATTTTTGAGGTCCGGCACTTATTTTTCTGCCTCAAGCATTTACTGCGAACAAAGACACATATGGGAAAGATGGAGGAAGAGAAAAACGAAAAAACGTCACAATGGGAGAAAGCAGAAAGCTGCAAGAGTGAGTTGAAGGAGTCAGGGAGTGGCTTTAAATGGACTGAAGAAGCCTAAAATGGCTTCAGGATTACGCTGCTGCCTTAGTATTCGGTGTTCCCACATTTAATTGCAGCAACCAAGTGTTTAGGAGGAGGGCTTTGGGCACCGGCACGTTTTTATTTTCAAATTAAGCAATGGTCTATCATGAGTACATTTGAGCGTGTTAGGAGTATACATGCAAACACTTCTAATTTAGGCAGAAGACTCACTTTTTTGGGCAGAAATGTGACACAACCCTGACGCTAAATCTGGCCTCAACTTATACATATGTTTTTTCAATACTCTGTCAGAAAGAAATTGGTAACAAAGAGAAATGTGACAATAAATCTCTTCTGTTTAACTAGTTGCAAAGTCTGAATTTTAAAAGATCTTATGGTGTTAAGGCACCTGTTGCAGAGATCTGTGGGTTCCCAGTAAATCTGAGGGAATACAGTTAAATAACTCTAGTGGGTAATGCACATGCTAGAAAGATCTGGATTTTGCCTAGTGCCAATTTTTACTCAAAGTAGCATAGCGGTCAGGAGTGGCTCTTCCATTATAGGGGAGGAGCGTCACACACTAAAAAATGCCCCAGAAAAGCCTAGAAATGAAAAATTAAATGGTAATAAACTTTCTTTATTACCATTTTATTTTTCACCAACCTGTCCCAAACAGAGTGTCAGGACGGGGTGAGGCAATTGTTGTAGAGTGGTAGCAGGGAGCTGTGCACTTATGTTTAAAGTGTGCATGTCCCTTTGGTAAGCTGTCTTTCAAAGGCCAGCCAGACATGTGCATTTTAAACCTCCCTAACCCAGCTTTCTAAGACAGCTGGGATAGAGAAAGCACAGGCCTGCAGTGCTCTTAAGAGCAGTGAGAGAGGCCGCTCTCTCCAATCCTAGTGGTTGTCTGATGCTGGTTTCCACATGAGAGCAGTACCAGGTTTGGTTAGGGGAGAGAAGACTGGAACACCAGAGCGAGAAGAAGGTCTTTCGGCAAGCCAGGAATAAGTGGCTTTTTTTAATTTTATTTTATTACTCCCCCCCATTTGCACCCCCACCACTCTCCTTACATGCCTGCTGCCACTGATAGAGGGTTAACATACCTCCTGCAAAGCAATCATGTAATATGCAGATAACAGATTTTTATTTTATGTAGATAGGTAAGTGGAATACTGCTTTTAACACAGAGATCCTTATGCTACATGCAGTTCGTAAATTGTAATCCTTCTAAGACAGCGCAGTGAGCTATGAAGGACGATATGTGACTCATACACCTTGTAACCCTCACTATCTTATGTAACAGAGCCTTAACATTGATGTACAAACTTGTATGATTTATTGTCAGTGTAATGAATGTGTGTGATATAAAGCGCTCTGACACTCTGCGTTGGGATGAGTAGTGCTAGAACTGAACTTAAAAATAGTGGAATTTAAATTAGTATTTTGTGTAAATACGTGGAAAGAGCAACACATCTCACATTCTTACACAGCATGCACATCTCTCATATACGGGGACTTAACAAAGTCATAAGTGTGCCTCTCTTAAGTATGTGTTAAGTGCCAATAAGCTGTTTGCCTTTATTTCCCCTCCACTGCATTTACATCTAGGTGTGAGGCTCCAGATAGCTTCCAGCCAAGTATATTCCAACCAAAAGAAGCCGGATGGCCCCTTAAATTCGGCCTTTGTTACGGGCCCAGCTGGCGTCTGAAATTGGAAAGACCCCCTTGCCAGCTGCACGTTGTTGCTCAGATTGAAAGCAGACAATGTGCTGGTGCTGATGAATGTGTCCCGGTATCTGAAAATTATATTGGGAAGAGTTTAGCATTTAACAGCTGGGCCCAACTTCTTGGTAGGGTGGACGGCTTCCACCCTGTGAAAATAGTGGGTGGACACCATCCACCTGCACATACCCCTGACATGTGCCCTGCTACTGAATGAAGAATATCGACATTTAAGAATATTGAGGGACAAAATATCGAAAGGTAAGTACATATAGGGAAGCATAGATGTACTATTCCTAGCTCAACATCTGCGTAACTTGAAGATATAGGTACTGCTTAGGTACATATTTATGGATGTAGGAATAGAAAACCTAGACTTACTTACCTTGTTTCCCAATATTTTGCCTTCAGTACCTTAGATATTCTGACTTCAGTATTTAATATGCACACCTCAATAGATATTAATGTATGAATACACAGCTCTGCAGAAGACCTCAGTATTACTATTCATCAACCAAAGAAGCTTTAATGTCACCAATCGCAGCCAGAAAGCAATATAACCCTTTATGTACTGCCATTGTCCAATTTCGCCTAATGAGAGGTCCCAAATATTCCACTCATTCAGCACAGGACAGAACAATGCATTATGCCAAACATCAGCTCTTGCAACAGCCAAACAGGTTTTCAAATCATCCTGCAGAACTTGACCAAGGACCCCACAAATCTCCAATTGCAACAACCTCCCAAGAGTAACATGCAAGAGGGTCTGATATTGCCACAAACAGCCACCCAAGGTGCATCAAAATCATCAAACAGTTTGATGGGAGGATCCAATAACACTATTCACTTATAGCGATGAGTTTCCATCGTCACCAAATGCAACACTGCAAGAAGTGCCAGTAGTGAACAATTCAAAAAGCTATATGGTTTGAGGGCATCTAGTCTCTTTGCGCTAAATTCCTTTGATGTGCATCTATATTAAAATTTAGTGTAACATGCTCCAATGATTGGTTTTCATCTGCCCAACATTTCTTTGCCACCTATTTTCTTCAGTTTATTTCACTTCATCAGTCCTTGCCTGTAGCCAAACCTCTACCTCTCATCTACTATTTGCAGTTCTGTCACTTACAGTCGTATAACCCTTGTCTCAGCCCTGGACATACATGTTAGCAGGGTTAGCACTCCACAGGATTACAAGTTAGGCATCCCTTCTTTTACTCCACCTATCAATTGATCCCCAACTATATGCTTGTGTGTATGTGTCTTTTATTTGTATAGTGCAAATGTAGCCAAATGGCAGTGGAGCGCTGTACAAGGTCATAGACAATGATACACTCAATTAGTGGTTCGAGGGGAAGATGTGTTCTGATAGTAGGTGGACTGCTACTTCATCGTGATGCAGTGTTGTTTGAAGAGGTGTGTCTTCATCTCTTTCTTGAGTTGGAGCAGCGTTGGGGTGATCCTCATGGATACAAGGATGTCTTTTCAGATTCTTGTTGAATAGACGGTGAAGGCCTCCTGCCTTGTGTTGGTGATTTTTTGCACTTCTTCGTCTTCAGATCACCGCAGGCAAGTTACCATATTACCCCTGTAGCTTTCCATCCCCACATTAAAATGCCTCCACAAAAGTAAACATGTCCAGAGACAGTCTTCAGAACTCATGCACATCATCACCCGTGACAAACACATGAAAACCAGGACCCTATGTTCTCTCTCCCCTGGTGTCTCAGTTGCAACACTGCCCCCTGCTTCACAACCACATTTTAATCCCTCTGCACACACCTATTGCTCTTTCCTACCCATTCCACACCCCTGGCTGTGGCAAAGCGTTGACATTATTTATATAGTATTATATGAAATTAATATTGTAAAAGATACTTCTACCACCCCATCTCTTAGACTTCTATCTCCAACGCTAATACCACTTATTTTGGCTACTTCAATCTCACCGTGTCGCCAAAAGCCAAATCAATGAGACTTTCTCCTGAATCTGTAATCCTTTCTTCACCACCTTCTTACACCTCTGAACCCATTGATAATCTTACAGGTAATCTGGACCCCATATCTTTATTGACTACCTTCAGTTTTTTAATATTTGTTTGCAATGACCAGTCTCCAATGACTTGCAGAATCACATTTAAAAAATCCCTGTACAAAGGACAAACCAGACATTTGACTATCACCGCTAGATTCTTTGAAAATGTTCCAGTCAATCCCGTAAAACCGTTCATTTCCTGTCTTCACCTCTGCCCTACAGATGACATTCACACCATCCTTGACATCACAAACTCCACTCTCACAACTATTGTTCACAATCAGATAAACCTGTGTAGTCAGACAGTCACACCAAAACCCCAATGCCACATGGCCTTCTCAAGACCTGAATATGAATATGTACACAATGAGAAAAGAAGAAAAGACCTGCTGCTCAATACACTCCCATAAGGACCTCGCAGGTCTCATTATTGTACACCGAATGTAAACATTCAACGTGGCAAGTTAAATTTCACAAGTATACTGAATTCATCTTGTAAATTGGCCTTCAAAAATGTTGAGCACCAGTTCCTACTTGACACCATGTTCGCCTGCAGGTGCACTCCAGAAAACAATACTCAACTGGTTCTCCTTTTTGGACAAGATCCCTTCTTCAAGAATTGTCCTCTCCTCGTTCCTCCCAACCTGGACGACGGATATCCACCACGCCCAGGTAACTCTAAACATCCAGTGCTGACAGTCTGACAATAAATATGCCCTTTGAACCCACAGTGTTTATGTCAACTTCTATCTGTGCGTTTGTCACCTGCACCTCTTGGCAAGTAATTCCGTGATCTTTGTAAAGTGTCGACAGTTCTTCAGGGCTAATTCCACGTTATATAGAAATAGAATAAATAAATAATAAAAGTAATCAATTACCAACATGAGGAACTTCTGCATCACCCACCACACAGCTCCAAAAGAGGGCTGGGTGTTCACAACAATCCAAGAGGCCTGTGTAAGGCTCCACCATCGCACGCCAACTCAAGAGACGCTAGTATCAAAAAAGCACAGCATAGCACAAGGTTCAAACACCCAACACAGTACCCAACAGCTATTGTATGCCTAAGTATAACTAAATGTTTTTTCACAATTAGCAAAGCACTGAAATATCCCCTAATAAAGCCATTTGCAATATCCACACGCTCCAACACCTAAGACAGTCCAGTACGAGGGTTCAATAAAATTAGTGCAACATTTTAAGATGCTCCAAAATCACCCATTGTGGCAAGCAAGTATACTCTTTATTGCCAAGTCCAGCAATAAATGTGGGAAGAAATAACTCAACAAAGCAATTCCCGAGGCCTCAATATTGGCACTGACAACAACTTAAAAGGCTTTAATATCACACAGCGCAGCATGGAAAGAGATTGTGATATAACCAGCTGTAACAACACAAGAGACTTCAACAACATCCAGCAGAGCACTTTAACTGTCCCAAATATTGCATTTTTTGTACAAATCGTAAGGCTGAAACAACACCCAGCAGAGCACATCATGAGGTCCCCATTTAACTTTTTACAATATTATTATTAGTAAGGGTGACCCCGATCAAGGGACAGCAGAACCCTCTACATAGCAAAAGTTATCCATGGCAGATGTGTATGGTTACAGAGTGCAGGCAGGGACACACGTAAGGGCATCAGGTCAATGTGCGACCGGGTGGGAGGAGGGAAGGATAGTGGAATTCCTGAGATGGGTGGTATCTCCTGTGACTCATTGGATAATAATAAAAATATCATTATTATCCGTGGCAAGAGAGGGGATACAGGTGTGGTAATGTGAGGCTTAAGAGAGAAGGACGGAAAATGCAAACCAACCAGGATGCAGAGTAGTGGATTAAAAGTTGCGTTAATAGTCACAAAAGAAAGGAATGATGAGGAGCCACGGATGAGCGGTATAAGAAATAACTGACTGGCAGGTAATCTGTAAAGGCTAGAGTTCCAAGGGGCCTTAATTACAGGTAGCCAGAGGTAGTGATTGGTAACCATAATTTGCATTCCTTTGCAGAGTTTTACCATCGTTGTGACTTAACCAATCTGACGGTTGTTCTTCAAAATTAAGAATTGCTTAGGCTTTCGGTGGTGTTTGGAGCTGTTTGTCTCTGATTTATCGCCATTTACGAATGTGAAACGAGCTTGAGGAAACATTTTGGGAAAAAAAAGAATGGCACCTCAGCGATGGTAATTTTTTCAATGTCAGTATAATGGTCGTACGGAATGTAGGGTCACCTCCTCTATCCCTCCACCTGTAGTGGTGGGACACCACTCAGAATCTACTGGAGATTTTTAAGGATGATAGTGGCAAAAAGGGTTCAGTTTCCTAAAGGAAGTTATGCAGTATATGATAAATTGTACTACTGGAAATAAAGTTCACGATACAATAAATAGGGGGTCTGGGCAGGTCGAGATATAACATTGCCAGTGCTTTTATTCATGGAAAGGTGGGTGAATTTTTGGAACTGTTACTCAGGCATCATGTATGGTCTGTGTACTATGGTAGGCAGGCACTGTGCAAGACTGGATAGATCTTTTTTTCACAGTAAATTGTATTGTGTTTTAGCATTGCCATAAGGCCGGGCTGTTCTAATTCAGAGAGGAGGTTTGCAATTAGACCGCCTGCATCAACTACATAAACAATAACATAAGAACATGCACAGACAATGTAGATTTTCCTAGTATGTTATGAAGGAAAGTCTTAATTTTATTAAAGACACGGAGGCGAGTATTATGCAATAGTCTTTTCTTTATTTTTAATAGCAGCTCCAGTCAAGAACTACAAATCCCATAAGGCAAACGACAAGTAGCCAATGGGAAAACAACAGTAGTCTATAACAATGCACCAATCACCATCGTATCTATGGAATAATACCGATCCTGACTGAAAACAGCCCTCTTTTCTTGTGCGATACTCAATGAGAAGTAAACAATGGTATGATAAGAAAACAAATGAAAAATGCCAAACAAAGCGAGAAAACTTCTTGAAGAAATAACAAAAGTCTCTGAAGAAAAACCGGCAAGTCCTGACGATCCATGACTTGATAATTCTTGAACAGCGATAATGAAGAAGGCACCACACCAAACAAGACTCCACTACGAGGTTTGCTGCGTTGGAGTAGACGCTAAAAGGGAGGGTAACAAACAGAAGAAATTAGAAACTGTAGCGGTGGGATAATACTCGCCTCCGTGTCTTTAATAAAATTAAGACTTTCCTTCATAACATACTAGGAAAATCTACATTTTATGGCAAGACCGGAGGCTCCTATTATGCAATTTTAAAGCGATTCAATCACGTTGAAAGAAGCATGTTGAATTGGCTTACAGTAAAACACTCCGAAAACATTATCGTTAGACCAGTCAGCTGATCTGAGAATATCCTCTAAACGTGAACCAGCCCAAAAAGCTTTGGATGCCATGGCTCCTCTAGCTGAATGTGCCCCAAAAGCAGAGGTATCAATACCGGCTAAAGACATAACCCAACGGACCCAACGGGCCAAAGTAGGAGAGGACACCGGCTTGTATGGTTTTCTAAAAGAGATCAGTAACTGCGTATAAGAGGAAACTCTCAGATCGGCTGTCCGTTGGGATAAAAAACTGAAGAAAGATTAGTCTTAGTACGTCTTGCCACATTAAACAAAACACCGGAGGGAGTAAAATAGCGAGCAGTAACATCTAGCGCTCTAACATCAGACAATCGTTTAAAAGAAACCAAACATAAAAGCATAGTTAATTTAGCCGACAACTGTTTCAAAGATAGCATAAAATTGTCAGGCCAAGACACAAACAACCTAAGTACTGTATTGACATCCCATAAAAAATTGTATTTAGGTTTCGGTGGATTAGAAAACTTTACTCCCTTCAAAAGACGACAAACCAACGGATGTTCACCAATAGGCTTTCCTTGAAAAAACTCGTGAGTCGCAGAAATCGCAGACCTATACAAATTAATAGTACGGAAAGACTTACCTTTACTGGCTTCTGACGCCAAAAAATTGACCATCAGAGAAACATCCGCTGTAGTGGGATCAACTTGTCTTCCCACACACCAACAACACCAGAGAGACCAAGCTGATCTATAAGCCTTTTTTGTCCCAGGAGCTGTAGCCCGGTCAATGAAGGCTGCAGCTTCTGCCGAAATTGAACGCTAGATCGGGAATCCCTGAAATTTTCCAGGCTGACAAAGTCAGGGACTCTTGAAGCACCAGACTGTGACGGAGACCTTGATGATTGGTCAGAAGGTCCGGGAAGGAGGGTATCAACATCGGAGATTCGATTGACAGTTCCAGGAGTGAGGGAAACCAAACCTGAGAGTGCCAAAAGGAAACTATGAGAACCAACGAGGCCTGCTGACGTCTGACTTGAGCCAAAACCCTGGGAATCAGGATAAAAGGAGGAAAAGCGTAATTCAGGGAGGACGACCAATCCTGAGAAAAAGCGTCGAAGGCTAAAGCTAGAGGGTCTGGTAGCCAACTGAAAAAACGAGGAAGTTGAGCGTTTAACCGTGAAGCAAAGAGATCTATGTGGAAAGGACCCCATTTGAGAATTAGCGTGTTGAACACCTGTAAGTTGAGCATCCAATCGCTGGAGTCCCGAAAAAAACGGGAATACCAGTCCGCCACCAAATTGAGATTGCCTGGCAAATATTCGGCCTGAACAGAAATCTTGTTTTGAAGACAAAACTCCCAAAACCCTTTCGCTAATTCCGCTAAAGGTTTGGATTTTGTGCCTCCTAGCCGATTGATGTACCGTACCGCCGAAATGTTGTCCATTCTGAGCAGAACTGAACACGAAACCCTGTCCCTTGCGAGGCTCCTGATTGCAAAGGAGCCTGCAAGCATCTCTAAACAGTTTATGTGCAATTTTGACTCCTCTAGAGACCATGAACCTCCAGTCGAGATTGCACCACACCGGGCTCCCCAACCCGACAGACTTGCATCTGACTCTAATACAAGATCTGGGGCTGATGCAAAGATAGTTCTGCCGTTCTAGGCATCTAAATGGTCTATCCACCACTGAAGTTCTGCCCGAGAATCCTGATCTAAAGCTATAACGTCTGAATAAGCTAGGCCTTTTTGAATATGACGAATCTTTAGTCTTTGCAAAGCCTGATAATGAAGAGGCCCCGGAAAAATCGCTTGAATCGAGGACGAGAGCCGACCTACAACTCTTGCCAGAGATCTGAGGGAAATATAAGAACTGCGAAGAATCAGGAGAATCTCAGACTTTATGGACTTGATCTTTGAAGACGGAAGGAGAAGAGTAGCCGATACCGAATCTACCAAAAACCCTAGAAACTCTATTCGATGAACTGGATCTAAGGAAGATTTCTCGTAATTTACGATAAAACCCAGATCCTCTAACAACGCGCAAGCGAGATGAACTTGCGACAGTAGCAAGGTTTGACTCTGACTCATGATTAGAATGTCGTCCAAATAAATCACCAGACGAACACCTCGAGCCCTGAGAAAAGCCGCCACTGGCCTTAACAATTTTGTGAAGCACCAAGGGGCGGAGGAAAGGCCAAAGGGAAGAGAAGTGAAACGATAATACTGACCTGCCCAGTAAAATTGGAGAAACTTCTGCGACACAGGATGAATGGGAACTGAAAGATAAGCATCCCGAAGATCCAATCTTACCAACCAGTCGCCTTGAAGAAGAGTATCTCGGAGATGAAGAATAGTCTCCATCTTGAAGTGTCGATAAAGGACAAACTGATTGAATTGTTTCAAATTGATGACAGGACGCATTTTCTTGTTCTTTTTCTGAACCAAGAAAACGGAACTGAGGAAACCTGAAGAATCTAGAAAACAAGGAGTAATAGCCTGTTTTTGCAATAGAGCTTGTATTTCTAACGAAATTAGATCTGACTTTTGACTTGAAAATTGAGGAAGGGGAGGAAAGACCTCTTGAAAAGGTTCTGCAAATAGTTCTATAACATAGCCTCGCACTGTGTTTAGAACCCAAGGATCTTTTGTAAGCTCCTCCCATTTTGACAGACATAGTGCAATGCGACCCCCCGCTACCGGGATAAAAGAATTCTGACTTACCGAGCTGAGCCGCGTTTCTGGTGTTACGGGCTCCTTTAGCCCTGAAGCCCCTGCTTCTTTGTGGATAAAATTGGGGTCTGTAATCTTGATAGGAGATCTGATATGGACCGCGGGAACCTTGGTTGGCGTAGGTTCGGCCGGCAAAGCGGTTCCTACCTCTGCCGGCCCTGGAGAAAACCCGAGAGGCAAACATCTTTTTCAAGGATTGCTGTGCCTTGTCAATCGAAGAAAAAGTGGTCACATACTTGCTTAATTCTTTGATAAACGAATTACCAAATAGCAAGCCTTCCGCTCTCACCCCCGGATCCGAACCAGCTAAATTAACCAACTTTGGGTCCAATTTCAGCAGGAGACCCTTCCTCCGTTCATGAGTAATAGAGGAATTAGCATTCCCCAGCAGACATACGGCCCTTTGAGCCCACAACGAGAGTTCTTCAGCATCAATGACCCCTTGATCCAGCCGAGCTGACTCCGCCATATCAAACATGCGGGTCAAAGGACCCACAATGTCCAACAATTTATCTTGGCACGTGGACCAAGCCTTATCTACCCCTTTACGGGGATCTTTCCCATATCTGGTGAAGAACGTCAGTAATGAGGGATCAATCATTGGAGTCGCAGTTATCATGGAAGCCAGAGCCGGGCGAGGACACTCCGATCTTATCTTCGCCCGAACCTGTTTATCCAGAGGGGTGTGAAGTCTGGCAGTGACGTAATCCGCCACATGCTCCGCGGGAAGCCACTCCGTAGAGTTTGGATGTTGAATATCCCCCGGATCAAACATGGGCACCCCTTCTGCATCCAGAACCACAGTGGACCCTGCAGCAAGCTTAGCTTTTTTAATTGGGGGAGGAAAGAACAACTCCCCAACATCCTCCTCAGAACTATCCACATCCGAAACAGGACTGTTCCCTTCATCATCCGTGTCCAAAATTTTTGTTATTTTAATAGGAACAGATACATTTTTTGTTTTCGCCATGCATTTTTTCACCGATTTAGATATTAACCCCTCCTTACTAGGAGGCCCATGAGGAACCACGTCCTCCGCCTTGTGTGAGACATTGTCACTTCCAGATTGCGTCACTTTTATATTTTTTGAAGAAATTTGACGCTTTCTGCCTTCCCCCGCAGAATGGGCCAGCATGGTCTTGGACACTATATTAACAACAGAGTTTTCCAAATTTTTTGAAAGCTTTTGCCAAGAGGCAACCATAGCCTGGTCCACTGAAGTCTGAATAAAATCATTCAAATGTTCTTTCAAAACATCCTCCTCCTCCTCCTGAGGAATCTGTGCCTGCACACTGTCCATTGCTGAAACAGAAAAAATCAGCTTCAAACCAGGAGTCAGGCAAGGGTTAACCCCTTTCAAAGAGAAAGGACAGAAATACTCGGCTCCACCCACGGGCGGAGTTAGCAGGAAACAATGCGCCGGGAGCTGACCGAGTCAGCCGACCAGAAAACAACTTCCCCAGAGGCTGAACGACACGGAGGTAACGCGCCGCTAACCACAAAGATAAGGATTAAGCACCTTCAACGCTCGCAGGCTTAAAATGCCAGCGCGCGCTGAAGCGCTTACAACTGCCACAAAACCGTCAGACTCCGAACACGAAAACGCCGCGCATCTAAGAAATAATTAAAACGCCGATAACATGCGGCTGACAAGCCGAACCTCGAAGAACAAATAACCAAGAAATACCTCTAACAACGCGCACCGATAAAACGGCCACGCATTAAGAAACAGAAAAAACGAATAATACTTATCTTGACTGAAGAGCAGCAAGAAAAGAGGGCTGTTTTCAGTCAGGATCGGTATTATTCCATAGATACGATGGTGATTGGTGCATTGTTATAGACTACTGTTGTTTTCCCATTGGCTACTTGTCGTTTGCCTTATGGGATTTGTAGTTCTTGACTGGAGCTGCTATTAAAAATAAAGAAAAGACTATTGCATAATAGGAGCCTCCAGTCTTGCCATAAAATTTTACTTTACCCCTCTCCAAACCCTGCATTACCAGGGCACCCACAATACAGCATACATTTCATTCTAGCAATGTGGGCCCCTGTCTTTTTGATTGATATACCTGTTTCTCTGTGTTTAGTAGAGAGGTAAGGGTACAAGTGGGTGGCAGAACTACGCCCCTATAATCGGCCCAGCTCTATCACACCTTGGGGTGTTACTGGGGGGCAGCCTCTAGCTTTGTAGACAGCTACCTCGAGGCCCATACAGTGGTCAAGCCCCTTCTTCCAAACACCAGACAATGGAGGGGTGGTTGCCTTCCACATTTTGGCCATATCTTTTTTTTTCTAGTGTGAGTCCCAGGAATAGCAGTTGTCATATATAGCTGTTTCCACCAATGCCCTCTGTGCTATGAAGCAGTATCACTTTGGGATCTAGCAGAATAACCCAAGAGAGAACCTCCCTGAGGCAATTCGTAAAGCCCCACAAATAGTTTGTCAGTGTAGAGAAGCTCCATACTGTGTGGAGGAAGGTCCCTCCTTCACCGCAGCATAAGCACATTGGGGAGGCTATTACACCCATATGCCATAGATGGCGTTGTGAAGTATGCCCTGTGGAGATATTTAAATTGTATCAATTTGAGGCTGGCGGGTATCGCACCTGCGCGAGGGGCACCGAAAGCCTCTGTCCAACCGTCATCATCTAGGGTGTCTACATCCTCTACCCACCACTGTCACAGCGCTGGCAATGTGGTGGAGCTGTGTGTGATCAAGGATTGATATATTTTTGTAATCTCATGGGCACCAAGAACCTTTTGTCTGGAGAGGGCTATAAATTCTGGTAGTTCCTTCAAGTTTCTGATATATGAGAAAAGAGCATGATGTAATTGGAAATACTGATAAAATTGACTACGTGTGAGTTGATATTCAGCTTGCATCTCCTGAAACGATTTAAGCATTGTGCCGGAAATGACATCACCAAGTGTGGATATGTCTATACAGTCCCATTTGTGAGTCCCATTTAAAAGGGATACCTGGTGTAGTGGGGTGCGGTGCCACAAAGGTGTCCAGTATGTCAGCTTCCCCCCACCCCATCTGCCAGAGGGACCATCTCTAGGTGTCTATGATTACTTGAGTTGCTAGGGGCAGCAAACCTGTGTTCTTCTTCCTGTAGAGTTAGTTGAGCAAAGAAGAGTCACCCAACACCCACTGTTCTAGTGTATATGCTGGGTCGCTCAGAAGGCCATACCACCAGTCATTGATCACTTGTAGATAGGACGCAACATAATAGGACCTCACATCCGCAGTAGCAATGTGTTGAGGATGTCTGTGAGTTTGCTGCCGTTGGTGCTGTTGCTGAGGTTGAAGATGTGGTGGGGGCACGGGTCTGTGGGGGATCCTAAATTGATGGAGCTCTTGAGGTCAGTGGTGTTTTGAGTGGTGAGCTGGCTCCATCTCGTGATTCAGTTGATGGTAGGGGCGTCTGTGGGGTCATGAAAGCTGAGGATTTTGGCAGTGGTGGGTTGGGATACAATGTATCTGTGAATGGGCAATATTTTGCCATGGAAGTAGTTGGCAAGGGAGTCACGTAGGTCCTGGGAGTGGGAGGTGCTGCTTTCCAATGCTAATGGGTTGGATACTCCTTGACAATGTTGAAGAGTTCTTTGTTGTGGTGGGAGCTGGCTTGTATGCGAGTGACTAATGCTTGTTTTCTGGTGTATTTCCACATCATCTGAAGAGGTTCAAAGTGTAGTATAATATGAATGTTTTTATTTAGTAAGACTTTCGGAAGTGGTCACATTCTCAGATCTTTCTCATGCCATCTGTTTAATTCCTTCTTGAATTCCTTCTTTTTGAGATTTAGAACAGAGTGTCTTCACTGCTTATGTATTTGTTTATTAGAGGAATTTGTATGGCTCTATCACAGCTAGCCTCAGGGTCAATTATTGCTTTAAATGAGCAGGTACTAAGCACCAGCACTTCTTACATTTGAGAAGGAGTTGGCTGCCAGAGATATGACTTCCAGAATAGTCCCAGCAATCCTGGATCAAGATGGCCAAAGGAGATGCAAATCCACAGAAATAGTGGCAGCATTTGCTGTCTAATATCAGATACACTATGCCTGAGGACCACATACCCCTCATGTGCACAAACCAAACTGATCGTTATTGATAGACCCCTT
Source organism: Pleurodeles waltl (assembly GCF_031143425.1). NCBI lineage: Eukaryota > Metazoa > Chordata > Amphibia > Caudata > Salamandridae > Pleurodeles > Pleurodeles waltl. The sequence goes on from NC_090440.1 coordinate 668,802,923, forward strand.
CCACACTCAATAGATGTCAAAGAGTTGAACTAGACTCACCCCTCACCTTAGGAAAGATAGGAGAAATCCTACAAGATATGAATTTTGGCAAGCTATCCGAGCCAGGTGGCTTGCGTCTCGATTATCACTGCATATATATTGAAAGATTTTGACTCCCGGGCTGCCGGATCTGTGTGTATAAGCCATAACAAATAGCACCTTCCCCCGGAACTGGATTGGGCCACAATTATAGTCATCCACACGACTGGTCGACCCATAGACCATTGCGTGTCGCACAGCCCCATCTCCTTCATCAACACAGCAGTCAAGATCTTTGCTAACGTCTTGGTGACTAGACTCCCTCGAGTTCCAACTGCCCTTAGGCTCCCAGATCAATGCAGCTTTATGACCAACTTTAGTACGTGCTACAGTACACAATGTGTGTATGTGACACTGGCTTGCCTTCATCACATCAAAGACCCATCTGCCATCTTGCTGGACGACTGTGAGAAAAAATTTGACTCCTTCAACTGATCCTTCTTAGAGTCCTCAAATACATGGGTTTTGGCCCCCAGTTTAGCAGATATGTCAAAATCTGTCACTCCAAACCTTCTGCACAGGTGCAAATTAATGGAGTGGTCTTAAACCCATTCCATATTTGCATGGGAACTCAACAGTGCTGCCTGCCTACTGTTCCCACTCTTCTTCATCCCTGCCATAGGGCCTTTAGCCAGGCTGATCCAATGAGATGCTCAGTTGTGAGGCTGGCATTGGAGAGATGGCACGGAAGACAGAACAGCATGATACACTGAGGATGTGCTGAATTTTCTGGCCAATTCCCCCCCTTTCAGGACCTCGCATCATACAGATTCTCAACCTATATGAAGAGGCCTCTGGCCTTCAAGTAAACTGGGCTAACATCCTGTTAAAGGAGACAATTAGCCTATAACCTTGAAGACCTCTAATCCAATAAGACGGCTGAGTTTCCAGTGTCTCAGTATTTTCATTTCAATTGAAATTGTCCTGACCTGGAGCCTCAACCTCTCTCTTCTCCTCCCCAGAATAAAAATAGACCTCCTGGGGTTGGCTAAATGTAATTTCCAAACCCTTGGGAGAGTAGCCTTGGTCAAAATGATGGTCCTTCTGTACTTCTGCAATGCCCTGCAAAACCTCCCACTGATAGTCCCCAACACCCTGTTTAAGAACCTCATGTCCACAATTAATTTATTTTTGTGGGCAGACCGCTGTCCTAGTATTGCCCTAGACAAATGTCAACAATCGGTATATGTTAGAGGGATGGAAATGTGGGATATACGGCTCTAGTATGAAACTGTGCGACTCCTGATTATCAATGATTGGCCAAGTAAAGTTTGGAGAGAAACGTCCTACTGGGCAGAATTGACCCTCCTGGGTCTTGAAAATACTATGGGAATACTTTACAGAGGTCCTGCCCCAACATGTCCCAGAGGTCACTACAGTAGTACTCCTAAGTTGACACAATACTATTAACCTTTTGACACCAATGGCTGACACAACAGACTCTGCTATGGCAGGGGACATGGCTAAGCCATACTGGTCAGTTGGATGGATTTAGCTGATGGGACAAGCTAGGGATTATAAACTTGGGATACATAATGCATTGGTCTCATATGAGGTAAATTCAGGAACTACAAGACCACTTCTCCCTATCTTTTAACTGTCTAAAACCCAATTTCATAAATGCTTGCAGCTTTACTATACCCTTGCTATCATCCACACGGTACTCTAGAACTCACAGAATACAGTCCACTGCAAGCCAAAATCTTGATGAGACTACTCAGGAAGGGGAGAATGTCCAGATATGCAACTCTTTAGTTATTAACGCCCCCTACCGATTTATGGCCCTTAAGCAGAAGTGGGAAGGTTGGATCGGACCTGTCAATGATTGAGTGACAGGAAGCTTGGATGTCTCTCTGTGAAATTGCAATATTGTCACATTTTAGATTCGTCCAACTAAAATACCTGCACATAACATATTTTACACCCTGCCATCTGTGGCATGCACATACATTTCCTGCCCCCACCTGTTTTCAAGTTACAGACCAAGATTCCAACTTTTTCTACATTGTCTGGTCATGTTCTAAGATTGCCAAGTTTTAAAAGGCGTTTGAGAAAGTGCTGACCTGTGGAAACTGGTGGAGATGTTGCTTAGAGTGGCACTTCTGGGTATCCTGAGTGACCTGGGGGTTAGGAGACATGCAGAAATCTTGACTGTAATTTATAAATCTGGTGTGTGGTCCCTCCACCAGGGCGATGGAGTAATTTACTCCACCACCCTGGCAGAACAATGGCCAGCTGCCAATATACTTATATATATTACTTAGTGGAGTTTGCCACTAGTTGGTTAGAGTTAGGACCTAGTTTCTATAGAAAAATCTGTTTTTTTTTGCTTGCCTATATCTTTAGCGCCGCTTGGTGAATCTTCATGACATTTTCCCAAAAAATTAGACAGTCATGTGAGCTGCTGTCTGGAAACTTTCGGGGTGATCCATCAAGCAGGGATGAGATAAAGGGGGGGTGAATTTAAAGCTTTTCTCATGGTAATTCCCATAGGAAAAATTGAACAGCAATGACACAAAAAACACTGGATGACATGACACCAAATTGGGCAGAACTGTAGTTCCTGGTTGCGAAAGAGCCCTTTTTGTTATTTGGTGTAAATCCCTTCAGTAGTATTTGAGATATTTAAAGAAATCCAAATTTGTATATATAGGGACCCGGAGGATTCGCGACCCCTAACAATCTCGTGCAGAGATCTGATTGGCTGATAACACTTCAACAGCAGAAGTGTTGCCAGCCATCTCGGTACTCTGCAAAAGCCGAGCCCCAGAGAAAAATATTGAACATATAAAAGGGGCCAGGGTACGAACACCCTGACCCCTTAGCTCTGGTGGCTTTTTTTTTCATTTTACTGACCATGTCATGAGTGATGTAATATGTGAGGTCATAAGCAGTACATAATGGGGACGCAAGTTATAGTTAACTCAGTTAATTATAACTGCTGAATTTCACTGGTTTAGTAGGTTTGAAGTGTTAACCTAACTATAATGGCCCTGTAACCTTTTTTTTTTTTTTTCAATGAATTTCTATGCCCTAGAAACTTTGTTTTTTTCAGTGGGAAAAAAAAATATATATATATACATACATATATATACGAGGCATGAAGTTCCTTTTGTGAGTGGTTTTGGAGGTTTCGCGTTCTGGTTTGAGGAATTCGGCAATATTGTTATGAAGTTTCTTGGTGGAACCTATAGCTTCATAAACCCAAGTGGAGGTGTGGTATCTCCTCACCATCCTCACTGCACTGTGGCAGATTTTTAGCTTGTAATGCCGTGACAATTTATACTGGGGCTGTTTTGTTTATTTCAATGTGTTTCCAGAGGGCTATTGTTCAATTTGAGGGATTTTATCTGTCCAGCTTTCCCTTGTCAGTGGGCGTGGGGTAGGTGGTGAAAGTAGTTGATGTTTTCATTAAAATGATGTGGAATAATGATGGCAGTCAGAGGTGGAACCTTTGAACTGAGTTGAGTGTGGAAGGATGATAGGTCAAATCACTTACATGGTCTGGTGGATGTTTTAGGAGTAGTGGCTGTTGCTTTGAGTGGTGGGAAGGGCAGATGTTGTTGAACTTAATTAAGCCATAACCAATTCAAGTTTTTTCTTGCTCTTGGGTAATAATTGAGGAGTTATGTATGTGTACAATGCCAATATGGTGTTAATTTCACCTACCTGGATTTGCACTGTTGAACATGATTTGAACTGTGCATGTCAAGAGTACAATATATGATTGGTATAGGTTTCAGCAAACTCAAAGCATATATTATGAGTATTTAAAAAGAGAAGCATTCCTGCTGTGTAGTTTACTGAACGTGCACACCTGAAATAGGCCTGCTTCTTAGAGCAATAACTCAAGAGTATATGGCACATCAAAACATTACAGAACATGTGCATAGCAGTCTGTAGTTTGCACAAAATATAAAGCAAGTACACCATTAACTGACAATTTCGAATATTGCATCAAAGAATCGCCAATAGGGCACCCCACTACAGTTGCTGCCAAATAACACTTCGTGGGGCTGCGCACAGGGAGGTTGAATAATAAAAAAATAATAAAACCACTTACCTTCTTCTGCTGGATGCCGCCTCTGTGTTCCTCGCCACCTTGGTGCTTCTCTGCTTGCTCCCCTCCCCCGCAATCCAGACACTTCTCTCATGATGTTACCCAGCATAAGAGAAGCACTGGGATTGGTCTGAGTGGGCTGCAATGCTGCTCAGCAGGGGACTGGGTGCCTATGCTGGTTCTCCAACTGGCTGTGTAACACAGCTAGGGTGGAGAGTTCTAAGCGCGCATGTCGGTTTGGCCAGCCTAAGACAGCCGGCCAGACCGACATGTGCACTCAGATACCACCTACCAGTGCTCCTCCTTGCTGCTAACATAGAGGATGGCCCTGCCCTGCCCTAGATTGTCAAACTTTGAAAAGTGAAAAATAAAATGATAATTAAAAAGTAGTATTATCATTGTATTTTTCTGCTTCCTGCTGCCTTTCAGCAGTGGGGCGACGCTCCTCCGCCATAACGGAAGGCCCACCCCTGAGGGTATCACAGATTATTGTGCATCATTAATAGGAGCTGGCAAAATGGCATTATTGTTCACGCATAATACATTTCCTGACAATTACTCGTATTACATGAATATCACTTAGCAGTCATCTGCATACTACATAAAGTAGGCTCCTGCCTACAAAAGCCCTGTGAGATACCTGCTCAAGCTATTTTCTCTATAGTTTTTGAAATCACATGGTGAATGCTGGCTGTGCTCTGCATACAGCTATAACACACATCTAGGTTTATAGATTCCCATTTTCTGCTAGAATGAGTCCTCTACCTCCCCCCCCCCGAGCAAACTTAAGATTAAAGCATGAAGAGCAACAATTAAGCAAAGTGTGTACCTCAGTAATTGGGTTTAATATGAGAGTCCACTTGTGTAAAATACACTGTAAGAGCACGGAAGGGCGTGGCAATGATAAGCTCACATTTTCAATTTTCAGAATAATGGGGCAATTTGCATGTATCCCATTTTAGGCAGTCTGTCCTTCACTCAAACATGAAGGAATGGTCAGTTAAATATTTTCACATGTAAATCAAAATAGTTAGGGTATGTGACAAAACATTCCCAGTATGATACTGTAAAGACTTCTTATGTGTCTCATGGTGTAGATAAAATTGTACCATGAAAGTGGACATATTTCAGGAAGCTACAAATTGAAGTAGGTTTTCTGGGAATGGATTCGCTTGGATTCATTTAATTCCAGGAAGGGAATATTTCTGGGACAATAAGATCACTAGTGTGCTTTGTTGATTATAGTTAATGTTTGGATATTTTTTTACTCAAATGCTCTTTATAGTTTTTAATTTTATATCACCACAAATGCTTTTGTTAAGGTGCGGTATAATTCTGGGAAATCTTTTCTTAGTGTTTAAATTATTGTTTTTATTTTTAAGCTTTTTTAATGGTACAGCTTTTAAAAGACAGTAATAATACAGACTCTAAAATCGATACAGACCTCCAACTCTTACTATACTTGAGCAATTATCAGAACAGTGGTCTTGATTAACCTAAAACTAATATCTAAATCTAAAGTGATTCAACAATGTTTTAGTGCCGGGAAAATAACGTTTTTAATACAGGCATGTGGGCTAAGATTATGTGTATACATTTGTTTTATTTCTACTGCTTTAACATAAATGTTGATTAGATATCCATTTTTAAACTATTCTTATTATGGTCTCTAAAATCTGAAATCCTGTCTGTTCTCAATTATTTTTAACACAAGAAAAATATGTAAAATTTACAAAACTATATTTAATCAACAGTAGTACATGACAGATAAAATTGGTCGAATTTGATTCTTGTGACATATAAAAACTTTGTTTCAGCATCTTCAAAGGCTATCTGAAGGAACTTGAAAAGGAAACTTCCGAAAACAGCGTGTTCATGTAAATGCCACCAGTCCTTCTGTGAAGGTCAACCTATCGCTCTGAATGAAGTCGAAAAGCAAAGACACCAACAGAACATACTTAAAACGAAGCTTAGATACTATGGCCCTGGTTACACATTAGGCATAGCAAAATTAATGCGTGTTTTTAGGCATTAATTTCTCTATGCCTGATTATGTGTGGTTAGAGTTTTCTGGTGGAACCCGACCAAATTCCCTGGCCAGCAATTCTGGCCATAAACATTGGGTGATGCATTAGCAGCAGCAACCAAGCCGCATGCTGCGATTTGTTTTAGAATGGGGGGAAAATGCAATGGTCTCCCCCTCCTAGAAAAAACAATCCCCTTAACTTTTGGGCTCCCCTACCCTTATCCCTCACTCCCACTCACAGACCTGTGCATACCTTTACCACCAGCTAAAAAGTAAATGTATGAGGTAAAACCCCACTGAAAGGTAAATTCTGAATGACATAACCTCTGGAAAAATCGTTCCGACACACTAATTCCCAGTTCCATGGGGTTTTACACATAATTACAGCACAGTACGATTTTACCATTAACTCAATACCATGCAACTTATTTTTTTCAATTAATGATTTTTATTGAGGAAAGCCAATATATTTAAAACACCATGCCATAGCATAAAAGAGGTGATTGAAACTGTAAACTGAAAAGATATTTAATCTAATCTCATGTTGCAATTCTGAGATCCATGGAATCTAGGCAATGCCAGAGGCCATACAGATTAGGGTTTGTGAATTAAAGATAGTAGAAAGAATGAGTGGAGGCGAAGAGAAAGAGGCAAGGGAGCAGAGAAAAATGAGTCAAATGTGTAATGAAAAAAATAAAAGTAGCAAGATACTACAATTGGAACATACAACATTTCAAATACAATGAGATAATGTAATAAATTCAAACAATTAGAAAATGAATAAAATATTAGCTGGAATCCAAAGAAGCATTAATCAAAGCAATTTGAGGCAGATATTCAGTAAGTGGCGACCATATCCTGAATAGAAATATTATCTGTAGACTTTGAATTGGAAGTAGTAACTTGTATGGCAATTGACAATAAAAGATCAACTAATTTCTCAAGCAAAATATCGATAGACCAACCATTTTGCACGCCACCCAGAAGCAACTCCATATTTAAGGGTTTAGAAGCTTGTGCAATAGCATTAATATTATCCAGACCTGAGACCAGAAACTCGAGAGAACTGGAACAAGAAAAGACATATGTACATAAGTTCGTGAACGATAATTGTGTTTTGTTTAATAAGCCTGGCTGTGAAAAGACGAAAAGAAGTATAAAATAATCAATAGTGAAAAAAATATAACGTTTGTGTTAAACTAGCAGTGCATGCAGTTGAGTGTATATTCTCCCCAGATGTCATCCCACAATGAGACAGGCCATACAGAAAGGCCATATAGAATGCAAGTCAGATTCCCACATTGTTTCAGTACTGGATTTTATTCTGTCAGGGTTGGGCACTCTGATCGCCATATAAATGATAGCAGCTTTAGAATGAATATTCAATAAAATCGGATGAGGAAGTGAACCAATGTGAGAAGTATCAAATGATTGATTTTGTGAGAAAGCAATTTGAATGATAGTTGTGAGCTCCTAAAACTGGGTGCATGATGATGGGAGATTGTATAAGGTAAAGAGCAAATTAAATGAAGTAATAGAACCCGAGTGAAAGAGTTGTGAGATGCAAAGGATACCTTTGTCCATCCATTCCTTCTAACGTAAAGTTTTCCAGTTTTTCTTAATTTTCTTTCTATTTAGGAACTGATTAATGGGAGAATGGTGCAAGACTAAATATGGCTTTAATATGGAGTAAGAATGTGGTACAGTTACCGGCAACCAAAATTTAGGAGGATTGAGAATGAAAAGAATGTGTGTGTGCAAAAAAGGAAATATCTTAGCTCATTCCAGAGTGAACCATAATTTATGGGTGTAAGCTATAGAATGTGACAAGAGACATTATGAGCCTCATTATGACTTTGGCGGTCTTTTGGCAAGACCGCCGCGGGGGCGGCCGCCAAAAGACCGCTATGTTGGTAGTCATCTGACCACCATATTAAGAGTCACACATTGAAGACCGCCAAAAATGAGCCAAAAAATAGAGACGCCAGGACACTGGTGGGCCTGAAAGGAGCGATTCCACCACCACCAGCAGCACCGCCAACCCAACACAAATCTGCCCACCAGATTACGAGCCACAAATCACTACAGCTGGTCTACCATGGTGGAAAACCATTGGCGTTGTGAACCGCCACGCTCAGAACCCACCACTGTCAGAAAACAACAACATTGGACAGTTTGAGTACCCCACACCTGGCACAAATCCACACACCCAACACAGCTACTCACAGCACTATATAACACACCCTGCTACAACCCACAATCCTTTGCAACATAAACGACTTGCACATACCCCAAGAGCAGGCAACCACAGAGAGAGAGCACCAAGAGGTGGAACGACCTACGGGGGAAGTTATGTTCATGGCGCATCACAACAGCAGATCGCCCTGCACAAGACTGGCGGTGGGCCCCATCGGCTCCCCTACAGTTCACATCTTGGGAGGAGAAGGTCTTGGACATCATGCATCCTGAGGGCCTGACTGGAATACCTGGAGGACTGGACTCTGGTAAGTACCCAAAACTTCCATGTCACAAATTTGTTGTGTCCTGCAAGCTTCCTCACCAACCAAGTACTCCCAATTTCACTGTATGCCTCACTACACCTTCCACCTAATGCCCCTTTCCTGCATGCCACACCTCCACCCAAACCTCCTGCCCACACACCCCTTGCCAAAGGCATGAATAGCAGTAGCTGATGCTATCACTTTGACTCCCACAATGCACTAGCCCATCTACGTGAAAACCAGGGATGTGCACATCACATCACAACTCTTGCATGTATGACTATTGTAAGAGCTACACCAACTAGAAGGTACGACTGAGGACCACTACATGGCAATGGCAGTAATGCTATGGCACACCACAATGGCAACCAAGCCCAAACACTGCAACAGCACTGTAAGAAATCCAAATGGCCACTCATTTAGATATCCAATTCTGAAATGGACTGAACATGGTATGGAAATTAAGATGGCAGACTCCATTCACATGCACAACGTGCAAAGACACAACATTTAACCTTGCATACTCACATACTGTCCTCTCACTGGGACACCATGGTGCAATGCTCAGCCATTGCGTGTCACATTTAGCAAGCCTGAATATACACTAGGTAAGAGTGCTGTACAGTCATGTGAAGTATCAGACAGTACCTAACCCCATCCACAGTGCTATATGAACAAACCCTGAATAACAGCAACCTACTTGCGGTATGGACACATGTCACAGACTATTATGTACCACCAAAGTTATGCTGTGCAACATCTGTCATTGTCATAGCTGGGAATCCTGTGAAGACACTGTATGCATCTGACAAAGAGATAACTAAACACACTTACAAAATTTAACTCAGTGCTCACTCCATCCACAGGTACCCCTGCTAGTGCCACCATGGAGATGATACCAGAGACTGCCGGCTCTCCGCAGGATAAAGGCCCCAGTGAGGACAACACGCCTGGATGTCTGGACAGTGACAACCTACCTGATTAGTCTATGACACCCTGCCTCACCCTGCCCACATCAATCCCGCCCCTGTTGCTACACCATCTGCTCAAACTATTGTGTGCCCCACATTACAGGGACCCGAGTCGATCCATAACCCCTCAGACAATGAAGGTCCTGCTAACACTGAGAGTGGGCACACCATGCCAGGGGCACAGGCACCTGGGATCAGTGGGCGTAGGAGGGAAGCTGTGGACCAGAGGAGGGGGCCCCCAAGGGACTCAACTGACCAGGAAACCATCATCTAACGAAGTATTCCAAAGTTCCCAAGACAGGATGGGCCAGATTATCACAATGTTGGGGGAAAACCAAAGGCTGCAGAGGGAATACCACCAGGAGGTCATGCAGCAGTGGCAGGCCCACAACACCACCTTGGCCTCCAATGCAGGGGTACTGAGGGTCATCAACATCACCCTCTGTGCTTTCTCCACCCACCAGCAGGCCCCTTCCGCTAGCAACCTTACATCTGCCCCATCTATATCTGCGGCAGCTAGTGGGATGGAGGCCCTGCCGGGGTAACCACAGGCCTCAGACACTCCTCTCTTGGTAGCAGAAGAACCCCCCGCAAACGTGGATGTCCACCCAGACATCCTACTGGAGCAGATTCCAAGACCAAACTGACTGCAGGAAGTGAACCTCACCTGATTTGTCTCCCTTGTGTGCCACTGAGACACCCTGTTGACTGTTCTGGGACATTACTCCATTTTCCCAAGGCACTGGGGTACTGGACCTGTGTAATCAACTGCTGTAGCAGCTACTCTGATGATTCCATCCACCATGAACTCGCTCATCACCCTCATTTCTATTTATGCACCTTATTTTTACTTTCCTAATCATGATATGTACAATAAATCACCATTGAACACAGCTACTGTATATGTGTCTTCAATAAAACATCTACAGTTGTCATGCTTGCCAACTGTTGTCTTGTTATGCCCCTCTACATCGGACAGGCAGTGTAGTGGACAGAAGAGGAAGGCACCTTCCGCAGGAGTCAAAAAAATACTGATATGTCCCAGGACAGATGTCAGAGAGGGAGTAATCCAGGACCACACAAGAGTAAAGTCAGTATTCCAACCTGCAAAAAGACCATGACAGAGAGTACCATCAGGATGGAAGACATGCAGCCACACAAAGCACATATGGAAGTCATAGGTGTCGTGGCCATTGTAGAACACCTACTCGGCAAGGCCTCCCAGATATTACCACTCATCACTAGTCACAGACTTATCACACAAATTATTCACCTGTCATCTGTCATGTACAACCCTCACGGCTGGAATCTTTTAGCAATGAATAATGAATGCTTCAAGCTATTGGTAGCAGAGGCACAGATTATAAACCACAGTCAGTGGGTGGAATGACATGAACCAAAAATTGGTGAATGTAGCAAACATAGCTCAAAACAGGTCTATTCATTTGAGAAGTGAATGTAGGTAACTGTAGTGTAGACACATGTTAGAGCTCAACCACTGTTAAAGTGCACCTTACAACCTATCATTCAGCTTCCACAACTCATACATAGGGATAGGACCACATTACACCCCCACTGATGAATCACATCAGAAGGACTATTGTCACCAATCCACCTCTGATTTTGGACATACAAGACTTGGTAAGCCCAACTCCACATACCCGTATGTCACTGGAAGTACTGATTGATGAGCTCTGTTCAAGAGTATGCTGCACCCTCTTCCTCTGGCTCCACATCACTTGCCATTTCAGCATTTACAGCCACTGGTCCAGCTGCCTCACCCTCATCAGCTAGCAATGGTATTTGACGTCTCAGGGCTAGATTGTGAAGCATGCAGAAGGCAATCATGATTTTGCTTACCTTTTGGGGCGAGTAGAGGAGGACACCTCCAGATAGGTCCAGGCACCTGAATCTTGCCTTCAGTGCCGAAAGTGCACTCGATGATAAGCCTTGTCCTCCCATGGGCCTCATTGAAACAGGGTACTTCACTGGTGTCAACAGCCAAGGAAGGTTTGGATAGTCAGAGTCACCTGTGTGCACAAATATAGGACTTATAAAATAATAGGTACAGCGTCTGGGCCGACTGAAATGACACATACCATAACGGTTAAACATATACATATGCATACATGCCAAGGAGCCATGCCCTCTCTGTGTGTAGTCGTGCCATCATGTGTGGTACACTGCTGTTCTGCAAAAATGTAGGAGTTATGCACTGATCCTGGAAACTTAGCTGTCACTTGAGAGATATACTGGTCTGCCAGACACACCACCTGAACCTTTATGGAGTGGTAGTTCTTCCTGTTCCTATACGCCTGTTCATTGGCACTGGGAGGGACCAGGGCTACATAGGTGCCAACAATGGCCCCTATCACATGAGGAATGTGTTTCAAATCATAAAAGTCTGCCTTTACATGGGCCAAGTCCACATGCTGGGGAACCTGATCTAGGTGTCCAGGTGCCTTAACAGAGCACACAGTACATCCTTCAAGACAAGACTGAACATGGGCTGAGACATCCCTGCTGTTAAGGCCACTGTATTCTGAAAGAAGCCTGTGGCTAAGTAGTGTAGCACTGACAAGACCTGTACAATGGGAGAGATGCAATAGGGATTGCGTATGGCTGGCAAGAGATCTGGCTCCTACTGTGTACATAGATCCATGATGGTCTGACGATCCAGATGATATATCTGGATTACGTGCCTATCCTCTATGATTACAAGGTCAACTAGTGGACGGTACACTGGCGGTTGTCTCGATCTCATCATGGCAGGATATCCCTGTTGAGAGGAAAGAATGTACAGTGAGTAAAGCAGTTGCACATGTTAGCAGCACAAGGTATATTAGCTCACACCTAACACTATAGGGGATGTGTTGCACTGCTGCCATATACAATACTGACCACAGTAATGCGCATGTTATACTCTCATTGCTGCACATTGGTTAACATGCAAGTCATACAGGACACATTTCACATGTGTAATAGTACATCTGTAGCTGACTGTGCTGTGCTGCACTGATCACACATATATTATTGGAATTGGCCCATAGATAGCCCTCGCCTATGTGCCGCCGAGTATCTAAACATAGCTATCAACATTCATACAGCCTCTACACATCATTGTGTCAATAATGTCACAATTTGAAGCACTATCATGATGGCACAACATAGAGTTACACCATCAAATGGGTGAGTATGTGTATTGAGCACTTAATTAGGCTCATCAATGTATTACATGTGCACAAAATGGCAGTCGCCTCTCCTGCTGAAGTGGACATTTGGAAGTGACCTAAGTCTGCCAGCGGAAGTTATCATGGTGGTAGGTGTTTGGAACTGCAGTGCAAATTGTCATAGGCTAATATTGCTGCCTGTAGCGGACTTGGGCCAATGGCAATGACTGCCGGTGGTGACGGTCCTGTACGTGGTGGCCATGACACCATTTCCTGCAGCCTTGCTCACTTGACTCCTGACACTGTTGCTAGCAAGACCTCCACAACGTGAGCTGCTGTGTACTGGCTCTAGAAGCCACCATGCCATGTCCTGCAGGTGATAGGGACTTTGCCTTCAACCCATAAGAACTGGAGAAGTTGGTGGAGGAGGTCCTACCCCTGTATGATCAGCTATATATGACACCAGAGGAGCAGGTAAGTCCAATGGACCATCCATGTGTGATTGTGATATTGATTCTGATTCGGGCATGTGTACTGGTGAGGGACTATATGCATGCAGAGGACATATAGTAAAGGCGTGTGAGCCGAGAGGATGGGTATGTGTGGGCACTTGCTGTGACTGATGTGTAGTGTCCACTCCTGATGGTATGGTGCATGTGTACATGACTTTCTCCTTTTGTCTGTGTCATCCATGCAGGTAAATGCCTATTAGAAGAAAGGGATCAGGCGTGCCATCAACAAGGAAGTGTGGACCAGCAGGTGGAGCACCCTTTGTCGCCAGCGGTGGGAGGACATGAGATGCTGGGCACGGAAAACTGCGGAGGCCCAGCTGGGTATGTCCTCCCATTGAAGGAGGGGTGCCCTTTGGACCCTGACCCCTCCAAATGGCCCACATTTTGGTGGTGGCCTACCCTGAGGTGGATGGGCGTTTGAGGGCAGCACAGCAGCCACAAGAGGGTGAGTACTGACTGTATCCAGATACCTGGCTCTGGTTATATGATGTTTGCTGCCCCACTGTAGCTTCTGTGACAATGTGGAAAGTGCCACATGCATGTAGACTAGTGGACATGTTGAATTCCAACCTTGTATGTGTAATAGATGTGGGTTCATGGTTTGCTATCAGTCAATACCATCACCTTATCAAGGCATCACCATGTCTGCATGAGGAGTTGGTCAAATGACAATGCCACATGTGTAACTCCATCCTGCCTTTTCTATGGATGTGAGGTTGTGTAGCACCCTACCCATAGAGTATGACCTGGTCGAATCATCAGCATCTGAACATTAGCGGCTCTAAGATGTCTGTCCACTCCCATACGTATTGATCACATGTATTTGCAACTGACTGACTCTTATCTTTTTGTACAGGAACTATAGACATTTAGTACTGGTACAGGTGTAAACTCCATATGAGGCAGTCATCTTATTTACACCACAGATGTGGCCTGCATAGTACTGTACTGATGGCTTTGTAGTGGTATTCCGATTGAATATGGGGTATGTGAAGGTAGCAACAGTAGGCTAGTATGATTAGGGTGTCTGATTAGGTATATTTGGATTCATCATGTATTTCCATCTGCTTGATTGGTGGGGTTATATGCTTTAACCTAAAGGGATTGTTATAAAGGAGGTAAGTGGCAAGGCAGATTTCGACTTTGACAATATGCTATGGCAATGGCATGTGAGCCAATGCCCTACTAATTACATTGCAGCATAGTTCATTTGCAGCCTACATTATGTCACAATGGTTACTTGGGGACACATCTAAGGTAGTCGGATAATGACTGCTTGCACCTTGATGTGAGTAATTTTGACAGGTTAAGGTTTTTTCTGACATGTTATGGTGATATGTTCTTTATGTTGTATCATAATTCTTGTAGCTGTTCCATGTAGTAGTGGGTTATGTTGTCAGTGCAATGGCAGTCATGTACGGCCATGTGTGCATGATGCAAACATGTCATTTCCTTCTGACATGTGTGTTGTCTGGACTTAGGTACAGGTAATCGTAAGTCAAGAATGGTGTGAGTGATGTAGGCTGCTCATGTTGTGAAGTAGAATGGTAGGTGTCCTATGCTGTAATATGTGGCAAATAGAAGTGAATTAGTTGTGACATAGCACTCAGTGATTGTCTGTGGATGTGTCATGTGTGCTATGTAGGCCATTGTAGAAGCACATTGAGAATGTTGTCCTCTCTCTCCATCACACTCTCTCTCCCTCCCTCCCTGTCTCTCTATTTGTGTGCATCAGCATCCGCAGGTGAAAGAGACGGGGCACAGGCGAGTGGGGATGCTGCAGGCTTTAGGACCCGGAGTGCTGCGACCAGCAACAGTGAGGGACCCAGTGGCCTGGAGGGCGAGGGGAGTACCGCAGGGAGACCGGATCTTCCACTTCATTTTCGGAATCCTCCTCCCTGGCAGTGGCAGACCCATCTGGGACCACCGCAGCACCATCTTTGTCTGCCACCCCCTTTCTATCAACACCCTCCCTGTAGCTCCCCACGCAGTTATCTGTGCCTGCTCCCTCAGGAGAGTTGGCGTCTCCTTCGCTGCAGGCACCTCTGCCCCTGCCCCAGTCAGCCCTGCTGCCCTCAGTGAGGAGGCTATTGGCCTCCTGAGATCGATCTCTGTGGGTCAGTCGACCGTCGTGAATACCATCCAAGGACTAGCAACTCAAGTACAACAGAGTAATGCGTTCCTGGAGGGCTTTCACAGTGCACTGGCTGGCCTACGGAGATCCTTTCAGGATCTGGCCTCCACACGGACGGCAGCCTGTCATCATTTGTCTTCCGTCCCCCCTCCACCTACCTCTTCCCAATCCCAGGTCCCTCTTCCCCGTCCCAGCCAGAATGCCTAGACAGACAAGCACGCACCCACCTCAACATCCCAGGCTACAGCTGACAGACACAAGCACCACAAGACCCACCACCAGCATACACACAAACAACACCCACCTGCAGACACACCAACACCCACTACCTGCACAGCTTCCCACACCATCCTGACCTTCACAGACACTACACCAGACACACACAACTCAAAGCACAACGAAACAGGTACAGGTCCCATTGCAATGTGCACACATTGGCACAGTTGACTAGAATGAATGCACCATCACTGTGGTGCCAGCATTCATTTGGCAATGACTGCTACCACAATAATGACAGTTGTGTATGGGTTCAATATGTGTTGTGTATCAGTGTGTCCCCGTCCATGTCTGACCCGCCCGTGTCCCCGACATATGCATGTTACAGTGATTAAGAAAATTACTGTGACATGTATATGTCTGCAGTGGCCATGAGCCCATGTGCAGCGACCCCCCAGTGAATACAGCCAATGCGGGCTCCCGACCTTTGCGTCCATCTGCGGGGGGTGTGTTTTCTCCAGTGTTCTGTGTTAGCAGCAAGGGAGGGTCCTGTCCAGTCATGTCCGGCTGGAAACGGAAGTGAAATCTGGAGAAAAGGTGAGTTTTCACCACCCTCACCCACCAATACATGAAGTCAGAAGAGGGGGTTGGATCACCACTTTTTACTTGGCAGTAAGGCACATCCAAATCTGCTTGTCGGTAAGTGTGGCTGGAGTCCCGCCGTCAGCCACGCTTTCCTATGGCGCTGTCACATTGGATGGGAATTCTTGGCAGAGTTGGCGCAACTTGGGTGGGTTATCGTCTATGGGACCACCAACATCTAAATCCGGCAGGCAGACTGTCACAGCACGGGGCGGGCTTTTAATTGGAAAACCGACAGTGGGACAGTTACCTTCAACATCTAAATCAGACCCCCTGGGCCTGATGTATATCTCAACAGTGTTACTGCCAAGCTGCGTCGGCGTAGGGCCCGAGAAGACCGTGAAGTTGGCGGTGTTTCACCTGCCGAATTTAGATGCATTGTGGCTGAGCCACAGAGTATGACAGACAACATAGTACTCTTTCTGGCGGTCAGGCAGGCGGACTCCTGCCAGTACTATTTAAATGTTACAGTTGGAGAGGCTGTGTCCTGCCGGCGGTTTGCTGATGGAGGACATAGCTAGACCCCATGTACATCGGATAATTGCCAGGGAGTAAGTACACACACACTTTCTCTACCCTTCACATATGCATCTCCTTGCATCACACACATCACAACCAACACAACTACACACTCATCTACACAAACACATACACACATGAGCACAACTGCACACATTACAACAGCAACCGTCACACAACACTTACCTGAATTCAGCACACAGCAACACAACACAACACAACATACACAAAAACATCCACACGATATGCAAGTGTCACACTTACTGACACAACCACATCACCCACAACACCTCCCTCCACGTCACCCAGCCAATTGCATAGCACACACACTTACACCTATTGACTCACACACATAACTCAAAGCACAACATGACAGGTTGCCTTGCAATGTGCATACAATGACACAGTTGAGAAGTGCGCATGTACAGTCATTATGGTGCCAGCATTCATTTTTTCCCCCCCAATCTGCCAATTCAGAAGTGAAGGTCGGACTATCACTTTTTGCTTGGGGTTAAGGCACATCCAAATCTGCTCGGTGGTAAGTGTGGCTGGAGTCCCCCTGTCAGCCACCCTTTCCTATGGCACTGTCACAGCGGATGGGAATTCTTGGTGGAGCCTGTGGGACTCGGGTGGGTTATCGTCTACGGAATCGCCAACATCAAAATCTGGTGGGTGGACTGTCATGGCGGCGTTCGGGTTTTCAGTTGGAAAACCGACATTAGGACTATTACTGCTAACATCTAAATCAGGCCCTCAATCTTTTATGTTGTTTTCCATTACCACCAGCATTGCGAAGGAGAAGCAATATATCAGGCCCATCCTTTGGCTTACACAGCTTCATTTTAGCAATGAAGACATGAAAGATATCCCATAGTTTACAAAGGTCTTAATAATTACTGATCCTCCAGAGCTATCTCTCATACTGCAGTGTTACTTATGGATGACACTGCACAGCCATGCGCAGCGGGTGCACTGTCAGTGCACTCAAGGTGCACCAAAGACAAGCCCTCCCTGCCACTGCTGACACCCTCATCCTTCTATGCCCCACAGACACCTGAACCAACATTAGAATCACCAGGTTGAACCTGCTGATATCATGTGATCCATCCACTCAGGATCCACCACGGATCCCTTTCCACACTACATGCTCAACCTCACCAACAGCACCATCAGCAGCAATCCTCCACATGTCCATCACCTCAACTCCCTACCCAGATGAATGGAAACACGTCAGAGTCAAACTGCTCCTCAAGAAACTTTGGCCGACCCCAACGAGTTCAAAAATTACAGCCCGATCTCCCTGCTCCCTTTCCCAACCAAAGTACTTGAGAAAGCCATTAACCAACAACTCACAGCATACCTAGAGAACATCGATCTTCTGGACACAACTCAATCAGGATTCCGCTCCAGCTACAGCACCTAAACCACCCTGATCGCCACCATTGAGGATATCAGAACCTTCCTGGTCCAAGAAGACTCAACTGCCCTGATCCTACTCGACCTCTCAGCAGTATTCGTCACTGTCTTCCACCACACCCTACTCAACAGACCACCAGAATGGCATGGAAGACGATGCCCTTAAATGGATCACATCCTTCATCTCCGGCAGAACTTAAAGAGTCCTCCTCCCTCTTTTCACCTCGAAGCCCTCAATGCATCATCTATGGTGCCCCCCAAGGATCATCCCTCAGTCCCATCCTCTTCAACACCTATGTGACCCCCTTGGCCAGTATTGTCAGAAACTACAGACTGAACATCATCTCCTATGCAGACAACACCCAGGTCATCCTCTTGCTATCCAAAGACCCCACCACTGCGAAAGCCAACTTCCACCTCTGCATGAACAGCATCTCTGACTGGATGAAGACTCAACATAGACAAATCATAGGCTCTGATCTTTGGGAACACCCCTTCCCCGTGGGATGACTTCTGGTGGCCCCCCAACCTACGACCCTCCTAGCAATGCCCCTACTGACCAAGCCAGAAACCTCTGTATCATCCTGGACAGCAAACTCAACATGAAGAACCAGAATCCATGCAGTATCCTCTCTCTGCTTCCTCACCCTCCGCATGCTGTGTAAGATTTTTAAGTGGCTCCCAATCTCCACTAGATGAACAATCACGCAACCTCTCATCATCAGCTGCCTGAACTATGGCAACACTCTGTACACTGGTCTCACAGCCTCGTAAAGAGACTTTAAATCATACAAAACTCAGCAGCCACACTCATCCTGGACCTACCAAGGCAGACCCACATCACCCCCCACCAGAGGAACCTTGACTTGCTCTCTATGCACAAATGATGCCAGTTCAAACTGCTGATGCACGTCTATAAAGTCCTCCAGAACGAAGGAGCAGCTTACCTCAACCACCGCTGAGCTTCTACCGCCTCTCAAGACCCCTAAGCTCGGCTTTTCTCTCCCTCGCTCACACTTCCCCCTTCCACTGCTGTAACATTGGAGGTCGTTGCTTCCCCTACCTTGCAGCAAAATCCTGGAACAGCATACCCATCCACCTTAGGATAGCTGCGTCCCTCTAGGAATTCAAAAGGGAACTTAAGACATGGCTCTTCGACTGAAGCCCGAGCATCCGATCAAAGCACCTGGATACCCTCACTGGTAATAAGTGTGTGCTACAAATCCTGATTGATTGATTGATTGCCTTTCGGAGGGGATTTGGCCTAGCAGTTCGGGATGGAGTACCGCTCTTGGGGCGGGACCTGAGCTGATTTGCATTTGACAGGTCTATGCCTTTGTGTCAAAGAAAAGCTAATGAAAGTGCACAGAATAATTGGCAATGATGAGGACTGACCTGGTATTTTCAGCAATTACTTTTGTGATGTTGTGCTGTCCTTCTGGTTACAGAGCTCTAAATAACGACTGATACTGTGGGCATATCCCTCAGTGTAGAGAGCCTTAAGTAATGACCAGTGTTGCAGATGTATCCCTCAGGTTGTAGAGCAAAAATGCTTGGACTGACTGGAAATGTCACCTATGACATAAAGTTACAGCCATGGGCACTCTGTTCCTGGGCTGTCGTGTGGCAACCTAATGCAAGGTGGGAGCTGTAGAGTTGTTTGAGCAAATTGTAAATGAGCACCTGACAACAATGATTTCCAAACATGTATGCAATCCATTAAGTTCAACTACAGGGGTATGTGAGAATAAGAGACAGCGTAGCTGTTCAACTGTAATGAATTATTACAGTTGAGTTGTGACATCACAATGGCTGCTAGCCAGTGAAAGGCAGATCATGGAGCATGATTATTATTTTTATTAAATGAATAGAAACCAGAATAAAGATGATATTTATGGCAACACAGTTTGCACACTATGGGCCTTTAACAGGAATTAAAGTATCTCTTTATGTGTTTGTACACATTCTCAGCCATAGCTTTTTTAATCTGACTTAATTTAAACTGATTTTATTTACTCACTGGTGTTGTTCTCTGTAAAATTTCCCCTACGGACATCAATTTTTTTTAAACATATGATCTGCCACCATACTATTTTTATATGAAAAGTAAGATACCAAATATTTAAGCGATTTCTGCAATGAATGATGGTGTGATTTTGTATTTTGAGGAATAGAGTACCTTCTGTCATACGTTCAAAGGATATTACAAGTCACCTCAGAGCTCCATGGCCTCGCTCTACATGGTAATGGAACTCCTCGCTGACTTGCAGTGTCCCTATAATGTGTGGCAGGGGATACGCTACCCCATATTGTCTGTCACCATGCTGCTTAGGTGTCTCTTTTCAGGGGCCGGAGTGACATAGGCAGAACCCTCTGCCATTTCCTCCCTGTAGGTAAACCCACAACCAGCAGACTTCCCCCTGTTGACCTGAGATATCGAACAGTACCAGGTTGTGCTGTACAATTGCCACCCAACATAACAGCAAAGCAGAGCAAAGACCCTGCTAAAGCAGAAAATCATAACTATTTAGTCATAAAAGACCAGATAGCGGATTTCAAACTCTAGGCAGATGAACCAAACCCAGTTTGCTTTAAAGAAAACGTCATAATAAAAACGCCATAGACAATATATATCAAACATTAATAATTAATTAATACGTCAATAACCACACCAATTTATTAAGAAGTTAAAGATTTATTTCCCCTATACTAACAATGCTAAAATCATTCTCAAACTCAAATGATACATATATAGAAACAAAAATGACTGATTTAATTGGTGCATGAATCTAAGTTTAATCAATGCAAACAAACGCAATATCTCAAAGGTTATTACACAAAACCATAGCAATAGAATATAAGCAAGAGAAACTGAATACATAACAAAGAAAATGAAATCAATAACCATCCAGGAATATGAGAACAACTCCTCACTAACCACAAATTAGCATCAACATGTTGGACTTCATGTAAAAGAATCTAGTAAGATGAATATAGAAAACATCTAGCTGAGGCACTATCAAATATAGCAGCAGTGTTATGAAATTAGCAGTTGGTACCTGAAAAACAAAAGACAAATAACAATATACATTTCATATAATTACCCAATCACTAAGGAAATTCAGCAACAACGTCTACTTCGTCAGAGGGACAGCAACATCAGACATCAGGATCGGAACAGGAACAAAATGAGGGGTATGGTTTAGAATTTGGACTTTAAGATTACTAAACCATCAAAGAATTTGTTCAGTATTGAACAGACAAAGTAAACTCAGAAATTAATAAACACCAGCATTGCTAGTAGACCAACTGGCAAGACTGAAATTTCAAAGTGACAGATCTCTGGAACTCAGGATACATGAGAATTCCAAAGAAGAATGAGCAAAAAATAACTCATAATCAATGGTGGCCGAACATTAAATTAAACTTGTTAAATACACTGACTGGTTCAGAGAAATATGGTGAGAAAACTATGGGGGTCATTCCGATGGACCGCCAGGGCTGGGGACCACGGAAGCACCGCCAACAGGCTGGCGGTGCTTTCAGGGCCATTCTGACCGCAGCGGTAAAGCCGCGGTCAGAAAAGGGGAACCGGCGGTTTCCCGCCGGATTTCCCCTGGCCCAGGGAATCCTCCATGGCGGCGCTGCTTGCAGCGCCGCCATGGGGATTCCGACCCCCTTCCCGCCAGCCTGTTTCTGGCGGTTTACACCGCCAGAACCAGGATGGCGGGAACGGGTGTCGTGGGGCCCCTGGGGGCCCCTGCACTGCCCATGCCACTGGCATGGGCAGTGCAGGGGCCCCCTAACAGGGCCCCATGAAGATTTTCACTGTCGGCATCCGGGGTCTCCTGACCGCGGAGCCGCCATTTGGCGGTGACCGCATGGCGCGGTCAGAATGACCGCCTACGTCTAATCAGAATACTAACAAATATCAAATTTATATCAAATGTTAGCTCTAAGCCTTTCTGCTTGCTGTTATTCCATTGACAAATTTCAAACTAATACATTTGTTATTTCTTCTTCTCTTCTTCAGTTGCATCTGTAGACTCTTAGTTCGAAACTTCAGTTACGTTGACACCGGATAGTGATTACAAAATATGGAAACATTTATCCTCACGCCATTCTCTCCTCGAGGAAAAGAACATATGTTAGAAACATTACTCCAAGCAAAATGTACGAATATAATGAATGAAGTCTTTTAGGCCACGAAAATGCAGCTAGGAAACAGAAGACGCTAGAAACATTTTATACAGATAACATTTCACAGTGACCTTGCATCTGCTTCTGCTTCAGCCCAGCAGGGGCCACTAAACACACGTTTCATTCTGACATTTATTTTAGCAAGGAAACACAATCTTTTGAAAAGACAGCTTAAGTTATCATAGAAAACATAAAGTAGGCCCTACATATGATGGTGAAATTTAAGTTGATCACAAATTCTCGAGTTAACATAAAAATTAATACATAATGATTAATATATCAAAATATGTGCATGATTACATATGTGAAAAAAAAGCTAAACTTTTACGCTCTTACAACACTCAAGGGGTCAATTGACCGCGGCGGTCATTCTGACTTTCCCGCTGGGCCGGCGGGCGACCGCCAGAAGGCCGCCCGCCGGCCCAGCGGGAAAGCCCCTTCAACAATGAAGAAGGCTCCGAATGGAGCCAGCGGAGTTGAAGGGGTGTGACGGGTGCAGTGGCACCCGTCGCGATTTTCAGTGTCTGCAAAGCAGACACTGAAAATCTTTATGGGGCCCTGTTAGGGAGCCCCTGCACTGCCCATGCCAGTGGCATGGGCAGTGCAGGGGCCCCCAGGGGCCCCACGACACCCGTTCCCGCCATCCTGTTCCTGGCGGTAAGAACCGCCAGGATGAGGATGGCGGGAAGGGGGTCGGAATCCCCATGGCGGCGCTGCTTGCAGCGCTGCCATGGAGGATTCCTATGGCCAGGGGAAAACCGGAGGGAAACCGCCGGTTTCCCTTTTCTGACCGCAGCTTTACCGCCGCGGTCAGAATTGGCCAGGAAGCACCGTCAGCCTGTTGGCGGTGCTTCCGCGGTCGTTGGCCCTGGCGGTTGATGACCGCCAGGGTCAGAATGACCCCCTCAGTCTGCACAGATCACAGTATCGCTTGAGATTGCTGCACCATCCCTCATTTTATGTACCTCTTGGGGAGGCCTTAAACAGCACCCAAGTTTATATACCATAGTAAGACTTGAGGGACAGCTAAAATTGCAGAGCTATTTCCTCAGATTATAGATTTCTCAGTAAGGTACGTAGCATGGTTTGTGATGCAATCAGGGCACAATTCAAGGTTCCACATAGATAGACTATGTCCACCCACTATTTTCACACTGCCAAGAGGCTAGGCCCCACTATAAAATATTGTGGACTCCCCCTGGGACTCAGTCAGCAGTGCCTGCACATTGTTTGCTTCGTATCTGAGCAAAAACGTTCAGGCGCTGTGTGGTCTTTCTTATTTCAGACTCCAACTGGGCCCATCACACAGGCCGAACTTAAGGGGCCATTTGGCCTCCTGTTTTTCGAGTCTCCTGGCTGGAATCTGTCAGTATCCTTACACCTAGATGCAAATACAGTAAAGGGGAAATAAAAGCACATAGCTTGTTAATCCTTCATACCCACTTAAGAGCGGCAGGCTTTTAGCTTTGTTTAGTCCCTGTATCATACATGCCAACAATTTAGAAGAGGGCAGTGTGAGACTGAAAAAAAAAACAGGAAAACATATTTCCCTACTGACTGCTATTTAAGCAGAGGCAAATTCAGGTGGGAGACAGCTAAAATAAAGTATTAAAAATCATGAGTCATTTGCCTGAATATGGTCTATTGGCAGAAATTATGTATATAGGAGATATGCTTACAGTTTAAGAATGTCAGATGTTGTGGCCTGTCACAATATTTACACAACATAACAATTCAAATGCCACTATTTTATATTTCTTTTATAGCATTACTCATCCCAATGGAGGGTGTCCGAGCACCCTACACGTACACATTATGTTGACAATTAACCATACAAATTTGTAAATGAATGCACAGGATGTGTTACATAAGACAGTAAGAGTTACAAGGTGTAGGACTCACATATCATCCTACATAGCTTACTCTGCTTTATTAGAAGGATTACAATGGACCTGTGAGTAACAAAAGAATCTCTGTGTTAAAAGCAGGAATTTACCTACCTATCTGCATTAAATAAAAATCTTTCATCTGCACCTTACATGATGTGCTTTGCAGGAGACACATTAACCCTCCCTGCTACTTTGATTCAGAACTGGGCCTAGACAAGGCACAGATCTCTCCAGCAAATGCATTAACCACCAGAGTTATCTTACCATTATTATTATTCCCCTCAGATTTACTGGGCACACAAAGAGCTCTGTAGCAGGTGCCTTAACCCTATAAGATATTTTAAAATTCATACTGTACAACCAATTAAGCAGAACAATCTTACTGCCACAAGTTTCCTTTTGACAATTTTTTTGTGGTAGAATTTTAAATAGATAAATGTATAAGTTCAGGCCCAGATTTTGCACTGGGGTTGCATCACTTTTCTGGCACAACTATGATGCAAAATCTGTTTTGGGATTTACAGTGCCACAGAAATCCTGTTTTCTTGGCTTTTTATTAAAAAATAAAACTAACGCAAGGCAGCAAATTGCCCTGCCTTGCGTTACCTTGCGTCAGGTAGGCAGTGAACGAGTGGTGCTTGGGCGTTCCTGTGCATTTACTCATGTATCTTGATGCAATCTCATATTTACAAAGACTTGCAAACACAGATTTGCACCAAACTGACAAGTCTATCTGAGGCAGGTGTAACAAGGAGAAATATACAAAGAGGAAGTAGCCTCAAAGGATAGATTTTGTGTGTGTTTAAAAAAAAAAAAAAAAGCCAAGCAGTCCATTGTGCTGCCTTGCACTACAGTGCGTTAAGTAGGCATACATGGGTGGTGCATGGGCAATCTCATACATCCACCCATGTATTTTGTGTACAATAGGATACAATGGCCTAGATTTAAGAAAAATTATGCACAACTGCACTAGTGCAGTTGTGTGACAAAAAATTTCCATAGAGCTAGCGTTATTCCCTCCTGCCATCAGTGCGCAATATTAAAAACATGACAAACTATGGCGCTAAGGAATGGTTAGTGGCAAAAAATATGACGCTACCTATTGCATAAGAAAAAATGATGCTAATGGTGCAAAAGTGGCGCTAGACTGTTTTGTGGCACATTTTTTTACGCAAAACAGGTTAGCCCATATTTAACCGCATTAGCGTAAAAAAAAAGTGTGAGCAAGAAAAAACCATTTGGGAAGACAAGATGGAGAATGCAGCACAGGATAGACCCTAGGGAGATCCCAATCATCCCAGTACCAGCCAGGAGAGCCCAGAAAAGCCCCAGGAGAAGGAGAAGAGGAAGCAGAGGTGCCTCTTTAGTGAGGAGGAGCATGGCATCTTGGTCTAAGAGGTGACAGAGCACCAACACCAGCTTTTTGTCACCTCAAAATTTCCAATAGGTAGGAGAGAGGCCATGTGGAAGGCAATAGTAGACAAAGTCAACAGTGTGGCAGAGGTGAGGAGGACTGTCACCAATTGCAAGAAGCGCTGGCGTGATTGCAAGTGCATAACTAAAGAGAAACTGGCAAGTAACCGAAAGGCAACACTGCAGACTGGGGGTGGAAGTCCAGCCCCACAGGTGGACCTGGATGACCTGGAGGACATGGTGACAGTAGTCATTCCGGAGGAGATGGTCACTAGAATCGCAGGACAGGACAGCGCACAGACTACCAAGAACTATCACAAATGCAGAGTCACTTGTAGGGGGGACTATCTGGCATCTCACACATGGCAAAAGGGGGAGGCACATAAGACACACTCAATGCCTGCTAAACACATAGGCCCTGAATCAAAACGCCCCATCGCCAACCAAGCCACGCTCCGGTTGCGCAATGAACCCCAACAAATACACAACGTGGACATAAGCCACTTACTATGGCTTTACACCACCTTGTAAATATGCAGCACGTTGCCGGGAAGGGACGTGCAATTAGTTTGGCTTTCCCACAACAACACCCATTGCATATTGATTTTGCCCCAGATCCAACACAACATGTTCATCAGAGACTGTGACTGAAGTCAACACCACCCCAGGGGTGGTGTCAGGATGGCACAACAAGGCAAAATGCTTTCCTTCCTCCTTGTGCCATTGCCCTTCTCATGTGTGCTGCATCCTGCAGCACACATAAAAATGCCACCTTTCCATAATTGCTTGTACATGTGCAGGAAGGAACACCTCCCTACATATAAACAATCTATCCGCTCAACGGAGGAACCCATTCACTATGGTACAACGATGCCTGCATTGGTGCAGGGAGAACAAATCTCCACAGGTGCAGGGGGAAACACAGGGGTGTGTTGTATTCCAGTAAACATGGCGCATCCCTGTGTTTCAAAACTGGTGCAGCTCCGTGCAACTTATATTGCTGCTGCACTGAGCAGCTGTGCCACTTGAAAAAAAATCAGGCCCTAAGTGTGCAGCCTGTGGAACGCAAAGCACACAGGGTGGACCAACAGCAACTCCACACACCTCCTTGCGCCATTTGGGAATGGACACAAAAGTGAACTCATACAAAACCATAGGGCGTGTCTGTGCAGCTGTACAAGTAGCTGCAATCTCACCATGTAACAAGGTTGACTGTGTTGTGTCAATGGTTGGTATACTGCTTAATGGGACATCTACATGCGTAAGAACTGGCACAAGTGGCATCAAAGTTGCATTACCGGCACAATGTCACTAGCTCGTAATGCAACAGTATCGTCATACAAATAGTTGCCCATCTAGAGTCTAACTGCACATTCCCCTTGTGCCACATCAACAAGGTTTCAAAATGAGTGCATTGATCAACATTCTACATCCTTAGCCCAACATATGCATGTTGCAGATATGCTATATGCAAGGAAATGTCACAAATGTAGGAAGGGACAAAAAAATGGGGAAGACAATCCCTAATAGTTGGACTGTCCCTTCCAATTAGCACATGTGTGGGGCCTGCTAGAAGCAGATGAGAATGTAACACAAGCATTGTAAGCAATGGACCTGTCGCGTAGGTTCTCATTATCGTACTCAGTTCTTCGCTCTGACCGGCCACCTCTCTCACTGCGTTTTTCTGTTGAGTCCTGAAAGGAACGAGATTGGCGTGTATCAGTATCTTGATATCTGTCAGACGTTTTTATATTATCTCTATTTCTGAGATTATAACTATTCTGTGGGGTCTCTGATTCTCCCCTTTCTTTTTTAGGTGTTTGTTGTTTCTTATCCTAGTGTTTTTTAGAACCCTCAGGTACTTGCTTAGTAGAATCTTTATTAGATGTACCCTGAAATTGTGGTTTTATGGGTCTGGCCCCCAGACTATCTCAACCAATACTAGAATAGGTCTCCGTGATAATCTTTGGCAGCTCATGGTCTTGATACTGTGGAGGAACGTCCTGGAGCCGCATACACACTGCTAGTGCTACTGCTTCTCCTTTAAGGTTATTCAGTATAATGGAAGATACAGTGGCAAAATTGCCCATAAGTTGTAGTACCAGGTCTAGGGCTGGGGCAGCCCCGTATTCATCTTGAATTTGTTGTAACACTTCCGGAAGATTGGCAAGTGTCAGTGTACTGTGTGCGGTAGTATGGAGCGTGGCAAATACTGTGCCCCAAGTATTGCAGTTATCTACTGTGGGAACCATCCTAAATGGTAAGCACTTAGTTAATATTCTATGCATATCCTGAGGTCCCGTATGGGAAAATACTGCTTCCAGTGCATTTATTTTTTGAGCTAATCAAAACGGAATCTTTTCCCGTTTGGCGGGTACCTTACCCATAATCGAATGTACAGTCGTAGCATTAATACCTGGCGTTGCTTCATGTGGTTGCACCGGGGCAGCACGTGCTGGGTTTGTATTTAATGTTTGCATTACAAACTGTACTAATAGCCTGTATCTTGCCTGTATCTTGCGCAAGCTCCGTATATAAGCGGTGAACCTCAGCTACCACCAAGGTTGCTGCATCAGGGTGCGGTGTATATGTGGCCAATAAAGGCCAGGTAGGACCATCATTACTTAGAGGACCTAACCTAACATGTAGGACTGTATGTGGTAGGGCACCATCAAGCCAATTATTATGGTATTGATAAGATAGAGGCATTTCTAAATATGCATATGCTCTATATTGTGCAGTATATTTGCAGGTGTATAGTGGTGAAATGTATTTATGTCCCCATTAGCTGCTGGAAATGTGACCCAAGAATAGAAAATTTCTGTTCTGTATGCTGCATGAGCTTCAACAACAAATGTAACTGGACCCCACGGGCTGTGAGGCCATGTGCCAGTAAACGTGCAATAAGGGGTGGTCGCATATTAACTCCAATTGCTACCTGTTGCAGGTTCGCCATGGTAAATAGAAAAACTTGTTCAGAGATAAGCACACCAAATGGGGATTAACCTTTTAGGGTTCAAGCTTGAAGAACCTGCAGCATTAGTTAGGTATGCCCTACTTAGCTGAGGAGGAAAAATCCTCAATACCACGGATGTCTCCGTAAATAGGTGTCTTTGCATGTAGTGAGACAGAGATACTCAGGAGGACCCGAAAATTAGTGCCTGACCAAATATTGGCAGCACCATGTCGCATAGGTTCTCATTATCCTAATGAGACTACTGGTGTTGCGTAGGCTCTCATTATTTTAATGAGACTACTGGATTTTGAGCAGCAGAATCGCCTGCGGTGTGGGAGTCTAACCCACTGCGGGTGACACCTGTCGCTCCAATCCGGGTTTTGCTCTGGCCAACTAGCAGTGACTCATCCCTACCAAAGGATAGTGATGATTGGGCAGCCGAGCACATGACATTCTAGGCTTCTCAGGGAAGTCGTGGTCACTCAGGCCGCATTGGGTTCTCTCATTTACAATTCAGTATCATATATAAATGACAAACAGAGGCAGTATATGTTTCAATAATGAGTTTAACAAAATGACTGCATCTTAGATAGCAAAGCGTGAGCTGCAATAACCAGGACGACACAACATGACAGTATTAGAATTGTGACAAGAAGAGTGAAGCATAAAAACAACGCTATCATATTGTCACTATAATCAAGGGACTATTTCCTATCTAGGTTGTAATTTGTGCACAGCATGATAAGAACTAATTCTGCATTTCAGGTTCACCTGGGAAGACATCAACCCCCATACCTGAGCAAAGGCCTGTGGTCTGCGTTAGCATCTGTAGCAAAGCCTTCAGCAATCAGCATACAGTTGTGGTTCCCTGGCTGGAATCTCCCTCTTACGTGTAAGGGACAATGAAGTGTTTATATAATAACACAGCTGATGTTCTGAGAAAATGTCCCTACCTAAGGATGTGTATTTTCTACGAACGTTGGAGACTAAGGGCCAGATGTAGGTACAAAAAAATTAGCGACTCGCAATTTGCGAGCATGTGCGACTCGCAAATTGCGTGTCGCTAATAGGAATGCAGGTACAATTTCCGTGTACAAATTGCGACTCGCACCTGGAGTCGCAACGCAGATAGCGAGTCCGCTGTCTGCAAAGGTTGCTGTTTGCGACCGCGCAAAAAACGGACTCGCAATTTGCGAGTGGGTGTCGCAAATTGCGAGTACCTTGTAAATTGATTGCAGGTGCTGCAGAATACTCCAGAAACCACTCCAGAACACTCTGGAAACACTTCCTGCCACATGATGATGACATCACAGCCAGGAAGTTTACAAATACACCTGGGAGGAGGGAGGAGGGAGGACCACACCCATTTTAAACTGCTGAACAGCCAACAGGAGGAACAGCAGCTACAATGGCAGAAACACCCAGAAAGAGGAAATTAAAATTTTCTGAGAAGGAGCTGGAGGTGCTGACAGAAGAATGCTGTCAGCACTATGATGATCTGTTTGGAAAGGCAGCCCTCAATGTGCCAGACTCAACAAAAAAACAACTCTGTCTGGAAATTCAGGAAAAAGTGAACTCCCTGGGGGTCAGCCACAGGAATGTGGATGAGATCAAGAAGAGGTGGTATGACCTCCGCTCCCGGACCAAGGAGAGGGTGGCAGAAAGGCTCCGGGAGATGAGAGGCACAGGAGGGGGACCATCATCCGTACTACCACCCACACCCCTGGAGGAAAGGGTGGAGGAGACCCTGGAGCAGGAGGCAGTTACAGGATTCGGAGATCTGGACACCTCTGAGCCCACAACATCAACCAGTGAGTACCATGTGATATGCCTGTACCCCCATCAATGCCATAACCCCACCCACCATGTACACAGGGGCATGCACAACCAAGATAGCTCCATTTCAGGGTAGCAAACACCAGAATGATGCATTATGGGCAATGTAGTCAAGTAGGCAGTCAATAGGCAAATGTTTATTAGGAAGTGTGCAACAGATAGTAGACACTGACAGTCTGTTCCCCATGTCCCACAGGTCTCCCACAAGACACCACCACAAGCCACAGCAGCCAGGTGCCAACAGTCAGCCAGCCCCATGAGGAAAGCACAGGAGCTGCCAACACTCCCACCTGCACCACCAACACCATCCCCTTGATGACTACACCTGCTGCAACAGTGGTTCCGGAGGCTGCGCCAGCAACAGCCAGGAGTGCCACGGTACAGCTCACAGGGCATCCACCGCTGCGCAGGCGACGCAGGTTGAGGAGAGCAGGGCTGCAGGCTGAGTCCGGGCGTCCATCGACCACCATGACCGAGGCACAACTGCTCCGTGGTCAGCGCCTGCAGAACCAAATGTTACGGAGAATTAGTGGGGTTCTGCACCGCTTTGTAAGGACCAATGAGACCAGCATGCAGCAGCTCCATGCCCAATTGGACGTCATTGGCACAAACACTGGGGACCTAGCCCTGTCCATGCGGGAACTGGTGGCTGGACTACTGTCACAGAGCGAGGGTGGGTGGCGCAGGGACCGCCAGCTGCTCCAGAGGCTGGACAGGATGGCCTCATCAATTGGCAGACTGGCAGTCAACACCACTGGCCTGTCAAGAAGGACAGTCGGCCTCCAAGTGGAAATGGGCCACTTTGCAGGGGATGTGGCAAGAGGCCTGGGCCGGATCACACATGTGATCGATCTAATGGAGGCACGGCATGTGTCCAGGGGTACAGGGGACACCCCCCAGGACAGCGAAGAGGGCTCCACTGTGAGCAGTGTCTCTGCTGGTGACACTAGGGTGCTCCGGAGTGGGAGTACCAGGCAGAGCACTGCAGAACAACCTGGGACCAGCCAGGCTGCCAGAGGTCGCAGTAGGTCATAGACTAAACCCTGTCCCTGATGTTGGGGCACATGACGGCAATGTGCCCCATGCATGGTTGGCTTTTTGAAGTCCCTGAACAGTTTGTCATTGCAAATAGTTCAATTTCTGCACATATTAAATAGTTTATTTGTTCCACTTAACAAATGGAGTTTTTGGTCAATAGGTGAGTATGGTTGAAGTTGACACGTACCTTCCAAAGTATTGCGTTGCGATGTGTTGCTGTCTCAGTCTGCCTTGATTTGCGATGCTCCGATCCCCATGATGGCGATGTGGTTGCTCCTGCTCTTCATCCTCAGAATCTGGGTCTGCAGGGGTGAGAGGTAGCCCACGTCGGGTGGCAATATTGTGCAGGATGGCGCATGCAACAACAATTTTGAATGCTGTAATGGGGGTATACTGGAGGGCACCTCCACTGCGGTGGAGGCATCTGAACCTTGCTTTCAGCAATCCGAAGGTGCGTTCAATCAGGTTCCTGGTCCTCTTATGTGCACTGTTGTATCGCCTGTCGGAATCATTGCTGGGTGTTAAGAACGGAGTCATTATCCATGGCCATAGTGCATATGCACTGTCACCTGTTGGGCACAAACATTACACTGTTAGAAAGTCCTGGTTGGTGTGCACATTGATCTGTGTGTATGTCTACGAGGTGTATGCAGCTCTACCTAGGAGGTATCCATCTCCAAACTCCCCACATTCCAGGCGTTGGTGTATCCCACTGTGCCTAAAAATGTATGAGTCATGGGTACTGCCTGGAAATTTTGCGACAATGTCAGTGATGACATAATGAGCGTCACAAACAACCTGAATATTCAGTGAGTGGGTACACTTTCTGTTGCGGAACAGATATTCCATGTTAGCAGGGGGGCATATTTGAATATGTGTCCCATCTACACACCCTATGACATGGGGAAAGTTGGCAATCCGGTAAAATTGCAACTTGGTGCTGTTAATTTCTGCCTCATTCCTGGGTAGGTATATGAAGTGAGACATGTGTGTGAGTATGGCATCTAGGAATGCCCTGAGGAACCTTGAGAGTGCACTTTGAGATACCCCACCTGCCACAGCAATGACCCCCTGATAGCTCCCAGAGGCTAAGAGGTGCAGTGAGCATAGCACTTGCACATGCGTAGGGATGGCGTAGCCGCGCAGTCTGGCGTTCTAGCTGTGGTTTTAGTAATTCAATTAATTCCAGTATGGCTGCGCTGCTTTGTCGGTATTTGTCATAGATCTCTTCCTCAGTTTGCTGAAAAAGAGTCTGCCTTGTTCGATAAATCTTCTCCTGTCTCTGGCTCCTCCTCCTCCTCTGCTGGGTTGCGTGGACTCTCCTCCTCACTGCTATCAGGTATATCTCCGCCATCTTGAGTAACCCAGATGCCTTCTGGGTCTCCTTTTATACTTTGGTAATGATTACCACCTGCTCTGAGTTAGTGGTAAATGGGACATGCAAACTGGGCTTTTTGCGATAAGTCGCAATTTGCGAGTTGCAATTGCATATGGTTTGCGACTCGCAAATTGCGACTTCCTATTTGCGGGTTGCAAAATGGGGTCGCAATTTTTGTGAGTCGGTAACGGCTCGCATCGCTTTTTGCGAGTCGGAAATGGGATTTTTGCATCCCATTTCCGAATTGGCGCAGTCGCAAATAGCGATTCGGGCCATTTGCGACTCGCAAAACTTTGCTACATCTGGCCCTAAACTTCTACCACGTTCACCGGCAATGTACCGAACTGCAGCCTTGAATGAAGCACAGAGTGATCAAGAATGTCTTGTTTGAGAACAGAGTGCATGCCTAGGCAAAAACAATTAGATAGATAAAAATAAACAAGACCGTAAAAATGTTTATTATAATAATAATAAAGCAAAGCTGAATAAAATATATCTAGGTTAGAGTGCACAGTGGCCTAGTGTGTTAAAATAACGTGCATGGAGCTATAACTAAAATGGCTACACCACACTGGATTTGAGCAGCAGAATCACCTGTACTGCGGGGGACTGAGTCTGATCGCGCACTAGGTGACGCCTGCCGCCCCAATCTGGGTTTGTTCCAGCTAACTAGCAGGGCCTCATCTCCACCCAAGACCAGGGATGATTGGGGCAACCAGGAGCATGACATACATGACTCTTTAGGGGAGTCGTGGTCACTCAGATCTCACCCGTTTCTCTCAGTTACATTAGTCTCACATATGCAAGGACACTCAGAGGCAGAGTATAGTTCAATAAGGTTTTATTGAAATAACTGCATCTTAGATAATAAAGCATGAATTGCAATAACTAGGATGATGAAGCACAATAAGATTTAAATTGTGACAAGGAGAGTAAAACGCAAGACTAATGCTACCATACTGTCTCTAAGATTTGTAGAGATAGTTCCCAACTAAGCTATGATAGATCACAGCATGTTAAGCACTAATTCTGCCTTTTAGGTTCCCCCTGGGGAGACATCATCCCTCATACCTGAGCAAGAGGCCTGTAGTCTACATAAGCAGCTGTAGCGAAGCAATCGATAATCAGCATACAGTCGTGGTTATCTGGCTGGAATCTCCCTCTAACGTACATGGGTCAAAGTAGTGTTTTTATATTAAAACAACTGATGTTCCAAGAAAGGATCCCCATGTAAGAGTGTGTATGTTTCTGTGAACATTGGAGACAAAGCGTACTACTTTTGCCAGCAACCTATCTTACAGCAGCCTTGAGAAAAGCACAGTGTGAAAGAAATATCTTGTCCTAGCGACTTGCAATTTGCAACTCGCAAAAGGAAATGCAGAAAGGTGTCTCAGACACCTTCTGCGACTTGCTATGGGGTCGCAAAGACCCACCTCATGAATATTTATGAGGTGGGTCGCAGTTTGCGACCCCATAGCGAGTCTAGGCACTCACGGGGATGGTGGCCTGCTAGAGACAGCAGACCACCATGTCCGTGACTGCTTTCTTAATAAAGCAGTTTTTTTTTTCTTTTTGCAGCCCGTTTTCCTTAAAGGAAAATGAGCTGCAAACAGAAAAAATACCGAAACCATTTGTTTCGGTTTTTTCAGAGTAGGCAGTGGTCCACAGGACCACTGCCTGCTCTGAAAACATATTTTTGTTTGCATTCACAAAGGGGAAGGGGTCCCATGGGGACCCCTTCCCGTTTGCGAATGAGTTACCATCCACTTCAAGTGGATGGTAACTGCGAGTTGATTTGCGACCGCTTTCGCGGTCAGAAATCAAATCTACATCGCGATGCGGTCGCAAATAGGAAGGGAACACCCCTTCCTATTTGCGAGTCGGAATCACATTTTGCGAGTCGGTACCGACTCGCAAAATGTGATTCTGCATTAAGTAAGGGCTTTTGCGCCTCGCAAACGGCATTTTTCGACCTTTGCGAGGCGCAAAAGCCTTCCTACATCTGGACCATAGTGCTGACCTAGGTGAAGAACAGCTAGATAGAAAAAAATAAAACAAGACCACAAATGTGGCTTATGTTAAAAAATTAAAACAAAGCTGAATAAAATATATCTAGGTTAAAGTGCACAGCGACAGGCCTAGTATGCTAAAATAACATGTATAAAATGATAGCCAAAATGGCTACACAACAGACTTACCTGTGCTTTGCTGCACTAGTGTTGTCATTCATGGTGCCAATGCATCATAGCACCAAAAGAGTGACAGCACACAGTACACAACTCTGGGTATGTCCAACATAGTGAATAGGAAGGTAAATTACTTGCCACCATGGTGTCAGTGGCAGGGGCAAAAAGCCAGCAAGGAAGTCGGCTGTGTGGGATCAAAGCACAGAATACTTTGAAAGGGTGTCCCATGTGTGATGCACAATGCAACCCATAATTTACAACTACAATCTGGGGTCTGTAACATGTGACTGAGCTCCAGTAGCCAGTAAATGCTGTGCCATATCAAGAGCCACCCCAGTCAAAGATTGACATATTATTATCTCATTGCAGAGGATGATGCCTTACCTCCTGCCGACCTACCTGTCCTGGATTTTACAGATGACAGGGATCACCAGCTGCCGACCATCAATCAAGAGACTCTCCATGATGTCCTCGGTTCCCTCCAGACACCACCTCCATTCGCAAGTAGGACCCACAATGTTGCGGGGTCTCCACATGAACCACCCAGCTACCAACACACAGCACCAACTAGTACTGACACATCCCTGGACTCCGAGGACCCAGACATCATCTTTCAGAGGACAGTGGTTGGAGTCCAGCATGAGCTGGCCAAGCAGGTGCGGGTGGGGATGGAGACCATGGCAGGCAGCCTAGTGGGAGTGCAGAGGTGCCTCAGTCCAAAGATGCTTGTTTCTGGTCCAGGTAGGACATGGCCTGGCAGTTCGGGCTGGACTGTTCCCATGGGGAACAGGGTCAACACAGATTTGCATATGTGCTGGGTCCAAACTGGAATGGAATGGTGAGTGAAAAAACTGATGGATTTAACCCAGATCTGTGACTGGGGAGAATGTTCGATTTGGTCTACATTCCGTCCATCAACTGTTCTTTTTGCATTTGTCGCACCAAGTGGGAAGGGTATGCCCAGACGTGGGTCCTGTGCTCACTAAGCCACCAGATTCAAGCTAGCCTGGTTGAAGAGGGGTGATACTCCGAAACTGGTCCCAGGATGCTTGTTTCTGGTCCAGGCTGGACTGTTCTAGTGAGGAACAGGGTCAAGACTGATTTGCATATGGCTGGGTCCAAACTGGAATAGCATCATGAGCAAAAAAACTGATGGATTAAACCCAGATCTGTGACTGAGGGAGAATGTTTGATTTGGTCTACATTCCGTCCATCAACTGTTCTTTTTGCATCAGTCCAAATAAGGACAACTCAGCTGCCATCAGAGGCACCCACTCCCCGCTACGGGGACTCCAGCAGTCCCTGGCCGACATAGACAACAGGCTGGGGGCTACACAGAATACCTTAGAGTCCATACAGCGTGAAGTGGCCTCCCTCAGGGAAAACATGGCTGCCTATCACTATGATATTGCTGTAGTGTTGAGAAACCAGCAGTTCCTCCTTGCTGCAGTGATGCCTTATGTGTTCCCACAAATGGCAGCTGCCGGGACCTTTGACTCCACATCTCTATCCCCTGATGTGTGTGTGAGGACCCCTCAACAACACACTACCCATGGCACAGGAGGCACCACACACAGCAGAGGGTGAAGATGTGGAAGGAACTACATCACACAGAAAACCACCAGGTAGCACCATTCTGTGTCACATGGACAGTATCTCCTTTGGTCTGTGCTTAAGATCATGCCAGTGTTGTGACAGCTGGCAATGTGC
Organism: Pleurodeles waltl; assembly: GCF_031143425.1. Taxonomy (NCBI): domain Eukaryota; kingdom Metazoa; phylum Chordata; class Amphibia; order Caudata; family Salamandridae; genus Pleurodeles; species Pleurodeles waltl. The sequence goes on from NC_090440.1 coordinate 668,839,774, forward strand.
CCTCTTCACTCAACCACTATTGATGTGTCTGCTATGTACTGTCATTGTCTCAATTCATACCTATTGGCAATTTGAACACCTCCTCACTAATGCACACTACGCCTAACCATGTCTCATGACATGTCCCTCACCTTTGGACTCTGAATGTACAACAAATGGCTCAGGATCTCTCATGGGAACTGGACATTGTATTGCATAGGAAAATACACTTGCACCTGTAAATAAATCTCCTTCTTCACATATAACATGTCAACGTTTATTGCAAACCATCGACTTAGCTGAATGTATGCATTGTGTGAAGCTATGTTAATGAGAACAGAACCTAATTACACATGTGCATTACTGTCAGACAGAAAGCCACACACTAGGATCTTAACATGAAAAGGTGAATGATGGTGTTGTGGACTACAACCAACTTACAGAGCCTTAAATACATGTATTGAACAGATATCCATGGAAGTTGACATATGACATGTATGGGTCAGAACACAGGGGCATATTTATACTTACTTTGTGCCGCATTTTCATCAGTTTTTTTTCTGAATGCATGCATTGTGTGAAGCTATGTCATTGAGAACAGAACCTAATTACATGTGTGAATTACTGTCAGACACAAAGCTACACACTAGGATCCTAACATGAAAAAGGTGACTGATGGTGTGTGGGCTACAACCAACTTACAGAGCCTTAAATACATGTAGTGAACAGATACATATGACATGCATGGGTCAGAACATAGGGGCATATCTATACTAACTTTGCACCGAATTTGCAACAGTTTTTTTGATGCAACAGCACCGCAAACTTACCTCTCTATTTATATTTTGCCACTAGACCCGTCTATCGTCAAAATATAGGAGTTAGTGTAATTTTTAGGATGCATCAAACCAACTGGCTTTGTTTTGTGACAATGACATGCAAGGTTGACGTTCCCTTCCAAAACATAACGTGAAGCCCCTTGCGCCATATTTATCTTCCAATGCAAAAACGATGCACACCTAGGAAGGGGACCCAAAAAATGATGCAAAACCCGATTAGCGTCAAATTTTAAGACCTGGGTCAGACCTGGTGTTAAAAATGAGGCCCACACACCACTACTTAGGGTAAACTCGCAGAAGGAACATTTACAACCTCCAGGACAACATGAAAGTCGTACTGCTCCAGCTTGGCACACGCCGCAGACGTCAGCGACAACAGCAGCTCCCTCCATCACCACAGCAGCAACCACAAACACCACCACAGCACCCACAAAGGCAGCGCAGAAGGTGGGAGAGGATCTTCAGACAGCGCACAACCATACTTGGCCTCAGGGAACAAGATGTTATCAGGATTTACCGTCTCAACTGGGAGTCCATTGTACTCCTGCTGCACCACATTGAGCCAGACATCACAGCCAGGCTGCAAACTCCAACACATATACCACCCATCACAAAGCTCCTCACTGTCCTGCATATGCTGGTGTCTGGATCCTTTCAGACAACAGGGGCACTAGTCGCTGGGGTCTCCCAGCCATCATTCTCAGTCTTCCTACCGAAGGTCCTAAGTGCCATCATCCGCTTCACACCCTGCCACATCTGCTTCCCAAACACCCAGCAACTGCAGCGGGACACCAAGCAAGGTTTTCATCAAATTGCTGGATTTCCGTATGTGCTTGGCACAATGGACTGCACCCATGTCCAACTGGTGCCACCTGCTGCTATGGAACACCTATACAGAAACTGCAGGCACACCCATTCCATAAATGTGCATGCCATTGTGGACCACTGTGGGCTCTTCACTAACATCTTGGTCAAGTATCCCAGCAGTGTCCATGATGCATTCATATTCCGGCACTCCACATCAATAAGCGGTTCCATGATGGCCAATTTGGCAATGGCCTACTTGTTGGTAAGTCAACAATCTGATCAAAACACACACAACACACCAACCCTGTAGGACAAACAAGACATACACCACAACAAATACATATGGGCAGGGCAATACAGATGTAGAGGCAACAACACATATGCACCATGCTGCAGTATATGGCAATCATTGTACATCACAAACGCATACACCCACCTGTACCTAACACAGCCATAACCTGACAGCCACACCACATGTAGGACAGGTGGAGCTATGTCCCCTTTGCATACCGAAGAAGCCCACAAACCACCACTACAAGTGTCCACTGGTTGACTACTAAAAATACTTCACACACATAGCTCTGCTAGGCCAATGGTATATGCCATGGCTATGTAAAGAAAGTCACACCTAGGCACAGCCCCACCTACAGCATGGTGTGCAAGCCTCTGGCACAATCTATTTCAAATGCCACCCAAGTGGTGTCAAAATCAACTACATCTCATCTACACATACCTGACATACCTGTAGTGTGCACATACATCTGCCTGATGCAATGTGTTGCACACATAGGAATACTAATGTAACTGCCATGAAATAACAGAGGGCAGAATCATGAGAAAATGTGCCCCGCCTACTCTACTGCCACCTCATATGCACCACTCATCACCCCCAAACACTATAATTTCTGTTCAGTAAATTTAAATTGTGCACCATGGTGCAGAGTCAGTTCAAAACTTTAATTATCATGAATGCCATGGTAGGTCCCTGTAGGAGTATAGAGGACATTACTGACCATACATGCACTGCACTAAGTGACACTTTAGAAAATAGCTGTGCCCCCTCCCAAAGTCTGCATTGTGCATGTGTTGAAAGTATGGCTGAAAATCCATTTGTGGAAGCTAGGGCATATACCTGTACCAAATGCGATCAACATACTAATATGTGATACACACCCTTGTACACTTGATGGCTGCCACAACCATCATCTGCCACTATGGACCACTAAGTGTTGCACTGCATGTGTAGTGCCACATGGTAACATGGACGGGATACTCTGGCTATGTAGGGCTACTATGGTGTCTCCACATCTGACACCATTGTGCTGCAAGGAGGCGTTAGCTTCTATCTAACAAAACTGCCACAATTATGGACTACACAAAAGATGAAACATACAAGATGGGCATCAATCTTGGAATCATAATGATAATTTACAGGTCCTTGAGTCAATACCCAAGATTTTCATGTACATCAACCCAGTCAAATTAAACCATTTCACAAGAGCAGGAACATACACAATACCGCAAGCATGTCAGAATCACCACTCAAACCACAACTAAGTACTGCCATTGTAGATACCTAATCTGTCTCAAGCTTTTACTACAATTTTACCTTCTTACCTTTGCAGCTGATCAAGGTTACAGCATACAGCCGTGGGTCACGACCCATTTGGAAATCCAACAACCGTGGAGGAGCGTGCCTATAATAAAGGACACCAGAGAACACGTAATGTGGTGGAGAGGAAATTTTGTCTTCTCATATCCAGGTTCCGGTGCCCTCTCGTATGTAAGATCATACTTGCATGTGCAATCCTACACAATATCTGTGTCAGGACAAATGTCCCCTGAGATGACCAGGTTGATGTCCCCAACGAGGAGGAGGAGGATGATGGAGCAGATAACTTGGGGCGGGAAACAACTAAACACAGTTGCAGGAGTACACAGGAGACTCAACATTGTAGAGATCTTTTATACATAGGAAGTAACAGCGTCACTTTGTAAATAGCACAAATAAAGTACCCTTAAACTGATTATAAACCTGCAACGCTGTGTGTCCTCCTTGCAACTGGAGGTGGTGTCTGGAGGGATCCTAGGACATCCTGGAGAGGCTGTTGATTGATGGTTTTCAGCTTGTCATCCAGGTCATCAGTGAAATCCAGGACAGGCAGGTCGTCAGGAGAGCCATCATCCTCTGCAATGAGATAGTGTGAAATCAATCTTTCATTGTTGTGGCAATTAACATGAAACATCATTTATTTGGTAGTGGAGGCTCAGTGACAAGTTACAGGCCAAAAGTTGTAATTATACATTATGGGGCATATATATGAGCCCTTAGTTCCACCTGAGTGTCACATAAGGGGACACTCCGGTGGCGCTATGGGCTGTGTCATATTTACAAGGTGACATTAAGCCACTTATTGTGGCTTGACACCACTTTGTAAATAGGGCCCCTTCCCATGCATCAATTTGATTGGAAGAGCTTTGCAATGGCTGTTGCTGTGTGCGGGCCACACTAACACCCATTGCATTTTGATACTGCCCCAGATTTACGTGTTATTGTACACCTGAGGCAGCGCCAATAACCAACACCACCTCAGGGGCGGCTTTACCAAGGTGCAATGATGAAGTATTCTTTAATTCCTCCTCATGTTTAGTTTTGTCTATGTGTGCCGCATTCTACAACACACATGGACCTAGCAGATTGCCATTTAAGTTTCTAATTGTGCAAGAAGGTGCTCCTTCCTGCACAAAAATAATCTTCCCCTCAACGCAGCCATCCTTGCACTATGGTGCAAGGACTGAGTCATTGGGGCAGGACAGCTATTTTACCCCTGGCACAGGGATGGACACAGGGATGACAGGTATTGGTATGATTTTTTCTGAAAACTGCGTTTTGTACATAACAGTGCGTGATCCCACCTAATTTTGTACAGAGCCTGCTACCTTTATTTCCACTTTGATCAGGGCCTCCAGCTACTTTGATGGAGAGATTGCAGCTAATGGACAACTGCACACATGGTCCCTCATTACGAGTCTGGTGGTCGTATGACCACCAGACTTGCAGTGCTGATCAGACCACTGCCAACAGTGGTGGTAAAACTGGCACCTTAGGACCGCGGTCAAAGCCCCAAGGTCCAATCCACCGGTCTTATTACACTAAGCCAGCACTGCAATCAGCACTGCCCTCCAGATGATGATCCCGCTTTTCCACCAGCCTTTGCATGGCAGTCCAACCGCCATAATCTGACTATGAGACAAAGGGTCAGATAATGGAGACCCTGGTACCATCAAAGCATCACTTTCCCTGACGCTCCTGTGGTGCATTTCACTGCACCGTATGTACATAGATTTGTCATGCAGCTGTTTTGTTACATTACACCAACATGTCCAGCAGCATGACACAGTATTCTGCATCAGAGGGGCTTGCAATGGTTGTTGCAGTGGCTTTCCCATTGTAACACCCATTGCTTTTGACCCTGCCCAGATTTTGAAGACATCTTACTCATTATCAGCGTTAAAAGATTAGCAACTGTTCAGGGGTGGTATGAGCATAGCAAAGTGTTGAGGAATGCATCAATACATCCTCGTTTCTTGTTTCTAATATGTGTGTGCCATTTCAAGGTGCACACACTAGGGCTAAAATGCCATGGCAGTTCCTTATGTTCACGTAGTTGTCCCTTCCTGCACATTAATTGAATAACATTACTGATGTCTTGCCAATACTGTGTGGGCAGCCATTGTCACCATAGTAGGCTATTTATGTCCAGGAAGGGATACCAATCTGCGCATATACACTCCCCTCAACACAGACACACTTGCACTGTGGTTCAAGAATACCTGTGTTGGTGCAGGCTTCTGAGTAATATGGTAGTGCAGGAGCAGATGCAGGCCTGCCCCACATTGTCTGTAAAACGGGGCAGACCTGGTGTACAAATTCAGCACATGTGTGTTGGATAATAGAAACATTATTGGGTGTATATGATACACAATATATACAAAGAGGAATGTGCAAGTAGTCTGGACCCAGTGCATAGCTAAGCTCCCTTGAATGCCATTGGCCAAAGAAACAAAGGGACAGATTTCATGAAAGTGGTGCTGCACCTCGTGCATCACAACTGTCCTTGCACCCCTTAGCGCCCCCATTCCTCCCACCATGTGTGCACTGTATAAAATATACTGTGCACCATGCCGTAGGGTAGGGGGCAATTGCGTCATTTTATGTATACGCAAATGATGTACTCAGCATGAGTAGCAGCAAAAATGTTGCACAACTCCTGCAGAGTACACAGGGGCCCATCATATATAATGGCGTGCCCCTTTTGACGCCTGCTCTGAGCAGGCATTCAAAGTGCGGGAAAAATGGTGCAAGGATATATTTTAAAAAAATCCCTGCCCCATTTATTTTGCCCCCCTTAAAGGGGTAGCCCCCCATACATGATGCTTGGCGCAGCTATCTTGCTGTGCGAAGCTTAACAAAGTGGCCCTATGCATGCATTGCACCACTTTGTTAATATGGCGGGGGGAGTGGCACTTCAGCGCTGCCTTAGAGTCATTTATGAATTTCACAATGGCAGCGCTAAGATGGCGCCAGGGGCTCTTAAATTAGGCCCAAAACAACCTGTCCTGACCCTTGACAAAACATGCTGCAGTCAACCCTATGTCCGCCTGTCATGCACATGCAAAAAGGGATGTTGCTATGCCCCTGGGGTACTTACCAACTGGTCTACCAATCTGAATCACCAGGTGATCCAGTAGGTCTTGCTCCCGTGCTATGAGGTCAGCCCTTCGGTGTTTCAAATGGTGGTAGTTGTGCACAACTATGAAGATTCTGTGTAGGTGGTGGAGCACCTTGCCCCACCGCAGCTTCTGTGCTTCTGTGGGGTAGTCCTGTATTACTGGCCACCTAAAACTAGCATCATGAGAAGGGAATACTGCACTAGCCAGATGAACCCCCAAGTTCATCTGCTATCATCTTTATTGCCCTCCCTTTCCCAGACATTATGCAGTATGAGCAAACTGCAAATTTAAGAGCCCAAAAAAATAAACTTATTTACTTACCTCACCTAACCCCAAATACCCCAACAAACTATGCTACCCCTAGACAAACATGCCACAATACAATGACAAATACAGGACAAAAACTCTACAAAAGACTGAGGAAAAAGACAGAAAGAACACAAGAGGACACAGCACAAAAGTCTCCAACAACACCAATCCTTCACCAGCACCACACAACTTCACACAGTCACAGACAAAAAGACTGTGAAGTGAAAGTGAAATCACTGTACCATGTATGCAGCCAGGACGTCCTGTTTCATCACTTCCTGGACCTGTGTGTCACGTTTTTTGATATGCATCGATTTTTTCCTATTGAGGCTGGCAAGGCCTCAAGACTTGCGATTGACATGCAGGGGCCAAGCATAATTTTTTTGATTAGCAAAGTATGAAGTATTGGTGTTTGTGTTAACAAATTTGACGCATGATGGTCATGCATGGTATTCCTTCCCATGAAGCCTGACAAGGCTTGTGGACCTGCAATTGACATACAGGGACCAGACATCCTTTTTTGGCATAGTGGAGTATGAATATTGCCGTTTGCATCAAATTTTTTGGCACATAACGGTAATGCGTGGATTTTGTTGGAAAGGCTGATGTTGCACCCAGATTCACATACCATGCCACATGGGCAATGCATGAATGTAGTCAGTATGGTATAAGTACCAGTGTGTGCATGTAGGTTCATATCTTAACGGTAACATTGGTATGTGTTACCATTATGTTTGTATGTGTGCGTGATGTATGCAATGACTGATACTGTTAGAAATATGTGCATGTGTTCACATGATGACATTGTTGTGTCGCACAGTCAATATTGGTCTGTGTGTGTACCTTCTCCATCATTTACGATATATATTGTTTGGAATAGATTAGGTCAGGACCTTGCTGGCATTCTTTAGGCTGCTTACACTTTGTACACATCTTTACTGCAACATTGTCTGATCATACATGGACAGGATGCGACGTGTGACTTGTGTAATTTGAAGATGTGCACATCTTCTACTACTGGCTACATGATAGCTTCCCTCCCATTTCCAGGCTTTACGATATTACATGACTTCCACACACACACATGATAGTACACCTCCCAAAGCACTTGTGTAGTCTCCAAGTGACCACCCCATGTTGTATCATCAAATATCTGTAGGATTCTCTCAGCTGTCCTTCCACATCCTTTGGTGTACAGGGGTATGAACTAAATTCTGCATTCCACAACCTATGTCACTGTCACCATGAGTGTATCTTGTTAGTGTGTGAAATCATCTCAGTACTGGATTTTTTATTTGCCACATGCAACATATCTGTCTCCTTCTTCACCCATACATTTAGGATAGGTCTGTGACATGTTTGGACATTGCCAGCCATACTTACATATCTGTGGATCTAGGCCTTCGAGAGCCACATGGCCGTGAGTTATGTGACACTGATGTGTGGCATGGAGGCGCTACATCACAACCTATGTTCCAACCATCTTTGTAACTGTTGTGTTTCTTTCGTGCTCTGTGAGGTATGAGCAACATTCCAATTTTATATGTAGTGGAGAATGAGTAGACCATTGACATTCTGGTGCAAACTGATTGATTGGTGATATTTTCAAGTGAAATTATTTGTACAGTGTCTAGGTGTAGAGGGTCTGTACAATTTGTTGTCTCCTGCGAACTCCAGCAGCAGTGTTTTGTAGTTCCCCCTCTAACTGTGCTGCACCATTGTCATCCTCCTCCTCATTGGGGACCAGTTCATCCCAGGGAATATTGGTCCGTATACATATATTATGCAAGATAGCACATACAAGTATCATTTTGCATACTAGGGGTGGTGCATACAACAGGCTTCCTCCTGTCAGGGTCAGGCACCTGAACCTTGACTTCAGGAGCCCAAATGTCCTCTGCATCACATTTTGTGTCCTTCTGTGCCCTTCATTGTATGCACACCCTTTCACCGTTGTCTGGTTGCCAAAAGAAGTCATCACCCATGGCTGAATGCCGTATTCATGGTTGCCTGCAAAGGAATGAGGGAGCATGTGTCTGTAATGCATATATGTGGTTTTGTATGTTCCATGACAGATATTAGTTTTAGGTGGAGTGGTGACTCTGACTTGCTTCTGGTATTGCGTGTGTTCCTGTTTTGTGGAATGGTTGCATTGGTTGCAATGTTTGTGTTGTTCTACATCACTATCATGGGTTGTGGCTCACGGACCTGGTGATTGTCAAAATAAATCCAAACTGACAGTTCAACCATGCCAAATATGAGTTGTGTTGTCCAGATTTGAGGCTGTGTCCTATTGTTAGTGTAACCTACTACCTCATTGGACCACAATGGTGTCATTTGTATTGACACCATGGTAGCCCTACAAAGCCAAACTCAGGCCTCCATGTTACCATGTGACACTACTCATGCAGTGCTACACTTAGTGACCCTTTAGTGCAGATGATGCCTGTGACAACCATTGTGTGCACAAGGATGTGATTCATACATTTGGAGCAGTAGCAAAATAGGTGCAGTGGAATCTCCAAGGTTCCTATACATGATTTATCACCGACACTTTCCACACATGCACAGTGCAGGCTTTGAGAGGGGGGCACCCCATATTTTTGCATGGGTTCCTATGTACGGTGCATGAAAGGTCAGGTATGTTCTCAATACTCCTACAGAGTCCTACTATGGCATCCATTATATTGACAGTATCGCACTTATTGTGCACCATGATGGGACATTTCTTGTATACGGCACACACATGGTGGCATTAGAGGGCACTAAGGGGTACATGTGAAGTGGCACAGGACTAGGTACTGCACCACTTCTCATTAATCTGCCCCATGGTCTTTCATGGCTGGTGATGTTGTATTTCTATGTGTGCAGCACAATGAAGCAGACAGGTGAAGGTGCACACTATAGGTATGTCAGATATAGGGAGGTGATATGTAGTTGGTAATGGCAACATTTGGGTTGCATTTGATATTGGTGCCGCCAGAGGCTTGAACATCATGACAAATGTGGAGCTGTGCCTATGCATGACTTTCTTTACATTGAAATGGTCTATATAATTCACATGGCTGAGCCATTCATTGTTTAGTGTAATGTATGTGGAATCTGTATTTAGTTGTCAACCAGTGGACACTTGTAGCGGTTTGGGCCCAGATTCTGTATGCAAAGGAGATAATGCTCCACCTGCCCTTCACGTGGTGTACCAGTCAGGTTGTGGCTGTATTATGTACATATAGGTTTATGTGTGTGTGATGTGCAGTGAATGAGGTGTAGTGTGGCATGTGGAATATGTGTTGTTGTCTGTACATCTGTGTTACCCTACCCATGTGTATTTAGTGTGGTGTATGTCTTGTTTGTCCTACAAGGTTGGTGTTTTGTCTGTGTACTGATTGGTATGGTGGCTTACCTACGAGTAGCCCATTGCCATATTGCCCATCCTGGAACCACTTGTTGATGGTGGAATGTTGGAATGTTTAGGCATCATGGACACTGCTGGGATATTTGGCTAGGATGTTTGTGAAGAGCCCCCACGGTGGTCCACAATAGCCTGCACATTTATGGAATGGGTGTGTTTGTGGTTCCTGTAGAGGTGTTCCATTGCAGCAGGTGGCACAAGTTGGACACGGGTGAAGTCCATTGTACCCAGCACATGCGGGAACCCAACAATTCGGTAGAAGCCTTGCTTGGTATCCTGCTGCAGTTTCTGGGTGTTGGGGAAGCAGATGTGATGCAGTGTGATGCAGATGATTGCAACCAGAGCCTTTGTTAGGAAGGCCGAGAAGGGTGGCTGGGAGATAACAGCCACATATGCACCCGTTGTCTGAAATTATCCTGACACCAGCATATGGAGGACACCGAGGAGTTTGGTTATGGATGGAATATTTGTTGAAGTTTCCACCCCTGCTGTGATGTCTGGTGCTATGTGGTGCAGCAGGTGTACAATGGACTCTCGCTTCAGATGGTAGGTTCTGATGGCATCTTGTTCCCTGAGCCCAAGGATGGTTGTAGGCTGTTGAAATATCCTCTCTGCCTTCTACGCTGCCTTTGGCTGCTGTGGTTGTGTTTGGGGTTGCTGTGGTGGTGCTGGACGGACCTTTTGTTGTCTGCAGAGTCTGCCAAGCAGGAGCATTAACAGTTCCATGTTGTCCAAGAGGTTGCCAATGCTTGTTTTGTGTGTTTTCCTTAAGTAGTGGTGTGTGGGCCTCATTTTAACACCTGGTCTGACCAGGTTCCTTTATGTGTGTTGTTTTAGCATTGGGGTGTAAATACGGCGCTGGAGGGCTACCATCATTTTTTGGAAGGGAACACCTACCTTGCACATCATTGTCGCAAGGTAGGTTGGTGCTCCCAAAAAATTCTACTGACTCAAATATTTTGAGGCTAGACGGGTCTAGCATCAAAATATAAATGTGGCGGTAGGTTAGCAACACTTTTGCATCAACAAAATGATGCAAAGGCAGCACAAACTTTTCTTAAATGTTGGCCACAGTCTTCTTAAGGCAGGCACACTAGTTTTCCTGGAACAGCTCTTGAGTCTCACTTCCATGTCAAAAGATCATGGTTATTCTCCATTTATGTGAGGCAACATTCCAGCTAGGCCTCACCAGTGAGTTCAAGTCTTAGAAGTTCCATAATGGCTTTGAGAAAGTTAAAGTGCCTCCACACTGCACCGTGTCAGTCAGCGAAAGTTGCCCCTAGGCCTGGTGGCCCAATATATAGTATTACCTGCTTTTGCTAGAGTGGAAATTAGGAGTGCCCAGGTGGTAATCAGAAGTCTAGATGCTACATTAGAGATGGTAGTCGTCCACACACTTCTCCACCTATGTTGTAAGCCTCCATGAATCCAGCGGGAGGTCTTCCTAGATTGTTGGGTAGTTGAATCGTTGCTCTTCCTCCATGGGCAATTGCTTGCTTCTTCCTCACAGCTGCACACTGCTCCAGAGAGACAGCCCTCCTCCTAGCATATGGGGTCTGTGATAGAGCACACAGGGAAGTGGCCCCTGCAGGTGATAGCATTGCACAGGAAGAAAGTTCTCTGGTCTTCTTCTCGATGGAGCAATGCACAAGGCGACAGCCCTCAATCATCACTGTGGGACACACCTGACATATGGAGGTCATTGGTAGCACAAAGATTTCCTCCATTCACTTAGCGCAATGCAGGCACTAAATGGACATGACATTATTTCTCCTATTTCACATCGAAGGTTAATGTTTGTTATTTAATTCTTGGTGCGTGAGGTTGAGTGTGGCTGGCACGCAGAAGCCACATGAAAGTCAAGTGTCAAGTACATACTACATGTGGCCTAGATTCTTATTATACGTGGTGCAACATTACAGCTTATTTAATAAAACACGAACAAGAGATTTGCATAGGATCACACAACTTGGTCAGGCTGGGAAGCTGGGAATGATCCTAGATTTTCTGCTTTCACATTGTTCATTTCATTATCTAAATCTGTTACCCTACAACACAAAGGCCCTTATAATACCATTGGGGGCAAATGCCGCCTACCGCCACACCGACGGCCACCAACATACCTTTGCCGTGGCTACCAACCGTCCACCAAAATATGACCGTAGCTGGAATTTCGCCAGAAGACTGGCGGAATTCTAGCTACGGTCATGGCGGCAGACAGCGGTAAGGTGGCACTGCTGCCAGCAGCAGCGCCACGCCAGCAAAATGCCGCCGACCGTATCACAAGCCATGATAAGGCCTGGCGGTGTTCTGCTGGCGGACGCTGCTGCTGGCAGCAGCGCTGCTTCCCGTCTCCTGCCGGAGGGGCCCCTGCAAGCAGGTAAGTCGGGTTCTTCAACAGGTGGGGTGTTGTGTGTGTGTGTGGGGGTGTGTGTAACTGTGTTTGTGTGCGTGCATGCGGGTGTGAGGCATGTGGAATGCGTGTGTGCATGAATGGGTGTGAGTGTATGTGTATGTTGTGTGGTGTGATTGTGTGTGTGCTAGTATGTATGTCTGTGAGTGTTGCTGTATGTGTGTATGAATGTATGCATGCGTGGGGTAATGTGGGTTTGTGTGTGTGTATGCATGTGTACCTCCGAGTGTTTATGTGTGTTTATGTTATGGGAGGGATGGGAGGAGGGGGGGGTGGCGGGGGAGACCCCTATCAGTGCCAGGGAAGGAATTCCCTGGCACTGATAGTGCCTACCGCCATGGTTTTTGTGGCGGCACAGAAGCCACAGAAACCATGGTGGTGGGCGGGGTCATAATGCCATGGGCGGCCTAGTGACGGCTGCCGGGCTGGAGACTGTAGTCTCCAGCCCGGCAGTCATTATGGCTGTGGCGGTCGGTGTGTTAAATTGGCGGTTTGGATTTGGCCAAACCGCCAGTCATAATAGTGGCGGTGTGTACCACCAGTTTGTTGGAGGTACTACCCCCACTATTACACCGACCACTGGGGTCGTAATGACCTCCCAAATTATTTTCACACATTTGAAATTATGTGCTTTATTTACCAGTTCCAATCTCTAAATGTTGAAGAACCATTTCTTTTGAATAGAAGACAAGTTGCTTTTTGTAGCTCTGGAAATTAGAGAGCACTGTACGTGGCTCTTTTAAATGTTGCCAAGTTTTTACCCTGCTGGGGTATGGGTGGTCTCCATACTGCAGCGATGTTTCAAAGTTTGCAATGTACTGTACACAGGGTAGCTTTGTTGCTATGATGCTCTTAGGCCAGGGAGAATTATGTTTTTCAGAGTTAGGCTATATATGAAATGAAAGATCATGTGTGCTTACTTAGGATTGGCTCCTGCAGCATGAGGTTACTGTTAATAGACGAGCCCACAGGTCAGTCAGTGTTACTGTAAACAAGTAGGTCAAATACACCGTCTCCAGTGTCCTATGTGGGCAGTGTAACATGCCTAGGATATGCAAAGTTCTTATTAGCAAGCATACTCTATTGTAGATTCTGATTACTGGTCATAGCTTGTTTCTATGTCTCCCCACTTGGATAGTTTTTAAATGTGACCTAGACATATTTCCTTCTGAAGGCCAATATTTTCTTGAAAAGGCTAGTTTGGACTGGAACCGCATGTGCTTTTTTCTTGTGAGTTACATTTATAACATTTCCTTCTCATCCTTGGATACTGTGTGGCTTACACTTATTTTGATGTGGAGCTGATACCTCTTACTTTGAAATGTATGTCCATTCTTTGTGTGGATATTCTGATGGTATTGATAACAGGGTGAGCTGTCAGGTTGCACTGGTGAATGTCAAGGTTGTTTAGATATAGTTATGCCAACAATAAAAAAATTAGGGATGTCTGCTGCTAAATGTGAAGGTGACAATTTGGAGGCCAGTTTGTAAATTGTAAAAACATAAATGCGAAGCCTGAAACTTTTTCTTAGGGTCCTATTACAGAATGCCGTAACCCAGTGGTTCCCAACCTTTTGACCTCTGTCGACCCCCGCTTTATCATTACTTGAATCCAGGGACCCCCACTGAATCATTTTTGGAGTCCCGGTACGCCCTCCCCACTGAGTCATTACTGAAAGCTGGGGCCTCATTTGTTAACATTATTTAATTTTTGAAGCAGTCGGGACCCCTTCAGGAGGCTTCACGGACCCCCAGGGGTCCCCGGACCACAGGTTGGGAACCACTTCTGTAACCTTTTTCTTTCACTAATCTGCAATTGCTTATTCTTGCAAGGACTTTTTTCATACCCTTTTCTGCCTTTATCGTTGTTTTCTTATCTCTTTCTCCTTTCATCCCTTTCCGTTTTTTATCTTGCTTTGGTTCAGGGTCTGTTGGTGAAAAATGAGCCCTAATCTACTACAAGTGCAGATAGGTATGAATACTTCACAAAGGAGAACTGTCTAACCTTTGGAGAGCAGAGGTAGCTAAAGCAATTACATCTATATGGAAATGTGCTGCATATGGAATATTATGCCGTTTGGAGTAGGATGGCAGTGTAGCTAGTTTGTTCAATCCTTGGGTAGAGGAAGCTTTAAGGTGACAAAAGGTAAATTGTTTTATGTGTAGCTTACAAATGTGTGAGTCTTCTGCCTAAATCAGGAGTGTCTGCATGTATACTTGTAATGCACTCATGTACTCATGATAGACATGCTCAACATATGTGTCATAAGATCTGATGTCACTTCTTAAGATATCACTTCCTGTAAAGTCATGGGTTGGGATGCCACTTCTTGTGATGCCACTTCCTGTGATTCTACGTGAGATGTCACATGCCGTAATGTCACGCCACCTAATGTCCCTTGCATACTGCCTAACTTGGTTAGTCCCCCAACTTTTGTTTTTTAGGACTTGTGCCCTGGAAGCAACCCTGAAAATTCAGAAGGCAGACAAGAAACTGTGAATGCTAGGGGCAGAGAGTAGGCCGCGATACCACTAAGGAAAAGAAAGGGACGCGGCCAAGAACCTTTTGAGAGAAAAAGGATCCTGAGAATACCGAGGGCAGACAGGGCCTCAGAATCCTGAGGGCAAGCTTGGGTACACCTAGAGCCCTGAAGGAAGACTAGGAGACCACGAGGATTCCAAACGCAAACTGGCAATCCTGCCGACAAGCCATGGTACCCCGGGATCCCGAGGACAAACATGAACCCCCAGACCTGGTAAAACCTGATTCCCAAGGCGCATTAGGGAAGAGCGACTCCCTGCGCCCCTGCCCCTCGGCCGGCTGCGGCAGGCGGGCGCCCTTGGAATCCCGAGCGCGCACAAAGGAAAACACTCCCCTCGGCGGGAACCGTCACTGGGCCGGACCCAGGGGCTGCAGGAGAAGCTCGGCCGGGGCCGATGGGCCAACGGGGCAGCCGGAGGAGCAAGGGACAGAGGGCAGGTAAGTGCCGAGGCCGGACTCCGGCAGAGGCCCGGCTGCGGGCGTCTCCTGAGGAGAAGCTGCCTGGAGCTCGGCGCCTCGGCCGTTATGCGTCTGTGTTCTAAGGCTCTCTCAGGACGACACCAGAGACCGGCGAATCATTAGTAAGAACAAATGAGGCAAACAAGATTATCAGGGGACTCGCCGGATCTGAAGGAATACATATTTGTTAACGTCAAGGAAGTTTAAGGTAGGGGGAGTGGAGGTGGGATCAGTCTTTGACTTCCGAGCAGCTCATCTCGCAGACCTTCTTGTGTTTTTTTCATTGTTTCTGCCATCTCTTTAGGGGCGATCCCTGAGACAGGCAGCTCACAGCTCAGTGCAAGGGAGCTTAGAGCAAGAGAACACAGGACAAGAAAGCTGGGGCTTTGTAGCCTCGGGCAACAAAGCTTACTGCAGGAGTCAAGGTATCAAAACCCGGGGAAACAAATCATGGTGTAGCAGAACCCAGAGTAAACTCTGGGTAACAGTTGTAACAGGGTTACAGAGCCTGGGCAAAATAGTTTATTGTAGCAGAACTCAGGGTATCAGAACCCGGGAAACACAGACTGGTGTAGCAGAACTCAGAGTAACAGTGCTGTGGGTAACATGTGTAACAGGGCCTGGGCAACAAAGCTTAGTGTAGCAGAGCTCAGTGCAGCAGTACTCTGGTGAACAGATCCAATGCAACAAAGCTTAATGTAGCAGAACAATTGGTAACAATACTCACGCACTTACATCACAGTGCATTCACCTATCCTTTCTCTTTGACTTTTTGCTTGTCTTGGATCCCATAAAGCGCCCCACTGCCTTTTGGCTAGGTTTACTCTACAGACATGCCATACATACATACATGCATGCATACATACTCTACATAACTGAGCCCTGGGAAACAAAGATTATTATAGCAGAACTCAGGGCAGTAGATGCAAGAGCAACGGAACTTGGGACAACAAAGCTAAGTGTAGCAGAAGGTAAGGTAACAGAGTTCAGAGAAGCAGGACCTACTGCAATAAAGCTCAGCCGAGGACAGAGCTCATGATGTAAAACTTCAGGTTAAAATTTAAGGTGGAACACATTCAGGGAAGGATAACAGTATGACAGCCATACTAATGCCAGAAGGTGCTGTGTAAATTCTAATGATGTAAGAATCTCTCATAGCAATGTAAAACAGGTGCGCCTAAAAAAGCACAGGTTAACAGTACATGACAAGAGAACTCTTTCTAACGATGCTCAATCTAACAGAGTTTAGTTTTTTTTTAATTAACGTTTTATTGATATACAGCCATAACAAAACACGAACATACAACTCACCAGTGTTACTGTCACCAGTGCCGTTGAGCCACTAATCATATAGATTATTGTCATTTTCATCTGAGTACATTTGTTAACATACATATCCGGTTAATGTAATGGTTATCAATGTTTGGCGACTGTACCCCCTCGCTCTCCCGCGCGGACAATAAGTCTGCCATCAAGGGACCTCAGATATCTTTGGGCCTTGAGGGAACCGGTATTTCCTTCGTGTAAAGTTCCAGTTGTGACTTACAGTATGTCATATCTAGCAGCCAGTTCTTCTTAGTAGGTGCTGCCCGACTCCCCCAAAGAAGTGCCTCTCTTCTCTTTGCTAACAACAGAGAAACCGACAAAAATGTATGATTGGTCGGCTGTAAGTCCTTAACCCATCCCAGTAGGCACACTCTGGGCTCATGTTTAACGGGTTCTAATACCATATCTGTCCTGTGCCTTGTGACCATTATCGTCCAACAAGGTCCCAGTGCCAAGCAAGATGCAAGAAATCTGCCTCCGCCCCCCACATCGTACACATTTAGCATCATCGCGCAATCCATACTTGTGTAATTGTACTGGTGTGTGGTATATTTGATGCAAATAGTTGAAATGTATTATGCATGAATTGCAGTTTGAGATGAGGGTTTGCATCTGGGCGCAGCAATACTTTCAGTGTGCCTCCTCTAGTGGCTGTTCCAGGATGGCATTCCAGCTCACCAGAGCTTTAATAATTGTATGTATTTGGTCTGTGCCGCATTGTATAGCTTGGTAATCAAATAATGTTGTGTGTCATTAGTTAGTAGCACTTGCAATGCAGGTAGGGTCGGTGGTGCCTTGTGGAATTGTGAATAGAGTTCCCTCAGAGCAGCGCCGAGGCGGTAGTATATAAAGGTCAGCAATGGGGTGTGTTATGTACTCATGTGGTGTGTGAGCATACATAGTGGAGATGGAAGTCAAGGGCTGAAGCCCCCTTCTGTGTAGGGCAGTGTATCGACGTCCCAACTGACTCTTGGTGGTTCCCAGCCCACTTCAAAGCTATAAGGTGCGTTCTCAGTTTTCTGAAGAAGTGCATCGGTAGGACAATGGATATATTTACAAAGAGATATACATTTTTTGGTAATACTACCATTTTGAGTATCGCTAGACTGTCTGCCAGCGATAGAGGCAATCTCCGCCATCTGCCAATCTGGTCCTCCAGGGGTCGCTAGCACACTGCCATAACTGCATCAGACCACCAGGTCGGGGTTTCTGTTTATCCAAATACCCAGATATTTAACTGGGTCACTTTGCCACACTAGAGGAAACTTGAGTGGGCATTCAGGTGGGCTGGGCGTAAG
This sequence comes from Pleurodeles waltl, assembly GCF_031143425.1. Classification (NCBI taxonomy): domain Eukaryota; kingdom Metazoa; phylum Chordata; class Amphibia; order Caudata; family Salamandridae; genus Pleurodeles; species Pleurodeles waltl. The sequence goes on from NC_090440.1 coordinate 668,857,892, forward strand.
TGGCAATATAACCGACTTTGCCCAGTAGATCCTCAGTCCCGAAAAGCGCGTGAAGCGGCTATATTCACGGATCACAGGTAACAAATGTACTGGGGGGGGTCTCTGACATACAAAAAAAACATGTAATCTGCACATAGGGATATGCCTATGGGATTCAGGCGAAACTTTAAGGCAAAGGCAGACTGTCTTTGCCATATGACACATGCCAGCAGTTAGAGTGCAAAGAACAGTGGCAACAGCGGGCGCCTCTCCTGTGTCCCTCTGTCCCTCTGCTGATTGGAAATTTCACTGAGGTATGACTGTTAATTTGCAGTCTGGCCACCAGCTTTTCATACAAGAGTCGCATCCAGCGCAGGAATGGTTCTTGCATCCCCATGCACGCCAAGACTGGGCGCATGCGCCCGCATTCAAGGGGATCAAATGCTTTAGTGGTGACTAAAAGACTGCCGCAGCCGATATGGAAGATGCAAGGAGGGTGCGCAAGTTATGTGCTGTGGGTAGGGATGGAATGAATCCTGGTTGACTGGGCAACACCAGTGTGGGGAGTCGTGGTTTACGTCTTGTTGCTATAATTTTAGATAGTATTTTTGAGTTGATATTTATAAATAATAGCGGTCTGAACGGCACGCAGTGTTCTAGTGCTGTACCTGGTTTTAGTAGGGTCACTAATAAGGCTTCCCTCAGGGGGAGAGGCAGGTGCAGTTTATCGTATGCTTCCTCATACATCGCATGCAGATGTGGGCCTAGTAGGTCAGCAGGTTCTTTATTGAAATCCCCAGGTAAGCCATCTAATCCTGTTCTTTTCCCTTTGGAAGCTTTGGTAATGCGTCTTTGATCTCCTCTACTGTTATGGGCTGTGCCAGCTATTCGCGCTATCCTGCAGGTAGCCAGTGCCACATCATCCAGGGAGGCATTGGTTTTGTACGTCATGGCCAACAGGCGAGAGCCATATAAGGTAGAGTAAAAGTGTTTAAAGGACTGTAGTATTGCTTGAGTGTCATAATGTTCTTGTGCGTCTGGAATGGTTATCTTCAGTAAATGTTCCTGACCTTTTGGGTGCCTCAGCTTACTTGCTAAACTTCGTCAAGGACAGCCGCCTTCGTTGTATGCCCTCACCAAATGACGCTTCGAGAGGAGCTGCAGTTCCTTGGCTGCTAGGTCCTGGAAATTTGTGAGTCATTCCCGGATAGCAACTAAGGTGATCTGCTTTGGGTCTGCTGCACAGTCCCTTTCCAGGGCTTGAAAGTCGTCTTCTGTTTTTTGTAATTGGGTGTGGATTGCTTTCAGCACCCCAGCCTGTGTGGCAATACATATACCCCTAATCATGACCTTGAAGGCCTCCCATGTGGTGTTCTCACAATGTACCAAACTCACATTTTTATCAAAGTATTAATTGACGGCTTTTTTGAGCCCATCTCGAAAGACAGCATCTAGTAGGGCAGTTGCTGGGAACCTCCACGTGTATGGTGGAATGTGCATCGATGGGAGTGAGATCCTCAGCTGTACTGGTGTGTGATCAAATAACATCTTGAGCATGTGTGCGATCTCTGACACCCATGGACACATGTCCCTGGAGATCAGCCAGTAATCTAACCTGGACCATGATCCATGGATAGATGACGTGATGTGTCTTCCCATGTCTCTGGGTGACGTAACCTCCAAGCATCCACTAGCCCATATTCCTCCATCCTGGCTTGTATCGCTTTGGCTGACTACTTACCATGCCACTCTGTTGCCGCTTACCTAACTATAGTTGGGTCAAGGTAGGTATTGAAATCCACCCCCATACTACATTCACTGGTGACAGCTCATGTAAATGTCGCCACATGTAAAATTCCGCGTCGTCTACATTAGCCCATATGTGGTGATCAATGTTACTGGGGTGTTCCTAATTGCTCCTGAACAATCACCAGCCGTTCCTGTTCATCTACCACAGATTGAATGACTAAAAATGGCACCCCCTTTTTTACCAGTATCGCAACTTCTATAGTACGATGAATAAATGAAAGCGAATCTGTAAACTGCCCATCTATAACCAATGGCATGTTCTATTGCATGTGTGATATGCGTTTTGTGAAGGAACGCAGTTTATATATTGTGTCGGTCTAGGTACGAAAGCATCAATCTGGTTTTCTTGGGGTTATTAGGCCCCCTTATATTCGAGGTTAGTAATGTTATGGTTCCCCCGTGTTGGTGCACTTTGGATGTGTTGCATGTACTGTACCTTCTTGTACTCGATGAGCCTGTATATTTGGCACAGAAGTGTGTAAGATGTATTCAGCAGTGTGATGACTTTGAGAACAGACAATGCATTGACCACTTCCTTCCCACTTCAGCAACCCAGTCTTGCTAAAGACAGCCCCAATACCTAGGAACTTCAAATTACACCAACCAACAAGACAATGCAAAACATATACATTCAGTCTACTCAACAAAGTCATATGGGTTGCTCCCTCCTGGGGCCGCCAGAAACCCAATACCCCTCCTGTGGTATGGAGGTTGCTGGGATATCGTTAAGTTCACCATCTCGTCACATCCTGCAGGCAGCTGAGGTGTCAGTACAGATCTCAAGTCCGGCTCTGCATGTATCCCCAGCGCAGAGAGGCCAGCAACACAGCAGACAGCCCCCTTTACATGGAGAGATGAAAGGTTACATGTCATCCATGTCAATGTCTGCACCATCCTGATTACTTTTCATGGATGAAAGAGTCTTGAGGAAGTCCTTGGCTGCCTTGGGAGTTGTGAATATTCTCTGTTTTCCATTTTATTCAATGCAGAGTCTTGCTGGGTACATCATGGCATATTGAATTTCTGCTTTTTGTAGCTGCTGTTTTATAGGTGAATGTCCCCTTCATGCTGTTTGCACCGACATCGTAAAGTCAGAATAGAAGATCTGGTTGCCCTGAAAATTAAGCTCAGCCTTCTCTAATGCCTTTCTGTGAACCGCACCACGATCTCAGTAGTTTAGGAGTTGCACTATTATAGGTCATGGGGGCGCTTCAGGTGGTGGTTGCACAATCAGGAACCTGTGTGCTCACTCAACCACCAACATATTTGACATATTCTGAGACCTAAATAAGGCAATGATCATCTGCTCGACATATAAGTCCATTTTTATAGTGTTGGCAGATTCAGGTATTCCTGTGTTTCGTAAATTATTTCAGCAGAGGCGGGCCTCTAAGTCCTCATTTGTTGCCTGGATAACCACCATCTTCTCCATGTTGAGGCACTTGGGGCCATATGTATGAACACTTTTTCCCCTAGTCCCAGAATGGGTAAAAACCTTTGCTACATCTGGCCCTTGGTGCCCACGTTATGAAGTTCGGCTTTAGTGGTTGATATTCGCTGCTTTGCCATCATGAGTCAGGACGCCTGCTTATCTAGTTTTTCTGCAAGGAGGTCCATGCTCAAAATCAGGGAGTACATTTTCCTGTCAATTGATTGGAGTCTTTGTTGCATGGCCAGTAGTGTGTTCTCCAGTGCAGAGGTCCCCTGTTCCGCTATGTCTTGACTGTGGTCAGGCAACAAGTCCTGCACTGCCTTTGTTGAGCATCTGGATTCAAATGTGAGGCATGGTTGGTTTTTGTCTGCTTTCCCCATTTTTTGGAGGATTGGATGTATCTCGCTCCTTGCAAGATATTCTACACAGTTAGGGCTTCCAGATGCTTGATCCGTGTGGTATTCTTCACCTTCCTCTCTAGGGTATGCTGAGACTATACAGGCTAATGCCTTTGGTTCTGGGATTCTTGGCTCATACTCCCCTACAGGTCCCTGTGTTGTTGAGGTAATTGTTAGTGCACGAGTTCTATGAGTGCAGGCTCTGGCTGGCAGCTACGACCAGGGAGCTTTAGTGATCACCACTACATTTTGACACCACACACCTGCCTGCACCTCAAGTCACTATAGTGCCTCATCTGACCTTTGTCTCAGACTGGGCTAGGGTATGCTCTCTTTAATGCAGACTTATGTATGGCTGTGCCCCAATATCCCCACTAGCAGAGCTCAGTCTTAGAGAACATAGGTAAACAAAACGAAGGCACCAGCAGAGTTAAGGATAAGCAAACTTGTGATCAGGGGCAACTGGTGTCAGTGGGCACCTCGGGGGAGAGGTAAGAGCAGTGGAAAATAAACAGAGCAGCCGAAAATAAATTATTGCTCCAAGGCAGTGTGCTGAATCTGTTTGGTAACTCCAGTGAACTCTGCAGAAGTCCTACTAAGCAAGTGACAGCCGGGCAAGGTTTTCTTTGACCTGTATGCACAAGCAACAGCCGTGACATCATTGGAGAAGGAGTGCTCAATTCAAACTCAAGTGATCCAGTTGCTTTTGGGTTGCAAAAACAGCAGTGTAGGAGGAGTCACAAAGCTTTATTCACTTCAATGGCTGGAGGTAGGGCAGGCCATGAGGGCAAGGAGGGGTTGGGTGGCAACAATTTGTTGTTCATGACAGAGGGGCAGGCTGTAGGAGGGGTGCGGGGAGCTGCTCTTCCTGCAGTAACACGTGTTTAGTACTGCATTTGGTTTCACAACAGGGACAGGGTGCTCCTTATCTCAACTCTGTAGAGGCCCAATAGAGGTAAGGAACCAGCTTCAGACAACAACTGCACTAGTGGACTAAAAGGTAGGTGTGCAGTTAAGCTTCGGCTTAAAGGGTATCCTCAACCCCCCTTGATTTAGTAGCTACAGTGGGCTGGGTTTCTTTTGAGGCCTCCTGTCTGCAGCTCAGCAGACAAAGGCTCATAATTACCTTGGGAGGGTGAGTAGGTAAAAGGAAGGATGGCTGGATAGATGGATGTAATGGTGGATGGATAGATGTGTGGATGAATGAGTGAAAGGATGTAAGGAAGAATGGGAGAGTGAAAGGCAGAGAGGGTGTATGAGTGAAAGGCAGGGTAGATGGATGGCTGAATGGAACATGGATGAAAAAGTGTATGGATAGATGCATGAATGAATGAGTGAAAGGGTGGTGTAAGAATGGCAGAGTGAGAGGGGGAGAGGGTGTATGAGTCAATGGATGGATTGATGGATGGATTAAAGGGTAAATGGATAGAGAAGTGAAAGGATGGATCAATGGATGAGAGAAAGGATAGATGGATGGAAAAATGAGTGAAAGGATGGATGGGGAAGTATAAATGGATGGATGAGTGAAAGGATGTATGTAAAGAATGATGAGTAAAATAATGGATGGATGAGTGAAAGACAGGGTGAATGGATGCCTGGATGAAAGGATGGATGGATGAGTGAAAGGTTGAATTGATGGATGGATGGATGAATACATAGATGGATGAGTTTGTGACAGGATGGATGACTGAGTGAAAGGGTAAATGGAGGGATGTATGAGTGGATGATGGATGGAGATGGATGGATGAAAGGGTGAATGAATGGAGGAGTGAAAGGATGGATCGGTGGATGATGAGAGAAAGGATGGATGAATGGAAGAATGAGTGAAAGGATGAAGAGATAACTGAGTGGAAGTGTAAATGGAAAAATGCAGTGAAAAAATGGATGGATGAGTGAAAGAACGTATATAAAGATGGATGAGTAAATCAATTAATGGATGAGTGAAGGGCAGGGTAGATGGATGTCTGATGAAAGGATGATGGATGAGTGAAAGGATGAATTGATGTATGGATGAATAGATGGATACATGAATGAGTGAGTGAAACGATGGATTGGGATGGATGGATGCTGTGTGAAAGGGTAAATTGATGTATGGTTGGATGATGGATGAATGGATGGGTGGGTGGAGGGATGACTGGGTAAATGGAAGAGAGAAATGATGGATCGATAGATGATGAGAGAAAGGATGGATGGAAGGATGAATGAATACATGAATGAGAGGAAGGGTAAATGGATGGAGTGAAATATGGATGGATGAGTGAAAGGATTTATGTAAAGGTGAATGAGTAAAACAATGGATGGATGAGTGAAAGGCAGAGTAGCTGGATGTTTGGATGAAAGGATGGGTGGATGGATGAGTAAAAGGGTGAACTGATGAATGGATGAATAGATGGATGAGTGAGTGAAAGGATGACTCTTCTCTGCCAGCAGCAAAGTCATCATCAACAACGTGACCCTGCTACACTGGACCGACCACCACTGCATCCATTTTTCCATCTCACGGCCCGGCCACAGTGCAAACCCAATCAAAATGCCCCACCTACAGAAAATGGAACCAAATCTCAGAGAAGAAACTCACCAGCATCCTCAACAGCTCCCCACCCCCTGACACAACAGACACCAACACTTCAGCCTGCAACCTCCACGAATGGATCACCAACTGTGTCAACACCCAAGCACCTCTCCGGATGACTACAGGAAAACACTCCTCCAAGAAAGCCAGTTGGTTCACCCCCGCACTCCAGGAATCAAGGTGTTCACTCAGGAGGCTGGAGAAGAAGTGGAGAAACAGCAAATCCCCGCAAGACCTGACCACCTTCAAAGCTGCACAATATCCCAGCTGTGGGGTACCCCAAGGATCATCGCTGAGCCCCACGCTGATCAACTTCTACATGATCCCACTTGCCCCCATCGCCCCAACAGTCGCTAGGCAACGTACCCTGCAGAAAGAATCCCTCAGCTGGAGGAAGATATTTCTCATACCTGGCAGCTAAAGGTTGGAACACCTCAGACAGTCACCATTGTTGCCTTAGTTCAAGAAGGCCCCAAGACCTGGCTCTTCAACTGATCTAGCGGCTTGAGACCCTGCGGGTGAGTAATGCACTCTAGAAACAATTGATTGATTGATTGAGGGATGGATGGATGGATGGATGGATAAATGGATGGATGGGGCCAAGGGGTGGATGGATGGGTGTAAGGATGGATGGCTGACTGAAAATCTGGATAGATGGATGAGCCAAAGGGAGGATGATGAATGGATGGAGCGAAAGAATGGATACATGGAGCAAAAGGGTGCATGAATAAGCAAAATGATGGGTGGATGATTGAAAGGTGGATGAATGGATGGATGAAAGGGGGATGGATAAGTGAAAGGGTAGATGATTGAGTAGATGGATAGGTTTGATGGATAGGTGTCCCTTGACCAATGGGGGTTCTCTTTAATGGCCTCCACAGCTATACTACACCCTCCTTGTTTTGTGGTTCATTTTTATTGTATCAAGAGTGAATAATTATTCACTCTTGGGATAGTAACAATAAAATTCAGGCCCACTTCGGGTCCATCAACAAAATGAGGCAGCTAGTGACATTGTTTGATTGCTGACACAAACGGATGAAGGTACCTGCACCATTCTAACACTGTGAACATGTTTGTGTGACTATGTGTGTGGGTTAAAGTGAGAGAGAGTCAGTGAAGGGTGAGTCAGAGTGAGTGAGAATGAGTGATAGTAAGGATGAGTATGTGTGAGAATGAATGTGAGTGAGTGAGGGAGAAGACAGTTAGTGTAACTGAGTGTTACTTTGTGTGAGACACAGTGAGACTGAGTAATTCAGAATGAGTGAGAGAGTGGGTCAGAGTACAGTGAGTGACTGTGTGAATTAATGAGACCAAGTGAGACAGAGTGGGTCAGAGTGAGACAGAAAACTTACTGTATGAAAGTGTGAGAGTACTCTTCAAGAAAAAGCTCATTGGAATTTGAGCTAAGGATTACGCCCCACCACTTTGAAAGGTCACCAGCCACCACTACTTGTGATATTAGAGCTAATGATAACAAAACTCAGGGCAACAAAGCAACACAACTCGCTGCAAGTGTGCTCATTCTAACAGAGCTCAGTCTGAAAGTTTAAAGTAAGCACTGAAATACTGGAGTTGAAGAAACACCTTTAATCCGGAGCCCACACACAGCAGTGCAGGTTAGACAGCTGTTGAGTTATTGTTAAAACGCTTTCTGTATTATATTGTTCTAAGCTTAGAATGCGGTGATATGGAGGTGTCCGACTGCTTAATAGTGGCGACAAGTTGCAGCAGGAGCATTTATGTGCGCTCCGGATCGCAGGTGGTTGTTTGAAGAGTCTGTGGGCTTTTCATGTCAGGTACGGTACTTTGCTGTGCTGTTCTGTGTGCTACCCTATGCACAAGTAACCATTTTTTGCTGATTTTTTTTTCCTATCTGCCTCATCAATTCCGCGTTGATGTTAGCACGTTAACGTGTTACATCACGCAGCAGCCATCTTGGATTGGGCATTTGCACCATATGGTGCATCGGGCCCGTGTTGACGTCAGCACATTTACCTGCTACGTCATGCGTCGGCCATTTTGAGAAGGATTGAGGAAGCATATGCTACGTGCACTGTGATGCGCACACCAGTTTAAAAAGTCAACTTTGGCAGCGTGCGTTTCAGCAGTGACACGCGCACCATCTTTGTATTAACCCTTCATATGGTGGGTGTACGGTGCTGCGCACATCAAAGTAAAAATCAACTTTGGCAGCGTGCGTTTCAGCAGTGACACGCACACCATCTTTACATTAACCCTTCATATGGTGTGTGCACAGTGAAACGCACACTAAAGAAAAGATCAAATTTGACAATTGAAGTAAGTACACTGGCTCTTCTTGTTCTTTCCTTAAAAGTTTATTTCCAGTTATAATGTACAGACAGAGATACATGAGCTTGCCATCCCCAAACCGGCACAACTCTGACCTTTCATATGAAAACATTCCAATCCCCAGTCACAGCCTGCCCCAACATTCCACTGCCCCAACATTCCACTGCCCCTGATGTCATAGCATTCTTCTTTTACATACAAACCAATACATCACTACACATCCCCTTCCCTTAAAAAAAAACACCAAAAAACAAGACAAAAATAAAATAATAATATGTATATAAATAAATATATATATTTTTATTTAATCACACACAAAATTTTCTAATACCTTAGGTTTTCTCAAAACCCTGCCGAAACAACTTTTCTTCACTTCACCACAAACTACATTTTTATTCTGTTCACGCTCATTCACATTACATTCAAATTCTCCCATATTAATACGAGTCTGGACACCTTCCTGACAGCCCCTAGCTCCCAATTCCCCAATAACTCTAGAATCTTTGTTACCATCAATATCACACTCCAACCACCAATATTTGTTATTATTACCTTCCAGCAAATCATACTGCACAAATTGTTGTTTGCAAGGCTTAGCAATAGCAACGCGACTCATGTGACATACACTGCCATCATCCAAAATGACAGTATTTCTCATCACTTTCTTAATTCTTATAGGCTCGCCAAACTTGCTCTCACCTTTAGCCACTTTCCTTACGGATTTCACTCTCACCCAATCTCCCACATTCAAATGTGCTTCTTTAGTGCCATATTTATTATTAAAATATTCCTTGTTCTTTTCTTGTGAATTCTTTATGCACTTTCTTACATGTTCCTTGCTCCAAAGTACTTGTCTGCTTCTTTGCATCCAACCAGGGTTAATCTTCGAAAATGGAATTCTACCTCGCATTATATCAAACGGACTTTGACCTATTGTCTCATGAGGTGTCACTCTATAAGCCCATAACATTTTCCTTAACTCAGAATCTATATTACTTTTGTTTCCATGCTTTGCAATTTGAATGATGCCCTTGAAAATCCTATTTATACGTTCCACTACAGCATTCCCCCTGGGATGATATAAAGCTGTAAACCTTTGTTCAATACCAGTCATTTTAGCAAAAGTTTTCATTTCCTCAGATTTAAATTGAACACCATTGTCCGTCAATAAAATTCTGGGAAATCCTTCCCTCAAAAATATTTCCTCCAAAAAATGTATCACTGCCTTGGTATAAATTTTTTGTAACACAGAAAATTCAATCCACCTTGAAAACAAATCAACTAAAACCACAATAAACTTTGAAGTCCCATCATGCCACGTAATAGGACCCATAATGTCTAAAGCAACTTCTTCCCATGGTATATTAGGACAACTTGAAGAAGAAATTGGCGGGTTAAGTGTCTTTTGAGATTTGTCACTATTCTCACACTCCATGCAGTCACGTACATATCTCTCAATTTCTACATCAATTTTTGGCCACCAATAAAGTACTTGAATTCCTCTTTTGGTGCGAGATATTCCTGAATGACCTTCATGTCCAATAGCAATAAGTTTATTTCTAATACCACAGGGGGGAATAATCTTCCCACCTCTACACACAAAATCACCTTCAATGCTCAATTCATCTCTCACTTCCCAAAAAGCTCTTAACATATCACTGCTTTTGACTTTCTTGTCATTATACCAACCGAACATCACTTTGTTTTTAACTTCTTTCAACACTTCGTCTTTCTCGTACTCCATGATCCATTCTTCTTTTTGCAATGAGCTTAAAGTATTCTCATCAAACACACCAGCTACACACCAGTCATTCCATGGATGTTGATCCAACTCTCTTAAAGGTAAGGACATTCTACTTAAAAAATCTGCAGTAACATTTTTTACCCCAGGAACATACTGCACTTCATATAAGAAATCTTGTAGTCTCATAGATAGTCTAGCTATTCTCGCAGATGCTCTACATAAACCTTCTGTAGTTAACAATTTAGTAAGAGGCTTATGGTCAGTCCGTATGATGCATTTTTGCCCCAAACAAATTTCCGAAAGTGTTCTAATGCCCATACACATGCCAAAGTTTCTCTCTCTATTACAGAGTATTTTTCCTCTGTGGGAGACAAAGAATGGGATGCAAATGCAACCACATATTCTTTACCCCATTGTCACTTTGTGTTAATACACTACCAAGGCCCTTACCACTCGCATCCGTAGTGATAATAGAACAAGCTTTTAGATCGTACCCATGCAACATTGGAGCACTCACAATTGCATTCTTAATTTCCTGAAAAGCCTTCTGACAACTTACATTCCATTCAAATTTCACTTTGTTTTTTAGTAACAGTCTCATTTGGTAGGTTTTAGCTGAAAAATTTTCTACAAATTTTGAATAAAACTCGGCTAGACCTAAAAAGGATCTCAAATCATCTTTAGATGTGGGGCATGGGGCATTCTTAATAGCTTCCACCAACTTTATTTTAGGTCTTATGCCTTCATGATCAATCTCATGTCCTAAATACGTTACTTTTCTCTGTGCAAATCTACATTTACTGATCTCTGCGGTCAAACCTTTTTCTTGTAAGATGTTCAAAACATTCCTCAATTCCTTATCATGATGTTTCTTGCTACTTCCCATAACTAAAATATCAAATCAAATCAAATCATTAGCATTTATAAAGCGCGCTACTCACCCGTGCGGGTCTCAAGGCGCTAGGGACAAAGGGGGTGGTTATCGCTGCTCGAACAGCCAGGTCTTTAGGAGTCTCCGGAAAGCGGAGTGGTCCTGGGTGGTCCTGAGGCTGGTGGGGAGGGAGTTCCAGGTCTTGGCCGCCAGGAAGGAGAAAGATCTCCCACCCGCCGTGGAGCGTCGGATGCGAGGGACGGCGGCGAGTGCGAGGCCAGAGGAGCGGAGGGGGCGGGTGGGGACGTAGAAGTTGAGCTGTCTGTTGAGGTATTCCGGTTCCTTGTCGTGGAGGGCTTTGTGTGCGTGGGTGAGAAGTCGGAAGGTGATCCTTTTGCTGACTGGGAGCCAATGCAGGTGTCTCAGGTGTGCGGAGATGTGGCTGTTGCGGGGTACGTCGAGGATGAGGCGGGCTGAGGCGTTTTGAATGCGTTGCAGGCGATTTTGGAGTTTGGCGGTGGTCCCAGCGTAGAGGGTGTTGCCGTAGTCCAGGCGGCTCGTGACGAGGGCGTGGGTCACGGTTTTTCTGGTGTCGGCGGGGATCCAGCGGAAGATCTTGCGGAGCATGCGGAGGGTGAGGAAGCAGGCGGAGGACACGGCGTTGACTTGCTTGGTCATGGTGAGAAGGGGGTCCAAGATGAAGCCGAGGTTGCGGGTGTGGTCTGCGGGGGTCGGTGCGGTGCCGAGGGCCGTGGGCCACCAGGAGTCGTCCCAGGCGGACGGGGTGTTGCCGAGGATGAGGACTTCAGTTTTTCCAGAGTTCAGCTTTAGGCGGCTGAGCCTCATCCAATCTGCGACGTCCTTCATACCCTCTTGTAGGTTGGTCTTGGCGCTGGCGGGGTCCTTGGTGAGGGAGAGTATAAGTTGGGTGTCGTCGGCGTAGGAGGTGATGATGATGTCGTGCTTGCGTATGATGTTAGCGAGGGGGCTCATGTAGACATTGAAGAGTGTCGGGCTGAGTGATGAGCCTTGAGGTACGCCGCAGAAGATCTCAGTGGGTTCTGAGCGAAACAGAGGGAGGTAGACTCTTTGGGAGCGGTTTACGAGGAAGGAGGCGATCCAGTCCAGGACCTGGTCTTGGATCCCGGTGGAACGGAGGCGGGTGATTAGGGTGCGGTGACAGACGGTGTCAAAGGCAGCCGAGAGGTCGAGAAGAATGAGGGCGACTGTTTCACCGTTGTCCATCAGGGTTCTGATGTCGTCTGTGACTGAGATGAGGGCGGTTTCAGTGCTGTGGTTGGTTCAGAATCCGGTCTGTGAGGGGTCGAGCAGGTTGTTGTCTTCCAGGAAGGTGGTCAGCTGTTTGTTGACTGTCTTCTCTATTACTTTGGCTGGGAAAGGCAGAAGGGAGATGGGGCGGAATTTTTTCAGGTCGCTCGGGTCAGCCGTAGGTTTCTTTAGTAGGGCGTTGACTTCGGCGTGTTTCCAGCATTCGGGGAAGGTAGCAGAAGAAAAAGAAGAGTTGATGACGGTCTGGAGGTGCGGGGCGATGATGATATCATCCTGAAAGAATGTAACATTAGGCAAATGTCCAAATAACTGCGCCATCAACCTTTGAAAGACGGCAGCCGCCGACGCCAAACCAAATGGCATACGTTTGAAACGAAAACAACCCCAAGGTGTACAAAAAGTTGTAAGATGTCTGCTATGATAGTCCAACCTAACCTGGTGGTAAGCAGACGACAAGTCCAAAGTGGAAAACCATTTAGCATCTCTCGTGGCAGACAACATCTCATCAATACGAGGTAAAGGAAACTGATCTACTATGATATTATTGTTCAAACCTCTCAAATCCACACACAAACGCACTTTGCCATTAGCTTTACGCGCAACAACCAAAGGTGAAACCCACTCAGAAGCTTCAACTGGTTCTATAATCTGTGAATTTTGTAACCTGTCCAACTCTTTTTTTTTACCTCTTCCCTGACAATAAACGGAATATTCCGTACCTTATGAATTTTTGGTTTGGCATCCTTTTTGAGTCTAATCTGATGTATAAAGCCTTTCAGTTGACCTACTTGCCCATTGAACACTCCTGGAAACTCTTGTGTGACCCATTTCTTTGTGTCTTCTTCATCACACATTACTAAGACTTGCTCTACACTGTTAGGATCAAGCACAATATGCAGTTTCTTTTGGTCTTTCCAGCCTAATACCGACGGACCATCCTTAGCCACATATAATTTACATACGGCTTGTCTTTGCTTAAATTTGAATACCAGCAATCTAAAACCAACAATATCTATTCTATCACCAGTGTAACTTTCAGGCGAAATGTCAGAGGTTTCTAAATGTTCCCCTAAACTATGTACAAAATGCTTTTGCCATGTGCATTCTGAAACAATACTGTATGGGGAACCAGAGTCTGCTGCCACCTGCAACATAACTCCCCCAAATGATATCCAACACAAGGGTTTGTTTGACGTTTGTCCTGAAATGTTCAAAACCACAGTTTTGTGACCCCTCAGTTTATAATTTACGTCTTCATCACTGTCATCAGAACAGTCTTCCACCACTTCCTTAATGCAGGCCACTTTACTGTTCACCTTCTTCAGTTGTTTCTTCCTGCACACCCTAGCAAAATGGCCTACAATTCCCCATTCCAAACACTTAGCATTTTTAGCTGGACACCCATCAAATTTTGCAGAATGAAAGGAACTCCTGCAATGGAAACACTCATTTCTGGATCGATCAGGCATGTTAGATTTTTGATTTTTTGCAAAAGTTTGATTTTTCTCTTTTTTAAAGTCATTATCCCGCTTATCCATGGACCATTTGTTGAGCTTACGATCACTAACTTTGGCAACAACTTCTTCAAAGTTCTTATCCTGTGCCAAAGTGATTTTCGCACATCTTTCGGATAATTCTGCTTTCTTTACTAAAGCAATAATATCCTTTAAACTGGATTCGCCTTCAATCCACAACCTCTCTTGAATAGATTTGTTTTTAGTATACATTACAATCTGGTCCCGTACCAGTTCATCATGTAGACCAGCAAACCTACATGAGCTAGCTAAATGTTTTAAAGCAGAAACGTAGCTCTCTATGTCCTCGTGTTTCTCTTGTTTCCTGTGGAAAAATGCGTGACGAGTAACCGCAATGCAAACAGCAGGAGAAAAATGATCATTTAAATCCAAAATAGCACTTTGAAACACATCTTCATCGCCTCTATCGTGTTTTTGTAGTTGATTGTAAATACGAAGACCTTCAGGGCCTAAACAGTGCATTAAGATCCTTTTTTTTCTTTCAGCAGAGATTAAACCATTGCAATCTTCTAAGTTTGCGATGTAATTCAAAAAATATTCCTTCCACTCCTTCCATTGTACAGCTGGTTCACCAGGAGACGCTAAAAATTCCTTTGGTGTACTCAACTGCAAAGAAAGCGACGTCCCTGTACCAGAAGAATCTCCACTCGAAGACATGGTGTACTAAAAATTATAGCTGTAAAATATAACTCTTTAGCTTACTTCTTCAGCAAGACATGTATCTCTGTTATAATAATTTCTGTTAGTTTTCCTTTGTGCCGGATAAACTTCAGCAATGAAGTTGCTAAAAAATTAAGAATAGTAAAAATAATACCATGTACTTGGTACTAATTAACATTAAAAGGGCGCTGTTCCTGCTCCCATGTAACTTCCAGCGCAAGAACCAGCACGTTCACAAGACATTGTTATTAAGCATTATGTTGTCCAGGCAACCAGTAACCAAGCGGGGGTGCACGCGAGGACCGAGGCGATGAAAAATCTACCGTTTGAGCAGTACACACGCGCCTCAAACAAAGTAAACAAACGGCAACTGTATTAGAGAAAGAGAAAAATAAATAAATAATAAAAAATAAAAAAACTTCCCTCACTTGCTTAAAATAAGTTGCCTTTAACAAAGCAGGTCCGAAAATAGCTGCTCTCCAATCCTCAGTCTGATGTCTGTAGCGTTGCCTTCCAATAATTGCAGTATTCTCAGTCCAATGCTTGCTGCTTTACGATCCTGCTCGTCGCCATGTGAAGTAAGTACACTGGCTCTTCTTGTTCTTTCCTTAAAAGTTTATTTCCAGTTATAATGTACAGACAGAGATACATGAGCTTGCCATCCCCAAACTGGCACAACTCTGACCTTTCATATGAAAACATTCCAATCCCCAGTCACAGCCTGCCCCAACATTCCACTGCCCCAACATTCCACTGCCCCTGATGTCATAGCATTCTTCTTTTACATACAAACCAATACATCACTACAACAATGTGTGTTTCAGCGGTGACACGCACACCATCTTTGAATTGACACTTCATTTGGTGTGTGCATAGTGATGCGCACACCAAAGTGAATATTTCAGCGTGCACTGTAGCAGTGACACGCACACCATTACAGTCAATTAACAGGATTGATTCAACATGCACTTCATCGGTTACCCTGTTGTGGTATGTGTACGGTGATGTGCACACCATAGCAATTAACAATATTATTTATGCGAGCACTGCACTGTGAAGTCCTTGTTTTGTGCATACATTTCAGCTGTGACGTGCACACCTTGTACTAAAATAAGATGTTTTCTTCTCTTGTAGGGACCACATTCTAAATTTTTCAATATTTTTATTTTCACTTTCTGTATTCTTTTCTCTCCAAAAAATGCATCAATCTATAATGCCACCTTAGGCTTTTATACCCAATCCGTCCACTCCTGCCACAGATTGGGAACAATGGAAATAACTTTTTGAAGCATATTTAGATGCACTAGAAGGTGAACATTTCACACACGAAAGGAAGTTTGCTATACTGAAACATTGTTTAGGAACAGAAGGAAGGAAGATTCTTCCCCATGAAGTTGTTTCGGTTATTGAAGGTGAGGGAGATGGAGTTAAAGATGATTATGCCACTGCAGAAAATCCTTAGATGTTTGTTTCAAAACATGCAAAAATGTCACTTTAGAAAGACACAAATTTTACAAACAGGTGCAATTGGAAGGCAAATCTGCTTCGAGTTATGTTGGCGCATTAAGAGTGCTTGCTGTATCTTGTGAATATAAGGACTTCGAAGAAGAGATGATAAGAGACTATTTAGTTGAGAAGACTAATAACAAGAAAGTTCAGGAAACTCTTTTATCTACTCCTAATTTATCGTTACAAAAAGCCCTGGAGGTTGCTACAAGGATAGAAAGCACAACATCATATATGGAACAAATGTCTTTAACTGAGAGCAATATGCATAAAGCGCAAAGTGTTTTCACAGTTAAAAAGAAAAACAAGAAACCAATTAAAGGTGATGATTTGGTGCAACAAAACAAAACAGAAAAGAGATTTTTTTTTAAACCATTAGAATGTTACAAATGTGGTAGCACAACACATTTAGGTAATGCCAAAGTATGTCCGGCTACTGAGAAAATATGCGCCAAGTGCATGAAAAAGGGACATTTTGCTAAAGTTTTAGATCGGTCAGAAGAGTGAACCTGATCAAAGTAAATAGAATAGAGTCGTTGAGTGGTAAATCATCGAGTGGGGCTGATGAAGTATTAACGATTGATAAATCCAATATGTCAACACTAAAAACGGGTGCACAAAGAAGCACAGATTTAGGGACAGAGAGACCGTTTTGTCAAATAATGATTAATGAAGTAAATATTAGAGTTATGGCTGACTCCGGATCACCATTCATGTTAATTAGTGAAACTAAATGGGAAGAATTATTTAACAAACAAGGAGAAACACTAAGACTTTCCAAGATACATCCTGTGGGGTATGGAGGAAAAACAATCAAGGTATTGGGAGAGTTTAATGCTGAAATAAAGTTCAAGAATATGGTGAATCAAGGAACGGTATATGTTGCTAAGGATGACGCGTGCCTTTTGGGATGGTGTGACCAAAAGAATTTAGGTATGTTACTGGATCCAAACAATCCTGAGCAAGTTGTATTGAAGCAAGACTACATTCAAATTTCAACAGTGGAAACAAACTGTTGGGAAGAGGAATATCTAGAAGTGTTCAGCAGAAAATTGGGTTTATTCAAGGGTTTCTTGCGCAAAGTAAAGTTGAAAGATACTGCTGAATGAATAGTTCATAAAGTACGCAAGGTACCTCTAGCACTGAGAGGAGAACTTACGACAGAACTTGATAAATTGTGTAACAACAATGTAATTGAAGCTATTGAATCTTCGGATTGGGTGTCACCAATTGTATTAGCTTGTAGAGTCAATAGTTCTGTTTGCATGTGTGTGGATTTGAGCGACTTGAATGAGCAAATCTGGATAGATCAATTTCCCTTGCTGCATATAACAGAAATGTTATCCACCATAAAGGGAGCTAAAGTCTTTAGTTTGTTGGACATGACGTCTGCTTATCACCAGATTAATTTACACCCTGACTTGAGGCATTACACGGCCTTTATTACTCCAGAAGGGTTATTACAGTTCAAACGCATGCCCTTCAGTCTTGAGTCAGCTTCTGCTGTATTTCAGAGAACAGTAGAGAGTATGTTAAGAGGCATGTGTGGAGTGAAAACATTCCACGATGATGTCCTGATTTATGATGAAAATAGAGCTCAGCATGATGAGAGATTAGGTCAGGTGTTGGGAAAACTTTAAAAAGAAAGGTATAACCCTTAGTTTGGAAAAATGTTGCATTAATGTTACATCAATAGACTATTTAGGCTATAAGATATCTGGAAATGGCATAGAACTGAGAAATAGTTTGGTAAAAGCAATCAAGGATTTTACCAGTCCAGAGAACAAATATCAATTAAGATTATTATGGGTCTGATTGAATTCTATGCAAGATTTGTGCCCAAATGCACTGAAAAAAACATTTAACATGGGAAACCTTCTAAAGAAAAGTTCAAAAGGTATCTGGGATGAAGTGTGTGACAAAGACTTTGACCTTATTAAAAAGGAAATCTCTAGGGCTATTCCCTTGAAACCTTTTGATACTAGGGATCCTACAATAATCATGACAGATGCCAGCAAAGGAGGTTTAGGGGCAGTATTAATGCAGAAAAGAGAAGCAAAAGGTGAGGGTGTAGCCTTTGCTTCTAGAAGTTTAAGGGGTGCAGAAGCTACGTATTCCACTATAGAATTGGAAACACTAGCTTGTTGGGGGTTATAGTGCATTTCAAGCTATATTTGTGGGGTTCTCGGTTCACAGTATATATGGATTATAAACCATTAGTACGTCTCAAGTTTGTGGAGTTTTTAAAATTTCGGGTATATCTCCATGCCAAAACATCCTTGTACCACCCCAGGAGTAATGGCCTCGTTGAGAGGTTCAACAGAGTAATTGAGGAGAATGTGCAATTGTCCAAGGAAAGTGGGTTGGACTGTAAGTCACAAATTGAAAGATTGTTATGGGCTGTAAGAACTACAAACAATGCTGATACAGATGTTTTGCCATTTGTTCTGTTGAGAGGTCGTGTTCCCACGTCTAAGTTATTAAGGGATTGGATGGGTCAGTTTGAAATTTCGAAGCAAAAAATTTATGGTGTTGTAAGGAAAAGAGAGGCAGCTCAATGTAAATACATTCAGACGCCACATAAATCAAGAAGTGTAAGGATGAATATGAGTGTAGGGGATGTAGTAAGAGTTAAATGTGCGAGAATAGTTCCGAAAGGGGAATCTAAATTTTCAGAAAAAAGGAGGATAGTGAAGGTAAGGAACAGTGCTGTAAAATTGGACGATGGGAAGTGGTGGATCAAGGACAAAAGTTCGGTGTCTAGATCTCAGGGTCAGAGAAGGGATGTATATAAAAATCTAAAAGTGAACAATAGAGGAGATCTGGTCAAACGCAGTTCATCCATTAGAGGAAGAAACCTGCCTATCAGGTTTAGGGAATACTGCATGGACTATGTATAAGTAATTTTCTCTTGTTTGCATAAGTTGGGTAATGTGTTTTATGGTTAATTATCCAGGACACATGGTTTTATAATGTGTTATTTCTACATTTATGTTATCGTAGGATAATTACTCTGTGTATCGTACTGTTGTTTTTTTTTTGTTCATATTCAAATTAAGAGGCTATGTTGAGTTATTGTTAAAATCATTTCTGTATTATATTGTTCTAAGCTTAGAATGCGATGATGTTGAGGTGGAATGTTGGTTGTGATTGTTTGAGTGAGCGGTAGTTGGAGTGCTGGCACAGAGGGAGTTGGATGGATCGTGCATGGATGATGTATTTTCGGTTCTTGCTGCATATAGTGCAAATAAGTAAGTTTACTCACCAAACTCGTTTAACTGCTGTAGAACTTAGAATGAATACAATAAACAGCAACAGTGTGAGTAAGAAAGAGCATAATATAGAACACTACCTCTGTAAGATTCTAACATAGCAGCATGGCACATACCACACACCTTACTGGGAAACTGAAGTAAGCAACAATAGAAAATAAATCAATAAAAATAAACAAATAAACAAACAAACAAATCATGCAAATATAAACCTACGTATCCAGCTTGATATAAAAACATGTGAATAGATAACAAATATTTCAATTACAATATACAGAATAAATCAATAAAACTGGTGAAATTATTCTGATGACAAAATCCTTAAATTCATCAGGCATAACTACTTTCTTGTAGGTTAAAGAAAATCTGACAAAAATCACTTGTTTCATCAAGCGCCCTATGAGATGATCTATGTTGAGTCAGATAATCACTGATATAGCATTTCTTCCATTTCCTATAGCAGTCTAATTTGAAGCATGCAAAATCCATATCGGTCAAACTGGTATTCACATCCTGACAATCTTCATATTGAACATTTCAGTTCTATTTCTTAATGCGAGATTAGCTCCACCAAGTTCCATTGTTCAATAAGGTTGAAGTTTTTCCCACTCTCACGTTCTGGAAAGTATTTGAAAACTTTGATTCCTTTTTTCGACCAAATTGTGGTTACAAACCTTTACAAGATCTCTCACATGTATCATGTGATCCTTGGTATTCTCAGAAGAATGGCTTTTAACTTTGTTTGATCTTAAGATTCTCCTTTGCTAATTTATGCATATCCTCCAAAGGTATAATTTTCAGTGAGCCAGTAAAACATTCAGGATTTAAGGTGCTGTGAGATTTCCCGCCCTTTAGAAGTTCAAATGGTGTGAAGCCTGTGGTGTTGTGTGGTGTGAAATGGTACGCTCAAATAAATCTGAAATATGTTCCATGATGTCATATCCAGCTTTGAGAGCAAGTCGTGCTTTGCAACAACCCTATTAAATCTCTCAACTATTCCATTCATGTCTGGAGAATATAAGGCTGTATGTTTACATACACTTCCCAATTCTTTGAAGAAATATTTAAATTGTGGGAAGTGTACTCCATTAGCTGATACAGTGGATGAGGCATAGCCTCCCTTTGAAGCATTCTTCCAAAAATTCTATCACGGTCCATATTGAGAATACTCATCCACTTCAGATTGATCCATCTAGAAAGATAATCTGTAGCAAAGAAAGCATAAATCTTATTTGAGGTCCAAACCTCATACAGTCCTAAAAAAATCCATAGCTAGTTCTTCTTTCAGTGCACAAGGAAACCTCTGCGACAAAATATCAATTGTAGTTTATTTAACTTTATCAGACAATGGACAATGTTCATGTGACTTTTCAAAATAAGATTTATTCGCCCATATAAGACCACCAGTAAGGAGCCCTGAGCCATTGAGGTTCCCCAACGCGTCCACCATCAGCCCCAAAAAAAAGTTGATTAAATATAGACTTTGGTGGAACAAAGCAGGAACACCTCATAATCAAGCCCCCTTCCAAACAAATTTCATTCTTGACTTTCCAAAACACTCTCAAGTCTGACCAAAAAACGTTTCTTTAGGCCATTCATGGAGAACAAAACCCTCTAAGTTCCACAGCAGTTAGTCTTCACCGGCTGTTTTACCTGTATCACTGTATGTGGACTGCTAAATAAAGAGGTTTCTTGATCTCCAGATTCCCTGTACTTTGATGAACTTGATCTGGAGCGGAGTCCACTGCTGACTCCCCGGGGTCAGTATACTGAGCAAGTCGGAGGCTAACATGGCAAGCTGGAACTCAACCTTATAAGCATAGACAGGAAGTTCTGGTGATGTTAACTTTGACGTTCGAGACACGTCATTGCATTGCTGCAAACCTTGTCTTCTTGCAGCTGTCACGCAGCGGCCTGAGTGGGTCACCAATGAAGAAAGATGAGAGTGGTCTCCTAGTGACCTTGCACGACTACCTGAGTGCTGCCACTGTTCTTCCTCAACAGCATTTCTGGGAGAGATGCATCAAGTATTTTTTCAAGAGCTTCCACTGGCAATGCAGGTATTGTGCGGCGAAGTGCAGCGCAACTATGTCTGCTCTCTGGGGTTTCATTTCCTGATGTGTGGAGTGTTTAGTAGCATTTTATATCTCAAAATGGATGTCGTAGCTAGTGCATTAGGCAGCTGGTTCACTATAAAATCTTAGGTTCTGACCATTGCACTGCCTGTATTTTCAGTGGCAACGTGATCCTATCGAATAACTGTTCTTTGGAGGATCACCAAGCACACATTTATTTGGGACCTTTTCTACATAACATTTTCAGTTTAGACCCTGACAGTCTCTTTATATGCACACTTTAAACAATTGTCAACCTTCTCCTTCTTTTCATGATGCAGTATAGAAAGCATCCATCTCCCTTTATGGTTTAAACCTGACAAACCAACCATGAAATGGCAAAATGGTTAAACTAGTTTCACAATTCCATGCTCGCCATTGATGGAAATCCCTTTGTACCAAAAAGAGGAAAAGGACTTCTCTTAAAACTTTTATCAGATGCCACAGATAGCTTAGGCTAGCAGAGTTTTTGACAGTAGTGTGAGTAGCAGAGCCAGGTCAACTAAACTCATGTTATCAGAGCTCAGTGTAAGAGAACACATGGCAATAGAACTCACTCTAAAAGTGCCCGTTCTAACAGAGCTCAGTCTGAGAGAGCTTAGGCTGTCATTCCTCACGGAATCCAAGCTCAGGGTGAGAGAGTTCACAGAAGCAGTGCTGAGGATAACCAAACTTGTGGCACTAGAACTCATGGTAAGATAGCATAAAACAACATAACTCATTCTATGTGCACTCATCCTAACAGAGTTGATTGAGAGGGCTTAGATTAGCGAAGCCTAGAGCCCTAGTACTACTCTCAACCCCGGTGTTTGGCCCGCGGTGTTGGCCGTTTTTTTTTCCCATGGGTGCCCCCAATCACGCACCCCACCACGCCCCCCCTGATGGCAGTGCCACAACAAAGGCAGCCCCAGCCCCCGCGTGGGCGAGCTTCACGGTGGCCCTCGGCACAGTACTCTGTGCACGGACGGCAGGACATAACTCGGTGCACGGGAGAGGGCACCCCCTACAGGTACTTTGCAGGGTGGCCCCTCAAGTTTCGTTACGCCACTGCCTTCTGCCCTCCCTCCCCATGGGCATTTCGCCATCTACAACTGCAGCTCTGTTTAATTTAGGGCTGCACAGTGCAAGCGGCGAAATGTCTGTCGACAAAATAAAAGTTCGCAAAATAAACATGGCACAAAGTCTGCATACCGCACCGGCTGTCTACGCTGTTTTTGGATACTTCGTCCTCTAAGGAACGTGATTTAAAGGTTTGTTTGTGGAACTTCTATCCACCAGTTAGAAATTCTGGTGCATTTTGATGTCGTGTTGTAGACAATAATCAAGTGCATGTGTGTGACCTTTCTCTTGCTTGATGTATTGGCCAATTATATAGTTTGTACCACGTCACTGCTGCTCCCTGCGTTTTGACGAGGTGTACTGTATAGCTTATGCATTGTTCCCTGTACTAGCTAATGGACTGGTGTTTGGTAAATGCGCCGTTCTCTACACCTTGAAGTTATCTAGTGTACGGCTCTGACCAAGTTTAGTGCTAATTGGACTGGGATACTAATTGTGCACTTCTCCCATTGGGTGACAATCTAGTGTATGAGTCATGCAGTGCTCTCTATACTATGAAACTAATATGGGCTGGCCCTAATATTGGCTGGTGAAACAGTGTTTGAATCATGCACTATTTTCAGCCCACAATAATAAGTAGTGTTCTCTTTAAGGGTATTATCTGATTTTTCTCAGGTTAGATCTTCAGAATGTGTTATTACACCATTTTCGTTTATTTTGTCATATCAGATAAATAAAGTGTGATCTTTTACTTGACTGAGGGCATCGATTTTCTGTCGAAATTCCAGTTCGCCTACTAGGCAGTACGCCTGCTATATTTAGATGATAATGGGTCCATAGACGAAAGAGCACCAACGAACCACCACCATGAATTACCATCCGCGTTGACGGCACCATAGGCAAAAGCAACTGGCAGCGGAACTCCAGCCACTCTCAGGGCCAAGCCAATCATGATGTGTCGTCCCGCTGACGCAACTGTTGCTGCTAAATCTCCACACCTGAGTTGGCGGATTGGGAGGAATAAAAGGCCGAAACTCACCTTTTTCTGAGTTTTCACATTTCCTGCTGCCATGAATCCAATTGTACAAGCCATGCCGTTGCTGCTGTTCCTGGACCAGAATGAAAATCAAAACCATTGTCGCTGGAACAGAAGGTAAGTCACTGTGTTACCTGTCATCCTCAGAACTGTCAGGGTACATTAACACAGGACTCGTGCATGTATAACAAATACTTGCAAGCAAGACTACAGTGATGTGCAGTGCATACGTTTGTATAGTAGCAGCTGGAAAACACCCATTTTTTTGCGAACTGCCTTCATGGTAATGGACACTTACACAAAAAGCCATACCAATCCCAACGCAAAATGTGTCCATACAGATGTGTGCAATAATTTTCCCTAAACTATCATATCATATACATAAACAGTATACCCAATAGGACATATAGAAATACATGGTAATGTCAAAATTGCACTAGAAAACGTTACAAGTGGGTGTACACCGAATGTACAACCAATGTTAACTCTAAACTGCAAACATGTCAGAGATGTATGAAGGTCACTTGTCCCCTTGGTTTGCGCAATTTATGACAAACAACAGATGTCATTTAACTTTAAAGTGTCAGGTTCCCCTGTGTAATGCCCATGTGTATATTATAGACACATCACGTTAAAATAAACACACATGCATTTTCAAGTCATAAAAATAGAAACACATATAATTTTGGTGTAAGTGTCCAGTAACATGATGAATGCTTTCACCAAAATTAACATGTCCATCATAAATGTACAACACTAATGTATGCATTCCAAAGATATTTAAAAATTAAAACCTGTGCATGTCACTGTTACAAATGAGAGTAAGTGCCTGGCACACACATTAGCAGAAATAACACAATCAGCAAACAATTAGTAGCAATAGGAAAATAAGGCAGGACAACTTTATTCAAGACTAAGGGGGTCATTCCTATCTTGGCGGGCGGCAGGAGCCGCCCGCCAAGCGGGAACCGCCAGAAGACCGTACCGCGGTCGAAAGACCGCGGCGGTCATTCTGAGTTTCCCGCTGGGCTGGAAACCCCCTTCCACGAGGATGCCGGCTCCGAATGGAGCCGGCGGAGTGGAAAGGGTGCGACGGGTGCAGTTGCACCCGTTGCGATTTTCAGTGTCTGCATAGCAGACACTGAAAATCTTTGTGGGGCCCTGTTAGGGGGCCCCAAGACACCTGTTACCGCCAACCAGGTTCTGGCGGTCAAAACCGCCAGAACCAGGCTGGCGGTAAGGGGGTCGGAATCCCCATGGCGGCGCTGCCTGCAGCGCCGCCATGGAGGATTCCCTAGGGCAGCGGAAAACCGGCGGGACACTGCCGGTTTTCCGTTTCTGACCGCGGCTGTACCGCCGCAGTCAGAATGCCCATGGATGCACCACCAGCCTGTTGGCGGTGCATCCGCGGTCCCCTACCCTGGCGGTCTCGGACCGCCAGGGTAGGAATGACCCCCTAAATGATTTTTTATATCAGCATGAGATGTCTCTCATTTTATCTCATTTCATCATCTCATCAATGAGTGAAGTCCATACTGTCTACAATTGTATGCATATGCTTCAGGCCCTGAACCAGTCTCCTAATGTCACTGCCAGGTACAACCTCATCAGGAAGGGGGATCTATTGGGCAGAGAGCCGTCACCTCAATTATCTTTCTTGAGGAGAGGGGGAGGTTGGAATCCCTGGGTTTGGGAGGGGTGGGTTTATGTTTGGAAGAGGTTAGTTGGGATGTGGAAGGGGTGGGTTGAGGTGTGGAAGGGGTGGAAAGACTTTTGGGTGGGTGGATGTATGTTTGTGAGGGGTGGTTTTGGATATAGAAGGGGTAGGTGTGGGTAAAATGTTTGGTTGGGGTGGTTTGGGATGTGCAAGGGGTCAGGGCCAGGGCAAACAGAAGGTCTTCCTTGGGAAAGTGGGTAGGACGGTAGGACGGTTGGCAGGCAGTTCAGGTTGGGAGGTAGAGGGAGTGGTACTGTTGGATGTGCATGTGTCTATTGATGGTGCCTGAGGGTCTGGTGTATGTGGTGTACGTGTTAGTTTGTGTATCTTGCTGGGTGTCTGTTGCATGGGTGAGTGTGGGCGTTTGTGTACAGTGTGTGTAACTTGCAGTGCATGTGTGTATGTGGATGGATGTGCTGTGGAGGTGCTGTGTGTGGTTGTGGTGCCTGAGGATGTGCTGGTGCATGTGTGTGTATGTTTGTGTGGTGATGGGTGTTGTGTCTGCAGGTGTGGTGGTGGTGGGTGTGGATGTTTGTGTCATGCTGGGTATCGTTTTTGCAGGTGTGGAAGTGATGTTTGTGTCATGTTGGGTATGGGTGGTGGGGGTATGATGTCTGTGTGTGTATTTTTTGCTATGTTTGTGTGTGGCTGTGCTGCTTGTGTGCATTTGCGTGGGTGCATGCACATGTGTGTCTGTGCTTTGGATAAGGCTGGGAAGAGGGATTTGGACTGGGGAAGGGATGGGAGTTGGGGCAGGTGGTTTGGACCTCTGTAGGCCAGACATGGCACAGTAAATGCCTTCCAGGTGAGGTAGCATCTGTGTCATCTGCCTACTGCCTACATAAGCCCATGGATGGCATTCAGTTGTGTAGTCTGCCCTACAGAGATAGTCGGCAATAGGTCAATAGCCTCCTCATTGAGCACAGTCTGGGAGACAGGGGCAGGTGCCTGCAGCAAAGGTGACGCTATCCCTTTTTTAGGGTGGTGGCTAATGCTAACTGTAGTGGATGAGCAAGAGGGACGGTGGAGATGTAAATGTGGGTGACAGAGAGTGATGCAGGTGGAATTGTCACACAAGGGTTGGCAACCACTAGTGAATGATCTTCTGTGGAGGCCTCTAAAGATGATGTTGAATCACTAGTGGCCTCTGTGCCAGTTCCCTTACCCACCGTGGCACTGGGCCCCTTCATGTCGGTGGTGTCTGCACCGGTACCACAGTGCCCAGCTTTTTCCCTGTGGACGTAGGCACTGTCACCCTCGCCTTGCCCAGATGATGCTGAAAACACAGATACAACACTTTGAGTGTATTTGTGTACACAGAATGGAACATGAACTTTGCTCACAAAACATTGACTAAGTCTACATATTAAACCAGCTTCAAGACCCTCAAACTTTGCTTCTTTACCATCAGTATCTCATGCCTGTAGGGAAGAATTCTACAAACCATTTCAACCATTTTCTCACAGTCTAGAAATTCCCCATGCTAGCTCCCATATCATGTTGGCCTTTTGTCTCTTGTTCATTTTTATTTCTCTGCATGACAAATGGCTTCAACAGCATGCGTAAATACATAGGCCTGAATACATTCCTAACCCACTCCTGTACAGAGCAAAAACATTTCAATTAGATTAGGCACCGAGGCAAGAATTATCTGGTCCAAGGGAATTGAGCCAAAGACCCGCCAAGGTGGAAATTGAACCCTGGCCAGATCTCTGTATCAGGATCTGCCACTCTAACCATTGTGCCACACTTCTCCAGTGAGTGCTTGTGGGATGTGTGGTGCTTATGTTTGTCATGTCCACTCTTGTGTGTTGATGAGTGTGCATGCTGGTCTGATGGTGTGCTTGGGTTAGGCTGAGTTACAGGGGATTGGGTCTGGGCGGAGGAAGTTGGAGGGGGAGGCTGGACACAGGGACAATGGCTGCCTTCAGTGCTGAGGCCAGAGCCTGAAATGCTCTCTGTTGGGCGGCCTGCCCAGAATGAATACCCTCCAGGTATGCATTTGTTAGTTGCAAATGCCTCTCAACACCCTGGATGGCATTCAAAATGGTAGATTGCCCAACAGTGAGGGATCTCAGGAGGTCAATAGCCTCCTCACTGAGGGCAGCAGGGCTGACTGGGGCAGGAGCTGAGGTGCCTGGGGCGAAGGAGATGCCCACCCTCCTGGGTGAGCCGGCACAGGACAGACGCTGAGGGGCTGCTGGGAGGGCAGTGCTGGTGAGGGGGTGGCGGCTGTACCTGTTGATGCGGTGGGCACAGAGATGCCCGCCACCGCAAGGGAGCTCCCTTCAGAGGGGGAGTCGCCGTCACTGGTGTATGCTCCTGTCCCCGTCGTGGAGCTCCCCTCGCCCTCCGTCCCACTGGTGGCTTCAGACTCTGTTGCTTCACCCTCCAGGGCCAAGTGGGTTGTAGCTCCCTCCTACTCCGGTGCCACTGCTCCTCCGCCAGTTGATACTATTGCACACAAGAACAGGGAGACAAAACAAAAAGGGGGGGAAAGACAAAAGAAAAACATGTTCAGTGCATGCAACACCAATACCGTTGGCGGACACAACACGCAGGGAGCAGCCCTCTGCACTAAGCCATGCACTAACAGTTCCGAGCAAATTCACATGCCCATGGGGTACGAGGCCTAAGCCCAATTGCTGCACACCTGGAAGTCACAGGAGCCTGACTAGTTGTAGATGGCTATTATCACTAGTGGGGTTGGGGTGCCACAGAGCCTGCCTAACAAGGGACCTTGCCTACCAAGTTCGCCCTGGCCTAGTGGAACCCACAGCCCACCTCCCCCACCTCGTAATGCGCGCAGAGTCAGCTGAATGAGAGTGTACTCACCCCCTTGTGGCTGCTGTGATGCCCTCAAGCGCCCATCCAACTCCGGAATGGCCACCGCCAGGATCCGGTACATCAGGGGGGTCATGGTGCGACAGGCACCCCTTCCACGTTGGGAGGCCATCCCCAGCTGGGCCTCCGCCGTCTTCTTGCTCCAGCGGCGCAGGTCCTCCCATCTTTTACGGCAGTCTGTGATCCATCTGTGGTAGACCCCCAGGGTTCGGACGTCCTTGGCGATGCCACACCAAATACCCTTTTTCTGGTGTGCGCTGACGTAGCGGAAAAGTGAAGTAAAAATGGATGTTTCTAGCCCATACATTTCATCTCACGCATTGCCAAAAGCCTCCCACACTGGCCCTGCCATACATACACACACAATCCTGACATGCTGGCCTGTCCCCCTCCCCACCCTCATCCATCCACGACACTCCATACACTCCGGTGCCATCCACCATGCTCACAGTGTACTCACCTGTTTGTCTGGAGGACCATACAGTTGCGTGTACTGGGGGAGGAACCCATCCACCAGTTTCTTCAACTCCTCTGAAGTGAAAGCAGGGGCCCTTTCCCCAGACACTGTAGCCATTGTCGCTTCCAGACACAGGTCACAGCAGCACTTGCAGTGTAGGTCCTCTCCTGTCGAAGGTCAGGTATCAAGTGAGTGAATAGTAAGAAAATGTCGGTCACGTCCACGGCGGTGCGTACCGTCACCGCTGGCGTACATCGCCATTGGCTCCTGGAACCTATAGGGCCCAATTTTAACCAATGCTGAATTGCGCTGCATTCTTTGACTGCTCACCACGACGGTGTACAACGCCAGCGCAGTTACCTCATTTCCCCTTGTCCCACCTTACAGGTCAGGCAGCCACCATTTCAGGGGGCCACATGGGATGGATAAAAACTGCGTCACACCTATCTAGGCCGGGAATACAGACAGATACCGGCACATTGCGATTTACCAATGTTTCAGCAAATAACACATTGTGATACCTCAGTGTTGGATGACCCTCTGCTCACTGTTCTCCTCCATAGGGCATGTCTGCTGGGGCAGGTGTTGAGATGGTGGCATCCTCCGGTGTACAGACCCCTGGTGGACCTGTCGACAATGGAAGAGAGACACATCATAATCACATACAGACTTGATTGTGCAACAATCATGGACTCCTTAGGAGGGGACTTTATTTTTGGAGGAATATCAAGTGATCTCTCAGAATTGGCCTTAGGTGCAGAGGAGGAAGAATGACAACTGAAGAAGAAAACACTGTACCCTATTCACAAAGGTAAACTTAGACTTTTGGTAAGACACGAGTAGTATCTTTATGTCTGCATTCAGTGCAGAATCTCTGCACTCGGGACTGAATAACCGCATTTATGGTGGAGATCTCCCTCTGGGTGCGTAGAGTACACCCGGGTGTGTAGATTACGGTGCGGTGAGTCTGCTCCGAGCGTGGGTGTAAAGATACTACTTGGCACTTAGGGGGTCATTACAACTCTGGCGGACGGTGTTAAAGGTGCGGCAATACCGCAAACAGGCCGGCGGACACACAAAAAAGGGAATTATGACTCTGACGGAAACCGCCAACAAAGACAGCCACTTTAACACACCGCCCGCCACGGCGGTACAGACAAGCAGCGCGGCGGTCACTGCCAACAGACAGGCGGAAGACAATGTACCGCCCACAGTACAACAGGCCAATCCGCCACCTTTTCCGGGGCGGATTCACCGTGGATAAAAACACGGCGGAAACAGTTACTGCAATGGGAAAACACTCACCTGAACACATCCGACGAGGAACGAGGACTCCATGGAGCCCGAATTACACTTTCTACCGGCTCTTGTATTCCTACTCATCTACGAAGACCAACAGCGGCGCGGCCGAAGACAACGGTGAGTACTGCACCTACGACATGGGGGAGGGGGGGCAAAAGTTAGGGGGACACACACGAAACACCCCCACCCCACCCCCACCCTCGCATATTACAACATACACACCAATGCATCCACAAAAATCACAGTAACAACCTACAATCCCCCCGGAAGAATGCAAAGACAAAGCAAAATCAGTTCAAACATTGTAATGTATCAATATACATGTCTGTCAAAAATATACAGATATATAATAAAATCAGGCAGAAATATATACATTACGAGAAGTAGTGCAGATATGCACATATCAATGTCCGTGCACCACTAGTCCAAAAATGCATGGGCGAGGCCCACAAAAGATACCTGTCCACAATCGGAGAGAACTCTGCTGGGGCATCAGATAGATATACTACAGGCACCTCAGGGGGAATGGAAGGGGGGGCACCTCAGCCGGAAGACTGCAAAGCCATTTCCACGACGGGGCTCCATGCCCATTGATGTATCCTGGGGAGTGCAAAGCCACAGTCTCTCAAGTCTCTACAGTGGGTGGCAGCCCACTGTTCCATCCTGGGGAGTGCAAAGCCACAGTCTCTCAAGTCTCTACAGTGGGTGGTTTGCCCACTGTTCAATCCTGGGGAGTGCAAAGCCACAGTCTCTCAAGTCTCTACAGTGGGTGGTTTGCCCACTGTGCCATCCTGGGGAGTGCAAAGCCACAGTCTCTCAAGTCTCTACAGTGGGTGGCTTGCCCACTGTGCCATCTTGGGGAGTGCAAAGCCACAGTCTCTCAAGTCCCTACAGTGGGTGGCTTGCCCACTGGACCATCCTGGGGAGTGCAAAGCCACAGTCTCTCAAGTGGGTGACATGTTCCACTGGTTCTGGAGGGGGAGGTGCCCAGACTGGATTAGTCTCCCCGTGAAAGTTCCTGTCCCATCACTGTCCCAGCTGCACATGGGATAAGGATGCTTGATGTGGCGGTCTTTTCATTCTTACCCGGTGCATGCCCTGTTCAGCGGTACTTTGCCATGGCGGTCTCTGGACAGTTCAGCTGTGCTTTGCCATGGCGGTTCTGGACTGTTTAGCGGTGCTTTGCCATGGCGATGCTTGCCCTGTTCAGCGGTGGTTTGCCATGGCGGTTCTGGACTGTTCAGCAGTGCTTTGCCATGGCGGTCTCTGGACTGTTCAGCGGTGCTTTGCCATGGCGGTCTCTGGACTGTTCAGCGGTGCATTGCCATGGCGGTCTCTGGACTGTTCAGCGGTGCTTTGCCATGGCGGTCTCTGGACTGGTCAGCGGTGCTTTGCCATGGCGGTCTCTGGACTGTTCAGCGGTGCTTTGCCATGGCGGTCTCTGGACTGGTCAGCGGTGCTTTGCCATGGCGGTCTCTGGACTGTTCAGCGGTGCTTTGCCATGGCGGTGCTTGCCCTGTTCAGCGGTGCTTTGCCATGGCGGTTCTGGAACGGGCATTGGTGTGTGGCATGACGTTCCCTTGACTGGGCATTGGTGTGTGGCATGACGTTCTCTGGACTGGGCATTGGTGTGTGGCATGACGATCCCTAGACTGGGCATTGGTGTGTGGCATGATGTTCCCTCATAGCCCACCAAGACTGTGGCAGCCGGGGCCCTCCTGGGCACTGACTCCGGCGGTGGTCTCCTGACCAGTGACGATACTTGGGCCCTCCTGGGCACTGACTCTGGCGGTGGTTTCCTGACCAGTGACAATACTTGGGCCCTCCCAGGCACTGAGTCCGGCGGTGGTCTCCTGACCAGTGACGATAGTTGGGCCCTCCTGGGCTATGACTCCGGCGGTGGTCTCCTGACCAGTGACGACAGTGCTGGCGGTGGCGTCTCGACCGCCGGGAATGATGCCGCCCTTCTCCGCCGTGATACTCACAACAGGCTGGTCAGACTTCCTCTGGCCCTTCCCCACCTTTGGTGGAGTCACAGCTGACTCTCCAATCCCCTTGGGACCCCTGTGAGTTGTTTTCCCACCAGGAGTCTTCACACAGTCCTGTCGTCCACTTTCCAATTTCAGAGCCTTTACAGGGGGTGGGCTGCCAGTGCCTTGGCTCCGGGTCATACTGTCTGCCCTGGTGGCCGGTGCACTCCACATACCTTGAACAGGCACCACTGGTATTGGAGCCTTTTTGGCTGAGGCGCTACGACGGGACTGATGAATTGGAGAGGGGGTGGGGACAAAACGGTCAACTTTACAGAGGGACAGTTTCTGACGAACACTGGGATGGGTAGTTGGAGGGGGTCTGGGAGTGGAGGAAGAGGAGGTAGTTGTAGGAGGTGTCACTTTAGGTGTTTTGGGTGCAGGTGCAGGTACTGGAGGCTGTCGTGAGGTGGATGGATGTTGGGTGTGTGGTTGCCGGCGTTTGTGTACTTTGGGAAGGGGCGTCACAGACACACTGGGAGAGCACACAGGGGACGTGTAAATGTGAGTGGAGGTGGTGAGTGCAGGTGAGCGGCTTGTGGTGCTGGGTGTCCTGGTCCGATTCCTGGTGCCTGTAGATGTGGTGCATGCAGGTGTGTGTGTAGACGAGACTGGGAGGGAGGAGGGAGAAGAGGAGGAGGGGGACACAGTGGAGGCAGTGGATGTTGCTGTGTCTGTATGTGGGTGAGGCTTGCGTGAGTGCCTGTGGGTTGTGTGGTGCCTATGTTTGCTTGAGCTACTTGTGTGTGCTGACTTGTGTGCATGCTGGTCTGTAGGTGTGCTTGGGATGGGCTGGGGTACAGGGGATTGGGTCTGGGTGGAGGAAGTTGGAGGGGGGAGGCTAGAGACAGGGGCAATGGCTGCCATCAGTGCTGAGGCCAGAGATTGCAGGGTTCGCTGAAGGACAGCCTGACCAGAATGAATGCCCTCCAGGAATGCATTACCGTGTTGCAACTCTAGTTCTACACCCTGGATGGCATTCACAATGGTAGACTGCCCCACAGTGAGTGACCTGAGGAGGTAAATGGCCTCCTCACTGAGGGCAGCAGGGGTGACTGGGGCAGGGCCTGAGGTGCCTGGGGCAAAGGTGATGCCCACCCTCCTGGGTGAGCGGGCACGGGGCGAACGCTGAGGGGCTGCTGGGAGGGCGGTGCTGGTAGGGGAGGTGGCGGCTGTACCTGTAGAAGTGGGGCGCACAGATGGTGCCACCACCACAAGGGAGCCCCCATCGGCGGACGAGTCCGTGTCGCTGGTTGGTGATCCGGTGGCCGACTTGAAGCTCCCCTCGCCCTCCGTCCCACTGGTGCATTCAGAGTCCGAGGTGTGGCCCTCCATGGCCATGTGGGATGCAGCTCCCTCGTGCTCCGGTGCCACTGTACCTCCGCCTGATGATGCTGATGCACAAAAGAACAAGGAGAGCACAAAAAGGGGGGGGGGAGACAGAAGAAGAACAGGTTGAGTGCATGGCATACCGCTACCATTGGTGGACAAGACAGACACAGAAGCCCCCTGCATTACGCCGTACTCCTGGCCTCTGCATATGCAATTCCTGGGATATGGCCTACATGGCTATGGTGGACATCTGCACACATAGGGCCAACTATATCTGTACTTGGCACTCTACTGAGGTGGGGTAGAGTGCCACATGGGCTGCATTACAGAGGGGCCAAGTCTACGTATTTCTGGCTGGCCTAGGTACACCCACAGGCCTCCTCCTCCACCCAGACCCCTCTACTGCGCGCAAAGTCAGCAGAATGAGGTTGTACTCACCCCCTTGTGTCTGCTGTGATGCCCTCAAGAGCCCATCCAACTCAGGGTAGGCCACCGCCAGGATCTGGAACATCAGGGGGGTCATGGTGCGACGGGCACCCCTCCCATGTTGGGAGGCCGTCCCCAGCTGAGCCTCCGCCGTCTTCTTGCTGCAGCGGCGAATGTCCTCCCATCTTTTCCGGCAGTGGGTGCCCCGTCTCTGGTGGGCCCCCAGGGTCCGGATGTCCTTGGCGATGGCACGCCAAATGTCCCTCTTCTGGTGGGCGCTGACCTACATGACATGCAGAAGGGAAGACGAAAAGTCATTACCAACTGCACCGTCGATGTGAGTGGCCCCCTCCCTACTCTAGCCATGTGGCCCCTTCATTCACATGCATTAATGTTCCCTGAACTCTGCACCCTTCCCTCTTCCAACCAGCCCTCTCCTCTCAGGCCTAGCCCATACAACGTGCTCCCTGTGTACTAACCTGTTGGTCTGGAGGACCGTAGAGTAGCGTGTACTGGGGGAGGACCCCATCTACCAGTTTCTCCAACTCCTGAGCAGTGAAGGCAGGGGCCCTTTCCCCAGACACAGCAGCCATCGTCACTTCCAGACCGAGGTCACAGCAGCACTTGCAGTGTAGGTCCTCTCCTGTCGAAGGTCAGGTATCTAGTGATTGAACAGATAGAAAATGGCGGTGACGTCCGCGGCGGTGCATATCATCACCGCTGGCGCACCTGTTCATTGGCTCCTGGGACCCATAGGGTCCTATGTTAACCAATGCAGCATTGTACCGCGGTCTACGACCGCCTACCGCGACGGTGTGCAACGCCAGCGCAGTTACCCCACAATCCCATTGTCCCAGTTTAGAGGTCAGGCAGCCGCCATTTCAGGGGCCCACATGGCTTCATTTACTTATGCGTCACATATAGCTAGGCCTACACTCAACACACATACAGGAAGGGTTTTGTGTTTGGTGTAGTCTTCTGTGTAACTGTGGGTACATACCTGGAGGAAAATTGACTTTATCGTCGCTGTTGTCCTTCGTAGGCGCCGTCAGCTGGGACATGTGAGAAGATGGCGGAATCCTCCAGTGTACCGACCGCTGGTGGACCTGTTGACAATGGAAGAGCGACATGTAATCGTCACCTACAGGTTTGACCATGCCACAATCCAGGAACTATGTACCCAGTTGGAGCCAGACCTGATGTCACCAATCCGCCATCCCACTGAAATCCCCCCTGATGTGCAGGTTGTAGGAGGCTGGACTGGCTTGTAGTGAGTACCAAGGGGTACTTGCACCTTGCACCAGGCCCAGTTATCCCTTATTAGTGTATAGGGTGTCTAGCAGCTTAGGCTGATAGATAATGGTAGCTTAGCAGAGCAGCTTAGGCTGAACTAGGAGACGTGTGAAGCTACTACAGTACCACTTAGTGTCATATGCACAATATCATAAGAAAACACAATACACAGTTATACTAAAAATAAAGGTACTTTATTTTTATGACAATATGCCAAAGTATCTTAGAGTGTACCCTCAGTGAGAGGATAGGAAATATACACAAGATATATATACACAATAGCAAAAATATGCAGTATAGTCTTAGAAAACAGTGCAAACAATGTATAGTTACAATAGGATGCAATGGGGAAACATAGGGATAGGGGCAACACAAACCATATACTCCAAAAGTGGAATGCGAACCACGAATGGACCCCAAACCTATGTGACCTTGTAGAGGGTCGCTGGGACTATTAGAAAATAGTGAGAGTTAGAAAAATAACCCTCCCCAAGACCCTGAAAAGTGAGTGCAAAGTGCACTAAAGTTCCCCTAAGGACAAAGAAGTCGTGTTAGAGGAATAATGCAGGAAAGACACAAACCAGCAATGCAACAACTGTGGATTTCCAATCTAGGATACCTGTGGAACAAGGGGACCAAGTCCAAAAGTCACAAGCAAGTCGGAGATGGGCATATGCCCAGGAAATGCCAGCTGTGGATGCAAAGAAGCTTCTACTGGACAGAAGAAGCTGAGGTTTCTGCAGGAACGAAAAGGGCTAGAGACTTCCCCTTTGGTGGACGGATCCCTCTCGCCGTGGAGAGTCGTGCAGAAGTGCTTTCCCGCCGAAAGAACGCCAACAAGCCTTGCTAGCTGCAAATCGTGCGGTTAGCGTTTTTGGACGCTGTTGTGGCCCTGGAGGGACCAGGAGGTCGCAAATTGGACCAGGAGAGAGAGGGGACGTCGAGCAAGACAAGGAGCCCTCTTAGCAGCAGGTAGCACCCGGAGAAGTGCCAGAAACAGGCACTACGAGGATGCATGAAACGGTGCTCACCCGAAGTCGCACAAAGGAGTCCCACGTCGCCGGAGACCAACTTAGAAAGTCGTGCAATGCAGGTTAGAGTGCCGTGGACCCAGGCTTGGCTGTACACAAAGGATTTCCGCCAGAAGTGCACAGGGGCCGGAGTAGCTGCAAAAGTCGCGGTTCCCAGCAATGCAGCCCAGCGAGGTGAGGCAAGGACTTACCTCCACCAAACTTGGACTGAAGAGTCACTGGACTGTGGGGGTCACTTGGACAGAGTCGCTGGATTCGAGGGACCTCGCTCGTCGTGCTGAGAGGAGACCCAAGGGACCGGTAATGCAGCTTTTTGGTGCCTGCGGTTGCAGGGGGAAGATTCCGTCGACCCACGGGAGATTTCTTCGGAGCTTCTGGTGCAGAGAGGAGGCAGACTACCCCCACAGCATGCACAAGCAGGAAAACAGTCGAGAAGGCGTCAGGATCAGCGTTACAGAGTTGCAGTAGTCGTCTTTGCTACTATGTTGCAGGTTTGCAGGCTTCCAGCGCGGTCAGCAGTCGACTCCTTGGCAGAAGGTGAAGAGAGAGATGCAGAGGAACTCGGATGAGCTCTTGCATTCGTTATCTAAAGTTTCCCCAGAGACAGAGACCCTAAATAGCCAGAAAAGAGGGTTTGGCTACCTAGGAGAGAGGATAGGCTACTAACACCTGAAGGAGCCTATCAGAAGGAGTCTCTGACGTCACCTGGTGGCACTGGCCACTCAGAGCAGTCCAGTGTGCCAGCAGCACCTCTGTTTCCAAGATGGCAGAGGTCTGGAGCACACTGGAGGAGCTCTGGACACCTCCCAGGGGAGGTGCAGGTCAGGGGATTGGTCACTCCCCTTTCCTTTGTCCAGTTTCGCGCCAGAGCAGGGCTAAGGGGTCCCCTGAACCGGTGTAGACTGGCTTATGCAGAATTGGGCACCTCTGTGCCCAACAAAGCATTTCCAGAGGCTGGGGGAGGCTACTCCTCCCCTGCCTTCACACCATTTTCCAAAGGGAGAGGGTGTAACACCCTCTCTCAGAGGAAGTCCTTTGTTCTGCCATCCTGGGACAAGCCTGGCTTGACCCCAGGGGGGCAGAAACCTGTCTGAGGGGTTGGCAGCAGCTGCAGTGAAACCCCAGGAAAGGCAGTTTGGCAGTACCAGGGTCTGTGCTACAGACCACTGGGATCATGGGATTGTGCCAACTATGCCAGGATGACATAGAGGGGGCAATTCCATGATCATAGACATGTTACATGGCCATATTCGGAGTTACCATTGTGAAGCTACATATAGGTAGTGACCTATATGTAGTGCACGTGTGTAATGGTGTCCCCGCAATCACAAAGTCCGGGGAATTGGCCCTGAACAATGTGGGGGCACCTTGGCTAGTGCCAGGGTGCCCTCACACTAAGTAACTTTGCACCTAACCTTTACCAGGTAAAGGTTAGACATATAGGTGACTTATAAGTTACTTAAGTGCAGTGTAAAATGGCTGTGAAATAACGTGGACGTTATTTCACTCAGGCTGCAGTGGCAGGCCTGTGTAAGAATTGTCAGAGCTCCCTATGGGTGGCAAAAGAAATGCTGCAGCCCATAGGGATCTCCTGGAACCCCAATACCCTGGGTACCTCAGTACCATATACTAGGGAATTATAAGGGTGTTCCAGTAAGCCAATGTAAATTGGTAAAATTGGTCACTAGCCTGTCAGTGACAATTTGAAAGAAATGAGAGAGCATAACCACTGAGGTTCTGGTTAGCAGAGCCTCAGTGAGACAGTTAGGCACCACACAGGGAACACATACATATAGGCCACAAACTTATGAGCACTGGGGTCCTGACTAGCAGGGTCCCAGTGACACATAACAAACATACTGAAAACATAGGGTTTTCACTATGAGCACTGGGCCCTGGCTTGCAGGATCCCAGTGAGACAGTGAAAACACCCTGACATACACTCACAAACAGGCCAAAAGTGGGGGTAACAAGGCTAGAAAGAGGCTACTTTCTTACACAACCCCCCCCCCCCCCCAAACGAAGGACAATAAGGCTAACCTTGGCCAGTTGAGACTTTATTGTCTAAGTGGTGATAAGTAGAGAGTAGCTCTGCAATAGACTGGTTACTCCCTTTATCATCCACTATATGGTTACTTCCCTGTGGGGATGTAAACCACCCTGTTTGAAGTTTTTTAGCTAAGCAACAATGTGAAGATGTATTTTCAGAGTTTCTATCAGTAATTTTTAGTTTAGTGCAGTGGGAATTGTCCACTGAACCTATTTGTAGTGATGGAAATGCCAGACAGGGATGCTGTCTCAGAAAAGCCATAGCTGGGCAAAAACTTTGTCCATATGGCTGGAAGAGAGAACAGGGATGCTGTTTCTTTTGGGTTGGAGCAGGGCAGGGATGCTGTCCTATGAGCTCCACACTAGGGCAGGGATGCTGTCCTAAGTGTTGTGAGGCAGTGCAGAGTTTCTGCACTAAGGTTTCTCTGGGAGGGTTGGAGGGATGCTCCATGTTAACTAAAATGGTGCTCTTTTTCTCACCAATGTTAGTTATCCCACAGAGAGGTACTTCTACCTCAGGGAGTACAGTTTTGCCAACTGATGATTCCCTTGGAACAGGTGCCACCCCAGGAGAGGTTTCTCCCACCACAGGAATGGTATCCTGAATGGTAGGGTGGTTAGGGGATACTGTGATACCCCTTTTACCTGTTGTTGGAGAGGGTTCCTGAGTTTTCAGGCCTTCTCTCCTTTGCTTTTTCATTTCAGTAGAAATGAGAGGGAACAATTCCTCTGGGATGCCCAGCATGGCTGCATGGGCATAAAACTCTACATCAGCCCAACCTGAGGCCTCTAGGTCATTACCTAAGAGACAGTCTACAGGTAAGCTAGGTGATACCACCACCTGCTTAGGGCCAGTAACTCCACCCCAACTAAACTGAATTATAGCTAAGGGAAGAAACATAGTGGAGTTATGGACATCAATAATCTTATACTGTTGTCCAATGATGTGTTGATCAGGGTGCACTAGGTTTTCAGTCACCAAAGTGATACTGGCACCTGTGTCCCTGTAGGCCAAGGCCTCAGCACCATTTATTAAAACTGTCTGCCTGTACTTATCCATTGTAAGGGGACAAGCAGCCAGTGTGGCAAGGCCAATGCCACTAGGTGTGACAGAAACTGTCTTGGGACTGACTACCCCACTGTCTTGGGACTGACTACCCCAGTTTCTACTATGGACCCATAAGTGAACCCAACTACACCCTTAACTTGACTGTTGCCAGCAGTCCCACCACTAGTACCACTACTGCTAGGGGCACTAGAGCTTGATGTATTAGTGGTGGTAGGCTCAGGTGGTTTACCTGGACAGGACTTATCCCCTGGCCTATGGCCTCTGTTTTTACACACAAAGCACCAGGGCTTTTTAAATTGTGTAGGTTGAGAAGAAGAGGAAGAATTTGTTTTATCCCCACCCCCTGAAGAGTGTTTAAGATTTGAAGTGGGATCTTTGGTTTTACCCTTATCCCCATGCTTATCTTGAGACTTTTCACCATCTTTCTTCTTAGTGTTCTCTTTGTCACCCCCTGTATGAACCTTTCTGTTCACCCTTGTTCTGACCCATTTGTCTGCCTTCTTTCCCAATTCCTGGGGAGAGGTCAGATCAGAGTCCACCAAGTACTGGTGCAACAAATCAGACACACAATTATTAAGAATATGCTCTCTCAGGATCAAGTTATACAGGCTGTCATAATCAGTAACTTTACTGCCATGTAACCACCCCTCCAAGGCCTTCACTGAATGGTCAATGAAATCAACCCAGTCTTGTGAAGACTCCTTTTTGGTCTCTCTGAACTTTATCCTGTATTGTTCAGTGGTTAAGCCATAACCATCCAGGAGTGCATTCTTAAGTACTGTAAAATTATTGGCATCACTTTCTTTCACAGTAAGGAGCCTATCCCTACCTTTTCCACTAAATGATAGCCATAGGATAGCAGCCCACTGCCTTTGAGGGACATCCTGTACAACACAGGCCCTCTCAAGTGCAGCAAACCACTTGTTAATGTCATCCCCCTCCTTATAAGGGGGAACTATCTTGTGCATATTCCTGGAATCATGCTCTTTTGCAGGATGACTATGGGGAATACTGCTGCTGCAACCATGGGTTTCTAAACCCAGTTTCTGTCTCTCCTTCTCTACTTCTAAAGTCTGTCTATCCAAATCCAGCTGTTGCTTCTTGAGCTTCAGTCTGGTTTGTTCCACTCTCAATCTATTGAGCTCCCTTTCTAACAATCTGTCATCAGGGTGGGTGGGAGGGACATGCCTTGAAACAGAAGTATGGTGAGAATGGACAGAAGGAGACCTGTCCCTTACAGAAGCCACCCTAACAGCTTGGCTAACAGAAACATCACTACCAGTATGGTGAGAATAAATGCTTTTGCTATGATGTGAGATAACACTATTTATATGGTGTGGCTCATCATCATTACCAACTATGCTAGACTGTCTAGTAATGGGCAGGCTAGGAAGTTTCTTTCCTGAATCTTTTCCTGGGGGAGTCCCTGGATCAGATTGAGAACCATTAGCTACTTTTTCAACAGATGGGGCACTTCTGGCCTTATCCTGTTCTCTAAGCATGTTAAGTAACAGTTCCAAGGAAGGATTCTTGCCTACACTCAAACCTCTCTCTACACAGAGACTCCTTGCTCCTTTCCAGCTAAGGTGGTCATATGCAAGTTTGGACAGATCAACATTTTGGCCTGTGCCAGACATTTTTAGAGAGAGTTAAAGTGATAGTAAAAGATAAAAAGTTTGTCAGAGCTTTTAGAAAGACAGAGAAAAAAACTTTTTAAACTTTTTAGAACTTTTTTGAAAGTTAGAAGTACTTTTCAGCACTTAGAAAAGAGTGAAAAGAGGAAATGCAAAACTTTTTGGCTATGTGTATATACACTGAACTTGTTTTGTATATTTTTCTCTTATGAAAAGTACAATGACAAGAGTGGTAAGTAGTCTCAAAGCACTTATCCCACCGCTGCCACCAATGTAGGAGGCTGGACTGGCTTGTAGTGAGTACCAAGGGGTACTTGCACCTTGCACCAGGACCAGTTATCCCTTATTAGTGTATAGGGTGTCTAGCAGCTTAGGCTGATAGATAATGGTAGCTTAGCAGAGCAGCTTAGGCTGAACTAGGAGACGTGTGAAGCTACTACAGTACCACTTAGTGTCATATGCACAATATCATAAGAAAACACAATACACAGTTATACTAAAAATAAAGGTACTTTATTTTTATGACAATATGCCAAAGTATCTTAGAGTGTACCCTCAGTGAGAGGATAGGAAATATACACAAGATATATATACACAATAGCAAAAATATGCAGTATAGTCTTAGAAAACAGTGCAAACAATGTATAGTTACAATAGGATGCAATGGGGAAACATAGGGATAGGGGCAACACAAACCATATACTCCAAAAGTGGAATGCGAACCACGAATGGACCCCAAACCTATGTGACCTTGTAGAGGGTCGCTGGGACTATTAGAAAATAGTGAGAGTTAGAAAAATAACCCTCCCTAAGACCCTGAAAAGTGACTGCAAAGTGCACTAAAGTTCCCCTAAGGACAAAGAAGTCGTGTTAGAGGAATAATGCAGGAAAGACACAAACCAGCAATGCAACAACTGTGGATTTTCAATCTAGGATACCTGTGGAACAAGGGGACCAAGTCCAAAAGTCACAAGCAAGTCGGAGATGGGCATATGCCCAGGAAATGCCAGCTGTGGATGCAAAGAAGCTTCTACTGGACAGAAGAAGCTGAGGTTTCTGCAGGAACGAAAAGGGCTAGAGACTTCCCCTTTGGTGGACGGATCCCTCTCGCCGTGGAGAGTCGTGCAGAAGTGTTTTCCCGCCGAAAGAATGCCAACAAGCCTTGCTAGCTGCAAATTGTGCGGTTAGCGTTTTTGGACGCTGCTGTGGCCCTGGAGGGACCAGGAGGTCGCAAATTGGACCAGGAGAGAGAGGGGACGTCGAGCAAGACAAGGAGCCCTCTTAGCAGCAGGTAGCACCCGGAGAAGTGCCAGAAACAGGCACTACAAGGATGCGTGAAACGGTGCTCACCCGAAGTCGCACAAAGGAGTCCCACGTCGCCGGAGACCAACTTAGAAAGTCGTGCAATGCAGGTTAGAGTGCCGTGGACCCAGGCTTGGCTGTGCACAAAGGATTTCCGCCGGAAGTGCACAGGGGCCGGAGTAGCTGCAAAAGTCGCAGTTCCCAGCAATGCAGCCCAGCGAGGTGAGGCAAGGACTTACCTCCACCAAACTTGGACTGAAGAGTCACTGGACTGTGGGGGTCACTTGGACAGAGTCGCTGGATTCGAGGGACCTCGCTCGTCGTGCTGAGAGGAGACCCAAGGGACCGGTAATGCAGCTTTTTGGTGCCTGCGGTTGCAGGGGGAAGATTCCGTCGACCCACAGGAGATTTCTTCGGAGCTTCTGGTGCAGAGAGGAGGCAGACTACCCCCACAGCATGCACAAGCAGGAAAACAGTTGAGAAGGCGTCAGGATCAGCGTTACAGAGTTGCAGTAGTCGTCTTTGCTACTATGTTGCAGGTTTGCAGGCTTCCAGCGCGGTCAGCAGTCGA
Organism: Pleurodeles waltl; assembly: GCF_031143425.1. Lineage (NCBI taxonomy): Eukaryota > Metazoa > Chordata > Amphibia > Caudata > Salamandridae > Pleurodeles > Pleurodeles waltl. The sequence continues at coordinate 668,900,539 of NC_090440.1, forward strand.
CTCCTTCTCAGAAGGTGAAGAGAGAGATGCAGAGGAACTCGGATGAGCTCTTGCATTCGTTATCTAAAGTTTCCCCAGAGACAGAGACCCTAAATAGCCAGAAAAGAGGGTTTGGCTACCTAGGAGAGAGGATAGGCTACTAACACCTGAAGGAGCCTATCAGAAGGAGTCTCTGACGTCACCTGGTGGCACTGGCCACTCAGAGCAGTCCAGTGTGCCAGCAGCACCTCTGTTTCCAAGATGGCAGAGGTCTGGAGCACACTGAGGAGCTCTGGACACCTCCCAGGGGAGGTGCAGGTCAGGGGAGTGGTCACTCCCCTTTCCTTTGTCCAGTTTCGCACCAGAGCAGGGCTAAGGGGTCCCCTGAACCGGTGTAGACTGGCTTATGCAGAATTGGGCACCTCTGTGCCCAACAAAGCATTTCCAGAGGCTGGGGGAGGCTACTCCTCCCCTGCCTTCACACCATTTTCCAAAGGGAGAGGGTGTAACACCCTCTCTCAGAGGAAGTCCTTTGTTCTGCCATCCTGGGACAAGCCTGTCTTGACCCCAGGGGGGCAGAAACCTGTCTGAGGGGTTGGCAGCAGCAGCAGCTGCAGTGAAACCCCAGGAAAGGCAGTTTGGCAGTACCAGGGTCTGTGCTACAGACCACTGGGATCATGGGATTGTGCCAACTATGCCAGGATGACATAGAGGGGGCAATTCCATGATCATTGACATGTTACATGGCCATATTCGGAGTTACCATTGTGAAGCTACATATAGGTAGTGACCTATATGTAGTGCACGCGTGTAATGGTGTCCCCGCACTCACAAAGTCCGGGGAATTGGCCCTGAACAATGTGGGGGCACATTGGCTAGTGCCAGGGTGCCCTCACACTAAGTAACTTTGCACCTAACCTTTACCAGGTAAAGGTTAGACATATAGGTGACTTATAAGTTACTTAAGTGCAGTGTAAAATGGCTGTGAAATAACGTGGACGTTATTTCACTCAGGCTGCAGTGGCAGGCCTGTGTAAGAATTGTCAGAGCTCCCTATGGGTGGCAGAAGAAATGCTGCAGCCCATAGGGATCTCCTGGAACCCCAATACCCTGGGTACCTCAGTACCATATACTAGGGAATTATAAGGGTGTTCCAGTAAGCCAATGTAAATTGGTAAAATTGGTCACTAGCCTGTCAGTGACAATTTGAAAGAAATGAGAGAGCATAACCACTGAGGTTCTGGTTAGCAGAGCCTCAGTGAGACAGTTAGGCACCACACAGGGAACACATACATATAGGCCACAAACTTATGAGCACTGGGGTCCTGACTAGCAGGGTCCCAGTGACACATAACAAACATACTGAAAACATAGGGTTTTCACTATGAGCACTGGGCCCTGGCTTGCAGGATCCCAGTGAGACAGTGAAAACACCCTGACATACACTCACAAACAGGCCAAAAGTGGGGGTAACAAGGCTAGAAAGAGGCTACTTTCTCACACAGGTGCTGTCAGTGCTCCATTTCCTTGCAAGTGGCTCTTTTCAGACAACAGTCGCCATGGCATCAGGGATGTCCCAGCCTATGTTTTCCAACGTCTTGCCAGAGTGTTGTCTGCCCTGCTGAAACACGTAAGGAGATACATCATTTTCCCTGAGGTGGAAGATTTGCCTACAGTTAAAGGTGACTTCTATGCCCTTCGACATATCCCCAATGTCATAGGTGCCATTAATGGGACCCATGTAGCTCTGGTCCCCCCTCACAGGAGTGAACAGGTGTTCAGAAACAGGAAGAGTTATCATTCCATGAATGTACAGATGGTCTGTTTGGCAGACCAGTACATCTCCCAGCTTAATGCTATGTTCCCTGGCTCAGTGCAGTGAGGAATCCCAGGACCAGGGCAGAGGAACGCTACAATGAGGCCCATGGGCGGACTAGGAGGGTGATCGAACGCACCTTCGGCCTCCTTAAGGCCAGGTTCAGGTGCCTCCATATGACAGGTGGTTCCCTATTCTACTCACCGAAGAAGGTGTGCCAGATCATCATCGCCTGCTCGATGCTTCATAATTTGGCTTTGCGATGCCAGGTGCCTTTTCTGCAGGAAGATGGTCCAGATGACGGTGTTGTGGCAGCTGTGGAGCCTGTGGAGCCTGTGGACAGTGATGAGGAGGAAGCTGAGGAAGAAGACAACGACAACAGGGAGTCATTCATACAGCAATATTTCCAGTGACACATAGGTGAGAACATTTTCAGTTTTAACATTACATTCACTGTCACACATCTTCCTCTATCCTGTGTGTAATTTATTGGGATTAATTGAGTTGTTTCTTTCCATTACGGTTTCACAGGTGTGGTTACCAACATGTGTCATCTACTTGCATCCTTCAAGGACTTTTGATGTGTGACATTGGTATGTTGCCTTTACATCTCACAACGCATTTTGACACTGTCATAGATATTACATTTTAACAAATCATAGACTGACTCCAGATTGTTTTGTGTTTCAAGGGTGTTTATTGAAGTGCCCAGAAATGGGAGGGGGTTGTAAAATGAGGATGGGTGATGGCGGAGGAATGTCCATGGCAGAGTCCAGTCTATTAGTCTCACAGGTGCACTGCCCATATGGGCATAGGAAGTAGAGCTGGGGCAATTCAAGTATGGACAGGGTAACAAAGTGGGACAGTGGGGGGACAATCAGGGTGGTCTCATTTCCTGGCGGGGCTCTTGCCATCTTGCTCTGTCCTGTTCCTGGCTCTCAGGGACCGCTTGCGTGGTGGTTGTCTGTCTGCAGGGGGCGGGGTGCTGGTGTGGTGGTCCTGTGGCGGGGTGTCCTGTCCACTAGCGCCGGCGGAGGTGGTGGGCAGTTCATCGTCCTGGCTAGTGTCAGGGGCCCCTTGGAGTGCTACGGTGTCCCTCAGGATCTGCTGTATGTCCTTCAGCACCCATACGATGGTGCCCAGGGCGGAGCTGATGGTCCTGAGCTCCTCCCTGAACCCCAAATACTGGTCCTCCTGCAGGCGCTGGGTCTCCTGAAACTTTACCAGGACCGTCGCCATTGTCTCCTGGGAGTGGTGGTATGCTCCCATGATGAAGGTGAGGGCCTCGTGGAGAGTGGGTTCCCTTGGCCTGTCCGCCCCCTGTCGCACAGCAGCCCTCCCAGTTCCCCTGTGTTCCTGTGCCTCCGTCCCCTGGACCGTGTGCCCACTACCACTGCCCCCAGGTCCCTGTTGTTGTTGGGGTGGTGGGTTACCCTGGGTTCCCTGTGGTGGTGGACACACCGCTGATTGACCTGTCCTGGGTACGGAGGTTTGGGCCCGCTGGGTGGGTGCTGTGCTGGTGTTACCAGATGGTGGAAGGTCAGTGTTGGGCTGTGCCTGTGCAAGGGGAACCGACTGTCCTGAGGCCCACGATGGTCCGGGCTGGTCATCAGGCTCCAGTAGGGCAAAGCTGCTATCGTCACTGTAGGCCTCTTCTGGGGGTGGAGTGGTGTTGTCTGGACCCTCTGGTGTGGTGACGGTCCTTCGTGTTCCTGCAGGGGCATAAGAGCATGATTATTGCATTTGTGCGTGTGATGGTGTGCAATGGGTGGGTGTCTGTGTACCCCAGTGCAGGCATTCCTGTGTGGGGGCTTGTGTGATGATGGTTAGGGGGTTGTTTTGGGTATGTGCAGTGGGCATGCTTAGGTGATAGGTGTCCATGCTTAGTTGTGTCATGCAGGGCTTGGTGTTGGGATGTGTAGTTTGTGTTATGAATACATTAGTGAGGATTTGGGGTGATAGGGGAGGGGGTGAGGGTGGGGGTGTGTGATAGCATGCAGGTAGGGTGGGGGATATGTTAGTTAAGATTTGACTTACCAGTGTCCCATCCTCCACCGACTCCTCCGAGGCCCTCTGGATGCATGATGGTCAAGACTTGCTCCTCCCATGTTGTTAGTTGTGGGGGAGGAGGTGGGGGTCCGCCGCCAGTCCGCTGAACCACGATGTTGTGCCTGGAGACCGTTGAACGCACCTTCCCCCGTAGGTCGTTCCACCTCTTCCAGATGTCCTCCCTATTTCTTGGGTGCTGTCCCACAGCGTTGACCCTGTCCACTATTCTTCACCATAGCTCCATCTTCCTGGATATGGATGTGTGCTGTACCTGTGAGCCAAATAGCTGTGGCTCTACCCGGACAATTTCCTCCACCATGACCCAGAGCTCCTCCTCGGAAAAGCGGGGGTGTCTTTGGCGTGCCATGGGGTGGTGTGTGTGATGTGTGGGGCGGTGTGAGTGTTGATGTGTGTGGTGATGTGTAGTGGTGTGTGGTGTTTTGTGCGTGGATGTTGTGTGGGTGATGGTGTTGTGTGCCTCTGTATGGTGGGGTTGTCTTGGCTGTGCTGTCTCTCTGGCCTTCATCCGTGAATTGTGGTCGTAGGGGTTTGTGGGTGATGTGGGTGTGTGTTTTATATTGAATTGGGTGTGTGGGAGTGTTGTTTGTATGTGTATCAGGTGTGTGTATTTGGAATTGTCCAATGTGGCGCTACTTTGGAGATGTGTGTGTATTTTGAGCGCGGCGGTGTGTACCGCCAATGGAATACCGCGGTTGAAAGACCGCTGGGTGGATTCGTGGGTCGTAATAGCATGTGCGTGTTTCTGTTGGCGTGGAGGTGGAGGTTTTGTTTTTGCCAGTTTATCACTGACCTTTGGTGTGGCGGACTTGTGTGGGTGTCTGAATTTTGGCGGTTTCAGAGATGTGTGCCATAATAGCTGTGGCGGAATTCCACCGCCGCGGCGGTGTATTGGTGGTCTTCTGCACGGCGGTAAGCGCCTTTTACCGCCAATGTCGTAATGACCCCCTTAGTGTGCTAGAGATATGGCTGCAGTACATGTTTTTGGAGGTCATGCCTACGTAGCAACCATATTAAGTCCCACACGGATCTACCAGCTTTTGCCCTGTCCTTATGTGTCCAGTGATTGTTGAAATTCCATTTTGAACATTCCCCCAATAATTCTTAGCTGTGCACCCTTTAAAAGTTATTAATACATGGGAATCTGAGACCTCCTTTATCCCTGGGAGATAACCGGATGTTTTTGAACTCCTTGGGGTCGGTATTTTGCCACGTAAATGTAATTAATCCATTTTCTAGGTCACCCAACGCTGATCCATTGATCTGGATTGGCAATGCCTGAAGACACCGACCAGTTTGGAGATTAGATTAATTTTGATAGCTGCAATACAGCCTAACTATGAGATATAAAGTACCCCATTTAACCAAACCGGATGTGAATTCCCTCCATAAGGAAGAAATATTGACTTGGTACTAATCCAACAGAGACTGGATCAAGTTCACCCCCAAATATCTTGCTGCCCCGTGATTGTTTTGAAGGGAGCCATGTCTTTAAGAATTTGTCCATAGCAGTTAGAGAAATGGATAAGATATCTGACTTAGATTTGCTAGCTTTGTATCCCAAAGCTTCTTCATATTGCAACAGGTATTGGTTTTGTTATGTTGTTTTGTTAGGCAGATTTATAGAAGATGCTATCACCCAGGAAGGTATACTGGCGCTGACCAGGTGTGAGTCTAGCTCAGTTAGGGCCTAATGGGGCCACTTGAAAAGCCAGGTCTTCAGCTTCTTGCAGGATTCAAGAAGTGAGGAGGAAGAAGAGGCTCTTATGTGAAGCAGCAGGTCCTTACATGCTTTATTAGCAATGTAGGAGAGGACTCGTCTTCTAGGTCGGATTTTGGGATTTGTGAAAGTAGGCGTCTGTATGAGTGGAGGAGTCTGGAAGGTGTGTGAAAGCAGATACCATTGTTGAGGTATTTGAATCAATCAATCAATCAATCAATCAATTGAAGGGAAGTAACAACTCAGTAAGTTGTTTATTCAAGTTTTATTCCCGTAAAGCAGGCCAAGACAGCTCGCCTCTCGTTCGTCGCTCCAGCCCTCCAACCGCCACACATTGAATCCTCCCCCCGTCCACATTCCCAATCTACATCACAATCTCCGATGCACAAAATGCTTCGTGCACATATCAAGATACAACCCAACACATCTTCCCCCCTTATAATTGAACATAAGCATATGCTAAAGAATACTAATAAACCTACTATGATACAAAATACGGCTACATAAGTCTATATTCCATACATCAAACTTATAAAGAAACATATGACATTAATTTATAACATAATCCTTAAACCTTTCATTCTAGTGATTGAATGACTCTGGTGGAAAACTTGCGTATAACTTGATCTTCCCTTCCCACTGTTGCATTAGTAGCTTTTCCAGGACCATGAACTCTGAATATTGAAATTGGATCTTTATTCCACCATTTTCCATCCTCCAGTTTCATGGCACTGTTTCTCACTTGCACAATTCTTTTCCTTTAGAACATTTCGATTGTCCTTTAGGAATAATTCTCAGACACTTCACTCTCACCTCATCCCCTTCCATCCCATTGAATCTCCGGCTTCCTATCAAACAGTGAATTTGGATATACTTCTTTTGAACACACTTCCTTTTCCTCATCACATCATCAACCCTATCCCGTGGTAACTCCAATTGACCCATCCATTCTCTTGCTAACTTGGAAGAAGGAATACGGCCACACAGTAATACAAAAGATGAAACCTGTGTGTCAGCATTATGTGTAGTACGCACAGCCCATAACAGTTTTCCAATTTCAGATTTGCAATTTAACCCACTAACTTTAGACAACTGTACATTATCTTTTATAGCTCTGTTTAGTCTTTCCATAAGACCATTACTTCTAGGATGGTACAAAGAGGTCTTGGTATGTTTAATGCCCAAAAATACAAAAGAATTCCTCCGAAGTAAATTGACTGCCATTGTCTGCTAAAATTTCATCAGGAATACACTCTCTCGCAAAAATACATTCCACCCACTTTATTATGTTGCTGGTGTTTGGGACCTCCACAAATTTTACTTTGGGCCAGTGACTGTAATAATCTATTAAAACTATATCATATTCCGGAATGCCACCCGATATATATATATAGGTCTTATAATATCAATTGCCAGTTTACCCCACACCTTTTCAGGAACCTTGACAGCTTCCACAGGACTTGGAACAGTCACTTGAGATTTGTCACTAATGGCACAATTCATGCACTCTCTAACAAAATGTTCCACACATTTGTCAACACCTTGCCACCAGAAACTTTCTCTAATCTTTCTCTTCAAGGCACGCATGCCAGTGTGACCTTCATGTGCCAGACACAAAATCTTACCTCTCATACCTGAAGGTACCACTAAAGATTTCACACGGTACAACAAATGATTAACTATGGACAACTCATCAAACACATGCTTGTACTTATTTCCATGTTCCTCTCTAAGTTTCCATTTGGACCATCCAAGCAATACACCTTGCATGACCATTTTCACCTCATTATCAGCTTCACACGCATCTCTCCACTCTTGTTCTGATAAAGCCCCTTCCAAATGATCGCTTATGGGACATACAACTACATCACCATCACCACAGTCACTATCTGCACTATTATTCTCATTATCTCCACTAGAATCAACACCAGTAAATCTAGACAAGCAGTCTGCTAACACATGTTTCTTCCCAGGAGTATACTCAATCAAATTTGTGCTCACAAAGCTTATATTGCCAATTGGCCATTCTTGGAGTAGCTTTGTCAGTACCCTTCATCGTGAATAACTGTACAAGTGGTTTATCATCCGTCCTCACAGTGAACTGAGTGCCCTATGCATATTGTTTGAAATGGGTTATACCCCACCAACGGGCTAAAGCCTCCTGTTCAGTTACAAAATATGTAGCTTCTGTGTCCCTCAAACTCCTAGAAGCAAACGCCACAACTTCCTCTTTACCTTCTCTTTTCTGCATCAATACAGCACCCAACCCTTTCTGACTAGCATCTGTCATAATTATAGTATGATTCTTGGTATCAAAAGGTTTCAGCAGTATAGCATGAGCTATTTCCTTCTTAATGCAGTTAAACTACCCTTCACAACACTCATCACACACAAACCTGGAATTTTTCTTCAATAAGATTCTCATGTTGAAGGTTTCTCTGAACAGTTCGGTACAAATCTTGAGTAAAACTCAATTAAACCCATAAAAGACCTTAACTGTTCTTTATTTTCAGGACAAGCAAAATCCTCAATCACCTTCACTAGACTAATCCTGGGATTAATGCCCACTTCAGATAGTTCAAATCCTAAATAATTTATGGATGTCACACCAAAGCAGCATTTATTTGGACTGAGTGTTATTCCCTTCACCTTCAGTTAATCTAATGCACGACCCAATCTCTCAACATGCTCACACATATCTTTACCATAAATTAAAGTATCATCCTGAAAGGCTCTTACATCCTGCATTTTTTATTATCATACTTTCAACAGTTCTTTGGAAAACAGCAGAAGCAGATGCCCAAAAGGAGTTATAAATGCTGTGTAGTGCATTGAGCTGGGATGTAAAGTAATCTGATGATATGCCGACGTCATATCCAATAAAGAAAATATTTTTCCACCTTTGATAGATGACAACATTTCAGATATGCTGGGCAAAGGATATTGATCTACCCATATTTGTTCGTTCAAGTCTCAGAAGTCCACACACATCAGTAACAATCCATTGGCTTTCCGGGTTAAAACTACTGGTGCCACCCAGTCTGACGATTCAATAGGCTCAATGATATTGTCCTTGCACAGCTTGTCCAATTCTTTTTTAAGATCTTCCCTCAAAGTTAAAGGCACTTAACGTACTTTATGTACCTTCGGTTGAGCATTCTCTCTGACTTTTATTTTATGAACAAAACCCTTGAACAAACCCGCTTCACTTTTAAATATTTCTGGTTATAGATGTTCCCTTTTATTATCCTTAATGGTCGACACGTGCACAACTCTTGTTTCAGTATAACTTGTTCAGGATTGTTCGGATCTAACAATACCTCTAAATTCCCCTGGTCAAGCCATCCAAAAAGACATGCCTTACATACATTTGGTGCAAGCTTTATCATTAGCAGGACATATCTTGGCATTACCAATATGATACATACTAACACATCTGTAGCACTCCATCAGTCTGCTTGAGTACTTCCTTTCTGGTTTACTGCTTGTATTCTGTCTTTGATTTTCCCTCTTTGTAATCTTTTTATTTTTACCTTTAAAAGCAAGCACACCTTGTTGCAGAGATTTTGTTTCATTCTCTGTATTCAGCATTTGTTCCAAAAAGGACAGGGTACTTTCAATTCTAGTGGCCACTTCTATTGCCTCCTGTAATGTTAAATTGGGTATAGATAATAAAGCTTCTTGCACTTTCTTATTATTCGTCTTCTCACTGTAGGAAAGTACCATCTTGCCTGGCATGTTACCCCCATTTTTCACTGTATATATGTTGTTTTAGTTGTATGTGTCACTGGGACCCTGCCAGCCAGAGCCCCAGTGCTCATAAGTGTGCCCTGAATGTGTTACCTGTGCTATGACTAACTGTCTCACTGAGGCTCTGCTATCCAGAACCTCAGTGGTTATGCTCTCTCATTTCTTTCCAAATTGTCACTAACAGGCTAGTGACCAATTTCACCAATTCACATTGGCATACTGGAGCACCCTTATAATTCCCTAGTATATGGTACTGAGGTACCCAGGGTATTGGGGTTCCAGGAGATCGCTATGGGCTGCAGCATTTTTTTTGCCACCCATAGGGAGCTCTGACAATTCTTACACAGGCCTGCCACTGCAGCTTGAGTGAAATAACGTCCATGTTATTTCCCAGCCAATTACCACTGCACTTAAGTAACTTATAAGTCACCTATATGTCTAACCTTTACCTGGTAAAGGTTAGGTGCAAAGTTACTTAGTGTGTGGGCACCCTGGCACTAGCCAAGGTGCCCCCACATTGTTCAGGGCAAATTCCCCGGACTTTTTGAGTGCGGGGACACCATTACACGCGTGCACTACACATAGGTCACTACCTATGTGTAGCTTCACAATGGTAACTCCGAACATGGCCATGTAACATGTCTATGATCATGGAAATGCCCCCTCTATGCCATCCTGGCATAGTTGGCACAATCCCATGATCCCACGGGTCTCTAGCACAGACCCGGGTACTGCCAAACTGCCTTTTCAGGGGTTTCACTGCAGCTGCTGCTGCTGCCAACCCCTCAGACAGGTTTCTGCCCTCCTGGGGTCCAGCCAGGCTTGGCCCAGGAAGGCAGAACAAAGGACTTCCTCAGAGAGAGGGTGTTACACCCTCTCCCTTTGGAAAAAGGTGTTAAGGCAGGGGAGGAGTAGCCTCCCCCAGCCTCTGGAAATGCTTTCATGGGCACAGATGGTGCCCATTTCTGCATAAGCCAGTCTACACCGGTTCAGGGACCCCTCAGCCCTGCTCTGGCGCAAAACTGGACAAAGAAAAGGGGAGTGACCACTCCCCTGACCTGCACCTCCCCTGGGAGGTGCTCAGAGCTCCTCCAGTGTGCTCCAGACCTCTGCCATCTTGGAAACAGAGGTGCTGCTGGCACACTGGACTGCTCTGAATGGCCAGGGCCAGCAGGTGACGTCAGAGACTCCTTCTGATAGGCTCCTTCAGGTGTTGCTAGCCTATCCTCTCTCCTAAGTAGCCAAACCCTCTTTTCTGGCTATTTAGGGTCTCTGCTTTGGGGAATTCCTTAGATAACGAATGCAAGAGCTCATCAGAGTTCCTCTGCATCTCTCTCTTCACCTTCTGCCAAGGAATCGACTGCTGACCGCGCTGGAAGCCTGCAAAACTGCAACAAAGTAGCGAAGACGACTACTGCAACTCTGTAACGCTGATCCTGCCGCCTTCTCGACTGTTTTCCTGGTGGTGCATGCTGTGGGGGCAGTCTGCCTCCTCTCTGCACTAGAAGCTCCGAAGAAATCTCCCGTGGGTCGACGGAATCGTCCCCCTGCAACCGCAGGCACCAAAGAACTGCATCACTGGTCCCCTGGTTCTCCTCTCAGCACGACGAGCGAGGTCCCTTGAATCCAGCAACTCTGTCCAAGTGACTCCCACAGTCCAGTGACTCTTCAGTCCAAGTTTGGTGGAGGTAAGTCCTTGCCTCCCCACGCCAGACTGCATTGCTGGGAACCGCGTCTTTTGCAGCTACTCCGGCTCCTGTGCACTTTTCCAGGATTTCCTTTTTGCACAGCCAAGCCTGGGTCCACGGCACTCTAACCTGCATTGCACGACCTCCTGAGTTGTCCTCCGGCGGTGTGGGACTCCCTTGTGCAACTTTGGGTGAGCACCATTTCACTCCACTTTGTAGTGCCTGTTCCGGCACTTCTGCGGGTGCTGCCTGCTTCTGAGAGGGTTCCTTGTCTTGCTGGACGCCCCCTCTGTCCCCTCACGCAATTGGCGACATCCTGGTCCCTCCTGGGCCACAGCAGCATCCAAAAACCCTAACCGCACGATTTGCAGCTAGCAAGGCTTGTTTGCAGTCTTTCGGTGGGAAAATACTTTTGCACAACTCTTCACGACGTGGGACATCCATCCTCCAAAGGGGAAGTTTCTAGCCCTTGTCGTTCCTGCAGAATCCTCAGCTTCTACTGCCTAGTAGCAGCTTCTTTGCACCCACAGCTGGCATTTCCTGGGCAGCTGCTCACTCTCGACTTGGTCGTGACTTTTGGACTTGGTCCCCTTGTTCCACAGGTACCCTCGTCTGGAAATCCATCGTTGTTGCATTGCTGGTTTTGGTCTTTCCTGCAGAATTCCCCTATCACGACTTCTGTGCTCTTTGGGGAACTTTAGTGCACTTTGCACTCACTTTTCAGGGTCTTGGGGTGGGCTATTTTTCTAACCCTCACTGTTTTCTTACAGTTCCAGCGACCCTCTACAAGGTCACATAGGTTTGGGGTCCATTTGTGGTTCGCATTCCACTTTTGGAGTATATGGTTTGTGTTGCCCCTATCCCTATGTGCCCCCATTGTATCCTAGTGTAACTATACATAGTTTGCACTGTTTTCTAATACTATACTGCATATTTTTGGTATTGTGTACATATATCTTGTGTATATTTGCTATCCTCATACTGAGGGTACTCACTGAGATACTTTGGCATATTGTCATAAAAATAAAGAACCTTTATTTTTAGTATATCTGTGTATTGTGTTTTCTTATGATATTGTGCAAATGACACTAGTGGTACTGTAGGAGCTTCACTCGTCTCCTAGTTCAGCCTAAGCTGCTCTGCTAAGCTACCATTTTCTATCAGCCTAAGCTGCTAGACACCCCTATACACTAATAAGGGATACCTGGGCCTGGTGCAAGGTGTAAGTACCCCTTGGTACTCACTACAAGCCAGTCCAGCCTCCTACATTGGTTGTGCAGCGGTGGGATAAGTACTTTGCAACTACTTACCACTTTTGTCACTGTACTTTTCATAAGAGAAAAATATACAAAACAAGTTCAGTGTATGTACACCTAACCAAAAAGTTTTGCTTTTCTCCTTTCACTTCTTTGCTAAAGTGCTGAAAAGTACTTCTAAACTTTCTAAAAAGTTCTTAAAAAGTTTTTAAAGTTTTTTTTTCTGTCTTTCAAAAAGTTCTGAAAAACTTTTTCTCACTTTTTCTATCACTTAAACACTTTCTAAAAATGTCTGGCACAGGCCAAACTGTTGATCTGTCCAAACTTGCTTATGATCACCTTAGCTGGAAAGGAGCAAGGAGTCTTTGCATAGAAAGAGGTTTAAGTGTAGGGAAGAATCCCTGTAGAGAACTGTTGGTTAATATGCGTGTTGAACAGGATAAGGCCAGAGGTGGCACTTCTGTGGAGAAATTAGCTGATGGTTCCCAATCTGATCCTGGGGCACCCCTAGCAAAAGATTTAGAAGGGAAACTTCCTAGCCTGTCCATTAGCAGACAACCTAGCATAGCTGGTACTGATGTAGAGTCACATCATACAGATAGTGTGGTCTCTCATCACAGTAAGAGTATTCCTTCTCATCATAGTAGAAGTGCTGTTTCTGTTAGCCAAGCTGTTAGGGTGCCATCTGTTAGGGACGGGTCTCCTTCTGTTCATTCTCACCATACTTCTGTTTCAAGGCATGTCCCACCCACACATCCTGATGACAGAATGTTAGAAAGGGAGCTCAATAGATTGAGAGTGGAACAATCCAGGCTGAAGCTCAAGAAGCAACAGCTGGATTTAGATAGACAGTCCTTAGAAATTGAAAGAGAAAGACAGAAAATTGGGTTGGAAACCCATGGTGGCAGCAGCAGTATTCCCAATAGTCACCCTGCAAGAGAGCATGATTCTAGGAATCTGCATAAGATAGTTCCCCCTTATAAGGAGGGGGATGACATTAACAAGTGGTTTGCTGCACTTGAGAGGGCCTGTGTTGTACAGGATGTCCCTCAAAGGCAGTGGGCTGCTATCCTATGACTATCATTTAGTGGAAAGGGTAGGGATAGGCTCCTTACTGTGAAAGAAAGTGATGCCAATAATTTTTCAGTTCTTAAGAATGCACTCCTGGATGGTTATGGCGTAACCACTGAACAGTACAGGATGAAGTTCAGAGAAACCAAAAAGGAGTCTTCACAAGACTGGGTAGACTTTGTTGACCATTCAGTGAAGGCCTTGGAGGGGTGGTTACATGGCAGTAAAGTTACTGATTATGAAAGCCTGTATAACTTAATCCTGAGAGAGCATATTCTTAATAATTGTGTGTCTGATTTGTTGCACCAGTACCTGGTGGACTCTGATCTGACCTCTCCCCAAGAATTGGGAAAGAAGGCAGACAAATGGGTCAGAACAAGGGTGAACAGAAAAGTTCATACAGGGGGTGACAAAGATGTCAAGAAGAAGGATGGTAAGTCTTCTGACAAGGATGGGGACAAATCTAACAAGCATTTACAATGCATCGGGTCTCGCGTTTGGTCATGTTAGAGCTGATCGCGTTCTAAACTCCTAACCCGACTTTTCACCTATCGGGAAAAAGTGCATTAATGTACATAACCAGAAAAAGTGAAATTAACTATGTAAAGCGCTCAACTTCTGCCAAGCGAGATCGGGCTCGTAAATTAGAGAAAAATAAGTCCACGAGCCCGATGGAAAACAGCGAGCCTCGCATGTTTTCTGTACTTGGTCGCTGCGCTGGAGGAGGGCTAGCCACCGGAAAAGGCATGACATATGCCTGCTTTCGACTAATGAAAGCAAGCAGATTTTTTTAGGCAAGCCCACGAACCAATAAAAAACACTGACGTCATGTTGACAGGGCTCGGAGCCCTTTTCTGAACACTAAAGAGTCTCCCTGCTTTACGCATGCGCGAGCGCATGCAACGCAGGCTCGACCCTAAAAATGAGTCTTCATCATGCCCACAAAAACACTCTGGAGGGGGTGGTGGGCCCAAATCCTCTTCAAATCAAAGCAAAGAAAAGAAACAATGGTGCTATTTATGTAAAATAAAAGGCCATTGGACAACAGATCCCAGTTGTCCAAAGAAAAGCACCAAGCCTCCTACCACTACAACCCCTGCTGCTACACCTAGTGCCCCTAGTAATAGCAGTGGTGGTGGGAGCAAACCTACTAATAGCCAATCCAAGGGAGTAGCTGGGCTCACTATTGGTAACTTAGTTGGGGTTGGTCTGATTAGGGAGACCACAGAGGCTGTGTTAGTCTCTGAGGGGGCTATTGATTTAGCCACCTTGGTTGCTTGTCCCCTTAACATGGATAAGTACAAGCAACTACCCCTAATAAATGGTGTTGAGGTTCAGGCCTACAGGGACACAGGTGCCAGTGTTACAATGGTAATAGAGAAACTGGTCCACCCTGAACAACACCTACTTGGTCACCAATACCAAGTAACCGATGCTCATAACAACACCCTTAGTCACCCCATGGCTGTTGTGAATCTCAACTGGGGGGGGGGGGGTACTGGCCCAAAGAAAGTTGTGGTTGCCTCAGATTTACCTGTAGACTGTCTATTAGGAAATGATTTAGAGACATCAGCTTGGGCAGAAGTGGAGTTGGAGGCTCATGCAGCAATGCTGGGCATTCCAGGGCATATTTTTGCTTTGACCAGGGCTCAGGCCAAAAAGCAAAAAGGACAGGGTGACTTGGATCCTGGAAGAATGGACCAAGTGCTCCCTAAAGCTAGGGTTAGTAGAAGTAAAGCACTACCTACTATCCCTCCCTCTACAGTGGATTCTAATTCTGAGGAAGAAGAATTTCCAACCCTGTGCAGAACCTACACCAGAGGAGCTGGAAGCAGACACTGCTGAGCTTATGGGTGAAGGGGGGCGTGCCAGGGAGGAGCTGAGTGTGGCACAGCGTACCTGTCCCACACTAGAGGGTGTAAGGCAGCAAGCTGTCAAACAAGCAAATGGGGATGTCAGTGACTCTCACAGAGTTTACTGGGAGGACAACCTCTTGTACACTGAAGCTAGGGATCCAAAACCTGGAGCTGCCAGGAGATTGGTGATTCCTCAGGAGTACAGAAAGTTCCTGCTAACTCTAGCCCACGACATTCCCCTAGCTGGACATTTGGGGCAAATGAAAACTTGGGACAGGCTTGTTCCCTTGTTTCATTGGCCTAGAATGTCAGAGGACACAAAGGAATTTTGTAAGTCCTGTGAAACCTGTCAAACCAGTGGCAAGACAGGTGGCACTCCAAAGGCACCCCTTATTCCACTGCCTGTGGTTGGGGTTCCCTTTGAAAGGGTAGGGGTTGACATAGTTGGCCCCCTTGACCCTCCCACTGCTTCAGGCAATAGGTTTATTTTGGTGGTAGTGGACCATGCCACCAGATATCCTGAAGCAATTCCTCTAAGGACCACTACAGCTCCTGCAGTGGCAAAGGCCCTCCTGGGAATCTTTTCCAGGGTGGGCTTCCCAAAAGAGGTGGTATCAGACAGGGGAAGCAATTTCATGTCTGCTTACTTAAAGGCCATGTGGAAGGAGTCTGGTGTAACATACAAGTTCACCACACCCTATCATCCACAAACAAATGGACTGGTGGAGAGATTTAACAAAACTCTCAAAGGCATGATTATGGGACTCCCTGAAAAACTCTGCAGGAGATGGGATATCCTTTTACCATGCCTCCTTTTTGCTTACAGGGAGGTACCCCAGAAAGGAGTGGGCTTCAGCCCCTTTGAACTCCTATTTGGTCACCCTGTGAGAGGTCCTCTAACACTTGTTATGGAGGGTTGGGAACAACCTTTAAAAGCTCCAAAGCAAGACATAGTGGACTATGTACTTGGCCTCAGATCAAGGATGGCTGAGTACATAAAAAAGGCCAGTAAAAACCTTCAGGTCAGCCAAGAGCTCCAAAAGCAATGGCATGACCAGAAGGCTGTTTTGGTTCAGTACCAACCAGGGCAGAAAGTGTGGGTCTTGGAGCCTGTGGCCCCAAGAGCACTCCAAGATAAATGGAGTGGACCCCACATAATTGTTGAAAAGAAGGGTGAAATCACCTACTTAGTTGACTTAGGCACTGCCAGGAGTCCCCTTAGGGTGCTCCATGTCAATCGCCTGAAACCCTAATATGACAGGGCTGATCTCACCCTGCTCATGGCAACAGATGAAGGACAGGAAGAAGAGAGTGACCCTCTCCCTGATCTCTTCTCTTCCACAGAACAAGATGCTCTAGTGGAAGGGGTAGTACTGGCAGATTGCCTTACTGCTGAGCAGAAAGACCACTGCATAAATCTCCTGGGTCAGTTTTCTGAACTCTTCTCTACTGTGACAGGTGCCACTTCTTGGTGTGAGCACACTATAGATACTGGAGACAGCTTGCCTGTCAAAAGTAAGATCTATAGGCAGCCTGACCATGCCAGAGACTGCATAAAGCAAGAGGTGCAGAAAATGCTTGAGCTGGGAGTGGTTGAGCACTCTGAAAGTCCATGGGCCTCTCCTGTGGTACTTGTACCAAAACCTCATTCCAAAGATGGAAAGAAGGAAATGCGGTTTTGTGTTGACTACAGAGGTCTCAACCAGGTAACCAAAACTGATGCTCACCCTGTACCCAGGGCAGATGAGCTCATAGATACACTGGCATCTGCCAAGTATCTAAGCACTTTTGATTTGACTGCAGGGTATTGGCAGATCAAATTATCAGAAGATGCAAAAGCAAAAACTGCATTTTCAACCATTGGAGGCCATTACCAATTCACAGTAATGCCTTTTGGATTGAAAAATGCACCTGCCACTTTTCAGAGGTTGGTGAACACAGTCCTGCAAGGGCTGGAAGCTTTTAGTGCAGCATATCTAGATGATATAGCTGTCTTTAGCTCCAGCTGGGATGATCACCTGGTCCACCTATGGAAAGTTTTGGAGGCCCTGCAAAAGGCAGGCCTCACTATCAAGGCTTCAAAGTGCCAGATAGGGCAGGGGAAGGTGGTTTATCTGGGACACCTGGTTGGCGGAGAACAGATTGCACCACTTCAGGGGAAAATCCAAACTATTATAGATTGGGTTCCCCCTACTACTCAGACTCAAGTGAGAGCCTTTTTATGCCTCACTGGGTACTGTAGGAGGTTCATAAAGAACTATGGCTCCATTGCAGCCCCTCTTAATGACCTCACTTCAAAGAAAATGCCTAAGAAGGTATTATGGACAGCAAACTGTCAGAAAGCTTTTGAGGAGCTGAAGCAGGCCATGTGCTCTGCACCTGCCCTGAAAAGCCCCTGTTACTCCAAGAAATTCATTGTCCAAACTGATGCATCTGAATTAGGGGTAGGGGCAGTCTTATCACAACTTAATTCTGAGGGCCAGGATCAACCTGTTGCTTTTATCAGCAGGAGGTTGACCCCTAGAGAAAAGCGTTGGCCTGCCATAGAGAGGGAGGCCTTTGCTGTGGTCTGGGCACTGAAGAAGTTGAGGCCATACCTGTTTGGCGATCACTTCATTGTTCAGACAGACCACAAACCTCTACTTTGGCTAAAACAAATGAAAGGTGAAAATCCTAAATTGTTGAGGTGGTCCATATCCCTTCAGGGAATGGACTATACAGTGGAACATAGACCTGGGAGTACCCACTCCAATGCAGATGGACTCTCCAGATATTTCCACTTAGACAATGAAGACCCATCAGATAATGACTAGTCTTATTGTCCTTCGTTTGGGGGGGGGGGGTTGTGTAGGAAAGTACCATCTTGCCTGGCATGTTACCCCCATTTTTCACTGTATATATGTTGTTTTAGTTGTATGTGTCACTGGGACCCTGCCAGCCAGGGCCCCAGTGCTCATAAGTGTGCCCTGAATGTGTTACCTGTGTTATGACTAACTGCCTCACTGAGGCTCTGCTATCCAGAACCTCAGTGGTTATGCTCTCTCATTTCTTTCCAAATTGTCACTAACAGGCTAGTGACCAATTTCACCAATTCACATTGGCATACTGGAACACCCTTATAATTCCCTAGTATATGGTACTGAGGTACCCAGGGTATTGGGGTCCCAGGAGATCCCTGTGGTCTGCAGCATTTCTTTTGCCACCCATAGGGAGCTCTGACAATTCTTACACAGGCCTGCCACTGCAGCCTGAGTGAAATAACGTCCACGTTATTTCACAGCCATTTACCACTGCACTTGAGTAACTTATAAGTCACCTATATGTCTAACCTTTACCTGGTAAAGGTTAGGTGCAAAGTTACTTAGTGTGTGGGCACCCTGGCACTAGCCAAGGTGCCCCCACATTGTTCAGGGCAAATTCCCCGGACTTTGTGAGTGCGGGGACACCATTACACGCGTGCACTACACATAGGTCACTACCTATGTGTAGCTTCACAATGGTAACTCCGAATATGGCCATGTAACATGTCTATGATAATGGAATTGCCCCCTCTATGCCATCCTGGCATAGTTGGCACAATCCCATGATCCCACGGGTCTCTAGCAGAGGCCCGGGTACTGCCAAACTGCCTTTTCAGGGGTTTCACTGCAGCTGCTGCTGCTGCCAACCCCTCCGACAGGTTTCTGCCCTCCTGGGGTCCAGCCAGGCTTGGCCCAGGAAGGCAGAACAAAGGACTTCCTCAGAGAGAGGGCCTCTGGAAATGCTTTCATGGGCACAGATGGTGCCCATTTCTGCATAAGCCAGTCTACACCGGTTCAGGGACCCCTCAGCCCTGCTCTGGCACGAAACTGGACAAAGGAAAGGGGAGTGACCACTCCCCTGACCTGCACCTCCCCTGGGAGCCCAGAGCTCCTCCAGTGTGCTCCAGACCTCTGCCATCTTGGAAACAGAGGTGCTGCTGGCACACTGGACTGCTCTGAGTGGCCAGGGCCAGCAGGTGATGTCAGAGACTCCTTCTGATAGGCTCCTTCAGGTGTTGCTAGCCTATCCTCTCTCCTAAGTAGCCAAACCCTCTTTTCTGGCTATTTAGGGTCTCTGCTTTGGGGAATTCCTTAGATAACGAATAAAAGAGCTCATCAGAGTTCCTCTGCATCTCCCTCTTCACCTTCTGCCAAGGAATCGACTGTTGACCACGCTGGAAGCCTGCAAAACTGCAACAAAGTAGCGAAGACGACTACTGCAACTCTGTAACGCTGATCCTGCCGCCTTCTCGACTGTTTTCCTGGTGGTGCATGCTGTGGGGGTAGTCTGCCTCCTCTCTGCACTAGAAGCTCCGAAGAAATCTCCCGTGGGTTGACGGAATCGTCCCCATGCAACCGCAGGCACCAAAGAACTGCATCACCGGTCCCCTGGTTTTCCTCTCAGCACGACGAGCGAGGTCCCTTGAATCCAGCAACTCTGTCCAAGTGACTCCAACAGTCCAGTGACTCTTCAGTCCAAGTTTGGTGGAGGTAAGTCCTTGCCTCCCCACGCCAGACTGCATTGCTGGGAACCGCGTCTTTTGCAGCTACTCCGGCTCCTGTGCACTTTTCCAGGATTTCCTTTGTGCACAGCCAAGCCTGCGTCCACGGCACTCTAACCTGCATTGCACGACCTCCTGAGTTGTCCTCCGGCGGCGTGGGGCTCCCTTGTGCAACTTCGGGTGAGCACCGTTTCACTCCACTTCGTAGTGCCTGTTCCGGCACTTCTGTGGGAGCTGCCTGCTTCTGAGAGGGCTCCTTGTCTTGCTGGACGCCCCCTCTGTCCCCTCACGCAATTGGCGACATCCTGGTCCCTCCTGGGCCACAGCAGCATCCAAAAACCCTAACCACACGATTTGCAGCTAGCAAGTCTTGTTTGCAGTCTTTTGGCGGGAAAACACTTCTGCACGACTCTTCACGACGTGGGACATCCATCCTCCAAAGGGGAAGTTTCTAGCCCTTGTCGTTCCTGCAGAATCCTCAGCTTCTACTGCCTATTAGCAGCTTCTTTGCACCCACAGCTGGCATTTCCTGGGCATCTGCCCACTCTCGACTTGGTCGTGACTTTTGGACTTGGTCCCCTTGTTCCACAGGTACCCTCGTCTGGAAATCCATTGTTGTTGCATTGCTGGTTTTGGTCTTTCCTGCAGAATTCCCCTATCACGACTTCTGTGCTCTTTGGGGAACTTTAGTGCACTTTGCACTCACTTTTCAGGGTCTTGGGGTGGGCTATTTTTCTAACCCTCACTGTTTTTTTACAGTCCCAGCGACCCTCTACAAGGTCACATAGGTTTGGCGTCCATTCGTGGTTTGCATTCCACTTTTGGAGTATATGGTTTGTGTTGCCCCTATCCCTATGTGCCCCCATTGCATCCTAGTGTAACTATACATTGTTTGCACTGTTTTCTAATACTATACTGCATATTTTTGGTATTGTGTACATATATCTTGTGTATATTTGCTATCCTCATACTGAGGGTACTCACTGAGATACTTTGGCATATTGTCATAAAAATAAAGTACCTTTATTTTTAGTATATCTGTGTATTGTTTTTTCTTATGATATTGTGCAAATGACACTAGTGGTACTGTAGGAGCTTCACTCGTCTCCTAGTTCAGCCTAAGCTGCTCTGCTAAGCTACCATTTTCTATCAGCCTAAGCTGCTAGACACCCCTATACACTAATAAGGGATACCTGGGCCTGGTGCAAGGTGTAAGTACCCCTTGGTCCTCACTACAAGCCAGTCCAGCCTCCTACACTCACTAATTGATCTCTTATCATCCCTTCTTCAAGCTCCTCATACTCACCGGAAACAGCTAAAAACTTTAATGCGCCTACAGAGCTAGATGCTGATTCACCTTCTACTTGCACTCTCCTATAGAATTTATGTTTCTCTAACGTGACATTTTTGTACTTTTGAAATCTGGAGTCCAAAGACTTCATTGCAGTCTCACATTCATCTTCAACTCCATCTCATTCACCTTGGATTACTATTACCAATTCTTTGGGTATGTGTTTAAGTATTTTCCGACCTTCATTGCCCAAAAAATGTCATGATTTCATCATGCAGGCATTGAACTTGATCTGAGTACTGGGCGTCTTGTCCATAAGGGAGTTAATGAGTTGTGTGTGCTCAGCGTGGGAGAAAATGTTAATGTTGTGAGAGCAGATGATGGTGAGTAGGGGGATCCTTATTGTGTTGAAGAAGGTTGGGCTAGGGAGGATCCTTGCTGAAATCAGTAGATGAGGTCACAGGCCCAGTGCCAGTCTGATTGACTGTGTGCTTCCAGTTAGGAAGGAGCAGATTCATCAGGGTGCGTATCCATGGGTTCCCATGTCATAAAGGCATTGGAGGAGGATGGGGTGGGAGACTGTGTCAAAAGCCTCCAGAGAGGTCCAGGAGGATGAAGGCTGCCATGTCTCATCACTCCAGAGCCACGTGAATGTAATCCATGGCGGCGATGAGGGCAGTTTCCATGCTATGCTTGGGCCTAAGTGGTTTCGAGGAGTTATTGGTTGTTGAGTTATTCATTGGGGTGTCTCTTAATAGTTTTCTCTAAAGACCTTGGCTGGGAATGGTAGCAAAGAGATCAGTCTGTAGTTGGGGAGGGTTGAAGGCTCTGCAGAAGGATTCTTCAGCAATGGGAGGGCAGTTGTGTGTTTCCTAACATCGGGAAAGGTTACAGAAGAGGTGGAGGCATTCAGAATGGATGTGAGTGTGGAACTGATGGGTTGCAATCATCTGGAGAATGCGTTGTGGGGGCAGGGGTCCGATGGGACCCCTGACTGGATGGGCTTGATAGTGGAAGTGGTTTCTTCTTTGGGTGATGATAGGCCATGTGGTTAGTATTGATTCTTAGATGGGCAGGTGTTTGGTGAGGTCTGTCGGTCTGTTTGCTGTATACAGCAGTGATTTCGTTACTGAAGAATTGAGAGCAGTTGTTGCAGAGGTCCAATTAGGGGGTGATTGAGTTGTAGGCAGCCACTGGTGAGATGAAATCTTTCACAATGGTGAAGATTTCTTTGCTTCTTTTGGTGCTAGCATCAATGTGGTCTGCCAGAGTGGCACATGTTGTGGTTGGAGTGGCAGTATTGATCGTTCTTGTTCTAATATTAAGAGGATTACATTGTTGAGAAATATAGGTATTTTATGGACCACTCCTCTGAAAGGAAAGCCTTTGATGTAAGTTAAAAGCAATTTTTTAAAAATGACCATCTTTATAAATAATAATCAAGCTTGCAATTTGTAAAATGTCACTTTGTATCCTTCCTAAGCTCAATTACTCCCTTATCTGTGAAAGAGGTACAACAGAATTGACAATAGATAAAAATGCCATTTACTTGTTTTTTTGTTTATATATTTTTGGCTTAATTTTTTTTTTTACCTCCTTTGGACTCATGGGACATATTTTGAGTACTCGTGAAAGCATAACATGAAAATGAACCTGGATGGGATATGCACTTGTTACACTTTCTTAAATATATTACATATAATACCTTTCATTTTGATTTACATATCAGCTTACATATTACTCAATCATTCATTGCATTGGAGAGATAAAAAACTAGACATAAATGGATGGTTTATGTATGAACATTCACAATGTTTACACATATTTAATGCAAGTATAATCAGTGTAGTACAGGATGCACTTATTCTATGACTGGAATATTAAAGTGGTGGGTTCAAAGGCACTGCAAGGTCATTTTCTGTGACAGCATTGTGCATTGCCTTTGCTAGTGCGGCACCCAGTCATATTTTAGGACTGGTGATAAAGTGTGGATACAGTTGCTCAACTGTATTCCTGACGTTCCTCATAAAAAACCTAAGTAGAGAGATAGATGAGGAAGAAACAATGGCAAGTAGAGACAGTAATGTAAGGTAGAGTAAGTAGGCAGTGGTGAAAGGTTGTTAAGCATAGGTGAGCGGAAAGACGGATGGATGAGCGGTAGAAAGAAATGAAAGAAGCAAGAGAAAGAGGAAAAGAGAATGCAAAAGAGTAAGAAAGAGAAAGAAAGATTTAGAGACACTGAACTAGGAAAAATATAGGAGAAAGAAAGGGAGAGAGACAGAGAACATAGCAGGTTTTATTCTTATACAGAGGAGTATTGCTGGTGGGTATCATGCCAGTTTCTGGAGAGTTCCCTCCAGCTCTGCTTCAATCCCTGTGGCTTTTGTTTGGATGGGAATGTCCCCTGCCCTGTGAATGGACATGTACTCTTGAGATGAGTGTCCAGCTGCGTGTGAAACTTGAATTCTTCAATTTATTTTTGGCCTTGGTGCCACGCTAATCAAGCATGTGCTCAGACCTAGGCCAGTCCTTGAAATGAAAATGTGAGATCCAGGACTTGTTCATTGACCTGGAGTGGTGCTCCAAGCGTGCCTCATACTAAGAAGTGGACTGCGGTCCTTGCCCTGGTTGCATAAAGCAGTGGCGGCAGTATACCATGTTTTGTGAATTAATAGTGTGACTTGATTTTTTTCTCTGTGTCATTCTAAGCATTTACGTAAAGTTATGCTGAAATGTGAAACTCAAACCGTGTGCTGACATTCTGTTTACTTGTTGAGTGTATGTGTATCTGCAGTACATGTGTATCAACTTTATAGTAGTAAGAATTTGTAACTTGAGTGAATCTAAGTACCAGGGTCAACGGAATCAATTTCAGATGCCCCTGGTTTAGCATGGCCCATGATGGAGAATTATTATATCTTCCCCAGACGGTAGAAGTGTGTTACCTACACACCTGTGACTGGAGGGTGGAAACTAAAAAACTATAGTGAGTAGGATGAGGATAGTACTAATCATTTGCCATAGTTCCTTGTTAGCAAATGGATGTTAATTAGTTCTTCCAAAGCACTGCCATGTGGTTCATCGTAGTGGAATAGGGTGAGACTGAAGTGTCTGGCATTCAAGGTGAAGACATTTCTAGTCAGGGCTTATCTTTTTGTCCGTCTCTGATTGCTGCGTCAGGAATGTAATGATCATCCAGGTACAGAGAACTCACACTTCATTCTGCCCATGTTTTGGACACCGCTGCTGGGACCCTGCCCCTTTGGCAACTGCATTGAGAGCAATCACTTTGAATAAAGACTGTGGGGGTCATTATGACCCTGGCGGAAGGCGGAGAACCGGCGCTAAGACCGCCAACAGGCTGGCGGTCTTACTTTGTGGAATTATGACCATGGTGTTACTGCCATGGTCATTCGCCGGTTCTCCGTTCCACCCGCCAGTGCGGAGACGACTGCCGGGCTGGAGACCTGCGTCTCCAGCCCGGCGGCCGTCACTATACCGCCGGCGGTATTTTGACCCGGCTTACCGCCGTGGATTTCTAGCGGTTTGAACCGCCATGAAATCCATGGCGGTAAGCACTATCAGTGCCAGGGAATTCCTTCCCTGGCACTGATAGGGGTCTCCCCCACCCCCAGTCCCTCCCCTAATCCCCCCACCACCCTTGCCACACCCCAAAGGTGGCAGGGCTCCCCTCCCCACCTTGACCCCCAACATCACATCACCCATACCCACACGACACGCACGCAGGCAGGCACAACATACACACTTACACGCACACACGCCGACATACATGCCTACATCCACACACACAGTCAGATACGCACATCCACATTCAAACACACACGCACACATCCATACAGACATACCCACAGACATACATGCACTCATTCCCATACACACGACACCCCCGCAATCATACACGCACTCACACCCCCCTCTACATACACAGACGCACAGCCCCATGCACCCACACAACACAAAACACCCCACCACCCCCCTCCCCTAACGGACGATCGACTTACCTGTTCCGTCGATCCTCCGGGAGGGGACGGGAGCCATGGGGGCTGCTCCGCCGACACCACACCGCCAACAGATCACCGCCACGGCGAATCACAGGACGGGATTCGCTGGGTGGTGTCCTGTTGGCGTGGTCACTTCCCCGCCTCCCACCAGTATGGCTGTTGCCGGCTCTCCGTCCGAAAAAGGACGGAGAGCTGCCAACGGTCCTAATAGGCAGAGCGGCAAACCGCCACCACTGGCGGTCTTCTGCACGGCAGTCCCTCGGCGGTCTTGGAAAAAGACCGCCGAGGTCAAAATGACCCCCTGTATCTGGAGAGCAGTTGGAAAATTACATTTTAAAGAGAATTAACCCAGCCCTCTGGATGATGCTTATAAAAGTGAGAGCTGATTTTCGCAGTTCCAAATTCTTCATGACCAAGATTATGAATGCTCCACAGAGTACTTGAAGGATATCTGTGCAAACAGCTATTCTTCTAGAAGTGAGGGGACATCACCTGAAGTCTGCACTTTCTGCTGGAGGAACTGGGGGTCTGCATAGCCTGCTTGCCTGGGAATTAAAGCAGGAGTGACGTGTACGTGGAAGGAGTTTCCCAGTCTCCATAAATGGTTCTTAGGCATCAAGTCTTCTACTGAAAGCAAGCATCTAGAGAGATCGGTAGTCTGTTTTGCTGGAAGATCGATACTGCCATTGGCAGTTATGCGTAAACAATTATAGGGTAGGCTTGCGCCATTCTAGGACGCCAGCCAGGTGTCACATTAATGGAATGGCGCAATCAGGTGCAAAGGGTGGGCTAGCGTAAAAAAAAATTACATTAGCGTGGTGAGGGTAGCGGCATGGGAGAAGGGTGTTTTGCACCAAAAAATGACATTAGGCTGGTTAGAGTCAATAGAAATGACTATAACCTGCCTAGCATCATTTCTTGACGCAAAATCTACCATACCACATGACTCTTGTCTTATAAAACCCACCCCAATGGCCAGCACAGTGGACAAAGGTGCCTTGGCCATGGCCATTGCACCCAGTGCCATGTAGGAGGGCCCAATTCAGGGCCCCCAATGGCACTTTAAAAAATACCACAAAATACTTACCTCTACTTACCTATACTTATTTGGGATAGGGTCCCCATCTTCTGCTGTCCCTCTGCTCTGGGTGGGGGTGTCCCTGGGGCTGGGGAGGGCACCTGTGGACTTATTTCATGGTGTCCACCATGGAAATGGGCCCATAGGTCCCCTAACGCCTGCCCTGACCCATGCGTTAAAAAATGGAGCTAAGCTTGATTAGCGCCATTATTTAGGCCTGCCTCCCTCCCGTGCACCATTTTTGCATGGGAGGATAAATAAGGCACTAGGGCCTTAGAGTCATTTATTGGGCGAGAACCTCATTGATGCAAGGTAGGTTCATGCATCCAAAAAATGACTTTAACTCCGATATTTTGGCACTAGACATGTCTTGCGCCAAAATATGAATATGGAGTTAAGTTTGCGCTGAATTTGCATAAAACAATTGACGCTAATTCAGCGCAAACAGAGTATAAATATGCCCCCAAGACTTTTTCCATACGAATATTGCATGAAGGCAAAATTGAAGATAACTGTTGGGTGCATATACCCCTTGGGGTGATTGAGTGGCTGCCCATAACCCTCGCCAGTGCTCTGTCCCTGATTAGATGCAACTGAGAATCTTCTTTAACAGGGGGTGGGCGCTGAATGATGTGGTGCTTCAAATCATGAGCAGGATTTTAACCCTGTTTTGCATTTTGGTATTTGTGCTGTATAGTGTTAAGCAACATAGGCGGTGTTTCTAACCGCGGCGGGCGGCGGTCGCCGCCCGCCATGCGGTTACCGGCAAATGACCGCACCGCGGTTACAAGACCGCGGCGGCCATTCTGGCTTTCCCGCTGTGCTGGCGGGCGACCGCCAAAAGGCCGCCCGCCAGCACAGCGGGAAAGACCCAGCAACGATGAAGCCGGCTCCGAATGGAGCCGGCGGAGTTGCTGGAGTGCGACGGGTGCAGTAGCACCCGTCGCGAATTTCAGTGTCTGCTAGGCAGACACTGAAATTCCTTTTGGGGCCCTCTTACGGGGGCCCCTGCAGTGCCCATGCCATTGGCATGGGCACTGCAGTGGCCCCCAGGGGCCCCGCGGCATCCCCTACCGCCATCCTGTTCCTGGCGGGAGACCTGCCAGGAACAGGATGGCGGTAGGGGGTGTCAGAATCCCCATAGCGGCGGAGCGCGCTCCGCCGCCATGGAGGATTCTCAAGGGCAGCGGAAATTCGGCGGTACACCGCCGACTTTCCGTTTCTGGCCGCGGCTGAACCGCCGCGGTCAGAATGCCCAGCGGTGCACCGCCAGCCTGTTGGCGGTGCTACCGCGGTCATTCGCCCTGGCGGTTTTTACCGCCAGGGTTAGAATGACCCCCATAGTGTAATTAAATTATTTTATTTTACTCAAAAAACTAGCACTGGGCTGTACAATATTTGTACAGCCCAGTGCTAGTACAATACTTGTTTTCTGTTGAGTTATGAACTATTGTCCCCAGTGTTTAATTTATAAAGAATGAATGACAGTGCCAAAGGTCTGTTCAGAAGCCTGTGTGCAGTGCTATTACATGTTGATACGCCGAATACCAAGGCTGCATAGTCTGGAAGCCACCTCATCCATATTTAATCAACTACCAGACACTCTCTGCCCTCACTGCTGTAGGTCCATGCTTCTTCCCTTTGTAACATTTTTTCTCCTTTCCCTCGCTCCTTCTTTTCCCTTTTGCGTGTTTTCCTCTATCTGATAGAGACTTCTAGCTGCAGATTCCTTATCTTAGAATTTCATGGCATCAGCTTGGAATCTGGAATTTTTTGCTGAGCAGTACCCTGCATACGCCATCGGGTGGAGTTGTTTGAATTTGCGTAGTGTCGTCGCCCTCGTTGGTCCCATCTGTGATGTCACGGTCGTCTATAAAGGCACCACCCCGGGGCTCGTATGTAAGTTATTTTCCTTCTGCGTCAGTTAAGTGCAGGTCCAGATTCGAGTTACCCTATGCCTTTTTTTGTCAAAGCTTTTTCAAGTCTGTACGAGGATGACATTGAGGAAGACAGGTTCAAGCCCTGTGGTGCATGCCATTGCGCCATGTCATTGATAGACCTCCATCAAGTATGTCTCTGATGCCTCGATAGAAACCACGACTCGAAGTCGTATTCCGACTTCATGGCCCCTAAAGCTTTGAGAGAGCGGTCTCTGAAGCTCATGGCCGCCCAGCAGTTGACTTCTGTTTGCGTGACTCCTAGGAGGTCACGATTCCGATCAAAGAGGAGGGCGAGGGGCCCGCTACGGGAGCCCTAAGTCCTCTTCTTCGCACTCAAGGTCCTCCGGGCACTCGGAGAAGAGGCACAAAAAGAAGGAGAAGTCCCAGTGGACTTCGACTTCGACACGCCCGTCGATCGATGAGGCATCTCGGGACCGTCAACGTACTAGGGACTGTTCCATGGATCCGATGCCAGGGCCGACTTTGAGTCTTGCCCCCCCATCTGGGAGCCGGAACGACCTCTGCTCAACTCAAGGAGTTTTATGATGCCATGCTCCTCGTATTTGAGTGGGCCACCCCCGCTGGCTTGCCTTTGGGATCTGTAGGGCCAGCAGGGTCCCCAACGGATTCCACGCCGGCGACTTCAGCCACGGCGCCGTTGGGGACTCCTGGATCTGATACTGGATCCAGAACAATGCCGAGTGCACACAGTTTGCCTCCTCTGACGTCGTTCCCAACGTAGATGCTCTGCTGGCGTCCACTGGTGTTGCGAACCCCATCCTGATTCCAGATGATCTGGAGCCGGAACGACATCATACAACGCTGATTCTAAATTCAACGGCATTGGCAGGATCCAGATCAGTGCCTGAGGCTTATTTTAAACAGCCAGGTACAGGTGACAAATGGGAGGGTTCTCAGGACCCTTTAGAATATGGTTTGGAGCAAATGGACTGGTATGAGGAACTAGGGGAAGCCAGTGGACTGGATACTTCTCCTGATACTGGTATGCTCTCCCCTCCTACTGTGGCTACGGAGGAGGGAGCTTCATATGCTATAGTGGTGTGTAGGGCAGCTGAGGTCTTGGACCTAGATTTGCCTACGGTGCCAGTCAGGACTCACTGATGTTCTGCTGGGGACATTGTCCAAACCCAGCACATGGGCTCCTGTAAATAGGCCAATCGGCCGCAGCTATAGACCGGCTCCTAATGATCCTCATTTCCTCACCCAACACCACACCCCAGAGAGCTTGGTGGTCCAGGCCTCCATTTCCTATGGCGCCTTCTCTTCTGCTCCCCCAGATAGGGAATCCAAGGGCTGGATCAGCTTGGTAAGAAACTGTTTTCTTCCTCCAGCCTGGCATTGAGGTCTGTAAACACCTCATGCCTATTGGGCCATTTTTCCCATACTTTATGGGATACGGTGGCACAGGTGCGGCACCAGGTCCGGAAGTGCGTGTGGGACACTCTCTCACAAGCTGTTAAAGATGGGAGAGTTGCAGCTAAGTTTACAATACAACCGACTCACTGGGTAAGGTGATTTCTTCGACGGTGGCCCTTTGTTGCCACGCCTGGCTCTGTACGTCTGGCTTTTTAGGAGATGTCCAGGAAAATCTTATGGACATGCCCTTCAATGGCTCGTGCCTATTTGGAGAGACGGCAGACTTGGCGTTTGAGGGGTTCAATGACTCTCGGGCTACGGCCTGATCCTTGGGCCTCTTGGTGCCTGGTCATTACCAGTCTGCCTTTTGCACCTTTTGAGGCTTCAGAAGGGGTGTGGTACCACGCCACCCACAAATTAGCCAATGTCCTCAGTCGACTCAACATCCAGTGCGAGGACGAGGTCATGGTAGCTTCACACCCAGAGGGTCTAGCCAGAGGTCGTCCACCACCCAGCACCCCTCCTCCACAGCACCAAGTCCTCCTAGTATGATTCTGCAAGACCATTTGCGCCCAGTTGGAGGGAGGGTTCAATTTCATCTCCCTCACTGGTGGTCCATAACATCGAACAAATGGGTCTTGCAGATCATTCCCTCCCCTTCCATGCTCACTCTTGCTCAGGTCTTGTCTGCCCGAGACTAAGGAGTCTGGATGGTAGCGCTGGACTTGCACGATGTGTATTTTCACAGCCCACATGACCATCCTGCTAGGTGCTACTTGCAGTTCAAGGTGGGCCACGAGCACTTTCAGTTTACCGTGCTCACCTTTGGTCTCACCAGTGCCCCTCGGTGTTCACAAAAGTGATGGCAGTGGTAGCAGCTCATCTGCACAAGTTAGGAATTTCAGTCTTCCCCTACCTCAGCGACTGGCTGGTGAACGCTCGTACGCCCCAGGCTCTCATCACCCACCTTCGGACTACAGCGAACCTCCTGCATTCACTGGGGTTCACTATAAACATGCTAAAGTCACACGTGACTTCCTCTCAGAGGCTCCCTTTCCTCTGAGCTGTTCTGGACACAGTGCAGTTTCTGGCTTATCCTCCCGAGCAGCGAGTCCAGTATATTCAGGCGATGATACTAATGTTTCGGCCTCTCTCCTGGATTTCGGTGAGACAGACTCTGAGGCTGCTGGGCCTTATGGCCTCCTGCATCCTGTTAGTCAAACATGCCAGATAGCATATGAGGGCTCTGCAGTGGGACCTGAAGTTCCAGTGGGCACATCATCATGGAAAGCTAAACAAAACACATTTCAGATCTCGGAGGGAACTGCAAAAGACCTGCAGGGGTGGTTAGTTAACTGTGATTGGGTCAGAGGCAGACTCCTTTCCCTTCCCCAAGCAGATCTCATGGTAGTAACAGATGCGTCACTTCTGGGATGGGGTGGCCATCTTGGAGAGGTGGAGATCAGAGGCCCCTGGTCTCTGGCGGAATCCGGACTCCATATCAACTTACTGGAGCTCCGGGTGATCCGACTAGCATTAATAGCATTTCTTCCTGTTGTAAAAAGGTAGATGGTGCAGGTGTTCACAGACAACACTACTGCAATGTGGTACTGCAACAAGCAGGGCTGTGTGGGGTCATGGACCCTCTGTCAAGAGGCCACAGCGTCTCTGGACATGGCTGGAACAGCAGGGTATAACCCTGGTGGTTCAACACTTGGCAGGTTCTCTGAACGCCTGGGCAGACTAACTCAGCCTTCAATACCCAGCGGATCACAAATGATGTCTCCACCCGGGAGTGGCACAAGGACTCTTTCAGCAGTGGGGAGAGCCTTGGTTAGATCTGTTCACCTCTGCAGAGAATGCGCAATGTCAGCAGTATTGTGCTTTGGAGTTTCGAAGGCGGCAATCGCTCGGCAACGCTTTTCGTCACAAGTTGAGTTTGGGAGGATATTCTGTTGCAGCAGCAGGGGGAGGTTCTCCACCCGAACCTGTCAACTCTGTCCCTTCATGCATAGAGATTGAGCGGTGGCAGTTGATGGCTTTTGACCTTCCTCCTGAAGTCTGTAAAGTTAGTTTGGCAGCCAGGCATCCCTCCACTAAAACGGTATACGCCTGCCGTTGGCAATACTTTGTATATTATTGTGCAGAAAGATCTATTGATCCTCTTTCTGCTTCTCTTTCTGATGTCCTCTTTATACTATTCCTTGCCCAGCAGGGTTCTGCCTTGGGTACTCTTAAGGGTTATTCTTCTGATGGATACAACTACCTGTGGATTCCTCACCTTATGAATTCTCCCATGCGCCAGCATCTGATGGAAAATCTTCTTCCCAGCTCTCCACATCGACGAGGACGTCACAATTGCACAGCTCCACGCGACTCTGTCTGACGTCACCATGCAAATAAGATGTCGTCGCTGGCGTGCTGACGTCAGTTCCCTTTTTTCCGTGCCTTCGAAGCTAACAGTTTTCTCCTAGCTCTCGCTACTGTTGAAGGTGTTCCATCTTGTTTCTGATTACAATCTTGTTTCTGGTTACAATGTCTCCTCCTAGGAAGTCGGGATTTAAGCTTTGTCAAAAGTGCGGGGTCGCATGTCGGACACTGACCCTTATGATGACTGTCTTTGGTGTTTGAGCTCCGAGCATGACGTTGAGAAGTGTGTATCCTGCAAGAGCATGAATTCAAAGGCTCTGAAGGAAAGAGAAGCCAAACTCTTTTTGGCTAAGGCGAAAAAAGGACATAAGAGCCATCACAGGTCATCTTCTCACACTTCATCGAAGAAGCGCAAGAGGCGATGTCATCATGACTCTCGACTTCATTCGGCTCGGAGCCGCTCAAGGTCCAGGTCTCCAAATAGATGGCGACGTGGGAGGTTAGTCCGACTATGACTCCGCAACCACAAAGCCCTCAGGCTTCTCCGGCACTGTTAGTCTTTGAGGTGGTCGCGCCTCCAGAGAGTCCTCGCTTTTCACCTGTGGCGCAGGATTCGGATGCTCAACAGGCGCAAGTGCAGCATGGAGATCAGCAGTATCCTGCCTTCCGGGAGCGGATCAGGCGGCATTTTTAAATGCCATGTTTTGTATGTTTAATGCTATGGCCCCTGCTGGTGCACCAGCTGGTCCCATGGATCCTTTAGCATTTACGGTGGGCTCCCCAGCTCCTTACAAGGCGGCACTGTTTATGCCCTTCTATCCGGCTAAGGGTGCCGGTTCGGCGCCGATGACCTCGCCTCAATGACCTGTGGTTCCGATGACGTCGCCTTTTAGACCTGCGGCGCCGATGTCATCACCCTTTCAGTCGACACCGAAGATGGAGTCTCAGGTGACCACGGTGCCAATGGGATCCACTCCGGCGCCGGATGGCTCCGGACTAGACACTAGTCAGCCTTCTTATCCTGGTCCTCGCCTTTCAGTCCTGAAGCCAGTGCCATTGACTTCGGCTATTTCTATGTCAACGCCAAAGTTAGAGGCCAGGCTGAGGTCTCGTAGAGGAACAGGAGTACCAAAGGCAGTTGCTGGAAGAAGGAGAGATTGTGAAGCCCTTGGGGGAATATCAAGTACTTGACTGAGCCAGTGGGCTAGACACTTCCCCGGAATGTGACCTTTCTTGATCAGGTGAGTTTACGGAGGAGGCGGCTTCTTTCCATACTGTGGTCAGGAAGGCGGCACATTTTTGGGATATTCCGTTGCCTTCTGCAGAGGTCAAAACAAATATCCTAACTGAGGTGCTGCATCCTTCTTCGACTTCAGTGGATCCATTGCTTCCGTTTAATGACGGTCTTACAGAGCCTATCTTGGAGGTATGGAGGAAGCCTGTGTCGTCCCCAGCTGTCAACAGATCTGTGGCAAGGAGGTATACGGTGGCTCCTGGAGATCCAGGATTCTTGTCGAAGCATCCTACCCCGGAGAGTCTAGTTGTTCAAGCCTCTTCTTCCACACGGTCTGCACCAGACTCCATCCCTGTGATTCTGTCGGACAGGGAGTTCAAGAGGATGGAACAGTCGGCGAAGAAGACTTTTTCTTCTTGTAGTATGGCACTCAAAGCAGCAAACGCTACCTGTGTATTGGGTAGATATGTGCACGCCCTGATGGATTCAGCTAGGGCTATGGTTCTGGACCTGCCGCAGGAGGTGCAAGGACAATTTGGAGAACTCCTGTCAGATGCTCAGGCTGCGGCAAAGCAGATAATCCAGTTTGGTCTGGATTTTACAGATTTGGTGGCCAGGGCGAAATGTACCTCCCTTGCTACCAGGAGGCATGCATGGTTGAGGTCCTCTGGTTTTTCCTCGGATTTCCAGACTATTCTCTTGGACTTGCCTTTTGATGGGGAAAAACTTTTTTTGTGCTAAAGCTTGACTCTGCCTTAGAGTGCTTTAAGGACAGTAGGGCCACAGCAAAGTCTTTGGGTTTGCAGGCTTCCATTACTACCCCTTTCAGTTCCTTTCAGAGGTTCAGGGGGTTTGGGTGTGGAGCCGTTTATCGTGGAGGACCCCAGTCCACATTCCAACAGCCTGCCAGTCTACCTTATAGATCCTTTAGAGGGCAGGGGAGGGTTCCGACAAGAGGAGCCACCCAGCAGCACCCTGCGTCATCCTCTTCCTCTGGAGGACAACAACAAGGGAAGCAGCCCTAGTTTTCTGCTCATTTTCAGCCATACTTCTCCTGTAGGGGGAAGATTATGGCGGTCATTACAACCTTGGCGGTAAAAGCAGCTTACCGCCACGCAGAAGACCGCCAACTCACCGCCGCGCCCGCGGAAATCCGCCACAGCCATTATGACCCACTGCACGGAATCTGCCAAAATAAAGACACCCACACAAGTCCGCCACACCAAAGGTCAGTGATAAACTGGCGAAAACAAAACCTCCACCGTCACGCCAACAGAAATACGCCCACACAATCACGACACACGAATCCACGCGGCGGTCAAAATACATACACACATACAAAACACAGCCACATTGGACAATTCAAAATACACACACCTGATACACATACACACACCACTCCCACACACCCAATACAATTAAAGCACACACCCACATCACCCACAAACCCCTGCGACCACAATTGAGAAAGAAGCACAGAGAGAGACACCACCATCAACAATACTAGCATCCACAGGCACACAACACCATCACCCACATAACTTCCATGCTCCTCACACAACATCCCACTACATATCAGCACACTTATCACCACACACACCACCCCACACATCACCCACACCACCCCATGGCACGGCAAAGACACCCCAGGTTCTCGGAGGATGAGCTCAGGGTCATGGTGGAGGAAATTGTCCGGGTACAGCCACAGCTATTCGGCTCACAGGTGCAGCACACCTCCATTGCAAGGAAGATGGAGCTATGGCGAAGAATAGTGGACAGGGTCAACGCAGTGGGACTGCACCCAAGAAATCGGGATGACATCAGGAAGAGGTGGAATGACCTACGGTGGAAGTTGCGTTCCGTGGTCTTAAGACACCACCTTGTGGTTCAGCGGCCTGGCGGCGGACCCCCGCCTCCTCCCCCACAACTAACAACATGGGAGGAGTAGGTCTTGGCGATTCTGCATCCTGAAGGCCTCGCAGGAGTAGACGGCGGAATGGACCCTGGTAAGTCAAATCTTAACTATTACATCCCCCACCCTACCTGCATGCCATAACATACCCCCACCCTCACCCCCATCACTCCAACTCCTCACAAATGTCCCAACATCACTAACCACACATCCCAACACCAAGCCCTGCATGCAACAACAAAGCATGGACACCAATCACCAAAGCATTCCCACTGCACAAACCCATACACCCCCCTAAAGCATCATCACACAAGGTCCCACACAGGAATGCAAGCACTGGGGTAAATGGTCACCCACCCATTGCACACCATTCCACACACAGATGTAATAAACATCCTTTTATACCCCTGCAGGACCCCTACCCAACGTCACCGGACAGGAGGGTCCACACATGTCCACACCACCAACAGAAGAGGCCCACAGTGATGACAGCACCTCTGTCCAACTGGATCTAGATGACCAGCCCGGCCCATCGAGGACCTCAGGAAAGTCGGTTCCCATCACACAGTCACAGGCCACTACAGAGCTTCCACCCTCTGGAAACACCAGCAAAGCACCCACCCAGCGGGCCCAAACCTCTGTCCCCAGGACATGCCAATCAGCAGTGTGTCCACCACTACAGGGAACCCAGGATAACCCAACACCCCAACAACAGGGACCTTTGGGCAGTGGGCACACGGTCCAGGGGACGCAGGCCCAGGAACACAGGGGAACTGGGAGGGCTGCTGTGCGACAGGGGGAGGACAGGCCAAGGGAACCCACTCTCCACGAGGCCCTCTCCAACATCATGGGAGCCTACCACCACTCCCAGGAGATGATGGCAACGGTACTGGCCAATTTTCAGGAGACCCAGCGGCTGCAGGAGGAACAGTATTTGGGCTTCAGGGAGGAACTCAGATCCATCAATTCCACCCTAGGCATCATCGTAGTGGTGCTGAAGGAAGTACTCAACACCAGGAGGGACACTGTGGCACAACAAGGGGCCCCTGATACTACCATGGACAATGAACTGCCCACCACCTCCGCCGGCGCTAGTGGACAGGAGGCCCCGCCAAAGGACCACCACACCAGCACCCCACTCCATGCAGAGGGAGAACCACCCTGCAAACGGTCCCTGAGATCCAAGACAAAGACAGAGAACGATGCCAAGACCCCCGCTAAGAAATGAGACCACCCTGAATGTCATCTTCTGTCCCACTTTGTCACCCTGTCCATCCTCAAACTGCCCCAGCTCCACTTCCTATGCCTATTTGGGCAATGCACCTGTGAGACTAATAGACTGGACTCTGCCATGGACATTCCTCCGCCATCACCCCTCACCATTTTGCAACCCCCTCCAATATTGTGCACTTAAATAAACACCCTTGAAGCACAAAACAATCTGGAGTCATTCTGTGATTTCGAAATAGTGTATTAGCAATTACTGTGGCAAAAACCTCTTTCAATTGTAATCTCAACATACCTATGTCACACAGCTCTAGTCCATGAGGAATCAAAGCAGATGTCACACAGTGGGACCCACATCTGTGAAATCGTAAGGGAAAGTGACAACTCAGTGACCATACACTGGGTGAAAACGACAGACAGTAGAGAGGTAGTAGTGTTAATGTACATGTAGTAGGCAGGTTTGTATTCTTACCTGTGTCTCACTGGAAATATTGCAGGATCACTGAGTCCCTGTTGTCCATGTTTTCTTCTTCTGCTTCCTTGTCTTCACTGTCCACAGGCTCCAGAGCTGCAAAAACACCGCCATCTGGACCATCCTTTCGTAGAAAAGGCACCTGTTGTCGCAAAGCCAAGTTGTGAAGCATACAGCATGCTACGATGACCTGGCACACCTTCTTTGGTGAGTAGAATAGGGATCCACCTGTCATATGGAGGCATGTCAACCTGGCCTTCAGGGGGCCGAAGGTCCGCTCAATTATCCGCTGTGTTCGCCCATGGGCCTCATTGTAGAGTTCCTCTGCCCTTGTCCTGGGATTCCTCACTGAGGTCAGTAGCCATGACAGGTTGGGGTAACCAGAGTCACCTGCAAAAGGCGAGGGACAACTGTTAGACACACACTAACCTGTAGGGATATCCCCAGACCCAGACAACCATTCCCACTGTCTTGCTTCCAGGTGCTCACCTAATAGCCACACACAGTGCCTCTGGAGTTGTCCCATCACATAAGGGATGCTGCTATTCCGCAGGATGTAGGCGTCATGCACTGAGCCAGGGAAACTGGCATTCACATGGGAGATGTACTGGTCTGCCAAACATACCATCTGTACATTCATCGAATGATAACTCTTCCGGTTTCTGTACACCTGTTCACTCCTGCGGGGGGGACCAAAGCCACATGTGTCCCATCAATGGCACCTATGATGTTGGGGATATGTCCCAGGGCATAGAAATCACCTTTCACTGTAGGCAAATCCTCAACCTGAGGGAAAACGATGTAGCTCCGCATGTGTTTCAGCAGGGCAGACAATACTCTGGGCAACACGTTGGAAAACATAGGCTGGGACATCCCTGATGTAATGGCCACTGTTGTTTGAAATGACCCTCTTGCAAGGAAATGGAGCACTGACAGCACCTGCACTTGAGGGGGGATTCCTGTGGGATGGCGGATAGCTGACATCAGGTCTGGCTCCAGCTGGGTACACAGTTCCTGGATTGTGGCACGGTCAAGCCTGTATGTGATGATCACATGTCTTTCCTCCATTGTCGACAGGTCCACCAGCGGTCTGTACACCGGAGGATGCCGCCATCTCCTCACATGTTCCAGCGGACGGTGCCTATGAAGGACAACAGCGAGCACAGAGTCAACCAATTCAGAGGTACGTACCCACAGCTTACACAGAACACAAATCCTAATCCGAAAAGTGGCCTGTATGTGTGTTGAGTCTAGGCCTAGGTATGTGTGATGCAGTAAAAAATGAAGCCATGTGGGCCCCTGAAATGGCAGCTGCCTGACCTCTAAAGTGGGACAATGGGATGTGAGGTAACTGCGCTGGCGTTGTACACTGTTGCGGTAGGCGGTCGAAGACCGCAGCGCAATGCTGCATTGGTTAACATTGGACCCTATGGGTTCCAGGAGCCAATGACGATGTACGCCGGCGGTGATGGTACGCGCCGCCGCGGACGTGACCGCAATTTTCTATCTGTTCAATCACTCGATACCTGATCTTCGACAGGAGAGGACCTACACTGCAAGTGCTGCTGTGACCTCGGTCTGGAAGAGACAATGGCTCGAGTGTCTGGGGAAAGGGCCCCTCCCTTCACATCGGAGGAGTTGGAGAAACTCGTGGACGGGGTCCTCCCCCAGTACACGCTACTCTACGGTCCTCCAGACAAACAGGTAAGTACACTGGGAGCCTGCTGTATGGGCTATGCCTGTGTGGAGTGGGGTGGATGTAAGAAGGGGGGGGGGAGATTGCGGCCTGCATGAAACGACGGTGAGTGCATGTGCCACATTGCAAGGGTAGGGATGTGGGCCAATGACTGTGACGGTGCACTTGGTAATAAGTTTCTCTTCCCCCTGTACAATTCATGTAGGTCAGCGCCCACCAGAAAAAAGATATTTGGCGTGCCATCGCCAAGGACGTCTGGACCCTGGGGTCTACCACAGATGGAGCACCCAATGCCGGAAAAGATGGGAGGACATTCGCCGCTGGAGCAAGAAGATGGCGGAGGCTCAGCTGGGGATGGCCTCCCAACGTGGGAGGGGTGCCCGTCGCACCATGACCCCCTGATGTTCAGAATCCTGGCGGTGGCGTACCCGGAGTTGGATGGGCGCTTGAGGGCATCACAGCAGCCACAAGGGGGTGGGTACACTCTCATCCTGCTGATTTTGCACGCAGTGGATGGGTCTGGGTGGTGGAGCTGGGCTGTGGGTTTCTCTAGGTCAGGGCGAGTTTAGTAGGCAAGGTCCCTCCGTAAAGCAGGCCATGTGGCACCCCACCCCACCTCTGTAGAGTGCCAAGTACACCTAGTCATGCCCCTGTGTCATCCATTTGTGCAGATGTCGTGCATAGCCTAGTAGGCCATTTCCCAGGGATTGAACAGTGGAGCCGAAGAGCGCGGCCTAGTGCAGGGGGCTTTTGTGTCTGTTGTGTCCGCCAACTGTAGTGGTAATGCATGCACTCAACATGTCTTTCGTCTGATGTCCCCCCTTTTTTGTGATCTCCCTGTTCTTGTGTGCATTAGCATCATCAGGCGGAGGAGCAGTGGCACCGGAGCACGAGGGAGCTGCATCCCACATGGCCATGGAGGGCCAAACTACGGACTCGGAGTTCACCAGTGGGACGGAGGGCGAGGGGAGCTCCACGGCGGGGACTGGAGCTGACATCAGCGACACAGACTCGTCCTCTGATGGGAGCTCCCTTGTGGTGGCGGCAACATCTGTGCCCCCCCCATCTACAGGTTCAGCCGCCACCCCCCCTACCAGCACCGCCCTACCAGCACCACC
Organism: Pleurodeles waltl; assembly: GCF_031143425.1. Lineage (NCBI taxonomy): Eukaryota > Metazoa > Chordata > Amphibia > Caudata > Salamandridae > Pleurodeles > Pleurodeles waltl. Next base: position 668,940,001 of record NC_090440.1, read on the forward strand.
CTCCCAGCATTCCCTCAGCCTTTGCACCATGCCCGCTCACCCGGGAGGGTGGGCATCACCTTCCCCCCAGGCACCTCAGGCCCTGCCCCAGTCACCCCTGCTGCCCTCAGTGAGGAGGCCATTGACCTCCTCAGGTCCCTCACTGTTGGGCAGTCTACTATTTTGAACGCCATCCAGGGTGTAGAAAGGCAGTTTCAACAAACAAATGCATTCCTGGAGGGCATTCATTCTGGTCAGGCGACCCTTCAGCAAGATTTTCAGACTCTGGCCTCAGCACTGATGGCAGCCATTGTCCCTGTCTCTAGCCTCCCCCCTCCAACTTCCTCCACCCAGACCCAATCCCCTCTACCTCAGCCTATCCCAAGCACACCTTCTGACCAGCATGCACACATGTCAACAGACAAGGGAAGCTCTGGCAAACATAAGCACCACACATCCCACAGGCACTCACGCAAGCATCACACACATGCAGACACACCAACATCCACTGCCTCCACTGTGTCCCCCTCCTCCTCGTCTTCCTCCTCCCTCCCAGTCTCGTCTACACTCACACCTGCATGCACTACATCTACAGCCACTACTGCCATCACCTGCACACCCACCACCACACCCCGCTCACGTGCAGTCACCACCCCCACTACCATTCACACGTCCCCTGTGTACTCTCCCAGTGTGTCTGTGACACCACCTCCCAAGATACACAAACGCAGGCACACACCCACCCACCAGCCATCCACCTCACAACAGCCTCCAGCGCATGCACCTTCACCCAAAGTCACCAAACGAACACCTCCTACAACCACAACCTCTTCCTCCACTCCCAAACCCCCTCCAGCTATCCGTCCCAGTGTCTCCCAAAAAGTTTTCCTGTCCAACCTTGACCTCTTTCCTACACCTCCCCCAACCCTGTCCATCTCCTAGGGCCTGACTTTCCAGGTCCCAACCTAGCACATCAGCCACAACATCTCCGGGACCAGTGGTGCCTGTAGTCACCGGAATCTGGAGTACACCGGCCACCAGGGCAGCCAGTGTGGCCCGGAGCCACAGCACGGACAGTCCCCCACCTGTCAAGCATCAAAAGTTGGCCAGTGTCCGGCGGGAGAGGGGGAAGACTCTAGTCACCAAAGCCGCTCCCAGGGGTCCTGGTGGGAGTGTGGAGTCAGCTGCGACACCTTCCAAGGTGGGGAAGGGCCACAAGAAACCAGGAAAGTCTGGGAAGAGCAGCACGGCGGAGGAGACTGCCATCATCCCCGCTGCCCAGTAGGCCACCGCCATCATTCACGCTGGCCAGAAGGCCACCGACATCATCCCCGCTGGGACAGAGAGGACCGGCAGCACAAGCCCCGCTGGGACAGAGAGGACCGCCAGCACAAGCCCCGCTGGGACAGAGAGGACCGCCAGCAGCTGAGTCACTGCAAAAGAGCCCGCCGCCTCAAGCACCGCTGAACAGGGCACCGCCATCTCAAGCACTGCTGAACAGGGCACCGCCTCTCCAAGCACCGCTGAACAGGGCACCACTGCTCCAAGCACCGCTGAACAGTGCACCGCCACTCCAAGCACCGCTGAACAGGGTACCACCGCTCCAAGCACCGCTGAACAGGGCACCGCCGACTCAAGCACTGCTGAACAGGGAACTGCCGCTCCAAGCACCGCTGAACAGGGCACCGCCGCCTCAAGCACCACTGAACAGGGCACCGCCGCCTCAAGCACTGCTGAACAGGGCACCGCAGCTCCAAGCACCGCTGAACAGGGCACCCCCGCCTCAAGCACTGCTGAACAGGGAACCGCCACTCCAAGCACCGCTGAACAGGGCACCGCCGCTCCAAGCACCACAGAACAGGGCTCCGCCGCTCCAAGCACCGCTGAACAGGGCACGCCGCCTCAAGCACCACTGAACAGGGCACTGCCGTTCCAAGCACCGCTGAGCAGGGCACCGCCGCCTCAAGCACTGCTGAACAGGGCACGGCTGCTCCAAGCACCGCTGGCCCATGAGCGCCAAGGGCACTGACGCTACTGAGTCCGTCACGAGCAGGATGAAGCACTCTGGGCAGAGAGACCCCTCCAGAACCAGTGGAGACTGTCATCCACTACCTCTGTCCTTATCAGGATGCAGCATTCTGGGCACAGAACCCGCTCCAGAGCCAGTGGAGACTGTCATCCACTACCTCTGTCCTTAGCAGGATGAAGCACTCTGGGCACCATGCCCCCTCCAGAACCAGTGGAGACTGTCATCCACTACCTCTGTCCTCAGCAGGATGAAGCACTCTGGGCACCATGCCCCCTCCAGAACCAGTGGAGACTGTCATCCACTACCTCTGTCCTTAGTAGGATGAAGCACTCTGGGCACAAGGCCCCCTCCAGAGCCAGTGGAGAGATACATCCACTTGATAGACTGTGGCTTTGCACTCCCCAGGCTGGAACATTGTGCAACCCACCCACTGTAGAGACTTGAGAGACTGTGGCTTTGCACTCCCCAGGATATGGCAGTGGGCAACCCACCCACTGTAGAGACTTGAGAGACTGTGGCTTTGCACTCCCCAGGATATGGCAGTGGGCAACCAACCCACTGTAGAGACTTGAGAGACTGTGGCTTTGCACTCCCCAGGATATGGCAGTGGGCAACCCACCCACTGTAGAGACTTGAGAGACTGTTGCTTTGCACTCCCCAGGATTGAACAGTGGGCATGTGGCCCTCTCGTGGATTTGGCGTCGTGCACTCAACCCCCTTTCCCTCCCCCTGAGGTGCCTGTTTTCTTGCTCTCTGATGTCCCTGCAGTGTTCTCTCCATCATGGTCGGGGATCTTGTGTGGGCCTCGCCCATACCGTGTGGGCCCAGTGTTCCACAGACTTCATTGGAGCACTACCTGGACTACTAAGCTTGGTGTATAATTTGTTTATGGTGTATATACATATTTTTGTGTACTGCATTTTAATATATTACAATGGTTACACTCATTTCCTTTTGTCTTTGCATTCTTCCGGGTGGTTGGGGGTGTAACTGTGATGCATAATGCTGTATTAGTGTGTGTGTTGTAGTGGCTGAGGGTGGGGGGTGGGGGTGTTGCGTGTGTGTCCCCCTGTTTTTTCCCTCCCCCCTCCCCTGTGTTGTAGGTGCAGTACTCACCGTGGTCTTCGCCGCTAGCGTTCGTGCTCCTGGTAGAGGAGCAAGAAGATGAGGGCTGGCAGAATGTGCAGCTCTGGTTCCATGGCGTCCGGATTCCTCGTGGGGTGTGTAGAGGTGAGCGTTTTCCCTTCGCAGTCCTGTTTCTGCCGTTTTTTTATCCGCGGTGAATCAGCCCTGGAAAAGGTGGCGGATTGGTAGGTTGTGATACTGTGGGCATTACTTTGTCTTCTGCCTGTCTGTTGGCGGTGACCGCCAAGCTATTTGTCTGTACCGCCGGGGCGGTCGGAGTGTTAAAGTGGCTGTCTTTGTTGGCGGTTTCCACCACGGTCGTAATTCCAATTTATTTACCGCCGGCCTGTTGGTGGTCTTAACGCTGCTTTAACACCGTCCGCCAGGGTTGTAATGACCACCTATGTCTTTTTCTTCACGGGTGGGAGTTAATAACATCAGACTCCTGGGTTCTGAACATTGTGAGGAAAGGATATGCTCTTCCTTTTCAGGAGGTTCCCCCTCCTATCCCTCTCCTTCTCTCGTTTTGTTCAGAGGATCATCTCCTATTGTTGCAGCAGGAGGTTCAAATCCTCTTATCAAAAGGTGCAGTGGAGTTGGTTCCAGAGCAGGAAAGGGGTCAGGGTTGTTATTCAAGATATTTCCTGATTCCCAAGAAGGAAGGTCGATTGAGACCAATCCTGGACCTGAGGATTTTGAATTGGTTCCTCAAACAGGAGAAATTCAAGATGCTGACTCTAGCACAGGTACTTCTGTCATTGAACAGAGAGGATTGGATGGTGTCTGTCGACTTGCAGGATCCTTACTTTCATATCCCTATACTCAGTTTGCACAGGAAATATCTCTGGTTTGTGGTGGGGTTGCAACACTACCAGTTTGTGATCCTTCCTTTTGGTCTTACTTCAGCACCTCGAGTCTTCATGAAGGTGATTGCGTTGGTTGCAGCAAGTCTCAGAAGGAAGGGAATATCGGTATTCCCTTACCTGGACGATTGGTTGATCAAAGCCAAGTCTCCAGAGCTCGTGCTGCATCACTTGCAGATGAAAACTCAGTTGTTGTTCAGTATGGGCTTTTCGGTAAACGTGCCCAAGTCTCACCTGGAGGCCTCTCAGCGCCCCCTGTTCATAGGGGCAGTACTGGATACAACATTGAATCGGGCCTATCCTCCGCCTCAGAGGATTCAGGACATCCAGGCGCTGATTCCAATGTTTCAAAATGGAGCGGTTGTTCCAGTCCTCAAGGTCCTACGCCTGCTCGGTCTGTTCACTTCTTGCATTCTGTTGGTCACTCATGCACGTTGGCACATGAGGGCTCTCCAATGGTGCCTCCGCAAGCAGTGGTTTCAACACAAAGGGCATCTCGAGGAGTTGATAACGATCTTCAGAGACGCTGCAGCGGATCTACAATGGTGGACTGTGGAGGGCAACCTTTCTCAAGGAAGGCCGTTTTCACTGCTGCCTCCGGTGGAGACGGTCATGACGGATGCTTCCACTCTAGGGCGGGGAGCTCATCTGGGGGACCTGGAGATCAAGGGTCGTCGATCTCCAGTCGAACAGTCTTTTCATATCAATCTGTTAGAGTTGCGGGCGATACGTCTGGCTCTCAAGGCCTTCCTCCTGTCCCTTCGCTGTCAGTCAGTTCAGGTCATGAAGGCCAGCACTACTGCAATGTGGTATATAAACAAGCAGGGAGGATTGGGGTCGTACCTTCTCTGCAGAGAGGCTCTGCGGCTCTGGTCCTGACTTCAGGACCATCAGATTTGCTTGGTAGCGAATCATCTGGCCGGAGTGCTCAACGTACGTGCGGACACTTTCAGTCGACATTTCTCAGCCGATCACGAGTGGCGTCTCCATCCGGATCTGGTCCTTCACATCTTTCAGATGTGGGGTTCTCCATGGATAGATCTGTTTGCCTCTTGGGAGAATGTGCACTGCCTGTCATTGTGCATCCACCAGTATCCGCTGCAAGGAGCTTTGGGGGACGCGTTTCAGATGTCTTGGTGCAACCAGTTGCTTTACGCATTTCCCCCCACACCCTTGATTCCTCTGGTTCTGAGGAAGATTCGCCAAGATCGGGCTCAGGTCATTTTAATAGCCCCGGCTTGGCCAAGAAGGGTGTGGTACACAGACCTTCTCCAACTCTCACTGTGCCCTCCGTTCCGTCTCCCTTTCAGGGCAGACCTCCTCTTCCAGTCGCGGGGGCAGGTTCAAACACCCCCACCGCCAGAGCCTGCACCTTTATGCCTGGTGATTGAATGAGGCAATCTGAGTTCTTTCTCTCTCCCACCAGAGGTAGTGTATGTTATTTTATCGGCCAGGCAACACTCCACTAAGACTGTTTATGCCGGCAGGTGGACAAAATGTGTGGCTTGGTGTGGAGAGAAGCAAATTGATCCTTTGAGGGCCCATCTGTCCGATGTTCTGTTGTTTTCATTAGCTCTAGCACAGAAGGGTTGAGCAGTTGCTACTGTTAAGGGCTATTTGGCAGCACTGTCAGCCTTTCTTTGCCTTCCGGATCAGCCCTCCTTATTTAAATCGCCTATTGTTATTAGGTTCTTAAAGGGTTTAACTAATAAATATCCTCCTATTCCTTTTCTTATGCCTCAGTGGGATTTGAATCTCGTTTTAACTTTTTTAACAGGGTCACCGTTCGAACACATGCATTCTTGCCCACTAAGGTTTCTAGTTCTTAAGACGTTTTTTCTGATAGGTATGACTTTGGCTAGGCATGTTGGTGAGCTTCAGGCTCTTTCTGTTAAACCTCCCTTTACTTTATTCTTTCCTGATAAAGTGGTGCTGAAAGCCAGGGTGGCTTTCCTACCTAAAGTTGTCACTCCCTTTCATATGGGGCAGACCATTACCCTTCCATCTTTCTACCCTCCTCCTCACCCCTCGAACGAGGAAGAGAGGCTTCATCATTTGGACCCCAGAAGGGCTCTCAGTTTTTATATTGAGAGTATGAAAGACTTTCACTTGGAAGACCAGCTGTTCGGGGGATATATTGGAAAGAGGAAGGGCAGAGCGGTCCATAAAAGAACGATCTCCAGGTGGGTCATTCTTTTTATCAAGGTTTGCTATTCGTTGGCAAAGAAGGTTCCCCCTGAGGGTATTAGAGCCCATTCCACCAGGGTCAAGTCCCCCACTTCGGCCCTGGCTAGAGGGGTTTCGGTGGTGGATATTTGCAAGGCAGCAACTTGGACGTCCCTCCACACCTTTGCAAAGCATTACTGCTGGGACTCGGAGGTTAGGAAGGACGGACATTTTGCACAATCTGTATTGCAGGATTTCTTGGTGTAACCAGTCAGGCACCCACCTCCGAGTGCGGTACTGCTTTGGGACTCTATTCATAAGGTGAGGAATCCACAGGTAGTTGTATCCATCAGAAGAACAAGTTACTTAACTTGGGTAACGCTTTTTCTGGTGGATACACTAGCTACATGTGGATTCCTCACAGTCCCACCCGCCTGTTGCCTGTCTGGTCATACCAAGATTTTTGTTTTACAAGTGCACATAGATTTTGGTAATTATGTGCATATATAAATGATGGTTATGATCATTGCATCATTATAGTTTTGTATATATGTATATATATGTATTCATTTGAGCAAGTCTGAGGTCGGTTTTCACCTGTTCGCCTCAAAGGCACGTAAAAAATGGGTGAAACTGACGTCAGCATGCCGGCACGTCAGATGGACTTGTGTGGAGCCGTGCAATTGTGACGTCCTCGTCAACGTGGAGAGCTGGGAAGAAGATTTTCCGTTGGATGCTGGCACATGAGAGAATTCATAAGGTGAGGAATCGACATGTAGCTAGTGTATCCACCAGAAAAAGCATTATCAAAGGTAAGTAACTTGTTCTTCAGCCTTAGCAGCATTTCTTCGGCTGCCTGATCAGCCTTCACTTTTCAAGTTTCCTATTGTACAGAGATTTCTTAAAGGGCTTGTACATAGACAAGGTGGCTGTCAGAACTTGTCTCTTGTGCCTCTTTTCTCCCCAAGGTGGAGTCCCCATTTCATCTGGATCAGAACATCACCCTCCCCACCTTCTTTGCTGCACTGCATCCCTTTAAGGATGAGCGACTCCACCGACTGGACCCAAAAAGAGAGCTGTCGTTCTACCTTGACTGAACAAAAGAGTTGTGGGTGGATGACCAACTCTTTGTGGGGTACGTGAGAGCAAAGAAGGGTTGGGCAGTGCAGAAACGAACCATTTTGCACTGGGTCATTCTCTGCATTAAGATCTGCTACGCATTGGCCAAATAGCGGCCTCCTGAGGGCTCCTTCCACCAGGGGCAAAGCTGCTACCACTGCGCTAGCACCAGGTGTTCCAGTCCTGGATATCGGTCAGGCAGCAACGTGGGCATCCTTGCACACGTTTGCAAAACATTCTGCATGGATAATCAGGTCCAAAGAGACAGACAATATGCCCATTCGGTGATACAGGGCTTCCTAGTGTGAAAAGATTTATCTGCAACCCACCACCAGGAGGTTATGGCTTAGGTATCTATTCTAAAGTAAGGAATCTGCAGCTAGAAGTCTCTATCAGATGAACAAGTTACTTACCTTTGGTAATGCATTATCAGGTAGAGACTCTATCTAGCTGCCGATTCCTTACGCTCACCCATGCCTCCCCGCACTGCTGATATGTCTAATAGAGTTAGGGTTTATCCCTTTCAGGGCCCTAGTTTTTGTACAGACAAACAGTTGGTTCTATCCATGACTCTGCGCTTCTGGCATGGAAGTTTGTGGGTGAAAAAACTGACGTATGCACACCAGGGTGGTGCCTTTATAGGTGACCGTGACATCACAGATAGCTCCAACGACACCACCTGAAGGAGCGTGCAGGGTACTGCTCAGCAAGCAAAAAATTCCAGATTCCAAGCTGATGCCAGCAAATTCTAAAGTAAGGAATCTGCAGTTAGATAGAGTCCCTATCAGATAGTGTTACCAAAGGTAAGTAACTTGTTTGTTGCTCTTGAGAAATGTCTGATGAAGTCAAATAAGTGCTGGGCCCCAAACTTGAGTGCCAGGGGGCCTCACAAGCAACCGCTGGCTCAAATTAGGCATTGCTTGTCCCCTACACTACCTCCCACATAAGCCTGTGGCTGCTCACCCTTACTACACTGAGGGTCAAGTGCAGAAAGGGCTTTACTTGGCCCAGTTTGCAGAGCCATAGTAGGAAGGATGCCAAGACACAAGTGGCCAAAGAACTCACCTCCACATTTGGGGCCCAGCATCCCCTGTCATGTGCCCACCCTCCCCCGAATGGTGTCCGACAGCTTTTTAGCCAATATTTTAGAACAATAAATGATCATTCAAATGTGTTGTTTGGTACTATTTTTGTAACATAAAATGAGTGAAGAATCGCTTGTCCTACAGACTTGCTTCATATTTTTATTGCCTTGTGTGTCTGGTATGAAGTGTTGGACTTTTTTGCAAGAGTGGGTGTAGATTCTTAGATCGGCCTCAAAGGTGGACACCACCACGCAACAGAAAAACAATTACTCAGATGGGCCACACCAGGGCTCTCTGGAGCCTTTCGTCTTTCTCTTTTTAAGAGCAACCACCCTTTGAGGGTTGGGCCCATTGAGCAAGTCTCTCCCTTGTCAGTTAACAGCTAGGAGCATTCAGCGTGCAGCCCGCCATTGTAGGGTGACGTATATTGGGGCCAGAGTATTCAACTGTAGAGCTCCAGAGTCACCTTTTTACATCAGGACCAATGGTTCCCAAATCAAAAAGGTCAGGCAGCAATTTAAGGTTTTAAGAAAATCCACTCAAAAATAAAGTTAGATGTAAACTTGAGTGTACGTTGAGTGCTGAGAGTTTTGGACCCAATCCTTCAAGACTAAATAAGAGGACAATCAGTGAGTTCAGGGAGAATGATCTCTGGCATGCTCATCGCTTGCAGGACTGGTAGTTTGGTAGTATATGTGGTACCCATGGAGGAATTATATAGTCCTAAATTATAATCTGTCAGCCAGTGTACCACTATGACGGTTGGCATGACTGGGTTATTGCATTTTGAAACAAATATGAGCACAGTATTGCTTATTTTATCAAGTATATTGATATGAACCTACATCGTACAAATAGTCATGTGGTATAGGACCATGACAATTATATTGCCAAAGAATGAATTAGGAGATTTGTTGTAGCAGTTGCCACTAATGCTGGTGGAGAGGTGTGCCATTATTTGCCAGATCTCAGCTTTTCAGGGCGCTCTGCTGGGACTGCATAGATTATGTATAGATTTCTGAAACAAGCTTGCTATGTTTATCAATAGTGATGCAGATCAAACAGCCATGCTGCTGTGTGTACCAAATGCTTGGCCTGCTGTGTTTCTCTTTTCCTGGTGGAAGTTTTTAAACGTAGGTAGTAGGTTAGTAGGTGTTCCTCTGTAAAAACCTGTGCCATGCCAGGTAGTTGGTAGTGATAGAACATGTTTTTGGAGAATATGATTACTTTATGAATGAAGTAAAGGTCAAAGTCAAGCAGTTTCTCAGAGATGGTGTACTTTTGGGACTGAGCTGTGGTGGGCTAATGATATCTGGCCAGGAGTATTAGGGAGCCCACCACTTGCAGTAGCGTGAGCACTATTTTGTTTAGTTTTTATGTTGTTTTGTTATAAACGGTATTGGCATTCACAAGCATAACATAAAGCATAACATACAGACAGATAAACCTAGGCATGAGACAGTATTTGTCAACTTGCCATCATCCTTACATTTTTATATAGTGAATGGAGGCACAATCTACAGCCATAAACTCCTGGGTAGAGGAGCCTTTATCCACTTCACACTAATGAAGTACAGCAAAAAATCAGATTGGAAGACACAAGCTAAAATGTAATATTCATGTTCTCCAAACCTGATCATGTGTACCAGGGCATCTGCTACCGCTGTTGATCAGGCTTCTTGCACCATGCACCAGTGTCAATGTTCAATATCTCTTTTGCTCGCATGTTCTTCAGAATGCCTCTCTTCTTGGCAAGAAAACACCTGGAGTTACTGAACGATTTGGTATCTCATGAAAGTTCAGGATAGTTCAGGAAATCCAACAAAGCAATTTTTGGAGTGAAAGTTAGTGTTTTCAATCACTCATCTCAGGCATCAGGTGGAACTATCATCCTTCATTTTACACATCCTCATGCTCCAATAAAACAGACCGTGTAGGCAACTGAACTGTGCTGTGATGGGCCAGAATCACCACCTTCTTCAGTGCCAATAAGACATCTGTCCAGTCCTCTCCTTAAAGCATACCCACATCTGCCTTCCATGCCTCCTGCACTTGACCAGAAGTGTATGGGGTGCTGGAGGCCATAGTCCTGTATACCTCCCAAATAATTCTGCTACTTAATCTATCCATCATATGCTTGGTCAAAGTTAGCTGAATTCACGTAGTGTGTCTATTTCTTTGAGGCACAGGGAAAGGACGTCTTGGTTGGTGGTATTCATAGAACTGGTTGCTGTGCAATTACAATTCCTTCTGAATATCTGCAGGTGTACATATCTATTGAAGCTGAGTTCCCAACCAGAGAGGCGTCATTTTCATCAATTTACCCAACCATATATTTCTTCTCAAAGCCTTCTCCTGTAATGGTATACAGTCCGCATGGTTTGGAGCTCGTCTGCAGGTTGTTCACCCTTAAGTATATGGATAGGGACTCTATCTAGTGAGATGCCCAGAAGCACAACTGTACATCAGCTATTCCTTGGCCGCTGTGAGAAATTGGGTTGTTGGTTGTGGAGAGTGAAAACTCTTCTCAAGCATCAGCCACAATCATTTTTGGGGTGAACCACCAAATGTCACTATAAAAGCTTTGCCTAACCCTTTGGTAGCTTGGCACAAAATCCAAGTAAAACAAAGTAAAAACACAACACAAGCAAAATCCCACACAAATTTAGAAAAATAGAGTAAATGTATTAAATTATCTTTGACCAAAATGACAAAAGCCAATCAGCTGAACCAGAGATATGCAATTTCAAAGACTTAAGGTAACTATAGCTCCTAACAGCACAAAGTGCCACCCGTAATTATCCAGCCATGCTAGACACAGTGAAAGCCACAAGTTCAGGCTGACTGTAATGGAATTCAGGACTGAGACAGTAACCTTGTTAGTCCCTTTGAAAAGTTACCTTCTACAGTCCAGTGTAAAGAGTTACATTCCCGGATGGATGAGAATGTGAGGAGCAGGGAGAGCATCACAAATGGTCACTGTAGCACAAAGAGCAGGCAAGGCATAGCAGATGGTCATTGCTGATGGGCGAAGATTCTGTTGGACGTCACAGACGGTCATTGCTGGAGATTTGTGTTGGAAGTCACAGCAGGCTGTTGATGCTGTAGCATGAAGTGCAGATCATGCTTTGTTACTGGTAGTCACTGTAGCACAAAGAGTCAGGTTCAACGGAGCTTTGGTTTGGCAGTCAGCACGGATGGCAAGATCTTGGTGTGAATGGATCTATTCTCGGTCGCGAAGAGCCTAAAACGTCAGAATTTTTCCTTTATGAGTCAGAATGGTGCCCTGTGATGACAGCCAAGAGTCCAGGACCTGGAAAGGCACCTCTTGAGGATCAGGGACTCACTCTTGCAGAAGCCAGCAGGGACAAGGGAGTTCCAGTTGCAGGTTCAGTTGCAGGTCCAGGAAGCAGATCAACTTAGCAGATGCATGGAAGCCTCTGGAGCTTATTGTGTATGTTCTGGAGCTCAGAACAGGAGGTCAGTCAGTTACCCTTGGAGTCACTCAGCATGGGATGAAGGAAGCAGGTCCGGGCTTCCTTGCCAGCAATCAGGGCAGGCCTGAAGCAGCAGGGTAGCTTGGTGTCCTTCTTATGCAGGATGCACTGGTCAAGAGCAAATTGAAGAGTGGGTCTGAGGATCGCCCTTTTTTTACATGGTGCCCATTTTGGAGTTTTGTTTAAAAAATATTTTTTTTTACCATTTCTGTCAACACAGTGGTCAGTCAGGACCGTCACAGCCCACCAAGTATGCTCATAAATTGTCAGCCATGAAGAGTTGTGGTACAATGTTTAGCACCAGCAGGAACTATAGTGAACAGTACAGCTGAAGCATTGAATCACTAGGTCACAATTAGGATATCATGTCAGCTCCAAGGATTGGCCCACCCACGTTTTAATGCAACAGTAAAAAAACAATCAAAGATAAACATAAAAACCATGGCTTGTAACCTGGAAATTATTATCAGTTCTTATCTCCATATTTGCAATCAACTCAGAGATAAGGTGTGCATAGACAATGAAACCCTCTTGAGTAGGCCAGAGGGAGCATAACACTGGGCCGCCCAATTTATATTTGTTCTGGTAGTACATGTAAATGTCTGTGCATAGAACCTGAATTCATACGCCTGAGAATGTCCTCCCCATCAATGCAAAGAAAGGCCTACGGTACTTCTACGCCGAGCCCCGCAAAAGGCTGACTCTACACCTCCTTCTCATCTCGTAGTGCTGCAGCCTCCACTCTTGCCAATTATTCCAAGCATGTGCACCAGCGAGTTTGTGGGAGACCGTCTCGCGACCTATAATGCAGAGCAATGTCTCATTTCACCAGAACCATAGTTTGATTTAAAAAATCGGTCAGCCACCTTACGTTGCCTACTGCGGGGTAGATGTTCAGCAAACAGATGACCAAGGAACCTACATCCCTTCTACCTAGTGTATACTGCACATCAGCACTCACGTCACTCCAGAATTGCCGAATCACAGGGCATTCCCACACCATAAGTAAAAACCCAGCATCTCTCACAGTATCTGTAGGATATTGCATGTGATCTGTCTTCTGCATGACATTGATACTGTGGGAGGTCAGATCGGTGGTGTATTTAAAGCAAGTATTCTGTGAAACCTTGTGGACTTGTTCCAGAGCCAGCCTCCATTCCCTGTCCTTGAGCCTCCTAACCAGGGCAGCCCCCACTATTCACGTCTATGTGGCAAATCATCTGTGACTATTTCTAGTGCTGATTTATACAAGCACAAGACCAGTTTACACTCATGCCCAAAGGTTAGAATGACTAGCAGTAACTACTAACCCCCAGTCCGCAAACTCCACATGGCCGCACCAACAGCACCATCTGTAAGGAACTGGGCAACAGTGACACCACTCTCCTCCATCAATGAGTCCAGAGTACACATGGTGCCTTCCTCATAGCTATCCCACCTCCAGCTACTGCTCCATTCTGTGCTCCGTTAAGTATTCCACCCTGCAGGTAGGAAGGCACACCAATGGGGGCATAGAGCACCAGATGGTGCAGTCTAACGGCCAAGGCGAACACCTCATTACGAAGGTCAAAAGTCATGAGGGCAGTGCTTCCCAAGTGACCTGTCTTAACATCCAAGCCACAAGGGCACCCTAGCGTTGGGGCTCAGAAACCCCCCCCCAAAGTCCTGCAGATCCCTGCTCACCAACCAACGAGCCAGCCACTGCAGCTGCGCAGAGAGGAAGTATAATTCCATGTCAGGACCACCTAGGTCACCCTTTCTGGTAGGTCTACGTAGCGTAGCAAGGGACACCCGTTTTCACCCTCGGTCCCAGACTAATTCCTGGATTATGGCATCAATGGCCTTGAACCAACACCAGGGCATCCAGACCGGGAGATTGGTAAAGTGGTATAAGACCCTTGGAAGGACCACCATCTTGTTAAGATATTGGTCATTCCAAGGGTCGTATACTACATTAAGCTCTTGGTAATGGGGAGCCTGAGGGAACCCCAGAATGTATTGCTGCCCCTAACTGCTGGCAGTGCAGCCATAGGTTAGCTTCCTGGAACATACGCACCTCCACATATTTTAGCTAGGTTGATGTCCATTAAATGTGGTGATCTGAGATGGCAGAAGGCGATTCAGCCCAACCAGGAATCAGGGGGAAGGTGTAAGTCTTTTTCCAGGTAGTTAATAAAACCCGATTCGACACCCAGGTCCTCCAGCATTGACATGCACCATGGGATACCCAAGTCAGGGCAGTTCTTCTAAATTAGCATGTCGTCAGCATATAAGAAACACTTTATGCACCTCGCCTCGCCCTGGTATCCCCAGGGAACCCCCTTGGTCCTCATTATACTCACGAAGGGTTAAAAAAAGCATTGGGGAAAAGGGGCAACCCTGGCACATTCTTCTAAACACCCCGAAGGATTTGGAAATGCTACCCCTAACCTTTACTGGGGCCTTCGCATCCGCGTAGAGAACAGCAACCCATAGGCACTAGTGAGGCCCAAAGTTCATCCTCCACATCAACTCCTGCACGTAGGACCGGCCTAGCATGTCAAAGGCCTTGCACAAGTCCACGAAAAGGGCCATGGTACCTCAGAAGTGTTCTACCACTGTTTCATACATGAGACAAAACAATCTACGGCTATTGTATAAAGTGTTGGGCTGTGGAATTAATCCATTCTGGTTGTGGTAAACCAGTGTAGGAAGGTGGTCATGTAACCTCCCTGCCAAGACTTTGCTCAGCATTTTGTAGTCAATGTTTAACATCAAAAAAGGTCTATATGCTCCCACTTCAGATTGATCCCCTTCTGGGCACTGAAACTATTAGGGCTTCCCGCGTGGTATCCGGCAGGTGCCCCACTTACAATGAGTGGGCATAAAGAACAGCAAGTCTAGGGGTCAAATCACCAGCATAAGTTTGATAGAACTCAGCAGGAAGGCAGGCTGTCAGTTCCTGAGGTCTTACCCCCTGACAAGTCCGCAATGGTGGCCCTCATCTCTTCCTCTAAAACAGGACCCCCAAGAGCATCCTAATCCCCTGCGCTCCGCCTCATGAGCTGCACTATCCCCAGGAACCTATCTAAAACTGTGGCCACGGGCTCTGGCTGCGCACCATACAGATCCCAGTAATAAAATGTGAAGACGTCCATTATGTAATTTTGTGAGTACACAATGTGCCCTTGACTGTGCTTTTTTTGAGTAGTGGTATGGCTGCGCTGGTCCTCATGGATCAGCCAGGCCAGTAACCTAATTGCGTGTGAGCTGTCTAGATATTCTCTCCAAGTGAGAGAACACAGCTGCGCAGTGACCACCACAATCTCTTCCCTATGCTCCAACAATCTTTGACAAACTGCTGGGTCTGCAGGGAGAGAGCGCTCAGTGCCTGCCAATTCAGTTTCCAGGGTGGTCAACTGGTCACTGAATGAGTGATCTGCTCAATCCAACCGATTGGCTGATGCAAAATCCTCAGACCACTACCTTAAATGCCTTCCATTCAGTAGCCACATTCCCCGTTGACCCTGCAGTATTGTCAGAGTAGTCACGTATGGTAGTGGCCAGGGGATTCCTAAAGGTGGGTTCTAGTAGGGACAAGGCTGTCAGCCTCCATGTGGGTATTGCTGAAATACATTTCTCCCATGTGAAACTCAGGAGGCCCAGATTGTGGTCAGATAGCGGGCATGCCAGGTGTTCTACACTGGTGACAGCCCTATGGATAACTGGGTTATGGATGACTGGGTTACACATCCAGCCATCCAAGTGGACATGTAGGTCATGAACCGAGGAGTAATATTTGTATTTATTCAGGCTTGCATCTCTAGCATGCCAAGCATCCAATAAGCCCTAGTTGGTGCACTGCCTGTGGAACTCAGCATGCCAGCTTCACCGTCAGAGAGTCCAGTGGGGGTGAAATTGATAGGTCCAGACTCAGATCAGCATTGATGTTATCATCTCTCCCCTCTCCACCCCCATGACTATCAGTATGTCTGGTGCACGCGCCAGAAGCATGGTCAGTGAGTCACAAAATTGAGTTTGATTTGTGTTTGGTGGGTACACACTGCCCAGCACTAATTCAACTCCATTGAGTCACCCCCTAATAAAGACATACCTCCCCGCTCTATCAAAGTGTTCAGACATGACATCCATGGGCGTTCCCGGCCTAATCCAGATCAGGGTACTGCAAGCATGTGAGGAAAAGGTTGTGGCATGTACCCAGCCCCTCGATCTACATTTTAGAGCATCTACCTTCCCACCAATAAGGTGCGTCTCCTACAGGAGAGCTACATCCAACTTTCTGCACCATATATATGAGAGGATATTGTACCGCTTCACAGCAGAACCCAAAACCTGCATGATCCAGCTAATTAAGGTGTAAGGGGCACTTTGAGACATGGTAATACATTATAACCTCTCCCATCACCCTTCCATGACCCCATGCCCCAGAGCAATATTGGTGCCACACATCAAATGCTAATTCCAGCTCATTCAGTGTTGTCCTTTGCCATCAGAGTCAAACATTCCCAACTTCCAATCCCTGGGACAGTGTGGCAATGGCCACCCATCCAGAACCAGCAAACCAACCAAGAACAGCCATTAACTATGTAAGCATGAACAACTGACTCCACCATTGGGGAGGAGTTGGTAGGGAGTGGTTTTGATATCACTCTACCAACCATCCCACACCCACTCTCACCACTCCGCACTCGCTACAGGACAGTTTAGCACAAATACTTGCAGAACCAGCATCAGGGAGCAGCAGCAGGTAGTGTTTAGGATGCTCCAAATCTGCGGCATGTGTCCCCAAGAAAGAAGCCATGTGAGCTAGCAGGGAGCACCATGTGGTTATATAGTCAGCAGTTCGTAGGAGGTCACAGATGCCCACACCATTGCACAGTGTCCTAGAAGTCGTATGCCATGGGTGATGTGATCACAGGTGGAGATGAGTCGACATCATGTTTTCCACCTGAGTCTGAAACAACCCGGCTTGACCCAGTTGTGCATCAGCTGGTGCCAGAATGTTCCAATGCTGCAAAGGAGTTTTGAGTGCCCTCATTCTGCCATGTGTGGCCTGATCCTCCGAGGGCCCCACCACCCAGGGTCAGCTACATCTCTTCCTCTTTTGCCACAAGGTCTATACCACGTTGCACCTTTTGTGCCAGCCTATACCCTTTGAGCCATTCCTAGGCAGCTGTAGGGCTGTCGAAAAAGGTGATGTCATCCGCCATAGGTTTGAGACCGGCTGGTAGCAGTACCATATATTTGCCTCTCTGAGAGCCTTCTTCAGTTCAGTAAAGGAAGACCCTCCACACTGCACCTCCATAGTGTAGTCAGAATTGGTGCATTGGTGCGTTGACCACCTGGAATCTGCCCGCCTCCTGAGAACATTGCAAGATGATATCTGTATTACAGTAGTGCAGCAAACGTGCCACCACTGACCACAGCAGACCCCCTGGGGGTCATGGCCTTGCCGGAACTTGGTGTGCCCTCTGCAGGTCAAAGGATTGAGACAATCCTTGTGGGGCTATCTCCTTCTCAAGCCATGTCTCCAAATTACAGATCATATTCCAGCTGTCCACCTTTTCCGGAAGCCTCACTATCGGGGTTGTGTTGAATTTCCTGCCTTCCTGCCCTGGGTAGGCTAGTGTGAAGTCCCTTGTGTGTATGCTGAGGCAGCCCCAGTGAAGTGCAAGTTTGGAAGGTGACAGCTCTTCCTCCTTCATCCTGCCAGGGATGGTCCATTGTGCCAACTCTAGTCCACCTTTGTGATACTGTTTGGAAGGAATAAACAAAGGGCAGTTGCCAACTACACCTAGTCATGTGAACCAGGAACAGGCTACAGGCATCAAATGGTTAGTACAAGATATTACCAACGTCCTAAAAGTGGCATATTCAGAACTGTGACTTAAAATATGACTCTATCATTAAAGGGAGTTTTACATTACAATACCTCAGACACCAAACATGCCATCCCCACATGCTCCCAGATAAAAGTTATCACTTACTCGATGTAATAAGGTAATTAAATGTTATTCTATGGAGAGGTAGGCCTTGCAGTAGTGGAAAACTAATGTAGGAGTTTTTCAATACCAGGACATGTAAAACTTAAAGAACTTGTCCAACTCTTTAAATTAAATGCACCCTGCTCTATTGGCTGTTTATGCTGAACACTAATAGTGACTTATATGGATTATAAAGGACGGTTTAGGCCGAGACATGTTTTTAAATGGCTACTTAAGCAGGTGGCACAATAAGTGCTACAGGCTCACTAGTAGCATGAAAATAAACAGGCCATGTGTATGTGTTGTATCTCTTTTCTTGGGACTAACAAGTAAACTAAATGTACTAATTGGGTGTAAGTCGATTTCACCATGGTTAAAGGAGAGATCACAAGCACTTTAGCACTATTAACAGTGATGAAGTGCACAGAGTACTGTGGGCAACAAAAATGTGCTAATAAAAATAGGAGGGTTAAGGCAAAATGTTTGGGGATAACCCTGCAGAGAGGGCAAAGTCCAACTGTCTACACTGGATTAAACCATGGGAAACCAATCTCATTGTCTGTGGACACCATCTGTGCAGCTCCTAACCGTACCTTGCTCTCAGGGGCATCCCGGTAGGCAGGCACTACCACTGTAGCTGACAAAATGATATGGCCTATTTCACCCCTTGGATCTGACTTCTGTTTTCAACCCAAAGAAATCTTTGCTCAGCAACCAACGGAGGCAACTGACATCTGTCAGTATCAAAAGCCATGCCACAGGCCATCAACTGCCAGGTGGAAGTTTCAAGTGGGAACCTTGGGCAGGCCTCAGTCCCAGCATTGGGGCTGGCAAGGAGTTCCCTAAGGGCCCATGAGGTTTTTCTGACCTCTCAGGTTTCTCAGAGTGGAGGGCACAGCCCCGGGTGTTAGGCACCCTAATCCCACTCTCTTACCCACCAGTCCAGGGGTGATAGCCTGAGACTGGTTCTCCGGCCCAGAGTCTGTACTTTAAGGCTAAAGAGGTTAGAATGGTGAGTCCTTCCTTCCCCTAACCCTCTATCTAGGCCCCAAGCCCTCCACTGAAAACTGATCTTTCAGGGCACCTTGGGGGGCCACCACTCCCAGCTCCCCTGGCAGCAGTGACAACTTATTTCTCAGAATGCAGTCCATGAACATCTGGGGACTAACTATGACCCTTCTCTGGGTTACCTCCTCACCTTATTGAAGGGATACCAGGGACATGGGTTAGAACATGTCTACTCTGGTACTGATCCAGATGTCTGCCTCCTTGGCAAGATCCCCTGGGGTCAATTAGCTTGCTGCCCACTTGGTGTTGCTGCAGTTGTGTAAAATGGGTTTTGAGAATGTGCTCCCTCAGTATCAGGTTGTACTTCCCAATATAGTCACTGACTGTACTGCCCCTCAACCAGCCCCTCAGTGTCTTGCTGGTATAGTCCTACAAATCCACCTAAGACTGGTTTGGGAGTATGCAGCTGTTCCTGTACCTAAGACTATACCTTTCAAGGGGTCAATCCAAAATTAGCAAGTAGAATGGCCTTCATGGGAGCATACTACATCTGTTCTCCACCTCTTGTTTTGATAAGGGTGTCCCTCCACACCATTGGCATGTGTTTCCACAAGCTTGCTCCTCATTCCCCTTCTGGGGCCCTGTGCATTCTAAGGGCTGCCTCATATGCTGAAATCAATTACCCACATCATCCTCACCACATAGCTAGGCACCAGGTTTTGTGGTGTGCAGACTCATCTCTCCACTGGACACTGAGGGTATGCTGCTAGGTTGCTAGATTGTGAGGAATGTTTTGCTTTGATTTCCAGCTCCTTCATGAGCCGGTAATAGTTTATTTTCAGCCAAAGCCCTCTCAGCCTTCTCTTTTGCCAAGGCTCTCTCTGACTAGCTTTTCTCTCCTCTGCAGCCCTGTGGGCTGCTGCCTTTTCCACCTTAAGTTTGACCATCTGCAGCTTGAACTGTCTCCCTGCTTTCCTGTTTGCCAGCTCCTCTAGGGACTAGTTTTGGGCTGAGATACTGCGGCTGGCCTTGGATCTAGTAGGGTACCTCACTTCTCTGGCGCCTTAGTCAGGGGGCTGCCATCCTCCCATTCTATCTCCTCCTCCTGCTCCTCCTCAGCATCCACTTCCCCTTCCTCCTCCTCTGTAGTCTGTAAGTAACGGGCCTCCCACCAGGGCCTGAGGGCCTTCTGGAGCTCCTGCTTCTTGGAGCCCTTGGTTGCTCGGAGCCCTTCCTCCCTTCAGGATCCCTTGACCTCAGGCATGGTGTATTTCCAAGGTTTTTAATCACCAACTTCATGCTTGCAGGTAGGGTCGCGGATGCACAAAGTCAGGTAGAATGGAAGTGAATTTGGAAAAGCAAAAGAGGCCAATCAAGGAGAATTTAAAAAACTAGAATTGATATCAAATATTCATAAGGGATTTTTGTGTTATATAAATCACTGTATGATACTGCAGAAATACAGGTACTGACTCCAACCACTAAGCATCAATATAAGAAATTGGGCTGTTGGTTTACTAGGTGAACCCCCTACTCAAGCAACAGCCACAAACCTTGTCAGGATGAACCACAAAAATTCACTAAATTAACCTGTACTTAACCCTCCGGTAGCTTTGCACAAAAGGAGTCCAGCTTAATTTGGAGGCAATATGTAAAGTATTTATGCAATACACAAAAAGCAACAACGTGAAAACACAACACAAGAAAAATCACACACCAATTTAGAAAAATAAAGAAAAATGTAATAAATTATTTGGTATCAAAACACAAAAACTCCAATCAGTATAACTGGAGATAGGCAATAGGGAGACCGATTGAAAGTCACAAATTTAAGCTGACAGCAATGGAGCATGGGCCAGATATAAAAAACGAAGTTAATCTCGCTGAAAACATAGCCTTTTATAGTCCAACGCAAAGAGGTCTGTTTGCAGTGGAGGAGGCCATGAGGTGCAAGGAAAGCATCACAGATGGTCATTACTATAGTTTGAGGAACAGGCCACATGGCAGATGGTCGTTGCTGTATCATGAAGATCTGTCAGTTGTCGCAGATGGTTTTTGCTGAAGATTCATGTTGGAAGTCACTGAGGGCTGTCAATGCTGTAGTGTGAAATGATCTTGCATTGCCCGTTGTCGCGGATGGTCGCTATAGCATAAAGAGTTGGGTTCACAGGTGCTTCACATTGGCAGTCGGCTCTGATGGAAAGATCTTACCATGCACAGAACCATTCGTAGTTGCAAAGAGACCACAACTTTAGGACTTTCTTTTTTTGAGTCAGATGTGTACTATCTGATTCCAGCCAAGTTTCCAGGATCCGGTAAGGCACCTCTGGCGGATCAGGGACTCACTTTTGCAGAAGCCAGCAAAGCTCAGGCAATTCTCGTTGCAACTCCACTTGCAGGTCAGCTGGGCAGATGCAGGGAGACCTTGGTATGTGCCTGTAACCCAAGCAGCAGGGCAGCAGGGTGTCTTTTTTCTGTAATATCCACAGGGCCAGGAGTGTACTGAACAGTGGGTCTGAGTGGCCTCTTTTTATTCCTAGTGCCCACTTTGAAGTGGGAAAAGCTTCTGCAGGTTTCTTCTTACAGGGGTGTCTGGTATTTCCTGCCTTCCTTTCCTGGTCCCAGTCTGGGGGCATAATAGGTTAGGGTGTAGCCCTTTGTGTGTGTGCTGAGGCAGCCCCATTGAAGTGCAAGTGTGGTCGGTGACAGCTCTGCCCCATCATCCTGCCAGCTCTTACTTTTCTGATACTATCTGGTAGTATTACACAAAGGCTAACTGCCAACTAGACTGAGTCATGTGATCCAGGATCAGGCTGCAGACACCAAATGGTTAGTAGAGGAAAATGCCAACTTTCTAAAAAGTCTCACTTAAAATGCTCTTTGAGGAATTGTTTAGCTATAGTATGCGTACATATGATCCAGTCTTCAATTTATGAATAAGACAACTCTGTACTGTTAAAATCCAATATATTACTCAAGAGGATTCAGGAAGTTAACAAAATGTACAACAATTCCAACGAATGTCCATTTCATAAACAACAACACTTTATATAATCTCTCTAGATCATAAGATTGAATCCTAACTACAGATCCAGGAAGGAGTTATAACCCTCCTCATGACACAGTTCTGCACAATAATTGCCTGGTTTTCAGTCCCAGTTCAAGCAATATCATGAACTTTCAATTTAGCTTGGCAAATGAGAAGGTAATGTTGATGTTTCAGCCTGTAGTGGCAGCCAGAGATCCGTCAGACCATCTTTGGGACTCAGTGTTGTTAAATAATACAACAGGTTGCAAAAATAGGCTCTGTAGCAACACACCTTTCCAGTGATAGCCTTCCCTAGTGGATCTTTATTTGTGGATCGCTCCAGGAGGGGGATCCCAAAGCAGGGAGCCACCAATAGGCACCAGGGAGGGGGGAGTGGCCCCTTGAGCAAGGGCTTTACCTCCCCCTTTATTTGTTTTGGCCATATTCAGTCTTTATGAGCCCCTGGAGGGCGGCAGGTGGATGCCGTAGCCCCTAATCTGCACCCCTCCTGAGGGAGCAGAAAGCCCACTAGACACCGGGGAATATTTATTTGGTAGTGTAGGGGTGGAGCTGCCAGAATGGACATGGCAATGCCCCTACCCCTCCCCAATAAAATGGGGGGGATGGGGGCAGATGAGGATAATTTGGGACAGAAGGCCCACTAGACATTAGTGAAGATTTTATTTTTTAAAAGAGGGATGGGGGCTTCCCACCATGAACATGGACATGGCCATGCCCCCACATCTAATAAACAGGAACAAAGTGTTTCTGTGCCCTGTGGGGTCAGATGGGAGTAACTACTCCCGATCCGCTCCCCGGAGGGGAAGACCGCCCACTAGACGCCATTGAATAAACAACCATGGGCATGGTTATGCCCCCACCCCAACTGGAGGGGGCAACAGTCCTTCTGCTCCCCCTGCTGACTAAAGCATCTCATCCCACTGGCAAGAGGAAGTGGACATTTGTCTCTTGGGTATTGATTTCACATATGGGCCAAGAAAGATTGGTTAACTCCCAATATAGTCCCACTTACCTGGGAAAACCTACCACAGCCATCTGGGGGAGTCCAGAGTGGTATGCTTCATATGCACCCACACCATTTTCCTACCCACAATACCCTGTAAACATCCAACATTGTCTGAAGTCATGCATTTTCCCTACATTTCTGTGATGGAAACTCCCTGAATCCACAGGAATCCACACAATTATTACCACCCAGAATTGCTCCAATTATGCTGATAACAATTCTGCCCCACTTGTGTGGCTGGGCCTAGTGACAATGACAGCAGCAGATCCAACTGAGGTCAACAGGAGTCTCCACACAAGGTCTCCCATTGTCCTTGGTTTGATTTGTTACTGTTGCGGGACTAGGCCCAGCCACACAAGTGGGGCAGTGCTTTTAATGGCCCAGGTGGGGCAATGGGTAGTAGGAATGTTGTGGATTCCTGCAGATTCCAGAAGGTTCCATCACAGGAATGTAAGGACATGTGTGATTTCAGGCAAAGTTTGAGATTTGTAGTATATTGTGGGTAAGAAAAATCTAATGGGATCCACACATGTCACACCATCCTGGATTCCCCAGGTGTCTGGTTTTCAAAATTGTACAAGTTGGCTAGGTTTCCCTAGGAGCCGGCTGAGCTAGGGCCCAAACCTAGAGCTACCCAAGTTGGAAAAAGAGGATTTTGGTGGAAAAATTTGATGCGTCCTATTGAGCTTTGGGCTGTTTTTCTGTCATGAGTACTAGGTCTAATCACGCAAGTGAGGTACCATCTCTATTGGGAGACTTGGGGTAATGCCGGGTGGAATGAAGTTTGTGGCTTCCCGCATATTCCAAATCTTTCTATCGCAGAAATGTGAGGAAAATTAGTTTTTTAGTCAAAGTTTGTGGTTTGCAAGGGATTCTGGCTAAACAAATGTGGTGAAAGCCACACAACCGTGGAATCCCCTAGGTGTCTAGTTTTTAAAAATGTACAGGTTGGCGACGTTTCTCAAGGTGCCAGCTGAGCTAGGGTCCAAAATCTAGAGCTACCCACATTGGAAAAAGAGGGTCAGGTTTCGATGGAAAAATGTGCTGTGCTCATGTTGCTCTTTGGGCTGTTTCCTTTTGCGGGCCCTTAGGTCTATCCACACAGTTGAGGTACCATTTTTATCAGGAGTCTTGGGGAAATGCGGAGTGGAAGGAAGTTTGTGGCACCCCTCATATTCCAGAATTTTCCATCCCAGAAATGTGAAAAAAAATGGTTTTTTAACTCAAAGTTTGAGGTTTGCAAGGGATTCTGGGTAAAAAAATGCGGTGACAGCAACGCAAGTCAGACCAACCTGGATACCCCTACGTATTTAGTTTTAAAAAATGTACAGGTTGGCTAGAGTTCCTTAGGTGCCAGCTGAGCTATGGTCCAAAACCTAAAACAACTCACATTAGAAAAAGAGGGACAGGTTTAGATGCAAACTATCCCCAATAAGCAAAAAACGGCTCTGCACTGGGAAGAGGGGGAGGAGGCCTAGCAGCACAAGGGTTAATTTTAGGAGCTTTCAGCTAGCACTCTTCATCAATTACTTTGGTTTAGTGTCATTCACACTTTGCTTCTACCCACCGCTGCAAGGAGCACGGGGCAATAGATCAGCCGACTATTACCATTGATCCCTTTCTTTGGGGGTGATGTCATTATTTCTAAGCAAAATGCCATCACCCACAGACAAACTAGTCCCTTTCAGTGTATGGGACTTGTGGGCCATTAGTTGCATTCTGTTTTTAAAATTATACATATTTTTTATTTATTGTAAACTCTGAGATGACCCAGAAGCTTATCAGACACTATTAGCTGGCCCGCACCACTGGATACAATGGCCCGAATCCTGCATGTTCATAGCTTGCAGCCGCCCTGATTGGAAATGGGTTTTCAACCAATTCCAAGATGGCTGGAGATGGCCATCTTTGAACGGATTATCAACTCTTTCCAAAATAGTCACCTGTGTGTGCCTGTACGCACGTAGGCACATATTGGGGTGGACATCTTTGAACACTTTTGTAAAACTTTATTACAAAAACATCATAAGACATCTCCCTGTGCATGAAACCACACACAAAGGCACACACCTTTGAATGTTTCTGTTAAACTTTGCTACAAAAACATTCAAAGATGGTCATCTGTATATCTGCAAGTGTGGGCATCCAAGGCCCGCCATTTTCTTGTGGTTTTGTAATAATGATTTAGAAAAACATTTTAAAATTGGCAAATCCAATGTCAGACCTTCCACATTTTCCAATGATTGTTGGTTCTTAGAGTAGACTCAGTTTTGTGCCATAGCTTGCTGTATTTACTCCACCATATACAATCCTCCATTTGCAATTGGAATACTTATCTTCCATGTAGTACAAAAGCGAGACAGGCTGACTGACCTCTGACTAACCCTGACTGCATTAGTTCAGAAATCCCATGGGAGGGATGAAAACCCAGAACATTATTAATGGATACAGTTTTTACATTTTCACACAGATGTCTTTACAAACATACTAAGTAGTGACTCCAGGCAGCATTGTCTTACCTAAAGGACAAGGTCAAATTAAAGCCATTTGATATTAAATGAAAAACAAATCCTGGCAAACAGAAATCTACAAACATATTATTTTAAATACACTACATCCTAAAATCTAACAAAATGAACTAAACATGGCATATCAAAAGACTGTTTAAATGCACAATAGTAGGCTAACTAAACCCTAAAAACGATGGGGACAGTTATTGCCAAACGATAATGCTGAGTTAGCATTGCCCAGCTAGTTTCTGTGATTTGGAAACTATTGTTTGTATTCAAAATTATTTACAAATGCACACATGCCAACATTTTAGAAGAGAAAAGTGGGAGATTTCTAGAAAAAATCGGGATAATGTACTTCCCCCATTGACTTCTATTAGGGCCTGAATCTGGTTACTGTTATGTGTGGGATTTGCAAGTCTGCTGCTGGAGGATCTAAGATTAGATACACAAATGTGCGGTGTTTTTCCTCACTTGTCAGGAGCAGGAAGAAAGCGCTAGGGCAGGCAGAGAGAGCACAAATGCTGTGCACTGGCCCGCGGGAGCAGGTTACTGTGTCAGCTGAACCCCGCAGAGGAATAGGGGTTCTACATGCAGGAATCGGGAGACTAGCGTTGAAATCGGCAGTCTCCCGCCTGAATCGGGAGGATTGGCAGGTATGCAAATACACAAAGGTAACATAACAACAGAGTCCTCAGAAAATGTATTCTTTATTGTTCTAATTCCTATGCGTAATGTTCTGGGGAAAATTAAGCACAGTTCATTTATATTCCTTAAACACCCCATTCCAAGGCACCAGAAAAGATAACATTTTTGAGTTAGAAAAAACTCTTGAGAACCCCTCCCCCGGGGCCTGGTTTCACGGGAAAACAAGTATCTTTCATGTGACCGGTCAAATATGTAATCAGTAATTGAAAGCTGGGTTTTTAAGAGACAAGTAAAAGACATAATCAAGAAGTATCTTTCCAAAGTATCTTGGAATGAGCAAACAGACGAACAGGCTCAGGGCACAAAGGACAAGAGATATTTGCAGCATAACCTCCTGACAGCTAGTTTGAGATTGAGAACCTGTGACTCTCACATAAGTGTCACGTTAGCAGGGGGTGGTTCACCAATTCCAAAATCGGTTCAACCATTTCTCTAGTGTGTTAATTTACGGATTAATCAAAGTTTAAATATGTAACTGGACCATAGTCCGAAACCCTATATCACCAGTTGCTATTGGTAACGAGGTGGGTCCAGTGACTGCCCCAGGCTCCCCTTGTAGCCCCACAAACTCGATATTTCAACCGCAGTCAGATATGGTCCCCTAAAGTTGGGTACTTCATAGGTGTCTTATCAGCCCACCCAAGTTTCCTATGGTTCATGCGTCATGCGAAGCTCCTATCCAGGCTTTTGTCTTTCTACACTGGGATTTGTAGTATTGTTTATTCTGTTATAAAACACGACTGCAAGCCCCAGAATTCAAAGAGAAAACGTGGACTGGGTATCATCACGCTTGGACCTGGAAACGTATGACTTATTTTATGACGTACAAACCTATTTCCAGTGCATTTGTCCCCCGTCTGAACTTTTAAGGCCAGTTGGAGCAGTAGCTTGTCCACCTTTGAACTGTCTTTCCAAACCCCACCCCACCCCGGCGCCTTGTCACAGTCTACCACAACATCACTCATTGTGTTAACCGGTCCTAGGAATTCTGATTTTGGAATAGTCCTTTTGGGCACAGTTTTGTGCAAAAATGGCCTTGGGTGGGCATCCCAATTCACTTTTGGGTGTTGGACTTTTGTGTGTTTAAATCATGAATGTGATTTCTGCGATAATTATCATATTGCATTGCACATGGGCTCAAATTAGATTGCATGCAAATTTGCATTTTTACAAAGGTACACGGATTGTGTCAGTTTCTCGAGTAACATTTCTCTGTCAAGGAATAATGTACACAAAAGATCACACAACATGCTGTAAGGAGACTGGTTTTAGAAGAAAATGTGCTGCTCGAGAACATGTTTTTTGGCGAGGCATGTTTTCCACTAACCAGTTTCCTGACAACAGAAGTCATAGGAAAGCTCGTGCAAAATATTGAACATTTCGTTTTACTTCAATTTGGTCAATGGGATTATGGTGTGACTTTTCAGTGGTGTAGCACAAGGGCCATGGGCACTAATGTGAGAAAGCAAAATGGGCCCTCATACCATCACTGGTTGAGGAATAAAAAAGCAACAATAAATTGCGTGATCCGACTGCTCCACTGAGCCCTACTGACATTGCACCTACTGAGTTAAACATAATAATTCCACTGTTCCCTAACAACGAAAATCACAACTTCAAAAGACTACACAATATGGACATATGGATATCCACCCTCCACTGCCATCTTCCTGTGCTATGATACTGGGCAGCAGATATTACTCTCCAGCGTGGAGACAAGTTATTGAAAACTTCAGCAACTGGGGACTTCCATTTGAATCCCTGGACCCCCACTTAACGAAAGTGTGTGACCTTGTGCACATCACTTTGTGACCTTTATTAGAAGCACATACCTGCAATTAATTTGCAGTTTGTGCGTTAAATGGGAATTCATAAAGAATGAACGGTCTCTTAATGAAGCATGAGGGACCAGAGCATGCGCAAAAGGCAAGGCAACAGAAGTCATCAATACTTTTTGTGTAATACTGTTCCTAGGTTACGAGTTTGGCAATGTTAGGTTGTGTATGAATCGTTCATCATAATTGAAAGAGAGACACTGAAAGGAGATTGACATGTTTTATTTTTCTTCCCACATTGATTGTGAAATACAATTGAAGGCCCTAGTTTCTTAGAGGTAGTTAAAAGTTTTTATTTTACATTTTTCCGGGAGTTCATGGACATGAGATCAAAAGAGACGCTCCATAATTCAGCAAGACCCTCTGTTGTGCTTTAAAAACACACAGCATGCTAGGATAGAATTATTTTACATTACAGAAAACATAGCTGTGTCAAGCACGTTATGATGAGGTTCTGGCACAGTCTTAACGCTTCCATGACCTTTGTCATCCTCCTGTGCTCATTTCTGACCTGCCAAGTGTCTGGAATAAGTACAGCAAGGTGCCAAAGGTCAGTGGAGTGTGTAAACCTTCCAGTGATGCCGCCTCTGCAAAGACTCACATGTATGTGGATGAATGTCAGAGATGTATGTAGCCATGGGATAGTTTGGTGGCCTCACTTTCCTGGCATGTGGGCACAGACGGGCTGTTGAGGTGCCAGGGATTCTATAAACGTTTGGCTGAGGAAGCTCTGAAAGGGTGGAGGAGGTGTCCATCCTGCCACCAGCACCTTTCACACAACATGTGCAGCACCAGCTTACAGCTCCACATCGGTGCCTGTGCGCTTCTACCAGCTTGAGCTGAGGTTGCTTCATAGTTGAATGACTGGTGTGGGTGGTCATCCAGTTGTAAAGCATCTCAGCTGAGGAGTAGCAGAATTAATCCTAAGCCATACATTTTCAGAAAGCATCTGCTTGCTTGGGCCGGCCTACCTCCACTTGACACCTTTAAGCCTCTCCACCAGGTAAGAGTAAAGGCTGAGCCAGGCCACACATAGGTGCGAGCTGATAAACACCATAGCAGCCTTTTAGATGGCTGCAGGTGGTTGCCTGTGGGTCGGGAGCTGCCCTTGTCTGTGTCCTGGTGCCACTGCACCCGCAGCACCACTATAGGATGGTGAAGGCGGAGTGGTTCAACCAGGAAGGTCAAAGAGCTGTAGTAGGTCCAGGGTGGAGAAGAAGGGGCATAGCTCCAAGATGGCGAAGGAGGAGTTTTAAGTTCAGGGTGGTGAAGGAGGTGTGGTAGGTCCAAGGTGGTGAGGAAGGAGTGGTAAATCCAGGGTGGTGAGGAAGGAGTGGTAAGTCCAGG
Organism: Pleurodeles waltl; assembly: GCF_031143425.1. NCBI lineage: Eukaryota > Metazoa > Chordata > Amphibia > Caudata > Salamandridae > Pleurodeles > Pleurodeles waltl. The sequence continues at coordinate 668,969,311 of NC_090440.1, forward strand.
ATGGTGAACGAGCAGCACAGTTACAGGATGGGGAGGAGTGGATGGTCCAGGCAGGGAGAAGGTCCTGGACGACTAACCAGTAGGCAGTTCTTGAAATTGAAAAATAGAAGTGCAGGTACTCTGTACGTGAGTACCTGCTTGTTTCTTAGAAGTGTCGGTACTCTCCAATTAAAATTATTACGTTTTTCCTGAGAAGTACTCTACCTCTCAAAATAAAAAAGTGCCAGTACTCAGTACCGGGCAGTACCGGCCCATGTAAAGCACTGCCAGTAGGTCAAAGGGAGTTAGAGATGAAGGTGTAAAGTAAAACCCTTTATGTGTGGGACACAATGACCAGTAGGTCTAAACCAGGATACGAGAATGGGAGAATGTGCTTTTTATCAATGAGCCAGTTTTGGTGTATCTGTAAGCTAAGAACCCTCTCATAAAAGCTGCCTTTTACACACTGGAGCTATGTCCGTTTGTTGGTTCATACCGCTGCCTCACTCACTCAAAATCCTGTGCTGCTGAGCAGAGTACGGCTCCGGAAGTTAATAATTATAGAGCTTAAGGAGATAAAGTTTATCCTCTCGTGAAGAGAACAAACTTTCTTCAACCCCTTAAGGTTGCGGCGTTGACATTGCAAAGGTTACCTCCAACCCCACAGCCCGCCCACACACCCTCCCGCGACCTGAAGGCAGAATCTGTGCGCTGTGGGAGCCCAGAGAGTGGGGCGGGAAGGGAGCGGTCCAGGGAGAGGGAGACCGAGCTCTTGCCAGGGAGAGGGAGACCGAGCTCGTGCCAGGCAAAGGGAGACCGAGCTCGTGCCAGGGAAAGGGAGACCACAGCTAGTGCCAGGGAGAGGGAGACCGAGCTCGGGACAAGGGTAGGGCAGGTGGCCGGAGAAGAGGCAGCCGAGCACAGGCAGCTGGTGCCCGGACGACGGCAGGTCGAGGGAAGGGCAGTCGCAGCGGGAGCAGACAGGGGGCAGAGTAGGTCGAAGAGCGGAGGCCCGGAGAGAGCAGACCAGACAGAGGAAAACTGGAGGAAAGAGCAGGGGGAGTGGGGCCGCTCAGGCAGGTCGGGGCGTGCAGGCCCAGGAAAGAGCAGCCGAGGAAAGGGCAGGTCAGGGAAAGAGGAGGCAGAATAACCCAGGCGGAGGAGAGAGCAGACGGGCCTGGGAAGGAGAAGGGGGAGAGGAAGGTGGCACAGGCACCTCAGGAGGAGGCCGAGGAGGAAGATCAAAGGAGTACCCGATGAGCAAAGAGAACAAAGAGTCGGACAAACAAGCTGCAAGGAAAGGAAAGCGAAGAGGTGAAGAAGGCAGAATAGAACTGAAGGAGACAGGGGGGCATGAGGAAGGTCGAATGTGGTAAGGGCGAGGCAGTGGTGAAAGTTTTGATGAAGAAGGCAGAAGTAGAGAGGTGGGAAAACATGGAAGTCAAGAGGGACAATGAAGTGAGAGAAGAAGAAAACGCGAAGGGGCATACAATTATAGTGTTATAAAAGAGACAAGCATCACAGAAGGAGAAAGACTAAATGATAAAGAAATAAGACTTGGAGCCAGAGACACAAAATTACAGAGAGACAGGAACTTGAGAGAGAAGACAGAGAATAGAGATAAGATTCAAGAATATAATACATGTGGCTAAGAAGGGGAAATAGGGTGTGACTGAGAAAAATAGGTCTCACTGCACTCGATTGCCATATATTGACCACTGGATGGTCACCAGCTTGTGAAATCTAAGCTCGAGGGGTTTAATCCATGCAATGAAATAAACCTTGATTACAATAATGTGTCTGGGTACCCAATATAATAGATCCGGGCAGAAGGGCTTTAACAGTGAGAGAGAGAAGAGGACACACGTAGGCCAGGATAGCAGAAATTAGAGTACGGCCATTGAAAGAAGAGCTGAGCTGCTTGCCTGGGCACAGGGCTTAGACCGCTCCATGATATGTAACTGTCTTTTGGCTGCAGAGAGGAGTCTCAGTTGAAAGAAATGGATGTCTTTGAGGGCCTACACAGTGTGGACCTGTCGCCCGTGCCCTCGACCAGCCTGGGTTACGATGTCATTAAGGCCAAGGATGCCAACACCGCTGTCTATACTGCTTCAGCCTTCTTCCACCAACTGGAGAGCCGCTTCTGGCCACGGGCAGCAGAACCGGAGAGTCACCGCCGGGAGGACACCGTGGAGAGTCATCACAAGTAAGTGGCCACCCATGTATCACTGTTTACAAAGAGAAATTTAACAGACTAATGGTACACAATCACATAGCCCACTCTTGAAGTACATTGTAGTGGAAAATAAATCAAGACTGAACCTGACAAAAGGGATCGGGTCACAGCCTTCAATTCATCATTTATTGATTTTTATAAAGATGCTTCTAAACTACAATCCTAGCCACAGAGCTCAACGGGAAAAAGAACAATCAACAGTAAAATAACAAGTGGGTAATCACAAGGGTAGCTCTGGGATCAAGCGACAAGTTATCCATGCTTTCTGAAAAGAGTGGAGTCAGAGTGGCATTCTTAGAGCTCCTAGGCTTAGAGCAACACAGGAAGGGAATTGGTTAAGCGTTCGAGTTATCTTTGTTTTTGGGTTGTCTAGTGTTCACCATGTGGTTTCTTGTGGTGCTATGACTGATGTATAGTTTTTTGTACGGGTAAGAGTGTTGACAGAGAATGAAATGCTTGAAGATGATGCAGTCGATTTGCAATGTGGCCGTAGCTTCCAAAAGTGATGGAAAGCAAGGAGAGGGGTGAATTGATCCAATATCTTTGCCCTAAGTGAGAGATATGCTGAAAATAGGTGTGCAGTTAGCAGTAACAGAGTGGTTTCAGGAATGCCACCAATCACTGCATTTCTACCATCCATAGAGAAAAAGAACTACGAATTCCTGTGGAATACAGCAGAGTGAGTCATGATCAGATCCAGTGTTATTTCGGATGCTGAGGCGAGAATTGCATTTTGCCATTCGATTTCCCATACCAACAAGGCTTTTGTAAAAGCCGTTTGTTGCAATACGGCACCCTCTTTCCGTCAGTTATGGTGGCAATGTAAGTCTGCTCCCTGCAATGGCTTTGATGTAGCATCGTTAGTCACTGTGTTAGGGGGGGTCATGTTTATTGCAGCATCCTTTCTCTATTAAAGGAGACCTCCTGGGTGAGGGAACCAAAAAGGCTCTTCTTTTCACAGTAGGATCCCTTCTACAGATAGAAATGGTATTCAGCACAGAAACTGCAATAAAGTATGCAGTAGGGGTTCACATTCAGTCCTGTCTTGACCTCGTTGAGGTAGCACGTGGGGATGACCATTGTACGAATGTGTAGTACATCTTTCAGAAGTAAAAGGGTCCCAACTTCTGTCCTGCTTGCAGTCTGAAGCCAGATTGAAGGCAAGCTAAGAGGTTGCGCCTGTAGATGTTCTCATAAAGTTGATTAGATACAATGGGCCTTATTTAGAGTTTGATAAGTGGGATACTCAGTAAAAACATTACGGATATCCCATCCACTGTACTGCAAGTGCTGTTGGCTATCATCAGGGCCACTGGAATTATGCAATTCTGCCGCAGTTTTCACAGAATTATATATTTGCCTCATTTGCAACCTAATCAATGACCTGCTGCATAATCGGCAGATTTTAACCCCAAAATTTAGTTTTTAGCTCAAACGGTTAAAAATTTACTAAAAATGCAGCAACATGAGTTTCCAGGCAGTGGAAGGCCCGTTGCAAAGGTTGACTAGTTATATTTTTGTGGCTTATTGCTATATTTGGGTGCTAAACTGGCACTAATGAGGTACAATCAATGCTCAGGCAGTATTAACACTTTGAAAATGTCAAAATAATGAAGTAGTACTATCACAAAATGTGCCACATTATACCACATAATTTGCCTTTTCATGCTGCATAATTTACTCAACCCTCCCGTACCACATAATTCCAAAGCCCCTGGCTGTAATGCAACTGTAACATGGCAGCTGAGACATCCGTCACATTTGTGATTTAGTATACCTTCTACCAAACTTCAAAGAAGGCCCTATGTTATCTGTTTTAGTTACTTGTCTCTAGTTTTGAAAGCTTGAGGGATGGAAGGATTGAAAATAGCTGGGTGAGTTGTGATGTTCATTTTGAGTCTGGAAACCCAAAGCTGGGTTTACCAATCTGCAGCTATCTGGTCGGCTGTTGCATCTTGAACACAAAAATTAAAGTTACCAGTTCAGGATACAGGGATTCACTCCCGGCATCCTGAAAAAAGAGTGAAGAATCATAAGGGGCAGTGGGAACATCCTTGATGCCCTGGGTAAGGTGGAGAAACCAAAGGAACCAACCCAATGTTAATCTTTTACCTATTGATGACCTGGAATGTTAGAGGGATTGCTAATTACACCAAATGAAATTAAGTACACCAGGACCTGCGTAGACGTAAAATCTAAGTGGCTCTCCTACAGGAGACCAATTTGCAGACTTTGAACCTCGAAAGCATACCCAAGTGGTGGCGGGGAACGCTGGTGGGAACCACATATTCTCGATGCGCTACGGGTGCGCTTATATGGGTGGCACCAGGGATACCACTGTAGTGTTACACACCAGGGTAGATCCAGAGGGGAGATATGCAGTACTGGAGGGGATTCTAGATGGCTTCCCAGGGTCACTAAATTAATTAAATGCACCGAACACCAACCAGGTCCTCTTTTTACAATCTCTCACCCTGGGGCTGGTCTGGAATGCACTAGGATGGAAATTTTAACTGTGTTCTGGACCTCTATTGAGACAGTCTCTTGCCTGTCAATACCAAGGGTGCACTCAGTCGCACTCAACAACTTATGTATTGGGTTAACCACATTCACCTGGCGCAGCTTACACCCCCTGCTGTGAGAATATTCCTTTTACCCGGGGCTATACAACCTCTACACTAAAACTGACCTTATCTACTGCTGCCCAGAGGCACTCACAGCAGTAGTCTGGGCGGAATTCCTAGGTTGCACCATGTCCAACCATTGCCTTTAGCCACTCGAATTTACCTGGGGACACGGGTGCCCCAGTATACCCACTTGGCGCCTTCCCACAGACGGTCTACAGGATGAGGTGTTTCATGCTACCCTTGCAGAGCATATCACTTTTTACTTTGCAGACAATGAGGGCATGGTGCCCGATACAAGCATTGAATGGGACACTTTCAAAGTGGTCCTGCAAGGGCATGCGATCGAAACAACGTATGGTGCCAAGACAGTGCTATGTAAAGAGTTGCACATGCTCAAAAAACAAACATCTGTAGATACGAACAGATGTTACTGAGTGACAAACGGCTGCTGCAGAACTGGCAGGGGTGCATGTCTACATTAGAGCAGCTGGACAGAATAGATTACAAAGATGACCTAACCCAGAAACATACCGAGGGCGATAAAGAAGGTGAACTCCTGTGTAACCTTGGTGCATACTAATTGGTTACCCTGAGGATCAGTCTGAGACAATGTCAATGGTGTCCTGGTGGAACTTTGTTTTATCTCTTCTTCCCTGTCCCCTTTTCTCAGCATTGTTTGCTTACTGCACTGATATTAATTCCTTTTGCTTTGTATGCATGTAGCTGGGGCAAAGGTGGCCTGGCATCAGGATTCTCTGCTAATTTGACCTTGGAGCCCTAACGTTTTTTATGCCATTGTACTGGTAGAGTCTTTTTCGAAGTGACCAGAATTGAGGATGTTGAGTACACTAAAGACCTGATATAGAGGTTAGCAGTCAGGTTACTCTGTCACAAAGGTGACTGATATCTCATCCCCTTTATTACATGTGCCATAGGATATAGTGTTCTTGTAATAAGGCCAACAGGGTATGTGTCATGTTTGTGACAGAGTAATCCGTCCGTCAAACTCTAAATCAGGCCCTAACTCTGAAAGTTGTTATTCACTTTCTGGTGTATGTTTTTAGTAGAGGAGGACTACCAGTAAAATTATACATCCAGATGCCAATTTAAATGGATGACAAAATGAACTGAAATCAGTTGTCACTGAAGTTGAACAATTATTGGCAGGGGTTTATGCAAGATAACCTGCATTCAAATAGGGCCTTGCCACAGTCAAGGGTAAAATGACATTTGAGTTTTGAGAATAAAGGTAGTTTCAAACAAAGAGGTGCCTGCAGTAGTTGTTGGAGAAGATCAGAGGGGAGGCAGGGCACAATGACATGTTGTTTAGAACTTGGGGCCTAATTACGAGTGTGGTGGCCCTCAGACAGCCACACTCGCTGTAGCTGTCGGACCTCCATGGTTGTGGCAGTCCAACTGCCACTTTACGGGGTTGGAGGGCAGCCCTGCCAACCTACCGTCATCTCCACCAGGATCGGAGATCCCGACGGGCTGACAGTGGGTGCAGGTTGGAATCAGCCAGGGCAGCACTGAACTCAGCGCCACCCTGTTGATTACAACCCGGTTCTCTGCTAGCCTTTTCATGGCGGTGAAAGCTGGCGAAGAACAGGTGCAGGGTGCCACATGGGGGCCCCTGCTCTGGCCATGCCTGTGGCATGGGCAGTGCAGGCACCCCACTGCCCAGCACCCTTGTAATGTGCACTGCATGGCTGTGCGCATTACGAGGGTGCTGGTGCCTCTTGCGGGCAGCAGCATTGCCGCCGGCTCAATTACGACCCGGCGACAATGGTGCCACCTCTTTCCTGCTGGGCTGACCAGCGGAAACCTTGGTGATCCTTGTTGATGTGGTGGCAGCCAATCAGATCTCAGCATGAGATCTGTGATCTCCGTAGATCCACCGCAGCATGATATATACAATGTATAAAACTAATAAACAGATTTACACCATACCACAAAAGCAGTCTTCGGGCCCTGATCTAGCATTCTGCTAAATGTGGTGTAAATCCATTTAGCAGTTTGGTCTGTAGCTGTGTCTAACATTCCTATGGAAAAATTTTGGGACCCCTCTTTTTCTCAGATGCCGCATGACAGATCATACTGAAACTTTTCAGGAATGAGCTGAGGTGGAAAAATCTTTTTTTTGGAAAGTTTTGTGAAGATTTGTCAAATGACACCAAAGATAAGCACACCGAAAAATGCATTGACTATGGAAACATGATCATGCCTATAACTCTATACATAGTTCAAAATGAATGAAGAGGCAAACACACTCCATGGCAAGTTGGAAGAAAAAGAAGAAAATACATTACAAGCCCTCTGGGTAATGCTCTGTTTCCACTGGGATGGTGCCTACTAATCCAAAGGACTGCCATAGAGGGAGACCCTGGGAGAAAAGTTAATCGTCATTCTTATCGTCTGCATTCCTGGTCGCTGTTGAAGACCACAACTTTGTAATTTAAATTCACAGCTCCAAGATGCTCTCTATTGAAAATAGGTTTGATTGACATTGATAGCCTAGCACCACCATCACCCCCGCTTCAGTAATTCTTAGACTTCAAAGCATTGAAAGTGCACAATGGCATTTCCCTGGAAGTATTCCAGTTGCACAACAGTCTCCTTCGCTGTCAAGCCACACCATTCATCAACTGCGCAACCACTGCCACACCACATTTCGCTGTCCCTCAGAACAACATTGAGATTTTTTGATGATGACCAAAATATTGTGTCAAAAATATTGTGGAACAGAAATCGTCATAAAAGGGTAAGTATATATATTTCATTATGTGCAATTTATTTAAAATATTAAACTAAAAACGAATAATATAATTAAAAATAGATAATCTTACATATTCAGATATATATTAAAATACATATATCTTTTAAAATATAAAAAATAAAAAATAAATACATTAACATATTATTAAAATACAATTTAAATTAAGAAAAATGCAATTTAAACATTAAATTACAAAAATAAAAAATACTAACAATCCAAAAAAACCTAGAAAAAATGTTGGACTTTGGAGAAGTTAGATCTGCTATTCCTACTCCAATGTAAGCAGCAGTAGGGAAAATGTTCTAATATTTTTTCTCCAACTTAAACAAAAGCAGGGAAAGTATCTGACTAAGGAGGGGTTAAATTTACAATTTTCACTCTAACCTAAGCAGCAGTAGAGAGAAAGTGTTCTAATAGTCCCATTCCAACGTAATCAAAAGCAGGAAAAGTACTGGACTTTGAGGAGTTGAATTTACTATGCTGAAGCAGAAAAAGTGTTGGACTTCGGAGGGTTCTCATTTACTTTTCCCACTCCAACGTCAGCTAAGCAGGGACAGTTTTAGACTATGAAGGGGTGAATTTTAATATTCTTGCTCCAGCACGAGCAAAAGCATTGAAAATATTGGACTCAAAAAGGGTTATATTTCATGGGGGCGGCCAGGGGGGACTAGCGCCATGACTTATTTGTCCTATTCCCTTGCCCTTCACTCTTGTATTTCCCCTCGCCCTCCCTCTCTGTTCTCCCTGGGGACCTTCTGGTCTGTATCACCTTTGTTAGGGGTGGATTGTGTTATTTTTCTTATTTTCATTGACTTCTCAGATGTTCTCATTCATATGATGTCTTGGACTTGCCTGAGCTGCTACGTTTTGCATCACTGTTACATGTCTGTATGTGAAAATTCTATAAAAATCAATAAAGAATCAAGATTAAAAAAAAGTTTACATTTACTATCCCCACTTCAGTATTAGGGCCTCATTGCGAGTTTGGCGGTCCGACCACCCACAGGCTGGAGGAGAAGACATCTAAATTAGGACATTGGGGTTGATGCATACAGAATCCCGCCAAAGCACCGCCGGCACCCCCGGCGCGGTCAGACCGCCGCAGTTAATTGGAGCCACCACCAGTCTGGAGAGGACCATGTTTCCGCCAGACTCATTACGAGGATGCACACCGCCAAGATTTTCACTGCGGTTGGACCACCAGGGAACACCAGGCAGAAACGAACAGTATAAAAGGAGACACTCACCTCCAGGAAGCCATACTCGTCCGAAGCCGCCATCAAACCACAACTAGACGTCATCCCGCTGCTCCTGGTCACAGAATGACAACAGAATCATCGCCAACTAGGAAGACTTCAACCATAAGTATGCCCACTCACCCGTTACAGTTGTAAAATGTATAAGTTTGAACAGCTACATAACATACCGTGGGGGGTGCGAGGGCTGTACTCACACGTAATAGTACAGTGACACACACACTCACATACAGCAACAAATACACCCACACATACACAGCACGTACACTGCAACCAGCAGACACACATACACACACCGGACGTCAATAAAACACAGTTACGCACGGCAACACAGCAGAGGCCTAGCCTCACAAATTCACATACAACATACAAACTCGTAACAACAACACCACAACCGCACAAATATTAACACATGTCAAACACTCACAACCGACACTGGCCAGGGACTCCACACACATACAACCATCTGTGATGAAACACACACAATCACACCATCATATAACCTAGCAATGGACATACACATCACACACATACACAGTACACCAAACCTGTTATGCCGTGCACAATACATGCAGACTCAAACAGTCTAAAACACACAAAGCCACACAGCACTACAACAAACACATGTCAACACTAACACAACACACCACCATGACAACAACATTTCAGCTACATACACATGCCCATCACACAAAACACACCCTATCCCTGTGGGATAAATGCACTGCACACAACCTCACAGACTGCTCTGACAATACTGGAAGCATCAAGCAGCACACATACACCTACTGCCACACAACCAATGTCAGCCAGGAACAACTCAAACCTAGGAAAGGAAATGCAGGACAAGATGTAACCAAAAAGCCAACAACTGGTTGGTTAAAACATATTATTGTTTAAAAAAAAAATAGAAGTCCAATCCCATTGACCAGTCCGTATATACAATATTTGCACCAAAGGCTCAAAATGGTGCCCTAACCTGACTCCTGACTGCCTTGTTACCTCCACAGGTAGGGGGCATCAAGGGGGCAGGCAGGCACCTCATGTCACGGTTCACTCTGGGCTTACCGTCGAAGTTGATGAGAGGTGGGGAACGACCCCGGTTCCGGCAGGTTCTGCTTTGGCCGAGGTAGGTGCGACCCCTTCCGGTAGCCACGGTGCTGTTTGACAATAGCAAGCCACGACAGTCCGTGCCCTCCAGAAGGAGCCCCAGAGGAAAAACCCCAAAAGGGTAAAAAACCTCCAACAGGAACTCCCTGAAACAGAAGGAGGACACAAGGACGTTAGGGCAGAAGATGCTGGCGTTCAGGAGTACTGGAGACGAAAGACAGGTCAAGAATAACTGCCTTCTCAAGAGGAAACCAGCCGGAGCGTGACTACCACCACAGGAGTGTTGCAACGCAATGAGAAAGAAGCTAAATTCCCCTTATATACCCCTAGACAGGAAGTGAAAAACAGGAAGTAGAAATACCACCATCTTGGATTGGGGAAAAGGTCATGATTAATGATAGAGAACATGTGTCTAGAAAAGAAAAGCAATGCATGCTGGGAAGAGAGGATGTGAACAGCATGCTGGGAAAGGAGAAAGCATGTATAAAAGGAAATCATGTGCATGCAGTCGGCTTTTGCCAGTGTGACCGGTAAGTGAGGGCAAAGAGGGTTTCCAGAACATGTATAATGCACCAGAGTGTTAAGCGCACTGAATGCGCTATGCGCGGCAGGTTCGAGATCCGACTCGGAGTCTCTTCCCCTGCCGTGTCTGTCCTGGAAGTGGTGAATGAAGGAAGGGGGCGCGGCGGGTGCCGCGACCCCTGACCTGAGTCGGGGCCTCCCCCGTGGCCTGCTTGCGAGCTGCGGCTTCCCCCGCGGCTCGCCTGCGGGCTGCGGTGTCTCCCAAGTGCTGCTTGCGGCCACTGCGCGACAGTAGGTCCCCCCCGAGGCCCAAGGTTTGTGAGGGAAAAGCCGGAAAAAGCAACGGACCAAAAGAGGGGCATGAACTGAATGGGCATCTTCCCAGGAACACTCACTCATAGGGTAGCCCTTCCAATGAATAAGATATTGGAGGCGTCCATGGAAAAACCGAGAGTCACAGATTTCCTGGACCTCGTACTCGGGCACATTATCAATCAACAGAGGGGGAGGACAGGAGAATTGTCTGTGAAATGGATCAGGAAGGTAAGGTTTGAGTTGAGAGACATGGAACACAGGGTGTATCTTCCAAGTCTGGGGCAGACGAAGACGCACAGACACTGGATTAATCTTTTGGAGAATCAGGAATGGACCATAATAACGGGGTTTAAATTTGTTCTGAGTAAGTCGGAGAGGTAAAAACCTAGAGGAAAGCCAAACCTTATCATGGACCTGATACTGGGGAGCCTCACAACGTCCTTTATCAGCCATCTTTTTCATGCAGGATTTAGTGGCCACAAGGTTAGAATGGATAACACGTTGGACACCCCGTAGCTGCCAAACATAGGAAGAGATGGCAGGAAGATTGGAAGTATCTTTCAGGGGAGTAGGGAAGGCCTTAGGATGGAAACCGTAAGATCCATAGAAAGGAGAGACTTTCGAGGCACTGTGTCTTGAGTTGTTGTAGGAGAATTCTGCAAGTGGTAAATAGGTAGACCAATTACTCTGCGTAGCATTGCAGAAGCTGTGTAAATATTGTTCGAGGCCTTGACTTAGTCGTTCCGTCTGTCCATTAGTTTGAGGATGGAACCCTGATGATAAGGCCACTTCGATTCCCAAGACCTTACAGAATTGTTTCCAGAATCGGGAAATATATTGAGGACCCCGATCCGAGATAAAGACCTGAGATAATCCATGAAGTCGACAGATTTCTTGTGTAAAGATTTGGCTTAATTCCTTGGCCGTTGGTAACTTTCTTAATGCTGTGAAATGAGCCATTTTGGTGAAGGAGTCAACGGTTACCATAATTACTTGATTTCCCACTGAAGAGGGTAACGAGCACATGAAATCAGTGGAGATAGTGTGCCATGGACCTGGGGGAACGGGTAATGGGCAAAGCAATCCTACTGGTTTAGTACCGGGTGTCTTGGCTTGAGCACATATGGGACAGGATGATACATAATCTTCAGTATCCGTCTTGAGAGTTGGCCACCAGAAGGAGCGAAGCAGAAGTTCTTGGGTAGCTTTCATTCCTCGATGACCTGCGATGGGGGAATCATGGCACATACGTAAGGCTTCAGTCTGTACTAACTTAGTGGGTAAGAACAGGGCCTTATTATGGTAATAATACCCTTGATCCATATGAAGTTGTGGACGCAACTTATTCAGCTCTGTATTTCCTAAACGGGAATATTCGGATTTGACTTGGTCTAAAAATGTCTGTACTAAACCAATGATCTTGTTATTTTCAAATAGGTTCTGTACAGGAGAATCGCTACACTCAGGGTAACGCCGAGACAAGGCATCAGCCAAAATATTCTGAGAACCAGGGATGTAGGTGATATGAAAGTCATATTGACTGAAAAAGAAAGCCCATCGAGCCTGTCGGCTATTCTGACACTGAAAGTTTCTCAAGCATTGTAGATTTCTGTGGTCTGTCCGGGCTTCAAAGGGTTCTTTCGAGCCCATTAGAAAGTGTCTCCATTCCGTGCACGCGGTCTTCAAGGCGAGTAATTCTCGTTCTAACACTGAATAGTTCCGCTCTGAATCGGATAAGATGTGTGAAAGGTAGAATACAGGGTGCTCTAAATCATCGTCGTCTTGGTTTTGCAGTAAAGCAGCCCCAATGGCTCTTTCTGAGGCGTCTGCGACAACGATGAACTGTTTGCTGGTGTCTGGGTGTCGTAGAATAGGAGCTTAAATGAAGGCTTTCTTTAAGTCTTGAAAGGCTAACCCTGCGTCTTGTGTCCAACAAAAGCCCTTCTTTAGATGTTCTTTTTTAAGGGTTTGAGTAATGTAACTGGTTCTCTGGGCAAAGTCTGCTATAAATTGTTGATAGAAATTGGCTGATCCCAAAAAACACTGAGTTTCTTTGATGGAAGAGGGAGAAGGCCAATCCAGTATAGCTTGCACCTTGTCTGAATCCATGACGACCCCAGTTTGGTTAATGCAATATCCCAAGTATTTTACCTCTGTTCGATCAAGCTCGCACTTCTCTGGTTTGCAAAATAAATGGTGTTGTCTGAGTCTCTCTAGAACTTGGAGAACATGTTTAGAGTGTTGTTCTGGGTGGACAGAAAATATAAAAATGTCGTCTAGATAAACAACCACTGTTTGTTGTAGAAGATCGGAAAAAATAGAGTCCATGAACCTTTGAAAATTGGAAGGGGTATTGGTGAGTCCGAATGGCATTCCTCAATATTCGTAGTGACCAAAAGGTGTTCTAAAGGCGGTCTTCCACTCATCCCCTTCTTTTATCCTTAAAAGATGGTATGCTCCTCTGAGATCCAGCTTGGTGAATCTCTTTGCCCCTCTGACCGCTTCCAAGATGTCCTTAATAAGTGGTAACGGGTACCAATCATTAATAGTGATCTTGTTTAATCCTCTAAAATCAATACAGGGACGCAAGTCTTTCGTCTTCTTAGGCACAAAGCAGAGAGGAGCCCCTGCAGGTGAAGAGGAGGGAGCAATCAATCCGCTCTGTATGTTTTCATCAAGGTATTCCTTAAGAATCTGCTTCTCAGGTTCTGTTAGAGAGTACATTCGCCCAAAAGGAACCACTGTATCTGGTTCCAAAGGAATGGCGCAATCGTATTCTCTATGGGGTGGCAGTTCAGGTTTTTCTGGCTTCTGGAATACATCGGCATATTCTTGATAATGACTGGGTACTCCCTGTAGGACGTTAATTGAACATCCCGCCTTAGGGGGTGCTGTTAAAAGACCTTTTGGGGACCAATAATCTCCTGTTAGGTAGCAGTGGTGTTGGCAGAAGTGAGAGGATAAAGAAATAGTTCTTGTTTCCCAGTTGATGTAAGGGTTGTGCCGTGTGAGCCATGGAATTCCCAGGATCATGACGTGATGTGGTGATGAAATTAGATCGAATTAAATATTTTCTTGGTGTTTCCCGAATTGGAGACAGAAAGTAGGGGTGGTATACTGTACGGGTCCTGAGGCCAAGAGTGATCCATCCACCGTGTGGACTTGTTCTGGTACTTCCTTAGGTATTTGTGCTATCTGTCGTTCCTTTGCCCATGCTTCATCTAAGTAGATACCACTGGCTTCGCAGTCCAATAAGGCCAGAGTTCTTTCTTCCCGGCCATCAGTTAAGTGGAGGATAACTGGTAAAAGGAAAAGAGCAGTTCCTTCCTCCCTGGAAGAACAAATGGAAGGTATTTCACGATATCCTGTCCTCACCCTTCTCACTGAGGACGGGAGTTGGCGTTTCCCAAAGACTTGGCTGGAGGAACGGGACAGGTGCGAATTAGGTGACCAGCTGCACCACAATACAGACAAAGTCCCTTCCTTCGTCTGTGTTCTCGTTCACTAGATGATAAAGGCCCTCGAGCCGTATTGATTTGCATCACCTCTTCCTCTGTAGCCCCCTTAGGTTCAGGACGAACTTCTTCGGTACGATGAGGGAAGGTGCGAGACGTCACTGAGTGTGATGGCAAACGACTCTTCTTTTTCTCCATTCTTCGCTCATTCAACCGATATTCTATCGTCAAGGTCTGATCCATCAACCCCTTAAGGTTCTCTATTCTAGCAGAGTGCACCAGTTCATCCTTAATGTCCTCTCTGAGACCCCTGCGAAACAGAGTCACCAAGGTACGTTCCACCCAGGACGTTTCTGCTGCCAATTGTCTGAAACGGGTGATATATTGTAATACATCCTGATTTCCTTGTTGGATATCGCAGAGAGCTTCTTCTGCTGAAGACTCGAGTCCAGGGTGCTCAAACATCTGTTTAAAGGTAGTGACAAAGCTGGAATAATTAGACAGGCTGGGGTCATTTCTTGTCACTAAAGGAGTGGCCCACGCTAAGGCTGGCCCAGATAGGGCACTAATCAAATACCCCACCTTGGTCTTGTCTTGCCCAAATTGTGAGGGGCGAAAAGCGAAATAGGCCGTCAAGGCATCCAGGAATTCTCTCAATTTGTTAGGATCCCCGGAGAAACGAGGTGTAGTGGCAGATACCGAGGGAACATCAGTGGTTCTGGAGGCAAAGGCTTGTCGATAGACGGTGTTTTCAGTACGTAGCTGTTGGAGTTCTTGAGCCTGTTGTTGTATAGTCATGAGCAGGGTCTGGCTGGTGGGTTCTGTATTCACCACTGGATTATCCATGGTTCCGGACTGCAACTGGATTTTTGGTCGTTGCAATCTGTCACGGTTCACTCTGGGCTTACTGTCGAAGTTGATGAGAGGTGGGGAACGACCCCGGTTCCGGCAGGTTCTGCTTTGGCCGAGGTAGGGGCGACCCCTTCCGGTAGCCACGGTGCTGTTTGACAATAGCAAGCCACGACAGTCCGTGCCCTCCAGAAGGAGTCCCAGAGGAAAAACCCCAAAAGGGTAAAAAACCTCCAACAGGAACGCCCTGAAACAGAAGGAGGACACAAGGACGTTAGGGCAGAAGATGCTGGCGTTCAGCAGTACTGGAGACGAAAGACAGGTCAAGAATAACTGGCTTCTCAAGAGGAAACCAGCCAGAGCGTGACTACCACCACAGGAGTGTTGCAACGCAATGAGAAAGAAGCTAAATTCCCCTTATATACCCCTAGACAGGAAGTGAAAAACAGGAAGTAGAAATACCACCATCTTGGATTGGGGAAAAGGTCATGATTAATGATAGAGAACATGTGTCTAGAAAAGAAAATCAATGCATGCAGGGAAGAGAGGATGTGAACAGCATGCTGGGAAAGGAGAAAGCATGCATAAAAGGAAATCATGTGCATGCAGTCAGCTTTTGCCAGTGTGACCGGTAAGTGAGGGCAAAGAGGGTCTCCAGAACATGTATAATGCACCAGAGTGTTAAGCGCACTGAATGCGCTATGCGCGGCAGGTTCGAGACCCGACTCGGAGTCTCTTACCCTGCCACGTCTGTCCTTGAAGCGGCGAACGAAGGAAGGGGGCGCGGCGAGTGCCGCGACCCCTGACCTGAGTCGCGGCCTCCCCCGCGGCCTGCTTGTGAGCCGTGGCTTCCCCCGCAGCTCGCCTGCGGGCCGCGGTGTCTCCCAAGTGCCGCGCCGCCGCGGCCTGTGCTTGCGGCCGCGGCGTGACACCTCAGGGATCCTTGAGGGCTGGTGAAGGAGGGGGAGTTCAGCCTCAGGCTTAGGAGCTGGGTTTAGGATTTGGCTTGGGAGGGGTTGGACTTTTTTGAGTGGGGTAAACTTCTTTTTGGTGGGGGGAGGGGCATGGGTGCTGGCAGTGGGGTAGGGGGGGCTTTGGTGGTGAAGAGATGGCCTTGGGGAGGGAGACAGTTCTTTTAGGGGTCTCACGGGGGAGGAGCTGGGAAAAGCTCAAACTCGGAAAGGAAAATATTTTTAGACACACAAGGACGGTCATCAGCAGGGCGTTTGGGTGTGGAGGGTGAGGAAGTGGCTGTCTGACATTTAGGTTTGGATGTCTTGGATGCTTGTTTGTAGGAGGTGTGCTTGTGGGTGGTGGGTGTCTGTTGGGTGGGTGAGTGAGGGTGTTTATCTGTCTTGGGCTGAGAGGGGGTGGAGGTGCTGGGGGATGCTGTGGTGGGTGGGTGGCTGTTGGGGTGGTGACTACAGGTATGGTGGATGTGATGCATGTAGGCATATCAGTGGTTGTGGTGTTTGTAGGTGTGGTGACTGGGGTGGATGTCTGAGGGTCTGCTGGGGTGCTGTCTGCGGGTAGGATAGGTGTGGTGGCTGGATCACTGATGTCTGCAGGTGTTGTGTCTGTGATGCTGGGTTGGTGGGGGTGTCAGGGCAGGTCGTGACTGTTGCTATGTCTGCAGGTGGATGTTGTCTGTGTGCGTACCAGTGGTGTGTCTTGTGGTGCTTATGTTTGTCTGCACTACCCTTGGATGTTTAGGTGGATGCATACCTGTCTGTTTGTGTGCTTTGGCTGGGTCGGGCAAGAGGGGATTCAGACTGAGAAGAGGAAGGTGGAGTCGGGACAGTAGACAAGGGGTGACTGGCTGCTGTCAATGTGAAGGCCAGAGCCTGAAATGATCTCTGTAGGCCAGCCAGTGCACCGTGAATGCCCGAGGAACACATTGCTCTGTTGGATTTGAGTTGCCAGTCCCTGCATGGCATTCGCAGTGGTTGACTGACCCACAGAGATCGATCTCAGGAGGTCAATAGCCTCTTCACTGAGGGCAGCAGGGCTAACAGGGGATCGGGCAGGGGTGCCTGCAGTGAAGGAGATGCCCACTCTTTTGGATGACCGGGCACGGCATGGGTGGGGAGCTACAGGAAGGGTGGTGATAGAATGGGGGGTGGTGGGCAGAGATAGTACTGGGGTAGTCCCAGATGGGTCCGCCACCACTAGGGAGTAGGCACTGGAGGAAGATGCTGAAGAAGATGTAGTGGATCTGTTCTTCCCTGTGGCACTCCCTCGCCCTCCAGGCCACTGGGTCTCTCACTGTCGGTGTTCTCGTGACTCGAGGTCCCGTGGCCAGAAGCTTCCCCACTCAGCTGTGCCCTGTCTCCTTCACCTGCCTGTGCTGAAAAACAAAGTCAGGTATTGTCATCACATTCACAAGATAACACTTCCATCATGCAGTACACATAAGTCTCATTACATGCTGTTTAGCTACCTAACTGACACCTACTATACCATGAATGAAGTTGAGCAATCACACTGGCCATACCATGGCAAGATGACTTTGCCACATGATACAGGTTCCCTATCCACAACAACATGGACAAGCACCAATCAAGCAATAGTTTAGGAATGTGAAATTGCTTATCACTAATCAAAACACATACTCAACACATACAAATATTTTACTCTGTTGTCATGTAACAGGCTATGACACATGTTGTAAAGTAAAGGCAAGCACTCCTAGTGTAGACAAGCCATACCTTCTTCATTTCACATACTTACAACCATACGCAATGGACATATGCAAACCTGTAACAACTCAATTTGTCAAACATTTCAATTTCAGGTAAAGGAGTCCGAACACATGTCACACACACATGCACCAATAGTGATGTATCAAGGATTGAAAATACAATGTGGACCAAGTCATCGAGGTCATTGGTCTTGTGAAAACAAACTTTATCAGTCAAGTAAGGGCTAGGTAAGCTCAGACCAATGTCGTTCACGCAACCACAAGATGTCAAAAAGAGTGTACCTTGCATATGGACTTCTGTACTGTACAGAAAGATGACAATCAGACCCACCTAAACATGCAATTAGTCCATCAATGGGCCACTGACCGATTTGGTACATCACTACTCACACATCAGACATGGCAAGCCTTACATCTGTCTCTGGAGGATTCTCAGGGCCAAAGAACATGTGTTGCCACCATGACAGGTACACCTACCGTGATGCAAGCCACAAGCTTAGATACACTTACAATACTACTCACATGTGTATGTGAACTACCACACCTGCACCACATAGGTGTCATTGCCAACATTAGGTTCCCAAACAGCCAGGACTCATTTGCCACGTCCTTCATAGCAACAGCAATTAGACATAAGTATTTCTAATGTTGATTCATTAGTAGACCTTTCAATTGATACATGATGTTGATACATATCAGTCAACAATATAACTGTGAATAGGCTACCATTGCCTATGTGTCATGCCTACAACAGTATGCCCAAGGGCAATGCTGTGCAGCCACTTTCTACTAACAGAACATTAGAAAGGTAGTGACATTCCTGTCTTTTCATATCAATATATATGCCCATAGAAATGTCTCAACACCTCAATGGTATCCAACATGCATGTTGTCTACTCTGATGAGACTTCACATATGTCTGTGTACATCCCTCACTTACCAAGGGGGATTACCTTGTAACACGTGTGAAGATATTAACCTTCTATATCATGTGACATGTCAGATGGACATCACAGCATCACATGCTGCTGTCATAAATCAGAAAGCATTGGAAAACTAGAGATGACTTGATTATGTCCTACTCTGTGTTGCACATAGACAGGAATCTTGAGACATTGAAGAGGACAGAGATCAAGGACCTACATACCTTACCCCCACGACATGGGGAGGATTGACCTGTTGGTTGGTATTAACAATCATCAGAGTAGAAAACTCTGTATAGTGGTGCGCATATGACACAGTCATGCTATTGTACTGAGGAAACAACGTAGTTGAGTAACATGCCTCTAAATACATTTATATGTGCACACCTGTTTGTTATAGATGGCTATGGTACATCAATGCTTATACAGGAGATCTGTGACACTTTGCACTTACCACATTGTGAGAGACAAAATTCTGTTCCTTCACTCAATCACCTGGTAAAGGGACAAACCTGAGTTCGGTCTGTACTTACTCCGTTGTGGCTGCCTTCAAATGCCCATCCAACTCAGGATAGGCCACTGCCAAAATGTGGGCCATTGGGGGGGGGGGGGTCATGGTCCGATGGGCACCCCGTCCTTGTTGGTAGGACATCCCCAGCTGGGCCTCTGCGGCCTTCCGTGCCCAATATCTCAGGTCCTCCCATCTCTTTTGACAGTGGGTGCTCCGCCGGCTGTGGACCCCCAGGGTCCGCACTTTCTTGGTGATGGCACACCAAATCCCCTTCTTCTGATGGACATTGACCTGCATGGATGACATAGATAAAAGTATGTCATGTACCATACTAAAACAGGCAGGGTTACTAACTAGTTAGTACAGTAAGCCAAACACAGGCTGTCTTTAACATCTCCTCCACTGAAAGATGAGCATATGCAGTCAGGCCGGATGTGAGGTGGAAATAAGTAGACAACATGCCCCTTGTTCTGAAGTCTCAGTGCCATCAAAGACTTCCTATGCCAGCAACTGGACTCTCTGCTGAGACACCTGCCCTGCCAAGTGGTGTCTGATCCAGTCCCTGGGCCCTTGAGAGGTGAAGCTGGCAGAACAAGGACTGAAATCCAAGGACAGAACATGGTGCAGGGAAAATTTAGATGCACCACCTGCAACGTGGCTGAAAAATGACACGCCAGCGCTTTGCGGCTAAAATCGATGCACCACCTGCATCGCAGCAGGGAGATTGATGCATCGCGACTAGAGAAACGATGCAACAGCTGCTTGCGGCTGCTGATAATGACGCAAACCCCACACAGTGCGGATTCTCATCACTGTACGACCAGATTTCTCACACATCATCGCTGGGTGTCAAAGTCATCATGAACCTGTGCAGATCCGAGGTGCCGTGTCTGGAAATCAATGCATCGCTCTCTTGTGGGAGAATAAAACGACGCATTGCCTACCCGACCTGAGAAGAAAGGTCACATGGCCTCACTTGCGAGTAAGGAATCAACGCATCGCTGACTTTTCCAATGCACGCTCGCCCGTGCAGCTTTATTTTTGATGCAAAGCAGGTACTTTGTGTAACAACAACGTTTTCATTGTTTTCTATGGAGTAAGACTCTTTTTGCTTTAAAAATTCATATCTTGGCTTGTGTATGTTGGATGTTTGTTGTATTGGTCTTGTTTGATTTAGACAAATATTACCTAGTTTTCTAATCTGCTCTGGTGTCCATTTTGTAGTGTTTTCACTGCATTACTGTGTGTGTTGGTACAAATACTTTACACATTGCCTTTGAGATAAGCCTGACTGCTTGTGCCAAGCAACCAAGTGGGTGAGCAGGGGTTGTCTTAGGAGCGTAACTCCCTTACCATGACTAGAGTTATGATCCCTGCTTGGACAGAGTACAAACTGACTGCCAACCAGAGACCCCATTTCTAACAACAGTGTATCGGAACAGGTAGAACTTTCACTCCATAAATGTCCAACTAGTCTGTTTGGCGGACCTCTACATTTCCCAAGTATGTATAAAGTATGCAGGTTCAGTTCATTATGCCTTTATTATGCCGAACAGCAATATTCCACTGATGATGACACAACAGTACACAGAGAGGGCCTGGCTGGTTGGTAAGTCATATATGTGATGTGTGTCAATATTTGATGTCTGCTGCCAAATGTAAGGATGGCCAATATTCATGTTTGCACACATGTAACGATTCTTTACAGGGGATTCTGGTGACCCAAACCGTCCCTGGTTGTTGACACCAGTGAGGTACCCAAACACACCAGAGGACGTTTGCTTCAATGAGGCCCACACGGAAGGACAAGACCTGTCGTGGAGCAGACATTTGGGCTCCTAAAGGCTAGATTTCATTGCATTGATAAGTCTGGTGGTACCCTCCTCTACTCACCCACCAAAGTGTGTCAAATCATTGTTGCCTGCTGCATGCTCCAGAACCTCTAACTGAAACATCAGATCCCATATATACCAGATGAGGGGGAGCCAGCAGTTCCAGCGGGTGAGAATGCAGAAATGCCAAGAGAGGATGACTGTGATGAGGATTAAGGTGGAGACAGCTGGGCAGATCTTATACTCAGTACTTTAACTGACTGTAGGTATGTGTCGTTCTGTAAAATACTTGACTCAGTGGGTTATTGGTGACTTAGAGATGTTAGAGAAGGGTCTTTGTATGACCGTCAGACAGCTCATTAGTTGCGTAGCACTATCGTCATGATCTTTGTGAATGTTTGTCGCGCTGCACAGTCAGTGTTACTGTTGTATTTAGGACATGTCTTTGTAGGTCTTCATTACCATTCCCTGCCTATACCTTTTGCATCACGTTTCTTCACAAGGTCATCCTCATTTGGTCAATTCTGAATTGTGTCACAGGCAGGTGGGATTTGCACGTCTGACATGTGAAGTGAACATGGATAGATCCAGGTACTGTATGGCATCATATTGGTGGTGTCTGAGTTCAATGCCCAGACTGTCAGGACTTGTATGTAGCTGTTACTGTGTTTCCTCATTGCAGGCCACTGTGCATGTGTATCAAAAGTGACATAGGTGAGTTGCATTCCTACAGATACCTGACCATGGTAAGTGGAAGGTTCCATGACTGGGGACAGTTGTACTGACCTCTGTCTCTAATATGGGGTATGGTCATTTGTGAGGTATGGTATGGGTCTATGATGAGGCTTTAGCTGATGACACATTGAATCAATGTGTTGGCCTATTTGGATAGACAACTACTGACATGTCTCTACCTTCATTAGTCTGTGGGGTGCTTGTTATTCACACCTATGCTGAAGCATTACATTGTGAAGCTGTACTGCACTGTGTGATATTTGGCATGTTGTCAACCTATGTGCAGGAAAGTGCAATAAATGGGAATAGGAGTGTGTCCATTTGTATAATTGTACATATATCTGCCCCAGATTCAATAGTACATGTGAGATGGGACTTAACAGATTTGTACATATGTGGATATCATGTGTAAGCAACACATTTCACAGTTAACCAGTCAATATAGCTGAAACATGACTCTCAAACATGATGAGTGGTTTAGTTGTGCTTATTTACAAGTGCACAGGGAAACAAAGGAATGGGATCAAATCATAAAGTGAGTGCAAACAGTGAAGGGTTCAGTCATGGTGGATGTAATCATCAGGGTAGCTGCTACAACATTTGGAGTCTCAGGTCCAATGTCCTTGTCCCATTGGAAAATGGAGATTGGTTATAAAACAGTCAACAGGGTGTATCTGTGACACACAAGGGGAACCAATGAGTAGATCGCTTCCTGGCAGTGGTTGAAGTCTTGGCATTGCTCCTCCAGGATGTTTTGGTGGATGTCCACGTTTGCGGGGGCGGGTTCTTCAGCTACAGAGTATAGGATGTCTGAGGCATGTCCTTCCGCTTCAGAGCCTCCATTCCATTGGCTGCCACAGTTGTACAAGGGACTGATGTTACATGGCCAATGGAAAGGGTCTGCTGTTGTGGACATAAGCTATTCAGGGTGGTATAGCACCCCTGTTAGGGAGGCCATATCGGCATTGTGGGCCACCCACTTTTGCATGACTTCCTGGTGGTTGTCCCTCTGCAGCTGCTTTATCTCCCACGTCATGGCAAGTACCTGGTCCATCATGCCTTGGAGCTGGCCAGTTGTATCCCTAGGATCCTCAATCTGCTGGCCCACACCATGTCTCCCATGCACCCAACTCCTACGTGCCTATGCCGTAGGCACAGTTTGCCCACTCCCACTGGTGCCAGGTCCTACATTGTCAGAGTTTTCTAGTGGTGACTCCTGTACCTGTACTGGGGGGCACATAATGGTTGTAATTGTCCTTGGAACACAGGTTTGGCAGCAAAGGTTTGCTTGGCATGTAGAAAAAACAGGCTGAGAGGGGTCAATATAGGCAGGGTGAGGCTGACTGTTGTAGACTGACCAGGTGTTCCGGATGGGCCAGAGTCGTCCTCAATGTCCTCACGTCCAGGAATGTTCTCTTCACTAAGGTCTTCATCCAGGGGGTAAGTGGCTGTCTCAAGTGTCCTCTCCATGGTCACAATGGGAAGGTGACCTGTTGAAGAAGTGGAACAGACTGTTAAAGATTGTAATGCAACATGTGGTATCAAACTTTGAAAGGTAGATATGCTTAGAGCCATGTACAGAAAGGCTTTGCTTGATCCCCTGATATGACAGTGACACCTGCTTTCAAATCTGGGGTACAACTATATGGGATACAGGGAATTCCTATATCATACACCTTGCTACAGGATATCAGATTAGCTTGGCAGTTGGAGGTCTGTTGATAGACTCATATCTTGCCTGCTGTGTAGTTTTATATTGTTCATGTTACCTCCCAGTTAGCAGTAGTGCAGTATTGGTTCACCAGACAGCTGCAGAACTGACCTGTCCATCAGCATAGGAATAACCATTCTACCTGGCCATATATAGAAGGTTACACCTAGTACAGCACACTGCAGACGTGTGTTTCGCCCAGGTGAGCATCTTTCAATGGGTGATGGGAGGTAAAAGAGCCATTTTAGCAGAGGCCACAGCTGCAGCTGTGTGTTGGTGGTATTGTACTGGCAGATGCCCATAGCATTGCTGGCATTGCCCTAGACTGTAAAATTGTGGATCATTCAGGTGGGTTGAGTCGATTGTGTAGTTGACTTGCAAGGCTTTTTCCACTATTGTACACTGTTCTGGTTTTCTTAATGAAAAAACAATGCCTGCTGGGAGTTGAAGTGTTGCCAGTCCCTGTACTACCCACACCACATACAGACACTGTGCCCCCAGGTGAGTTTAGTTGATGTGGTAAGGCAGAGAGGGGTAATTGGACAGTTGGACACAGGGGTGGTGAGTCTGTTGGCTGTAAAGATGTCAAAAGGAGATCAGTGAGCATGCAAGACAGAACTTTATTGTGACATTTTCAGTGTTGTGACTTACCAGACTCCACTCCCCGAGGTATTCCTGTCATGCCCTCAGGATGCAGGATGTCCAAGACCTTCTCCTCCCATGATGTGAACATTGTGGGAGGAGTTGTGGGCCCAGTGCCAGTGTTGAGCACCGCCAGCTGGTGCCTGGTGGCCATGGAACGTACCTTCCCCTGAGGTCATTCCACCTTTTCCTGATGTCCTCCCTTGTGTGTGGGTATCTGCCTACAGAATTCATCCAGTCGATTATTTTTTGCCACATCTCCATTTTCCTGGCAATAGAGGTTTGTTGGACTTGGGCTCCAAATAGGTGTGGTTCTACTCTGAAGATTTTGTCCACCATGACCCTCAACTTATCTTGTGAAGCGGGGATGTTTTTGTGGGAACAAGGTAGCAGTGGTCGACACAATAAGGTTAAGAAAATGGGTTATGAGGTGTGGGTGCTGTGTTCTGAGTGGGTGAAGAGTGGCGAAAAAATAGTGTGATATGTTTGATGTGCAGGTGTGGGATGAGTGGTATTTAAAGTGGGCAGGGGTGCCTATTCTATGGTTCCTAATTTCTGTGTACAGCCTCTATCTTGCTGTGTATGGGCATGTTTGATTCAAAGGATTGTGGGGTGTTAAGGAGTGTGTTTAACAGTGGTTTGTAGGTGTGTTCAGTGTGGGGATGTGTGTCAGGTGTGTGGAATTCAAACTACCCAATGTGGTGTAGTATATTACTGTGTAGACTGCTGACCGCTGTGGTTCAAACCGCCACTGGTTTTCTGGCATGGAAGAATTACTATCTTGATTTGTGGATTGTAATTGGTTCAAAGGATTTTTGACAGGCTGCCAGTGCTGGAACCGCCTCTTTCCTGCCCTTTAGAGTCCTGGCAGTGTCGGAATTTTGGCTGGGTTTAGGCGGTCCTGCTTGTATAACTCGTAATACAGCAGTCTCTATGACCGACAACATGGCGGTCTTTTGGCACCCACCTCCGCAGCGGTCTTACCATCAGACTGCCAAACTCGTAATGAAGCACTAAGGCCCATATATATACTTTTTTTTAGTGCCTCATTTGCGCCAATTTTTTACGCAAAAGCAGCGCAAACTTGTAAAGTACAACTGTATTTTGTAATTTTGCACCGCTTTTGCATCAAAAAATGATGCAAATGCGGCGCTAAAAAAGTATAAATATGGGCCTAAGTACTTCAATCCCACCATAATCTAAGCAGCAGTAGGGAAAGTGTTGGTTGTGGGTAGAGTTAGAGTTACCATCCCCCCTCCAATCTAAGCAACAGTAGGGAAAGTGTTGGAATTTGGAGTGATTAGATTTAACATTCCCACTCTAATGATAGCAAAAGCTGTAAAGTGTTGGACTTTGGAGGGATTAGATGTACTATTCCTACTCCAATCTAAGCAACAGGTAGACAAAGTACTGGACTGGGGAAGGTTTAGATTCACTATTCCTACTCCAATCTTAGCAACAGTAGGGAAATGTTGTTTTTTGGAGGGGTGGATATACCAGTCCAAGTCAAACCTATAAAACATTTAAATACATAGCAAAATAAAAATATTTAAGTCCGGATTCGAGCTACCCTCTACCTATTTTGGTAGGCCTTCTTTGACCTTTTTGTCAAATCTTTTTGAGTCTGTGCGAGGTTGAGACTGAGAAAGACGGGGTTAAAGCCATGTGATGCATGCCATCGCCCCACGTCGGTGACGGACCCCCATCAGGTATGTCTCTGGTGCCTTGACAGACACCAGGACTCAAAGTCGTGTTCCAACTGCCGGGCCATGGCCCCCAAAAGCTTTGAGAGAGCGGTCTCTGAAGCTCATGGCGGCCCAGCAGTCAACTTTGGTTGGTGCGTCCCATAGGAGGTCACGGTCCCCATTGAGGAGGATGTCGTGGGACCGCTCCAGGAGTCCTTTTCTTCACAACCGAGGTACTCCGGGCACTCAGGGAAGAGGCACAAAAAGAAGAAGAAGTCCAAGCGGACTTCGACTTTGCTGTGCCTGTCGGCCGATGAGGCATCTCTGGAACGTCGACATTCCAGGGCACGGTTCCGCGGAACTGATGCCAGGGCCCCATCAGATTTCACGCCAGCAGCTTCGGCCTTGGTGCCGATGGGAACTCCTGGATCTGATACAGTATCCGGAACGAAGCCGAATGCACAGAGTCGCCCTCCAGCATCGTTCCTGACATCTACACTCCCCTCTCCACCATCGCCCACTAGTGGTGCAAACCCAATCCTCATTCCTGATGGTACTGAGCCAGAATAACATCGTAAGATGCCGATTCCGACTTCGACGGCACTAACTGGGGCCAGATCAGTGCCTGCTTATTATGATCAGCCAGGCACAGGTGAGGAGTGGGAGGGGTCTCAGGACCCTTTAGAATATGGTTTGGAGCATATGGACTGGTATGAGGAACTAGGTGAGGCCAGTGGACTGGATACTTTTCCAGATACTTGCATGCTCTCACCTCTTACTGTGGCTAAGGAGAAGGGAGCTTCATATGCTATGGTGGTGCTCAGGGCAGGTGAGGTCTTGGACCTGGATTTGCCTATGGTGCCAGTCAGGACTAACCTCCTGACTGAGGTGCTTCAGCAGGGGGTTTCCGCATCCAAACCGATGTTACCCTTTAACAAAGCCCTCACTGATGTCCTGCTTGGGACGTTGTCCAAACACAGAGGCTCCTGTAAATAGGACAATCAGCTGCCTCCATCGACCAGCTCCTAATGATCCTAGGTTTCTCACCCAACACCCCACCCCGGAGAGCTTGGTGGTCCAGGCCTCCACTTCCCATGGTGCCTTCCCTATCCCTGGATAGGGAATCCAAGAGGCTTGATCAGCATGGTAAGAAAATGTTTTCTTCCTCCAGCTTGGCATTGAGGTCTGTAAATGCCTCATGCCTATTGGGCCATTTTTCTCGTACTTAATGGGGTGTGGTGGCACAGGTGCTGCTCCAGGTCCCGGAGGACGTGCGGGACACTCTCTCACAAGCTGTTAAAGGTGGAAGAGACACAGCAAAATTTACAATACGGTGTGGTTTGGACATGACTGACTCGCAGGGTAGGGTGATTTCATTGATGGTGGCCCTTTGTCGCCATGCCAGGCTCCATACATCTGGCTTTTCGGGGGATGTCCCTGCAAACCTTATGGACATACTCTTTCATGGCTCATGCTTATTTGGAGAAAAGGCAGACTCAGCACTTCAGTGGTTCAAGGACTCTCGGGCTACGGCCAGATCTTTCGGCCTCTTAGCACCTGCTCGCCAGCAGTCTGCCTTTCGCCTCTTTCGAGGCTTCAGAAGAGGTGCAGTACCACGCCACCCACAAATCAGCCACCGTCCTCCATCAACTCAACATCCAGTGCGAGGATGAGGTTGTAGTACCTTCAGACCCAGAGGGTCTAGCCAGAGGTCGGCCACCACCCGCCCCCTCCTCCACAGCGGCCAAGTCCTCCTAGTATGATTCTGTAAGACCACTCGTGTCCAGTTGGGAGGAGGATTCAATTTCATCGCCCTCACTGGCAGTCAATAATGTCGGACAAATGGGTCTTGCCGATCATACAGAAGGGCTATTCCCTCCCTTTCCAGTCTTTCCCTCCCTCTTTGCCTCCAATAAAATAGCAGCTGATGGAGGATCACTTATTCTTGCTCCGAGAGGAAGTTAAGGCTCCCTTGGCCAAGGGAGCCATAGAAAGGGTCCTGATGCCAGAAGTAGGCAGTGGTTGTTAATACTGCTACTTTCTGATTCTCAAAAAGAGCAAGGGTCTTCACCCCATTCTGGATTTGTGGGACGTCAATCTCTTCCTCAAAAAGGAGAAATTCAAGATGCTCACTGTTGCTCAGGTCTTGTCTGCCTTAGGCCAAGGAGACTGGATGGTTGCGCTGGAATTTCAGGATCTCCATTCTGCCTGCCCACAGGCGGTTTAAGGTGGACCACAAGCAATTTCAGTTCACTGTGCTTCCCTTCGGTCTCACCAGTGCCCCTCAGGTAATCACAAAAGAGATGGCGGTGGTAGCAGCTCATCTGCACAGGTTGGGGATTTCAATCTTCCCCTACCTCAACGACTGGCTGTTGAAGGCTCCTACGGCCTAGGCTCTCAGGGGGGTTGTGAACCTTTTGCCAAATGCCCTGCGTCTCTGGACGTGGTTGGAACAGCAAGGCATAACCCTGGTGGTTCAACACCTGGCAGGTTCTCTGAATGCCAAGGTGGACAAACTCAGCTGTTGATGCCTAGCGGATCACGAATGGTGTCTCCATCCATAGGTGGTGCAAGGACTCTCCTACCAATGGGGAGAGCCTTGGTTAGATCTGTTCACCTACACAGAGAACGCTCAATGTCAGAAGTATTGCGCCTTGGAGTTTCCAAGGCGGCAATCGCTCTGCAACGCTTTTCATCGCGAGTGGAGTTCAGGCCTCTTATACACTTTTCCATCCATACCACTTCTGCCCAGAGTTCTCAAGAAGATCAAGAATGACTGGGCCCAAGTAATCCTAGTGGCTCCGGGCTGGGCACGAAGAGTTTGGTATCCCGAGCTTCTGAAAATCAGCATCAATCCTCCGATCAGGTTGCCCCTTTGGGTGGATCTTCTGTCGCAGGAGCAGGGGAAGGCTCTCCACCCCACCCTGTCAACTCTGCACCTTCATGCTTGGAGATTGAGCAGTGGCTGTTGATGGATTTTGACCTTCCTCCCGAAGTCTGTAAAGTTATTTTGGCAGCCAGGCGTCCCTCCACTAAAACGGTGTACGCCTGCCGTTGGAAACGTTTTGTATATTATTGTGCAGAAAGATCTGTTGATCCTATTTCTGCTTCTCTTTCCGATATCTTTCTCTTTATGCTATTCCTAGCCCAGCAAGGTTCTGCCTTGGGTACTCTCAAGGGTCACCATTCCGCCTTATCAGTGTTCCTTCGGCTGCCTGATCAGCCTTCACCTTTCAAGTCTCCTATTTTACATAGATTTCTTAAAGGGCTTGTACATATCTTTCCCACTACACCCTTTGTTATGCCTCAGTGGGACTTAAATCTTGTCCTAACATTTCTCATGTGTGCTCCCTTCGAGCCTTTACACAACTGTCCCCTCTGGCTGCTCACCATCAAGACAGCCTTCTTAGTGGCAATAACATCTGCCAGGAGGTTGAGTGAGATGCAAGCTCTTTCATCTGAACCACTGTATCTCACTATGTTTCCAGACAAGGTGGTTCTCAGAACATGTGCCTCTTTCCTTCCCAAGGTGGTGACCCCATTTCATTTTGGGTCAGAATATCATCCTGCCCACCTTATTTGCTCCACTGCATCCCTCTAAGGAAGAGGAGCGACTCCACTGACTGGACCCAAAAAGAGCGTTGTCCTCCCACCTTGATCGCACAAAAGATTTCCAGGTGGATGACCAACTCTTTGTGGGGTACATGGGAGCAAAGAAGGGTCGGGCAGTGCAGAAATTAACCATTTCGCTTTGGGTCATTCTCTGCATTAAGATCTTCTACGCACTGGCCAAGAAGCAGCCTCCTGAGGGCTTATTCCAACAAGGGCAAGGCTGCTACCACTGCACTAGCATGAGGTGTTCCAGTCCTTGATATCTGTCAGGCAGCAACGTGGGCAACCTGCACAAGGGTCAGGCATTGCAGAAATGAACCATTTCGCTTTGGGTCATTCTCTGCATTAAGATCTGCTATGCACTGGCCAAGAAGCAGCCTCCAGAGGGCTCATTCCAACAAGGGCAAGAATGCTGCCACTGCACTAGCATGAGGTGTTCCAGTCCTGGATATCTGTCAGGCAGCAACGTGGGCATCCTTGCACACGACTGCAAAACACTACTGCCTGTACAATCAGGTCCAGACAGACAGACACTTTTCTCATTTGGTCCCACAGTGTGAGAAGAATTATCCGCAGCCCACTGCCAGGAGGTTATGGCTTGGGTATCTTATCTAAGGAAAGGAATCTGCAGCTAGAAGTCTCTATAAGATAGACAAGTTACTTACCTTCGGCAACGCATTATCTGGTAGAGACTCTATCTAGGTGCAGATTCCTTACACCCACACAAACCCAACTACCCGCTTGTAATTTAAATATTACTTATTAAATGTAAAAACATGAAATCGGACATTAAAAATGACAAATTATAATAATAAAATTAAAAAACTATTATTATGTTATTATTTATACGTAACCATAAGTTAAAGGAACAAAAAAAAAACTAGTAAAACAAAAATACCTAAAAAACAGTATTCTTCCCTTTTACATTCTGACCAACAATATTTGTTAGATACAATATTTTTGACACAGAATTGTTGTATCACAATATTGTTTGCACAGTACTTCAGTAATTCACCAATTCTGACTTAGCTTCCAATGAAGCTGCTGATGGGTGGTTCCCCAAAGTGGGAGAGCTAGTTCTGGAAACAATCCCTTACAAACTAGCATTTAGGCTCTCCAACAGACCACCTGTTTCATTTCTAGAGGTAGAAGGCACTCAGACAGTAATCTTGCTGCCACTTCCTTGTGCAAAAAACAAACAAACAGGAAGGTGTTAATTGTCACTGACCGATTCTTTTCAGCAGACCTCCATTGACACTAAGGTGCCTCTAGAGTAGATCAACATATGTACTTCCTACTCTGGTGGAGCTACCCCAAGAAGAGTACAGCAACACCAAAATCATCAGCCCTTTTCCAGGAACTGATGACTCAGCTGTGCCCCAGCTTTACACCAAGTGCTAGTTTCAGTGAGTGAACCTGATGCTGCAATATCTACAATTGCAACATTCACAATGATGGTTATTCTGAGTCACCATCTGAACCTGCATCATTTTAAATCATACTGCTGCAAGAAATTGTTACATAGAAATGACTCTGATACAGATTTTGAAAGAAGAGAAATAACCATCTGTCCTCCAACCAGTCCACACTGCAGCTATCTTGGTTTCTTGCTCGCTGTTGGTTCTATGACAGATACTGTTTTGCACTGTGGTCATACATCTTGATTGCTACTGGAGCTTTGTCCATCCTAATGTGTATTAAAACGTTGGTCATGATTTCGCTTCTCGTACATGGGAACTATATTATGGATGAATCAGTGCTATTTCCTGTGGTTCAAGAATTGCAATATCATTCTTCTTCTTACAGAGCACGACAGGATTATCATGCTGTATCATGCTCAAACAAGGTGTTGTTTGAGAAAAACAGTTCTTGGGACTCACAAAAATGACTAAGATCCCTTATGCTTAAACGTATACCTAAATGGCATTATAATTCCTGGTCTCTTTGCAATTTCTTGGACTATAAATGATGTCAAACAGCTAATGATTTAACATAATTTCCTATGCATACTTAGTCAGTGAAGATCCCCATTTAAATGCTGAAAATCATCAGGACCTTTTTTGCTGTCTTTATTTCGTACACCTTTAAATTAATAGATCAAACAACCACTGAGAAATATTATGCACAGTAGGAGCATTGCCAGGCCCAACCCATAAACAGAGAGTTTCCAGAAAAGGTTTCTTATTTTAATAGCAATGACTGGTCTGACCCCTTGGCCTTTTGTTATTCCCAAGAACCACAGAAACTCAAAAAAATCCTGATCTCTTATCACAGATTTTTTTTTTGATATAGTCTGACCATATATTTCAAAACAAGCACTTTCTTCTTGTATCACGTACTGCGCACTGCGTCAATTAGTATTGTGAACAATTGTCTGATTAATATGTATATATATTGACTACACACCAACAAACGGGTTAAGACCCATATATGTATATATTTTGCTTTGTTTTATTTTTGCATGATTGAGTTATTCCTTGTAAGTGATTGTGAAAAGCGTACCTTTGAATGCATAAGTATGATCTACAACACCTCCGACAGAACCATTCTGACAATGTTATGTATGATACCCATGTTCTGAGGAATACCTGGTTACCCCATTGAGCCTTTACATTCCCATTTTTCAGGCCGAAAATGGAAAGAAAACATCACTGATAGTAAATTGAGTGAATGGTGCAGAATACCATATATTATTTAACTGTATTTAACTTAGACAGAATAGCCATTGGCTGAGAGATATTGATGTGTGTATGAATAGCTATCTTTCCAACATTGTTGATACATTGGCTCAAAGACCAGACCCTTGCAACATTGTCCTAAGACAGTAACCACATTGAGGTAGTCATTATGACCCCAGCATTGGGTGTGTTTGTGGTGATAGTACCTCTAACAGTTGGTATCAATTATGACATTGCGGGGTTTGCTAGAGCCAACCCGCCAATGTACAGCACCAACCGCCATTGCAGTAGTAGTCGCCGGGCTGGAGATAACATTCTCCAACCCGGTGGCCGCTACTGTCCTGCTGGCAGCATTATGACCCTGCCTACTGCCATGGTTTTCGTGGCATTCGTAACGTCACAAAAACCATGGCAGTAGGCCCTACCAGTGACAGGGAACTCCTTCCCTGTCACTGGTAGGAGGCCCACCCCCCCAACACTCCCCATACAGCCCCCAACCCTCCCTCCATTCACACTCCCCTCCTTCCAGTCCACCCCCCCATACATGCACACACGCAGGCACACACCACGCATTAACACACTCGCTCACACAGGCATACACACATGCATCAATTCATTCACGGGCACATCCATACACACATCCAAACTTACACGCAGACACGCATTCACTTTTCCATTCATTCACCCATTCTCACACATGCACACACACACACACGCAACACTACACACTCATGCGCATGCACACACACACACTCACACAGTCATGCAAACCCCACCACACACACACACACAACAACCCCCACCTCCGCACCTGTCGGAAACCTGACTTAGTTGAATCCAGGGGGTCTTCCGGCAATGAACGGGACAGGCGCTGCTACCGCCAGCAGTGCCTGCCAGCAGAACTCAGCCATGCCGTATTATTTTTCATAATACGGCTGGTGGCGGTCTACTGGTGTGGCGCTGCTAGTGGTAGCAGCGCCACCTTAACACCGTCCGCCAGTATGGCCACAGCTGGGTTTCCGCCCTTCTTGTGGTGGAAATCCGGCTATGGTCATATTGTGGCAGACGGATGTTAACCACGGCGACAGTCTTTTGGTGACCGTCGCCGTGGCGGTAGGTGGCACTTACCACCAATGTGTTAATGAGAGTCTTAGGGGGTCATTCTGACCATGGCGGTAATTACCGCCATGGCGGAGGTCGGCGGTAGCACCGCCAACAGGCTGGCGGTGCACCGCTGGGCATTCTGACCGCAGCGGTTCAGCCGCGGCCAGAAACGGAAAGTCGGCGGTGTACCGCCGACTTTCCGCTGCCCGTCTGAATCCTCCATGGCGGCGGAGCGCGCTCCGCCGCCATGGGGATTCTGACACCCCCTACCGCCATCCTGTTCATGGCGGCTCTCCCGCCATGAACAGGATGGCGGTAGGGGGTGCCGCGGGGCCCCTGGGGGCCCCTGCCGTGCCCATGCCAATGGCACGGCACGGCAGGGGCCCCCGTAAGAGGGCCCCAAAAAGTATTTCAGTGTCTGCCCAGCAGACACTGAAATACGCGACGGGTGCAACTGCACCCGTCGCACCTTCCCACTCCGCCGGCTCAATTCTGAGCCGGCATCCTAGTGGGAAGGTTGATTTGCCCTGGGCTGGCGGGCGGTCTTTTGGCGGCCGCCCGCCAGCCCAGGGCAAATGTCAGAATCACCGCCGCGGTCTTTCGACCGCGGTGCGGTGTTCTGACGGCGGTACCTTGGCGGACGGCCTCCGCCGTCCGCCAAGGTGAGAATGACCCCCTTAGTGTTGGCAAACTATGCCGACAGTGGTTAACTCATTCCAGTGTTGTGAAATGATATCTCTCCAACCTTAGTGAAGGCACATATTTAAGTGATTTCCTCCTTGAGTCATACCATGTAAAAGATAAACAATTTATACCTACCCTGATCTAGGCTGTTATTAAGGAGGAGCAAGCATAGTGTGCAACAGAAGCTGCAGATTTAATTAGGGAAATAGATAGGTAAATAATGCAAACATGTATATACATTTTCTAACATTATTTTCAAACTGTCATTCTTTTAAAAGAAGATGTTAATCTTCTACTACAAGGGCAGGCTCAGATTTGAACAATAACACAGTTATATTGCACATTACAAACTGTGAAAATGAATGAAGTGACCTGGCAGCTCATAAACAAATCTGCCATGTTTAGTTCTTATCATTTGACCTCAAAACAGATTGCATTCATAAAAAGCAGGGTACACTCTTTTATCAATAGAACTGACAGAGAGTACCCCATTTCTGCAGCAGAAGACCCACGACATATATGACTCTTGCATGGCACAATCTCCTTGCCAATGGCTGCCTTTTATTTCTATGATTGTCAAAAACATACATGCTTAGATTGGTATGAAAAAACATACATGGTACTTTCCTATAACAAGCCTGGAGATTCTCTTAGGAATCTCATTGTTGGACCAAAGACAATCCTGCATTCATAAGCTCATCTGCATTTAGCAACCCACTTGGTCACCGTGATTTCTATAACGCTATACAAGATGTGTATAGATGTGAATCCCGGCTTTGCCTGTAGGTTTCTTGAAGCACCTGTTTCATTAATTCCTACTTATCATACACTCGTAGGGAGTGGTTCTTATCTAATTAGAATAAATGAAAGTTGTTGTGGGTTGACTTCCGGCTGCAGTTCTGTGTTAAACTGTAAAACAGTAAAAATGCTGTGGAATAACTTTTAATTCTTCTCCAAAGAAGCTGTTTGAAACTGTTCTCTGGCCAAAAATAGACATGATAAATCCACACTTTGATAAGTTAAATACGTTATTGCAATCCTAACACAGAAATGGGTGTCTTTAACATCTGCAGTAGAAATGTTCACCCTGTAATACACGCAGAATTTCCAACATATTTTGCTGACCTATTGTACACTCTGCCACATAAACTGCAGATTTTAACAAAAAAAGTTTGCTCCTAGTCCTAGCTGTAACGGTTCAAAAGTTTCAAAAAATGCAGCGACATGTTTTTCCGCTCAATGAAAGGC
This sequence comes from Pleurodeles waltl, assembly GCF_031143425.1. Lineage (NCBI taxonomy): Eukaryota > Metazoa > Chordata > Amphibia > Caudata > Salamandridae > Pleurodeles > Pleurodeles waltl. Next base: position 669,004,502 of record NC_090440.1, read on the forward strand.
CCTTTGCAAAGCTGGATTGGTCACATTTCTGGTACTTTGCACTTGCACCGGTACAAAGTCAACATATTTCACAGGGTTCCATTCTGGATCTGGCCCAGTAGTAGCTGCCAGATCCGATCCCCCTCTTTTCCTTCACTGAAAGCTGATGAAATATGATGGACTGGTATATGGCCTGACCGACTGGCAATGGCCGAGGTTAATTCTCACATTCTTTCCATTGCTTTGTTATTTCCTGCACCTATCAGAAAATGCATAAGGTAAGGCAGAGAGCACAAACTGGAAGTGGGATGTCACATATGGCTATCCTTGAGGCACTTTGTAAAAACTCTCTTCTTTATGTTCCAGTTGCCTTTTGCCGCTTCAAGAGGGCAGTGTTGTGTCGCTAGCAAGCTGCGTGAGACAAAAGACACAACACGCGTGTACAGGTGAGTAACGCTTTATTGCTCCCTGTACATCTAATCTGTTTTTTCCGCGTCCCCCACCTCTATTTGTATCCTCCCCCGCGTCACTACTCGCGCACTCCATCTTGCTCCTCACTGCAGGGGGGGGGTTGTCTCTAACACCTTCCGCTCCAGGAAAGTGGGCTTGCCTCCTGGGTGGCGGTCTTTGACTAGGACGGCATCGCCCACCTGCACGGTGACTGCACGAGCTCTCCGTCTTCTGGAGGCATACGCGTTTGTACGGGCCCTCCTCGCTGTAGATCGGTCTGGTGGTGGTGGTTGTGTTGCCCACGAGGGGTGATGTGCGATGGCATCCGTTATTGTTCTTCCAAAACAGAGCTGGCTGGGGGTCACCCCGGTGGTGGTGTGGGGAGTGACGTGGTGGTGTGGGGAGTGACCCTGTAGTCTCGTAGAAAAGTATAGATGGCGTTTTCTAGGTTTCTGGATTCCACCATGGCAATGCGGATTACTTTATTTAGGGTTTTAACAAACCTCTCCACTTCTCCATTTGCTTGTGGCCTCCGGGGTGTGACTTGCCAGTGCTTAGTGTTGGTAGAGGCCAGGAAGTCCGCCCACTCTCGGCTGTTGAAGGGGGCCAGGCGGGCATGGCGTGATAGAAAGTCTGCAGGATTTTTTGTGTCTGACTGGTATTCGATGGTAAAGTCAAACTCTTGGAGTTGCAAAATCCATTTCTCGATCCTGGGTGGCGGTTTTGACGATGACCCCTTGAAAAGAGGCAGCAACGGTTTGTGGTTGTTCACTACGGAGAATGGCTTGCCGTACAGAAATAGGTGGAAATGGCAACATCCCCAGTGAATGGCAATGGCCTCCTGCTCAATTTGGGAGTATCTCTGTTCCGTTGGCGTGAGTGTGCGGCTGGCAAACGCGATGGGGGCCCATTCCCCGCAGTCTTGCTTCTGCGCTAGGACAGCTCCTAGGCCTGTGGGACTGGCATCGATGAACAGCTGCTACTCCCGTTGGGGGTAGAAAAATGCTAGCGTGGTGTCAGCGGAAAGTGCGTTTTTTGTGGCTTGGAAAGCGTGTTCCTGTTCCTCGCCCCACTCCCATTGGTGGTCAGCTTGAGTGAGCTGTCTTAGGGGGCCACTGATGTCTGCCAGGTTCTTCATGAAACGACTGCAATATGTGACCATGCCCAGGAAGCTTCGGACCACTGAGACCGAGGTGGGAGCCGGGGCTTCTTGGATATCCCTGACTTTGAGTGGGTCTGGTCTGATGCCGTGCTTGGAGAATCGGTATCCAAAGAAACAGATCTCTTCCTTCAGGAAGTCACACTTCTGTCAGTGGAGCATTAGTCCTTGCTTCTGCAGTCTCGTGAACACAGCCCACAGCCTCCTCAGGTGTTCTTCGAGGGCAGGGGCATGAACCAGGATGTCGTTGCTCACGTTGAGGACTCCTGGAAGTCCTTGCAGGACTCCTTTTATGACGTGTTGGAAAACTTCCACTGCACTGGAAATGCCGAAGTTGAGCCGCTTTTAACGCCAGAGGCCATTATGTGTGGAGAAAGTGATTATTGGCCGGGACTTGGGGTGCAGCATGATTTGATGATACCCCGACCAGAGGTCCATTTTTGAGAACCAGCTGGATCCGGCTAACTCGCTGAGAATGTCATCTATGGTTGGAGTCAGGTGTCTTTCTCTTTTGATCGCCAGATTCGGCATGCGCATGTCCACGCAAATGCGGACAGCATCTGGTTGCTTGGGTTTCCTTGCTACCACGATCGGAGACACCCATGATGTGGGGCCTGAGACTCGTTCAATGATGCCTTCTTGCTCTAGGAGTTGGAGCTCACACGCTTTTGGGGAGAGGTGGAACGCCACTGGCCGATGTCTGAGGGCTGTAGGGGTGACTGAGTCATCTATGTGGAGTCGGAGCGTGGGCCCTTTTAGGCAGCCGATGCCATCAAACAGTGAGCTGAATTCCTCAATCAGGTCTCGGAGTGCGTTGGCATGGATGCTGAAAGCAAAGTGCAATAGGTCGAGGTCTTGGGCAGTTTGGCAGCTTAGCAGGAACCCGGCACCGTCCTTGGATACGTAGATCTTTGTGGCCTTGTTGGTGACCTCATGGGTGACCTCCGCCGTGAATACCTTAGCTATTTCTAGGGGTCGGGTGTTGCCAAAAGCTAATACTTGCACACCTGTGGTTCGGAGTGGCAGCAGCGGCTTGGGTAACGTCTGGTACACATCCATGGCCATCAGGTTTATGAAAGCACCAGTGTCCACTAGTGCTGATATGGAAAGCCCATGGTCGACAATTTGGCATCTGGGTAGCCGCCGGTTCCCGATGGTGTGAACCACGTGGACTGTGTGACGAACGCCGTCCATGTCGCTGTCCAAATCAGGGTCTGGAGTGGTCTCAATTGTTTTGATTGATTTCTTTGTTGTAGGTTTGGGCATAGATCGGCAGACTTTTGAGAAATGGTTGGCTTTTCTGCATGCGCTGCATGTTTTGCCCCAGGCTGGGCAGGTGGTGGGGTGTGGTGCTGGACTGCCACACCACTGCAGAGTTTGCCTTTCAACCTCCCTTTGTAGCTGTCACCTCTTGTTCGTGGTATGTTCGCCGTCACTGCGTTGGCCGCTTCCGATTTCACCTGGGCTGGTGGTGCTTGCTCCATGTGTGCCGCACAAGCTCGAGACCATCCGAGGGTGAGGATGTCTTTCATGGACATGTTCGGTTGTTGTAAGATGCGCTCCCGGAGCTTTGAAGACGAGCACCCTTGGATGAACTGTGTCCTGATTTCGTCCTCCTCGTCGGGTAGTGTACAGGTGCTGGCTAACTCTCTCAGCCTGGCAAAGAAGACATCAACTGACTCGTCCGCTGTCTGGCGAGCTTGGCGCAGAAGAAATCGCTTGTAATCTGGGTTCGCATAAGGCTCAAAGTGAGCCGTGATTGCGCCTTTCAGGGTTGCATACGTGCACGGCCTTGCTTCTGTTATTGATTTGAAGACTTTGTGGATGTCTGCCCCGCCAATGTGAAGAAGAAGAGGTCTCCGTCTTTCTGGCTGGACGTCCAGAGCCTCGAAGTATTTTTTGCGGTGCTCCACCCAGACTTTCCACCTCGCGGCTTGGGTAGGAGGGGCGCTGGTGATGGTAAACGGCTCCAGAGGAGGTCTACTGGCCATGGCGAAGGGTGTATGTCGTAGTGAGACGCGGTGCGCCAATCTTGTGTCTTCAGTTGTCTCCTATGTCACCGGCCTGAGGTTGTCTTCCCTTGCACCACCTCCTTGCACCCGAGTTGTGGAAACTCTCTTGGTGCAGCTCCGAAGAGTCGTGGGGTAGGGAACCAGGGTGGCAGGTGGGAGACGTGCTTGGTGCAGGGTGCAGTATACTAGGTGCAGTCTGGTCTCACCTGGTGCAAGCAGGTATTTTCTCCCTTCTTCTCCTCTCTTGTTTCTTTTTTTTTTTTTTTTTTTTTTGGTTGCTGGTGGTGGTGGGTGTGGCAAAGTATTGTGGCAGGACCTCCCTTGTAATCTGGTTAGTGCTGCCAGCGGCAGGGGGTGTAAGGAGGTGAGGAAATAAACTCTTGTTTTGTTTTTTTAAGAGCTCGCGTTGATGGATGGGGCGGCAACAGTCCTCGAGGAAAGAACCTCCTCACCTCGCGATGAGCGTATGGCAGCGGAGGGCGTGGTAGGGCGGGACGGCCCTCTGGATACGCTGCATACCGAAGTGCGACGTGTCGGCGGTAGCCGTGGCCGGGACAGAGGCAGCTGATGGCAGGATGTTCGCGGCCACAGGGTTGTGCGCGACGCGTTCTCTCCTGCCTCTTTTTTTTTGTAGCCGTCGGACTTGCTGTGTTCCTTTGCCGTCGGGATGGGTGGTGCCGTCAGTAGTTGGGCCGGGGCGGTTGGTGCGGCCGGCAGGTGGTGGTCGGTGCGCGTCTCCGCAGGCGTCAGGCAAACACTCTAAGGGCGCGGCACCGGGCTAGGTGGTGGAGCGCGCCGGATCGTTGGTGGTACCTGGAAGCAGTAGGCCCACTCTTGTCGCCAAAGGATGTTGTGTCGCTAGCAAGCTGCGCCGAGACAAAAGACACAACACGCGTGTACAGGTGAGTAACGCTTTATTGCTCCCTGTACAACAAATCTGTATTTCCCACGTCCCCCACCTCTATTTGTATCCTCCCCCGCGTCACTTCTTGCGCACTCCATCTTGCGCCTCACTGCAGGGGGGGGGTTTGTCCCTAACACCTTCAGCTCCAGGAAAGTGGTCTTGCCCACTTCCTGCAGCAACACTACAGGCAGCAGTGTGCAGCAAGCCCACAGCTAGGCCTTTAGTTTGGGTACTGAGAACCATATGTTGCTGGTTTTTATGTTTGTCGTTTATAGAGTGCACAGTCTTCAATTGGTGTGCCATTGCAGCAAATTCGAGATTCAGGTGAGGATTTTTAAAAGAGCTCTGAGGTGTCCATCGCAGACCAAAGTCTCAGTAGGTTTGTGGAGAGGTGCAGGTGTGTGCAGTGTGTGGTGTGTATGCGTAAGTATGTTTGTGCATGCTCAGTGGTGTCTGCATTGAGGCTTTTGCAATGCGTTGGTGCGTGCAGTAAGGCACGGTGTATATGCACTTTTCAAATATGGGTGTATGGTGTATGTAAAGTTCATGTGGTACAGTCCTATGTCCAGAGGTCCATTTATATGAGGATGTCAGGCCAGGACTTTAAGTGGCATGGGTGCTTCCAGTGGTCAGACCCAGCAGTAATTAAAAAGTGACTTTTAAACTGATCCCCACTGGCCCTACATTCATCTCAGTAACTATACTAGCAAAAAGATTTCCTAAAAAACGTTCAAGTATTCTATGTCAGCGATGCAGTCCCTGTTCACATTTCAAATATTTTTTAATACACCAGATTTTATTGGTTTAACATTATCAAAAAGTAAACATTAGCATGTACAGTGAACACAGTCATGTTAGAACAACAGCGGATAATACACAATTGTGTGTTTTGGCTCAATCCAGGCCAGAAAAACTCTAACCTTGCCCCCAGATTTTCTAGTGTTTATGTGGGCTACCCCTTGCCTCATATATGGGCTCCTCCATTTTGGCGCACCAGTCCATCCTCCTGCACCAGTCTGCCATCTTTGGGGGCATGGCTGAAACTCACATTCAAGCAATATCCCTCTTTGCACTCTGGGTTCCCACTCCAACCAATGACCTAAAAAACAGTGACAGTTTATGAAAAACAGATGCCACAACCTTAGTGGGGACAGATATGTAGTATGCAGACATTGAAGTTGAATCAGTCACAGCTTGGAGGACATCCCCAGCTCCTTTGGTGACATGAGGGCTTCCATCCATTCTCCATCGTCCAATAGGCCTACCCGTGCTTACCATTAAGCCTTTATTGGGGTGAACAAGTCAGACGAGGTAATGACTAATGACTTATAACACTTTCCCTAACGCACCTGACAGCAGCCGCACCTTTATTGTTCTGAACTTGGGGTTGTTTCAGTAGTGTAGTAGTCCTTGAGAGTCAACAGTAAGGGGCTTATTATGAGTTTGGTGGATGGAGAATCCCGTCTGTCGAAGTCCCGACGGGTAGGTTGCCACCAGTGTGACAGCCTCCCTGCTAGGCCCATTACGAGTTTCCCGCTGGCCCAGCGGGAAATGGGCTATAGCATTGTTTCCAGCTCATAATAAAGCCAGGATCAATGCTGCTAGCCGGGGGGGGGGGGGGTTGCACTGCCCATGCCCCCCGTCTTTAACAGCCTTTTCATGGTGGGGTTACCGCCATGAAATCGCTGGCAGAGAAGGGGGTTGTAATCCCCAGGGCAGTGCTGCTTGCACCGCCTCCCTGACGAATTAGGACTGCCAGCACCGCCAGGCCGACGTAAAGTCATAATCTGGCAGTGCTGGCGGTCTGACCAAGGCGCTACCGCCGGGATCATAATATGGTGCTCCAAACGCCACAATGGTGGCGGTCCGACCACCACCATGACCCTTGCAGTCGTAATGAGGCCCAATGTGTCTATAGCTATCTAGAGAACTGAGATATCTCTTAATTGAGAAATACAGATGAGGTCCCATTTAGTGAAGTCCTCCAGTTGTGCAGTCGGGCCCAACCATCACTCTCTCCACAGGGGAGTTTGTAGTGTGATTTTTCTGTCCCACCCCATCCAGGGCAGGGCTACTCTCCACGCCTGAAATACCACTTCTGTCAGCTCCGGGAGTGAACTAAGCAGTGGAACCCCATGTAGTATGTTCATAATAGCATCCACCCCTGGGATGGATACTTCTAACTGAAAGTCAGGGTCATACCCCCCTCCCTGTAGCCAACTGTTTGTCGCAATGAGCTGAGTGGCCCAGTAGTAGACCCTTAGGGCTGCCATCCCTCCATCAGATTAGAGTGAGTGCACTTCCCAAACGCTACGTGGGACAATTTTTAAATAAGTGCAAGCCGTCCACTGGAACCATCTCCTGGAAATTGCATGGGGTAATTCTGGAGCACATATAGAAAGCAGGGCAGAACCATCATTTTACATAATGCTGTTGTGCCGAGTATAATAAGGGGGGTTCGAGGCCATTTCCTGATATCTGCCTGCAGTCTAGTCATCAAGGGGGCCAAGTTTATGGACCGTGCCTTAAACTTAAAACTCAATCAATAGACTGGCATGTGGCTCTGCCATTGTGTTGAATCTATAATGCCTGTGAGGGGCACCAAAAGGGATTTAGACCAAGTCATTTGCAGGGAGTAAGCCTGGTCATAAGGATTGAGTAGGTGAAGGATATATGGGCCAGTGGACTCCTGATGAGCCATGAACAGCGGCACATCATTCGTGTGTAGCGTTAAATAGTCCTCTATCCTGTCATCCCAAAGAAACACACTAGAGCATCACGTCTGACCCAGGTCACCAGCGGCTGTATCTCTAGAGCAAATAACAAAGGTGACAGTGGATACCCCTGTTGGGTGCCCCTGCCTATGGGGAGTGTATCAGACTAGGTACCACCGGCCCACACCAGGGCTCTAAGAGTCCTGTGTAAGACACGGATATATGATATGAATCTGTGCCCAAATTGCATTCTGTGCAGTACGTTGCACCAAAAAACATCCCAGTGCAGCTTATAGAATGGTTTCTCAAAGTCAATCAATAAGAAGGTGTTTTCACCCTTTAGGCTGTCCTTGTACATCACAGCTGCCTGAGCCCTATGGATGCAATGCTGCATGTTAAGAGTGGGCCTAAAGCCACACTGGTCCTTATGTATTAATAAGGGGTGGACTGGAAGGTCCTGTTGGCTACCATTTTAGCACAAATTTTTACTTCATTGTCAATAAGCAAGATGGATAATATGAGGGACAACGTTCAGGACTCCTCCCAGCCTTAGGAAATACTTCTATAGTAGCTAAATCCAGACCCTCTGGCAGACGGCCGCTATCAAGGACCTCATTGAACATATTTATTAACAGTGGTAGTAGCATTTTCCTAAATTTCAAATAGTATTCAGCTGGGAACCCATCTGGGCCTACAGTGTTGCCAGTTTGCATGTCTGAGAGCGCGGTGTTAAGCTCATCTATTGAGTTTCTCCCTGTAGGAGGCTGGCCTGGTTCGTAGTGGGTGCCTAAGGTACTTACAACTTATACCAGGCCCAGTTATCCCTTATTAGTGAAATGTAGGCAGTGTCTAGCAGCTTAGGTTGTCTAGGGGTAGCTGTAGCAGAGCAGCCAAGGCTGAACAAGGAGACATGCAAAGCTCTTGCAATACCACTATAGTCACACAGTACTTATACACAATAAAAGGCAATACTCAGTGTTACCAAAAATAAAGGTACTTTATTTTAGTGACACAAGGCCAAAAATATCTTAGAGGCAATACTCCTTCTGGAGGTAAGTATTATATACAATATATACACTAGTAACCAAAATCAGGTAAGGAAACAGTCATAGAATAGTGCAAACAGTGAAAAACACAATAGATTTCAGTGGACCTATGGGCAACACAAACCATATACTAAAATAGTGGAATGCGAAAGTCGGATTCCCCCTAGGCAAGTGTAGTGTGTAGAGGGACACTGGGAGTGTAAGAAAACACCAAAGGTAAGTAAAGTACCCCATCCCAGAGCCCAGGAAAACAGTAGTAAAGTACAGCAAGTTTCCTTAGAACACAGTAGAAGTCGTGGTGAAGGATCATTCAAGAACCAAGCAAGACTGCAAGCAACCAGTAATGGATTCCTGGACCTGAAGACCTGTGGAGAGAGGAGACCAAGTCCAGAAGTCGATGAAGAGTCCAGGAAGAACAGGAGCCCCTGCCCACCTGGAAGAAGGTGCAAAAGTGGATTCTCCTGTTGGAAGAAAAGTACAGAAATGCACCAGAGAAGATAGCTGTGGGTTTCTGCTTGGTGCAAGAGATGTCCCACGTCGAGTTGTTGGATGCAGGCTGTTTGCGTCACTGTATTCCGCCAACAAGCCTTGGTTCATGCAAGTACGCGTTTTGTGTCAAATCGGAGCTGCCTGGACCCAGGAGGGACCTAGGGGTCTCAACTTGGGCTGAGGAGACAGAGGGGGCTCTCAGCACTTCAGAGAGCCCTCAGAAGACCTGGCAGCACCCATTGGAGTCCCAGGACACAGGGAAAAAGGAGTTGTAAAGTGCGGTTGTTGCAGCACTACACAGAAGGATCCCACGCCGCTGGAGAACAACTCAGAGAGCTGTGCGTTGCAGGATAGAGTGCTGGGGACCTGGGCTACCCTGTGCTCAAAGAACTTTTGGAAGAAGTGCACAGAAGCCCAAGGAGTTGCAGAAGATGCGATGCACAGAGGTACTGCCTGGCACAGGGAGGCAAGCTCTTACCTCCACCAAATTTGGACAGCTGGACCTATGGACAGTCAGGGTCACTTTGGTCCACCACCTGTGTTCCAGGGATCACGCTCGTCAACAGGAGAGGAGGCCCAGAGTACAGGTCGTCGTTGCAGCGAGGCTCCTGCTGAAGCAGGGAAGTGACTCCACAGGAGATTCCTTTGGTTCTTCTGGTGCAGGGTGAAGACAGGCAGTCCTCAGAGCGTGCACAACCTGGAAACTGTTGCAGTTGCTGGCTGGAGCTGAAGTTGCAGGTCACAGTAGCCTTCCTGAATCCTTTGTTGCAGTTACAGCGGTTCCTGGAGCAGTCTGCGGTTGATCTGATGGACAGAAGCTGAAGCAGAGGATGCAGAGGTGTCCTGATGGAGTCTTGCAAACCGAATCTGAGGAAACACTCACAGGAGAGACCCTAAATAGCCCTAAGGGGGTTTGGCTATGCACTTATCAGGAGGGGTCTCTGACGTCACCTGCTGGCACTGGCCACTCAGATGCTCCCAGAGGGTCCCCACACCTTTGAATCTAAGATTGCCAATGCCAGGGAAACTCTGGAGGAGCTCTGGGCACCATCCCTGGGGTAGTGATGGACAGGTGCGTGGTCACTCCCCTTTCCTTTGTCCAGTTTCACACCAGAGCAGGAACTGGGGGTCCCTGAACTGGTGTAGACTGGATTATGCAAGGAGGGCACCATTTGTGCCCTTCAAAGCATTTCCAGAGGCTCTGGGAGCATACCCCTCCCATGCCTGTAGCACCTATTTTCAATGGGAGAGGGTGTAACACCCCTCTCCTAAAGGAAATGCATTGTTCTGCCTTCCTGGGATTGAGCTGCTTAATCCCCAGGAGGGCAGAAACCTGTCTCTGAGGTGGCAGCAGCTGGGGCTGCAGTGGAAACCTCAGTGTGCTGGTTTGGCAGTACTGGGGGTACTGGAGCCCCCAGGGTGCATGGAATTGGCCCCCAATACCAGATTTGGATTGGGGGTTCAATTTCACAATCTTATACACCTCACATGGCCATATTCGGAATTACCATTGTGAAGCTACATATATGTATTGACATATATGTAGTGCACGCTTATAATGGTGTCCCCGCACTCATGAAATCTGGGGAATTGGTCCTGGAGAATGTGGGGGCACCTTTGCTAGTGCAAGGGTGCCCTCATACACAGTAACTTTGCACCTAGCCTTCATTAACTGAAGGTTAGACATATAGGTGACTTATAAGTTACCTGGTGCAGTGAAAATGGCTGTGAAATAGTGTTTGCACTATTTCACTCAGGATGCAGTGGCAGTCCTGAAGGAGTATTCGTATGAGCTCCTTATGGGTGGCAAAAGAAATGCTGCAGCCCATAAGGATCTCCTGGAACCCCAATGCCCTAGATACCTAGGTACCATATACTAGGGACTGATAAGGGGGATCCAGTGTGCCAATCTGAATTGGAATATGGAGTCACAAAACTATAGTGACATTTTTGGTAAACAGAGAGAGCATAAGAATTGGAATTCTGGTTAGCAGACCTCCAGTGACACACTCAAGCATACTGACAACACACATAGGCCACCAACTATGAGCACTGGGGTCCTGGCTAGCAGGATCCTAGTGAGACAGTAAAAACACACTGACAAATAGGTCTCAAACTATGAGTACTGGGGTCCTGTCTAGCAGGATCGCAGTGAGACAGTAAAAACACACTGACAAACACTGACAAACAGGCCTAAAATGGGGGTAACCATGCTAGAAAGAGGCTACTTTCTCACACTCCCTCACAACACTAGACAGCACTGGGAGAGGCAGGTCTCTAATCGGGAACCTCCCTAAGAGGCCCTGTCTGTCTTGCATAGAGAAAACCATAATAGCCCTTCAAAAGCCACAGCGATCACTCGGGCGCCCTCTCTTTTCCTGCCTCCCTGTCCATCACTCCCATAATCACTCGTTCCACTGCTTTCTGAGTAGCCAAACAATAGAGCAACTTGCTGGACTTGTCTCCCCACTCACAGATCCTACTCTGTGTAACCATCCAATATTGTCAAGCTTCTTTAAGAGATAGCTGTTGCAGCGCCTTCTCGTCAAGTGCTAATTGGCATTCTTACCTTTCATCCTTAGCGCTCCTTTGATCCAGTATAGCTATACGCACCTCTAAGTCTGAAATTTGCTGCTTGGACTATCAATCCAAAGCTCTAAAATGGGACCTTGCAACCCCTCACATAGAAGCTTTACCAGCCCTCCATTAAGTACCTGGAGATCCCATGGAGCCCTTGTTCAGTTCTACAAAGTAGTCAATTTCATTGGACAAATGGTGTACCACCTCCTTCTTTGCAAGGCGCCATGCCCCAGCCTCCATACTGATCTATGGATGGGATCCGGGCAACCCAGGAGCACCACTACTGGCGAGTGGTCTGAGATCCCCCAGGGCAATATGTATGCTCCTGTTGTGACAGACAGGTTTGCAGCAGGGAAAAGGACCAAACCTATGCATGACCTTGTTTTTGGGCAGCAGAGGTGTGTATATATGCCATCTTCTGCGGGTGCCACACGCACCAAGCATCACACAGCCCCATATACTCAAAGCCCAGGCCGACAACCACAACTCTCTTGTGTTCATCTGGGGGTTCCTTGAGCAGTTCACATGGGGTACAATTACTGTTTTCAAATCTCCTCTAAAGATGGTTAAGGCAGGGATGGAGTCCAATCACCTCATCTCGCCCATCAGTTTTGGGAGGACATGGACGCTCAGGAAGTTGTGGGGGTGTCCTGCAATCACACCCTCTACTCATACATATCTCACCGGTGGATTGGAAGCTGTACAAGTCACTGCCAGATAGCCACCCCTTGGGAACTTCTGATAAACCTCACATGAAACACCCTGTCACAGTTATATGTGGCCAAAAGCAGACAGCTAGTATCCTGCAGATGGGTCTCCTGAAGCATCAATACATCAGGTTTGTGCTGTTTCATCAAACCAAAGACAGCTGTACTTTAATGCAGTCAAGGAGGCCATTCACATTCCATGTCATTATCCTAAGGTGTGCCATTTGATAGAAGTCCTCACCATGTTGATAGATCGGCTTGTCTATCTGGGCCCCCCATTTTCTCACTTCTGGGCCATCCCACCACAACTTTTCTTACAGTCCTGGTTCCTAGCAGGCCAGGTTTGGACTGAACTACTATCCGTGCCTGTGCTGCCATGCAAACTCTAACCAACTGGGCAAGAACTACCCCATCCATATCCCCCTAATACTCCCCTCCTCATACTTCCACCCCTGAAGCATCTGCCACCCTTAACATGAATAGCACCTAACAAGTGTTACAGCTGTGGCAATCACGGACCCTCTGACCCCTCCTGTTCAAGCAGAACAACAGTAGGATATGTTGTTGCTGGCACTTCTGGATCATGGAAAGTGTTATTGAACAAAGACGGCCCCACCTGTGGTGGCCCAGAGACCCAGTTCTGGCATCAGGTCTCAAGTCCATACTTCGGGTGACCAGCATTATATACCGCAGCTCCCAGCTCCCATTGGTTACCTGTGTCACCACTCGGGCCAAAGCAAGTTGACCCACGTTTCACTTCTTGTTGCTCCTCCTCTGAGCCTGAGGAGGCCGAGAGTCACCACGGACCATGGCGTTTCTTGCATTGGCCTCTCTTTCTGTTCCGTCTCCGCAAGTGTACTCCAAGTACTTCACTTTGTCCATAGCCCAGTTCCCCCCAGGTGGGCAGGCGATTGCTAAGCGGCAGTCTCTGCTCTGTTACCCAATCCCACGCTGATAATGTTGTGTCTAAGAAGTATGATTTAGTCTCGGAAATGATGAGGAGCTGCACCAGGAATAGAAGCATATATTGTAGCTCCACTGTTTCAAATGAGTTGCGTTGCTGCTCGATTCTGCTTGTATAGTCTGGAAAGACGACGACCATAGAGGGTTGAGTTCAAGCAGCCTCATTTTCCATTGACACCCTCAGAATCACATTTCTGTCTCTGTAGTTTTCTACTTTATCAGTGGGCATGGTGTGCGCCAGGTGGGGGTTTTGCAGCCAGGGAGCGATGCCCTTGCTCAAGAATAAAACAGGTGAAGAGCTTGTCTCTCAGGATCCATGTGTGAATCCATTGTTTCAGAATCTCCTCAGGTGCTACCCCTCTGTTCCTTCAGGGAAACCTATGATGTGCAGAATATTTCTCTGTGCACACCTTTCTGCATCTTCCGCACAATTCTCTGAGATACGGGAGGCAGAGGTCTGATGGGCCACCTCCTGCTTTAAACCTCATCACTGAGTCCTCCAGATCTGATATGTGCCCTTCTGCCCCTGACAGTCTTTCCACAGTGTTCTGCAGGTCTTGTCTCAGGAACACCATGTCTATTCCCACTTTCCCTATTTTAATCTACAGGGCAGCTCGGGATGCGTGTATCGCCTGTAAGATGTCTGCTGCATCTGGGGCCTCCAATCACTGGATAGATGCTTCCCCATCTGCACCAATATTACCAATCTAAAATAGAGAGACTGTAAACTTATCAATTTTAGTTTGTGTTTGTGAAGGCGGTGGGCCTCCCCTTCCCACGGCAAGCATCTGTGTGAGTGGTAACTCTGATCATGCGCTACCGCTGGAGCCTCCTTTAGTGCCTAAGACAGTTCCCTTTTGGATCTCTCGCCCATACATTTGCCTCCTAGCAGTCCTTTCTGGGACCACTGCTCACACCCTCAACCATTTGATCACCACCTTGGGTGCAGCTGCCACCCCGCCCAACAATCACTGCACTGTGACAAGAGTGCCACTCGGGCACAGTCTGGCCCTACACGGTCCTCTGGGGTGTGTGCGCTGTTCTAGGGTGTCCCAGGGGTCCCACTTGTCTGCCAGCAACAGGATTATGATGGATGCTTGATCCAGAGAGCCAGGAGCTCACGGAGATGTCATCCATCATCTTGGCCCTTTCCCTCATTTTACATATTTTAATTCATCTTGCATTCTCTAAAAGTATTTGCTTTTACCAGATGTTGTGTTTCTGTAGTTTTTTCATGCAACGTATGACTCTTGTATAGTTCATACTATGGACTGAGAAGCTTCCCGGTCTCTGGGTGAATTCAGGTTGTAGTGGGTGTTAATGACGGGGCACAATTGAGCGCTCTGGAGTTGAGTCTGAATGTAGGATGAGTTTCTCGCAGTGCCTGTTGGTGATTACGTGCTTGTTCAAGCCTTGGCCACTTTCCAGAGTGCACAAAGAGATGGTTACATATGCGGCAATTACAATTTTATTAGGGGAGGGTGAAGGCAGAGAGAGAGAGAGAAAGATTAGTAAATGGTGAAGAATTGGTGATGGAAGGAAGTGCTTGGAGGACAGAGTGAAAAGACAATGATGAAGAAGGAGATGAACTGTAGAAAAGACAGATTGAGGATTTCAGAAAGGTATGGGGAGAGAAAGGTTGTAAGTGTTTCACGGAGAGTGGGAGAATGCAGAAGAATGCGCTATCTAGGGGAGAACAGGAGTTGTTATGACCCTGCAAAGACCACTTCCACGGCCTTTGTAATGTTTAATTCACAGTCACATATTTTAAAAATAGAAATAGTTTAATGTCTAATTATTAACAGTACTGTTGTTCCTCATTTAGCTGATATACTGTTGACAAAGCCAATAGGCTGGCTTGTTTTAGGTGTATGTGTTAGTTGGGTGATATATCTGGATGCAATAAGAGAGAAATTACAGAGAGGCATCCAGATACTGGTCGAGGGCACGCTGCGTAAAGAACAAAATGTTACTTCACATTTATTATGCCACGCCTTTAACCACATAAACTACACCTGTCATTCAGGAATCCTGTTTGAGGTTATACCCCCGCCTTTTTCATCCCACTTAAAACACTGTAGGGTGTGCATGGTACCCGGAGTGTGATGCTTGGTAGTAGTGTGTGATGTCTGAGGCAAATGTGTCCATGTAAAACGTCATGTGAAACGTATCGCAAAGTGTGATGGAGCGAGTGTGCATGGTGTGAGATAGTGTGCGTTGACTGAATGTGCAGGTTGGTGTGATGATGTGTGTTCAGTGTACTTCATTTTTTAGGGTGGGCCGCAGTATAATGGTGTGCTTGTCCACCTCAGTGTTGTCTAGGTGTAACAGTGTATGTATGTAATGCAACCACGGTGTGATGCGATGGGGCTTGCGATGCTGTGAGTATGCACTGTAGTGTGAGGATGTGTGCCTATATGCGGCGTGGTGTGATTCTGCGGGGGCCGTTGGCAGTAGAGTGTGATTGATGGTATACATGCAGAGTGTTATGTGATGATGTATTAAAGCTTGAGGAAGGCTCGAGCCAGATGCTTGGCTCTGGCTGAGCTTGAAGTCCTTTTGGGAACCTCGACCCCAGAAGAGCTGAGGTTTTACAGGAGGCCACGTGGCTCCTCACTAGAGATGCCTGTGCCAAGTTTGAATCCTGGCCTGGTTCTGCATTCTGTGAATCTCCCTGTGTCATAAAAAGGTGTAAGTAGTCTGTTTGTTGTCGTATGTCGCCCTATGTGGAACTGCCAAAAAAGAAACGTGAATTCTGCCCGTCATCCATGCTCTAATCTCATTTTCCACTTACGAAGGCCGAAACGTTAACCTTTGATGTCAGAAAGTGAAACCCATATAGTGGCTGAAGTGCACACCGTGAAACGGAAACTTTGAAATTAATCCCAGCTTTCCTGCTTGACCAGATTGTGTGATCCTAGACAAACTCTTTTGTCATGGAGCCTCTCTTTTGCTGGTCATTATAACCTATTAAAGCACATTTAAATACTTGAGTTCACAGAGTGCACTGTACATAAAACCAATCGTGTTTTGTTTAATAAATTAACATTTTGCTCTGTGTATATAATAAGAATATAATCTAGGCCACATATAGGGGCCACATGACAACTGACTACCCTCTAGGTTCACTAGTAATATTGTAAACAAGGCTTGGGCAGGCTTGTTTCAAAGTTTTTGTTCAAAAACAGTCACTTTTAATAAATACTGTCAATGAAGTGTTCTAATCTGATGTACTAAGGAGAAACGCTTCCATGTGGTAAACACAACTTTTTTTAAATTTTGAAAACACCTTCTCATATTCTAACATGATGTTTGTTGCATGATTTAGATGCGAAATAGATTCAGGGCTCGGCTCCTGCAGGGGCTTTTAGTGCCACAGCCGACCCTAGGCTCCCATCTGGCTCGGCTCGGCACTCCCTGTTAACGTGTTGGCTCGCCCAGCTCTAGTGTTTGTGCGTGTAATAAGCGTGCAGGGTGATGGTGTGTTTGTCTGCAGTGCGGGTGTGAGATTGAGTGTCTCCTGCGGCGAGATGCTACGTGTATGCTTGGCTTCAACATGTGGGAATGTGCGGTGCAGTCCCGGCCCAGGGTGTTAGTGAGTCACGTGACTGCACAGGAAGGGGCTGTTGGGCATTATTGAAGCAACTGGACCCTCCCGGGAGGTCATGTGACCTCTGCTTCCCCTTCAGGGGGGGGGGGGGAGGGGGGCAGCGACACGAGAGGGGAAGGGAGGGGCGGCGAGTGAATAGTGGGAAGGGAGGGGTACACAGCTGGAAGTATTTCCGGTCCTCCCTGCTGCAGACAGGACCCTGACAGCGGCAGCTTCAGCTCTACATCTGTCCGGGCAGCGCAGACAGCAGCATCACGCGCTCAGCATCACAGGGAGCGCCCGCGGGCAGGACGTCTGCTGTGACCCAAGCAGCACCCTGCCTGAGGACTCACCGGCCCCGGACACCCCACCAGCACTGGCCCCTTCCAGCTGACCCGCCAATGTCAGGTTCCTGACTTCTGACTAACCAGGGAGGAGGAACTCCGCGGCAGTGACACCGCTCCCGGGCCCTGCCGCTGCTCCCCCGGGACAGGGGTGGTCCTCGCCCTCCAGTACACCCTCAGCGCCGGACCTGCCCCGTTCTATTACAGGCAGGGCCGGTGCCAGCTGTATCTCACGTCGGGACTGTGCCCGCTGCTCGCCTGTTCCAAGGACTTTGTCGCAGCCCACAGGCCCTTTCCAGCCCGGAGCAGTGCCCAGCCTGCTGCACCTCGAGTCTGCGGAAGCAACCGCATGTCCAGGCCGGCAAAAATCTGAGGAGGGGGGACAACATGTGGAGCAGGTAGGTAGGTCTTAACGCCCTCACTTCTGACAGCCCTCACTTCTGACAGCCCACACAACTTCGCATAACTTCAGTAACATCTCAAAGCCTAAAGACATATCCAGAACCCCCAACACACCACCACAAAAGAAACGCCGTATTCAGATCACACCCTTTAACGCACTGCCACAGTCCACCAAATAGCACGTTTACACAGAAACATGCCTGCCGCCCACAGTGGACAACACATTCCAGCAGAACTCTCTGTTTAACTCGTCGAGCCCAGAGCACATCCCCACAGCCGTGACACATCAACAAACTATTCTGCCCAATCTCACGAGCACTGTCACATGCCGCCCTACAGCCAAAACATCCCCACAGACCTTAACGCATCCCTAGACAGCAATACCTGATGCCACCAGTCCCTAACCCCGTGTCAAAGCCCCACTTCACTTCTACAACACATCTCCATGGCTACCGCTCACCCCTACAGCCACATCCCATTCTCATAACCACGTCACGACTGCAACCACATGTCATCCACACAATCGCCACATACCGACAGCCACAACTCACGTACTCTCTCAAATCGCATTCCCTTGCCACAGCACAAACCCACAGACCCAAATGCATTCGCAAAGACCACAACACACCATACAGCGTCCACTAATGTTCTAGTCTCTGATCCCAGCAGTCCCAGTCACAGCTCCACAGAGAGTAACACTTCTAGAGAGACGCCACCACAGCCATAGCCCGGCAACATCTCCCACCAGCAACAAACACATCGCTACACTCCATACACACAAACCCACAACCGCAAACAGCTTTCTACAGGCACAAACACTTGTCCAAAGATGTCAGGACACGCCTGCCACATCATCGCAGGCGTCAAAACATGCAGCTATAACACAACCACACAGTTCAGGTCCATTGCATGTTCCCACATTCGAGTCTCATCCCCATATTCTTTCACATGCACCACAGTCCCCGCACATCACCAATAGTCTAAGACGTTACCATGGTCCTAACATATCCCACAACCTTACCACATCAATGTAAGCTCCAGTCTCTACCCTAAAAAGCCCAACATAGCCCAGCATATTTCTAGAGTCCATCCTATCCCCTCCTCACATCCCACAGCTTCCAGTATATCATCCCCACCCCGCGTGAGCCGTAATTCCCATTAGTACAGCTGGTGCAGTAGCACCGGGGCCCGAAGGCCTGTGCGGCGCACTTAATCCTGGTTATTGCTGTATTTTGTAGTTGAAACAACAGCCAAGGGGCACACTTCCTTCCCTGCACCAGTGCCAATTACATACTGGGTACGGTGCCGAGACATTCCATATTGCCAGCACACCCCACGAAGTCACCAATGCACTCCTGTTGCTTCCCAGTAAATTTCACAGCGTCCACAAATCCCCACAAGCCCAGGCACCCCCCACATGGGCCCCAACACATCACTGATAGCTGCAGAACCCCCCCCCCCCCCGCCCCCCGTGTCACGTGACATCTTAAACCATTTGCAGCTTTTTATTGAACATCCCCCGGCCGACACGTGTAGTTTGTCTTTTCCCGCTGTGACCGTGGCTAACTGGATGTTGCTTTGTTGTGATCTGCATAAGAGATTGTATTCGCGTCGTAGATACACGGTGTGCTGAAGTGTGACACCCCCTAAATAAATACATTCTGGGCGTTGTAGTTGGTTCTGGGGCCCCGAGTTGGGTCTGCTGTCTCTGATTTGGTTTTTTTCTCGCCATGAGTCAAGAATGACAATCAAAGCAGTGACCTTTGATGTAAATGACAGAGACAGAGATACCCGGCTGGTGGCCGAATATTCAAATATGAAGCCAGATGACCTGGAGTCTATGCCGCTTCCTGGCTAGTCTGAATAATGTGATCCTAGGAACATATTTTATTCCACAGACCCTTCTTTGTCTTTATTTCACAAATGCTTGCGCTTCTTATGTTTGTTTTACAAGACTATAAAGTTACTCCATCTATAATAAGGATCTAGGCCAGGTTTAGGATTTACATGACAACTGACTTGCCTCTTAGTTCACTAATGGCGTTGGGGCGTGTGCAATTAATGTTTCTAAAACGTATCACTTTTAATAAATGTCTGCCTATGCTGGGATATAATCTGATGTACTAAGGTAAAACACGTCCGCTTGCTATAGAAATACACTTTTTTGAATTTTAAGGAGACGTATAATATCTTTACATATATTTGTCAGATGATGTACTTGCCAAATGTTTTCCTGGATCGGCTTGTGCATGGACTCATGAGCTAATCTAGACCTGTGCCTCGGCTCTGGCCCGCTCTATTAATTTGCCCGTTACTACTGTATTTGGGACTTGGGCTTAGTACATAATAATGCAAGTCAGTACTGACCTTATTTTGTGTGGAAACAATCCATTTCAAACCATAGTCATCTCACCCCTCCATCCCGCAGCCCACTGCTTTTTAATTTGGAAAATTTGAGATTCCTCCCCCCAAAATGTCACTGACTAAGCTTCACCCTGGTCGTTTACCAAGGGAGATGTAGGGATAGATGTGGGAGGGAGAAGAAAATATGATTTGGATGATTAAATCACTATGTGATCCCAAGGAGTAACATACTACCCATCCACACAGCACTTGAATGATTTGTCAGGGGTAGTAGCAACATATACCTACTGATAAGTACCATAAGGATGAATATAATTGCTGTTACATGATGGCTCCCTTGTGGGGAGGGAGATCTCACTAAAGTCCAGTCTTTTTTTTCTTTGAACGACTGTAATTTGGAAATGTAGTCAAATCAGTTGAATTGAAGGAAATCAGGACTGAAACTCCAGACATAAACTGGGTGGTTAACTAAAAACGCAGAACTGCAAACAGCCCTTAGTAACAAAGTTATCTAGTATATTCTGGTAATCACTGCAAGTTTATATATAGGTCAGGGGCATACTAAAGACCCCGGCAGGCCCTGCGGTGCAGGGATGGCCACTGACCCCCGGGAGCCCTCTCAGCACAGTTACCTGACATGAGAGCTCCTGAGTGAGTACGGAGGGGTCCCCTCCATGTACTTTGCCCGGGGACCCCCCCTCAAGTTTCATTACTCTGGTGATATATGTACATGAGCAGATAGGTCGCACTGTTGTTGTAACACTAAGAGCGTTATTACGAGTCTGGCGGTCTACTGAGTGCCAGACTCACTGTGGCGTACAGACCCCTGCCAAATGCAGTGGTCCGAACGCCACATTATGACCGAGGTGGCTGTGCCGTGGTCGGACCATCAGCACTACCAGAATTAGTCCGGTCTGGCAGTCATGGCGGTTTTAATCCACAAGGGCAGCGTTGCAGGCAATGCTGCCCTAGGGATTAGGAATACTTTCTCCACCAGCGATTTCATGGTGGTTTCACTGCCATGTAATAAGAAGGCTGGTGGAGAATGGGTGCAGGGGCCCCCTGGCAGTGAACATTGCGACGGGTGCTAGTGCACCCTACGCACTACAGCATTGCCTCCGACTTTATTACGAGCCAAAGACAATGCTGTAGGCCGTTTTCCGCTAGGCCAGCAGGCAGAAACTGAGGCCCCTGCCCGCTGATCAAGCGGGAAAACCGTAATGAGCACAGCAGGGAGGCTGCCGCAGTGGTAGTAACTTACCCATTGGAATTTCAGCAGGTGGGCTTTTCCGTCTGCCAAAATCACAATAAGGCCCTAAATCTGTTTTTTCAAGCTATGTTGAAATGTTTTATTTATTAATTTAGGAGTTTTATGCTGTGCTATGCGCAGCCTTCTGATTTTTCAGTGTGCACCTTGTGTTTTAACTGTGCTTTCTTGTCAATGCCTCACACAACACAGGAAAAAAATGACAGTTAAATACCAGAGACAGACAAAACAAGCACTGTCAAAGCCAGGGGGTCTAGCTTGCTTTCTGATTTCTGACTACAATAACTGTCAAATCCAGCTGCATGGAAAACAAAACAAAAAATATTGCTTTCTGTATACATTGTATCTAGAAGTAAAGAATATAATGTGTGGTATTTCAGTGTACTTTTGAGTTGTAAAACAGTCTTTCTTGCATTGCATTACAAGCATTCCAAAGGAGGTGGAGTGGTAAATCAATAGCATGAATTGGGAGAGTATTGCACCACCAGTTGGCGCAAAAGCCCACTTTGTATTTATTTGAAAAAACTGGTAACTGTAGGCTGCACTGTCCAACCAGACCGAAAAACAAGCTCTGGCCAAGACTTTAGGTCTCACCTTTGGGTACTCTGGGCTTGACCAATGTCTTTTGGCAATGCTATGCGGCTTCATGGAAAAAAGCAAAACGCCTTTTCCCAGTGCTGTGTAGCATTGGCCCATTTTTTAATTTTTTTAAAAGACTACTGATGATTATGTCTTTCGCCTGGGGGATGCATGCATGTGTGATGGTGTATGCATGTGCATGTATCACAGTGCTTTTGTGCCAGTGCAATGATGCTGATGTAATTTGCTTTTGTTTATTATTTACTGATCCAAGATGGCTGAAGCCACTTGGATTAGTGAATAAAGAAAATAAGAATGTTTTAGGGCGAAGCGCAGACTAAACAAAAGGAGCGTGAGATGGGGAAGTGCAATTGAGGAGCAGACGGAGAGGAGAAAAGCACCACACAAGGGACACTGGAACGTGGGGCTCAGCAGACACACATGCATGAGAGAAGAATGCTTGAGGGAGAAGCAGGAGCAAGTGAGAGCAACACAGCGGGAGGCGAGAGAAGCAAATGAGGGTGAGAGCAGTGCAGTAGGAGACACACATGAGCTATTGAGTAAGAAGGAGGGGATAAGTACATAGGAGAGCAGTGTATGTAAAAAGCAACATAAAGTGTGCAAGGGCATGATTTGGTGGGGGGAGAACATGAGATATAGAGCTGGAGAACACATGTAGTTTCATGCATTTGTTTAACAAAGAATTAAAAAAAAAAAAAAAGTGAACAGTGGAAGGATGCAAGTTATCCATTCAAAGAGATGGTAAAGATGCTATGCTCCAGGGGATGGACAACTACAAAATGATCAAGCTGGGAGAAGAAAAGCCATCGAATAAGAAGCAATCAAATGAGACTGACAATAAAGTCAACCAATGGTTAGCAGTGGGCAGGCTGCAAGCCACTGTGCATTCTTGATAAGCCCACAATATGTCTTTCTCAATCAGTAAGCACCTAAAAGTCTAATGGTGTAATGTTCTGTTGGTTAAAAAGCCAGTAATTTGTTGTCACGGTCATATGGGGGCACTTAGAATGTGCACACCCCCACTACTCTAAATACACCAGTTTCCTCATTCTGAAAGCTGTTCTAGGGTTTCGTAGGGGGAGGGCTGCAAGTTTAGACACATTGAGGAGCAAGTAGAAACTTCTATTGCACTAAGTGGAATAAGATGCTAAGCATTTAAGGCCAGGGTGGACAAAATGCATTTTTTCAAAAATTATGGACTATGCCTCGAGAATCAGGACAGGAGATGACCTAAATCCACATGCCCTCCAGCGTATCCTCATACTTTCAACAGCTGCCCTGCCCACGCCCTGCACAGAGTAGCGAGCGTGGAGTCAGGAAGGCAGAAGCGTGGACTGTTGGCAGGGTTAGGGGCGGAGAGCCATCTCGCAGCAGCAGGTTCTTATTGAGAGAAACAGGACATTGTTTTTCATTCAGAAAGTCATGTAACCCTCTCATTCATCCAGCTTCAGTGCTGGGTTGCCACTTATCTCACGGAAAATTATTGATATAAGGATTTAGGGAAGTGGGGGCTGATATTTATCACACCTGGTTAAATCCGATACATCTGGATTTGGAATTTATCCGGTGTGAATGCACCTATTATGAGCTTCCCCAACAAAATTGGAACTTTGTGTGCGGTGGTTGCGCTTTCTGCAGCAAAATCTGCATGTGACATTTTACCAGTTTCAATCTGCCAAATTTTACTTCAACATGGAGCGCGGTTGATGTCAGATGATCCAAGCCAGTGCCAACACACAAGAGACATCTGTTCACAATGCCCCTAACAGTCAATCTGACAAATCTCAGTCCATCAAGTCATCAGATGAAAAACTGCTGTCTGATATACTATGGGCTTGGCCCAAGGAAAGGTCAGCCCTCACCTGCATGATATTACGCACAGCAGAAGAGGTTCCGCAGCACCAAGGTTATTGGGTTCCTTTGTTGCTTCTCTGTTGAACCTAGTGTCGACCTTCCGGATTATCCGGCGCTGTAGTTCTGGTACTCCAGGAAGTCAGAACACACCCCATTGGCACAGCCAAGCTTTACCTGCTGCAAGGGTGTTCCAGCTACTAACTGGTGTAAGTTTATGTGGATGTATCTGAGGATCCACCTGAGTGGACTCCTCTGGAAGTATACTTCCCTGCCTTGAAGCCCCCAGCTAACACTCTTGTTTAGGTAGCCACACTGATTGTTCTTGTTGGGCAGAGGTGACTGGGTTAAAAGTGGTTTGCTTAAAATTGCTGGGGGGCGTTGAGTATGTCTGAGGGTGTATGGTTGCACTTGTGGTGGATAGTTGTGTTTTGTGTCATTAAAAATGCATTTTACTTCTCAAACATTCCCCATCAGGCATTTAGCCAATTCAGACCAGAGTTAGTGAATGAGAGAGGTGAGTGTCAGCAATGTAGGTGTGCTCATCAGACCAGCATATGGTCCAGGGGTGTCATTAATGGAAGTAGGGCTAGCAGGTGCTGGACAATAGGTGAGCATAGTAGGCCTGCACTACCACAAGGGTGCTGTGAAGTGCGCAAGCATTTCAACCATTCCTGTAGGTAGGTGGACCTCAGTGTACCATGGCATCTTGAGTTCTTTCACATAGGATGCTGTGTGTGATTTTTTGAATTGCCTCACATAAGTCCCTTCTGCACCTGTGTTAAGAGGTTAGAGCAGACAGTTTTCAAGGCTTTAGCGGTGGCAAACATGGTAGGTATGCCCTTGGGTGGTGTTGAAGTGTTGCCAGTTACCACGTGTTGGTGGAGTTGTATGCCCACTACATTCTTCGGAAGTCTCAAAAGTCATCGGGCGCAAGCCATTGTTCAGATGTGTCTAGTTATGTTGATTCATGTATGTTTTTATTGGTTTGTGGTTTGGACTGATTTACTGAAGGACTTGACAGAAGGCGGGAGATGGATAGAAATTCACATCGGATCAGAGCTTGGAAGGTGAAGGGGGCGGAGGACTCAGATGGTGAGTTGAGGAGGAGTTAGGTTAGTTATATATTTAATTCTGATGATAGTTCATTACCTGGGGTCTTCTTCACATGAAGGACGTTCACATTCTTTCCTTGTTACAAGCGTGTTGTGTCATCAGAACTCGTCTGTAATAATTTACTACAGGCAACTAATAACAGGAAACGTCCGTGCAGTCATTGAGCGCGGCAGTCGCACAGCCCCTTCTGTATCCTGCTTTTCCTCACAAACTTAAAGTGAGGTGAGCAGTAAGTTGTCGTGTCTAAGCGCCCCATTACCTTCATTTTCATGAAACTTCCAGCATCGTTTTCGTTTAAATTACACATCCAAACAAAAACGCTGGCTACACACTTGCCTTCTCTGAGGTTGGCGCTGTTGCAAACTCACACAACATGAAGCGACTGTCCTCTGTCCCCCTCGCGCCATTTGTTTACATCGACGCCTCTCTCACTTGTGTTGGTCTAAATACGCCAAACTTGCCTTATGTTCAGACACGGATGAGAAAGGTAACATTTTACCAGGATCAGAAGCACTTCCGTCTTTACTAATCTTTGCAGCAGTTGGCAGAGCTACCGGATATGGACTTCAGTAACTACAATCCCACTGCTACTTTAATGGAAAATTCTAATCTCCATATTTTTAAATAATGTTTCAAGAAAAACATACTGCACCAAATAGGTGTGCATGTGTAGATGTGGATCATTATACTTCTCATGTTTGTTTAGCATAAACATATTTGACTGTTATAAGGAGGTACATAGAAACTTTAGTTAAAGGGGTTTATGTTCGAAAGGCGGTCAGTAGTGGTTACAGCATAAAACCTAAAACCTCATGAAATTGACAATTTAAAGTACATAGCCTTACCTTTTCTATGACCCCAGTGTACTCACTCAGGGCCTGGTTTAAATATTGGCGGACGGGTTACTCTGTCACATCGGTGAAGGTTTTCCTGTCCGCCTTAGTCTAAATCCCATTATGTCCTATGGGATTTAGATTTCGGCGGATGGGATATCCATCACGTTGTGACGGAGTAAGCTGTCCGCCAATGTTTAAATCAGGCCCTTAATCTTAATGGCCACCCACCATCTTTTGTGATAGATGAAAATATTATGTAAATGAGAAACATGGAGAGTATGTTGATGAGTTTAGGAGTTGTGTGATTGTGTGACTAGGTAGCTGCAGTGACATTGAATGGGCCAGGTAACTGAACAATTTTTGATTGTGTCAAGGTACTGCTGTTTTGTGATAGCACCTGACTTGAAGGACATGATTGAAAGGTTTGGCGGTATGGTCAAGAAGCGTGATTGTTCATTATTATATGTAGCTTATGTGCTGGTGCCCTTTCTCTGTCCTACTGTGTTGTTACTCCTTTTGTGTTAGAATGTGCATGTGTGTGCAATCAATATAGATTAAGTTTTAGATGTCGAGATGCGTTAAAAAATAAAAATGAAAAGTTTTAATTTCCCACTATCTGCTCTTAAAAAACGTTTGCACAGCCATTCCCAAAGGGGAAAGGGTCGCTTGTGGACCCCTTCCCTTTTGCGAATGGGTTACCACTTACTTGAAGTAGGTGGTAAACTGAAACTGTTTTGCAACCGCATTTCGTTTGCAAAACATTCTTACATGCCAGTGCGAGTCTCTGTTAGGAAGGGACACCCTTAACACGCCCTTTCCTAATACCGACTCGCTAACTCATTTTGCGATTTGGTAATAGGTTACCAAATCTTAATATAGGTTCGGTACATAGTAAAAGGCATTTTTCCAGTCGCGCATGGCCCGATTCTGCAAATCGGGCCTACACCTGAAAAAATGTATGTACATCTGTCCGATGGTGCTTGAACTAGCCTGACTGTATTCAATTGGGGTACTTTATCCCCTGACCAATCTGAAGTATTGGTTTAGTAATTTTTACAGAGCATTGTGGTTAGGAGCAGCTCCCTTCTGTGCCTTTGGATACGGCAAATGAGTGTGAGATCTCTGAAATCAGTATATGCATTGGCTAAGCCTATTCTGTGCAGAAGACTGGTCATGGTTGTGTTTTTGGATCCAAACCCATGTAACTTAGAGGTCTGTCCAAGGCACCCCTAAATGAATTACTTTCAATCACAGGTGTCAATAGACTTGGAAATGGGAATTTTCTAAAAAGTGATGCAGTAGAGTGCATAATTCTGCAAATTAAGAGAAAACGACTATCCTTGCATTCATTTTGACATATCTTTATTGTAGACTGATTAGTGAGAATTAAGGATGGGATCCACATTTGAGATTATACTTATTTGGCCTTCTTTTTAGTGGTGAGGGTTGGCACTTCACTTGCAGTTCTTAGTATCCAATCAAAAGGTGACAAGCCAGAACATAGACAGAACCCTTGTAAAATTTTGCTCTTGGTCAATTCCTGCATGAATAATTCTCTGCTCTTTGGTATTCTGTGGTCTTCTCTGATCCAGGCCGATTCTTATAGAGCATTTGTTCTACTGAAACTTGAAACAGGCAACAGTGGCTTAGTATTTCTGCTATATCATCTTTCATGGACCTGATCTTAAAGCATTCTCGTGAGGGTAAGAAAATTGGGTTTTTGTTGCACCTGAAATGTGACTAGGTTTCTGCTGTGGGACTGTACACCCAGTATGGGTGGAGTGTCCTGCTCCCTTTTTAGTAATAAAGCTAGGTCTTTCCCTGTTTATCACTGACTTTAATTAGGGGCAGCCAGTGGTTGCTGCTACCCTTGCTTGCTCTTTGGTACCACATTGACATTGGCCCTGCTACCCCTGTTGTAAGGGAAGCGGCATGTACCTACTACATTTCCATCGCTTGCCTTTTCCTTAGCCACTGAGCAGCAAATAGGAAACTGTTACATGGTCCCGGATGGCAGAAGAGGGAAAAACTTTGATGTCATTGCAGGTCAAAGGGTGCATGGTATCATGTTTGGTATCTCAGGCGTTTCGGTGAATTAAAGCCCATGGGTTTGGTCAGTCTCGAGTGCTTGCAGCTTTCAGTCAGATATCAGATGTCAGCTAAGAGCCAGCAGCTAAAAAGTACAACAAAATATTGCTTTATTTTTCAGCTGCTGGCTCTCGCCAGTGGGGCGACGCTCCTTTGCCATTGCGAAAGAGCCGCCGCTGTAATTAGCTGTGCATGGCAAGGGCATGCGTTATAGTTACCTTATATACATCTGTATATGGATAGTTGGGTGCAATTGCAGGCAACTTGAGACAATAACAACACCCTAATACAAGTGTCTGCCATCTGTGAAATGTTGTGCCTTTGCTTTAAATAATACACCTCCACCCTAGATATTTGCATGTGAGTGCAGCCCAGATGTCTGTTTACCCTTCACATATGAATGTCTGGGCAGATGCTGTGTGGGCTCTGACCATATATGTATCTATGCATCTTCTACGTTGGGGTCCCAGAAAGCTAAATCATGACTCTCTATAATGGAAGCAACCTTTAACCATCATTAAATGTACAACTATATATTGCTTCAGCTTTGTCGTCTAAAAATAAATCATATACTTTGATGTTGCATGCTCTGGGCAGGTGCTAAGTGGGAGCCGTGGGGCCACAGTAGGTTGCTTTGCAGGGGAGAGTGGCTTGGGTCGTGGCAGGCTCCAGGGCTGCTGGGATTGCAGGCTCTCCTTGCTGCTGAAGTTAGAGTGAGCTGGGGCAGCCTGGGCATCGGTCAGTCCCGAAGCTGGTGGTTTTACTGTGTGCATTTGTGCACCAGGTGAAACGGAACCGGTGGTATTGCACCCAGGAATCCTGAGTTCGAGAACACAGGCACTGGGAATTGTCCGGAGAGGATTGCGTCAGCATTACTCCCGCTGAAACAGTCATTCTTGTGCGGCATACACTAGAGTTGTGCTCATAGGCGCTACACAAAAGCGCCTGCTCAACTACCAGCTGCACTCACATTTTTGAAAGCCTTGTTCATCTGAGGGTTTTTCACGAAGCGCCAGAAGGTTTCATGTGTTTTTCCATGGTGTGCTTAGATTATTTTTAATGGTGGTATAGAATTTTTTCACTTTGGTTTCTCAGAGTTTGAACCTTCCAAGATGGATTTTAAGAGGTGGCTAGTGAGTTTTGTGGTGTGTTCGGTGCCGGAGGGTGTGGTCCCCAGGGGCTCTTCTCTGCCGTCAGCCTTTGTGAGGGATTGTGATAAGACGAAGACGTCACATGAAGCAGCGTGTACTGTTCTTAGATGTGGCGTTTAACGAGGGGTCGGAAACTTTCTGATAAGAGCTCCAGTGTTTCCCTGAAGAGGGTGTGTGCCTGAGTCCTTGTGTCGGGCGGGGCAGGGTGGTCTGATAATGTTACAGTCGAGAAGGGAGTTAGTATTAAGGGTGGAGGGCCGAGTGCTCCAGGCTGTTTCTGTGCGGAAATAAGTCAGTTCTTCCCTCCCCCAACCCCAAGCACACGCTGCTCTCAACGATTTGAACAGGCAGTATCAACATTTTAAATAAATATCAGGCCAGTTAGTGGGAGGTGACTGCGCATAAGAGCCATTGATAAGCTGCAGTGGAGCGCCACAGTCTTCCAGTGACCCCGGCTGTAGAAGTGCAACACAGGTTGCATCTGAGGCAGTGAAGACGTTGTATGTCCCCTAAAGTTGGTGTGCATGGAGGAGGGGTGGTTGAGTTGGTGTCATTACATGAAAGGCATTCATCGCAGGCTTGACTTCCTTCATGGTTTTGGAGAGTCGTCTGGATGAATGGCTTTTAGAAACTAGCCATGCTTGCCTGGACACCTAGCAAGAGGACTTCATTTCCCAGCACCCAGCTGCACTGCACATTACATCACTGGTTTCCCACCTAAACCATCATTAAAAGGAGTAGCATGCAAGAGGACTCCATTTCCTATCAACCATCTGCACAGCAAGCTACACCACTGTTTTCCAGCCAAAACCATCTTTTAAAGAAGAAGCTAAGTAAGGGGACTTCATTTCCCATCATCCGTCTGTACAGAACTAACAAATGCATTTCCCATCTGCCATTTGAACAGAAAGTGACATCACTACAAGTTTTACCATCCTTATGCACAAGAAATGACACTACTGCTGGTCTTGCACCCTAATGATCCTTAAAAAGAAGAAGCCAGGCAAGAGGACTTAATTTCCCACCACCCACCTGCTCAGGACGTGACATCACATGATTCCCCACCATCCAGCTGCATAGGAAGTGACAACACTTCTGTCTTCTCCTTACTTCAATCCACTCTTCATGGAATCTCATAGTCCAAGATAAAAGATAACCCCAGTAAAGGACTGACACAGACACCGAACAATAGCATTTTGGGGCATGTTAGGGACAGGAAGGGCCTTGGGGCAGAACCCCTTTTCCACTTAAACTTAGAAGGTAAATATATATATATATATTTATATATATATATATATATATATATATATATATATATATATATATATATATATATATATATATATATATAATAATGTGCATCAACCATTTCCTGATACTGCCTATCTCCAACCATTACCTAATACTGCCTATCTCCACAATCATAGCAAGACTTAGGGGACCCAAACACTCACAAAGCATTCGCACAACACGATACATACATTACTAGGATGTGTACATCCTTGTACGCATCCTAGTAACTACTACAGCCCCTCAAACTTCAGAACACACATTCCAAGTCATACTCATTAACACTCATTCTTTGGTCCTCCAGTGACCAGACATCACAGACCTTGTCACCTATCACAATCTGAACACCCTCTTCATCACAGAAACATTGGTAACCCCTACATTATTGCATATTATAGACCTTCATGCCACTGACTACAGCATCTGTTGTTTGGACCATGCTCATATAACCAGTACACTCTAAAGGACACTTCCTAGACCTGGTCTTAATAACATCACCAACCATCTAATGCAAACCACCATACCCCTGGACTGAAAACTTTGTCATCCCTACCTCCCTGCCTAGCGTCCTTCCATCAAACCTTGGTCAACACAAAAGAGAAGCACAGACCTTGAGTTCCTGCAGAGACTTCTCCATAGACAACCTAATGCTTGAACTCATCTATCACCTTATGAGTTCCATGTCTGACACCAATAGCCTTTTAAACAACGTCATTACTTTTTTTGGGGGAAAACTCTGTAAACATCCTCGCCCTAATCAAATTACGCAAGTGCAAGCCAAAGCCTTCATCACTTGGATACTCTAAAGACTTTCATAGCAGTAAAATAAATTCACCCACACACAGGAAAGAAAATGGACGAAATACAAAACTCCTGGTGACCTCATTATACTGACGTCCCTCCACGCAGCACACAGACCACTCATCAAATCAGCCATTGCAAAGTACTTTAACAACACCACCAATGTTGCCGTTAACAGAAGCAAAATGCTTTCCCAGACAATCAAGCACTGCATCAATCTCCTGCGAGACTCACCAATTCTTCACTGCAGAGAAAAGTGCAGTGCCATAAATTTGTTAAGTGAAAAAATATAGCACATCGCCAAAGCCAGGCCTGCTTCATCTCTTATGCCCACCCCTTTCCTACCAATCCCACAATGGCCACCCTTCGAAGCCCAATCTCTTGCAGATCTCACTCACACACTTGATTCACTCAAACCCAGTTCTTATGAAGATGATGTCTTCCCCTTGTCCATCATTAAATCTTTCTCTGGGGATGCTCTTTCACCCCTGATTACCATTGTCAATGGCACCATCGCTCAAGGCATCTTTCCAGAAGCTCTCATGAAATGCCAGATCCTCGTACTCCTAAAGAAACTGTCACTCCTGATGACTTCGCCAATTACCAGCCCGTCACTCACGATCGTTTATTGGCAAGATCATTGAAAAAGCAGTCCATGTTCAATTCCAAGATCACATCTGTAGGGAAGTACCTTCTTTTTGGCATGGTTGCCCCCACATTTTGCCTGCTGTCAGTGTGTTTTGACTGTGTTCACTGGGATCCTGCTCTCTCCCTTTAAATTTGGTTGCTTAGGACTTAGCACACACCACAATTGGCATACTGCTGCCCCTATATAAGTGCCCAGGGCTTTGGAGCACCAGGGGTTCCCCGTGGGCTGCTGCATGCATTGTGCCACCGATAGCCAATGCAAATGTGTCTGCAGGCCTGCCATTGCAGCCTGCGTGAAAAGGTGCATGCACCCTTTCACTACAGGTCACTGCACCAGGGCACTGTAAGTCCCCCCTATGGTAGGACCTCCTAGCCAAGAGGGAAGCGTGCAGGTAACTGTGTGTGAGAGCACCCCTGCATGAGCAGAGGTGCCCTTTTGAACTCCAGCACCATTACTCTGGTCTTCGTAAGTGCGGGGAAGCCATTTTACCCGTGTACTGGGCACAATATGGTAACTCCGAACCCAGGCATGTTTGATATCAAACCTGTCAGAGTCATACCCCAATACTGTTGCCAGTATTAGTTGTATGATTCCATGCACTCTGGGGGCTCCTTAGAGGAACCCAAGCATTGTTCCTACTAGACTTCTGGGGTTTTCCAGGCAGCCCGTGCTGCTGCCACCCCTCAGACAGGTATCTGCCCTCCTTCTGCTTTACCAGCTCAGGCAGAGGAAGGCAGAACAAAAGCTTTCCTGTGGGAGAGGGAGGTAATGCCCTCTCCCTTGGAAATAGGTGTTACATGGCTCGGGAGGGGGAGCCTACCCAAGCCACTGGTATGCTTTGAAGGGCACATTTGGTGCCATCCTTGCATAAACTGGTTTGCATCAGTCCAGGGACGCCTGGATGTGAGCATATGAGTGGCCAGGTCGGGCAGGTTATGACACAGCCCCCTCCTGATAGGTGGTCACCCTGGTAGGTGACCAGTCCTCCTTGCTGGGCTACTTAGGGTCTCCCTCTTGGGTGGGTACTCAAATTTGATGTGCAAGATTCCAGCAGGACTCCTTTGCATCGTTTAGTTAATCTTCTGGCCATTGTGACTGCAAATGGACCCCCCAGGAACCGACAAGCTGCAACTCCAGCAATGACTCCGCTCTGCAACCTTGTTTCTCCGGCTCCTTCCAGCAACTGCTACATTTACCTGGCTGTGCATCCTCTGAGGGCACTGAATAGTAGAACATTTGTAATTACCAAATGGATTTCTCCACATTTGTGTCTTCCAAATGGATGCCAGTGTGCAAGAAAGACGGCAATATGCCCTCCGAATAGCATGCCAATAAATGGCAAGCATATGGGTGGGACGAAATCCAGGATGTAGATACAATATGTCTCGACTCAAGACAGCTCATGTGCGCCGTGTAGAGCCGATATCTAAAAGTGGACTGCCTCCTAGAAAAATATTTTTAATCGACAAATCTTTTTTTTACGCTACTGCTGGCACAGCTGCCTGATGACTCAAGGCAAACACTGCCTCTAATCTTGCATACATGGCCTTAATACAATCTTGTCTGATGATTTTCATTCAACATAAGTGGGTACTATTACAAAAAAGTTTGGAGACTCGTGGGTTAAAGGAAATGGCAGGCCTCTGAGAGCACCATGTACAGGGATCCCAGAGAAGTACAGTCTATGGGTGGTGACTTGGGGCATTTGTTACTTGTGCCTTTATGAATTAACGTAAAGAATGAGTCCCTTCACCTTACCAGACAGCTTTTTTATGATACTTGCTAGAACCTTTTTGCTGCATCATTGTAGCAGCATGTTACCTTGCCCTACTCTCTAATATTTACTTTATCACCCTGTGAAGGATGAGAGTCTGAGTTGGCTCTGGTTGGATTTAAACTAGTAACCTGCATAGTGCCTACAGGTTTTTCCAAACAATGCATGAGACCCTCCGTGGCACAGCCAGTGTGTTATGGGCCCTAGTGCAAGGAAGAAAATGGGTGCTCTGGCTACTGCTTGAATTGTAATTTGTAAAGCAGTGGTCTAACTTTAGCTGCCACATCCCCCATGGTGGTAGGGGGGCGGTGGGGGATGAGCTCCACAGAGTCCCCTCAGCACAGTACAGAGACTGGGTCTGGCCCTTGGCCTCAGAGATCCCGACTAGTTCAGAGGTGGGTACTTCCATGTACTTCTCAGGGGGACCCCCTTAAGTTTCGTTATGCCGCTGTTGTAAAGTACTGCAAGATTCAGGAACTCGTGGGCCTCTCAAGCCCCTAGGCCACATTGCCACTGTACCCACAGCGCAGATATAAGCTAAGTCCCTGGAAACCCCCTCAGCCATCCTGCCAGACATACAGAGTATGTACTGTGGGCCCAGAAAGGTGGTACTCAAAAGAACTGGCTCTGTACTGGGACTGTGTAAAAGAATTGGTGCAAAAGCCTACAATATCTCGCCTATATCCCGTGGTGATCCAAGGAATAGGTTAAGGATACAGACCCGGTCGCCTGCGAGCTTCCAGCAGCTGCTCACCAGCATCAGCAGCTGACTCCGAGATTTTCCTGCAGTCAGTGGGTGGTGCTAATGGTTTATGAGCTACTCATTAAAGTGTTTCTGCTTATGTTTGCCTCACTCAAGCTGCAACACTGGGTTTTACTTAAAAAAACTGAATGGATTCGTCCTGAAAAATATAAATGCAGTAAGCATTATTTTCTCCGACAGGCAACCCTTTAATGCAACAAAGTATAACATAATATTAACATAATTTTACACACAAGCTATCTGATATAATTGCAGTGCACATGCCACTGTGATGGGATAGTTACAGTTACCCAACAAACTGGTTGATGTAGTCTCTGCTGCAGCGACAGTGAACAGAAGGTTATGTTTGTTTGGTAAATACTGGGAGTGTGGAATAAAATCAGATTAAGGTCAGATGATGGACATGTTTTTGTGAAGCCAGTCTGTGGCGTCTTCTCCGTGTGCATCCTTCACACAATACCCTCCTGTGGTCTGAATCGGGCTGCCACGCGCCTATGTATCTACGGAGTAGACATGATCGCCCACCCCCTTAAATTGAACAGAAAGAGTTAATTTCCGACATTTGACTCATTACGTGAACATAGCTGCCTTTCTACACCTGTGATAAAGTGGTACTCATAGTGTCACACATAAACCATTGAAATATCACACATACACAAGCTGGAAACATGGCATTGTCATACTTAAACAAACCGAAAACTTGGCAGCTGCGGAGACCAGCAACAGGGAATCATGAGCGATCCGCATTCAACACGACCTTGGTGCACATCCTGCTCCAGAAATGGAAACAGTCGCTACAGAAACGGAAAAGAAACAGATACAGACTCCGACTCGGAGTAGAGGAATCTTAATTGTGTCACAAAGAGCGCCAACTGGGGTCACGTGAAGGAGAAACTTCTGATTAACAGAACACTGCAGGCCTTTTATTCATTGAGCGGAGGCAATGAGATAGAAACTGTTCTACAAAATCCGAAATCTGTCAAAATGTCAATGAAAAACAAGCATTTGTAATTCAGTAGGTCTCGAATTTGCTTGAGATACAGCTAATGACGTTGCCAGTGCTTAACTGGACTTTTCTTGCTACATAAATTGGTCACCTTGCCTCATAGTTTGGTCCTCTCTGCCACATAATTCCAGCGGCCCTGCATATAACTAAAGCACTTCAATTTACCTTCATCCATGTGCACCCAAAATGAAAATATTTAATTATATTTATTTATATTATTATTTTGGGGTCCCCCCAGCCTAGTGTGAATGTGAATTCCTGAAACTCCATGCCTATATTTGTGTGAATGGAACACTGCTAAAATGCACATCACTGCATATTAATTAAGTGACCTGTATATGGTTGTCACGCAGTGTGATTGACATTAAATTTGACTTGTTTGTACCAGTCTTTGGACTCATATGGGCAGAACTCATTTAAAACTATTTATATGTATTATTTGTTAATTATAGCTATGTGTGACACATTAACTTCATTCATTTTTTATTTGTGTATATTTATCAAGTACACCCAGTCTATTTTTAGCAATCATTTGATGAGGACTTAATCTCCCAGCATGCAGCATGTTGGATAGACCATGACTGTATTACATTCATATTATTAACTTGATGGCACCTGCTACTAATGACGCCATATTGTTTTAGGATAGGCCAATGAATGATGCTGACGTGCTTTGAGTTTGAGAAAACTCAGGGAGGTGGAGGCAATGGCGTGACTCTTCACATAGGTGCATCTATGAAGGACCCTGCCCCCTGGAGGGACAGCAGACACCCCCTGTAGCCTGCTGTGGGGAGCCAGTCTCTCTTACTGAACTGTTAATGAGAATGCAGAGGGTGGGTAGGGGCAACGGGCAGACCTATGGACATACACACAGGGCAGGGGCAGACCTGTGAGGAAAGATGCTGGGACAGTGGCCAGACAGCTCCAGAGAGAGGTGCATGAGCCTGCTGACATCAGGGTAACCAGATTATTTGGGTTGTCAGAAGCAGCCACGTGCTGCTGGTTACAAATTACTGCCCGGTGATGGAGAATTCTGAGCTACAAAAATAAACATAAATGTCTGTAGTAGAGGGAGAAACAGAACAGGCCTTGGCAAAGCCAATAGGCTTCGTCTTTCGGACTTATTAGCTTTTCCAGTTACTTGTGGTGGTGCTGTTCAGCGCCGGTACGTGTGCAGCAGTGTTAAAAACATAATATTAAAAGTCTAATGGTAGTCATGTCATTCAACTGACACGCTTGCGCATTCGTAGAAATGTGTGCGTCCATGGAGTGATACTGGCTTTATTTACTGTTTTTATTTACAAATCTAAGACAGCAGACGCGGCTTGGATCAGTAAATTAAAAAAAAATAGCACCAACAAAACCCAGGAATTTTACACACACAAACAAAAACGCACACTCTCCCTCTGTTTAGGAATACTTAAAAAATGTTGGTTATTTCACAAAATAATGTTCTCTCTTTCACTTGGTGCCCTACCAATCAGCATTCCTCTCTCTTTCCGCTGGTCCTAAGCCCCTCTTGTGCGCCATGCTTATTGTATAATGTATTTCAACAATATGTGCCAGCGTGATTGTTGGGAAATCTGAAGTTTACATTCCCCCAAACTAACCGTTCAAGCCACGCCCCTGAAAGCCTTCATGTATTTGGGTAATTAGTTGTGCAAAACTAAAATGAAATAAAAAATACAAATACCATGATACAGAAAGAGAGAGTGTGTATGTTGGCTGGCCAGGTGGGGGGCGGTGGCATGTAGAGAAAGTATGAATGGCTTGGACCCAAACCCCCCATTTGTTCCTCTTTGCTAGTGGTGTGCAAGAGTTAAACTACTGCAGCTTCCCTGAGCAGCACTTAAGTTCTGGAGAGGCCCCCAAGTTCTGCGAAATGCGTGCGCCATGTAAATAAAAGTATTGTTAGACGCGTGGGACTTATGAAATTTAAAGTCACCCACAAAACCCCAGGACCTCAAACATGTTCTGCTTTTTAACCAATTAGTGACTGTTCGCCTGGGGCTTTTTTTTATCATCTGAACGTCTGCAGAAACAGCAGGCTGAAACAGGCTTGGTCACTTCTTGGATTGTGTAACGTGCACACCTGTGAAGAAAGAAATATACTTGGGAACTGCCATTTACTTCACACCGGTTTTTAAAATTGTTTTTGTGCAACCAGCCCTGCTGCGCATCTTCCAACACAACCACCCACCATAAAACAGCATGCACGGCAGGCTCACCTCGACCACCTTTCTGTTCGACTCTCGTCTGCCTTCCTGCTCCGGGGCAAGAGGCAGGATCGCCTGTTTGGATTTGGCACAAGGTTATGCTGGATGTGGAGGCATGATGGTTGTAGGAGGCTGGACTGGCTTGTAGTGAGTACCAAGGGGTACTTGCACCTTGCACCAGGCCCAGTTATCCCTTATTAGTGTATAGGGTGTCTAGCAGCTTAGGCTGATAGATAATGGTAGCTTAGCAGAGCAGCTTAGGCTGAACTAGGAGACGTGTGAAGCTACTACAGTACCACTTAGTGTCATATGCACAATATCATAAGAAAACACAATACACAGTTATACTAAAAATAAAGGTACTTTATTTTTATGACAATATGCCAAAGTATCTTAGAGTGTACCCTCAGTGAGAGGATAGGAAATATACACAAGATATATATACACAATAGCAAAAATATGCAGTATAGTCTTAGAAAACAGTGCAAACAATGTATAGTTACAATAGGATGCAATGGGGAAACATAGGGATAGGGGCAACACAAACCATATACTCCAAAAGTGGAATGCGAACCACGAATGGACCCCAAACCTATGTGACCTTGTAGAGGGTCGCTGGGACTATTAGAAAATAGTGAGAGTTAGAAAAATAACCCTCCCCAAGACCCTGAAAAGTGAGTGCAAAGTGCACTAAAGTTCCCCTAAGGACAAAGTAGTCGTGTTAGAGGAATAATGCAGGAAAGACACAAACCAGCAATGCAACAACTGTGGATTTCCAATCTAGGGTACCTGTGGAACAAGGGGACCAAGTCCAAAAGTCACAAGCAAGTCGGAGATGGGCAGATGCCCAGGAAATGCCAGCTGCGGGTGCAAAGAAGCTTCGACTGGACAGAAGAAGCTGAGGTTTCTGCAGGAACGAAAAGGGCTAGAGACTTCCCCTTTGGTGGACGGATCCCTCTCGCCTTGGAGAGTCGTGCAGAAGTGTTTTCCCGCCGGAAGGACGCCAACAAGCCTTGCTAGTCGCAAATCGTGCGTTTGGCGTTTTTGGACGCTGCTGGGGCCCAGGAGGGACCAGGAGGTCGCAAATTGGACCTGAAGAGAGAGGGGACGTCGAGCAAGACAAAGAGCCCTCACTGAAGCAGGTAGCACCTGGAGAAGTGCCAGAAACAGGCACTACGAGGATGCGTGAAACGGTGCTCGCCGAAGTTGCACAAAGGAGTCCCACGTCGCCGGAGACCAACTTAGAAAGTCGTGCAATGCAGGTTAGAGTGCCGTGGACCCAGGCTTGGCTGTGCACAAAGGATTTCCGCCGGAAGTGCACAGGGGCCGGAGTAGCTGCAAAGTCGCGGTTCCCAGCAATGCGTCCCAGCGAGGTGAGGCAAGGACTTACCTCCACCAAACTTGGGCTGAAGAGTCACTGGACTGTGGGGGTCACTTGGACAGAGTTGCTGGATTCGAGGGACCTCGCTCGTCGTGCTGAGAGGAGACCCAAGGGACCGGTAATGCAGCTTTTTGGTGCCTGCGGTTGCAGGGGGAAGATTCCCTCGACCCACGGGAGATTTCTTCGGAGCTTCTGGTGCAGAGAGGAGGCAGACTACCCCCACAGCATGCACAAGCAGGAAAACAGTCGAGAAGGCGGCAGGATCAGCGTTACAGAGTTGCAGTAGTCGTCTTTGCTACTATGTTGCAGGTTTGCAGGCTTCCAGCGCGGTCAGCAGTCGATTCCTTATCAGAAGGTGAAGAGGGAGATGCAGAGGAACTCGGATGAGCTCTTGCATTCGTTATCTGCAGTTTCCCCAGAGACAGAGACCCTAAATAGCCAGAAAAGAGGGTTTGGCTACGTAGGAGAGAGGATAGGCTACTAACACCTGAAGGAGCCTATCAGCAGGAGTCTCTGACGTCACCTGGTGGCACTGGCCACTCAGAGCAGTCCAGTGTGCCAGCAGCACCTCTGTTTCCAAGATGGCAGAGGTCTGGAGCACACTGGAGGAGCTCTGGACACCTCCCAGGGGAGGTGCAGGTCAGGGGAGTGGTCACTCCCCTTTCCTTTGTCCAGTTTCGCGCCAGAGCAGGGGCTAAGGGGTCCCTGAACCGGTGTAGACTGGCTTATGCAGAATTGGGCACATCTGTGCCCAAGAAAGCATTTCCAGAGGCTGGGGGAGGCTACTCCTCCCCTGCCTTCACACCATTTTCCAAAGGGAGAGGGTGTCACACCCTCTCTCAGAGGAAGTTCTTTGTTCTGCCATCCTGGGCCAGGCCTGGCTGGACCCCAGGAGGGCAGCTGCCTGTCTGAGGGGTTGGCAGCAGCAGCAGCTGCAGTGAAACCCCAGGAAGGGCAGTTTGGCAGTACCAGGGTCTGTGCTACAGACCACTGGGATCATGGGATTGTGCCAACTATGCCAGGATGGCATAGAGGGGGCAATTCCATGATCATAGACATGTTACATGGCCATATTCGGAGTTACCATTGTGAAGCTACATATAGGTAGTGACCTATATGTAGTGCACGCGTGTAATGGTGTCCCCGCACTCACAAAGTTCAGGGAATTGGCTCTGAACAATGTGGGGGCACCTTGGCTAGTGCCAGGGTGCCCTCACACTAAGTAACTTTGCACCTAACCTTTACCAGGTAAAGGTTAGACATATAGGTGACTTATAAGTTACTTAAGTGCAGTGTAAAATGGCTGTGAAATAACGTGGACGTTATTTCACTCAGGCTGCAGTGGCAGGCCTGTGTAAGAATTGTCAGAGCTCCCTATGGGTGGCAAAAGAAATGCTGCAGCCCATAGGGATCTCCTGGAACCCCAATACCCTGGGTACCTCAGTACCATATACTAGGGAATTATAAGGGTGTTCCAGTAAGCCAATGTAAATTGGTAAAAATGGTCACTAGCCTGTCAGTGACAATTTGGAAAGAAATGAG
This sequence comes from Pleurodeles waltl, assembly GCF_031143425.1. Lineage (NCBI taxonomy): Eukaryota > Metazoa > Chordata > Amphibia > Caudata > Salamandridae > Pleurodeles > Pleurodeles waltl. The sequence continues at coordinate 669,044,535 of NC_090440.1, forward strand.
ACAGCATAACCACTGAGGTTCTGGTTAGCAGAGCCTCAGTGAGACAGTTAGTCACTACACAGGTAACACATTCAGGCACACTTATGAGCACTGGGGCCCTGGGTTACCAGGGTCCCAGTGACACATACAACTAAAACAACATATATACAGTAAAAAATGGGGGTAACATGCCAGGCAAGATGGTACTTTCCTACACAACCCCCCCCAAACGAAGGACAATAAGACTAGCCATGACCTGATGAGTCTTCATTGTCTAAGTGGAAATATCTGGAGAGTCCATCTGCATTGGAGTGGCTACTCCCAGGTCTATGTTCCACTGTATAGTCCATTCCCTGTAGGGATATGGACCACCTCAACAATTTAGGATTTTCACCTTTCATTTGTTTTAGCCAAAGTAGAGGTTTGTGGTCTGTCTGAACAATGAAGTGAGTGCCAAACAGGTATGGCCTCAACTTCTTCAGAGCCCAGACCACAGCAAAGGCCTCCCTCTCAATGGCAGACCAACGCTTTTCTCTAGGGGTCAACCTTCTACTAATAAAAGCAACAAGTTGATCCTGGCCCTCAGAATTAAGTTGTGATAGGACTGCCCCTACTCCTAATTCAGATGCATCAGTTTGGACATAGAATTTTTTAGAGTAACAAGGGCTTTTCAGGACAGGTGCAGAGCACATGGCCTGCTTCAGCTCCTCAAAAGCTTTCTGACAGTTTGCTGTCCATAATACCTTTTTAGGCATTTTCTTGGATGTGAGGTCATTAAGAGGGGCTGCAATGGAGCCATAGTTCTTAATGAACCTCCTGTAATACCCAGTGAGGCCTAGGAAGGCTCTCACCTGAGTCTGAGTGGTAGGGGGAACCCAATCAATAATAGTTTGGATTTTCCCCTGAAGTGGTGCAATCTGTTCCCCACCAACAAGGAGTCCCAGATAAACCACCTTACCCTGCCCTATCTGGCACTTTGAAGCCTTGATAGTGAGGCCTGCCTTTTGCAGGGCCTCCAAAACTTTCCATAGGCGGACCAGGTGATCATCCCAGCTGGAGCTAAAGACAGCTATATCGTCCAAATATGCTGCACTGAAAGCTTCCAGCCCTTGCAGGACTGTGTTCACCAACCTCTGAAAAGTGGCAGGTGCATTTTTCAAACCAAAAGGCATTACAGTAAACTGGTAATGTCCTCCAATGGTAGAAAATGCAGTCTTAGGTTTAGCATCTTCTGATAATTTGATCTGCCAATACCCTGCAGTCAAATCAAAAGTGCTTAGATACTTGGCAGATGCCAGTGTATCTATAAGCTCATCTGCCCTGGGTATAGGGTGAGCATCAGTTTTGGTTACCAAGTTGAGACCTCTATAGTCTACACAAAACCGCATTTCCTTCTTTCCATCTTTAGAATTGGGTTTTGGTACCAGTACCACAGGAGAAGCCCATGGACTGTCAGAGTGCTCAACCACTCCTAGTTCCAACATTTTCTGAACTTCATGCTTTATGCAGTCCCTGACATGGTCAGGCTGCCTATAGATCTTACTTTTGACAGGTAAACTGTCTCCAGTATCTATAGTGTGCTCACACCAAGAAGTGGTGCCTGGCACAGTAGAGAAGAGTTCTGAAAATTGTCCTATGAGATTTATGCAATTGTCTTTCTGCTCAGCAGTAAGACAATCAGCCAAAACTACACCTTCCACAAGAGCATCTTGTTCTGTGGAAGAGAAGAGATCAGGTAGAGGATCACTGTCTTCTTCCTGTCCCTCATCAGTTGCCATGAGCAGGGTGAGATCAGCCCTGTCATAGTAGGGTTTCAGGCGGTTGACATGCAGCACCCTAAGGGGACTCCTGGCAGTGCCTAAGTCAACTAAATAGGTGACTTCTCCCTTCTTTTCAACAATTGTGTGGGGTCCACTCCATTTATCTTGGAGTGCTCTTGGGGCCACAGGCTCCCAGACCCACACTTTCTGCCCTGGTTGGTACTGAACCAAAACAGCCTTCTGATCATGCCATTGCTTCCAATGTAGGAGGCTGGACTGGCTTGTAGTGAGTACCAAGGGGTACTTGCACCTTGCACCAGGCCCAGTTATCCCTTATTAGTGTATAGGGTGTCTAGCAGCTTAGGCTGATAGATAATGGTAGCTTAGCAGAGCCGCTTAGGCTGAACTAGGAGACGTGTGAAGCTACTACAGTACCACTTAGTGTCATATGCACAATATCATAAGAAAACACAATACACAGTTATACTAAAAATAAAGGTACTTTATTTTTATGACAATATGCCAAAGTATCTTAGAGTGTACCCTCAGTGAGAGGATAGGAAATATACACAAGATATATATACACAATAGCAAAAATATGCAGTATAGTCTTAGAAAACAGTGCAAACAATGTATAGTTACAATAGGATGCAATGGGGAAACATAGGGATAGGGGCAACACAAACCATATACTCCAAAAGTGGAATGCGAACCACGAATGGACCCCAAACCTATGTGACCTTGTAGAGGGTCGCTGGGACTATTAGAAAATAGTGAGAGTTAGAAAAATAACCCTCCCCAAGACCCTGAAAAGTGAGTGCAAAGTGCACTAAAGTTCCCCTAAGGACAAAGTAGTCGTGTTAGAGGAATAATGCAGGAAAGACACAAACCAGCAATGCAACAACTGTGGATTTCCAATCTAGGGTACCTGTGGAACAAGGGGACCAAGTCCAAAAGTCACAAGCAAGTCGGAGATGGGCAGATGCCCAGGAAATGCCAGCTGCGGGTGCAAAGAAGCTTCGACTGGACAGAAGAAGCTGAGGTTTCTGCAGGAACGAAAAGGGCTAGAGACTTCCCCTTTGGTGGACGGATCCCTCTCGCCTTGGAGAGTCGTGCAGAAGTGTTTTCCCGCCGGAAGGACGCCAACAAGCCTTGCTAGTCGCAAATCGTGCGTTTGGCGTTTTTGGACGCTGCTGGGGCCCAGGATGGAGCAGGAGGTCGCAAATTGGACCTGAAGAGAGAGGGGACGTCGAGCAAGACAAAGAGCCCTCACTGAAGCAGGTAGCACCCGGAGAAGTGCCAGAAACAGGCACTACGAGGATGCGTGAAACAGTGCTCGCCGAAGTTGCACAAAGGAGTCCCACGTCGCCGGAGACCAACTTAGAAAGTCGTGCAATGCAGGTTAGAGTGCCGTGGACCCAGGCTTGGCTGTGCACAAAGGATTTCCGCCGGAAGTGCACAGGGGCCGGAGTAGCTGCAAAGTCGCGGTTCCCAGCAATGCAGCCCAGCGAGGTGAGGCAAGGACTTACCTCCACCAAACTTGGGCTGAAGAGTCACTGGACTGTGGGGGTCACTTGGACAGAGTTGCTGGATTCGAGGGACCTCGCTCGTCGTGCTGAGAGGAGACCCAAGGGACCGGTAATGCAGCTTTTTGGTGCCTGCGGTTGCAGGGGGAAGATTCCGTCGACCCACGGGAGATTTCTTCGGAGCTTCTGGTGCAGAGAGGAGGCAGACTACCCCCACAGCATGCACAAGCAGGAAAACAGTCGAGAAGGCGGCAGGATCAGCGTTACAGAGTTGCAGTAGTCGTCTTTGCTACTATGTTGCAGGTTTGCAGGCTTCCAGCGCGGTCAGCAGTCGATTCCTTATCAGAAGGTGAAGAGGGAGATGCAGAGGAACTCGGATGAGCTCTTGCATTCGTTATCTGCAGTTTCCCCAGAGACAGAGACCCTAAATAGCCAGAAAAGAGGGTTTGGCTACCTAGGAGAGAGGATAGGCTACTAACACCTGAAGGAGCCTATCAGCAGGAGTCTCTGACGTCACCTGGTGGCACTGGCCACTCAGAGCAGTCCAGTGTGCCAGCAGCACCTCTGTTTCCAAGATGGCAGAGGTCTGGAGCACACTGGAGGAGCTCTGGACACCTCCCAGGGGAGGTGCAGGTCAGGGGAGTGGTCACTCCCCTTTCCTTTGTCCAGTTTCGCGCCAGAGCAGGGGCTAAGGGGTCCCTGAACCGGTGTAGACTGGCTTATGCAGAATTGGGCACATCTGTGCCCAAGAAAGCATTTCCAGAGGCTGGGGGAGGCTACTCCTCCCCTGCCTGCACACCATTTTCCAAAGGGAGAGGGTGTCACACCCTCTCTCAGAGGAAGTTCTTTGTTCTGCCATCCTGGGCCAGGCCTGGCTGGACCCCAGGAGGGCAGCTGCCTGTCTGAGGGGTTGGCAGCAGCAGCAGCTGCAGTGAAACCCCAGGAAGGGCAGTTTGGCAGTACCAGGGTCTGTGCTACAGACCACTGGGATCATGGGATTGTGCCAACTATGCCAGGATGGCATAGAGGGGGCAATTCCATGATCATAGACATGTTACATGGCCATATTCGGAGTTACCATTGTGAAGCTACATATAGGTAGTGACCTATATGTAGTGCACGTGTGTAATGGTGTCCCCGCACTCACAAAGTTCAGGGAATTGGCTCTGAACAATGTGGGGGCACCTTGGCTAGTGCCAGGGTGCCCTCACACTAAGTAACTTTGCACCTAACCTTTACCAGGTAAAGGTTAGACATATAGGTGACTTATAAGTTACTTAAGTGCAGTGTAAAATGGCTGTGAAATAACGTGGACGTTATTTCACTCAGGCTGCAGTGGCAGGCCTGTGTAAGAATTGTCAGAGCTCCCTATGGGTGGCAAAAGAAATGCTGCAGCCCATAGGGATCTCCTGGAACCCCAATACCCTGGGTACCTCAGTACCATATACTAGGGAATTATAAGGGTGTTCCAGTAAGCCAATGTAAATTGGTAAAAATGGTCACTAGCCTGTCAGTGACAATTTGGAAAGAAATGAGAGAGCATAACCACTGAGGTTCTGGTTAGCAGAGCCTCAGTGAGACAGTTAGTCCCTACACAGGTAACACATTCAGGCACACTTATGAGCACTGGGGCCCTGGGTTACCAGGGTCCCAGTGACACATACAACTAAAACAACATATATACAGTAAAAAATGGGGGTAACATGCCAGGCAAGATGGTACTTTCCTACAATGGTCCACTCACCCGGGTGGAGGATGAAGCCGGAGAATGCAGCCAGACATCTTCTCTTCTGCGCACAGCTCACACACTCCTCCAGGATCGGTTCAGATGTTGCTACGGGTGGAGAGACAACCTTAGCAGCGTCTGCATTTCCTTGGGGGCTCCCTAGCCCTGCCCTGGCTGCCACTCTCAGCACAGCAGCCTCACAGCCACAGTGGTTTGAGGCACGTAGTGCCAGGGTGACCCCAGTAACCAAGATGGGAAAGATATCGCTAGCAGGATGTGTTGTTAGGGTGGTAGCCATGATGGGTTGGTTAATATGCGTGTGCCATGTAAAAAAAAATAAAGTTTGTTACGCGCCCCCCCAAGCTGAAACATTAATGCGCAGCAATCGTGCTGATTAAATAAAAGGCGCGTAGCCACCAACATAACTTCGGGACACAGTCAGTGACACAGCATTTTACGTAGTGTAAAATGCCATTTATTTAGGACAGGATTGCATCTTATACAAATCAGTATACATACTCAAATTCAACTCTAACTTTAAAACTCCACCCCTTTGAAACGTCTCCCCAGACATCCTTTTCACTCATTCTCTCACTTTTCCTCTGTTCACCCCTCTTCCACTTCAATTCACCCACACATCCCCCTTTTCCTTTCATCCCCTGCCTGCTTCGGGCATCCCCTACGCTATCACCCTTCACCTTTTCCCCCCTGGAAGGGTGGCCAGGCCCGCATCTGACTCTCCACCCTCCCCCACCTACTGCGGCCAAACCTCTGTCAGTAACCTGCCCTAACTGGCGTTCAACCCGGCACCCACACAGTCAACCACATTCCACCCCGTTCTGATACCATTTCGCATGTAGGGCGGGTGGATGGCCAAACTTCCAACTGCGCGATGGGCTGGGGCGGAAGAGGCCGGTCCCTCCCCTACACCCTTTATGAAAACTCCCCCTAGTCGCTCCCCCACGCATCATTAACCAATCCTGTCACCCTGCCCTCACTTCCCCTCCCGAAAGCTCCCGTGGAGAGACAAGACTGCGTCTGCTCTCCATGGGGTCCTCCATTGGGACACAGTCAGTGACACAGTGTTTTATGTAGTGTAAAAGGCCATTTATTTAGGACAGGTTTGCATCTTATACATAACATTATACATATTCAAATTCAACTCTAACTTTAAAACTCCACCCCTTTGAAACGTATCCCCAGTCATCTGTTTCACTCATTCCCTCACTTTTCCTCCGTTCACCCATCTTCCACTTCAATTCACCCACACATCCCCCTTTTCCTTTCATCCTCTGCCTGCTTCAGGCATCCCCCATGCTATCATCCTTCACCTGCTTCTTTCTCCCCCTGGAAGGGTGGCCAGGCCTGCATCTGACTCTCCACCCTCCCCATTTACTGCCACACAGCACAAACCCTTTAGGCGTTTTGCTGCCCCACCAGTGAACCGCTGCAACATTGCACAACCTTTACATCTTCTCCTTGAGCCACATCTCCCCCCCCCCCCACAAATCTCCCAAAATTAAACAAAGCTCTGTAAGGTAGTATGCATTGCCCAACTCGGATAGGTGCACACCATCAATCCTGAAAAGCCATGCCTCCTCTTCTGTAATCTCCTCGTGCTTCAGCATCTTAATATCATGCGCCCAGCAGAAAACCCTCATTGCTCTATTGAGCTTTCTCCGAGCCCTCTCCATAGCCTCATGCTTCAGCGCCCCTCTCCAGTTAATCCTAGGTACAAACTCAGTCCAAACTAAGCAGGTACTGCGCATCTTCTGACGAACCAACTCCAAATCACGTTACATATGTTGCAGTAGGATGAGTCTCGAAAGCCTCACCAGATCATTTTCCCCCAGGTGCAATAGCAGAAGATCAGGACAACCCCAGTTCGGCATCATAGATGTTAAAAAAGGAAGCAAGTTACCCCACCTCATGCCGCTCTTCCCCCACCACAAAACTTAATGACAGCTACTTGGCAGTCCTAATGAGAGTCCATAAATCTGCCTCTCTGCGTATTTTGCTGCCCAATGCGCGACCATCCAAGTGACCATTTTTTCACTCCTGGGGCCAGTCACGCAACTTGCAAAAAGAACAAACTTTGGTACAATATCTACAAATCCCACCCCCCTTACATTCCAACCCTTATACCTTCCTATTCCTCAGTACTCGCCCCACAAATCAAAACCTCACGTATCACTCGCAGCATTTAGACCTCCACCTACCAATCCGCCAAATCTCAGCCCAGTCCCAACCTAGATGAGCTGCCGCTGTAGCCGCCCCTATTCTGAATGAACAAGTTCCATAGCACTGTGCCTGTCTCCCAATCCGTCTCAACGCCATCCGCAAAACAGACAACAACTGGAATGCTGTCAGCTTCTCGCCACTCGTGGAATTAAAAACACCCGACCCAACCTGTCGCCCTTTGTGACGAAAACTGTTCCACTCAACAACCGGGCAAGCAGCTGCATCTCCACCTTTCTTCAGCCACACCCATTTCCTCTTTTCCAACTGATCAGTCTTGGACTTTCAAAGCTATATGCCCAATCACCCCCATCGCAGGCATACTTCACCCACTTTCACACCTATGGACCTACCCACACCCAAGAGTTAAGACCCTCGAAATGCCCCAAAGAACATCCATACCATGCACAGCCTAAACAACACAATTTCATGAGTGTCTGTACAACAAACCAGCAGTACATGCAATAGCTCCAACAGTAAGGGAAAGGTGATAGGTTCCCTTACCACCTTGCTCGCCCCCACTCTGGCCCTACCCCACCCTTTCAACATTCTACCCAGAATGTCATCCTTTGCCGGGTAGCAACTAAAAATAATTTCCCATAAAATGAAACACCAGCCAACTTGCCCCCAATCGTGGTGGGCAACAAACCTTTTCGTATCAAGAACAACACAAAACATAACACTCCAAATTTAAGCATGCCATCGCTTTGCACCCCAAAATCCCCTTCAAAACATTCAAAACTCTGAAATTCAAACCATGCAGACGGTAACTCTTCCGAGTGGATTCCGCTAATGACATCTCCACCAGCCCAATGATCATCACGACCCCCACTCCCAAATGTTTGCCGGGACCGATGTCTTGTGTCGCTCTGCTCCTGGTGCCAAACTGTGAAACCGTAGCCACTGCGAACGAGACAGGGAATCTGCAATAGCATTGTTCACCCCAGTGATGTGTGCCGCTTTAAATATGACATTTAAAGATGAACGTCTGAGCATGAAACACCTTAATAATCGCAATACCCTAAGATTTTTCGCCCTCTGTCTGTTCACAAGTTCCACCACCGTCATGTTGTCCACGTGAAAAACTACAGTCCTGCTGGCCCATCTGTCCCCCACACAGTCAATGTCACCAGCAGTGGAAAGAATTTAAGAAAAGCAATACTCCTGCCTTGTGTCATCCAATGTTCATGCCACATCTCTGCACACCACCGCCCATCCCAGAAAAGACCAAAACCAGAGGCCTCTGCTGCTTCTGAGAAGATCTAGGCCTGCTATATTGTGTCCTCCTCCCGAAAAACCATTAAAACCCAATTGAATTTTGTCAAGAATGTCTCCAACACCCTGATTTCCTCTCTCATGCCCACCGACCTACAATCCTGTGGTGTGGGAGGGAGGCACCGGACATAGCTAGTCCCAGCCACCTGCAAAAACTTCTGCCCCCGACGACCCTGCCTTCAAAGTTGAGAAAACCCAGGAGTTGTTGTGTGACGTGCAATTCGATCTTATACAAGGACCGGGCATGTCTGAGGAAGTCTGGTTTTCATTCACCTTTCCAATTGGCAATCTCGCCACTAAGCCTTTCGTGTCCAGTTCAGTGCCCAAGAACGTCAGCACACAAGTGGGGCACTCAGTCTTCTCCGGATACAAAGGAACCCCATCTCCCGGGCCAGTCTTTCAAACCCTTCCAAAGCCTTCCTACAGGAACTGGATCCAGCCTTACCCACAAAAAGGAAATCATACAAGTAATGTGTCACCTCCCGATGCCCACACACCTTAACAAAAACCCATTGGAGGAAAGTGCTAAAAGCCTCAAACAGCGCACATGAAATGGCACAGCCCATCGGGAGTACTAGATTGCCCAGTCTAGCTGCATGCCCAGTAATACAAAATCCTCAGGGTGGATAGGCAGGAGCTGAAAAGCCACTTTGAGGTCACATTTTGCTAGCTCAGATCCTTTGCCACACCTACAAACGAGCTGAATGGCATCGTCCTCTGAAGCATACACCACCTTCGTGTCTTATTGCAGGATGAAGTCATTCACCGATGCCCCCTCCGGCCAGGATAAGTGATGGATGAGGCGAAACTCACCCTTAGTAGTTTTGGGGACCACACCCAGAGGTGAAATCATCAGATTCTCAAGAGGCCATTCGAAAAATGGACCTGCAATGCTGCCCTCTGCCACTTCCTTTGTCAATTTATCTGCTACCAATCTAGGCATTTCTTTGGCAGACCACAAATTGTCCACCCATCTCTTCTTTCTCGGCCCTTGATAACCTATCCGGAGCCCTTCTTTAAAACCCCACTCCAATTTGCACACTATGTCCCCATTCAGGTATATGCGCAACCACGGCAGCAAGACCTCTAGCTTAATTGGCGTAGGCGCCCTTCAGTGCAGGAGCGCCTTGCATCTCTCTACCCCTGGCGGTTCTCCACTGCTCTGCTGGATTGGTGAGCAAAAACCACTGCATGACTGGGTGTCTTCCACCACATTTAGAGCACTCATGTTTGAATTTACAGGGATGTCTCAAGCAGAAACCCTTATTAAAGTTCCAACATGCCCTTGAGGTAGATATCTGGGTTTGCTGTATGGTACCCATCCCCCCTTGGGTGGGACACGACTGAAAAGGCTTGTATACCAGCGGTAGGCCACTAGCAGTATGTGTCGATGCTTCGGCATGTGATGAAGTCATCCAAAGCCATCCATTGCATCCACAATTCTGAGTCCTCATCCCCCCATGGCTTGTCATAATTCATGCTTACACGGCCCAAAACTCCTCGTCATAGCTCAACCAGGCGAACCACCCAAAATGCATTTGGGCTTTGCGTATAATGTCCATGTTTTTAAAAAGTGCAAGGGCCATGTTGGTAAATTTCTCGCAATAGATAATGGCCTATATCAAAAAGGCTGAGGTCCAACTGTCTATAGTGATCGGTACCCTGGGCCGGCGAGCTAACTCCCACTCTTCTTCCTTGGAGCCCTCTTTAGCCTGTATGTCCATATGGATTAGTTTGAAAACATCCACACACTCATGCCACCAAATCCTAGCCTTTGTCTTGTCAGCCACATGGGAACCTAACGGCATCGCAAGGCCCATGTAAGGGAGCCGCTTCTTATGCCCCCCACTGACCTTGTCATCCCCTTCCATGCTGTCTCCCGTCGCTTTTTCCCCAGCCTCACCCACAGTAGTCGTATCCTGTACTGCCGTCTGCTTGCCGTCCCCCTCCTGTGCCCCACTAGCTCCAGGTGTGTCATATACTGATTGATCACCCACCCCTATGGGTTTAGCCACAGCTGTACCTTGGTCCTCCCCCCACACAGACCACCATTCTCCCTTACCTCCAACACGGGGAACCACAGCCTTAGATGCAGTCAAAGCCTTGCGACCATGCTCCTCCTTATGTGCAGCCTCCTGCAACGTCCCACTGTTCGCATTCTCCTGTAAGACAGAAAATGAAGGGGGGGTTGCTCTGCTCTTGCGCCTTTTCCCCCTCCCTTTATCCCCACTCACCTCACTTTCGCCATATCCCCGTCTTCCCATTTGTCCGACTCCACCTCATAGTCAAGTTCCACCACATCATCTTTGTCCGTCTCAGCACCCCTCGCATCCATTGCATCCCTCCACTCGTCCTGCATGGTGTCCGCCATACTTGCGTCTGGCACGTTCCTGCGCTGCAGAGAAGGCCGCTGAAGACCCCTCTAGTGCTTCAGCCCAACTACCAGGGCCGTGCTATGCCTCGTTGGCATCACCTTCTTTCTGCCAGCCTCCTTTACTGGCTTGGACTCTCCGCTCCTCTCATGACCGTGTGCTCCACTCGTGCCCATCATGCTGCCGGAACCCATGGCTGCACAAGCCTCTTGACTTCTCTTCCGCTCCCTGTGTGGAACCCATACCCAGCTACCTAGCCCTTCCCCAGGGCCCAACAGGCCCCCATGGCCCCCCTACCCACCTTCCTCTTGGGCAGCCACTCTCTCCCAAAGGCTTCTTCCCTGTCCCTGCATAGCTGGGCCCACCTTTCTTCCGTCTCCGCCACAGCTCTCCCTTGTTCCTTGATCCTGGCCTCTATACCCACTGCAGACCAATCCTGTGCCTTTTATTGCCCCTCTGTAATGCCTGTTGAGTCCTCACTCACTTGGCCTGGCAAGACCCCCCGAAACCCATTCTGCTCCTCGCTGCCCCCCATGGCACCAGCCTCCTGTGCCCTGCTCTGGCCCAGCCCCATACCATGTCTCCCAGCCCCCATTCCCTTCCTCTTGCCAGGGGCTCCATCCCCGCACCTGCTCTGGCTCCTCTCTTGCCGAAGGAGAGGTCTATAGGCAAGCTGCCCTGATTACTGGGCCCAGCCACCTCGCTCAGCTGACCCCCAGGCTGCCTGCACACCTACTCAGTGCTAATGGCCCCAGCAGGGCTCATCGTGGGGCCCACCCCCTCCTCCTCCGCTTCATGTCTGCTTTGCTAGGCCATGAAAGGGCCTGGTTTTGAGTCCGGGGGTAGGTGGATGCGCTGCGGCCCCTCCCCTGCTGATTTGTGCCCCTTAGCCCTTTCGGGCGAACCACATGCAGCGACCGCAGCTGCCACGACGCTGGAGGCAGCGCTCGCCTGGCGCGCCAGGCGCGTCATGCCGACGCAGGCCTGGTCCAAGACACCAGGCCTGAGCAGATCGGCATGGCCGGCTTTGACGAGTACGTGAAGCGCAGCCCGTACTGAGTCAGCTTCGTGGCTTAAAGCCATGCTGCTGCGCATCAAGCACACTCCCCTGTCTACCTGCTGGGACCGGCCAAACTTTCAACCGCATGATGGGCTGGTGCTGAAGGCCCCTCCCCTAAACCCCTTATAAAATCTCCATCCCTCCCCCATGCATCTTCAACCAATCCTATCACCCTGCCCTCACTTCCCCTCCCGAAACCTTCCGTGGAGAGACTAGACTGTGTCTGCTCTCCTCTTTCTAAATGAGTTGGGGAACTAGCTGCTGCCTGAGGTGAGGGAGCAATCTGCAGTACCAGAGAAGCCAGCGAGAGCAAGGGGAGGAGAACAAGCAGCTCCAGCAAACAGCAGAAGAAGCGTGGCAGCACCACGCTTTGTGAAGAGCTGTTCAGAATAAACAAAATAGTCCCAGGGGCAATACTCCAGGGGAGTGAATGACTTAACAAAAGGAGGGATCAGGGAGACAAATTACCCACTGGCTAGCAAGGAACTTTACAAGACAACGGATTAGCCATATGACAAAAGGTGGGAGGAGTCAGATTCCACAAAGTACATACAACAGATCATCCTGACAGCGCAAGTGCTGTCTAGGCTCGACCTAATGACAAACTACTCTTACAACAACTTCTAATTGGTGGATGGCCCGTTAGTAAAAAAAACAAAATGTGAAAAGGAATACTTTCTAGACCACAGAGTGTTGTTTAATAAAAAAATGCCACTCCGTGTTGTTAGAAACCTTTGGCAGTGAGATGTAAGATGTGTTTCTGAATCTGTTACGTTGTACTGTTGAGTTGTTTGCGGTGCCTTGGACTGGACAGCCTGGCTCACAAAGCTGTTTCTTTCCATATAGCCAATCTGCAGTAAAGGCAGTGGGTTTGCAACTGAGCAAGCAGCACCCACTGGGAGAATGGAACCATTCAGAAGAAGTAGGGAACCATGTGACTGCCAAAGAGGAGCAGCCACCCTCGCAGACCTACGATGTCTCTCGTCTACGCAGTTCATCTGTGGAAATACGGGAGAAGGGATCAGAGATCCTGAAGGAAGAGCTACAGAAAGCTCAGAAGGTAAGACCTGCCACTCAAAGCTACTTTTCCTCTGTGATCCTGGCACACATACCTCTCTGGACTTCTTGTATTGGGCACACCATTAGGGTTCCTAACTATATGTGTAGCAGCTGAGGTGGAGGGTGTTATGGGTCAGAGGGTGCTAACGCTACAGTCTACACATCTATCTAGCTGATTCTCTATGTCAAGTGATGTTTACTGAACCTAGTAAGATGGCTGTGGGCATTAAGGAAGCATTTCACAGGCAGAAAGACAGAGAGCTTCATGGGTCAGAAGAGTACTGAGCAAAAACACAGAGAAGGACTCGACAGATTGAACAGTATAACAGATATAACCCCAAAATGGGTTTTAGCAATAGATGTGTCTGCCTCCCCAGACATTACAAGAAGACAGCATCCTCTTAGTCACTGAGCTTTGATTTCACTGAGTATCTGCCATTACCATTATTGGTTGGACAGGAACTGGGCAATATGTTTAGTAAGCACTATTTGAGACACGAAAATAAAAGAATGCAATATATTTATGGTTACTATGAGTCCGACACTTCCTTCCTAGACACTTTGGGCCTGATTATGACTTTGGCGGAGGGGATTACTCCATCCCAAATGTGATGGATATCCCGCCCGCCGAATTACAAGTCCATTATATCCAATGGAACTCGTAATAGGGCGGGCGGGATATCCATCACATTTGGGACGGAGTAATCCCCTCCGCCAAACTCGTAATCAGGCCCTTTCTTTGGCAGAGCTTTTTAGCCAATGGTGTAAACCTTTACCACTCATCACAGTGTAGGTTTTATAAAAAAAAAAGAAAAGAAACTCAACACTGCTGCCTGAAGTGTTTATTCAACCCTGGGCATCATGGCTGTGATTGTTACCCTCGCCAGATTTCACAAGGTCAACCCTATGACATTTAGCTGCTAATTGAAATCAATAGAAGGGCTCAAAATTCAGCAAAATGGCAGTCACTGAAAGACCAAACTGGTTTGACATGGTAGTCCATGAAACCCATTCTCATCTTTGGCGATAACTTTTCTGTGTTTCAATTCATAGGTGGCTTTCAAATCTGATTTACGAGATTAATGGTGGGGTCCCATTCTGGGGGAGTGTGAAGAGCACAACGTGTTCCCCTCAATACAGCACTCGCCATATAAACCATCTTAAAATGAAAGTAGCTTTCTGAGCTCTAAAAGCTTTTCTTCTTGTGGATGTTAACATAAGTGCGATTGATACAGTCAACTCCTCTCTAATGCTTACTGCTGATAGCCGTTGAATCTGGGCGAAGATGAAGATCCTGTTCTCAGCAACATTTTAGCAGGAAATCTGAATGTTCATAGGAGGTACAATATCTCTGCCTGTCTCCGAGATCCCAGAATATAAAGTACAAATAATGTTTTCCATAGAAAACGTGCCCAATAAGGCAACATTTACTGTTTCATTTATAAAACATCCAATCAACCAAAATGAAACATAAAAAGCACATTTGACTGGAACACCACTACATATAAATACACAGAGAAAAAATGAAAAAAACATAAAATGATGTGTTAATCCTTAATAAATTAGAGCTATGAAACTGTGACTTTCGCTGTAAGAAATTGCAGAATGCTGCACTATGCCATCACACCTGTGGAAACTGTAAAAACCTTCTTACTGATTAGTACCTTCAGGCCAAATGGAAAGATGGAAGAACCCAAGAGGAACCTTTCTTGGTTCTTTTTCAGACCCTCGTATACTCTGTTAGCGGCATCCTTCATCACCAGGTCTCATACTGGTTGCTATAAACCAGGATGGGCTCTAGCATATTCCACAGAGTACTTTTAGTAGCTTCCTACCGGTGTCAAAAATAATAAAAATAATGTCCCTACACCAACAGAGCGGGTGAATGTCTGTAAAAGAACCAATAAAGTTTCCTTTTTGGTTTCTTCCTTCGTTACCTTCGGTCTGAATGTACTAGTCAGTAAGAAGGGTTATAGGTCAGGATATACGCACATATGATGTATTAACTGGGGAGACAGTATTCTGTACCCCACAAAAATCTCTTTAACTTCCCTGGACATAAAATATTGAGTTTGACCGTGGCAATATGTGTAGAAGGCTGCACTATCCCATCATGTCCAGCTTTGAGACTGTTAGGCAGTTTGTTTCGAAAGGCAAGAGCAGATTGAAACAAGAAGTCTGAGTTCAAAACTGTGGCCCGAACCTCAGGGAGGCAGACGAGGCTTACATTAATAAATTTAATAATAGTGAAGAACTAGGACTACAAGTAAGTAACTTTCCATCTTCACCATGGGTTTGTCCCTGATATATAAAAGATAGAATAAAGTAACAAGGTTACACACCCCCAAGCGCAGTCAGTGCAATAGAGTGAACACCTAAGTAAACAAGGTATGGAGAAAAGCCTGACCCACAAAACCATCTGCCATACGGTCCCAGTCAAAACAATAATGTTTTGCTAAAGTATGGACTGACCTCCAAGTATCAGCTTTACAAATTTAAAAAATGGGAATATTCCTTATCTTAGTTAGCAGAAGCTGCCTTCTCCCTTGTAGAATGGGCCTTAGGTTTACCAGGCAAAGGCCTGTTAGTTGTAACTTAAGAAGTAACTATACAGGAGGCAATCCACCTAACAACTGTGTGCTTAGAAGAAGCTAGACCCCTCTTGACAGTCCCATAATTGAGAAAACACTTTTTAGCTTTGTGAATATACTTTGGTTTTGTCTAAATAATGTAAAGCTCTCGTAAAAATAAATGAGACTCCCTCAGAGTTGTTGAGTTTGAGGTAAAGGTCAATAAATACACGTTTTGATCGAGATAAAAACCTGAAATGACGTTTGGAAGAAAGGATCGATGAATATGCCACAAGACTACATTTCTATGAAAAATAGAAAAGGGTTCCTCTGCACCAAGAGCTTGAAGCTTGCATACCCTTCTTGTGGATGCATTGGCTACTAAGTAAGCAATATTCCAAGTACGATTCTGCAAACCAGCCTTGTATGTTGGTTCAAAGGGAGATGCAACATAAGGACAATACTTAATTTCCTAAGAGGTGAAGGCTTCCTTACTGGGGGAAATAAATGTTTTCTTCAAACCCTCTCTAACATGGTGAAGAAAGATGATTGGGAAGAAAATACATGATCATGTGGTTCAGGACAAGGCATCCTTTGTAACAGACAGGGATGACCTCAATAATGTAACTTTGAAAACAGTCCTACTGCTTTCTCTCCACACTTCCTGCAAACATTTTACACCGGCTGCAAGTCCAAAGTTTATGTTCAATTGCCAAGGTGTTTGAAAAGGATATGTTTAGTGAGACCTCTCAAAGAATGTCATGCTTCTGCCTCTCATTTTCTGATTTATATTTAGGCACCTAATTTAAAGAGGCTTTGATATATAAGTAAGTAAAAGTCACCCTCAGTAGTAACTCCTTCATTCTTCTCCTTCCCCTCTTCAGTCATACAAGCCACCTTCCTTCACATAAGTTCTATACAGGTATTTAAATATTTGCCCTCACTAGCAGTCTGAGGTGACGGTAACTGGGTGATGAGGACTCAGAGTCTGGAAGTGGGTGGCTCAGCTTACATTTTTAAGCACCCACCGTGGTTCTACAGTACATTGCAAGTAAAGACATGTACGTTGTGTGACTGGGAGGACTGACATAGAGAATTACTATGGTGAGGGACTTTTGATTTTCATCAACTTATTCTCTCTGGACCCAATTCTGAGTTGTGTTCTTGGAAGCATTGCATCAAGGTATGAGAACATTGCAAAAAAACTGAAGAAACAGTCAGTGTTAGGTCAAGACTTACTACAGGAAAATCCAAGCCTGAAAAGCAACTGCATATGGTAGCCACAATTCAAAATTCTGATAGCCTGGCCATTTACTATCTTGGATTTTAAATGTTTCATCATGTCTCTGTCTTTGTTTCTCGTCTCTCTGAGTCTGGTAGTCTCTGGCATGCTAATATTTTATTGGCTTTGTCTAAGACCCTATGTAGTCCCTCGTCTTCACATGTTATCTTTGTGTATCTGATTATGTCTTTGGCCCATATTCCTCCATGTCTGAGAGTTTGTTGAGGTAACATCTGACTGCATAGCCCATTCTTCACTGGACCACTCACTTTACAGATTGTCTCTGCTGTCCTGTTCCCAGGAATTGAAGCTGAAGGATAGAGAGTGTGAGAGGTTGAGCAGAGTGAGGGAGCAGCTGGAGCAGGAGCTGGAAGAACTAACGGCCAGTCTATTTGAGGTATGTAAACCCACTCAAAGAATTCCCTCATGAAACCCATTCTACAGAACTATCCCATTTGCTTTCCTACTTTACCCCTATAATCTAATAGCTCGATCCTTACAGCTGCCTACTCACTATCTTAGGTACCGCACAGATTTATCACTGCCACACATTTCATCCTTTTATAATCTGTAATGCAAAATGGTCCAACCCCACCCAACAATTTTGCAACTGTACCAAGGATAACTACTCCTAAAATACCCCTCTATACAGGTCACACAAACCCATAGTCACCTAACCCTCCAGTAGAAGCATACTCCACCATTTGTCTTCGTACAATACCCAACATTCACAATAATGTATAATTCCACAGGGAATACCCATCATTTTGACTACTCTGTGGGCTAGATGTACGATGCATGTGTTTTGGCATGTGCCAAAGGCTAAATGCGAGTCTGTAACTTGTTAGCGAATCGCATTTGACTTTTGCAACTTGGTACTAGGAAGGAGTGTGTAAAGTGTGTCCCTTCCTAATAGCGAGTCACACTGGTATGTATGAATGTTTTGCGACCAGGAATGTGGTCGCAAAACATTCATACTTTACGACTCCTTGAAGGAGGCAGTAACCAATTTGCAACAGGAAGGGGTCCCAAAGGGACCCCTTCCCTTTTGTGAATGGGGGTGCCAACATTTTTTCAGAGCAGGCAGTGGTCCCACGGATCATTGCCCACTCTAAAAAAAATTAAAAGAAAACTTCTTCATTTTGATTTTTGAAATACATCCAGTTTTCCCTAAAGGAAAACGGACTGTATTAAAAAATTGCTTTATTTAAAAATCAGTGATGGACATGGTAGTTTGCTGACCCCAGCAGGCCACCATCCCTATGAGTGCCAGCCATTCCCAGAGGGTCGCAAAATGCGACCTGCCTCATGAATATAAATGAGGCAGGTCCTTTGCGATCAGTTTAGGAACCACAAACAGTGTCACAGACACTGTTGTACATCAGTGTTTGGACTCGCAATTTGCAAGTTGCAAAAAAATGCAAATTTGCGAGTCGGAAACACTGAGGGTCGTACATCTAGTCCTACATCCCTTCCTTTCAGAATCCCCCTTAATTCACTGTGCCAACATTACATCACCTTCTTCCGTAAAGTTTTACTATAGACACCATTATGACTTTAACCCACCATGTCCCAAGCATTACATCCGCCACCCAAACATTACTTCAACCCTCCTCTCTTTGATCACTGTCTCAGCTTTGTAGCCAGCATCAGCAGCAGTGTTCATACAGTATAAAAATAGTACTCCTCTCTTTCCCCACTTTATCATCCATTCACCCACTGCACCATTCTTATCCCATCCTGCTGTGCAATTTCCCCGCTCCATGGACACTCAGGCGCCAGCACCTACCTCACCCCTGGTCCATCAGTGATGTTAACCAACTATACAGTTCTCCGTCAGACCCAATTAAACAAGCCTTCCTCACTTGAACTCCAAGCCTCACATTCTTTCTCACAAGCTCTCACCTCTCAATTCCCCTGGTAGTCTGGTTCATTTCTCCTGTGGTAGTTTGTGTAGAACTAGGTTTCCATTTCTAATGCCACACAGCAACAATATATTTGACAAGGTCCCCAGACTAAATCCGAGCATCTAGGAAGCCTTATAACACTGCCCTTTCCTCCTTTAGCTCTTGATGAAATCACAGATTTGTTAATCATGGGTGGGGAATTCCTATAGTCAAAAGCCCAGGACATAATGTTTGGAGTTGAGGGCAACCTTTTTATATTTTTATTTATTTTCACCAGGCAAGTAGACCCAACCCTCAGCAGGACAAACTCTTTGGATTTCCTGATGTCCCACTGTTAAGAAAATGTATGCATCCATATAAATGATGTTCAAAATGTGTATATACTTTATCAATGGAAAGCCTTACTATTAAGGTTAACTTTTTAAGGACGTACAGTGAACTACCATAGAAACTTTTACATGTTTGCAAAATTTCAAATTATATGGGCTCTTACAATTCTCCCTGAATGATCCTTGATTATATGCAAATAATGCTGAACAATGGAAGCATGTATTTTCAAAATGAAACGTACCCAAATAATATTTGTAATTTGAAAAAAGCCAAAAGTAACAGGCACATCTTCTAAACTGTCATGCAATATTTATGGTCAACTTAAAATAAAATTTCTTTAAGGCACTATTTTGTAAAACATGTTAGAAGAATAAGGGATAATCAGTGCAAACTTAATTGAAGGCAACGTGCAATTAAAAACAATTAGAGCCCCACTTCCTAAAGCAAATCACAAACGTGCCCCTGCAGTACTACGAGGTTGAATTGGTGCAGTTGCATGTCTTTCAGAAATTCCCAAAGGTTTACAAAAGTAGGCATAAAAACTATACTAATAGGAAACGTTTGTGAATTCCTTTTTTGCACGAGCAAATATACACACATTGGTTTGTTCACTTGAAAAACTGCAGAGCCAGTGCAAATTCACTTATACAAAAACTTTTTTCCACCACTGAAAAAATATTCCCCCTCATGGAGAAGCTCTTTTGCCTACAACCCCATCTCACATATGAAGAGGATGGTCTCTTCCCTCCCTGGAAAATGTTCTACTACTGCGCATGTCAGGTGTACATTTTCAGCAGTTTCCAGTCTGGGAAAGGGTTGGAGAGGAGTTGGTGAATACCTTAAATATGTACATTTGTAGGTGTGCAAAAACCCACAGGCTATTGCAACCCTGAAACTATCACTGCTCAATTGCTTCCAGTACCTTTGAGTAGGTATGCTCACACAACATCTCTTTTTGAGTGCAAAACCAACTTTTGCATGTGTGATTTCAACTTACATGCATAAAAAGACATTGAGAATCTGGCCCATAACATTTTGTCTCATACAAGACCTTGCAGAGTTCATCTAGTTGCAAAACGTAAACTAGCTATTGATCTAGCACATGTTTTTTTTCTTCACAATTAATGCAAATAAGGGAACTGAGGAACATTGAGCTGAAGTGATCTGCCCAAGAACTACACAATGTGCTAAAGTGGGGAAGATCAGATTGTGACCAATCTTGTTGCTTCTCAGTTGGCAGCTTAAGCACTGGACCTCAGATATAATCAGAGGCTTGCTAAAATCCAAACCCTGACATAACATGAGCCAAGGTATAACCAAGGAGGATGTTATTAGAGCTCTGATATCTGGAGAATGCTGCCATAATCTGTACCCTTGCTGCATGGCATCGAACAAGATAAATGGATTTTTGTACAGAGCAAGTAGAGTTTCTGAAGCATTCTGTCCCCGTGGACAAGTAGATATTTTTTATCAAAATTCCACACCTCTGGTTAATTATTTAATTTATTGGTTTATTTAGCAAGTCACTCACATGATGGCTTAAAGAAGGTAAGGAAAATATACAGTTAAGCCTTGAAGACAAGAAGGAATAAAGTTTGTAGAATTGGAAAGGTTTTCATATGTGCCCTTCTAAAGAATGGCATAGAGTAGGCCAGTCTTAGCTGCCACATTCCATGCTCTCGGAGCAATGCAGAAAAATCTTTACTTGAAATTTAGCCCTATTCCACTTCATGTGTTGTGTTTTGGTAGCATTAATACAAAAAGTACACTGTTCCTTACTCTAGGGTGAACAATTAAAGTTTAGGAGCTAGAGCCCTCACACACCCGAAGGGTGTCATGCTTCATCATCGGGAAGCTCCTCGTCAGACCGGCAGGTGCAATGTCTGACGGGCTCCCCTTTCGGGGGCTCTTTGCCAGAGATCTTTTTATATATGGTGGCTGCCGTTAAATCAAGAAGGTCAGGCACTCGATATGGCAGGAGAGTAGAGAAAATATTAAGATTGATTAGGGACCCCTCAAATAGTCTGTTTACTGGCAATACAAAGGGGTCACGATCAAGATTAAAAACATAGTTAAGTGGACAATGAGAATAATGCTCAACCACTTGAAAAGCCTGGAGTACTGGGAAATTGTCACCTGACCCCTAGGGTCTGGTCAACATGTTTCGCGTAAATGTGGTCGTGAAAGATCCTCTAACGCTTCATCAGGACCTATATCAAACTAGACTTCTCCTGGCTATATATAAAAGAAATCACTAACCTATTATGTGTGTGAGAAAAAATAGGTACCAGTCACTTACATTTTGAGTAAACTGTCCCGTCAATAGTCTCAAACAAAAAAAGGTCGCCCCGCCCTCTTCGTGTGGGGGGCCCCTTGGGGAGTAGCACGATCCAGCCTATTGCTTTTTTAAATAGGAGTCCTCGATTTGGGAAACCTACCCTCAGCGTGCTCACCCCGGAGACCTTTTGTTTGAGACTATTGACGGGACAGTTTACTCAAAATGTAAGTGACTGGTACCTATTTTTTCTCACACACATAATAGGTTAGTGATTTCTTTTATATATAGCCAGGAGAAGTCTAGTTTGATATAGGTCCTGATGAAGCGTTAGAGGATCTTTCACGACCACATTTACGCGAAACATGTTGACCAGACCCTAGGGGTCAGGTGACAATTTCCCAGTACTCCAGGCTTTTCAAGTGGTTGAGCATTATTCTCATTGTCCACTTAACTATGTTTTTAATCTTGATCGTGACCCCTTTGTATTGCCAGTAAACAGACTAGTTGAGGGGTCCCTAATCAATCTTAATATTTTCTCTACTCTCCTGCCATATCGAGTGCCTGACCTTCTTGATTTAACGGCAGCCACCATATATTAAAAGATCTCCGGCAAAGAGCCCCCGAAAGGGGAGCCCGTCAGACATTGCACCTGCCGGTCTGACGAGGAGCTTCCCGATGATGAAGCATGACACCCTTCGGGTGTGTGAGGGCTCTAGCTCCTAAACTTTAATTGTTCACCCTAGAGTAAGGAACAGTGTACTTTTTGTATTGATTTATCGTATTGGGAGTACGTACACTGGACCTGCAATTCTCCCGATCCCTCCCTTTGTTGATACTTTTGGTAGCATTAGCCATGTTAGCCAAAGGAATGAATGCCCATCTGTTACAGTATAAAGTATAAAGTTAACTCAATTTTTAAAGATTGTAAGCCACATTTTAGTGAACATTTCTAAAATGCTGATAACTGCAACATTTATTCCTTATCAATGAATGCTGCAGTTAAATATCCTGTTGGCCTGCTAGTTCCTGACATCATTACCTATGCTCTACAATGATATGATGTTCAGCTCCAGATCCAGCCTGATATTTCTTTGAACACAAGTGTGTGTGATATTTTATTTTTTCTCTAGCCTGGCTGGATCCAGTATTAGTGTGATGCTCGCTTGCAAAATAAGCTTGAAATTGCTAAAGGTGATCATTGTTTATTCTTTATGTTTAGTTCTGGCTTGCCAAATTAGCTGTTGCCAGACCTTCTTGATCAACTGAAAAAAAGCTGTAAGAAGCAATGCAGGTTGGGCCTTTGGTTCCTCCCACATACTGATTCCCTTGGATGCAGCCTTTGCCTGGGTAGAATTTGAGTGCTTCCCCTGAAAACCAGTGCTTGTTTTGAATATTTTGGTTAGCCGGATTGAGTTGGTTATGTTAACAAGCCAGTGATTAAGGATATAGAGCTAATCTGTTTGGTGCAAAACATTATTAAAAAGGCAAAAGACCTGGCTTGCTTATTGTTAAAAGCATATCTCTCACGGATTACACCAGTAGGTAATCTGTTTAATTTTTGGTGCCCCTCGGGCAAACTATGTGGGTAGACGAGTTGCACTGTGAGAATCCTTCATATGATTTCTTAGTGGGGGATGTTTATTGTTTTGTCAGCTGTAAGTTTGGACATATTTGTAATTTTATGAAAGTACATCTGATGATTGCAGTGTGGGAAACTCTTGCTGAATACAGTACATGTGATTTGTTTTTGGTAACAAGCCAGTGAAAGGCCATAACCCTGATTGATTAATTGGAAAAGCCTCTCGGGAGATATGTAGTTACATGGAATTTCACGGATTACCAAAGGAGGTAAGGTTTTGTGTCAGTTATCCTGTTTTGTAAATCCTGGGGATAAAGTTTTTGCATAAGGATAAACCATGCTAGCCCCTTTTAGAAGGGCCTGGTGGGGTTAGTTGCCTCCCAGGACCTTGTACTCAGAAATTCCTAATAAATACCTACATATACACACAAGTGTTTTTTGGATCAGGCTTTTTTAGCCATTGGCCTGTTTGAGTTTCATTCACATTTTCTCTTTCTGCCCATGACAACATACTGTATAGGCATAGGGTCAACTCACAGCAGTCATCTGCTTTATTGTCCTGTGAGTGACATGGATTTCTCTGATAACATGTGCACACCTACTTGAAAATGAGTGTGTTTCAGTGCAAGGGCGTGTGGGCTAGTCCTTTATCTTTCTCTTTCCTCTTTTAGAGGTCCTTTTTCACTCCTTTCTTTAAGAAATTATCATCTTTTGTGTAATTTTACCTCCATTTTTGCACCATCAGTTTTGCTGGATTAAGAACTCTGTGCATTTTACTGCTGCTAAACAGGAGTAATGTTCCTGTTCTCCCGCTTTTAACCTGGCTAAATTGGCTTACCCTTAATCAACATATGTAACATGCTGCTAAGTCCCTAGAATATGTTATGGAAAATGTACCCAGGGCCTGGAAGACAAAATGCCACCAGTGGAATGCAGCACCTAATGTGCCATCCCAACGGTGGGTCTGGAAAACATGGCTTCAGGGCTTCCATACATAAACTGACTGCAGCAGCCTGAAATATGCTTTCAAACCTGTTAAAATAACCCATTTTGAGAGGCGGCAAACCATGCTTTTTATTAAAAAGTCACCCCTAAGTACACCTTTTTGCCCACAAGGTAGAGGGCCTGATTTTTAAATAATGGAACATCTGTGGGATTATAATAGGCATGTTCCTCAGTGTCTAGGCCTACAAGCTATTTTCAGTAGAAGGTCTATAGTTGAATCGTAGAAAATGTCTAGGTTATAAACTTAAATATATACCTTTTAATAGGAAACCACTACTAAAGTCATTCAAACTGCTAGATCTTGACCCTGTGGCATTCCAAGGCACTTTCCTCTGAACACTTTCTGGGCCTGTGGAAGAATATCATAGGTCTGGATCATGCGTAATGTGACCTGAAAGAAGTCCGAGAGAACTAGACCTGCTCCCTCTTGTACCCAAGACAAAGGGGCTGACATGCTGTGTGGCTACAGGGACACAACAAGCTGAAAAAACTATTTTCCCTTGAAAACCAATCGCTCAGTTCCAACTGAACCTTACCTGGACCTTGCAAAGCCTTGGCTGGGTCAAGCCCTCGTAGCCCTAAGAGCTAACCTCCTGAAATCTTGGAGTCTTAAATGAAGGGCTGAGGGAAAAAGAGTCTGAACCCTGCAAAATTGGAACTTGGAAATCGTTTGTAGTTTCAGAGCTCCTGCGAACTGGATCCAACCACCAGAGTCAATTAGGTGAAGGCGTGACCTCCGTGGGCTGAAGAAACACGTTTGTCTTGCTTGTTGGCGCTTCTCTGCAGCAACAAATCCATTTCACCTTGACTTCGCCGAAAAGGTATCCAACCTCATGGAGCCTTTTCGGATACAGCCTACTGCCTTGCCCTGCTGGAGAAATCTGCCTTTAAAAAAAAAGAGACCAAGGACCTGATTTAGAGGCCAGTGGATGGGTTACTCCATCCATGATATGAAGGATGTAGTGACTGCTGTATTACAAGTGCATTAAATACAATAGCACTTGTAATGTGGTGAACAGGATGTCCCCCACATTTCTGATGGAGTGACCCATCTCGCAAACATTAAATCAGGCCCTAAATACCAACCAACATGGAGACTTCTCTGAGCGCAAAAGTTTTATTTGAGTTTTCCCACTTTGTTCTTTTCTTGCCAAAAAAATCAGTTTCAGATGGACCTAGCTCAATGCCTCTGTAACATCAGTGACACCTTCGCAGATACACCCTGCTGCCTTGTCCTGCTGAGAGAGTTTGACTTCCATATTGAAGACATTGTGCTGATGTATCTTTGTTTTCATTAACGATTACCTATTTGCGATTCAATGCAAATTGCAATTAGGTAATCCCTATTTGAATGTATGAAACTCCATGAGTTTCATTTAGCATTTCCTAATGGGTCACGGGTCGACCTACCTCTTTAATATTATTGAGGCAGGTGGCAATTTGTGACTCATTTAGAAAAGGCAAAAATCACAGGGATGGTGGCCTACTGGGCTCAGCAGACCACCATGCCCGTGATTGCTTTTAAATAAAGCTATATTTTTTTTTTATGCACCCTGTTTGCCTAAAAGGAAAACAGGATTTGTTTAACAAAGAAAAATGAAAAGTTTTCTTAAAATTTTTTAAGAGTAGGCAGTGGTCCGTGGGACCACAGCCTGCTCTTAAAAAAAGTTTTCGCTACCACTCACAAAGGGGAAGGGGTCCCTTAGGGACCACCTTCCTTTAAAGTAGGTGGTAAAATGCGAATGTATTGCAACCACACTTTGGTCAGAAAACATTCCTACATACCACTGCAAATTGGCATTAGGAAGGTACGCCCTTGACTCGCCCCTTCCTATCACCGAATCGGTATCGATGCGCAATTCCAAATTGCGATTTGGTAACATGTTACTGAATCACAAATTGGAATTCACATATACCAAAATGCATTTTTGCGGTCACTAACGGCCCTATTGGGCTGTTTGCAACCGCAAAAATGCATGATACATTTGCCCCTAAGTTATAATGTAAAATCCTTGTCCAAGCCATCTCACTTGGTGTATCTCACCTCAGGATCCATTGAAGTCAACCTCAAAGTGCACCTAGGTACCGGTCTAAAGCGACCATAGCCTATTATTGGCACTAAGTGCTTCTTGGTGTTTTTTCACTTAAAACTTAAAAAATCCATATCTCTGGTTCCTCTTTTCTGATTTTTGTCATTTTCTTCACCAATATTTACTCTATTTTTTAATTCGATTTTGGATTTCTCTTTTTGGAGGGGGTACTTTGAAGTTATGACTGTTGTAGTACTGCATAAATACTTTTCACATTACCCTACATTAAAGCTGCCTGCCTCTGTGTGCCATAGCTAACAGGAGGCTGAGATCATTATAATTTAGTGACTTTAGGGTTCACTTTGACAAGTTGGTTTTATTATTCCTCGATGTCGGCTACCACCCACCACAAATATTAATCCATTTTCTTATTTTTCTTATACTTTTCTTCTCATTTTGATTTCTTAGAGTGATTTGCAGGTCCCCAGACAGTGCAGTTCTTTTCATTTGCAGTGTGCAGCATCCCATGTTCCCAATACTTCTAAATCAGGCAGCCATCTTCGATTGAGATTGTCTGTAGGGTATCATTATTTTACCATTCCAAGTTGACTGCTAAGTTTAGAAGCATTATATTGGCCCTCTTGGATCAGTCCAACAATGATGCAGTATGCACAGTGCCATTCCAGAATGGCCACCTAGTCTGATATTACTATGTGACAATCCCAGAATGGTATTGTGCATATTATATCATTATTTTACTGCTACAAGATGACAAACACATTGCTTCTGATATGAAAGTTGTTTTAAAACTTTAAAATAATAATACATAATGTACAGTACGACTGCAGGACCATCACTACTATATTTAGGTTTATTTTTATAATGCAAGCATTTTCCTGTCATATTTAGGCAACAACATGTTTTTTTCTTCTTTTTCTTTTAAGTTATCTTTCATATTCCTGTTGATATGTATTCTGTGTGTCTTTTATTTTGGATGGGTAAGTGGGTGACTGCCACAATAAGCCTGTGAGTGGGTGAAAGAGCAGGAGTGCAAGATTGAATGGGGAGTGCATGTATGATAACTCAAAAGTGACTGAAGAGGCACTGTCATTAATTGCCAAAGCCTGTTGGGAACTGGAAGTCTATTTTGGGCCATACAAGTGTTTTGTAGTTTCACAAAGGGGCAGTAGTGGTCCACAACACAGCACTGTTTTGACATCATTGATAAGTGTAGTTTCTAGATGACATACTCCCGATCCGACATTGGTGCGTACGCCCATTGACAGTTGTTTGATCCAATAACATGCTGTTGCTTCTCGCTTTTATTAAATATGGCCATCACTTGAGTGATTATATTTTTTCCTACGGTCACCCAGGTTTTATGACTGCCCTTCTCTGTCAGAGCTTTTAAGTTGCCCATGTCTACAATGCGATGGGTTGTTAAACCAGTTCTGGCCCTTTAACTCACATCAAACTGACCAGTCCTGAATTTATAGTGGAAAGAACACCTCTTTGTACTGGAATGTAAAATTAAATGAGCTAATAGGTTTGGTTGGCTATCACCCAACATGGGACTTCTTGAGTCTCAGCCTTCCAGCCACTTTCCTGACCCTCTTTCCTATCTTTCACCAGCTCTCATCAGTATTTACTTATGTGTCATCAAGTGTTTACATTTTCCCACATCCTTTCCTGCTATCTGAAGTGCATCTTTTTATAGTGCAGTAGATGCAGGTACACCGGGGCCTTGGGGGGGCCTTCTACTGCACCCTAGTTATAGATGTTTATTAGAAATGGGCTCTCTAGTTGGCAGTGGTTTGTACCCGGTCCAAGTAGGACCCTCACTCTAGTCAGGGTAAGGGACCCACACAGCTAAGATAACCCCTGCTCACTCCCTTGGCAGCTTGACTCAAGCAGTCAGGCTTATCTCTAAGAGTATTTATTAAAGTATTTGTACACACACACACACACACAGTAACACATTGAAAACACTACAAAAGGACTCCACACCAGTTTAGACAAATAGCCAATATTTATCTGAGTAAAACAAGACCAGAATGACAAAAATCCCACATACACAAGTGAAGATATCACTTTTTAAAAGTTTAAGCAAGTCTTAATCCATTGCACTTAATGGATGTGTCTCTTTAGCACAAAGTACCTGGGATGCATCAAAAACAGAGATGATGTAGTGACAGGGGAGGTGAGGCACCAGGAAACCAAAGCGATGCATCGTTTCTTTACTACGCAGGACAGGTGATGCGTTGATTCTTTCCTCGCAGGTGAGACGATGCATCTGTTCCTTACTGGCAGGGGAGGTGATGCGTCAAGTCTTTCCTTGCAGGAAAGGTAATACGTCAATTTCCGGACACGCAGCTTCAGTTCGTTACTGTGGTGTGCGGTTGATGGAAAATTTGTACCCAGGGGCGATGCGTGAATTTTCTCCTTTAGATCACTAGCTTGCACTTCTAAGGGCCCAGGAACTGGAGTTGGCATCACTTGGCTAGTCAGGACTCTCAGTAGAAGGCACTGCTAGATGAAGTCTTTGATGTTCCTGAGACCTCTTAACAGGGGGCAAGCTCAGTCCAAGCCCTTGGAGAACCTTTGGAAGTAGGATGTAGAAAGCCAAGTCCAGTCCTTTCTCTCCCAGGACAGAAGCAGCAAGCTAGCACAACAAAGCAACAGGCAGAGTGGAGGTTCCTCCTACATCATCCAGCTCTTCTTCCCAGCAGAATTTCCTCAGTCAAAAAGGATTCTAACTATGTGGTGTCAGAGGTCCTGTACTTATACCCATTGCTGTCTTTGAAGCAGGCAAACTTTGTAGTGCACAAGGCCCTGCCTTTCCCTGCCCTGGCCCCAGGCACACTCCAGGGATACTCCAGGGGGTTGAAGACTGCTTTGTGTGAGGACAGGCACAGCCCTATTCAGGTGCGGATGTAAGCTCCTTTCATCATTCTAGCTCAGGAAGACCCACCAGCCTGGTGATGGGACATCAGGATATGCAGTGCACACCTCAGCTCCCTTTGTATGACTGTCTAGAATGAAAACACACAAAAAAAACTGTCATCCTGACCCAGGTGTGTATTTGGCAGACAGGCACAGGACGGAATGGTTAAGCAAGAAAGTGCCCACTTTCTAAACATGGTATTTTCAAACTTACAATTCAAAAGCCAATTTCACCAAAAGATATATTTTTAAATTGTGAGTTCAAATATCCCAAACTCCACATCTCTATCTGCTCCTGATGGGAAATTACACTTAAAAGATATTTCAAGGCAATCCCCATGTTACCCTATGTTAGAGATAGGTCTTGTAATAGTGAAAAAGGACATGAGCAGTATTTCACTATCAGGACATGTAAAACACACCAATACATGCATTACCTTTTAAATACACTGCACCCTGCCCATCAGTCTTCATTGGGACTGCCTTTGGAGTGATTTACAGGTAATAAAAGGGAAGGTTTGGGCCTGACATGTGGGTGCACTTGCGAGGTCGACATGGCAATTTAAAAATGCAGACACTGCAATCGCAGGTCTAAGACATGTTTGCAGGACTTCTCGTGGGTGGCACAATCAGTGCTGCTGGCCCACAAGAAGCATATGATTAACATGCCTTGGGAACACCTTTTGCACTATATCAGGGACTTACTAGTAAATCAGATATGCCAATCATGGATAAACCAATCACCAATACAATTTAGACAGAGGCCATATGCACTTTGGCACTGGTTAGCAGTGGTAAAGTGCCCTGAGTCCTAAAGTCAACAAAAACAGGTCAGAAAGAATCGGTCGAAGAAGGCAAATAGTTTGGTGACAATCCTGCAAAAAGGGCCAGGTCCAACAGTGTTTTTACTACCAAACACAGTTATTGGGGGGGGGGGGCATTTTCCTTACTGGCACATGGGCCATAGCACCTTTACCACACCACTGCCCCCTATATGCCAGGCCACTCTTTATCACTATAGTTTGCTCCTTTTTTATGGTGAGCTGCATCTTATGCCACCTCCCTGCCAACTCACTTCAGTGTCACCCCTCCCCGATCTAAGTCCCATTTTTACCTGCTCCCCCCTCAGCATATCTGAGCTAGGTCATGCCATTGTAACCATGACCATATCCTTCTAATGACTTTCATCACTCTTTCCGTTCCCCCCACCCAAATTCACATTTGGACCAAACCTCCTTCTTCTAACTCTGAACCTCCCCTATTACAGGAAGCCCACAAGATGGTGCGGGAGGCAAACACCAAGCAGGCGGCATCCGAGAAACAGCTGAAGGAGGCACAGGGCAAGGTAAGCGCTCTAGTTTATGTATGCAAGGAATGATCAGATTGCATGGAATTTTGTAAATTCAGCTTTTTCTCTGAAAGACCCAAAGGGGTTTTGCAGGATAATTCTTCTGGTAGGCCTTATAGAATCAGACAGTGCCATGTCTTCTAAAGCTGCATGGTCTAATAACAACACACTTATTGGTGTATTTCCAAACTGTGCCCATCATAATTTTTAGTGTCCCACTTTCAATTAGCTATTTGAAGGTGAAGAATGCACGTCTTGCAATAACGATGGGAAGTGAGATCACCGTGCTAAAAATAAATATCAGAGACAATGATGTTATGTAATGGCATAATGAAGTTCAGAAGTGAGATCAGGCTTTTCGAAGACAGCGAGGTTATACAGTGTGAGTATGAACTCTACAGGAAGTGAGCTCATGCAGTGAAATATAACAATCAATTAAATGAGGTAGAGGTCAGAGAAAGTGAGGTCATGCAGTGCCATTGATGAATGTTTAGCGATCAATGACATGCTCTACCATTAGGTAGATCTTGAAAAAACATGAGCGCCATATAGGTGCATCCTCTCTGCAATTGCGGAGGAGCATCACCCCACTGGCTAAGAGCCAGCAGCAGACAAATAAAGCAATATTTTAATATTGTTTTATTTTTCTGCTGCTGGCTCAGTAAGCAGGTGGAGGGAGGGGCTCGGCCTCGGGAGGTGGGATGAGGACTTGTGTGCACCAAGTGCGCATGTGTGTTTGGACGCTTAAGACAGCCGTCCACACACACATGTGCACTTAGGTTTCTCCAGCCCAGCTATGTACACAGCCAGACTAGAGAAAGTGCACAGGCCCCAGGGTTGTGTCTGAGTGGCAGTCACTGCTGCTCAGACTAATCCTGACGATGCTTACATGCTGTGTTTAGCATGTAAGCTGCACTAGGATTGCTGGGGTGCCTCTTCTGGTTTCCCTGCGATGGGGACGAACCAAGCGGCAGGAGTGGACGGCTGCGGCGACGAACGGTTAAGTGTTAATTTTTTCTTTTTTTAATGTATTCCCCGCCGCCACCGCTCCCATTGATATCTGCGGAAGCCACTGCTGGCACAATACAATGTTATTGAGAGGAATTTAAAGGAAGAGAGGTAATATAATTTCACACAGGGCAGACAGAGGAAGTGAGGCCATATGTTGCAGTGATGCATCATGTCAGGAAGAGATACTGCACTGGGTCAAAAAGAATCTATAGAAACTGAGCTAATTCAAAGGTATATAACACCATTAACAACAAGGAGGGTAACATAAGTGTGTGAAACCAGAGCATTTGGTATGTCGGGCAGGTGAAGCTCTTTGATATCACAGTATTACTCACTAGGTAGTGCGGTCAAACATTGTAACTGAAAAACATGTTATTCTAGGGGTGTGATGTAATTTACAGTATTGCCGTGGAGCAGGGTTCCTAAGACGTGAGGCCAAACAGTGTAACTGAGTTGAGCTCAGAGGAAGTGAGGTCATGTAGTGTTATAGAGCGTCAAAGGTCTGAGGTCATGCTGTTTTGAACAGACGTCAGAGGAAGTTGCACTGCATTAAGGGGGTTCTAAAGGCTTGAAGCCTCGCAGCATCACTGAGTGGAGTTCAGAAGAAAAGAGGCCTCGCAGTGTGCCATAGATCTTAGAAGAAACATCCAAATACAGATATGTACAAACTTCAAGTGAATGTGAGACGCAGAATGTGTGATTGAATTCAGAGTAGGTTACGTGTGACAGTGTTATTGAGCTTAAACAAAGTCAGGTCACGCAAAGTGTCATAAAGCTTTGAATAACTGAGGTAGTACAGTTTGGTGCAGATTTAAGAGGAAGTGAGGTCATTCAACACTTGACAGAGTTCATAGGAAGGGAGGGCAGACAGTGTAACCAAGAAGAGATCAAAGAAAAGCAGGTTATACTAAATGTACTAGAGCTTCAAATAGTGGAAATGCTGCTTGGTGCAGAGCTAAGAGGGAGTGAGGTCAGAAAATGATTGCTAGAGTTCAGAGGAAGAAGAGCCGCACACAGTGTTAGTGAGTGGAGCACAGAGGAAAGGAGGCCATGCAGTGTGACATAAAGTGCAGAGATGAGGTCACAAAGTGTGTGGTAGATTTACAGGAAGTGAGGTTACACTGTACTATTGAGCAGATATAGGAGGAAGAAGGTTATACAACGATTCATGAAGCTGTAGAATCGTGTGCATAGTTACCAGGTCATACAATGTGGGGTAGAGGTAAGAGAAAGTGAGGTTAGACAGTTTATTAAAGTTAAGTGTTAGTAAGGAAAGAGCTGCAGTGCCTCATGGAGCTCAGACTAAGGTAAGAGTTTGGGAGGTCATACCATGACTGCTAAATTCCAGATGGGGTGTTGAACCAGTGTTTCGGAAAGTGTTGGTGCATAGAGGGTGTGAGGGTTTGAATTACCTCCTTCTCAGAAATAGTGCAGGGAGTACAATAACTCTCACTTTCCTTCTCTTTGACCAGATTGACATGCTGCAGGCTGAGGTGACAGCCTTGAAGACCTTAGTGATCACTTCAACCCCATCTTCACCGAACCGGGAGCAGCACCCCCAGCTCCAGAGCCCATCTAAGACTTCCTTCAGAAAGGGACACATACGCAACAAGAGCACCAGCAGTGCCATTGGCACCAACAACAGCCCCAGCCCCCCGTTAGAACCAATCAGCAAGGAGAGCAGAGAGGTGGGCATGGAAACTGCATCTATAAATGCTGAAATCAAGACGGGTCTATAAAGGAAACAATAGGAAAGTGTTGGCATGTGGGACAGCATATTTAATAGCAATTTGGAGGTATGAAGCATTCAGGATAGTTGGTTCTACCAGGGAAAGAGGAGTCGAAGGTGCTGAGGCAGTTTTGTGTAATGATCTCTAAACTGGCGCCAAGGAATCTGAAGATGACAAGCAGTACTGATGAATGCATTAGTAATACCCCTTCTCGTGTACTTAGGGCCAGGGCAATTTAAATAGGTGTATGTGCAGTAAGGGGAGTAAATAGGCAAGGGACTGTAGGGACTGAACTACATCGAGGCTAGGGGAGAAGAAATAAGATAGTATGGAGGAAGCCGATATGGAACATGCCAAGTAAAATGTGCAGAGTGTGAAGGCAGAGGCATGGAAGATGGAGAAGCCAGAGGGGAATAGCGTGCAGATTGGAAGCAAAAGCAGATTGGAAGAGACAGGTGGAATGGGCAGCAGGACTTTCTGCTTCCTGTGGCCCCTCCTTTGGTACCAATCCACCCATGCATTGGAAAACATGTGGACAGCTTTTCTCCGCACCAGGGCAATTCCACATTGTCATCATGTTTGGTAACTTCCAGAAGAGGCATTACAGTCACCTGCTGGGTTGCTCTTCGTCACATTTTTTAAACATTGGACAGATTATGCATGCCCCTTTTGGCATAAATGATACCTGTTAGGAACAATATATGATAACACCTTTTTAAAATAAAGATTCCATGTTTTGAGTATGAACAAAAGAGCAGTATAAGAATGATGTTTGCTTTATTTTTACTTATTCCAGCAGTGAGTTGTTGGAGTTGAGGTTGTAGTTCTTGTTAGGATTAAGGTTTGCATTGTTTGAAGTGTAGGTTTAGGGCTGGGCATATATACGTACGGTTAGAATTGGTGCAAGGGTTTGTGTTATGTTTACGTTTAAGGATTTGTTTAGGGTTAGAGTTAAATGCATTGTTAATATAAAGGCTTTATCTAGGTGTACAGCTAGTTAGTTGGTTAGTGTGATGGTTAGGGCTAGTGTTGTAGTTAGGGTTTGGTATGATATAATATGTTGTTGAGACACAGATGGCCCGATTCACAAAGGTAAAGTTAGACCAAAAGTCTAACCTTAGACCTTAAGTCTAAGTTAGACCTAAAGTCTAAGTTTAGACCTGAAATCTACGTTTACACCTGAAGTCTAACTTTACATCCAAAGCCTAAGTTTAAACCTGAAGTGTAAATTAGACCAAAAATCTAACTTTACTAGTAGTAACTGACCTTTCTGAATACCAAAAAGTAGTAAAGTTAGACTTTTCGTCTAAGTTAAACTTTAAGTCTAAACTTAGACTTCAGGTCTAAATATAGGCTTCAGGTGTAATTTAGACTTCAGTTAGATTTTAGATATAAGTTGTAGAAATGGTGCGCTCCTTTGTGTTCCATGTACTATCATATGCTGACGACACCAAGATCATTGTGTCCATCTCAAATAACCCTATATCAATGCCAGAGAAATTCAACCAATACATGACTAGTATTCGCAGGTGGATGAAAGGCAATGCCCTAAAATTGCATGCAGAAAAAAAATGAGGTTTT
Source organism: Pleurodeles waltl (assembly GCF_031143425.1). Classification (NCBI taxonomy): domain Eukaryota; kingdom Metazoa; phylum Chordata; class Amphibia; order Caudata; family Salamandridae; genus Pleurodeles; species Pleurodeles waltl. Next base: position 669,079,124 of record NC_090440.1, read on the forward strand.
AGTGTTTGGTATGCAGGAATTCATCTAGTCCAATATCTGGCAGCCGAAGGACTTGGGTTTCTTCCCACTCTGGTCAAATCCGCCCAAAACCTGGGTGCCATCTTTGATAACACCTTGAGTTTTGACACTCAGGCCAGCCACACCACCAGCACCTGCTTCCTCATTAGCAGGACCTTGAGGAACATTTTTCCCTACATTCCCCTGCAATTGTGTCAGTCTGTAATTTTTGTTCTGGTCACCTCGTGATCGGATTACTGCAATTCTTTATATCTCAACATTAAAACCTCTTGCCATAATAAGCTTCAAATTGCCCAGAATGCAGCAACCCATCTGGTCCTTAACATCCCCAAGCACCTCTCGGTCAAGGACGGGATTCGCACCCTTCACTGGCTCACCGTCAAAAAAAGGGTCAATTTTAAATCTCCTTGCATGGTGTTCTTAGCCCTGCATCAGAAAAGACCCAGTCACCTTAATTCAATCTTACGCTGATACACTCCCAGCAGTCTTCTTAGATCTTCCTTCCACAAGATCCCAATCGTTCTCAGATTTTGGAAGGTCAGTTGGGATGGTTGCTCCATTTCGGTGTTCATTTCCAAACTATGCAACTCCTTCCCACCCACTTCTCTGAACTTGACTCTTTCTCTGTCTTTAAAAAACATCTTAAAACATTTGCTTTTTTCTGTCCAGTCTGCCTAGACATCCTCTGTACTACTACAGACTGTGATGTACTGCCTCCTAAAGCACTTTGACACCTTCAGGTATAGTGTGCTTTATAAAATCTGTTAACATAACATAGCAAAATTAGATTTAAGGTCTAAACTTAGACTTAAGGTCTAAACTTAGACTTTTGGTCTAACTTTCCCTTTGTGAATTGGGCCCAGAAAATCTGATTCTGAACGGAGTTTTAATAAACTTACAACTTGGGTTGGAGGTTGTATACGTTAGCCTAGGTGTTATGGTTAAATCTCTGGTATTCTTTCCCCATAACGGTCAGTTCACTGTAGAATGCACTTTTCTTTATAAAGGATTTTCCATATGAAGGCATTTATTTAACTTTGCGTTCTTCATAATTACATAAAGTTGAGTGTAGTGCCTTAAAGGGGTGGCAGAAAAAAGGCATAAAAGGACGGAAATCAAAGCAAAGGTTTTAAGAATTGGAAGAACGGGAGAGGGCAAAGACTGAAAAGTAGATAACGATTGTAGTTGGCGGAGTGACATATCTCCTGTTAGATCTGGACTAATCCTCCACTAATCCACTATGAACCCCCCTTCTCTCACTGCATACTCCAAGAATGCAAGTTCAGAGAATAACGAACCTAAGATTTACCCTGCCTGGGTGGGCTGATTACATAATGATTTAGGACTCTGTGGAGAGCTGTCACAAACACCTGCCTATAAAACCATTGGGGTATCCCAGAAGGTTAATACCTTACCACTGAGAATGTCATGCTACCTTAATGCTAGCCTATTGGGCAATCAGGCAGTGCCTAATGGGCTGGTCTGACAGATCAGTGTGTGGGCTGTTTTTTTAGCAGATATTACCACAAACATTGACTGCAACAAACACAGATGTGTGCAGTCTCCCATACCTGTCAGAATACCCATACAGTGTGTCTTTAGAGATTCAAAACTGACCTGATTTTTTAATGTGTGACACTTTTTTAATTATGTGGTTTGCTAACGGGCCAACTTTTATTTTGGTGCTGGACCTAATTGTGGTTCCAGTTTGACCCTGATCAGGATGAAAAACATCCTACTCTTACAGAGGTTAATAAAATGAGTATGAATGAATGGGGTAAGAGTAGAACCTATTGGTCCATCAAGTGTTTGGTGAGTTGTTGCTGTTTGAAAGATCACTTGTTATCACCATATAACCCACAGTGTGCTGAATCAGTCAGAAGGATCATTGGGAGTGGGAGGGAATGAAGAAATGCACAGACACGAGTGCACAGCCTTTTGCACTTTGCATTGAATAAGAAGTGATCAGCTTGTAGTGAGTAGACCAGGTGGAAAGCAATGCCAGTAAAAGGTGCCGCCCACGGGTGCTGCACTTGAGATAACAGCCTCTTGTGGCAACTGCCCTATGCCACAAACGTGCTCTATCAGAGTTTGACAGGCGGGCATCGCCCTTTGATTTAGGCGTCCTGCACAATTTTGAGAGTCTTAGTCACACCCGCTTGATCATCCCCTCCTGGCACCATTCTTTTTCAAGGAATACACGGACAGGTTGTCTCCAAGAGCTAGCCTGCCTCCACATGAGGTAATGAATTCCAAACTGGTGAATCTGCCTGTTTCCTACATAACAGTTCTTTTATGGCACCATGCCCTAAGCAGTGTGTCGGCCAGTAAGCCCTCCTCTTCAACATATGAGTAGGTGTTGGAAATGGCCCTATCTGCAGGGTTATCCCTGAAATGTTTGCCTTTCTCCTCCTATTTTTCTGACTCTTTATCTGTTGCCTTTAAGACTCTGACCACTTCACCACTGCTAATCAGTGCTAAAGTGCATGTGTTCTCTCCCCTAAAATGTGGCACTATTGACTTATGCCTGTTTGCCTTATTTGATTTACCTGTAAGTCCCTTGTAAAGTGGTATACTATGTACACAGGGCCTATAAATTAAATGCTACTAGTGGACCTGCAGACCAGATTGCGCCACCCACAGAAGTAGCTTAGTAGTGACAAACACCCTAATTTGTTTCCCTTATATAAGACTAAGTGGTAATTTCTGATCTGTGAGGAGTAGGTTGGGCATGTTTGGTATGATTGGAACGGTAGTAAAAAATCATGCTTACTGGTGTTGGTGAATTTTTCATAACTTTTTTAGAAATGCCACTTTTAGAAAGTGGGCATTTCTCTGCGCATATAACACGAGTGCTTTGCAGCCTGACTCCAATCCACATCTGGGGCAGGCAGAGTGCCCCCATTGTGTGAGGATGTTTCTTGCCCTCACACAATGGACAAATGACCCCCTACTGATGTCTGCAGACAGGGCTGGGTTGAAAGGGTGTAGTGTTTCACTTGAAAGGGTCACTTTGACGTTACCCCCTGATCAAAATCATTTTTTAGTATAAGTAGAATGCACCTGCCCCATGATGTCAAAGTACTTTTGGGAGTGGTACTGAACCTCTGTTAGAATGAATGCTGGACTGCGCAAAGGACTCATCTGCACTGCTCTCTTGTTGTCCTGCTGACTGGTGTCTGCTGGGTGGCACAAATAACTCAACTGGATTGCTTTTCTGCTTGTTGCCCTGCTGTCAGCTGCTCCCTGACTGTACCTAGCCAGAGGACTAATCTACACTGCCACATGGACCCTGGTCTTTGTTGTGTGCTGGCCTGGCTGTCTGCAGCTCCCCTCCTAGTGCCTAGTGTTTCTCTTAAGGGGCTTGCTGGGTTGCCCCACCTGGTCCTTGAGGAATCTCAGGGACCTTGCAAAATTCCCTCTGTGACTCCGTGGTGCTTGATGAGCTCCTCCTACATTCACACTCCTTTACTCTCTGGAACCAGCACCTAGGGAGCAAGTCTCTTCTTCTCTTCCAGCCAGCAAGTGGAGGGTGCTTTTATTTGCCCTCTTGTGGAGCGTGTGGTTGATGCTGATGTTTAGCACCTGGGGAGCAACTTTTGCCCGGCCCTTTTTCGAAGGGCTAGATGCGGAGGGGGGATCAGCGCTCCCACAGTCAGCACTATAGGCCCAGTGCGCACCTCCGGGAGCAGGAAAGGAAGCCGCCGTGCCTTTCTGGGGTCACCCCCGGAGTGCCTTCCTTCTGAGAGTCATGAGCGAGCGTGCCCTGGCAATCAAAAGCCCCCCTTGCAGGGTCCTGTAACCATGAATGCAAGGCAAGCGGAGCCCGCAGCCAGAAGAGAAGTCAGCTTGGTGCAACCGGACCCACCTAAAAACTAGGAAGGCGGACTCCGTCCCTAAAGCCTGCTGGTATCTACCCTGGGGTGCCCCCTTTCCCCTAGCAGGACTCTCGGGAGACGAGTGCTCAGAGGAAGAGAAGCCCTGTTTGTCTGGGGAGGATTCCACTAAGCTGGTAGCACATCACATGCTTGCGGCACCCCCCAGCTGCTGGCCACCCAGAGCAGCGGTTCCCTGTGTTAGGGGGCTGCTGCTCTCTCCCACTATTTTGTTATGGAGGTCCCAGGAAGGTCTCCCCGCTCTCACCTACCTTGGAAGTATACGCCACAGTTGGGTGAGCCCGTGACAGAGGTCCCTGCCACATGGATTCACCACATGCCTGTGTGCTCCATGAAAGGGTAACAGCGTGGCCGTAACCTGAAGAGAAGATGCGCAGGACTTTTGCGGCCTGCCCTTCTTTAATAACTATATTGCTTACAACAATAACGCCTAATATTCTGCGTATTTAACCTAATCGGAGTGCAGTGTCTTGGCGCCCATAATTGCACTGGCTATCTGTGTGTTTCTCCTTACAAGCCCAGGCGCCTCGGTGGCCTAATTAATAGATCCAGGCACTCTCTGCACAGCATTTGTAATCTGTGCTATCTTTACCAAATTGCATCTAGGTGCTTACACAGTACTTTGTGAGTGAGTTATACTGTTATGGCCCCATGATATATGTGTGTGACTGCACAACATTTGTGATTCATCCTGTTCTTTCTCAATAATTTTGCGTCTCAAGCTTTACTACTGCATTTCATGCCCGGTTTCTATAACATATTTTGTGTCTGTCGTGCCTTGTCAGTATGATGTGAATTACTGCAGGATTTGCACAATGAGGTCCTCTGCATTTCATACAATGAAGTCCTAAAATATGTAGTTTTGGGTTCTCTAAAGGTTTGGACAACCAGTATTACTCTAGTATTTACATAATATGCACAGTCTTAATGACTTATGTCACTTATGATCTAATGATATCTTTACAATATAGGAACTCTATTTTTGAAAACCCTGTGTGGAATCTCTTTTGTGGTGTATTTATTGTGTCACTGATGTGAACATGTTGCGCAAACGCTTTACACATGTCCTCTAGAGATAAACCTGACTGCTCTGCACCAAGCTTCCAAAGGGTGAGGACAAGTTATCTTCGGTGTGTAAATGACTTGCCCTTACTAGAGTGGTGGGTTCGGCCTGGCTGAGGTGCATGCCCTATCCAACCAGAAACCCCCATTTCTAACAGCAGGCTTTCAAGTACGAGCTTGGGCAGGCTCAGCAACAAAGAAAATAATAAGGTTTTTCGCCCATCACTTGAATTTAAAGTGTTAAGCCAGAGGGCAAAATCCATTTTATGTGGCCTGGGACTGACTCTAACCTCTCAGAAAGTCACACTGACAGACTTGTGTCTCTCTGGTGCAGTTCCACAAAGACAGAGATACTGGAGTCAGATGGAAGGAAAGACTGGCTTACAGGGAGACATAAAACTATGCGGGCTGAAGAGACATGGTGAAGGACAGAATATATACGTATGTGTAGTATCACAACGATTCAGAAGGCACAGCAAATGCACCCTGGAAGCGCTCCTCATGCGCCTTATCCCTCCCTACCACCACAAGTCAACTGACGTGTGTTGGTGCTCAGGAGTATATTGTGTATGCTGAGCTCACGTGTAGCCAGACAGTTGTAGAACTCCCACAGCCAAACTGGTTGCAGTCCTCAGAGGAGCCAGGTAGTAGGCGGGTGGGAGTGTGTGGGGTGAGGGCTTTGATTACAGTTAACCTTGAGGATCGATTTCTCAGCTTTGTCTGGCAACTTTGTCTAACCGTGTCTCCCCTTCTCTGTTATTTCTCTTCACACGTCTACTGTCTCTGTTTCTTTCTGTTCCTCCCTTGCCACCTTTCTCTTGTGCTGTTTCTCTGTTTCTTTTGGTCTCTATATTCTTACTGGTCGTTGTATCCTTACTTTCATCCTCCTATTTTTGCTTCATCCCCATTTTCTTCCTCGATTTCCCGCTTCTTTTTTTATTCTTATTGCCTCTTTCTTAACTTCTGTATGTTTCTCTGTCTATTTGTGGGTCTCTATGGCCTTTGTTCTCATATCTTCAATGCACTGTCATCTCTTCTTGTCCCCTTTTTCACAAATTCCTGTCTGTCTCCCTCATCCTTCCTATCTCTCCCTCTTTCTTTCTTGTTTTCTCCTCGGCTCCCTCAGTAGATCGGAGTACCCCCTCTGCTCTCTCTGCTCTTCTGTATCGTCCCTGGAAAGTCCATCCACATCACTTATGAGCCTGAGTGGCCAAGCCTGGCTGCCGAACTTTCTTCCTCCTCTTCCTCACGCCAGGTATTCATGGCAACTTTTGGGTGGTGGGAGTTGTTGTGGATGTGAATGATTAAAGCATGCCATTGCAAGTTTTCATCAGTGATTGAAATATATTTTTCTTTGCCTTTTACTATGGTGCAGTGTTCTTACTTTCTCGTCGAGGTGGCGGAGTGTTCATATTTTTTTGTTTTTTGATGTGATTAATTTTCTCAATTTCTTCCTAAATGTGGTGGAGTATTCTTTGGTAGGGCCGTTTTTCTCTGCATTTGTGTGTGGCTGTGTTGTGTTCTCTTTGATGTGGTGGATTGCACATTTCGGTTTGTGTATACCCTTTGGAGATGGTATTCTTTACCCTTTGGTATGGTGGAATGTTTTCTTTTCTTTTTGTGGGTAAGTATCCTTTGCTGCTTGGTGTAGTGCAGTGTTTCTTAGTGGGATGAAATATTCCTAGTTCTTCGGTGTAGAAGACTGTTGTTTGCTCTTCAGTTTGGTGGAGCATTGCTTAGCCTTTGGTGTGGGATCGAGTGTCTGCTCCTTCATGTTGTAGAGTCTCCTTTAGTGATTTGATAGGTGGAGTGCACTTGGCTGCTGTTTGATGTGGAGAAGTGTTCTTGCTCTTTGCTGTGCAGAAATGTTAGTTGCACTCTGATGTGGTGCACTTTTATTTATAGATGATAGTGTGTTCTTCTTTGGAGACTGGAGTGGAGGAGTGTTCTTTGCACTTTGGTGAGGTGGAGTTTTCTTTAAACTTGAGTGCGGTGGAACATTCTTCTCTGCCTGTTCACTGGAGCAGTTGAATCTAAGTTGTTATTTGCTGTTGTGGAGTTTCTTTGCTCAGTAATGTGTTGAACTGTTCAACTCTTTTTTAAAATGTTCTAGAACTTTGCAAAACAACAAAATACGATTTCAATATATTGATGCTTGTAGTAACAAATACACCTTGCAATAATTCATACTGAAGATAATCGTGCAATAAGTGAGTAATTGAGTTTGGCCACTCCACTCTCCTACCACATAACCACCATATTGTTGGCATTGGTTGTCGTTAGAGGATGAATGGCACAACATTTCCCCACAAATCCACCAGATTCAGCCTGGGAGGATTATGCCTAACCCGGAGTATTCGTCTTTGTATAAATCATATGAAGCCAAAATGTGTGTCAGCTGCAAGTTATTGATTCGCTCTTTCCTTCCTCTATATTTCATTTAGATTTCCATTCCCATTAAGGTAGCCTGCTTATTTGCTGACAAGTTCTTAACCGCCAGTGTTGTTTATTTAATACGCGCGGACCATTAAGTACAATGACGTGTCATCACGTTTACCTTGGGATTTAGCATTTCTAGCTGAACGCACTTTTATTTCCTGCAGACAGCAGCCTGCGGGCACTTTACAGAGCGATGCGTCACTTAGACTGCTTTTCCAGTACAAGTGGTTTTCTCTGATGTGCAGTTTAAATATTTTTGTCACGCCACAGTAAGCTTTCTCTTGAAGCCGACCCAGCCGTAAACCTGGGTTATTTTTTTTCATAAAACTCGCATTTTATTTTATTTTTGTAGACTGAATCAAATGCACCTTTTTTTCTCACTGTGTGTGTGTATTTTTATCAAATGCAACAGCGAGAATGGGAGCAGTCGAATTCAGTGAAGGAGCTTTTTGTAAATCACGCCATTATTAAGCCATGCTGTGCACTCCATTTCACGTCACTAAAACTTGAACTGACAATAAATGTGACGACATGCTTAATTTTTCAAGGGTTGGATAGCAGCTTCAGGGAATACCCCCGCCAGCGTGACCAGGGCTTTGCTTCCTTAGCTCAGGTAACACTGTTTTAGGAATGTGGGACTCAAAGCAAAGTGGTCAGTAACTACGGATAGCACTTCACACTCAACTGTTTTTACCCATTTGCTTCTCTGCTCGTATCTGGTGTTAGCCAGGACCTTTTGATTTTACTAAAATTAAATCAATGAAATATACAAATTTACAGGGTTTTTAGCCAGCTATCCTAATCCGTTTATCTCTGTCATTCACAATTTTCTCCCGCCCTTTAGAGCATACAGCATTGGGCAGGTGGTCAGTCCTCATAAAACACTGGCTAACTTCACTTTGAGTGATGACATTCTGCCCTTTCACTAGGAGCCCACCCCCACATAAAGTAGTTCCCTTCAGTGCCAGAGACTACTATGGCAATATGTGCTTTTTAAAACTTAAAAAAATATTTTTTTAATTTCAATTTTTATTAATTTAATTTTTTGAATTTTTTGTCAATTTCTTTTTTAGATTAACAAAGGTTCGGGAGTTGGTCTCAACAGTAAAGTTTTGTAAAAACATTGACAAAGCAAAACAAGCTTTGACAAAGCCGAAAGACTGGCAGCCTAGACCAGGTCTGTTGCCTTTGCCAGTGCTTGTCTCATTTTGTTTTGATTTCTGTAATTTTCGACTCTTGTCTTCATTTTCTTTTTTTTCCATTATCCAAATAAAACATAGTGACAGAGTAATATAAGAGGAAACAATACATCAAAAATTGGACATTGTCTCCATTTTCAGATTTCATAAACTTGGACACAAACATCCTGCAATATGGTCCGTCATAGCAATTTTTATGTTTAAAGTGATTGGTGGTAGGCAAGTGCTCTGCTTGTATCACGTCCGGTGATGAGGTTGACATGCTGATGTGGCCACCGACATCTTTGTGGTCTCTTTTGTAGTCAAATATATCTGTTAGCCCTCTTATTTGGAACCTCACATTTAATTAAATGTCCTCAGCAAGAAGAATCAAACCTTGGTGGTTGAATTGCCATTCTCCGTCCTCCTCTTGTCCTTTCCTATGCATCTTGTTCACACTTTGGAAATGATGGCGTGATGTTACACATTTATTATTTTATCGTCAGACAATTACCTGATGCCGGTTACATTGCGTGACAGAATGGTAGTACACTTGAAAGTTTCTTCACTGAATTGGGATGCTGCCACCTTCTGTGACTTTCCTGGAGATGCCAAAAGGGGTAGTTAAGAATCTTCCCTTTGTGTCAGTGGTACCCACTTCGTAAGCAAAACCTGTGTATTTAAGACCGTAGTTTGTGTAGATCCAATGGATGCCCATATATGATTCTTTAAGTTTTTCTCGTGCACTCTGGGAGTTAATTGATATGTGGATCGTGGAGAATTAATTTGTTATGCTTTCGTTGAATATACATATCTTAATTATGATAGTTTTTTGTCTGGGGACTGCGATTGAGATAGGGAAAGGTCTACTGTATTATGGTGGAATGTCCATCCTTTTCTTTTGAGCTGCACAGCGCATTGTGGTCTTTGATGTGGTTGAGAGATTGTACCTTCTCGCTTGTTAAGTAGACTATCTTAGCTCATTGTTGTGACAGAATATTTCTCCCCGTTCTTTGTTTTGTTTGAGTGTCCTCTGCATTCTGGCTTTTGTGGATTGCTTTCTGCTCTTTGGATTGGTGGTGTATTCGCTGTTCTTCTGTATGAGGGAGTGCTCTGAGCTCTTTTCTTCCATGCTCTTCAATAGTCTGAAGTAAATGGCTGCTCTGTTTTTTAGTGACGTTTTCTCTTTGATGGAATAAAAGCTGCTGTCTTGGTAAAATGGAGCCTGAATGTGTAAAAAATCACAAGTGCCCTCTGCGTGTCTTTAATCTGTTCTTGGCTGTATTTTCTGTTTATCCGTATTTTGTTTCTAATCAGTTCAAAGAAGTTTTGGCCGAAGCATTCTGTACATGGAAAAAACAATTCTTTCTGCAGAGTCATCTATATTGTCAGCCAGATTGTGTTCCGATGGATTTCAAACTTAGAAAGACTTTTTGTATGTATCCTTCCGTTGTGCATGTGCACCATTAAAGTTTAGTTTAGTTTACAGGATTTATAGAGCGCATAGCTACCTGGACGCCTCCTAGTGCTAAAAGGGCACACCTCTGCAATGGGGAACCTCCCTGACAGCAGGGAAGAAAATCAATGTCCAAGTTTAAATGGGTGCATGTGCACACAGAGGCTTAACCTATCTCAATACTTTCAACAAATCCACTATGCATCGCATACGCACTCACACACAAACACATTTATATGCATGCACACAGACACCCATGCACATCATATATACTTCCTACATACATACACACACGTTTACACTACCCATACACCTCATTTCCCATGCGCATGACTCCTGCTATCGTTTCTTGGGCCAAGAAGGACCCTTTTACCATGCTAGGAGCTGTTTGGTCCCTGTTAGTGAGACTTACTTGAAACAGATATCTCACTGCCTGGCCCTTCATTCATGTTCTTATTCCATTCCCTGCGGGATGGTAGAGGCATTCACAGCCAGGTAGTGTAGGAGAGACCCCACACCCTGTGGAAGAAGGTGTGCGTATCCCCCGATGCTCTGCAGTGTTTAGAAATGATTAATTTTGTGGCTATATTTGCTGTAAAGATTTACAAACTAATCCCTTGTCCATGTCCGGTGTCTCCTTGCTCCTCCTTTAACCCCTGCTGCTCTGCTTCTCACTTTAATTTCTTACACCCTGACGCTTGCTTTATTTCGGCCTTCTTTTTATCACCTCTCTCGTCCCACTTGCTCTCTCCTTTTCCCATTTCTTTCTCTGTCTTTTCCTCGGTGTGCTCTCCCTTTTCCTTCACTCTTCTATCCTCCTGATGCATCTCTGCAGGTCGACACCCTTCTGTTTGCAGAGTTTGAGGCTTGGAAGGAGTCCCCAACGTTAGACCACTCGTGCCCATTTCTGCGGAGGATTTACCATGAAGATATTGAACCGTGTCTGGATTTTGCCAAACATGAGGTACGCTGTAAGTTTTGGTGTGTTCCGATGTCTGAATGGCACTTTATGCAGTCAGTAGATTATGCTTTTATCTCACATTTGACAATCCCCCAATGCCCTTTGGGTAGTTCCTGCATCTCCCCTCCTGCAGTAAGCTCTGTCTGGATTCCCTCACTCCCATCGAACTGACACTGGCTTCCTATTCTACCATTTGCTTGCTTCCTCCTTCGGCACTAAGTATTGGCTGGTTCCACTTCTGGGCGTTAGCTGGATTCCCCGTGGCATTGACTGCCTTCTGTTTCTGATATTGGGTTTTAAATGGATTTTCTGTCTGGCCACCACACATTGGTCTGTGGATGGATTCCACTCTGGCTTCGGACTTTAGTTGTATTCTTTTCTGGCACTGAGCTTTTGCTGTTTTTTCCTCTGCCATTGGGCTTTAGTTGAATCTTCCCTCAATCACTGAGGTTTTGCGGGGTTCCTCCACTGTCTCGATTTCCCATTGGTCTGTGCACTTTGGCTCAGTTCCTCTCTGGCAGGGGTTGCTGAATTAATTGTAGTCATTGGTCTTTGGTTTCCACTTTGAGAAACCACTTTGGCAGGATTATTTTTTGGCAAAGGGTATTCATGTGTTTTACCTTGGATAGCAGCCATTAATTGGTCTCCACATCGGGCAGTAAGCATTCAGTCAGTGTCCTTTTGCCATTGGCATGAATAACCAGATTTGCCTTCTTCCCCATTTTGACAAAGGGCTTCTTCATGTGCAGTAACGTTTTTGCCAGGAGACCGCCGCACTACCACTGTCTAGTGGTGTTGGTAGTAAGATTCTAGTTCCCAGAGTGTTAGGCGCACAGCACCTGTCTCCAGGACTATGCACAGCCAATACCCACGCCCAATCAGCTGCGAGGACAATGTCCATCATGTGCTGTGGGGTTGCATCAGGGAGGAGGGCCTAGGGAAAATTGTTCTACCGGCCCCTAATTCTGGCAATGCTGCCTGTGTGTGATGAAAGCTTGCACTGCTGATGATGCTTCCTCTGATGTCCTCTTTCTGTTTCTAAGGACATTTGTGCACCTATTGCACAAGCTGTACTGTGCTGCGTTTGTTAGCGAAGGCTGGTAGAATTATTTCACTATGCGAAACCAAAATGTGTGGCTTTATCACTGCTTATTGTTCTTTTTATCCTAAGCTCTCAGAACTGGTCAAGTGTGCAGTTGAGAAGAACACTCTGACTGTGGAGCCAGTAGCATCGCAGAGTCTGCCGCTGGTTAAGGCATCTGCAATAGAATGCGGAGGACCCAAGTAAGGAACTCTTCCTGTACACCAGCTTCTGCCCCACGCGCTCATATCTAAGTTGCTGCTACTTTTCCATAGATTGCATTATTTTTTTACTATCACAGCTTCTTTGTGTGCAGATAGAGGAGGCCCTATTCATACAGATTTTCCATTCCACTCTATTTTCTTTTCCATTTCAATTTTCGTTTTTATGTTGCCCTGGGTCTGGGTACAGCTTTTCTGTTCTAGCTTTCTGAGATTGTCTTCCACTTGCAGCATACCAAGTGCATCTGGTTATTCATTTTTCATGCTCTGCTCTTTTCGCCCTCTCTTCTTTTCTCTTTCTCTCATGCTGTCTCTCACATGCACACACATTTTCTCTTTATATCTTTTTTCTCTCTTGTTCTCTCTTTTTCTGTTGCTGTCTTTTGTTTATCTCTTTCCCTCTTTTTTGTAATTCTGTTTTTATCATTGCAAGAAAACAACCAGACCAGTAAATACATTGCAGCTTCAGAAGGCATGATTATCAAATCAGAAATATTCATCACCCTTTCTCTTAATCAAGTCCTCCAATCCCATCTCGCGAGCCCGCCCAGTCGAGACTTCTCACATTGCACAATCATTAACTCACACCACATGTGAATCCTGTAGTCTTGCGACTCCTGGGGAGGCACACAGTCCACCTCTTTGATCGTTCCATTTCCCCCAGATTTTGGGTCCACTTTCTTGGAAGCCCCCTGGCCTCATAGATCAGCTTCTCTGCCAACATACACCAGTCTAGGTCAAACTTCCAATCCTCCAGTTCAAGTGGCTCATTTCCTTTCCAGGTGCGGGCGATGTTGTGTTTTTCCACAACCAGTCCCAAATTCATCTATATCTGATCCATATGATAGATATCAGTTGTTTCCCAGATGTTCAGCAAACACCACTTGTGCTCAGGTTTTGCATTATTACCACACCTCTCCCTCTTTATTGTTGGTCACCTTGCCTAGCACCTTCTCTGACACCATGTCAATTGGACACTTTTGCGATAGTCTCCTCCAGTGTCTGTGTTTTCCACAGCTTGAAGGACACTCTGCACCCAGGGGATTCCTATATTTCTTTGAAGATCAACATGGCCATGTGCTCAGGCATTTATATTTTTGCAGCATGAGGCAATTATAGATTCACATGCTGAGCAGTAGGCCACCATCTAGAGAGAGGGTCTGGGAAATATCTTAGGAAAGCTTAAATAAAGCTCTTCATAACAAATGTTGCTGTAGATAGACATGCTCTGCTTACTCCTGCCATTGAGTGTTTGGCCATGAATGTTTCCAAATTGTTTTTCTTCTAAGAAGTTATGAGTCACAAGAAACTTACTTCGTGACTTCTTCCTTAGCCCACAATGCACCAGGACAAAGACTCCATCTTATATTGTTATTTCAACCGTCAGGCTCGGACGTTGCAATCTCCAGAAGCAACAGCAACATCTCCAGGACCTCCGATGTCTGAGAATCAGAGGCTCCAGAGAATTCCCCCCAGTGATGGAAGAACTCTACACATGATTAGTGATCAATTAGTTTTAAGCAGCGTTGATGCAGCTTTCTCAAGGAAACTCAGGCCATGTTGAGAATTACTGCTGAGAAAGAGTTATGGATAAAACACCCTTCCAATTCTATTCTAAATGTAATTCAGAATTCCCCTGGTCAGACAGTCATCTGACCTACAGCCTCTGCTTGTCTCTGGAGCGTTTGTAGTCATTCTGCTTGGTATCTAAGGTGTTCACGTGTAAAAAGACCATCCAGTACCGACTCAAATGCTGCTGAGCATCCCATAAGATGTAGTGGTGAGACTCATCCGAGATGCTGGACCTCTTTGAAACCAAGGACATCGTTGACCCCAATGGGAGCAGGGAGAACAGAGACCAGAGGCTTTGGCCTCAGACATCCCAGAAGCAGAGGAAGAGGAACACACATTATACCGCCATTGCACTACACTCGCTTGTGGATTAACCCCAGGCACAGACCTTAAAAGCACGCTCATTTGAGGATTAACCCCAGGGATTGACCTCAAAAGCATCCTAAGAGAATAGGGTATCAAATCCTGAGGTAAGCTACAAGAGGCACTAACCTTAGAACCCGGCTCCTGGCTCTAAGAACTGTAAAGCTCCATCGGCTCTAGGAAAGCCTCTCGCAAAGGGCACTGAGCCTCGGTATCCATTCATGCTGGTTCTACCACCATCCTCCAAAAAGCCATCCGAAGAGCTGTAATCAGCCTCAAAACTGACTCTGAGACACACCCCGAGTTTGGCTGCAAAACAGGCCTTGATGTCTAAATCAGACTCCAGTGAAATTCCATTCACCTTTGAGGTCCCTGAGTTGCCCAATATCAGACAGTGAAAGATTTTCATATATCCCTCCATAGGGAAAATCTTAGCATGACCATCTTCTCCCACACAATCAGCCACATACACCTTACATACTCACGATGTGGATGCTCACCTTCAAAGAGCGAATATTGGATGAGCTACAGTCCTTTCTGATTCCCAAGAAGGTTAGGGACAAGGCCACTAATCTACATCTTCTAACTTCCAACCCCTAGGCCTCAAACAGCATCAGCACATCAGAGTCCTCAGTCATAACAGCGCTCTTCTCACTCTGGCCACTATGACTCAGATGAAGGCAGCCCTTATCATCCTCAAGATTCTTATGACGACCCTGTTACATTTGTGATGGGAATGAGTCTTGGCAATATATCAATGTTGACCCCCATTGCAATCACATCTTAGAGCCCTATCCTGTGTAGGCCTCCCCCCAAATGACATCACTGCCTACCATGCATTCATACAGAGGACTGCGTTGCACTATGACGTAAAGCTCCATTTGGTTGACGGGGAGGCAAACAGCTTTTTGGTTACAACTTTCTCTAAAACCAAGAGATCTGTCTAGTACCTGTCCGTGTTAAAAAGCTTGGCGAAATGAAGTACAGATAACTCCAAAGACCCAGTCAAGGTTAGAGTTGTCACCCCATATGTTGAAAAAGCTACAAGATTAGCCCAATGACCCAATTTACATCAAGGGCCATGTTTCTTTGGTGGTGCAAATAGCCAGAAAGAGAGTCTGCGCTCACGGCATGGTCCTCATCCATATAAGGAGATCAAAAAGAAATGTTTGCGAATGGAAAGTATGTGACTGTGGGGCAGCCACCCAGTGGAGGGTGCCAGTTAAATTGGACTTTTGTCCATATATCGCCACCATCACTGGGTGGAGATGGAGGAGTTTGTGAAACATCTCCTTGAGACCTCCCACAAGAGAGGGCAAAAACTCATTTTGGAAGGGAATGCTATCTCACACATGTACATTTGGTGTGCCTGCAACTTTGCTGACACCATCTCTGGGGAAATCAACTCAAACATCCTTATCAGTTGCCATGCCTGGCTAAGAGTCTTGTGTTTTAGACCAGAGGTAACACCTCATCAGAGTTCTGTTTGATGAAGAGTCTTTGTTCAACCCCTGGGTTGACTCAGTGCTTGAATTTTTTTTTAAAGATACCAAGACTGTTAAGGCTGCGCAGGCAATATATACTTAAACACCAAAGTCTGCCTTCCTCAAACAGTAGTTGAAAGGAGGTCCTACATTTTCCACTTCTACTCAGAGACAGGGATACCACAACATAAGTCATTTCAGCACACACAGGGACCCAAGTCCTTTGGCAGAGGTGGCTACCATGGCAAGGCAGAGGCAAGGGTAGAGATGGCTTAACAAGGGTGCATCTACCTCTAAGCTGTGACTTCCCATCACCCACCATGATACATCGCCTGTCAGGGGAAGGTTGGGGTTTTTCCTTTCACAGTGGAAGGAAATAGCTTCAAAAAATTGGGCTCTCAGTGGTACAGTAGGGGCACTGCCTGGTGTGTCATTGAATGCCACCTCGTACCGCCTTTCCTTATGTAATGAGTTGGACCTTCTACGACTACTACAGGAAGAATTACAAGGAATGTTTTCCAAAGGTGGCATTGAGCTCGTGCCCCCAGTGGTGCCCAGAATCTACTCCCTTTTCTTCCTGATTCCTAAGAAAGACAGAACTATACAGCCTATCCTAGATCTCAGGCTGTAAAACGTCTAATCCTTTTGGAGCACTTTCAGGTGACCACCCTGCAAGATGTCATTCTGCCGCTCTGCACGAGTAATCACAAGGCAACCCTCAAACTCAGGGACTCGAAATTCCACATCCCCTTAAATACTATACATCACTGCTATGTGCACTTTGTGGTAACTGGCTAACACTACCAATTAGAAGTTCTGCTCTTTGGGTTCACAACAGCCCGAGGTTATTTACCAAATGTGTAGCTGTTGTAACTGTGCACTTGAGCAGAAATATCTTCCATATCTTTCCTTGCTTAGGCGATTGGCCGATAAAGAACTGCTATCAAGTGAAATGTGTAGCAGACACTCAGAAGAGACAGTCATTGTTACACAGGCGGGGTTTCACTGTCAGTGGCAAAAAGTTGCAGCTTTAGCCACAGCATTTCAAGCCCCTTCTGAAGGCTGTGTTAAATTCTGAAAGCCCACTCAAATCAATAGGGCGTAGTGGCATTCCAAAGGCTGCAACATCTTTTTCAGATGCGATGTCCCCTAACTTTAAGAATGTAATTAAACTGTTAAGGAAGATAGCTTTATGCATTGCGATAGAGCTGCATGCAAGGCAACATGCACACCAAATTAAGGAGTATCTAGTGAGGCAGTAGTTACAAGCGGAGGGTCAATGGGAAGACCTAGTGATGGCTTAGCCCATGGCTCAATGTACTGTCCTGTAGTGAACTTGTTTCTCCGCAGGCCTTTTCTCGACCCATTACTAGAGGTGACTATTATCACAAACACCTCACTCCTGGGGTGAGGAGCACATCTCAACCACATGTCTTTTCAGGATACCAGGACACCACAACAATAGAGTTGGCACATCAATTATGTGAAACTCATGGCAATCAGTTTAGCTCTCAGAGCTTTTCACGGGCTCATTCAAGGCAAACAAGTCTTTACAAAAACAAAGGAAAAACATTGAGTGAAGTTCTTGACATGTAAGTGGCAACATGGAAGGAGCAAATGTGTCCAAGGATACCCTGCACACAGAATGATCTTATAATGCAACATCCGAATACTCTTCAGTAAGAAATAGTCCTGTCTCATAATTTCTTGCCCAAAAGTAATACACATTTGGAGTACTTACAATCGACTCATCTACTTAAAGTTAATGGCAGAAAACGCAAATGATCTGAAACACCTGAAAACTAGAAATGGAAAAATGATAGCAACCACAGATTAAATACTAAGCACAACTGATAAAGTCCTAACTCAAATACATGAACAAGAGAAACAGCTCACACTACAACACGATTGAATGTGCTCAAGCAAGTAAAATAAGATGCTGCTGCTAAAGGAAACTGATAAGCACCGCAGGTCTGCTAACAATAGCCGAGTGTTTACAGAGAAACTATTGAAAACCCAAACACACAAAACCAGA
Organism: Pleurodeles waltl; assembly: GCF_031143425.1. NCBI lineage: Eukaryota > Metazoa > Chordata > Amphibia > Caudata > Salamandridae > Pleurodeles > Pleurodeles waltl. The sequence goes on from NC_090440.1 coordinate 669,096,890, forward strand.
AAATAGCCATTGTGTAAACAACGTTAACCGGCCGAGAGATAAAGTAGACCTGACTCTGTACAGAGGTGACTCAGTGAGGAGGAATGGCCCTTTCAAGGTTTTCATCCTTTCTGAAAGACCACAGACGAGTAATACAACCAGGCCCGTTTAGCTTGGAACCTCCATGAGTATATTGGGGTGTACTGCAAAGCTCCTCGCTATCCACAGTTCTTATTAAGTGGCATTAGAGGCTTTTGGCAGCCTTGCTACATGGCTTTTAGGTAACCTTTTACCTGTAAGCTGCCATACGCATTTTCTTCCATACGCTTTAAGTAGATAAGTCGATTGTGAGTACTCCAAATGTAAGCTGATGATATCCACTTGGACTTCGTGGTGAACCTTAAAGAGAACCATGTCTCTTTAAGTACAGAGCTCCCAGGGACGATGGAGACTATAAAGGATGAAGGTTTCAAAAGTCAACCCATCTAAGTCTGATATTCTGTAGTTTTCGTTAAGAGTTGGTCTTTGGGAGCAACTCTCCGCATTGCCTCAATATGTAGCTGTCCTGTTCGAGTGCGGGTAGTCAGAAATCTTGGCGTCTCAATGGACTCCAGTCTGGACTTTATGCCCCCCAGTGCTGTGCGGCTTATCTTCAATCTTTTAAAATTTGTAAGTGTGTCAGTGCACCTTTCAACTGTTGCTAGTCCATAAACGAATTTAATTTAAGTCAGATTGTATGGGCAGCAACATCTATAACATTACAAAGACTTTTTCTTGAAGAAAAAGTGATGTAAAGGTATGCTCTCGGACACAATATAGTTGTAAAAGCGATTTGCCAGGCCATGCTCCATTTTCAAAACAGAATTCCTAATTGGGGAAAAAATACACCCTACTCCCAGTTCCAATAGTATTAACTCCAGGACGTTTTTGTCACAGTGAAAACACACCGCTCAAAAGGACCATGCATGCATTGGGTGTTTGTCAGGTAACAGTGACACATTGCTTGTAGGCCAAGGAGGTGGCTTGCCGTGGACATCGGTGTATGTTTTAGGGCAGTGGGACCATGCGGTCTTGGTTTACCAACATATGCGCTCCATGGACTCATACCCTGTTAGTTGTAAACTCAAACCCCGGTGAGTTTCCCTCCTAAATCAGTAATTGGTTTACACATTAGTAAAGCATGTGGGGATTGCTTTGAAATATCTTTAAGGCTGAGCGGAGACTCGGGTACCTTTCTTAAACACACCACATGACCCTGCGGTGTGTTTCAGTGAGGCCACGTGTGTATTTTGTTACCTCCCTTGCAGCCATGTGCTCCAGTCATGAGGTGCATGTTTACAATCGAGTACCTGCATTCACTCTGCCATTCCTAGGATGGCTTTCTTAATGTGTTAAAGAAAAAGATTGTGCTTTCCTCTACCTTATTCTCAGTATATGTCAGAACATGAAAAATGTCAATTTAGTTAAAAAGGAGAAAAAAAGCACAGCACTCAGCTTACTTAGATATCTATTTAATATTCTGCAAAAGTTTTGCGGTATGTGGGGTCAATGAACCACAAAGGTGAATAAGGGTTCGTTCATATAGTTGCATTTTTGGTATTTTTAGTTATGTTTTCCCGCCCCCCTGAAATGGGCATATATTCTGGGACGTTTAGCTCTTTTTCACTGGACAGGATACCAAAAGGGCAGGGGGTGGCTGGACTGCACACTGTAGGCCACAATGAACACGTAGCCTGAGAATTCCCATTTTGGTGGCTCCTTCGGTAACTTGATTTGTGCTGCACGTGTCCTTGAAGCAATGCAGCATGAACACGTGGACATCAGTGCCTAGAGAGCGGTGCTTCACATGGCGGGCAATCCACCCCACGCGGTGCTGTCTCAACTGAAGTTAGAAACTTTGACCATGACTTACTCTCTTACATCACACGGGCCGGCTTTGCTGAAACGTCCTCCCATTGGTTGGCCAGTATCCATGAAGTTGTGCCCTCTCCGTTGGTGTAAAAATGATCAATATTATCATGGTGGTAGTTGCTGTTTGGGTGTTCGAAGTAGCACGAGATGGTGGACAGGTGTTGGGTGTTTAGGACCCTCTGCCCAGATATCCCCCCACTTTAGGCAAACACATGGCATGCAGTTTCTGGGACACCTCACAGTGCTATGCCTGGACATTGGCCTTTTTCTGCAACGAGTTGAGGTGCAGTAGTAAAGGTGCCCCCACATGCCTTTCACATATTTCTCTATGAACGTAGTCTGATGGGATACTATCCCCCAAAATTGTTTTCTCTCTTATTCGGAGGAGCTCTGTCTTTATGATATTACGCTTTCTTGGTGCGCACTTGGGGTGCGGTGAAGGATGCCTGGTTTGATTAGATTATTTTTCTGTTTCCCGTAGTGGGTACCGAGCACACATTGTTACGTAAGTGACCTTACGGTTCATAAAGCGAATGCTGCTCCACTAACCCGCCCCTGACTAACTCTATGTATGGATTGATCTCTTGAAATCTACTGAGCTGCAGTGGCACCTAACACCGTCAATTGCAAAAACAGAACACCCCTCAAAAACTGAGAACGGGAGAGGTAGACGCTGCCTGACTGAGAGTGCTGCTGTCTGTCCTAAAGTGGGCCCGCCCACCTGAGAGAGACACTGTTAAACCAGAGACTCCCTTAGGCAGGGTCTACTTCAGCGCCTGAGTAAGGGGTTGTATGAGGGAGGGTGCTAGAGTGAGAGAAAGTGAACTACAGAGAGAGAGAGAGAGACGAAGGGAGAGAGTGAAAGAGAGAGGGAGTATATGGAGCAGGAGAGGGAAGAGAAGGGGCGAGGGAGTGAGAGAGAAAGAGAGCGAGAGCAGGAAGGGAGACGGGGAAGAGTGAGATAAAAAGAGAGAACCAGTGGTAGAAAAAAAAGGGAATGAGAGCTGGGTGGGATAGAGAGAGAACGAGAGACAGGGAAAGAAGCACAGAAGGTAGAGAGAGTGTAAGAAAAGAGAATGTGAAGGAAATGAGAGGGAGTGTCTTGGCAAAAGAAAATGGTTCTTTCATGTCATATCATAGCCACTATTCATTGCCAGGTCTGAAGCCATCATCCTGCTCATGGCTGCTCCTTTTGAGCTTCAACCCCCTATTAATTTGTCCAGCTTGTTGCATGCCCTCGTCCTTCATGACCCCCCTCCTCGCCACCACCAAGCGCTTTGCCTCTCTACTGTCCACTGAATGGCAGAGTGGACTGGCTGATGGATCTTCCTGCCCTGCCTCCTCTGCACTGTCCGCAGCGGATGCTCTAGACCGGCAGACAACATGGCATGACCAGCAGCTCCTCTCTTCTCTTCCCACAGGAAGTGTGCACTAAGCGGGATGTCCAGAGTATGCAAGCATCGCATCCAGCTTGGGGATTCTGGAAATTATTACTACATCTCTCCATCCTGCAGGGCCAGGGTAAGTCCTCCATGTTTATATCTCCGTCCTGCAGGGCTCTTTATTCTGCATCTGATGTCCATCTTAGGGTCTCCGTATGCCTTATCCCATTCACTCCTCTCCGTGTTCCTTTCAGTGGGATTTTGTACTCTTGGATTTATTAATGACACCATACCCTAATTGTGCTCCGGTTATTTCCAGAGGTGCTCAAAAAGATTTTCCTTTATTATCCTCAATAAAAATCTTATTAAACTGAAAAAAGGAATTTCCTTTCTTAGATGAAGTGTGAGCTAAGGACCCTTCTGCATTCCACTCCACAACCCCTCATTGAGGCTCTTCTATCAATTTCTCTTTATCCTTTTATTATCTTTATTCAACTAGCAAATCAAAAATGTCTGCCAGTTCTACATTTATCTACACATTCAAATCATTTGCATTCGTGCATTGGAAAGGTGTTTACTGAATGAAGAGTAGAACAAGGTACAGTGGGTTTAGTATCAAAATGGGTAACTGATCGTGGGAGACCACAGAATGAACCATGTTTGAAGTCTGTGTGTGCATCAGACTCTTCAGAGCTGGTGTCACTGATCTAAACTGTAGGCCTGCAACTTCCATAGAAGTTTTCATTATATTTTTTTTTGACCTTTTCTCTCTTCTCCTTTCCCTGTTCCATGGTCCACATGAGCTGGGCGTCATTGTATTTTCTAATTGGGAGAGCATAGGTCACTTGATCTTTTGGTGAAAGTTGTGATCACTTCTCCTTTATCCTTGTTTTACTTCCCCCCTTCACTTGAGTATTGAGAGGTTGCTATACTGATAGATGCTGTTGATGTGTTTTAGTAGTAGTTTCTCCATCATTACCTTTTCCATTGTTCAGCATGCCACAGCCTCCATTGTCGGTTTTCAGGAAAATCCCCTGGAACCCTTTCATCTTCCCGAAGCCCTAGCAACTATTTCTTCCTTCTCTCTGTTTTGCTCCACTCTATCTTCTCTCTGTAATATCTCATCCATCATCTTGCTGCTCTCCCTTGCATCATGGTGGAATAAAGGATACTATGAGCTGGGCGATCTGTAATCGTGACCCACTACAAGTTTGGTGTCTAGAACTGCCTTGCCAGCTAGTAAGACTCCTTCTCCCTCTCCTTTCATTCGCTTTGTGCCCCCTTCTTTCTCATTTGGTCTTCTGTCCTTGCCTCTAACCCTTTGTCTCCCTCTCTTAATTTCACTCTGATCCCTCTTTTCTCTCTCACTCTGTTTGTCTCACCCTCTCTCTCTTCCCCTTTCCTCTTCCTCTTCACTCTTTTACACTCTCAAGCTCTCTGTCTCTTGCCCTCCCTCTCTCTGTCTCTGCAATTTCTTATTCTTTATTCATTTACTCTCTCCTTTGTCAAACCAGTGACCAGTCTCCCATGCTGCTCTATAATTACCGCCCTCCCCTCTCTTTCAGATCACAGCAGTGTGCAACTTCTTCACATATATCAGATACATCCAGCAGGGCCTAGTGAGACAAGATGGTAAGAATCATGTGATGGGTGGATATGGGTGGGGTATGAGGTGCTGGGACTATTAACTCATGCATATTCCAGAGCAGTAATTGTCTTATCGATGTTTGCCAGGTAAGGCGTTCATGGATTCCCACCTTCAAGGAGCTATGTTGAGGGACATTATGCATATGTAATCAACACAAGGACCAACCACCCAGTAGGAATCCGGGTCAGCTTAATCAATTAAATGCACAACCATGCCATGGGTACAATTTTCTCAAAGATCTGCTGCACCACTGGTACATCATCTACTAAAGGTCTGGTGGTATATAAATAAATCAGTAAAATGTCCACAGTATAATGTGCTATATTGTTTTTACAGTATCCACAAATAGAAACATCAGTACAGACGACGCAAGGTACAAAACAACATATTTACATACATATATATATATCCAAAAGACACGAGGTAGCCACAGTGAGTTTCAGCATTAACAGGAGTGTATCCCCATTTTGGAGTTTTTTTGACTGGATAACCCCGTGGGTTGTCGATGTTTCGACCGAAAAGGAATTAACCCACAGGTCTCATCAGGACAGGGGTAACTGACTGATAGCCTCAAACAGAAGCACCTAAAGATACACACTGGACAGTTAGACTCAGAGAATGTTTGAGCTTGCCAGAGTGGGTTTGTTGAGCCATCATGGTGCCTCTCGCTGGATGTCCGTGAGCTCCAAAGCCCTTTTAGATGATGGGAAGGGCCTTTGATTGGACATTAATGGAGGGGGTGTAAATAGAAGCCATATAAAAGTCTCGATCCAGACAAGAATGAAACACTCACAAAGGAAAGGGATGAAATCCAATACATTATGTCTATATATTTATGGTATTATATTTTACTTGTATTGCTCATATAGCCACACAATAGATATTGCATCAGCACATAATGAGGACAAAGATCAAGGGCACAGACATGGATGCACAAGCTAGGGTAAATTATTTGCATGGCTTGAAATTATAAGGCGTTAGTTACTCCTGTCTGATTATAGTCACTGTAACCAGGATCCCCTAGTGCAGTGCTTCCCAACCTGTGGTCCGGGGACCCCTGGGCGTCCACGAAGCCTCCTCAGGGGGTCAGTGACTGCTTAGAAAATTATATAATATTAACAGATTAGGTCCCCAGCTTTCCATAATTGACTCTGTGGGGGTCCCTGGATTCCAATAATGATTCATTGGGGTCCCCGGGTTCCAGTATTGATATAGTGGGGGTTCACAGAAGTCAAAAGGTTGGGAACCACTGCCCTAGTGGGTTCTAGCGTTTTGAACATTCAGCCATCTTTGCACAGCTGGGAGGCTGTTCCAGAGTTTCCGGGCTTAGGCAGAGAAGTGTCTGTCACCCCTGTTCTTGTAGTTTACTCCAGGTTGAGTTGTGGAGTGTCATGTAAGGTAAGCGGAGTCGTTAGTGTGAGGTTGTCAAACCTGTGTCGGGGATCTTTGTAAAGAGCACTTTCTACCATTCTAGCTTACCAGGGCTGCAGCTTCTATACTCTATTGGGTGGGCACCTCTAATATTTATGCATTTATTTTGCTTCATCACGTTGCACTTTCTGTGCCTTTTTCTCTGTATGCCGTTAATTTACTGTTATGATAAATGCCCCCCTTCTTCATGCCTAAAATGTCCTTTAACCTGCTTCAATAATAAAAACTAAAACGGAATGCTGACTAGGTGTTTAGTAGCACACGCCCAGGAAAAAAACACCTATATACCTGCTTGTAGTTCCTTCTCTCCTCTGAACGGTTCTAAGTGATCTTGACGTGCCTTCAATTGGGTGCTCCAGAGTATGCCCACATCTTGTTTTCTCTTTTTGCATTTTTTTATGAGAGTTTAAGAACTGTCTCTTGGCTTCTTTACCAATTCTTCCCCAGCAACTCACAAGAGATATCTGTTGCTGGAAAAATCATTTCTGACTGAAAGAGGTGCCGAGGTTTGAGGTAACCTCCAAATGGTGCTCATTGCAGAATTCCAGAGGGAGCTGTGGCAGTTTGCTGGATAGGCTCCATGAGAGGGTGGAGGGTGCAGCATGGATAGCCAAGCAAAAATGAAATGATAAGCGGCAAATGTTTGGTGAAAGGTCTATGTGCCAAAAGTAAGAAGCCCAATAAAGGGGATTTAAAAAGGAATAGAAAAACATATCTGTGACTTACCTTATTCATCCAGTGCGTCCCCGCAAAGCTCTGTGGGTTGACAGTCAGCATGGTTGAGTAAGCAAGAGGTGGTGGAGAGCAGGAAGCAGAGACAAGTTGGACAAAATAAAGTCAGGGATACTTGTGAAGAGGACTACCAGGAGACACCATCCAATGCGAAGTCTGAGATAGCCCCGGGAGAAAAGAGGAACAGTGATGCAAGCAGATATCAGTGTCTGTTCAGGCCAGATGGATTCCTGGCGGGCTGAAGGACAAAGGAAGTAGCAGGTTCTGGTGGCACTGCAGTTAGGTGAGCTCTCTGCAGCATCAACATCTTACAAGCAGTGTGGTGAACACAAGCACAAACTTCAACATTTGGCACAATGGAAAATCTGTTGCTGACCAACCTGTGTCTCGCCCTTCACTGTAAAGAATAAATGCGAAAAGTAATTTGATGAGACCAATGGGCAAAGCAAGCATGGAAAACATCAAAGCAGTGTAACTTCTGTCCAGCTAACCCAGATATACTCTAAGGAAAGCTGGGAAAGGGCTGAATGTCACCATGAACAGTAAGGACAAAGGGAGGGAAATGTTTGAGGGGAAGGGGCATATGCTGCCAGCAGACTCTAAAAGAAGTCTAAATATCCAGTAAGAAGATAGGGGCGATTTTGGGTAGATAAACAAGTATGTAAAATGTAGGGAAATACATCTAATGATGTAAATATCAGTGGAAAATAAAGGGTAAGCTGCATATTGTTCAGTACACACAAAAGATGTAGAGGGGCGAACAACTTAGTTGCTGCAGGTACCCTCACTTGAGTCTTGACCAACACACTATTACTAGTTCCACAAGCAATATTATATTGATAGGAATATCAGCAATTCCTCCTTTTCAGAAGAGGTGGTCTGACACAATCATAGACCACCTCTCCCCACCCCGGTAGAACAATGCCACCAGGGCAGACTTAACCTCTTGGTTCAGGCATACTAGAGGGAGTTCCTAGATAATGTTTTCTGGATAATGCTGGGATCCAGGTCACTAAAAATACATAGTGGACTACCAGTGATTTTACCTTTAATAGGGGTGTCCACTGGTATGGTTAAAGCCAAAAGTAGACGGTAAGCCTGAGTGTAATGGCTTATGTCATCATTAAAATAGCCAACATGTTTCTGCCCGCACTCTGAGCCTGTATTGGTCTGGGGAATTCATCAGGGCTATGGATCCCTATCTATGTCTTAACAGGATCTCACTAACCTATTTTAGGGAACAAGCAGCTGGGAGAGGCATAATTTAAGTGCACTCGAGCAATGCTCCCTTTGACGAATGTGTGACTACAAGGAGCATCCATTAGATTGTAATAGGGTTCCCAGATGATCATTGTCACTCAGGTAGGACTTGAAAGTGTTCCTCTTATTTTTTTCGACCCCTAAATGGAATGCATTACCATCCTTTACAGCCACATTTATGGTGAGAGGGAGTTTTAATGTGGCATGAAATCCCTTGAAAGGGTTGCAAGCTCTGTTTCTCAGTGAAATTGAGGATATCTAAAAAAAATAATACGATGCCTGATTAAAGTAGGGAGTATCGCTTGACTTAAAGTTATAGAGTTATGTTTGACAATATAGCTGGGTAGGCCTTTAACCCAGGAGTAAAGTTACATTGTTTGCAGTTGTGTTATCAAATATACTTTTAAGAACAATTATTTCATATTTGGTGTTATTACTTGTAATAATAAATTCGTTTTCAAATGAAATCAAGATTTTCCCTTTTCAATGATTCTTCCTATTGAGGTATTACAGTATGCAATTTAATTAAATACAATGTTTTGTTGTACTGGATACATTTATAGAAATTTTGTTTAAGGTAGATTTGCAATCTTCTTGAGGTTTACATTCTTAGGTATTAGAAAGTTGTCCATTTCATTTTTAATTGTCCTCCAAGGTCCTTCACCAGGTTGCTGTAATCTCTGTACCAACACTCAAGAGCAGAACCTAATTGTGAAATGGTTATTAATATCCCAATAGAGTGGGGTACCCAACAAAGTTGCCCACAACTCCTCCTGTCATTTGCTTCTTTTAATTGAATTCCTATTAGGTTTAGCTGGGCAAGGGATCAGATTGGAGCAATTATGAGCCCTTCCATTGGAATAGAGTGATATTGGAGTATGCTTGTTTTTTCTCTCTTGTGGCAAGATCGCTCCTAACGGAGACATAGAACTCTGTGGAGATCTTCATATGCTTAGTATGGATCATTAAAATAAAAAGAACAGTGCTTTTGGAAGAACTATATTGTATTAGGAATGGGATGCAAGAGAGATATAAAAATGAGGACAGTTGAAGTACTGGGACGCAGAATACATTTTCTGTTTTCTTTTTTGAATTGTGGGAAACCTTGTTTGTTTCTCTCAATAGGCTTTCTGTTCATTGCTGAATTCTCCCTCTTATTTGGAGGGGGAAATGTATGAAGATCCACTTTGCAAATAACAAAAAAAAACATTGTGTTCATTGGAATCCCACACTAATAACTATTAAGGGACATCATTCCACCTGAAGGATCACAACCAAATGGCCTTGTTTCATATTGTCTAGATTGTATTTATTGTAAGTTTAAAAAATATGTTTTGCGAACATTTGTTGTGTATTATAAAATGTAGAAAAGCACCATTTACAAAGATTGGAAGAAAAATGTGGAGGCAAATACCTGATTTCATTCTTCATTATGGCCCATTGAACTGGAGGTCAGAGCAGTGTATTACTGACAATGCCACGAACTAGAGCTTTTCTAACACATAATTATTTGTGACTCTAGCAAACTCTTGTTGTCCAAAACTGCTTCCCAGGTGTGATCTGCGACAACATTGTAAGTGGCTTGGGAAAATGCATTCAAGCTTTTCTTTCATTTCCTTTACTTCCATGGACTCACCAAAAATCCAGCAGGTCCAGCAGTTTAGAAATGATTTTGGTTGACCATATGTGGAGTTGCTAGTTTTGATTTTTGGAACTCTTTTTTCACTACCTTTAAAAATACCAGTTACAAACACTGTGAAACAGATTTCCAATTCTTTCTCAGATTCAGCTGTAGTAGTCCAGGATAGTTCGCTAATTTTCCACCTTTACCTTGAAAGCTTGGTTTTTGAAAAACTAGTTCATGCATATTTGGTCTTTTCAGAAGAGGCTTTTGCAACACATTTGATTCTAGGAAAACGCCACTCTTGAGGCAATATAAAAAGATTAGATTCTGATACAAGGTTAAGGAAAAATAATGAATCCTCTAAAAGTCTCTTTATTTATATTTTATCAGTTGTTGCTTATTTGGCTGTTTTGGAAAACTTTATTGATTCATGCCATCGACATTTCTGAAATGGCCAAATAATACATTTTTGCTGAAGACTGAAGCACAGAATCAGCATTTTGATAACTTGTTTCATCGTCATTATTTCTTTAGAGATCCAACTCCTCAAGGGTTTTAAATCTTCTTTTAGTGTCCCATCTTCACAAAACGCTTGGATCCCGGATTCCTGTGATCGAGATTTTCTAATCCGCTGAAGGCTTTTTCTGGTTGCAATCACCTGTACCAGAAGGATATGCAACCATTTGATGTTTCCTCTAAAGATCCTTGTATTTATTTTAACAGGGACAAGGTGTTTTTTAGCATACTTCCCGTTTTGATTACAAGCATGCTGTCAGAATTTCATTTAAATTGGAAAAAACTCTTTCTAAAACTCTTGTTGTTCTATAAATATCAACTCCTTTAGTTGCTGATGTTTGTGCAGTAACCAAGGCATACTTACCCAAACAGCAATCTAGCGGAAGCCACCATTTCCAGGGGTACAGCTTCCTGTATTTAAAATTAATCAGAAGTTAGAGAAGCTAAGGCTTCTCTGTGGTTTCCTGCACATTTCACTACAGCTGAGGTAGCATTGATGACTTCCAAAGACTCTTTCCAAATGCAGACATTTGTGGGGCATTAACATAGACCACTCCTTGCACATTCTGTAACTATTATTTTGGTGCCTCATTTTCCAGAAATGATGTGGCTGTGGACAGAAGGATTTACACAGCCTTCTTCCCTGTAGCCTTCCTAGGCATGTGGTATCTTCTTTCTCCTGGCATTTCTGCGGGTCAAATTCATAATTCTAACTGTTTGGGAAGGAGGAAAATCATGGCAAAAGATAAAAAAATGTATTTATTAAGCTCGTGCTCCCCTCCATCCCCTTGACAACATCCATCCAGACACTCTCTAAGAGTATATGCCAAGCTGCAAACTTGCATTTTGGAAAAAACACAGATGTGCTGTGAATTATTGGGAATGCACTGGTGGCAGCGGGCTCTTGTGTGTGGAAGGACGCTCACGCTGGTCTTCGCTTTAGCAGTTTAAACTGGGAGCATACTTTTAAAAAGCTTTTTCCAATTCATCTGGAGGACCTTCATTGCTCAAGAAACCATTTGAAAGCATGGCACTGAGTAACATTAAATTAGTGCAATGGAATACAACTTACCCTGCAGCCATTAACCCTTCAGACATCATGGTTTCCTATCGGGTGAGCAAGCCAAAGGCTATATTCAGAAATACTTTAGTCCATGTTATACAGAGATGTGCTGGATCAGCTGTATTCCATAATTGTAGTCCTACTAGAATTTCATAACTATTACTTCCGATGGCTTCTCCAAATCCTTTTTGAGAATCAGAATGTGCTGTCCTTTATTTGGATTTCTGTTTTTCCTCTTTGCTTGCTAAAGCTGGCCCTTAGGTGAGCAAATTAATTCCGAAGCATTGTTACCTGACGCCTTGTAAACAAGTCACGTAGAGATGTCTTTTTGAAAACTCTGTGCATTGAAGTTTAGGTGCAGGGGAAGTGTTCAGTTTGGCTAACCCATGGTATAGTATGTGGCTGTTTGCCCGGTCCTGGTGAAATAGAGGTGCATATTTCCACACAAGAATGAAATGTGGGCTGAGGGCATAAGAGAAAGCACAATAATGTCATCATAGTAACCTCTACACTATTAGTCCATTATCTTTTCAATCTACTGGTATAAGTACTCACTATAGACATAGAAACAGTGATTGAGAAAGAGAAAAACTGCATGAGTCCACGTCGAGGCCAACACATATCCTAAGCAGGACTGTGTATGTGTTTTTACTTCATTCTGCTTTTGTGGCCATTTTGCCAGGTTTCTGATCACTGTGATACGCACAAAGAGAAGTGAGATGATGATGGGCAAAGTGACTCTTATTACTATACTGTAACACTTTACCTTTCTCTTTGTCATCTGAAGATGGGTATGTCTGGTTAACAGTCTGCTTTCTTCCATGCAGTGGAACCAATGTTCTGGGAAATCATGAGGCTCCGGAAGGAAATGTCTCTGGCAAAGCTGGGTTTTTACACACATGAAGCATAGTTGACAAGAGTGTGGTCGTGCACAAGTGCCAAGGACCTGGTCCACTCCATGAAATACTAAGAAAGACTGCCTCAGAAGTGATACCAGCAGCTGAAGACAATTGATTGTGTTAAAAGGACATAATGTTAGAATAAGCACACAGCTTGCTGCTGCGTCCTTCCTAACCCATGGAAGAGTGGGGCCCACTTACCAGCATTTATACAGAAGACAGAGGCAGCAATGGCTGACAGACACTTCCTGCATGAAAGCAGTACTCCCGAATATCTTTTATCTATGCAATCTCCTCCAGGTTCGCTTCCAGATGTGTGAACATTATCACATGCTAACAAAAATGTCATAAACTGTTCTAATCTCGCTAGATGGAAGTGGATCTGAAAAACGGACAACAAACAACCTCAGTGAACCTCTAATAGTTCAATAAATATCTATAGCAAACAACATAACTGTTCAGTCATTTTAATTCATGCTATTATTACAGATCTTTATTCTGTTTAGTAAAAAATGTACTTAAACATATCAAAATATGGAATGGTACCAGAATATTATAGTCAAAATGTTGCCTGACATAAATATTGTGCCTGAATATAGCCTCAGAGCCTGCCATAGCAGGCTCCAGCGTTAAAGGGCCGAAGGCGAGGGCCTTTAACAAGGGAGCTGAACTTTAATTGCTAGTATAGCCCAGCTACGAAGGGCTATAAGACTATTAGAACATTCTGTCACTAGAGGACAAAATGTCTTAATAAATAAAACAAAGTCCTCATGGAGCCCGAGGGGATTAAGATCCCCTCGGGCTCCGTGAGTCCTTTGTTCACAGCGATAGCTGTGAACAAAGTAAATTGAAATGTTGACACTCAGGGCTTTTACCAGCCCCGAGCACTTCATTGTCTCCAATGGAGCCCCCAACATTCCAGTGTTCTAATATTGTTCACAGAAGCTTTGCCCCACTGGAATTCATAACCGAAAATCTACACCCACTTGGATGATATATTTACAAACAATATTTATGACACAATATTTATGTCAGACGATATTTATCACTACGTTTGGCAAAAAACCCAAATACAGACAAGATACACTGCCTGAGACTTCGAAATACAGAAGTTAAGAGAAAAATGTAATCACAGCTAAGTTAGAAAACAAAATCTGTTGCTTTTTCCAATATTAAGTTTAAATAATGGGTTGAATTAAAAATTAAATAGTTGGTGCCACCAGATGACCACAGGTCTGATAGCTTAAAGCCTATCCCTTAAAAAATGAAAAAATGAAAGACATCTGTGGTTGAACTCTAAAACCAAGAAGCTGAACAGCAAACCAATTTCAATTCCAGTTTCAGGTTGCCTTGCCTCGGCGAAACCTCCTGACGGGACCATGCAAAATGTACAGACCCTAGACTGACCATCCTAAAAGTTTTTAGATTTTGCTTGCATTGTTTCATTTTTGTGATCATCCTTAAAGATGTACATAGTTTGTTCCAAAATTTTGCTTCAAAGGTTACCTGAGCCGTTCCTCCCATTTTTTGTCGAGAGAATCAGGAATCAGTGTGATACAAGGTGAGTATCTGCTGAATGCATAGTTCTACTAAGAATATGGCATTTCACAGCCTCACTCGTCTGAGTTCTCCCTGAAGTAGGCATATATTTGTACAGCCATACGAGTCCTGTAAAAGTAATCCTACAAAGGGAACCAGAGTACCCTCTTAGGATTGAGGAAATGTGCTAACATTTTCCTAAATCCAGAAAATATTATAATGATTCCATACATTGAGTGCAAAAGCGACACCATCTGTTTTAGCAATTCTCTTTTAGGTTCCTGCAGATCTCCAGACCTTTTGTTTATCCATCCTAAACGTACTAAATGATCGTGCAGATATTAGTATGGCTCACATTTAATAATGAATGAATAAGAACATTTGAAAAGAGCACACTACAGACTAAACCGTCAATTGGCGCTTCTATGCCATAGATACAGATTTCAAATCTATCCAAGTGTAATCATTTTTAATTGAGTAAAATCTGTGGTCAATATCTTCAGTTCAGTGCTAATTTAAAATTCTATATGTTCACCAGAGGATGCTGCCACTGTGTCATCAGATTTTATATTTTGCAGGAGATCATCCTGATGGACCTTAAGTAAGTAGTATATCCGTCTTGAACTTCTTCAGTCTTCCGAATTTGTCTAAACATTAGCCTTCCAAGCAAAGAAGGCCGGGACACACTTTCAGTAAAATCTATTTTTTTGCAGATATGTTCATGCTCTTTAAACCTATCTGAACCTTAACAGCACTGAAGAAGTAGATTGTTTTTTAGAAAACATACAAATTCAATTTTTATACAGCCCATATTCACAAACGACTTAACCTAGGTCTAAATGTGGCTGCATGGATTAAAAAACTTCCACTTTCTCTTCAGAGGCAAGAATAAGAGGTAAAATTGTATGGTGACATATGCACAATTACAGTATTTTCCATCTTAAAACAAAATGTACCACACAAACAGTGAGGGAAGTAAACCAAACTATGAGGCTACCATCTTTGATGGTACATGAATAATAGAATCAAAAGCAACATCATAGTTGACAAAAGCAAGCACTTACTGGATGCCTCTAAGTTAATTTCTAGCCAAGTTAATGAAGAATGGTTGTCATTTATTGACAAAGCCTTTTGCCTTGTTAGCTAAAGGTGCTATCAGGTAGTAATGTGATGTGTTAGAAGGGCCCTTCTTAGGAATATGGATCAAAATACTGGCTCTGCTAGCCCACAGCAGCCTATGCTTTGAGTTAAAAATCACTGGGCAGGAACTTTGTACACAGCTACAAAAATCAACACTTGTCAGTTCCATCTCACACACTGCTCCAAACCACTATATAAGAGTAATCCTATCATTACAAACTAAGTGATAGATCCAGTTCCTGGGGTGTAACGCTCCCCAGTGGTGAGTGGTGGCTACAGCAGAGTGCTCAGGTATGTGGCTATGAAGACTAGCTCTAGCGGCACTGGATTGGTCATGGTGGACACAGAGAAAACAGTAGTGAGCTCTGGTCCAAGAGGCTGCTTTTGGTGTGGATGAGTGAGGGCTATCAGCTATCAAGCCAGGTAGGTCAACAATCTTGAGGGTCACACCCAGCTAACCCTATAAATCTGGAGACAGTCAGATTCACTCACTACACTCATTTAGTACAATATGGTGCTGGTATGAGGGCCGAGTTTAGCCCACGGTCCTCCACTGACCCTGGGCAGTAACCTCACACTTTGATAAAATTTAGAGGACTCTCTGGACACTAAGGGGCAGATTTATATAAATGTCAGAAAATACAGGACAGTAACCAAAGTTGCTGTGCTGGGTTGCGTAAGAGGGGAAGAGGAGGTCAGTGAGGTAATGACCAACGCAGGGTAGAGAAAATAAGACCTTATTAGCAGACTCCACATGCGGTGTCAGCTCTGAGAAAGCTAGCCATCAGCTATCAGAATTCAGATCCACAGAATCATAGAACATTCTAAGGAATGCAGATACAGGTGCACATCAGCCAACAGCGCTGAATGGTAGGCAGTGAATAAACACAATAAAATATTACGTAGCTACCCTCTTGAAAAAAGCAAAAATAAAATAGAGAAAAAAGTAAGAAAAAATTAAATTAGTGATGATGAACAATGTAGTCATCATATCTTTCAGGGATCCGAGAACTCCTAACAGGTCTTACCTGAGGTAATACTGACGCATATGAACTCTGAGTTTGAATTCTTTGGAATCATTGCACAATTCCGTTACAATAGGTGAGGAATCAATTACATATGGGCTTCCAACTTCTGGTTCAGTATAAATACCTTCATCACCACCTTGTGAAATATTCTTAACCTTTGCAAGTCTTGACATTCATCACCAACAACCATTACTTAGAAGAAGAGAAGTTGTACCAATAAACACAGCTTTACATTTCTTTGACAAACTGAATTGCCTTTGTTGCCAAGAGTAGGTGTTTTTTATTGTTGCCAAATCACCAGCATTTAAATTAGATTTGGCATGTGAAAATTCCTTCTTATGTTTAAATTGAGCGGTACATTATTTTTAGCAGCATAAAACATTTTCATTTTAGCAACATCTGGTAACTTGCTACACAATCAAGCAGGATTTAATCCACAGCACATTTCGTACCTTTGACCATTTCAGAAGAAGAAAAACCAGTAGAATTGTGTGGCATACATTGATAAGAGCACACATGTTTTTCTGTATGATCGTGTACATTCAGTTCATAACTAATGACTAGCCGAACTTCTATAATAAATCTGTTAAAACTCTTAACAAAGTTGGGAGAGTTAAAGGCTGTACAAATATGTTAAACACAACAACTAGCAAAATTTTCTGAAATCTGTTTAGATACAAATTATTTACCATTGTCACTGGTAATAGTGCATGGCAAACCCTTTTCACAAAAGTAGTTTTGCAAGCATCTTTTATTTAATTCCAATTTGGTATCTGTAATCCATTGTACACCTGCCCACTTTAAAAAATAGTCAATCAGAATAAAGGCATACACCTTAGCAGCTGAAATGTTCTCAAATGGACCCCAAAAATCCATAGCCAATTCATTCCAGGGTTCCGTAGGAAACATATGTGGATGAATATCCATCTTAAAAGTCTTGAGAGATGTATCTGAAATGGCTTTTTGGGAGCAATTGCTCACAAACATACTAACATGACTATCAAGAATTGGCCACCAAAATTGAATCTAACTTTCCTACTCATACCAGTCTGACCATATTACCCTCATGGGCAATGGAGACAATTTCCTACCTAATGTGTGCTGGTGATACAAACAAACTTGACAATGAAATGGCCTTCTAATAATTACTCTTCTTTTACGTTCCAAAAACAGCAAAGTTCTGAATTGAGCATCATTTCACTTGGCCAAACTTCATTAATGAGATTTTAACTTGTTTCAACACTTCATCCTATTTTAAAGCCAGCAACAATGTTTCTTCTGTAATACTTTCATTGAAACAAGACAAAATATTAGGTATGAAAGATGCAACACATTCTTCTAAATTATCACATGAAAACTTCACACCATACTTCAAAGGTAATCTAGATAAACAATCAGCCTGCATATTCTCTGCACCTGCAATATAGTTGACCTGTAAATTATATTCATACAATCTTGCCAAAATCTTAATGAGAAGAAAATATGCCTTGCCAATACCATTACTGTTTTACAAACTCAACAATAGTTTATGATCAGATCTGATAACAAAAGACTTGCCATTGAGGTATGTTTTAAAGCGCTCAATACTCCAGGGACAAGAAAGTGCCAGCCTTTCTGCTGTGATCAGTGACCTAGAAGCAAAGGGAATGGCCTCTTCCTTTCCCTGTTTGACCTGTGTAAAATCAACTACCAAAATATCAACACTGGTATATCCAGTGATGATATTCTTCCCAAATTGAGAATATGGACTCAGGGGAGACCCATTAAACAATTTTTCACGTGAGGATGAAAGTGTTTCCTTCATTCTCATCTGACCACTGAAATGTTTACCCTTTTCAAATGATGTCGTTATGGTGCAGTTATCATGCTAAAGACAGGCACAAACTGAGAGCAAAATCCACAGACCTAAAAAAATCTTAATTGCTCCTTGTTGATCGATTAGCTCACATCTTGAATTGCTCCAATCAGACTATTCCTTGGAAAGATCTCTTTTCCTGTAATCGTGTGACCAAAATATTCTACCCCATTGGCAAAAAATATACATATATCCAGCAGTAGTGTTAACCCTTTGTTCTGAAGGATAGATAATACTTTCTCCATAATTGCATTATGTTTCTCATGGTATCAGAGTACACCAGAATGTCATCCTGAAAGACAGCAACACCACAAGTGTTCCCATACAAAATAGGCATATTTTTTTAAACACTGATGCTGCTGAGGCCAAACCAAAAGGCAATCTGGTGTACCTAAATGCCCCTTTGGGCTTTATTAAAGTTGTATTATGTTGTGAAGCTTATGTCCAGCTCACGTCACACCATCCAATCTCACCAGGAAATCCTGAATATGTGGATGAGGATGACAATCTACCACAATTTGTTTGTTGATGGACCGAGGTTGACACACAATCTTAAACTGCCATTTTTTTATCTCACCAAGACAACAGGGGAGCTCCATTGAGAAGAATCAACAGGATCAAAACCCAAGTATTGTTTGGGCATGAGGGATGTCTGCACGTAGGTAGGTTCTGTTGACCCACATCTTCTTACATCATTCACCAGTAAAATTGATGATCGAGGTACCAGAGACACGACAAAGTGCATTTGTTTCCAGTTATTGAACCTCATTAACCTGATGAATATGTGTAATTTTGCATGGCGTGAAATTTAGTAAGTGGCTTAATGTAGCCCAGCTTCAAATTGTCTGGTGGGAAGGTGCAATTTTTTTCTTTAAGAAAGTATACAAAAAATCTTTAGCAGCTGCTCTTTATGTGGATAATTAACTAATATACCTACTCAGGAGATACCTTTCACCCGCACACTCTATGACTGGCATTGCATCTTTCAAATTATCTAGGAATCAAGACTATAAGATTAGATTGATGCATGTGAGGTTGAAAACTTTGGTTAATCCTACTCCTTACATGGATGGCTTGCATGAGAAGGTTCAGAAGAGCCAAGTGAAAGGAAAGGTTTATTAAAATACCACAAAATATGTTAAAGACATGGATTTGTGTGTTGGGGACTGAGTTTTGATTAAGAAACGGCACAAGGTCACAAAAAGAGAGTCAAAATTTATGTTGCCATCAGAACCTCTCAAACATCTGTATTCTTGCAGGGAAGAGGGCAATAGAACTAGCAGAGATCCTGTAAAGGTTTGCATCTGCTGACAATGATGCTGATAATGGCTCTTGATCCATTGTTTCTTTCTGATTTGGTCACGGTTGTGTGTTTGAGGATTCAATTTCACTGGATGATCGTTTACAAGAGCCATGTTCTTATAGTACTGACATGCATGTTGGAGACGATCCTGTCACTTGACAATATGTTGAACTTATTATAGGTGATAATCAGCATATAGTTTAAACCATTTAAAAACAAGCGCAGGAGCCCACAATTGTTTTTTCTTTTTCTTTTTACAGGAGATTCATGACCCAGTCGCAATTTCACAGTAACATTTTGAAACAAAAAATGCTTTTTAGTCTGGGGGTCACTTTGGGACCCAGCACCAGATCTAAGGGGTCAGGGCGTTCGTAGTCTGGCCCCTTTTGTATTTTTTATTCTTTTTTCATGGACTCGGCTTCAGTCGAGTCCCAAAATGGCTGCCAAAACTTCACCGGCTTCCTTGTTGAAATGTTGGCAGCCAATCAGATCTCAGCATGAGACCGGGAGGGGGTCGCAAATCCTTTGCAACTCTATATATACAAATTTAGATTTTCTTTCATTTCTCCAAAACTACTGAATGGATTTATACCAAAACAAAAAAGGTCGCTTTCTGGACCTACCTTTCTACCAAATTTGGTGTACTTCCGTCCAGTAGTTTTAGTGCTATTGCTGTTCAAAATCCCTATGGAAAAATGAATGAGGAAACCAGGTTTTGGGACTTCTCCCTTTTTCTCTGCCGCCACCCCATTGCACCCCCCAGATCGATCACACCTAAGCTTTCTAGACAGCAGCTGACCTGACTGGCAAATTTTATTGGAAAGTTTCATGAACATTCGTCAAGTGGCGGGAAAGATATAGGCAAGTAAAAAAATGCTTTTTATATAGAAACTAGATTCTAACTATAACTTCCTAGTGGCAAACGGCACTAGGTTATATATTTATATATGTTCGATGGCATGTGTAGCTGCAGATACACATGCTATGCATAGTCTGCCATCTAGTGTTGGGCTCGGAGTGTTACAAGTTGTTTTTCTTCGAAGAAGTGTTTTCGAGTCACGGGATCCAGTGACTCCTCCTCTTCGGCTCCATTGCACATGGGCATCGACTCCATGTTAGATTATTATTTTTCTGCCATCGGGTTCGGACGTGTTTCTTTTCGCTCCGACAGTTCGAGTCGGAAAAGTTGTAAAACTATAATTCTCGTCGGTATTGTTTCGATCGCATACCAACTTGGGCCTGGTCGGGCCGACCGCGTGGAAGCCTCATGGACCAGACCCCATTCCGATTTTGTCCTCAGTGCCACGCAAAATTTCCCTACACAGACCAACATCTAATCTGTAATCTCTGTCTTTCCCCAGACCATCGGGAAGAAAATTACGAGGCCTGCAGATCCTTCCGTTTGAAGAAAACGCTCCGAGACAGAAGAGCACGGAGACTCGAGATGGCATCCAAGAGCACCAAACGTCTTGACGTCGAGGAGGAGGAGATCATGCACATGGCTGTCTCCGTTCGAGGATCTGACTCCGAGCAGGAGTCCGAGAAGGACAGACCGGTCACGGCAGGAGAGCACGTGAGTATGCCTGCCCCTGTCCCAGCCAAGCCCAAACATAAGGCCTTGGGAATGCCACTGCCGGAAGGCCATGGCTCAACCTGTAAAAAGACCTTCGGTGACCAAACAACAACTTCGGCACCGAAAAAGGCCACGCCACCTAAGCCTTCGGACTCGAGCTGAAGCTCTGTCTCCGAGACCAGCAAGCATCGATCCTTCGAGTCAAAACCTCGAAAATCATTTTCGGAGCCGAGGCCATCATCCACTCCCAGCCTTTCGATACCGAAAAAACCAGCTTTGGAGCCGAAAAGGCCAATTTATACGGAGGAACCTGGACTTTCGCAAGCACTCATAGAAAGCCATAAAATGACTGAGGAACATTCACAAATAGAGGCAATAGATGAAAGGCAAGCCAGGATTCACATCCACAAAGACACTGGCAGAATTATAACAGCACCTCCTCTAAAGCCTAAGAGGAAATTAGCCTTTCAAGAAGAATTGGACACTGCTCAGCCACCAGCTAAAGTGCCAAAAACTAAAGAGAAACCTCCACCTCCTCAATTTTCTCCTCCTCAGTCTCCTCCTCACTCTCCTCATTTGCTTATCTCTCCACATACTAGTCCCACACCTGTGCAATCTCTTGTACATTAATGTGATTCACAGCACGACAATGTGAATCCATGGGATCTTTATGATCCAGATCCCATTCCATATAACAACCCAGACTACTATCCCTCTAAGCCATCACCACAAGAGGATAGTACAGGCTACACTAAGGTCATAGCTAGGGCGGCATCCTATCACAATGCAAACTGAGCCGTTAGAGGATGACTTCCTTTTTTACACACTCTCCTCTACACATACCACCTATCAGTCACTTCCCATGCTCCCAGGCATGTTAAAGCATGCAGACCAAATATTCCAGGAGCCAGTGAAAGCTAGAATAATTACTCCTAGGGTGGAGAAAAAATATAAGCCACCCCCCTCTGATCCTGCCTTTATCACACAACAATTGCCTCCGGACTCTGTAGTGGTAAGCGCAGCCAGGAAAAGAGCAAACTCGCAGTCATCAGGGGATGCACCCCCACCAGACAAGGAGAGCAGAAAGTTTGATGCTGTGGGCAAAAGGGTGGCATCTCAGGCAGCCAACCAGTGGAGGATAGCCATCTCCCAGGCATTGTTGGCTAGATACGATAGAGCCCACTTGGATGAGATGAAAGATATAATACAACATCTCCCCAAAGAACAACAGAAAAGGGTGCAACATATAGTTGAGGAAGGGCAAGCTATCACAAACAATCAGATCAGGTCAGCCCTAGACTCTGCAGACACAGCAGCTAGAACAATCAATACTGCTGTCACCATAAGAAGACACGCATGGCTTAGGTCTTCAGGATTTAAGCCTGCAATACAACAGGTGGTCCTCAATATGCCGTTTAACCAAAAATAGCTTTCTGGCCCCGAGGTAGACACAGCTATTGAAAAAATGAAAAAAGATTCAGACACAGCTAAAGCCATGGGTGCTTTGTATACAAAGCAATACAGGAGATCCTTTTGTAAGCCCAAATACAGAGGTGGATTTAGAACCCAAACACCCGAGGTATCCACTTCACAAACAAAGTCGGCCTACCAACCTCAATATCAAAGAGGTGGTTTCAAAAGCACTTACAGAGGCCAGTACCCCAGAGGCAGGGGAAAATATCATTCAACAAAACAAGCCTCACAACAACCAAAGCAGTGACTTGATCAATCCCTTCCCAACTCACACCTCACCTGTGGGGGGAAAACTGCAAAGGTTCCATACCAATTGGCTACCCATCACAACAGACAACTGGGTATTATCAATTATCCACAATGGCTATTGCTTAGAATTGGCACAAACTCCACCAAATATTCCACCAAAACCACACAACCTCTCCGCACAACATATCGCCCTGTTGCAAGAGGAAGTAAAATCTCTATTACTCAAACAAGCAATAGAGCCAGTGCCACAAAATCAACTAGGAACAGGAGTTTACTCACTGTATTTCCTCATTCCCAAAAAGGACGGAACCTTAAGACCAATATTAGATCTCAGAACCCTCAATCTTTACATCCTGTCAGAACACTTTCACATGGTAACACTACAGGATGTTGACCCACTACTTCAACAGCACGATTTCATGGCAACATTAGACCTCAAAGATGCGTATTTTCACATACCCATCCATCCAGCGAACAGAAAATATCTCAGGTTTGTGATTCAAGGAAAGCATTATCAGTTCAAAGTGTTACCCTTCGGAATAACAACAGAGTATTCAAAAAATGCCTGGTGGTAGATTAAGCCTACTTAAGAAGGCAACACATTCATGTCTTCCCATATCTCGACGATTGGCTAATAAAATCCAGCAGTCATACACAGTGTCAAAAACATAGGCATTATGTAATACAAACCCTACACAACCTAGGGTTCTCCATAAACTACCAAAAATCACACCTACAACCTGCGCAAGTTCAACAGTATTTAGGAGCAACACTAAATACGCAAACAGCACTTGCAAGCCCAAGTCCACAAAGAGTACAAGCATATCGCAATATATTGCCACAAATACAGCCAGCCCAACAGCACACTGTCAAATTCGTCATGAAACTGTTGGCCATGATGGCATCCTGTATCGCCATTGTCCCACATGCAAGACTAAACATGTGGCCTTTACAACAGTGCCTTGCATAGCAATGGTCACAGGCACAGGGTCAACTTCACGATCTAGTGTTGATAGACCGCTAAACATGCATATCACTTCAGTGGTGGAATTCCACAAACCTAAACAAAGGGCGGCCATTTCAAGATCCGTGCCTCAGACCATACTTACAACAGATGCATCAATGGTTGGCTGGGGGGCACACCTCAACAATCACAACATTCAAGGACAATGTGATGCCAAACACAAACAGTTACACATAAATCACCTAGAATTGCTAGCTCTGTTCCTAGCACTCAAAGCTTTTCAGCCTCTTCTCACTCACAAGAACATCCTTATCAAAATAGACAACATGACAACAATGTATTACCTAAACAAACAAGGAGGGACCCATTCATTCCAACTCTCCATTCTAGCCCAAAAGATTTGGCAATGGGCAATTCACAACAAGATTCACCTAGTAGCACAGTACATTCCAGGGATACACAACCAATTGGCAGATGTTCTCAGCCGAGATCATCAACAAACACACGAGTGGGAAATTCATCCTTAGGTGCTTCAGCTATACTTTCACCATTGGGGAACACCAGACATAGATCTATTCGCCACCAGCGAAAATGCTAAATGCCAAAACTTTGCATCCAGGTACCCACATCACCTATCCAAGAGCAATGCTCTATGGATAAATTGGTCAGGGATATTCGCTTATGCTTTTCCCCCTCTCCCGCTCATTCCATTTCTAGTCAACAAACTACATCACAACAAGCTCAAACTCATACTCATAGCGCCAAGTGGGCCCATCAACCCTGGTACACAACACTATTAGACATGTCAGTATTACCACATATCAAACTCCCAAACAGACCAGATCTGTTAACACAAAACAAACAACTGATCAGGCATCCAAATCCCAACATACTCAATCTAGCGATTTGGCTCCTGAAGTCAGAGACCATTCATCTCTGTTTTGTGTATTTATTGTGTTGCCCTAAGTGGGAAGGTATGCCCAGACCTGGTCCCTGTGCACAACTGTGTTCTTGGAACCAAGCTGTATCTGACTGAGTCCATAACTTGGGCGAAACCAGTCCTGAGTTGTTCAGGGGTGCGGGGGGCGCTGATTTCCATATAGCTGGGTCCAAACTGAGGTGGCATAGTGTGCAAAAAAAAAGCTGGATTGCGATACGGTCCTGAGTAATTACCGGTAGCTGAGATAAATTCAAGCGCTCCGTCTGTCACTGTTATGTATACTTACTCTATCTTACTGTAGTCCATTGCACGCCTTATTACTAAGATATGTGATTTGATTTTATATGTTCTTGAAACTAAGTGCGGTTTAAAACCCAACAGTGGTAGCAAGCCTGTTGTTAAAGTAGTCTTAGAGCTAGTCTCTGCGTCTAAGGTTCGTTCTATGGAAGCAAGCGTGAAAAGGAGGCCACTGGCCTGCAGAATTTATCAAAGCAGCATCTTGCGCTATTTCATTTGCTTTGATATCTCTCCCTTACCTGGAAAGTAGACTCTGCTAGCTTGGAAGTGTGGATTCAGCCAGTCTGTATCCAAGGAGATTCTGAATAGAGCAGCAGTTGCCTTCCCCCTGACCACAGGGACTGGACTTTAGTTAACTTGCTCCTTATATAAGTTCCTATTGGGTGTTGCATATGTTGTTGTGATAGGTTGTTGGGAGATGGTCTTTCCATTGGTTGCTGGCTTCAGGGCTGGGGTTATGATTGGTGGATAGGGCTGATAATCTGATTGGCTGTTGGGTCTAGGGCTGTGATTGGTGGATAGTGCTGAGATTCTGATTGGCTGTTGGTTCTAGGGCTGTGATTGGTGGATAGGGCTGGGATTCTGATTGGCTGTTGGTTCTAGGGCTGTGATTGGTGGATAGGGCTGGGATTCTGATTGGCTGTTGGTTCTAGGGCTGTGATTGGTGGATAGGGCTGGGATTCTGATTGGTTGCTGGTTTTAGTTCTGGGGCTGTGATTGGTGGTCAGGAATAGGGCTATGATTGGTGATTAGGGCTGGGTCTCCCATTAGTTGTTTGAATCAGGGCTTGAAATTGGATTGGCTAGGGTTAGGACCAGCTTCTTATTGGCCAGTAGGGCTATTAAAGGCTAGGACTCAGGGCGTCTCAGCCCGGGCGTCGAGGCCAAGGGCAGCTGCCTGTTTGGGCAGAGAGGACAAGGGCAGCTGCCTGTTTGGGCCTGTTCGGGACAGGTAGGGACTAGGGCCAGAAATGCTGCCCAATTCTCAATTGACCAGGAATGCTTTCAGCCCCTACACATCCCTCAACATGCAAACACATATTCTACAAAGGCATCCAACTCATGCATCACAAACTGACCACAGACAGATTGCATTGTCCCATCACCCAACACAATACCCTTTATACAACACATATACACATATCCCCCACAACTACAACAGTCAAACACCTGCATTCTCACAGCAAACACTACTCTGTCCACTCCCACTAACACAACCTGCCATCACCAACACAATACAAAACTACAGTATACATTTCTCTCAGTCTCAGCCTTCCAGATACACACTCTCTGCTCATACTACCCAACAACACTATCCGCTGTTTGCTCCACACAGACCACCTGTCATCATAACAATTCCCACACCCTACCTTCAAACACACCATCTACAAACACTCTTCCCCTCTTTTCACCAATTACACACAACCATACAATCCCCACATTTCACTCCACCAAACATATTACCTCTTCCAGTCATCGCAACTAACACTAACTCCCCTGACACACATTCATCACCTTACACACCCCGTACATTCATCTCCAAAACACATCAACACCCCATCTAACACTCAAATTCCACTCACCAGCACTAACTCACATACACATCCCTCACCAAAAACTACAGTAATATCCCCTCTCACTATTCCACAAAAACAATACAGACCACAAACATCAGCACATCAAAGCAACACATACTTACATTACACTTATCGTCATACCCACTCCCACCCTCAGGACTACACAAAGAATACAAATTCCATCCTATCTCCACCCCTACTTTCTCACTCTTCACAAACACCTACCACAAGCACCCCAACCCAGCAACTTTCATTCACTCGCCTCTCCTCCATTGCACAATTTAGAGCCTTACATCATGATCCACATGCTCCTCCACCACCCCTAACCCATACTCCATCCAGACTAAACAAACGCAAACAAAATAAAAAACATGCCACTCATAGCAACCTCGCATCCCCTTGTCTATTACATAATAAGACTACCCTACAAAAAACAGTACACTCTTCATGGCTCTCTCAGCCACCAAGTCCACCACCCACACACACAGACCCAACAAAATGCCTCCTTAACCTGCTGGAAGAGGAACACTATATTGAGAAGCAAGACTATTGTGAGCCTCAAACAGTTATCACAACCAGCAACACTCCTGCTTCAAGCTCACATTAAACTACTTACCCTTCTCCTAAACAAAACAACACTACCACTAACACACCTTTTCTAAACTGCCAGCTCATAAATGCTCGATCACTCTCAAAAAACAAGCACCACATCTATGACCTGCTCACAGACACACAACCTGACTTACTATTCATAACTGAATCCTGGTTGGGAGATGACATGGCCCCAGTGTTGCATGAAGCCGTTCCTCCAGGCTATCAAACCATCACACAAAACCGTATAGGCAAGAGAAGAGGTGGACTAGCTATTATATTCAAACAGGCATTGAACCTCAGTAAACCAGACAACATCTCCATACAAGGTTGTGAAGCCCTCCTTACCAGATGCCACCCTACTCCAACTTCCTCCTGTAACTTTCTCCTCCTTTACAGACCTCCACCTAACAACTCCACATTCCCAGATGCTTTTCTAGACACAGTCTCAAACCTTATTACACTATACTCCAACCTATGCATTCTTGGGATCTAAACATTTGGTTTGACAAACCCAATATGCCCCATCCAAAAGCTATCACCACTGGCCTAGTCACATCGAACCTACATCAGATTGTACACAATCCCACACACATCCTAGATGTCATTTTTGCTAAGCCTGAACTAGTTACTATTCATAGCATCACGCCAATCACTTGGTCAGACCACCATTTGATAACTTTCCGACAGACAACTCCACCAATCGACACACCCCACAACTACTGACATACATACACCTATCGACCATGGAGCAAACTCAATTTGGATGACTTAGAAACACAACTAACAGCCAACACAGATCTAGATACAATTAATTCTGTGCCAAAACTTTGAGTGGCTACAGGAAGCTTTTGATATCCTAATACCACTCAGAAAAACTAAACACGACAAAAGAAAACCAACACCTTGGAGAAACACAGAACTTAAAAAGATAAAGCAACAAATCAGAAGGTTGCAGCGGACCTGGCTCAAAACAAACAACATTCAAGACAAACTGCAGTTACACAAACTTAACAGGATTTACAAATCATCAATCAAAAGCTAAAAAAAGGTACTACTCAGACAGAATTCAAAATGCTCAATCTACAACCAAGGAATTTTATAAAATTCTCAATGAATTTCGAAAACCTACATGCATGGAAGGAAGTCATCCCACTACTCAAGATTTCACAAACAAATTGGCAACTCACTACACAACCACGGCAGACACATTGGACTCCTATTTAAAACAGAAGAAAAACATCAGCACCAACCCCTTTCCTAAAATACCCTCTAAGAATAAATCAACCCAACCTCTACAGTCCTTCAAACAAATATCCCAAGGTGAATTTATGGATTTGGTCAAAGCAAGCAGACCTTCCGGTTGCCCTTCTGACCCTTGCCCACCACAAATCTTCAAGAACATTCTTCTATCTACTTCTGCTACCACACCTGTAAGAAGAATCGTCAACAACTCTTTAACTTCAGGAACTTTTCCTGTAGACCTGAAAAAAAGCATACATACGACCATTATTAAAGAAAACAAACCTAGACCCGCAAGACCCCAACAACTACAGACCAATCACAAATGGACCTTTCCTGGGCAAATTGATAGAAAGAGCAGCATTCGCCCAGATGTCACAATTCATTGAAGAACATTTTATACTTTCAGACTTCCAAACTGGATTCCGCCCAGGAAGAAGCACTGAATCGGCACTCATAGCAATCTGGGATGACCTTAAAAACACAGTCGACCACAATGGAGTTGCTGCACTACTTCTCTTGGACCTCTCAGCTACCTTTGATACGGTTGACCATGACACCCTAATTCAAAGACTCCACGAAGCCGGCATTCAAGGGATTGCTCTTGACTGGATTACTTCCTAGCTCCAAAAAAGATCTAATATCATCCACTCGCCCCCCTTCTCGTCCGAACCCTACCTCACAAAAGCAGGGGTCCCCCAAGGATCAATCATCTCACCTTTGCTTTTCAACATCTACATGATATCTTTATCAGAACTGATCAATGATTTCCATCTCACATGCTACAACTATGCAGATGACACACAAATACTACTTAAATTAGAATGCCCCAAAAAACATTGAAAACTCACAAATCTTCAGTTGCCTCAGAGCCGTTGATCAGTGGATGACCTGGAGCCATCTCAAACTAAATACCTCCAAAACAGAAATACTCATATGTGGTGACTGGAAAAATTATGACCCTTTGTGCGTCTGGACCACCTCCTCAATTATCCAAGGAAGTTAAAAAAACTAGGAATCACCATGGATTCCAAGTTAACTATGAATGCCCAAGTGGACAAATTAGCACGAACAAGCTTCATCACCTTGAAAACTTTACGACGCATCTTCCCCCACCTCGGATTTCCACACAAGGTGCAAGCTACTATCTCGCTTGTACTATCCAAACTGGATTATGCCAATGGCCTCTACCATGGATCATCTCTATCTATTATGAAAAAACTACAACGTATCCAGAATTCCGCAGCCAGGCTACTATTACATGTAAAGCCGCAAGCCCACATCTCCCCTGCCTTGAGAGCACTACACTGGTTAGTCGCAATTACTTCATTAAGAAGAGTTAGTGAAATCCAAGCTTTCACAATTCCAGAACCATTCATACAAGTACACAAACATAAAGTTGTACTTCAAACAAACCCAAAATGTCTCCCAAAAGTAATATCACAGTGGAACTACCAGTCTTCTTCCCACAGCCAGACTCTGTAGCAGAAAGAGCCCTGCATACATTAGATATTAAAAGAGCCTTAATGTATTACATAGATAGAACAAAATAATTTAGGAAAACCAAACAGTTATTTGTGGCATTCCAAAAACCACATACTGGTAACCCTATTTCAAAACAAGGTTTAGCAAGATGGGTAGTAAAATGCATCCAGACATGTTACCTTAAAGCTAAAAGGCAGCTCTTAGTGACACCTAAGGCACATTCCACATGCAAAAAAGGGGCTACAATGGCTTTCTTAGGAAATATACCAATGGCCGAAATTTGTAAAGCAGCCACTTGGTCAACACCGCGTATATTTACCAAGCATTACTGTGTAGATGTGTTAGCAACACAGCAAGCCTCAGTAGGTCAAGCTGTACTAAGAACACTATTTCAAACAACTTCAACTCCTACAGGCTAACCACTGCTTTTATGGGAGGTAAAACTGCTTTGTAGTCTATGCATAGCATGTGTATCTGCAGCTACACATGCCATTGAATGGAAAATGTCACTTACCCAGTGTACATCTGTTCGTGGCATGTTCCGCTGCAGATTCACATGCACCCTACCACCTCCCCGGGAGCCTGTAGCTGTTTAAGTTCAACATTCACTTGCACATATGTATATATATATATATATATATACATATATATATGTATATATATATATATATATATATATATATATATATATATATACATATATATATATATATATATATATATATATATATATTTATATATATATATATATATATATTCCATTTGCATGTTCATCTCTTTTCTTTATACTCTATCACTCCTACCTTACCCTCTGCGGGAAAACAATCTAACATGGAGTCGATGCCCATGCGCAATGGAGCCGAAGAGGAGGAGTCACTGGATCCCGTGACTCGAAAACACTTCTTCGAAGAAAAACAACTTGTAACACTCCGAGCCCAACACTAGATGGCAGACTATGCATAGCATGTGAATCTGCAGCGGAACATGCCACGAACCTCCCCGGGAGCCTGTAGCTGTTTAAGTTCAACATTCACTTGCACATATGTATATATATATACATATATATATGTATATATATATATATATATATATATATATATATATATATATATATATATACATATATATATATATATATATATATATATATATATATATATATATATATGTATATATATATATATATATATATTCCATTTGCATGTTCATCTCTTTTCTTTATACTCTATCACTCCTACCTTACCCTCTGCGGGAAAACAATCTAACACTGGGTAAGTGACATATTCCATATCTATCTATCTATCTATCTATCTATATATATATATATATATATATATATATATATATATATATAGATAGATAGATATGCATCCCACAACACAGGCTTCCCTTCAGGGTCCGTGATACGGCAGCACACAGCACCGAAGGAATACTTCAAAGTCGTTTTTTCGTGCAAAAGTTTATTTATTTATTTTATAATATATTAAAGGACCAAAAATCCAAAAAATAATGCAGGGGAAACAGTAAAAATTACAGTCCACGCTGACGCGTTTCGGCGCAATACCTTCTACTTGGCCTGTATATATTTGGTAAACTAGGCAGTGAACTCCATCACAGCTTCAAACAACATTGTATATGAACCTCATACACTCAGCTTTCTGCTCCAGCACTTGGCAGTAGCTCCCAGTTCTAGATCCACCAGCGAAGTGAGTTCACAGACTCGGATGTATTATCCACTACTGGGCAGCAACTTCACATATTATAGCCTTATATCCCACTGTAGCAGGCTCTAACGGCCATTAAAGGGTCACTCCAGCGTTGAAGGCTCAATCCAAAGGTGGGATTTCAGTGTAGTCACCAGGCAAAATTTGCCCCATCCAGATGAGAGATGTCTAATGCCTAGTTTACTATTATTAAAAATAATTTACTGCAGCCAGCTGGATAAACTGTTGTGGGCAACAGTGTGGGCAGGGAAGAGGAGCCAACTGAACTGAAACTGGATATCATGAAACTGCCCTGGTTCAGGGGAGGGCTGTGTTTTACGCAGCTACTCAGCTTCAGCACACTATGAGCTGGTTTGATGATGACCCCCAACTGGGAGAAGTCTTTACTGGCGGGAACATTTGCTCTGTATATCATCCCAGACTATTCATGATGAGGAAAGGGGTCCCAAAAGACTTTCTGTACCTCATTCGCCTGACAGCAGAGGTGTAGCTCAGAATGGTTTGTAAATTGTATATAGTCATCTAGGAACATGGATCCTCTGCAGATCCAACAGTCACCGTGAGGATATCTGGTTGGCTGCCAACACTTCAACCGAAAAGTGTTGCAGCCATTTTGGGACCCAAGCCCCAAAAGTAAAGTAACAAAAAAAAAAAAGAAAAGAGTGTAGGATAGGAATATCCTGACCCCCTATCCCTGTTTTGGGGGGACCCGAGCAGGGCAATTTTTTTTTTTTTCATTTTTCACGCCAACTGTGGTGAATCTATGGATCTGGCGAAAAATGAAAAAAACACAGGGACAGGTTCCCGCACTTGTGTTTTCTTTAGCCCCCGGGTGGACACGGCCCTGGGGACATATGTAATTATTAAAACTTGGGAGGTGGGTGCATGCGGCCCCCCTCCCCAGGGACACTTTGTGCTTTGTGGACCGCCAGCTTCCCGGAGGTCTATAAAGGCCCCGCGGACCACCACCACCCTGTGGCTGGGCTTATATATACTAGAGGAGGGTCGTGTGGACCCTCCTCTTTACAGGGATTGGCACCTCCCTGGGGCACACAAGATGTCAAAAAGGGACCACAAAAAATATACCAAGGGGGAGGGATGCCGCACAGCCCCCATCCCAGGCTGTTTGCATCCCTGGGGACCACCGCCTTCCTGGGGCCAGCCCTGTGCAAACAAAAGGAGGGGGACGCGTGCCCCCTTCCTGGACCCACTAATGGCCCTGGGGACTGCCACCCCTCAGGGCCAGCTCCCTATCTCCCAAGGTGCTCACCCTCGGATGGAGGCATCTGTTGTCCCTGCATGTTGTGATGGGTTTGTCTCTCTCTCTCTCTCTCTCTCTCTCTCTCACTGTCAGCATCTTTGACGTGGACCCAGAACAGGCATTGCAGTCTCCACTTTGGTGTTCAACAGGAAGGCAGATATTGCAGAGCAGCTGTTTGTCCTCTTGCGAGAATTTGTGGTGGCACTTCTTGCAAAACTGAAATGGTGTCTTCTCCATCAGGCCCTCCAGGGAGCCCCCTGAACGGGCATTCTTGAAAAAGCATTGAGAAAAATTCAGTTCTTTCCCCCGCATTCTCCTCTGGTCCTCTTCAGCTGTAAAGTTAATTGATTTTGATGATCTTTTCAGCCTGCCCCCGCTTCACATGGCTGGAGACATTGTGCGGTGGTAGTACGGTATTTATATATTGTCTTACATTTAAAAAAAACATAGTTCATGGTTTAACCACACAAAACCATAGAAATTCATCAGTTATAGTTATACTTATAGTTATACATATCTGAAGAAACTAAAACTTGTGCCGCTAAGTAACTTTAGGGCATGACTTATGCTTTCCTAACATAAGTATAACTCTAAGTAGAACTATAACTGCTGAATTTCTATTTTTTATTTGTGGGCAAAACGTGATCTTAACTGTAACGTTCCTGTAACTTTTGTTTTTTTCAGTGAATATATATATATATATATATATATATATATATATATATATATCCACGGTACCTGTTTCACCTTGTATAAGCCAGCCCAGCTGCACCAGGTGTCCTGCCACATCAACCATCCATGATTAAGGCACCATACAGGATAGGATTTATATCTTACACAAACACCATCACTGGAAGCTGATGCATTTCGGCAATTGCCTTCAAATAGGGCCATCCTGTTTCCATTTCACATTGTATCTTATACAGTCCTTCTTCCATTACAAATCCGCTTTGAGTCAACCACTAGACCTCTAACCTGTTGGTGTAGATGCCACAGAATATTCACCATGACACCCCTCATAGCCTTATAGGTAATAGTCTATTACATTCATGGTATTCATCAGTCAAAACGGGGAGCACCCTGTCTTCCATTCCAGCATTTGTGACCCCAAGGCATCATGGTAAATGCAGTCATTAGCACAAATTTGAATATAGTTTTGAAAGTTTTTCACCATAAGTTGGTGCGGCAAGTGCCGTATCTTCGGACACGTGTTTCTGGCTATTTGGCCGTCATCAGCGAAGAGCAACGTGTAGCTGGCGGGGTTGCTTGAAATGCCGCCTTGAAAGTATTCACAGGTTTAAGTACCACTCAATAAGGCGCACAGGTGCTTCACCCGAGCTCGTCAGCTCAGAGGCTCACGGGAGCCTTAATTACAACAGTCAAAACGGGGAGCACCCTGTCTTCCATTCCAGCATTTGTGACCCCAAGGCATCATGGTAAATGCAGTCATTAGCACAAATTTGAATATAGTTTTGAAAGTTTTTCACCATAAGTTGGTGCGGCAAGTGCCGTATCTTCGGACACGTGTTTCTGGCTATTTGGCCGTCATCAGCGAAGAGCAACGTGTAGCTGGCGGGGTTGCTTGAAATGCCGCCTTGAAAGTATTCACAGGTTTAAGTACCACTCAAGAAGGCGCACAGGTGCTTCACCCGAGCTCGTCAGCTCAGAGGCTCACGGGAGCCTTAATTACAACAGTCAAAACGGGGAGCACCGTGTCTTCCATTCCAGCATTTGTGACCCCAAGGCATCATGGTAAATGCAGTCATTAGCACAAATTTGAATATAGTTTTGAAAGTTTTTCACCATAAGTTGGTGCGGCAAGTGCCGTATCTTCGGACACGTGTTTCTGGCTATTTGGCCGTCATCAGCGAAGAGCAACGTGTAGCTGGCGGGGTTGCTTAAAATGCCGCCTTGAAAGTATTCACAGGTTTAAGTACCACTCAATAAGGGGCACAGGTGCTTCACCCGAGCTCGTCAGCTCAGAGGCTCACGGGAGCCTTAATTACAACAGTCAAAACGGGGAGCACCCTGTCTTCCATTCCAGCATTTGTGACCCCAAGGCATCATGGTAAATGCAGTCATTAGCACAAATTTGAATAGAGTTTTGAAAGTTTTTCACCATAAGTTGGTGCGGCAAGTGCCGTATCTTCGGACACATGTTTCTGGCCATTTGGCTGTCATCAGCGAAGAGCAACGTGTAGCTGGCGGGGTTGCTTGAAATGCCGCCTTGAAAGTATTCACAGGTTTAAGTACCACTCAAGAAGGCGCACAGGTGCTTCACCCGAGCTCGTCAGCTCAGAGGCTCACTGGAGCCTTAATTACAACAGTCAAAACAGGGAGCACCCTGTCTTCCATTCCAGCATTTGTGACCCCAAGGCATCATGGTAAATGCAGTCATTAGCACAAATTTGAATATAGTTTTGAACGTTTTTCACCATAACTTGGTGCGGCAAGTGCTGTATCTTCGGACACGTGTTTCTGGCTATTTGGCCGTCATCAGCGAAGAGCAACGTGTAGCTGCCGGGGTTGCTTGAAATGCCGCCTTGAAAGTATTCACAGGTTTAAGTACCACTCAAGAAGGCGGACAGGTGCGTCACCCGAGCTCGTCAGCTCAGAGGCTCACGGGAGCCTTAATTACAACAGTCAAAACAGGGAGCACCCTGTCTTCCATTCCAGCATTTGTGACCCCAAGGCATCATGGTAAATGCGGTCATTAGCACAAATTTGAATATAGTTTTAAAAGTTTTTCACCATAAGTTGGTGCGGCAAGTGCCGTATCTTCGGACACGTGTTTCTGGCTATTTGGCCGTCATCAGCGAAGAGCAACGTGTAGCTGGCGGGGTTGCTTGAAATGCCGCCTTGAAAGTATTCACAGGTTTAAGTACCACTCAAGAAGGCGCACAGGTGCTTCACCCGAGCTCGTCAGCTCAGAGGCTGACGGGAGCCTTAATTACAACAGTCAAAACGGGGAGCACCCTGTCTTCCAATCCAGCATTTGTGACCCCAAGGCATCATGGTAAATGCGGTCATTAGCACAAATTTGAATATAGTTTTGAAAGTTTTTCACCATAAGTTGGTGCGGCAAGTGCCGTATCTTCGGACACGTGTTTCTGGCTATTTGGCCGTCATCAGCGAAGAGCAACGTGTAGCTGGTGGGGTTGCTTGAAATGCCGCCTTGAAAGTATTCACAGGTTTAAGTACCACTCAAGAAGGCGCACAGGTGCTTCACCCGAGCTCGTCAGCTCAGAGGCTCACGGGAGCCTTAATTACAACAGTCAAAACGGGGAGCACCCTGTCTTCCATTCCAGCATTTGTGACCCCAGGGCATCATGGTAAATGCAGTCATTAGCACAAATTTGAATATAGTTTTGAAAGTTTTTCACCATCAGTTGGTGCGGCAAGTGCCGTATCTTCGGACACGTGTTTCTGGCTATTTGGCCATCATCAGCGAAGAGCAACGTGTAGCTGGCGGGGTTGCTTGAAATGCCGCCTTGAAAGTATTCACAGGTTTAAGTACCACTCAAGAAGGCGCACAGGTGCTTCACCCGAGCTCGTCAGCTCAGAGGCTCACGGGAGCCTTAATTACAACAGTCAAAACGGGGAGCACCCTGTCTTCCATTCCAGCATTTGTGACCCCAAGGCATCATGGTAAATGCAGTCATTAGCACAAATTTGAATATAGTTTTGAAAGTTTTTCACCATAAGTTGGTGCAGCAAGTGCCGTATCTTCGGACACGTGTTTCTGGCTATTTGGCCGTCATCAGCGAAGAGCAATGTGTAGCTGGCGGGGTTGCTTGAAATGCCGCCTTGAAAGTATTCACAGGTTTAAGTACCACTCAAGAAGGCGCACAGGTGCTTCACCCGAGCTCGTCAGCTCAGAGGCTCACGGGAGCCTTAATTACAACAGTCAAAACGGGGAGCACCCTGTCTTCCATTCCAGCATTTGTGACCCCAAGGCATCAAGGCGGCATTTCAAGCAACCCCGCCAGCTACACGTTGCTCTTTGCTGATAACGGCCAAATAGCCAGAAACACGTGTCCGAAGATACGGCACTTGCCGCACCAACTTATGGTGAAAAACTTTCAAAACTCTATTCAAATTCGTGCTAATGACTGCATTTACCATGATGCCTTGGGGTCACAAATGCTGGAATGGAAGACAGGGTGCTCCCCGTTTTGACTGTTGTAATTAAGGCTCCCGTGAGCCTCTGAGCTGACGAGCTCGGGTGAAGCACCTGTGCGCCTTCTTGAGTGGTACTTAAACCTGTGAATACTTTCAAGGCGGCATTTCAAGCAACCCCGCCAGCTACACGTTGCTCTTCGCTGATGACGGCCAAATAGCCAGAAACACGTGTCCGAAGATACGGCACTTGCCGCACCAACTTATGGTGAAAAACTTTCAAAACTCTATTCAAATTCGTGCTAATGACTGCATTTACCATGATGCCTTGGGGTCACAAATGCTGGAATGGAAGACAGGGTGCTCCCCATTTTGACTGTTGTAATTAAGGCTCCCGTGAGCCTCTGAGCTGACGAGCTCAGGTGAAGCACCTGTGCGCCTTCTTGAGTGGTACTTAAACCTGTGAATACTTTCAAGGCGGCATTTCAAGCAACCCCGCCAGCTACACATTGCTCTTCGCTGATGACGGCCAAATAGCCAGAAACACGTGTCCGAAGATACGGCACTTGCCGCACCAACTTATGGTGAAAAACTTTCAAAACTCTATTCAAATTCGTGCTAATGACTGCATTCACCATGATGCCTTGGGGTCACAAATGCTGGAATGGAAGACAGGGTGCTCCCCGTTTTGACTGTTGTATTCATGGTATTCATGTTATACAGTATGCACAATAACTCTTACTCCATGCACCTTTGTACATTTCTTTTGTATACTACTTCTTTCTCATGATGCACATTTATTTAATATAAAGGAATATTTACCAAAGCGCTTTTTTCTTTTTGTGCATGATCACTTCTACACATTCAAATTATAAAGTGGCCAAGTGCAGTAAAGTGCAAATCAATAATACACAAGCTAAGATAAAGTAAACCTTAGGTTACTCTGTTCACGCCCTAACACATGACATGCCATATTCTAATTCTCAGCACCTTACTCTTGAACATTATATTATGTTGACATCTGCTCAGCCTACATAGCATGTTCCTCATTTGTCTTCTGTTCTCATTATTCCTTTATAGGCTAATCTATTTCTCTTTTCTCTTTTAAAGCGAAATATGCTAAAGTGTAGAAAGTCTTTGATTAGCCATGTATGTTCAAGTTTAAAAAATGTTATTTCCAGGCATATAAAGTGACATCGTGCGACATTGTGCAAATAAGCTACCACCTCTAATTACTTCCATATTTAAGTACATACCATTCCCACTATTTTTTCAAAAGAAAGTGCCAATGTACATTAAAGTGTAAGTAATTTTCCAGAGTTTAGTGGACTATTCTCTAAAAATATCTAGACAACACTTCATGTACCAGTGCAATTCCAAACATTATACAAAACAATTACATTTCCTCACAGTTGCTACATCAGTATCATCATAATATGTGCACGATTTTCAGGGTGTTTTACAATTCTCTAAATATAGCTGCCATATTACCACAACTCATGCAGATCTTTTATCCAAACATCAAAATATCTCAAGATGTGATATGTACATGTAATTCAGTATCTAGGTTGTAGCCTCAATGTCTTTCTGTGCCCAATGCAATAATCAAATACCACCCCACTCATATAGCTGGCTACACACTAGACTTAGTTTTTTCCAAAATCTTGGGTCTTCAGGCTGGCGTCCCTATGGGTCTAGTGTTACCGGACCATTTTCTTCTCCCATTTTCAGTTCACAGGCCATGCAACAGCCTGAAATTAACTTCATTCCAGAAAAGAAGAGAAAGAAGAAAGAGAAGTCCTTTGTGACGCCCCTGGACTCTGCTCTCCCCTCATTTACAGGCATTCCAGACAGTGACGTGATCCTATTTAACCGATGGATCTCCTCAGCATTGGATCCTACTGCACCCCTCAAATTGCACTCTGCGAAAAGAGCCAAGCTGTCGGCACCCTGGTTCTCGCCTGCTTTTAGAGCAGAGAAAGGTCACTGCAAAAATCTGGACCGTAGCTGACGAAAGTCCTATGACCCAGGGGCTAAGCAGACATATAACCAGCTCTCAGAAATTTCCTCTAGAGAAGTCTTCAATATCACTAAATCCTTCTCCTTATGGGATTAAATGTACCATCTCGGCCTCTCTTGATCTCTGCACTATACTATAGGATTTTTTTTGGGTGAAAAAATCCTAAAAGTCTCTTTTACTTCCGGGTATCTGCTCGTGCAGTTGACTGTCTGTTGCTGCCAACCAGTCATTTGCCCATTCTTTCCTAGTTTTGCATTATACCGGAGGACGATTCACTTGAGAAACTGTTAAAATGCAAATCTGGCTCCTCAGAGGATCCCTGCCCCTCTAATATTCTTAGATTGGCCGCACACTCACTA
Organism: Pleurodeles waltl; assembly: GCF_031143425.1. NCBI lineage: Eukaryota > Metazoa > Chordata > Amphibia > Caudata > Salamandridae > Pleurodeles > Pleurodeles waltl. The sequence continues at coordinate 669,136,073 of NC_090440.1, forward strand.
AATCCTTATCTCAATATGATTTGGAATGCCGCTTTGAAATCCGGTATCTTCCTGGTCATCTGGAAACAGGTGTTCCTGATACATCTCTTAAAGAAAGAAAATGCAGATCCGAGTGTGCTAAACAACTTTAGACCCATCTCACTTTTGCCTGCTCCCACAAAGGTCTTGGAGAAATTGGTGTATCGCCAACTCTCTTCCTTTGTTGAGACAAATGACCTATTGCACAGCACACAGTGTGGCTCCATGCTGAATACAGCATGGAGACTGCCTTGTTGGAAGTGTCAGAATCTGTCAGAGAATCAGTGGACAACTGCTCTGCTGCTGTGGTGGTGTTACATTT